>NC_135744.1:36135000-37510000 GCF_041903045.1 Epinephelus lanceolatus
CGATTGGGTTCAGGTCCGGTGACTGTGGAGGCCAGGTCATCTGCCGCAGCACTCCATCACTCTCCTTCTTGGTCAAATAGCCCTTACACAGCCTGGAGGTGTGTTTGGGGTCATTGTCCTGTTGAAAAATAAATGATCGTCCAACTAAACGCAAACCGGATGGGATGGCATGTCGCTGCAGGATGCTGTGGTAGCCATGCTGGTTCAGTGTGCCTTCAATTTTGAATAAATCCCCAACAGTGTCACCAGCAAAACACCCCCACACCATCACACCTCCTCCTCCATGCTTCACAGTGGGAACCAGGCATGTGGAATCCATCCGTTCACCTTTTCTGCATCTCACAAAGACACGGCGGTTGGAACCAAAGATCTCAAATTTGGACTCATCAGACCAAAGCACAGATTTCCACTGGTCTAATGTCCATTCCTTGTGTTTCTTGGCCCAAACAAATCTCTTCTGCTTGTTGCCTCTCCTTAGCAGTGGTTTCCTAGCAGCTATTTGACCATGAAGGCCTGATTGGCGCAGTCTCCTCTTAACAGTTGTTCTAGAGATGGGTCTGCTGCTAGAACTCTGTGTGGCATTCATCTGGTCTCTGATCTGAGCTGCTGTTAACTTGCGATTTCTGAGGCTGGTGACTCGGATGAACTTATCCTCAGAAGCAGAGGTGACTCTTGGTCTTCCTTTCCTGGGTCGGTCCTCATGTGTGCCAGTTTCGTTGTAGCGCTTGATGGTTTTTGCGACTCCACTTGGGGACACATTTAAAGTTTTTGCAATTTTCCGGACTGACTGACCTTCATTTCTTAAAGTAATGATGGCCACTGGTTTTTCTTTAGTTAGCCGATTGGTTCTTGCCATAATATGAATTTTAACAGTTGTCCAATAGGGCTGTCGGCTGTGTATTAACCTGACTTCTGCACAACATAACTGATGGTCCCAACCCCATTGATAAAGCAAGAAATTCCACTAATTAACCCTGATAAGGCACACCTGTGAAGTGGAAACCATTTCAGGTGACTACCTCTTGAAGCTCATGGAGAGAATGCCAAGAGTGTGCAAAGCAGTAATCAGAGCAAAGGGTGGCTATTTTGAAGAAACTAGAATATAAAACATGTTTTCAGTTATTTCACCTTTTTTTGTTAAGTACATAACTCCACATGTGTTCATTCATAGTTTTGATGCCTTCAGTGAGAATCTACAATGTAAATAGTCATGAAAATAAAGAAAACGCATTGAATGAGAAGGTGTGTCCAAACTTTTGGCCTGTACTGTATATATCTCACATTTTTCACATCACTGTATCACCATTTAGACTAATCTGATGTTTGTAAAGTCTATAAATACAATGATTGAACAAACATTACTATTTCTGTGTGCACGTTTTGCTGGGCTAACCGTTAGCAGTTAGCCCTGTTAGCCGTTAGCACTGTCTGTAATAGGTAATAACTCATTAAACGGTCCGTGAAAAAAATATCTTTTCCAGTGGATATCTTAGTTACAACATGATTGACCTAGCAAAGCAGTTTTGTGTTGCTATGTGTGGTATTTATTCAGTTTTGGGAAATCACAATGTCTAGAAAGCATCAGCTGACAGGGACAGCTAACACTAGCAGCAAAGCTAACATCAGGACGTCATCTGTTAAAAGCCTCCCGTTGTCGGATACAACATGAAACTACTCCAGTTAGCTCAATCATGTTGTATCTAAGACATTCGCTGGAAAAAATATTTTCTTCACGGATGAGCACACGTTTGATAAAACAGAGTTTAATCTCTCGGCATCCATTTTCAAGCTCTCTGTGTGTTTGTTTCCTTGCGGACGAGAAAAGGGGGAGCGCACATTTCCGAGTAGGCGTGTCCTTTTCAAAAATGCAAGAGGCGTTGCTTTGTTGCCGGCCATTTTCGCCGGTGTGTTAAACACACTTTAGAAAGGAGTGTCCCCAAACTATCAGAAGGCGGAGATCTCTGATTGTCTGGTGGCGAGACTACTGGCACTTCAGCTACAAAGTGGTATTCAAGAGCTAAAGCAAGGAGGAAAAAGTGGAGTTCAAGAGGAAGGAAGGCTCGCAGTTTCTCTCGGTTGATATGAATGAATGAAGCATGAAACTTCTTGCTATTCCTCTCTACTTACTGGGCTACCACAGTGCTCAGCTCCATCTCCAGCTCTGCCTGGGATTTCTCTTTTCGGGCTCCCCAGGCCACACTCAGCCTCCTTGACGAGGAACAGCTGTTCGTCCAGGGCGTCCTTCTGAAGCTGGAGCTTCTGTAAAAAACCTGCTGTTGACTCCAGTTCCTTCTCCAGAGCAAAGATGGTGCGGTCTTTAGATTTGATTTCATCCACCTACAGCGAAGGAGAAGGACATAGTATTACAGAAAATGCTGAAAAGGGTGTTCTTTTATTGTCATTATTTCCAATGCCACTCTGCTAACTTTGCTGCTCTTCCATTACGGGTGTCTTATCGTATAGTACAGGCACTTTTCTTTTAACATTTGGTACATTTCCCTGCAGCTCTACTACTCTTTCAGATAGTTCACAAGAAACTTAAATGTAGCTGATGTGACAGGACAAAAATCTACCCCACTGCACTCCATCCCTGCTCCCATGCTGCACAGATATCCAACATCTGACAATGGTTATAATCATGTCAGCTGTTAAGTATTCAGTTACAGTGACTGTGCCTACCAGTCTGCGGATGTCCCTCTCACAGTCCCACTTGATCTTGGAGATCTGCTCCTGGTGCTGCTGGTGCTCCACCCGCAGGTCGCCAGCCTTCATCTTGTCAGACTGGATCATGGTGCTGAGAGCCTCATCGGTCTGCTTCTTGAGACTCTTCAGCTCGGCGATCTCCTGCAAGAGCTTCACTCTCTCCTGGTCAAAGAAGCGGCGTGCGTCTTCCTTGGCTTCCAGGGTCAGCGCTGTGCGCACCTGAAGAGGCAGGGGCGGGAAAGAAGAGGGGTGTTGATGAGGTTTGGCAGGATTTCCTCGTAACACTTGTCAGGAGTTTTTTTTAGATTATCTGGGGGAAGGAAGGGTGAGTAATGAGTGCTTATTTCTAGTGCTCCCCTATCTGGAGCTTCTCCTCAGAAGTGAAGGTGACTGCCCTCTCTGTCCTGGTTTAGTTCCACAGCTGCTTCGGGATTTTGTTTGGGAGAAATGTATTGGTTTATTTTGGCACATCTCTTTCACAACTGCAAAATCAAACATTAGCTTCTCTTCCTCTTTTTTAACCTCACCTTCTCTCCGCTGCCGTCACGCATGGCATTCAGCGCGGCTTTGAGCCTCTGGTTCTCCTGCTCTTTGATTTTGGCGTGGCGGGCCAGCTCCTGCTCATGTTGCCGCGTCAGGTTTTCCCTGAGAGCCTGGAGCTCCTTTTGCTTTTCCTCGTGCCACTTGGCCCGCTGCTCTGTCAACATGGCAGTGTGACGGTGCTGCTCCTGCTCTCGCACCCGCTTCACCTCCTGGACCTTGTCGCGCTCTAGTTTGCTCACCTTTGAGAGGAGCGACAGAGAAAGAGGAATTGGGTTATTTTAAACAACTGGCAGGTGTCAGACATTGTTTTTGAATATTTGACAAACTGATTTATCTTTATTTTGATTTTCTTTATTTACTTAAAATTGTTTCAGTTGAGGTTAAAATGTCATTAATCTTTTTAAGGGTGTAGTAATGGTCTAAAACATGGAGGGAACAGAATCAAGTTGGAGGTTCTTTAATCAGGAAAAAAAGTGAGCACCATTTCATGCAAATATATGAATTTACATGAACAACAATGCGTAAAATGCTCCATTTCTAATTCACTAAGCCTATAATCACACTAAGTTTTCTTGATAGAGATCTGATGCACCTTTACTACTCACCTGTCCTGTTTTTGATTTATGATCAATTGTAATTTTTTGGACTTCAATTGTAAAAGACCAAATGATTGCTTTAACACAAAATCTATCTCCCAGGCTGTGTACTGCTGAAACAAGCTCTACAAGTAAATGCCCAACCTCCGCACTTATAGACTGAACCCTGTCATAGTACCATGATATGTTCACCATCATCACGTCGAGTCTGTGAGAGCACTGAGCCATGACAGGACTTCAGAGCTCAATTCAGAGCTCCAAAAGTAAATATGGTACACTATGGAAGTTATTTTAACTCCTTTCTTTTACATCGCCACATCGTTTTTTGAACTATGGTTAATCTTCCAAGCAAGGTCCAGTGAAGTCTGCATGCCAAGCGGACTCTCTGGAAGTTCTCTGGAAGTTTGCCCTTCCTGGTTCACTTCATGAATTATGCATTTGGACAGCCCTGAGCAAGTGCGATGTGGTCGGAACATTTAGATTTAGCCAAGATAGAACAGTTTGCATGTAACCTGAGAGGTGAAAACAAGTCAAAAAAGGAATAAAAAATAAAAATAGGCCACAAATCAGGAGGGCATCATTTCCCCTTGGGATGGGAGGGATGTTCCCCCTCAGTACGCCCTTGCATGAATTAAAGCACAAAGTCTCGAATGTAAGAGAGGTGTCGCACTTTGAGTCCTCACTGGCATGTGGCCAGTTTTGTACATGTAACATACAGCAAACTAATGTAATACACAGTGTTCTGTAGTTTACTGAATGAATGTATAGTGTACAAAGAAGTCACAATGCAGCACTTTACCATTAACTGAAGATGTGAAACTGTAACACAAGCATGACATATAGCTATAGTGTCATGTCACAAGATGTACTTGCACCTGACCATGTGCAGCTTGTAGTGTCCAAAGGTTGCTGTAAACATTCCATTTAAAGTGTCCTCATGTTTTGGACCTGGCCTTTAAAAACATTATAAGCCAGTGTGACTTATGGCTTTGTGGAAGTATTGAGAGTGAGCTACCATATTTTAAATACTCAGGGCAAATGTGTGTATTCTGATGCTGAACAGTACCTTGCATTTTTCTTGATGTAGCTCTATCTGAATGTCAGTCAGCTTGGACCTGAGATCTTCATTGGCTGCCTGCAGGGCAGAGATGAGCGCTTCGGGCTTCTCGCTCTTCGTACGCCCTTTCTTGGCCATTGAGTCAATTACTAGAGAGGCTCTTCTAATGCTTTCATTGAGACTTCACAGAAACTTTCCGAGGCACTCCCAGGGTTTCCAGTTCCTCCTCTTCCTCATTCTCCTATCAGAAAAAAGGGCTTGGGTGTGGAGGAGAAACAAAGAGGGGAAAGAATGAGAGAGTGCAGAATGCAGCGGTGACATATGAACACGTAGCTCAGGTGCAGACTAGCTTGTGCTTCCAAGTGTGTGTTTGTGTGAGCAAGTGAGAAGTGTTGGTAGTGAAAGATTAAAGATACACGCTAGATTCCAACTCCAAATCTATATGTGAACAAAACAAAGACCCTGCAGCCTCAACTGGGTCTGGAAGGCTATACTGTGGCACAGAGGTGCTTTGAGCTAAATGCTAATATCAGCATGCTAACATGCATTAGCATTATGATGTTTAGCAGCTTGTTCATCATGTTCACCATCTTAGTTTAGCATTTAGCAACATTATCCGCTACTTGCATTTATACACCTGAATCCCTGCATTGTTGACGGTCCCGTTGTATTTTGGGTAATGAAGGCATCAGGTTTTGACAAGCAAGAGGAATACATGGAATATAAAATAAATTGTTTCTGGTTCTGCTGCTTAAATGTTGATCCTTTTCTTCTGAACACTGTCCATTGTAAGTCTGTTATTGTGTAAGTGTATTGTGGCAAATGTCCAGTGTGTAGGATTTAGTGGCGTCTAGCAGTGAGGTTGTAGTACTGAAACTGTGTGGAAGAAATAAGGTGGCCGACGCTAAAATGCAAAAATGTGGTTGCACTGGGGCCCATGAGGTGGGGGGACCCATAGAGAGTGGGCTATCCAACAGTGTTTTAGGTGGAGAATGGGCCCTTATAAGTGACTGCCACCTTGGAAATATGCCTCTTTTCAAAGAAGAGCTCATTAAATTAAAAACAGTACCATATTCTATATATGCCCTTGAAAAAGGCAAACCCATCTCCATCATGTTTTTTTCTTTTTTTTTGTAAAGCAGTCAGTAGCATCTATAACAAAATTATAAACTTATTCCAAATAAACTATAATAAATTACCAAAATTGTTAACTTTAATAAAAATTCTCATTTTCTTTGGTATTTTTTGTGACATACAGATATGCAGTGATGATTTCTGGGTAATATGTATGTTAACGTCCTCCAGTGTCAATTCTCTGATCATGTGACAAGACAATACGTGCACGATTGTGTACACTATTTAGCCCCTTATAATAGCGTGCACCGAGGCCCGCCATAACTACCTTACACAACTGGAGTCACTGTTTAGTTTGTCCGTTCTGGGCCACTGTAAACAACTCCATTATGACCTAATTGGACCCGCTCAGTTTGTAGACACAAACAGCTCATCCTACAGTAACGAAAACACAACGATTCTCGGTTTAATGTGATTTTTAACTAATAAAAACATAGCTATGAATATGACATACCATACCAATAGATGCCCCTGTATCCTACACACTGAACCTTTAAGGGGTGATCAAAGTAATTACAATTTATTTTGTGGGGAACATGAATGCTGTACCAACTTTCAAGGCCATTCATCTAATGAAGATAACATATTAAAGTTATAAGTTAAAGCAATTATTTCTAACATGTTCCCAATATGTTAGAAGACAAAGACGACACAAAGAAGCACAATATATTCAATAAAAAAATTAAACAAACACAATCCTGAAATCCAAAAACACAAAAAAGGACAGCTAAAATAACAATGTCATTTCAAAATTCGTCTGTTACCCAATTCCTTAGGTGTTATGTAGTGGTACTACAGTAGTAAGTCATTAGTAATAATGTTACAGGCTTAAAGAAACTTCCATTGGGTTAACAAGTAAGCCATGAAATGATTTTGATTAAACAGTCATGGATGTGTAAAATACTAGAAGCATGCCTTTTGGAACAAATGGTTGTCTGGGTAAGCAGACTCAGTGGTTATCCTTCCTGCCCTGCTATTTGCCTTTTCTTCCTGCACTGTTTGAGGTCAGCTGAAAGCCAATGACCTGCTGAGTGCTGCAGACAGACATGTTTAGGGCGTACACTAATGTAGCGGGGCTCAGACTAACGCAATGAGAGAGACTGAATGCTCTGAGCCATCCCATATCACTTTGTGAGACCATTAACATTCAGGTTGACATGGGAAGGACAATTTTCTTTTTAAATTCCCAACATATTCTGTCATCCTGTCAGATTAAGTCTGCATTACCACAATGTGTGTGTATGTGTAATTCAAACTTTGCAACATAGGTAGAAAAATAAAGTTTCATAAAGCACATTAAGTGTATACCACAGAAATACACATAATACATAATCTGTAAGGCTTCTTGCATCAGATGAAAAAGCCTGACTGGAAGAAGAGACGGGACCTTTGTTATCTGTGTGTACGGGGAACTGAACTGAGTCTGTGTTTGCACAGCCCTCCCTACCTACACATCCACATACAACTGTCCTTACGTACAGTACAAGCTATTCTTTGGTGGGGTTCAGACTCCAGACTGCTATGAGGAGAACTCAGAGGTTATTTTGAAATGTTAAGATAAGATAAGATACACCTTTATTGATCCCATAATTGAGAAATTCCAGTATTACAGCAGTCAAGGGGAAAGAGTCAGATTAAAGATTTCAAAATTTAAACTTAAAACTTAAAAAACTAGGCATGCAAAATAAGTACAAAAATACAAGAAATGGCTATAAATAACAACAATAATAATAACAATAACAACAATAATTATAATAATAATAATGAGATGTTATGTCAAATAATAGTGTGTCCCCATTACACAGAGACCTATAAACTCACTCAAGGGCACTTGACAGATAAACAGATGTCAGTGCAAATGTACTACATTTTGCATTCAGTGTCATGGATTGAACCTTACTGGTTGGCTAAACAAATGCAGTTGGACACAATGTGACTGTACTATTGATTCATTACAAAACAAACCAATCTCTACAGGGACTTGGCATCAAAATTATGCTTTAAAGGAATATTTCACCCACTAAATGACCATTTATATATTCATTTTCCGGGCTGTGTGTTTAATTCATGAAGAAAACCTTTTTGTTCTCACATGCCTTTGGTGAACGAAGAATCCAAAAACAGCAAACAACTGAAGTCATTGGGGGGCTCAGCACTTCCCAAACATGTAGCATTAGCTTCCCTTTAGCCCAGGAGTGAAGGTTAAGTTTTTTTTGTTTGTTTGTTTGTTTTTACTATTTTCATTTTTATTAATCATTGTCGTAGGCCTAAAGAAATTCTTACATTCTCAAGCTGCAAAAATGGGTAACCTATGCACTGAATTTAAAAAAAGAAAATCAAAAAAAAAAAGTTTTAACATTTCGTCAACTCAAATGTGCGTCATATGTCTACAACCTGGCACCTTTTCCACTAAATTATGCCAAACCTCAACAGCAGTGGCTTGTTTTGAACCTCCCCAGCTAGGCTAGCAATGGATTCCAAATCTATAAAAGTAAAAGTCATAGAGGAAAATACAGAATTTAATAGTGCATGGACAGATCTGTTTGCATTCGCCACAAATGCAGCAATGTTAAAATACCAGATAATGATAAATAGCCCACAGAGGAGCCATATTGTGGTAAAACATATTTTTGAATGCTCATTTAGACCTATTTTTAATGCTGATAGGCTCATTTAGACTTAATACGGAGTGTTACCATAAGGCTAAAAATGTTTTGTGGCTCAAGGCAGATTTCTTTAATTATTTTTGGTCAAAAATGTCTCTTTTGATAGTTGAAGTTGCTGACCTTTGCTTTAGCCCTTACTGACCGGAACTAAAAGGGAAACTTATCCATGTTTTTACTTTCAGTCTCTTTCAACAACCACTGGAACAATTTACAACTTATTAGCATAAATGTGTGGTTACAGTAACACTTATTTTAAATGTACCATCGTTGCCTAAAATTCCTCTAAAATAGGAACTGATATGTACCTGTAACTTCTGGGAGAGGGATTTGGAAAGGACAGTGTTGTTTTATAGCATTACCATGTTTTATTTCAAAGATATGTCCTTTCTCAAAACTCTACCCAGTTATGAAGCTACTGTATAAATATTTACTGATTTTTTCCTAAAGATTTGAATTACTGAGTGGATACTCACCATGGGCACAGTGTTAATGTTTTGTAATTTCCTTAAATTCTATTAGTTAAAACATCCCCAAGGTTACACTTAATACTTTAATAAATGGTGTTAGATTGTGCACACTGTATGGTACTTGCACAACACATTTCTTGCACATTATGACATGCATGGGAGCTGTGATTGGGGTCAGTCAATTGATTAACCACTTGAGGTCTAACTATCAAAAGGTCACTGGTTCATCACATTTGTTTGAAGAATCTACAGACACAACAAATAGCCTAGCGTACAGCATGTGCTCATTGAAATTAATCCTTATTTGATTGTCTGCATTTTATGCATTTCTTGAATTTCTATTTCAATTTGTGGTGACATTAAAATCAGATAGTATTACATGATATTATTATTGCACATGCTAATCTCCTATTACAGTAAATAAGGTTTTCTCAAAGTTTGGCTCTTTTATCAGTGTAATTTATGTACTTGCATGCTGAAGGGTTTCCTCACTGTACACTTATTAACGACCCACAATAGTGCACATGCATATGAACGTGCACACCATGATGCATAGCCATGATGACTCAAGAGGAGTTGGATGGTGTCTGTCATAATCTGAGGAGGGATGACATAACATCGCTTAAAAGATTTTGAGGTGCAGATTAGAGATGAAGCGTGATGATCACATTTAGTCAGCACGGGCTCGTCATGCTGCGGTGTTACGGGGCCCTTTTAAAAGGGTTCCTGCTCTTTAAGCATCACTTATTGAGGTTGTCCAAGAATACATTTACAAAAACCACTGGACCAGTAACTGTGCACGGGTTACTGTGTATGCCAGCGCACTGTGTGGAAAAAGAGCAAAGTAACTCTGTCAAACATGATTGAAAATGTTGAGGTTCAAACATTTGGGTCATGTAACAGATTCACACCTATAATTTGCCAGTAATCAGTAACTTCAGGCTAACTTGTGTGTGTGTGCTGCATAATGTCATTGTATAGTGTCCACTTTCACACAGAAACATATAAAAGGGAATGGATGCTTTTCTCAAATGAGCACAACATAGCAGCACAGTATTGCTGTATTTACACCTCACAATATTTGTGGCAGCAGTTAATATTTTTCCTGGCAATTCATTTATAATATTTCAAATTAATCAGCCAATCGTATTTTATAAAATGTCAAGTCTATATGAGGTTCCACGGTCCAAAGTGATGTGTTAAAAAAGCCAGATTTCAAGAGTGACCTGGCCAAGACGGCAGCATTAAAGGGGAACTAATGTTTTTTTCAACCTGGGCCCTATTTTCTGATCTACTTTTGTCTACATGAGTGATAGGATGTTCAATATTTGACATTTCTCCAGTACGAAACTAGGGCTGACCTGCCTGCAGCCCGTGAGCGCACGCTATATTAAATAATAGGGCACTCAGACAGCGTCAAACAACGTCAAAATACATCCACTGAAAGTGCATTTTTTTCACACAGATAGGCTCGGATTGTTAGTATAATTTTCCGACAACATAACAGAAAGGAGAAATGAACGTCTGTGTTTACCTTTAGCTGGATTCGGACATGTTCCTCCGCCTGTTGCAATTTTTATTTATTTTTTTTAAACTTTTTATTTATGCTGTGCAGTTCATACATTCGTCTTTTCACAAATAAGCATTTCGCATTTCTCTTTAACTTTGTGAATTTAAGTAAAGAAAAAAAAAGATACAACAAATCAAATGCCCAGTACTAAGAAAACAAACACACAAACTAGATATACAGTAAGTGTGCAAGCGATAAAGATATAACCATTTTATATGTTTTTAGTACAATTTCATTTTTTTTCCCTCCTTTTCTACTTTAGTTACAGGGCTCAAAAGTAATATTTTCTGTTGCAATTTTAGTATATGTGCTACTGAAGTAATGCTGCTCCCTCTCTCCTCGTCCGCTCTTCAGTTTCAATGAGCTCTGCATCCGTGTACATCCCTGTACTCTGTGTTCAAATAAAAACGGGCGAGAGGGAAAGTCTGACGTACACAGACGTAGAGCTCATTGAAACTGAAGAGCGGATGAGGAGAGAGAGGGAGCAGTGTTACTTTGATAGCACATATACTAAAATTGCAACAGGCAGAGGAACATATCCGAATCCAGCTAAATGTAAACAAGACGTTCATTTCTCCTTTCCGTTATGTTGCTGGATAATTATGCTAACAATCTGTGCCTATCTGTGTGAAAAAAATGCACTTTTAGTGGACGTATTTTGACGTTATTTGACGCTGTCTGAGTGCCCTATTATTTAATATAGCGCACGCTCACGGGCTGCAGGCAGGTCAGCCCTAGCTTCGTACTGGAGAAATGTCAAATATTGAACATCCTGTCACTCATTTAGACAAAAGTAGAGGTTGAAAAAAAACATTAGTTCCCCTTTAACATGAATACAACAACAAACACAAACAATACAGACACATACAACTGTCACACACACTACAAATACGTGATTACAATATCCAGGCAATATGCAATACACTCATGATCAAACTCAGTGGAACATCTTGTACGGTTAAATGATTAAATAATATAGGATTATATATTAGGACAAAATGTACTGAGACTCAGCCTATAAATTACTTGACTCACCCCCTGAAAAATCATTACTGACACAGTTTGTCTGCATCAGACCACCTGACTCCCAGACTGAAATCTTAATGTGTCTCCTAATGCTTAATGCACATAGGATGAGAAATAATGATACAGTCATGGATTCTCTATGGAACAAATCTTTGTTTTTCATAGTTACTTCCATGTATGACACAATATTGGCTCATCATTTACTGTTTTATGCCCAGCTCAGTCAGGAGCAAAATAAAGAAGGAAGATCCACACAGCAACAATTTAAGTAAACAGGTAAACCAAACAAAGGTGCCAGCCTGCAGAGACGGCCATCTTGGAACCACCCTGTTCATATAGGCTCCCACTATGTGACGCCAATTAATTCCTCAATGAGGTGGGAGGGGCCAAACAGGTAGTCACATGGCCCAGGGCCAACACAACTGGAACACCAAACAAGTTAACCTCACAAGGGCTCACGTAGAACTGAATGTCACATCCACACCAGTCTGTTATAAGTAGAGTCCATTCCTCCCTTTGCTTTGCTTACATGTCATCCTTACTCAGCATTCCCTTCTCCAACCTGACAGCCTGAACATGCAGAGTTGGTTTAATATTTTAACACTCGAGGCTACAGCAGCAGATTTCTCTTCCATACAGTAAAGGGAAGGTTTACCCAACAGCTGCCTCTTTAGTAAGCTATTCATAGCAGCTCATGGACTGCACTGAGGCGGGAAGTGAGCTTCTTCAACCTGCCCTATACATTTCATAACACTGCATCTGCTGGTTTTCTCTCATACGAGATAGTTATTTTGGTTTCTGCTCCAATCAATATACTGGTGCTGATGTAGTAGCATAATCCAGTTTAATTTTTTTTATGCATTATTCATTTTATTATTTATTTTTTACAAATAATTATTATATTGGTACCACTATCTGGTGTAAAGCACCTGTTATGAAAGGCATAAAAGATATAACAAATGGCTTCTTAATGGTTGATAATTCATTTAGTGATGCTTTACAGATGTAACCTTTAGGTTGCCAGGCTGTGAACATCCCTTTGGCTGGTGTTTATCCTGTTTATTTTGTAAAAATGTTTTTAAAAGTGTTCAAAATCCATTAAGAACTGCTTAACAAGATGCTGATAATAGATTTTGGTTGAGATTCTCTGCAGCCTTTCTTCAGGAGGGTAAGGTTCAGATACAAATTAGTCAAAAGGACCTGGCAACACGCACATTGTTCTTATTTATGGCTGTTCTGTGAAGCTTTACTAAATAAATTATTAATCATTAATAAAAGCAGTACTTCCCACTTAGAAGTAGGGATTGGCAATATGAAGATGTTATATTGTTATCAAGATCTGGGACTATATATCGTCTTAAATTTTGGATATAGATGTACCGTGATATGGCATTAATGGTGTTTTTTCCCTCATTTTAAAGGCTGTATTACAGTAAAGTGATATAAATTTAACTTACCAAACTTTTCTATTTGTTTTAACGCTTGCTTTAACGCACTTAGTTGTTATATCCATATTATTGATGGTTTTTTTTGTAGTATTTTCTTTTTCAAATTTTCAATTAAACAAAACATTCAGAAAATTTGATAATACAAATAAACAAATAAATAAATAAATAATAAAATAATAAAATTAAAAATAAAATAAATAAATACCCCATAATGTAAGAGGCAATATAAATAATCTTGGCTTTATCAGAGGACGTATGGTGTATCACTCTGGTATCCTTCTTCAATCATCCTTACTGACGATTATTGATCAAAAAACTCATTGTGTTATTATTTTCTAAAAACAAAAACAAACAAACAAAACAATAGTCATCCCTAAAACAGCCATCAGAAAAGGGTACTTGCTAAGAAATATTGTTATGTTTGATTTTGACTCCCAGCCCTAGCATTAATGAAATGCTTTTAAGGAGATTTAAAAATATTGAGATATATATCGTGTATCGAAATATAGCCGAAAAATACTGCGATATAATTTTCAGGACATATCGCCCTGCCCTACTTAGAAGATCATTATAAATGGTGCCTTATCGAGAACTGGTACTATATATTTTGGTGCTGCAACAATTTGTCAATTAATTGGTTAATAAAAAATAAACTGAGTATCTTCACATTCTGGACTTTTGATCGGAAAAAAAAATGACACATTTAAAGGGATAATGCACCCAAAAATGAAAATTCAGCCATTATCTATTCACCCTCATACTGAGGGAGGCTCTGGTGAAGTTTTAGAGTCCTCACATCCCTTGCGGAGATCCAAGGGGGGAATGGGTAGCAGCATACCTAATGGCTGACGGCGCCCCAGATTAAAACGTCCAAGAACACATAATTGAAACCACAAAATATCTCCATACTGCTCGTCCGTAGTGATCCAAGTGTCCTGAAGCCCCGACATAAAAAGTGAGCGTGGAGCACAGAGAGGCAGTTAGAGCTACAGGCTACAGTGAGGCTAAAAACAGAGTTCAAATGACGTTTTTCCAAACAACTTTTTATGTCGGGGCTAGTGTTGTGAGGACTCTAAAACCAGAGCCTCCCTCAGCACGAGGGTGAGTAGATAATGGCTGAATTTTCATTTTTGAGTGCACTATCCCTTTAAGACATCACCTTGGACTCACTGTTTTCTTAAATTGTATATACAATTAATCAATTGAGGGAAAAAATGGCAGATTAAACAATAATGGAAAATCATTGTTAGTCACAGCCATATTACATTTTGTTGTTATGTATTTTCATTCTGGCTGGTAAAGCTAATAACAATATGCATAAATACTAGTTCTCAGAGTGTTTAAACAAATGTGATGATTCACTGATGACTCATTTACAGCCATCCCAGTCCAACCGAATACACTGCCATCATGTGCAGCCAACCACAACTCACCATGACTGCTAATACTGTATTAACCTACAAACCATTCACAGCAGCCAGGTAGTGCTCTGGAGGGGTAGACTGGATATGAATTTGCTGTGAGCCTGTGTCAGTCTGATTACTGTCATATTCCATTTTCATACTGCGCCGAGAAATAATCCCCTGGCTAGTCAAATGAACACAACACAGGCGCACACAGGCATCGTGGCCAACACTGGGCCAGGCACCGGATGTTGCCTCAACTGTCTAACCTTTTGACTTTCAGTTCTATTTTTGAATGTATTGCTTTCACTGATTATCACTCTGCTCTGGGGATATTGATTTTAGGGTTAGGATAAAGGTTAGTTTAACAGCACTGGCCCTTTGTTGGTGAGTTTAGCAAACGGTAGGAAGCAGTCTCTGTTTCTGTTTCTCACGGGTATATGCAAATCATATTCTTCTTCAACATCCCCCTCTTCTCACATGTCAAGCTGTACATGTAAATAGTTTATATTTAAACACAGACAGTTATGATGGGAGATGTCGTATGTCATGTTTAAAGAAAGGCTTTTAAGTAACTGGTTCATTACAAAGCAGGCAGGGCTGTTTCAAGTTTCTAGACACTCTGGGGGCCCTAGGCAAGAGGCACCTTGGAGCCCCTCCCCAGATAGATGGTATCTGGGGGGGGGGGGGGGGGGGGGGAGTATAAGTATAAGTATGGTTCTGAGTAGTATCAGGATACCACAGCAAAAATGAGGCAGATGTGCCTTTTGTCATTTATAAAAAGATAAATCACTTTTCTATAATACATCAATGATATTTCAATGGAATAAAATACTCATTGACTTATTCATACTTCAAAAACAGCATCAATAAGTGATTAACATAGGGGGGATCAAAATAAAATAAATAAATAAAATGAAAACCAACCAGCCACCCTCCTCCCCTGACAAGCAAAGAACAGTCCCTCATAAGTAAAGAACAGTCCCTTCAGTGCGGTGAGGTTTGTGGGCTGTTACCTGCCACAAAGACAGAAATGTGAACGGCTCGTTTCTCCTCTGACACATCACACCTGTGTGCTGCCACGGCTCTGCTGTTCAGGTATTTCTGGGCAGTCATGAAATCAACAAAGAGGAAATTATTGGACCTGGAGCCGGACTTGCCCGTCGCCGGTAAGCCTTATCTTGAGGCGTATTTGACAGGAATACGGCATCTGTGACCCCCGTTCAACCCACAACTGGCAGGATTCGGCTTTCATTTCTGCTGCTGGTTGAAATCTGTACTTGCATAGCATGCTGAATGATTTGTTTTGCGACTAGACTTTGAACTTATCCCACAGTAGTGGTACCATGAGGTACCATAGTATTACAGTACTCCAACAATGCTAGCGTGGGTGGCAACCAATCATGCGGGACATGGTCTCAATTTGCGTGACAAGTGAAAAGAGACAGAAATGCTGTACAGTCCCGCACAGTGCACGACGTATGGTCACCCTGCTTAGCCACTTGCAAGCAGCAGCTAGTAGGGGGCCCTATTAGGGGGGATTCTAACGTGTTGTCGTTGTTGCAGTGTCTATAGGGGTTCCATCATATTGTCATTGATATGGACCAATGTCAGCCATCTCTGGGGGCCCCCTTCCAGCTAGGGGCCCTAGGCAATTGCCTAGTTTGCCTGTCCGGTTGCGACGGCCCTGATAGCAGGTAATATTTAAGCTTCAAACTTAAAGGCATCTCAGTCACACGGCAATATTGTACTTGCAATCTTCATCTCGCAGACACAACGGGTCTCATAAGACAAACAAACTAGACCTTGTCTTCCACTGAAGATTAGACACAGCCTAGTGGTTGCAAGTCACTTAGCAAATAAATCTATGCTGCAAACACAATAAATTCTGAACCAAAACACGACAGTAGGAATTATTGATTGCGCTAATTTCAAAAAAGGTGCAATATTCCTAACTTAGCATGAAGAAAGATCAATCACCATATAAGGAACATCAGTATACACAATGCCAAAAAATGCAGGACATAAGAAATGAGAAGAAACATGTTACCTTACACAACACTCCAGGTAGCTGTCAAAACACACAAGAACACCGCCACAGCACAGCAGCTTCTCTGAACAAGAAATGGCACCATTTGACCAAACTGACGACCAATTTATATGGCCCCTGAAGAAATCTCAGGGACTGACACGAGTTAACGAAGCTGCTACTGTCGTGCCAGAAAGGGTTTAAAGATGTGGATCTTGCAAAAGCTGGTTACAGTACTCTTCTAGGAACTAGCAGATCAAGCATTACACTGTCAACCCCAAGTAAAATTTAAACCAGAGGTTTTCAGTCTGTTTTTCAGCCAAGGGAAATCACACAAGATAGAGGAATATAACACATTTGAATTTCCCTTGGAATACTCTGCCTATTTTCTACTCTTCTATATTCTCAGTTAAGTAAAAGGACAACACAAGAGAATAGTTAGAAAATTTATTTACGTAGAACGTAATCTATGAAGTACTTTAGATTTAAAACTTTTGATATTTTTCATTGAACTATGAAGCCCTTTGTAATAAAAATAAATACACATAGATAAATAGATAAATGTTTTCACATCATGTTAATTTCACAAATGTGAAAACTTATTACGCACCCCCTGGCAGAGTGCCTTGGACCCCTCTTTGAGAATAATGGATTGAAATTACCTTGAATGTAATGTTACCTGGAGTTTGGGTTGATAAATTTAATCTGCTACTTCATTACATCTAAAATAAAGAGTAAAACAACTGGGTCACAACAACCATGTTGGTGAATATGTGGGAATAATGAGGGAAACCACTCACATTTTTGGGAATGTCACAAACTACACCAGTCTGGTAAAAGGTGAATGTTACAATTAAAGAATTTCTGGGATATGTAATACCTAATAACTGGAAAGTTATGTACCTTGGAAATCATCATGTCATTGATTATGATAGATATTTGACCAAGATATTATTGGTCACACAAGCATAAGGCAATAACAAGGGATTGGTACAAGACTGAATCCCCTACTATGGAACAATGGTTGGAAATCATGAGAAAGATAGAGCTATGGAAAAAATGACCTATCAGCTCAAAGAGAGAGAAAATGTTTTTGTTAACAAATGGAAGAAATGGAGAATGATGACACAGTGGAAAAAGTATCTGGACTAACTGATACAGGAACCTCAAGATACTGGATATTTATGTATGTCTTTGAAAATGGACATTTGTGACAATGACTTTTATTTTTCCCCCCTTTTTGCTCAGCTCTTCTGCCTTTCTGATTGTGGAAATAATGTTGTAAGTTGTTATATATGACACTTATGGTTGTATACACAAACTAAAACTCGACAAACATTTAAGTATTAAAAACATTTAACTAAAATCATTTACACACAATGTATGAACTCTCATCATCCCTCCTAATGTAAACATAGAGGCCAAAATGGTATGTTTCAACCACTGAAGCAAAAATGTTGTATTTGTGAACACTTCCTTTCCTTTTACTGCCTGATATGACTAGTTAACAGAGGATAAAAAATCTCAACAGCAATGTTGCTTTCCAGTTATTCTGAAAAAGCAGCCCAACAAAATATGTTGTTAACTGTCCAAGAACCACTTTGCTGTAGCTGTAGCTGTAGCTGAACACTGGGTCCAATCAATTAAAAAAATGAAAAAGAAAGCAGAGTTTATTATTATTGCTTTCCTTTAGTGGGAACAAGCTCTTAACACAATGCTGACATGTTACCATCTTGATATATTATCAAATTGAGCAAATACGTACCATTGCCCACTTACACATTAGAGTTGTACCAATACCGATACCAGTATCGGAAATGCCGCCGATACTGCCTAAAATGCGGTATCGGGTATCGACGAGTACAGCCTATGACCAATCCGATACCACATAATGCCTCATGTCATTACGCATATGCATGCTACAGGCAAACGAAACGGAAATGGAGCCTTCAAAAAGTGTTCTACTGTAGCCTTTAAAATGTCTTTTTTACTAAATTGTGTGGCTGCACTTTAACCTGTGTCTTCATCTGTGTCAACACTGAATAATAATGGGGCGTCGGTGGCTTAGTGGTAGAGCTGGCGCCCCATGTACACAACTGTTACCGCAGCAGCCCGGGTTCGACTCCAGCCTCTGGCCCTTTGCTGCATGTCACTCCCTCTCTCTCTCCCCCCTTCACGCTCATCTGTCCTATCAATTAAAGGCTTAATAATGCCCAAAAAAAATCTTAGAAAAAAAAAAATACTTAAAAAAAAGTTTTATGGCATTCATTCTACTAGTATGTATTTATTTCTTAATATTTTACATAGAGTTTTAGGAGTTGAGACATAAAGCAATTCATATCCCATCCATTTTTATTTTACGCGCAGGTATCGGATCGGTACTCGGTATCGGCAGATACCTAAGGTTCAGGGATCGGAATCAGTATCGAGAAGGAAAAAGTGGTATCGGTACATCTCACATCCATCAGACTCTGAGCAACATTAGCCTTTATTTTGAGTTGATTTAACGCTGTACAGCCAACAGATATAGTCCAAATCCAATTATCCCTACACCTTTTGGCTCTGTTTTGGTCTCAACCACCTCCTGGGGGAAATATCTGCCTCTTTACAGCTAAAGGCTCCACTATGTTCACCAGCTAGTCCCTAATTTTGTCTGTCTGCCATTTGGTGCTGGACAGGTTGCACGTTCTTAACTGAAAACAACTGCTGCGGCAAACTGGGACAGAGGCTCTCTATGGGAGGCTGATGAGCTGATCACCATATTAACAGGTACAGTACATGCTGCTGCTGGAGAGGTGGTTGATTATAGCAGTGAAGCAATTTGCTAAAATCAAACAATGAGCTGAAATATGCCAAAAAGCACAATAGAGCTGTAGAGTCGGGATGGTAATTCTCTTTCACATGAAGCACACTGGCACCATGACCCACTTTTGACTCTTCAGGCATCAGATTTGGGTGTTGGCGGTGGATTTCCAGACAGAGTGTACCAGGGGTACTCATAGAAATGCAAGCATTGCTGCTGCCTGTCAGCTTGAGTCTGATGGCCCCCTGGGGTCGAATGGTAAAAGCCATGCAGAGGATGCTTTACGGACAAACCTAGACAGCTTTTAACAAAAAAACACTCAGAGATGATTGTGATTTTCAGTTGCTGGCCTTAAACTGTGGAATAGTTTGCCACTAACAATTAAATCTTCCCCTCTGTTGATATCTGTAAAACCTGTCTGAAGACCCATCTCTTTTCTTTAGCCTCTTATGATAATTTGGACTGCATGCCAATGCTGCATTTAGCAATGTTGTGTCAGTTTTGCCAAATCTGGCTCGTTTACTACCATTCAATGTATGTCATAAGAGAAAGAGCCAGCTACTGAGCTTTGTAAAGCTGCTATCTGCATCAATATTAGGCTATTAATATTAGAAAATGACCACTTCATATCAATTTGTAAGCAGGTAAGAGCCGAGATTAGACATAATTGGGATTCTTCCTTTCTGCTCATAAACAACAAGCTACTGTGTTCTGTTGTTTTTCATTTACAGAATAAATCTTTCAACCCAGAGCCAACTTCTTACTATATCGGGACCTGCCATCTGTCATCCACTACCCAGTCAAACTACTACACGAGCCATATTTTGCCTCGGGTTGGGGTTAGAATAAGACTTTGGTTGCTTTTGGGGATCATATTGGCGTTTCACAAAGCCCTGTAGCACTGTGTTGAGGGTATTAGCAAGACGAGACATCAGTAGCTCTGTAGAGAAGCAGAATTGATCAGCAGGATGACAAAAAACAGCTACCAGTAAACCTTAAGTAAAAAAAGGATCTTCCATTTTGATTGTTGACAGGATCAAGAAGGAAAACCCTCAATGATGAGATAATGTTTTATCAAAGACTATGATTCATTTAAAGCCATTTGGATGTCAATAAATATGGCTGCAGAGTATTTTTAGTAAAGAGATGCATTCTACCTGGTCAAATGCCAAATGCTGGGGGAAAAAAAGCCCAAAGGCAAATCATCTCTTTATATGTAATCTAGTTATTATTAATGCATTTGATTTATTATAAAAAAGCGTAAAGATAGCAAATCCTACTGTATTTGCAAAAGACTCTACATTATGCACTCATAACATTTTTTAAGACAACCTTTGACTTGAACTTTATAAACATATATATAAAGTATGTTAATATTAATACAGATTGGGCGCTGTCTGCAGCTGCTTACTCACGTGTGGCAGGCATCCAAGCTTTCCCTACCAGACAAATCTCTTTGATGATTTTATTTGCATTTGTTCTTAACTGCTCGACCAACAGGCACCTCATCTATCTTTTGGCTGCGGTTATTTTTTTCCAGTGAACAAAATCTTACATTTCTGGGCTATTTTTCTTTTTACTAATCCAGGTTATGCAAGTCGAGTCGGCAAAAGTTAGTCGGGCTGATGCCAACGCCGTCCAAATGTCAGTGAGCAACTTGAGTTTAATCAGTCTGAGGTCTGGTTGTGACGTAAGCTGGTTCAAAGTGTCATCGCGTCGGCTGGAATCATGAAGCACTCTCCTGCTTGTTTTTGGATTATGTTTGTCTTCTTCTTAGTTCAAGCCAAAAATGACTTCTAATCCATCTGCCTGAGGTCAAAATACTAATACAGTCCAGAAATGCAGGAGAGTGCATCAAAATGGTCTAAAATCACATCTGCTACATGGTTTGCACATAATTTCATTTTATACAGTAGTTTTAAAGCGCATCATTGTTCTCAAATATTATATAGAAAGAAAATTCACTGTGACAGTCGTAGCCACATACTGTTTATCAGTGTGACCCAATGGACCCACTGGGATGTTCTGGTTGAGATTGTTGGTGATTGTGTCATTGAGTTAGCTAAAGTTAGTCAGACAGACGCCAGTTATGTCAATGAGCAACTCACGTTTAATGAGTCTGGTTGTGACATACGTGAGTTCAAAGTATCATCACACTGGTTGGAGTAGAGCACCATTCTCTTGCTCATTTTTTTTGGATTATGTTTGACTGCTTCATAGGCAAAAAAAGACTACCAATCCATCTGCATGAGGTCAAACTACCAACCCAGTGTATCAGCAGAGCACTTGGGGGTAAAAATGCAGGAAGGTGCATAAATGTAAATCATGCAACATCAAATTTTATGAATGAGATGGTCTACTCATGGTAGACTAGCAGTAACACATGGGCAGGAATATATCTATGAATGTATATGACAATATCTGGCAATACAACAAGGATCTGATGGCTGGTAAACATGTAATTTAGTTTTACACTGTCACTCTGTTCACCTGGCTCTGAGCTTCACTGAGATTAATGTCATATTCCAAATCAATAAAATAGAGCAACATTAATATGACAGCTCCAAACACAAGGCCAAGAAACACCACTGACACATCCCCCTCAGTATGACTACATATTGAGGTTGACATGTCCCCTACATCCCCCTCAAAATCTACACCTCTGCCTGGCTGATCCCTTTAAAAGTGACTTTATTCCGATTATATTTTATCCTCTTGCTTTATTTTGCTTCATCGATGTGTGCTATTGAACGGCCCCTTTTTCACAAGTCAATCCATAAACTATTAACGTGTGGCCAATCACCAGCCTGCATCTGTGCTGACCCTAAAACAATACTGTGACAAATGCCCTCCCAGCAGGGGTGGTGAGTATTAAAATCAGGCCAGTGTAACACCCTGAGGCAGCTGCAGGCTGCAGACCCACTGCCTCAGTCTGGAGGCCCCTGCCAGCCCCACTGTGGACAAGCATCCTCTTGGAACATCACTGCAGCATCCTTCTAAGACATGGCCAGTAATGTGTGATGACCTGTCAAGCAGAAAAAAATGCACATTCTGCAAACCACGCGTGCGTAATTATGTATACAAGACCAATGCGCATCTGGCTGTACCTGAAGGCTCAAACACGAACAGCTGGGAGCTTCTTGCACAACAAGTACGGCCACTGAAAGCACACCAGCCGCAGAAATACACACAGACACAGATGATGCTCGATGCAGCGTGAGCATCCGTCGTGTGTAAGATGGCCCTGCATGGCGATGAAACCCCCCACAAGCTCCTCGTCATCTTCCAAGTGCCTGCTAGTGTAGGCCGAGCTCTGCCACTTCCGACATGTAGGCTGAGCCGAGGCTACTCGCTCAAATAAGACACATATACCGTTTGATCTTATTTTGCACGATTGGGGAATTTAATGCTGCAGTTTTACCTTTTTTTGGTTCAGTGATATTATACCGAGTCCAATAATAATCACCGCTGCTGAGATGATCAACCTGACTCAAACCAACAGGCCCGCTAGTCCCAGTAACTCCCAGTTCAGACGATGTTAAACCCAACAACGGTAATAATCACAAACAGCTTTCCTTACCTTACCTCGTAATCGATCCTCATCATGTGTGGAGTCCTAATCTGCGTGAAACCGTTTCCATGACACGCTGCATTTATTGGAGAAAAGAAAATCGCCCCGTCCGCTATGGTTGTCAGCATCAGCAGCAGCAGCCCGTACAATGAAGCAGTGATGGCCGGTGGTGATGATGCTGGGAGCCCCGCCCTCCTCCCCATGCAGCCAGAATGAGCTCACTGGTTTCCAGCTCAGCCGGCTCCAGTGCCGCCGCAGTACCACCAGCGCACAGCACAGTGTGTGCTGGACTGCCTGTGCTGCACAGACCGTCATCACAGGAGAGGATCCATCTCTGTCCATAACATACCTGCAACAGTTCTTATAAGCTTTCTGCACATGTTAAAGGAGAAACGATTAATTGCAATATTCTTTGGGGAATCTCCCTGTATCGTGCAATGATTTGTTTTGTTTGGTTTGTTTCACTTTAATTAATAGTAATGCCTGATGTAGTTTAAGTTTTGCAATTCATAATTCGCATTATGTTTCACAAAGGTGCACAGTACTGTTCAAAAGTTTGTTATCACCTGTTGTATTGATAATTTCTTCTTTCCTCAAATAGTTTTTTTAATACCCAGAACACCATTGCCACATATAAACTATACTGCCTGACTGCAAGGGCTTAGGTTTTCTTTCAACATTTGGGACACACACACATGAAATAAGGGGTTTGGGGGTCCTCTGCCAGAAAAATCTGAGCATCAGACACATAATTTCCTGCATTCTGGTGAATTGTTCTGCACTAATTTGTGCTTTTTCTGCATCAATTTATGGTGTAAATTTGTTGTGTAAAGGTCTTCTGCTACTTCATGGTTTGATTTAGGGTGGGGGTGAGGTCTCGCACATGTTCTAAACCCTGAGGGTGAAATGTCTCTTGCATCTACACCTATGCCTCATCCAATTCCAATTGACCTTTTGCTAAGCCCCGCCCCTTTGTGATGATCCCACAAGCTGTCAGAGTAAAGGGGGATTTATACTTGTGCAGCAGAGACTATGCCTTAGCCTACGCACGTGGCCTACACTGTTGTGAGCATTTATACTTGTGCTGGTGTGTCTGTCACTCTGCAGTTACACCTCCAAAACACTAGTCGGCGGCAGAGGTTGCTGTGAAATGCTTTAAAATTTAGTTTATTCAAAACACACATTAAACATGGCTTAATAGAGACAATTTCAAACACAAGTACACAAATCAGCTTCACTATAACTCGCAGCATTCACAGACAAAACACTTGTCTTTATCTGGACACATTTCCCCCACAAATACAACATGCTGTTTTTAGCACAAGACTATGGCATTTTACATTGTATAAATTAGCCTAGCAGCTAGTGGACTTTTCCTCTACTCATAT
Organism: Epinephelus lanceolatus; assembly: GCF_041903045.1. Taxonomy (NCBI): domain Eukaryota; kingdom Metazoa; phylum Chordata; class Actinopteri; order Perciformes; family Serranidae; genus Epinephelus; species Epinephelus lanceolatus. The sequence goes on from NC_135744.1 coordinate 36,159,405, forward strand.
GAAGCCAGGGACAACTGCAACATTTAACAAAGGTAACGTTACAAAATTTGGCTCCATTACAGCTCACAAGGTTCACTGACAAAACAACTGTCTTATACTAAACGTTTTTCAAACAAATATAACATGCTAATGTTATTAGCACAAGACTATGGCATGTCACATTGTATAAATTAGCGTAGCCACATGTGGAGATTTCCTCTACTCATATGAGGCCAGGATAAATCACAGACAAGACATAAAATGCTAGTTTTGTGGAGGCTTTTTTGTCTTCACAATTTATTGTTTCTTATCTGTGAAATAAAAGGAAATAAAAGCTTTGTTTCCACTGAGGGAAATGGTTTCAGCTTACAAAAATAGACAGGAGGTCTGCGTTGCTGGGACACGTAATTACGTTTCTGTGGAGGTGCATGTCAGGCTACGGTATGGCGTAGGCTCTGTGATGACGTAGAGCCTATGCCATAGGTACGGCGTCAGTTTGATGCAGAAGTATAAATCCCACATCAGCATGGAGCCCACACTGTAACTAACTGCACTCCCTGATGAAATCATATTTTTGGAACAATGAAATAGTGATTCCAGAGAGAAGCAGACAGAGGGGTCTACAGTCTGTGTTTGAAGGATATATCCAGGATGTCAAACTGACTCAGCAGCAACAACAGGTTAAAAAGACAAAGATAGTTAGAAGCTAAAGCCGAACTATAGGCTACAGATCACAGTGTAAAAGTGAACCACCACATCACTGCTGATCGCCACACAAGACAATGAATATAAAGAGAAACTTTGCTGATATTGAACCAGCTGTGTGGCATCGCAGTGTGTGCAGATGAACGGTGTTTGGCTTCGCCCCCGTGCTGCTGCCAGCACCCGGACCTCTGCCGCCACACGGGCAGGGATCTACAGGGGAGGTCAAACAACGTTCATCTGCACACAGTGCGATGACACACAGCTGGTTGAATATCAGCAAAGTTTCCCTGCTTCCCTTCACTGGTTCCTGTACAGCAGGGTCGGTCTTTGTTTCACTGTTATAATCATTAAAAGCAAAAGCAGCATGTGTATACATTCAGTAGGCTATATCTTCAGTAGCTAGCTAGCTAACCCTACACTTTTCAGGGTTTGATTTTGGTTTTGGAACAGGGAAGAAACGTATATCTTTTTCCAACCTCTGCAGGTAACGACTATCATTAATACACGACGTGCCCCAGGCACAACATTTAGCTCCAAATCCACAAAACCAGCCTGAAAATGAAGGAAATCTTAAACGACTGCATTAGAGTCAATGGAGCACAGCTGTGTTGTTGTCGGACCCTGGTCTGAGCTGGCCTGATGCTATGTTATGATTGGCCAGTCTGCATCCAGGGGCGGGACTTAGCAAAGGGTCAATCATAGTGATAACCTCAGACCAGGGCAACCTGCTCCAGAGCTGCGGCCCTTTAACTCCTCTCCAGTGGCTCTCTGTGACAGAAAATTACATGGATCAGATTTTATACCAATAGGCATTATTGTGCACTTGACCCTAAAACAGAAACCTGTTCATGTTTTAATCTGCAAACATTTTGCTGCTAAGCTTTCAGTTTCTTTTACCAAGGGCCGGGGATTTCATCTATTCTTAGTGAACTGTTGCTCAGTCGTATCTTTTTCTGTTTCTGTCCTATCAATTGTTTGTCAGTCTGGTTTAACTTTTTTTTCTTTGCAAAAACCCAAATAACCATATACTTGCAAAGAGGATTTTGCGGAATCCAAAAGCAGTCCTCTCAGCCATCTGACTACCAATCAAGATTTTGTGGCAGGTGATTCTTAACATTTGCACGGTACTGTATATCCAAAAATAAAAACCTATCTATACACAGTATATCTATCTGTCTCAGTGTGGATTCATCAATAAACAATGAACTGAAGTGTACAGAGTGGATCCTATTGGTTCCATTCTGGGGCCCATTAAAGAATGATTCCCGTTTTTGCCTTGCAACATAATGTTCACAGTCCTATTCAAAAAACTAAAATGACTGTTTCTGAAATGCTGCTATTTGTCCAACTTGAGTGGTCCACTCAACAACAACTAGTGTTTTTTTTTTCTCCATATACTGGCAATAAGTTAACGCCCACCATTAATAATGTTTGACTCCTCTCTGCATCAGCAGGAGTCTCACCTCTAAGTGGAGGCGGATCTACCACTAATGTAGTTTTATGACATTGTATAATGTATGTTGCATGAGCTAGTGTGTATGTGACAACTGGTGCAGACCATTTGTCGCATTTACAGTTTGAATTATTAGTCTCACACTCTAAACCCTGCACAAAATGCTTTGCCAATAATACACTTTAGAAAATAAATTAAAGCAAATATGTTAACACACTCTTTAAACTCATTAGTTTGTCATCTACGCAGGTTTCTTTCATTTATGGTCAACCATACCTGAGCAATTCACATCACATGGTTGGTTTGATTTAGAATCTGTTTATTCGCTTTTAACCTTATATTGTTTAATTTAAGAGTACTCAGTCTAGCACTGTAGGGTTACACAGGCAAATTGTTTGATATTAATTGTCTGTTTCTTTGTCTATGAGTTACCGTGGTTGTTTGGGGAGGGCCCTTCCTCCTTCCTGGTGGAGCAAAAGGTGTGGCTGAGGGCTGAGGACTCTTAAATCCTGGAGCAACTCATTGGACCAAACCATGTGCTGCCATGTCACGGGGGGGGAGTTACTTTTGCTTTGTATTTAGCTGGATAGCCACTATGTATGCCCCCTCGTGTCATTTTGACAAGTCAGTTTGTTCAGTTAACACCTTGTGTAGTTATTATGTTGTGCATAGTTATGATATGTTGACTTCTTTTATAGGTCTAGTTGTTCATTTCTTGGTTTCTAATTTATATGAATTTTTTTTGGGTAAATAAAACCCCACAGTTTTGTCAACAACTCCTGCATCCTTGTTGCCTCACTGCTTGGTCCCTAACAAACTACCATATTGTTTTAGTTACGCCACGTACACAAAACATATCATTGGAAAGCTGATTTTCTGGCCTATCAGTTTGTGGTAGTGTGGGCTGTCTGAATTTTTGTTGGTAGCTTGAACAGGAGTCTAAAGTATGTCCGCTCTCCCTGGGACTGTTAGGGTTGGTTCCAACAGTATTATTTATCATTCCTACCTTGTCATAAATAAAGGAAAAGTAGACAAAAATAAGACAAACACTTTTCCTAACCAAAAAAGACCCACTGTGAGGTCACTGAATGGATGTTTACTGCATGAACTTCATATAGGCCTACATTTGAACCCCTGGTTATATTTTGAATCTGCAGAGTTCAACTATTTAACTTTTTTAAGTTGTTGTTATTTACTTTTTATCGGAAAATGCAACAAACTCAAAAGCCTACATAAATCTATAGGCTACATGAGGCCTCTGGTAATCACATTGAGCTGATAGGTGTCACTGAAATGAGGTCTCAGAAGACAGCCAAAATTCACAATTTATGAAAACAGTAATTTTACAAATATTTTATTTTCTCAACAAAATGTCTGAACAAGCAACAAGTAGGCTACAATTTTTAGAATAATGTTTTTTTAAGCCTAGAACAAGATGCCCCTATTGGCCCTACCCACTATCACTGTCCTGTGGAGGCAGGATTTGGGAAAAAGACACTCCTTGTACATTTTATTTGCCATTCACCTTTGGGTTAGGCTCTGAAAAACTTGATAAATTGTTAGCCGACACCTGTATCTGCTAAGGGGTCAAATTATTTGCATTACTGTTTTAGTAGTCTGTGAGTAATGGAAGGTTATGTCAGTACAAAAATGCCCCAACAAGCCCCACTCTCCCAAGTTTATATAACTTCTGCAGCCTACAGATTTAATGAAAAACTGTCGGAATTTACCCCCAAAATACACAATTTCAGATAGTTCTGTGGAGTTGTAATGTTTTGTAATATTTGCAACATGATTACAAAAAAAAGTTTTATTAAAATGAGCATATGTCATTTGTTCAAAAGGTTAATGTGGAAAAAACAATTGTGAATACGTGCTTCATGTACAGCTCCGTGTGTTGCAGGGCCCTGTGTGTACGATACAGGACGAATTAAGTGAGAGGTAGTGCCACCCAATGGTCGCACCCAGAACTGTGAGTGACCACCTGACCCGCTCAGTGGCTGAACTCATATAAAGAAAAGAAACCCGAGACAAACAAGACATAACTGAAATACTACATACGTCTACAGAATATTGGGACGATAGACTACTTACTGATGCAAGAGTCATGGATACCTGCCAGCCTCAAGTTTATTTGATTTCATTCTGCAAAGTGATTCTTATGATTTTTTTTATGCTCAACTGAAACACATCAGAAGTAACCTCGTCTGCTCTGATTTGCTGATCACGATCTATACCGCCCTCCTACACTTTTTCCAAGCTTCATTTACTCAGTGACTCCCTCCCCCAGCCGCCAATGCACATCTACGCATCTTCAACGTAAATAGTTTGTGTCTCAGTCAGCACCAACACAGCCGCTCTCACTTCTGACACTTAACTTACAACAATCTGTAACACGTCTGCAACTTCACACTCCACACTGCCAACATACAGTGTGTGGGGTTTTCACCAGAAGGCTCAAGATCTTATCTGGGCACAGGACAAACTTATCACTGCAGAGTGGTTTGAGGTGAATTTAGGTGGGAAAGATGGCCAAGAATGGCACCTGCACGCAGTTTGTGCCAAACGGACACCCACAGAAGAAAGACTTGGAGGGACGGGGATACTGGGGGCACAAAGCCGAGTACATCCTGACTGTGATGGGCGCAATTATCGGACCTGGCAACGTTTGGAGGTTTCCCTATCTGTGTTACAGAAACGGCGGAGGTGAGTGATTTTACGCAGAAACTCTTGCTCCCAGTTTGAAATAGCACATCTGTGACAATTATTAATATCATTTTATACAATTAGTTTTCTAGTATAACATATTTTTTTCTCATTGCGAAGTAAAGACCCTCTGCTTTTTGCAGGTGTGTTCTTCATACCATACATCTTGTTCATGCTTACATGCGGAATACCCTTATTCTTCCTGGAGACTGCCTTAGGACAGTACACCAACCAGGGGGGGATCACGTGCTGGAGAAAGATTTGCCCGCTTTTCCAAGGTTAATGAAAATCATCACTTTCTATATTAGTCCCTTTGCACAGGACACTTCGGATGTAAACGGCGCGCGTAATTACGCACGAAGTCTATCCTTTTAACCACATCACCGTTTGTCATCTGAGTGCTTTGGAGCTATGATTTAATCGCAGCATGATGTTTATGTTCTAAATGATCTAATCTACACCTTCTACGCAATAAACAGTGTTGAATGAATGGACAGAATATTATCACTGGTGTTTTTCCTTTTTTTAGGCATGGGCTATGCCAGCCACTTAATCATCTCATTCAGTGCCACCTCCTATATCGTCATCATGGCATGGGCATTCTTTTACCTCTTCTCGTCCTTCAGCGCGGACTTGCCTTGGGCCACATGTGGAAATGAGTGGAACACAGGTAGGCTCTCCTCCAGACTTTAGTTTAATCATGCAGCACAGTTCATACACAGCAGCAATTTAAACCGAGCAGATAAAAGATCAAAGAGGAAAAATTAAAGATTAAAAAGAAAGAGTGCATCAGGTCAGCTAAAAGAAGAGATAACGTAGAGTGCAGTAGTGGAGTGGGTGTGGAATATTGTCTATACAATGAACAACTGGTATGAAGACTCTTGTTAGGTGAGATATAGAGTATGGTAATGCAGTGCAATATTGTTGGGGGAAAACAAGCTGGGGATTTTATGTGTAACATAAAAAATGTAATCAATGCGTGATCCAACAAAGCATGTTTTAAATTCATGTTGTAATTTGAAGATGAGCATTTTTACATTCCTGGTGTTTTATTTTCTTCAACTAGATGCATGTGTGGACTTCAGCCATCCAAATCTGAGCCACAGCATGACATTCAGAGAGAATACCACTCTTCCTGTTGCGGAGTTCTGGCAGTAAGCATGTAGTCAACTCACAAGTTTAACTGAAGGCTATTTTTTCTTTCTTTCTCCCTCCCCTTTCTCTCCTCTCAGCCCTCCTCCTTTTTTTTTAGCCTGCCTCTGATTATCTCCTGTTCCTTTCTGTCACTCATCCATCATCTCATCCTGACACTGAGTTCTTTCACCTCACCTTTCACCTGTCACTGTTAATTTTTGCTCTCCCTCTCACCCCCACCATCGCTCCCCTCCTCTGTCCAGGCACCGTGTTTTGAAAATCTCAGGTGGTATTGAGGAGGTGGGCAGCTTGAGATGGGAACTGGTCTTGTGTCTCATCCTGACCTGGGTCATCTGCTACTTTTGCGTCTGGAAGGGCATCAAGTCGACAGGAAAGGTCAGTGAATAATATTCATAAATGTTTAACACAGTTTTGCACAAATCTCCCACGAAAACACTGACCCAAATTAGGATTATTTTGTTATTTTTTCAGCTGCAAAATTTTGTGAATTTCAAGTTAAAGGTGAAGTCTTATTCAATCTGAGAACTACACATCTAGTTCACACTCCTCCAGACAATACATTAATCGTATTACAGTTACTTAATAGGACCATATGAGCTGGGTTTGGGCCAGAGGCTGCAAGTGTTTTAATCTGATATTTGAGTTGTAAAACAGCCACTTAAAGCAGCAGCTGTCCAGAGTGCTGATCCTGTTACTGTTAGCAGTACAGGAACTACAGGTTGCTTTCCATAATGCTAATATGTTTCCTCACTTCCCTCACTTGCTTGGTTTCCTCACAGCATAGCTCCACCCAGTGAGGATGTCAAAGAGATAGAGCGAGGAAGTGATGCCAGGACAGATGAAGCGAAACTGCTGAACTAGAAATTCTTGGTTCTATAGTATCAGTTTTAAGCAATGTCAGTTACTGCACCACATGTGGTGGTGCAGCATTTATACATCACTCCACTTGATGAAAGACCTTCGTATAGGACACACCTGTGTTTTTCTTGCTCTTGGCTCCTGCAGAAGCCTCTTCTCTCTCATGGCCTAGGGGTGCATTTAAAGGAATGAGAAGATCCAGAGAGGGAACAATTTCTGGGTCATAGGAGGAGAAAGGATGCACGGAACATAAGTTAGCATAATGAACAGTGCTCCATCTGAGAAATTCACCATCATCCACACTTCTGGTGGCCAACGGAAAGGTTAAGCTATTAAGGATTTGGTCCTATTTCCACGATTATCAGTGTTATCAACCTATTTAGGGTCTGGGCAGCTAAGCTGCCAGGACACTATTGTAATCCTAGTTCTTCTTCTTCTTCTTCTTCTTCTTCTTCTTCTTCTTCTTCTTCTTCCATGGGTGAAAACTCACCAAACTTTGCACAAAGGTCCAGTCTCATGCCAGATATCCTCAGCTGTAAACTCAAGCCAATAGTCCTGATGGTGGCGCTACAGCAAGCGTCTAAAGTTAAAAAATTTGAAAATTCATAACAAATCAACCATATGTGCTACAACTTCACAACTTTCATCAAACTGTAGCCCCAATACTGAAGAAAATTTTGTACATTTAAACCTATTAAAAATTATGAAGTTCATCACTCTGTTTTTTTCAAAAACTGTAAAACTTCTTAAACCTATCTCCTCCCACAATTTTTGCTCAATTGACACCAAACGTGCTACAGAGCATCTTCAGACTGTCCTACAAAAACTATGTTTCTCAGATTTTTGATTTATCAAAAATTGAGCCTACAGTGCATCAAAATGTTTGACTGTAAACGGTACTGTAAACATATACATGCAAATTCTTGCTAAATAAATCTTCAATGTTCATGAAAAAAATGACAAAATTCTAGAGTCATGGTAGATGATGTGTGGCAAATTTCAGAATTTTATCTCAAAAACTGAATTTTTGACAGCATTTTGAATTTTGCTCTAATGTGAACAATTGGAGTCAATGTAAAAATGGCAAATTTAAACATCAGTTTTTCACTTATGGAGCAAATCAATCATTGTTACAAACAAATTACCAATATCTCCATGCTGTCTAGATGCAATATATGTGTATTTTCAGATTTTTGTCTTAACTGAATTTTTTACAGTGGTTTCAAATCTGCCTTTCCATGCACGGATGGCTGCTTTCCTACACAACAGTGAATGGCTTACTCAATTTGTGAAGCCACTGTTAAGCTGCTACTTGCCAATTAGCTCAGAGTGGTAGATGACTGTCTTAGGTTCCAGAGGTTGTGGATTCAAGCCTCAACTGGTGCAGAATCCACATTGTAACGTAATCATCTTCTTGTGCTCCAGCTTATTGCTTAAAATTGCCTGAGCGTGACTGATCACTGTGCAGCATCTTCAAGTCGTTTTTCTGCTAGAAAATCTGCCTTCTCGTGCTTGAAAATAAACTAAACTTTGCACAAAGATCCAGTGTCAAACCATCTGAAGCTTCTCACTTTGCACATAGCTCAACTAGTTAAACATCAGTTTTTCACTTATGGAGCAAATCAATCATTGTTAAAATAAATTACCAACATCTCCATGCTGTCTAGATGCAATATATGTGTATTTTCAGATTTTTGTTTCGATAACTGAATTTTTTACAGTGGTTTGAAATCTGCTTTTCCATGCATGGACGGCTGCTAAACCTGCACGTCTGGCTTAGTCAAATTGTGAAGCTACACATGAATTGTCACTGACTAATTAGCTCAGTGAGACAGAAACTGATCCTTAGTCTCTGAGGTTGTGAGTTCAAGCCTCAGCTGATGCAAAAAGCAGATTGTGTTACTAAATTCCTAAATGTCTTCCATTCTTCTGCTTGTTGCTCAGAATTGCCTAAAAATGCCCAGACCCGACCCATCACTGCGCAGCAGCTATAATTTGTTTTTAGTCTTGTGTTACTGTAAGTGTCTCGGTACAGTGGAGTGTTTAAGGCTGTGTTCACTTTAAGTAGCAGTAGTTGTTGTTGGCAGTAGTCACTGTTGTTTCATACCTGCTTGCGACATGAAAATAATCTTTGAAATATTTCACTGGCTCAGTTTGGCTGACAAGTTTACTTTAGGGTGACAAGTTTCTGAGGGGTTAGCAGGGTTGTGGTTAGAGTGGTTGCACAATCCTAGGGGTCACCTGAGCTCTTAGTTTCAGAGTTGTTAAGGTCACAATGTGAGTCACTGACCCACCTGGCCACCATGTGAGTCGTAAGGGTCAGATGGTACCAGGGGTGAATGGGTGTGAAGTTGTCTGGGGAGGGAAAACCATTTTTCCTCCCTGGCCAAGATGTGCACATTGCTGTCCTCAATGGAGTGTCCCTTCTCCTGTAGATGTAAGTGGACAGCCAAGTCTTGACCTGAGGAGGTGGCTCCCCTGTGCTATGACCTGCGCTTGTGGAGTGGTTGTTTTGTCTCCCCAACGTATAAATCTGTGCATTCCTGGCTGCACTGAACTGCATGCACTACATTACTCTGCTCATATCTGGGTGTTTTGTTCTTGGGGTGGACAAGTTTCTGTCTCAGTGTGTTACTGGGTTTAAAGTCACAGGGATGTGGTGTTTGTTTCTCAGACACTCCTGCGACACAAGGAATGACAATATCCTGTGTTTGCCTACAGTTGTCTACGATATAGCACTGACGATGACCATGACCTGGATGACTGAGAATCTTCACCAACAAACATATAGAGTGCTGTTCTTTTTCGCTGTTGAATAGTGCGAGCTGACTCTAACTTTATTTATTTTTTCTTTACTTTCAGGCAGCTTTCTTCACAGCCACCTTCCCCTACGTTATGCTGCTGATTTTGCTCATACGTGGTGTTACCCTACCAGGGGCATTGGACGGGATCATTTACTACCTCTACCCTGATATCTCCCGCCTTTATGATCCCCAGGTAAGAACACAGATGTGATCTTTGGAGCAGGACCGCTATATTATGTCTTCTGCACAGAGTAATGTTCATACCCACATGACTTTGTTGACAAAAGGAAATGTTGGCATAGTACATTTCTGCAAACCACGGATATTTTACATTTCCATGATGTACATATCAACATTTCAAGAGACATAGTTCTGTATACATGTATATGAGCTAACTTTGTCATCAGAAAGAGATGGTGGATGGTGTGACATCGAGGTGAGGTGCCAAGCTGCAGACCACCCACAAAAACTGGGTATTTATGAGCGAGACAATGGAGGCATGGTCAGCTGCAATCGTGCCACCAAAACCTAGTGTTTTTAGCAAGATGTCTGCAGCATTTGTAGCACTGATTGTACCACTGAAACTGGGTGATTTATAGCAAGACAACGAAGGCATTTCTAGCAGCAATTGTGCCACCAAACGTAATGTTTTTTAAGGAGACATCCACAGCTTTCCAGCTGCATTGTCACTAAACATGGTGTTTTTAGCAAGACATCCATGGCATTTCCAGCTGTGATTGTGACCAAAACTGACTGATTTTTAGCAAGACATCGATTGCATTTCTAGCTGCAATTAAGGTATAAAATCTGGGTGTTTTTTAGCAAGACATCCACAGCATACAGCCACAATTGTGCCACTACAATGGATTGTTTTTTGCAAGACATTAGCAGCATTTCCAGCAGTGATTTTGCCACCAAAACTGGGTGTGTTTTAGTGAGATATCCATGGCATTTCCAGCTGTAATTGTGCCACCAAAACTGACTGATTTTTAGCAAGACATCAATAGCATTTTCTAGCTGCAATTAAGGCATAAAATCTGGGTGTTTTTTTAGCAAGACATCCACGGCATTCAGCCACATATGTGCCACTACAATGGGTTGTTTTTTGCGAGACATTGGCGGCATTTCCAGGAGTGATTTTGCCACCAAAACAGGGTGTTTTCAGCAAGACATCTGCTGCATTTCTGGTTGTAATTGTGCCACCAAAACTGGTCGATTTTAGCAAGACTTTGATAGCATTTCAAGCTGTGATTAAGGCATAAAATCTGCAACATTTTCAGCCACACTTGCTGCACTAAAATGGGGTGTTTCTTAGCAAGACATCCACAGCATACAGCCACAATTGTGCCACTACAATGGATTGTTTTTTACAGGACATTAGCGGCATTTCCAGCAGTGATTTTGATACCAAAACAGGATGTTTTCAGCTAGACATCTGCTGCATTTCTGGCTGCAATCGTGCCATTGAAACTGGTCGATTTTAGCAAGACTTTGATAGCATTTCAAGCTGTGATTAAGGCATAAAATCTGCAACATTTTCAGCCACACTTGCTGCACTAAAATGGGGTGTTTTTTTAGCAAGACATCCACGGCATTCAGCCACAATTGTGCCACTACAATGGATTGTTTTTTGCAAGACATTAGCAGCATTTCCAGCAGTGATTTTGCCACCAAAACTAGGTGTGTTTTAGTGAGATATCCATGGCATTTCCAGCTGTGATTGTGCCACCAAAACTGACTGATTTTTAGCAAGACATCGATAGCATTTCTAGCTGCAATTAAGGCATAAAATCTGGGTGTTTTTTTAGCAAGACACACACAGCATACAGCCATAATTGTGCCACTACAATGGGTTGTTTTTTGCAAGACAGCTGCATTTCCAGCAGTGATTTTGCCACCAAAACTGGGTGTGTTTTAGTGAGACATCAGTGGTGTTTCCAGTTGCAATTGTGCCTCTAAAACTGTGCGATTCTTAGCAACACAATGTTATTGAAATGTTGTTTCAGCATATTCGCCACATAACTACATGTTAATGTTACATATCCATGGTTTGCAGATGCTAATGCAAATGGCAACATATATTCTGGTGACTGGATTGAAATTGTTGGACCTTTTCAGGTGTGGATGGATGCTGGCACTCAGATCTTCTTCTCCTATGCCATCGGCCTTGGGTTCCTAACCTCTCTTGGGAGTTACAACACTTACAACAATGACTGTTACAGGTAAGATCAGTCTGTCAAAACTTAAGTGCTGCAACACCAAGGAGTAAAACAAATTGAGTTTAAATCAGTTCATGGGTCACTAATTAACGTTAGCAAGTGAAATAAGCATGGACTTCTGCTACACTTTGAATCCTTTCATTCACTCCTCAACTGCTTACACATTTCTGTACTCACTGTATTCATTTTTCTTTCAGGGACTGTTTTTTCTTGTGTCTGCTAAACAGTGCAACCAGCATTGTATCAGGCTTCGCCATTTTCTCTGTTTTGGGTTTCATGACCAAAGAACAAGGAGTGGATATTTCTGAAGTAGCCGAATCAGGCAAGTATGGACTTAGCGAAGTTCAACTTCATAGTCAGCAGTAGAGTGAAAAACAGATATAACATATTTCCTGTTCAGCTTGTTGGGGGGGCTTTTAGTATAAATCGCGACACACCGCACCTGCTTAGTGTTACCTTTTCACCCTGTGTGGAAAACTGTGCCAAATCATGCCAGGAATCTTCATCCGTGTCCTCTGATCTTTCCAACCTAAGAAGCTTACTGGCAGACCTGATACAGCTTCTTCTGTCATCGTTTTTTTTCCTTCTTCAGCTTTCACTTCACCTGAGTGTGATTACTGGTAACAAGCAGGCAGCAGGAATTCAAAGCAGAGGACAAAACAAAAAAAGGTTAATGATTTAGGTTTGGCATTAATCATGACATTAATTGTGGAAAATCATGAATCTCTGAGTTACTTTGACATTTTTGGCAACCACTCAGGATCATAACTGCACTGACGCACCTCAGATGCTCAAATTTGTCGCATGACTTGTAGACATTTGCAGCTGAAGTGTGAAGGCAGAATATGAAAACATTCACACCTTTCTTGGCTTAACATTATTCCTGCTTAGCTTTGTCAAATCAAGCATCTTAGCATGCTGACGTTAGCATTAGCTCAAAGCACCATAAATGTTAGTGAGATTAGTTAGATTTTAAATTGGAAAACATCGTCAAGGCTAAGATTTTAACTATTTAAACTAATGATGCTGCAACATTCCCAGTTCTTCTTTACTTACCAATGTTTTCAGTCTTTTCTTTCTTGACGTGACATTACAAATGTTCAATTTATCAAATTGTCTTCCACCATTTATTTTAACATTCTTTAAATCAGATTTAATCACTCATAAGCTTATGGAATTCACATATTTAAAAGAGAGAAAATCCTCAATATACGAAAAGTGAAAATCGCACACACACAGGTGATATTCTTGTGTGTTGCCCAATCATTTATGTTTGCGTTATATCTCATTACAATCTTTGTGTGTACTGTAGGTCCAGGGTTGGCATTCATTGTCTACCCACGTGCTGTAGCCATGATGCCCATGCCACAGGTCTGGTCGGTGTGTTTCTTCCTTATGATTATTCTGCTCGGATTGGACAGTCAGGTACCAGCCAAACCTCTCTGAATAAATAAATGAAGGATTGAATGGATGAACGAAGGCCCTGATTCTCTTTCCTCTCACTTCCAGTTTGTTGGTCTGGAGTGTCTGATGACATCACTGACTGATCTGTTCCCGTCTTACCTGCGCCAAGGCGTTAGACGTGAGCTGGTTCTGCTGGGTATCTGCAGTACCTGCTGTTTGCTCGGACTCTCCCTGGTCACTGAGGTTAGTACTGCACACTCGGAGTGAGACAGTTAGCAAAACAATTCCGTATTATTGCACCCAATGTGCAATAGTGGCACAATGTTACAGGAGGCACAGCAGAGAAAGCAGTGGATAGAGGTCAATCTAAGTTACACATAAAGTGATTTAAAAGATTATACAAAGACTAAGAACTTCTGTCTTACGGTAACAAAATCCACCAAAGGGTGTCTCTAAAGTGCACAAATTAATGCATTGTATTTTTACTTTAATATGCACTAAGCAATGAAGTATAACAATATCCATTTATTGTTTTTATGAGTGGTTAAATGCTGGACTTAATCTTGGTCTGGAGCAGTCACTGCTTGGCTGCCAATCTAGCTGTTTCCTGTCCAGTCTTTACGCTAAGCCACGCAAATCGGCTGTAGGCTCCTTCCCCATGTTTAAGGGACATCACACTCAAGGCAAGAAATTAATTTCTTGGTTACTGTGGATGGAAAATTAGACACCTGCCAAATGCTGCTATTTCTTTCCCGTTGTGTGCACTACAACACTGTCTGCCAGAATGGATCCTGTGCTCTGTAGCTACAATGTTACAAAGGTACAAAGAGATTAAACTTTTCACCCATTCTGAACCCTGTGACCCTTGCAGTCTGAATGCAAGGCCACTTTGAAAAAATGTAAGGCTTTAAAGATGCATTTGATTAGACTGGGCTTATTGGGCAAAACAAGTTGCAGAACTGCAGTATTATGAGGTTCTTGGGCCCACTGTGGTCATTGAATCCCAAGAATAGCATGTTTTGTCCATTAAACGGAATGCAGAACTTTTGTTTTCCTCTCTGGAAGTTAGAGAAATTACATTAACACTGTGGACACGTGCTTATGACTATGCAGCAAACTGTGGGACTAACAAATTAAGCTAGCGAGGAAGTGCCCAGAATCCAGTCAGTCCCCATAGACCCCCATGTTAAAATGCCCAGCAGTACAGCAGGAATAAACATGTTTACAGCCTGGTCGGAAGAAGACAAAAAAAACGGTTTTGGTCTATATAGCTAATTTTCAACTTCGGAAAACTGTTCCCATTTACATTTTATAAACGCTTAAAGTTACGCATAATTAAGGGTGAGCTGCTTTGAGTGACAGCTGTCTACCGATAGCGTCCTCGGCTTCTCAGTCAGATCCACCCCTCGCTCCTCCACAGCGCCAGCTTCACGCCCAAAAATGGTCACTTCTGGATGTGGATGTCCAAAGTGTCAAATTTGAGGCTTTCAAACAGAAGTCCACAAAGCATTGGGAGACGGTAGCTACATCCATTGTTTTTAAGGTCTGTGTTTATGACATTCATGTGGATTTCATGTGAGCTTGGCATATCTAAAAATTGGCCCCAGATGTACTCAGACCTATCTCTGTTGCTCTGCTGGAGGGCTTGAAGGAAAGCCTGCCAAATCCTCAAGCACAGGCTAGCCAGTTCTTTGAGGTTACTATATAACACTAATTAATCTTTCTCACTTTAGGAATCATAGTCTTTAGTATAAAAGCCAAAAGGAGTGGCAGAGCTGTCAAATAGCTTCATCTCACAACAGCCATGATGTGAAGATGGAGGTTACGTAATATTTAAAAAGGCCAAGGCTGACTTGGTTTCACACGGAACACAAACAGAGGTCTCTGTGGTCAAAGTCCTGTGTCCACATACCCTCCTTTGCACCCATCATGTGAGGAAGGACCAACCCAGGCTCACTCCTAACTCATCCAGTACCGACATTTGCTCAGTGGCTCTCAGTGTCAGACACCGACATACCCTATAGCGGTGGTATGAGACGCACAGGGCAGCAACGTGTTTTGACACTCTAGGCAACTAGTGTAGTAAAAGAGAGTCCACATAGGGCAGTAGGAAGGAGAGGTGGATGGGTCAAAGAAACTCAAGACTTCTACCAGGAGGCTGCTGTTCATGTTCCATGTGAAATCAAAATTCATTTGAGTTATTTTGATAACAACATGGTGAGATTATGTGAAATTACGTTATGTTGGTAACAAACAGTTATTTTAAGCCAAACCATGATGTTGTTTTCTCCACCTGAACATGTACTCAAGTTGCCTAAACCTAAGGCAGTAAACTTAAAATGTTTTTTACCTATCTTCTATGTTTATTTTGAAAAGAGACTGTCTGCATTTAACAAGCAAAAACTGTACATTTCCTGTGAAAATGAATTTGAAAAGACACAACAAGTAACAAGTATAAATTGACATGCTTTCCCTGTGCATCTGAAACTGACGCAGGAGGGGTGCCTAGGGCGTCATATTTTGAAGTGTAACGCCACTGACCAAGTGTTGGTGTATGACGAGTTTAGAGTGAGAGTGAGCTGCAACCAAAGCTAATGCTAATCAGATTATAAAAAGGACCCTTTTGAGGCTCATGCCCATGTTTTAAGCTTACTTTGCTGGTTAATATGAAGAGGCTGATTATGTTGTGGGTTCAGTGTTGTAAGACAACAGTTAATAGTTCCATCCTTGTTCTTAGGGAGGGATGTACCTGCTCCAGCTGTTGGACCATCACGTCTGTAGCGGCACCACCCTGATCCTCCTCTCTCTCTGCCAGTCCGTCAGCATTGCCTGGGTGTACGGTAAGTCAAAGATAATTCAACCAACCATGCACAGACTACGTCCTCTTGACAAACAGACACAACTCTTCTTCAGATTATGATAAACTTATAACCTTTTTTTAACGGGGCAACAACCACTGTATGCACGCATGGTATGCCTATAAATTCATCTCAAAGCTGAGGTTGTACTTTCTAATATCTTTCCTTTCCCTAAAGGTGCTGACCGTTTCTATGGCAACATCACGGACATGATCGGTTATCGCCCGTATCCAGTGATGAAATACTGCTGGAGCTACATCACTCCCCTCTTCTGTTTCGTAAGAGTCCTTTCATTCACTCCGTGTGTTGGTATCTTGCTCATGCCTGTTTCCCTTTGATGAATGATACATATGTATACATCCATGGGAGAAAAGGAGGACCAACCACAGTTAGAATTATGTGCATATTAATCACAGGCAATGCACATATCGTCTTACCTCTTTCCCTTTTCACCCTTGAAGCTAACTTGCAATCCTTCCCAGCAGAACTTTACACCCCAGTGCCCCCATTTAACTGGTGTAAATATGCATCAGATTCATGAAAGGATTTATATTTATGTTCTAATTATATTCCCTCCCCCTGTGGTTCTGTATGACTTGCAAGGTTAAAGTTAAGTCGCTGTCTTGTCTTCTGCACGTAACAGTTATGTAAATACAGACCGCGATGTAACAGTCTGTCTCCTCTAACCACAGGGCACGTTCATCTTCTCCATTGTCAAATACTCCCCGCTGAAGTTCAGCAACACTTATGTTTATCCACTCTGGGCCAACATCTTGGGCTGGTTTATTGCCACTGTCTCGCTCTCCCTCATCCCGCTGTTTGTGATATATAAAATGATGCATGGAAAAGGAACTCTTCGGCAGGTGAGCACAGGCATCTTGTTTCTCTTTGAATTGTAAAAGCACTGTTTAGTAATATTACTCAAAAAAATACAATGGAAAGCTGAGCATCTGACAAAACTAACCACTGACACACTTGTTGATCATTCAAACTTTTAGCCCTGGATATAGATGACGCTCATTTTGTGTTTGTTGCCAGTGCAAATCCAACTGTGCTCACATATGATTTATGAAGTAAACAGTGCTTAAAATGTGCTTTGATATGGTTAAAGGTTGTTTGAGTGCGCGTTCCATTATTCACAGAGAGCACTGTGATCTGGATGACTGACATAGTTAAATGTGTTTGTGTTGGCCACTCTCAAACCTTGGCTGTACATCTTAGTGTATACAACAGGATTCCTGGCCTCTCACCAGGATTTCTCAAAATAGGATTTCTCAGAAACTCTACTATATGCATGGCTTACAGACAAAACTTGTGGGATGCTACTCGAAAAAACAAATGAACTTTTGTTTTGGAATGAAATCAATCTTGCAGTCGCAGTGTAAGCCTGGCAGTGGTGAAAGGTAACAAAGCACAGTTATTCAACTGCCACATTTAATATGATTTACCATTTTCCATATATTTGCTACATTTCAGAGGCACATATATACATTTTACTCTTTTATGTATTTGACAACATAATTAACTTTACTAATCCCTGGGGGGAAATCCAGAAGCTTCCCAACTCAGTAGTTAAACTAACCCCGCCTTACCAGCTATCACATTAAAGTGATTTACAGTATGTTTACACTAATGCATCAATAATGAGAATCCATTTTTCATAATGGGTACTTTCATTATTGTCACTTTAGGTATATTTACCTGAGACCTGAGTCTTGTAAATATATAGTCTCATAAAAAAATTGAAAACGAACAATGACTGGATTATTGATTATGTGTGTTTGTACATGTGTCTCATTCCTCTGTGTCACAGAGCTCCACTGTTGTAGAAACTATCAGAAACACACTAGCCACATAGTTGCACTGTTGTCACATCCATTCATTACAATGAATGATCATTTCAATTTAATCCCACATGCACTGTCCTGCTGCTGTAAATGCTCCCCAGTATAGAAAATATGTACTGATCCACAGCTCATCATAGTCCCAAGCAATTGCAAGAATTATTATTAGGATAGCAAACAAACAAATTATAATAATACAAAAAGACAAACAAAAAGAGTGTGGTATGTGCAAAATTGCCAGTCTCATCTTCTTTTTTCTCTTTCCCTAATACCCTCCACATACACTCCTCTCTTGCTTTTCCCTAATGTTGGATTCTTTTTATTCATTTATTATTTCATTTATTTGATGGGGTCAGGGGCTTTGGGTGGCCACCTATGTCACCCACAAGTACATTCACCACTGGTGCCCAGCTGTTTTAGTATTACTTTTTTTTTTTAACTGAAATTATTTACCAGTGATCTATTTTTAACGATGTCCTCAGATGGAACGAATAGGCTTGGAGCTTAGAGCCATAAAGTCAGAAAGTATTGAGGCATGGACTAACGCATTGTTATATAGAATATCACCCATAGACTTTTTAAGCCTTAAATTCAGCATTATGGCTGTCACCATCTTGGTTTTTGGTGCCAGAATTGATCATATTTCGGCAAAAGGATGGCATTGTGAAGGAGCTAGGGGTGGATCTTGCCAGGAAGGGGGAAATTAGATATAGAGACCAAAACTGTTTTTTGTACCAGGCTGTAAACATCTGCTGTAAAGTTGGGCATTTTGACATGAGAGTCCACGGGGATTGACTGGCTTCTGGAGCCAGCCTCAAGTGGCCGTTCACAGAACTGCAGTTCATGGTACTTCCATGTTGGCTTCATTTTCCAGCCCTGGTTGGTGCTTGATGCCACCACTCCCATCATTTACTACACAGATACATTAAGCAGTTTTTTGTCGGTCGGTTGTACTTTATCGACTTATTATTGCATCATATTGGTTGGGTGTAAGCATGTCACTGTTTTTTTTTTTAAGGTTCCACAACACTCATGACAGTTGAGTACAACAAAGCATAGGCTTGTCCAAAGTAGTGCAAATTAAAAAACTTCAAATTGCAAAAAAAAAAAATAAAATAAAATAAATATATATATATAGTAATGATAAATAAATTTAAAAAAAAATTGAAGAAGTTGTAATAAAAATATAATAAAGGTGATTAAGTATAATGTGCAAAATTGTTTTAAAAAGGCAAATCATTTCTACTGTACACTATCATCATATGAACATAAAGGCGTAATAGTGCACATAAAAATCTGTCCTAATATGCACAGGACACAGTGTGTTATCCTCAGCTATTCAATGAATTTCTTTTCACTCTTGTATCTCTTTTTCTTCAGCGATTCTTGTTGCTCTGCCAACCTGTGGAGGACCTCCCCTTGGATCAAAAATATCCTCATACACCTGCAACCAGTAGCACTGCTGCCCACACAGAGCTCAAACCTTTTGCCGAAAATGGGGAACTCACTCGGTGAACACAAACACGAGTTCTTCAACAGCAATAATATATTGTAAAGTCATTCCAGAACATGTCTCAGGGGGTGCATTCTTGCATTTGTTTCTGCAGTGAAGCAATCTCAGACCCTGACGGACTGCTCTAGCTTTTTCAAAAGAAATTTGACAAATACCTTTAATATTTAAGTTTAAGAGTGGGAAGAAAGTAAAGGACTTTGATTATTATCTTTTGTTTTAATCCAAACTTTCACATTAAGCCGTCTGATAGATTCAGGTCCTTGCCTCAACACCAACTCAACACCACTACAGTTATTAGCTTAACTAACTTTTAAAAAATGTAACCTTACAGGAATAATCAGATTGTCTCATTTGTTAAGGAAGAATTTAAATTGTTTCTAAAGAATATGGACTTCACAGGTTCACAGCTGTAAATGGATTCTGTGATTCAGTATACATGCAAGCATGCCAACATCTCAAAGGCCAGTTTGCTGATCACTTTCTGACATGTTACACTTGAATGTATGCATTTTTTATGGTTTTTCCTCCTGTGTTTTGCAAAATATTGACCAAGATAGCATTATACTGTTTAACTGTGCATGAAACATTAGCCCATTTTGTATGTTAGAACATTTACTGCCAGTGTTCTCTTAATCATTCACTCAGACATGTTGGCAACCTTGCTCCATGTAGTGTTGCTATGTATTTGTATCTACATAAATATCATGTGTGGGATGTATGCATCCTATATAGTGCAACATAAATCTTTATATAACCTCTTATACCTCTTCAAACTATAAGTGCCTTAAGTCTTTTTTTTCTGTTCTTGCTCTCTGTAAAGTGTCTTTGAGTATCCTGAAAAGCGCTGTATAAATCCAGTGTATTATTATTAATATTAAGACAACTTATTTAGGTTTATCAGCTTGATATAAAGGTAGGTGTGGGTTTCTACAGCTACAGAATAGAATATTTAACGTAGTTCTACCCAGGTATAGCCATTTATACTGGACTGTCAGTCAAGAACACATATTTTCACTATCATTTACACAGGAACAAGGGGCCAGATGTACAGTCATGTGAAAAAATTAGGACACCCCATTAAATATTCAGTTCTTTAATAACAAATGTTCACATATCGATGTATGATCTTGTTTTTCTTTATCTCTGGGAAAGAAGGTGATTTAATTGCAGGTAAACAACAAAAGTTAACCTTGTTTTACTCATTAAACAAAAGATATCAATAAAAATGCATATTCTAACTGAGGAAAAAGTTAGGACACCCTACCCCCTAATAACTAGTGTTACCCCCTTTGGCTGAAATAACTTCAGTGAGACGCTTCTTGTAGCCGTCTACCAGTCTCTGACATCGGTCTGAGGAGAGTTTGCCCCACTCCTCAATGCAGAATTCTTTCAGCTGTGAGATGTTTGAGGGGTTTCTTACATGTACAGCCCGTTTCAAGTCACCCCACAGCATCTCAATGGGATTAAGATCTGGGCTTTGACTCGGCCATTCCAGGACTCTCCATTTCTTAGTTTTCAGCCAGTCCTTGGTGGATTTACTGGTATGTTTTGGGTCATTGTCATGTTGCAGGGTCCAGTTCCGCTTCAGCTTTAATTTTTTTACAGATGGTCTCACATGTTCATCAAGCACCCTCTGATAGACGATAGAATTCATGGTGGATTCTATGATGGTGAGCTGGCCAGGTCCTGCTGCAGCAAAGCATCCCCACACCATGACACTTCCACCTCCATGCTTCACAGTTGGTATGAGGTTCTTTTCCTGGAATGCTGTATTGGGTTTACGCCAAACATGTCCTCTCTTCTGACATCCAAATAATTCAATTTTAGACTCATCTGTCCAAAGAACATTATTGCAGAAGTCCTGGTCTTTGTCTATGTTCACTCTGGCAAACTTCGGTCTGGCCTTCATGTTTCTCTTAGAGAGCAAAGGTTTCCTCCTTGCACACCTCCCATGAAAGTTAAACCTGTGCAGTCTCTTTCTGATTGTAGAGGCATGCACTTTCACATCAACAGTAGCAAGAGCCTGCTGTAGGTCCTGTGATGATACTTAAGGGTTTTTGGAGACTTCTTTTAGCATCTTGCGGTCTGTTCTCGGGGTGAACTTGCTTGGACGGCCAGACCTGGGCTTGGTGGCAGTTGTTTTGAATGTCCTCCACTTGTAGACTATTTTCCGGACGGTGGAATGGCTGATTTCATATTCTTTTGAGATCTTTTTGAATCCCTTACCAGACTCATAAGCTGCTACAATCTTCTTTCTGATGGCCTCAGACAGCTCTTTTGATCTCACCATGGTGTTCACTGTCACTTCGGCAGTCTGGAGCACACCAAACTAAATGTCTGAGGTTTAAAAGGGCAAGCCTCCTTCAAAATGCTGAGTAACGATGTTCTAATCATGTGCACTTAATGTGATACACCTGTGTGTGATTTTAGCCATTTTAAGTGGGAATAAATGTGGGGGTGTCCTAATTTATTCCTCACCAGAAATTGCATTTTTTTAAAATTACATTTTACAGAAAGTTATAAAAATCTTTTCTTAAGTTTTAATTGTTTAGTTATATTACCTGAATCTCCCAGTATTGTTAGGATTGATATTAAATATCCATATGTCCAAAAACACACAGGCTTTCATAGGGTGTCCTAATTTTTTCACGACTGTATGATGATGTGTTATTGTCTTTGCGGGCTCCACAGTATTCTGTCAATCACAGACATACTTGAGAAATTAATTTTAAATGATTTATGAGTGGTAAAATTCCATCACTCTCTTAATTTAAATTTGAGCCATCATTAACCTGTCGATGGTTAATTTAATCCTGAACTGTGAAGCACTTTGTCAGGTTAGTTTCAACATGAACACTATTAATCGCTGGTCATCCTTCTGACATTTAATAATAATAATAATAATAATAATAATGATTGATAAAACAAAATCAGGAGTTATGTGCGGCTTTATAAACCTGACAAAAAGATGTGCGTATTTCCTTCTGTGCGCGCAGTCGTCAGTCTGTTCAGATTCTTATGCATCTGGCCCTCGGTACTTTGTTATGTGTTTTCATGTGTTATTATGTTATGTATTTTGTCTACTTGTTATATTGAACTATGGATAAACAAATAAAAAGGGATGGAAGACGGTGAAAATTGTCAGGTGTCAGTTAATGTGATCACTTTGTCATGTTACATAAATTATTCATAAATACAAAAGCAGGTCCGCTCATCAGAAAATGCTCCTTTTGGAAATTCTAATCATATCACCACGTGATGTTACGAGCAGCAGCCCTTCATCAGACATGAACAAGGTAAGGAGACACACCTCTAATGGTGGTCGCCCAACAGATCATGTGATAACACATGTAGCCATACAGAAACACACTGCAAAACTAGAATACAATTACAAAAAATACACATTTATAAACAGCCAGCAGTGCCTAAAGTATCACCTTGAATATCACACGACTGAAACATCAGGTTAAAAAACTGTCACAATGACATGCAAATTCAAGGTGAAATAGTAGAGGAAGATGTTCTTTAAAAATAAAGGCACCACTAATACTACAGAAAGTAGCAACACTCCACACTACTGAGAAATACCACAGCGGTGTAATAAACAGATCTTGAGCAGCATATAACCTTGATGTTATCTTGATGCATCTTGTTCATATCTGATGAAGGGCTGGTGCCTGAAACATCACGATCAAAATCTCCAAAAGGAGCAGTTTCTGTTGTGCTGACCTGATTTTGTATTTGTTTTTCTGTCCAGTATTTATCGTTTTTGGATGTGCGTGCTGTGTTTTTAAATCTTCACATAACTGATTGTCAGGGACTTAGCAGTGAGGCAAAGAGAAAAAAGGGATTTGGTTGGAAAAATAGGGTTTTATCTACCCCACAAAAAAGCCCAAAACAATACAAACTACTAACTTAGTAACTAGGCCTGTAAAAGAGGTCAAACAAATAGAACTATACACAAAATAACAGCAACAAAACACAGCAACTTAACAGTTGAAACATGAGGGAACATATGTATATAGTGGTTTGGCAGGAAAAACACAAAGCTACACAAATCCCCCCCTCTGACATGGCAGTAAATGGTATGGTCTGATATGGTGGCCACATTTAGAGTGAGTGTGTGGATATTACCACTTCTGCTTTTACTTTGTGTGGCCCTGGCCACCACAATGATTCATGCAACAGCTTAATTTCCTCAACGATGTACAAGTGTCTTTGCTGTCAATAAGGGTGTGTTAACCTTTTCACAGCAGACATTTGACTAGTCATAGCAGGAAAAGCACACGCGTCACTGTGCATCAAGTCAGCAATGGCTTTGATGTATTTAAGTGTAATTAGTGATAGTGAGTCAGCATTTCCTACTGTGACATGTCAAAAAAGGCCTTATATTAATTAGTTTACTCCTTTAAAAGCCTAACAGTGTTGGCTATGAACCCTGGTCCCGGTTCAGATAGGGTGGTATCAATTCACATTTCAAGATGAGATCATTAAGCCACACGCCAAACCCTACAAAAACTGTATGCAAGAACAAATCCATACTGACACAGGACAGCATTAATATCTCACTTGATAAGTTCGAAGACCACCAAAATCTAATCAGTTCATCCTCGAGTCTAAGTGCTCTTGAGATCCTGTATTCACACTTAAGATGTACACAAATAAGTATAGACAAACCGAACATGTAGTGCCTCCGGCCATGGCTGTTACCGACAGTCATCTTATGGACATTTGTAGTGAGTGAAACGGGTGCTTTAAATCATAGCGCAAACAAGGGAATCAGCTCTAAAGGTGTAGAAGACAAGGTGTTATAGAGAGTGCATTGTCAAGAAAAGGTGCACATTTCCTGTAGATCCACAGTATCTTATTTGATACCATCATTACTAACACGTGAAAACCAGTAATTTCTCTACTGAGATACACCACTAGGAAACAATGTGAAACTAACAGAGCAACAGTGACAAATGAATAAGCCCTTTAAAATTGGGTGATAAACTGTGGTCTGTGGTCTTTGCAAATATAGCAGACAGTCATGAAATAATTCCATACTGAACTCCTAATATCAGCTTTTATTTACTGCTTTTTAAGTAGAGGAGTGATTTGAAGTACCAACCACTACGATATAAGTCTCGGGCAGTCCCAGAACTCGTCTAACGTGTTTTAAGTAGTTTTCTTTATCCATAGACATAATGGCTGTTTCATCTGTTTTGTAAGGGTTCAATCTTCTGTTAGCCGACATATAAGTAATTTCTTCCTTTCACTTTTTGTTACTGTAGACACATTGATATGTGGACATAAGAAAATGGAGATCAAACTGCCAACCCTGTGATACATAATGTGTAGAGTCATCAGGGCAGAGGAATGGACCATTGTACTCTGTGTGTACACTCTTAATCACCGGCCCTTGTGCACATAGTTGTGAATAAAAACACATGCACAATTGATTTATGGTATTGTGTTGACCTTGAAGTGCTCGTCTTTACTTCTGTATGCCACCCACTTTACGCTCCAAACTAAACCTCAACCCTATCTATCATACAGTAGTGTCCTGACTCTGGAAGTGCAAACAGGGAGCTTGTGCAGGACAGATCTGCAGTGAACACATGCACCGTTCCTCAGCAAGCAAACTGGCAACAAACTTTTTACAGTTGATTGATATTTTGTGGATTCAGTGATTTGAAGTCATGCAGCCCAGATTTAGAAAAAATGTTACAAGCACAGACACTTACAGCTCACAAACAATCACAAAGTTTGTAACACATGTATTTTCTATACATCGTACTCCAACCCATCACAATATTAGGTCACAGGCATGCCAATATAAACACGCACAGACATGTTGGATGACACATTGTTCTACAAATATGCTGCTGATTGTCCTTTCCTTAAAAAGACGAATATATTGCTTTAATTTGAAAGCATACTTGATTATAAGAAACAAACAGTCACTCAATATTTATTACCTTCTCAAGTTTAGGAAAGACTTGTTGTGGATTTCACTCAGATAGCTTGATGCCAGACCTCTTTGAAAATAGCCATGTCAGCTGTTCCTTTGCCAAAATTTAGCCTAATTCTGGAGCATTACTAAGCCCACTTCCTGTCATGGTTGAGATCAACGGATGCCCTTGGTCGTCTATTGTCAGTGAGGACACCACTGACACTCAAAGTGGAGAATGAGGGCTCACTAACCAGGCCAGGTTATGCCTTTACATGTTGCTGTTGCAGTGTTTTGGAGTGAGAATTGTTTTTGCAGTATGAGAGCGTGAGACTGAAGATCAGAGTGTTTCGCACACCATGAGTGTGAAAGTTGGCAATCTTGAATTAATCTCAGTGTGCATAGTTTGGTGGTTACCATGTTACCAGTCATATTGTATATTGGCCTGTTGTGTAACACAAAGACAGGGCTAAGCTCAAAATTAGTTCATTGAGCACAATAAGTTTTATGAGAAAGGCTCCCAGTGTTGCTCAGGGGCAATATTTCAAAACACCTAACAGTGTAAACTGTCTCTCAGGTGTGAAGTGCACAACATAAATTGTTTTTCTCAGACACATATCAGATTACACACAGATTGCATAAAAAATCAATAGTAGTCCAAGAGCTGCAGAAAACATGCACATCAAATTTACTGTAAACTTGAGTTTCTGATTGTTTGGATCTGACCTCAGTGTGATGGTCAATCATCTCCCAATGACTGTAGTTATCTTGCAACAGGAGCTGAGATAACTTCACAACAAGTCCGTGTGAATAAGCCTCCAGGTGGAACTGTCAAAGAGCAAGCCAAGATTCATCAAAGGTGTGAATAAGAGTGCCACTGACACGCAATTAATGAGTTATGAACACATCTAAACATGACCATAATTATTAAAGTGCAAGTCTGACTATGCAAGAATATTGAGGTGCCAGAGAAAAGCACCCAATATTGAATGTTATCATTCTATTAGTCTCGCTCACCAGACCTTTCTTTTCAGGTCTGCCTGGGCCGACTCTCACTTTAAGATTGGAGAAAAAAACACCCCAGCTGCTTGTATTTCTTTCAACCAATTACAATCATTCTGGGCGGTGCCACAGCAACGGTGCGCTTGCAAAAATATTGCCGGGGGGAAACAGGTTTTGGTGTAATACGGCCACAAAAATATCGCCTACAGGACGCGAACCATGGCAGAAAAATGGCTACATCCCCGCAATATCAAACACCAGCAAAATGCAATGGTGACGCAAGCAAAAGTTAGTAAAGGACGTGTTGAAAACTGCAACCGGAGGTGGTAGGGCGGGACTTCAGCAGGTGGCTCATTCTGCCCAATGAGAGGCTGATCTATGCAGCGAACTTCTGCCCACTCAGACTATCATTCTATTGAATGGTTGTTATTAGTGGTTGTCAGCCTCAAAAATATGGGTTAGCAGGGTCCTGCTTCACCAAAAAGTGGGTTGAAAACACTGTTATCAGCCCATTTAATGGCTGTTAGCTCTGGTAGCAGGTTCATTAGCTTTTACTGTCCCTTTAGAAGAAAGTATGTTGGTTCCATGCATCACAAGTTATTTCAGGTAATTAAAATAACTCAATGCTGACTCTTGGTTTCACCTAGGACACAAGCCCTGGCCTCCTGGGTGAAAATCCTGTTTGTTTAACATGTCTAGCACCTCAACCACTCCTGTATACAGACTTCCTTGCCCTTTAAACTAACGTTAAGTCATCTGACTTCCTCTGTGACATTTAGTAGAATTCTGAACCTACTGGTATATGTAGGTTAGGTATCTTTTGAGATTAATTACCACTAATAATGCCCATTTAAGTGAGTGATATTATTCGAACCAGGTGACAAAACTAAATTCCTAAATACTCAGTGTAAAATCCAGGGTTCAATTGACTAAATCAATACCCACCTCATAACAGTCATTGAAAATTTCTTTCTTTAGAGGTCTTTGCACGAACTTTCAAGAAACATTAGAAGGAGCATACACTATATAAAGTTGAATTGCCTTACTTTTATGTCTGTTACATTCAAGCCCTTGCTTATCTCCGCCAGGGAAAGCTCTCTGTATTTCTCAGTATACCGGACTTGTGGTGTCTGGTGTCTCTGGCGAATGTCTGCGGCTGGCACATGGGAAGTGATGTGTTTTACGTCAACCGGCCAGAGCTCGTGGTAGGAAGAGGGAAGAGACCATAGCGACGGAGGAGCAGCTAGGATTATGGCAAAAGCAATAGTGACAATTCCTAAGAAACATCCAAGTTTCTGGAGCGGATGCTTCAGATAGAACAGAAAGTCATAGCTCAGAGGAAGGATTAAAGCCATAAAAAAGACTTGAGAGTGCTCCTGGGGTCGCAGGAGGTGCAGCGAGTTCACCTACAGATATACGTCAAGAGTCAACATCCATCCATCCATTTTCATCTGCTTATCTGCAGCAGCCCAAGCAAAACACCCCAGGTGTCCTCCTGGGGGACCCCAAGGCATTCCCAGGCCAGATGAGATGCATAATCCCTCCAGTGTCCTGGGTCTAGTCGGACAGTCCCAGAACATCTCTAACGGAAGGTGCCCAGGAGGCATCCTGATCAGATGCCTGAACAACATCAAGTGACCATTTTCGACGCAAAAAAGCAGTGGCTCTACTCCGATCTCCCTCTATCACTGAGGCTGAGCCCAGCCACCCCATGGAGGAAACTCATTTCGGCCACTTGTACCCACAATCTCATTATTTCTGTCACTTCTCAGAGCTCATAACCATAGGTGAGGGTTGGGACGTACATGGACCAGTAAATGGAAAGCTTCGCCTTCTGGCTCAGCTCCCTCTTCACCACAACGGTCTGGCACAGACGCCACACTGAACTGCTGATCTATCTTACCCTCACTCATGAACAAACCCCTGATACTTGAGCTCCCCTGCTTGAGGCAGTAACTCTCTCCCAACCCGGAGGGGGCAATCCACTGGTTTCCAGCAGAGAACCATGGCCTCAGGCTTGGAGGTGTTGACTTTCATTTCGACAGCTTCACACCTGCCTGCAAACAGCCCCAATACAATCTGGGGGTCACGGTGTGATGCAGCCAACAGAACCACTTCATATGCAAAAAGACACAATTCTGAGGTTCCCAAACTGGACCACTTCCTACACCCTGCCACACCTTCTGTCCATAAATATCACAAACAGGACTGGTAACAAGGACCAACCCTGGTGGAGGCCAACACCCACTGAGAACCTGTTTGACTTTATGCTCAGTACGTGGATGCCGCTATTACTTTGGTCATACAGAGATGGGATAGCTTGTGGCAGCGGACCCTGTAATCCTGCAGTACCCCCCTTCCAAGAGGGACACGGTCATAAGCCTTTTCCAAGTCCACAAAACACTTGCAGACTGGATGGGCAAACTCCCACAACCCCTCCAGCAGCCCTGCAAAGGTAAAGAGCGGCATTGCTCCTCCTGAATCTGAGGTTCAACAATCAGTCGGAGCCTCCTTTCCAGCACCCCTGAGTAAACTTTTCCCAGGATGTTGAGCAGTGTGATACCCTGATGGGGGAACTATCACCCTGGTCTGCCACTCCGCAGGCACTGTACCTGACCTCCACACGACACTGAAAAGACGTGTCAGCACAGAATGCCCAAGAATGTCCAGAGCCTTCAGCATCTCGGGAGAAATCTCATCCATACCTGGCGCCTTGTTGCGGTCAACAGTGATTGTGTTAATACTCTCACTGCCAGAGGGGAGAGATAAAAGTTCCGCAAGATACTGAATAATGTCTATCAAAACTGACGTGACTTGTGGATTGAGTTTTAAAACTCTAAATTAGTGCCGTAGCTCTGAACAATTCGGTATGGCTTCAGGGGACAGGAGGTGTGAAATGACGTCTTGGGAAAAGGATGTACGTGAGAATAATACTCAAATTACAGTGTGCTCCTTTGAAGCCTCTTAAGCTTGTGTTAACCATAGAGCTTATTTCAGGCATCTAACCAAAAACCCATTAAAAAAATACACACATCAACTTTGAGATGAGGGAGCTGTGAGTTGTAAAATGACGAATCTTCTCCAGGGTTTTAGGACTCATTCCTAGGGCACTCTATTCTGCTGAAGTGCACACACAGCTTGTGCAATGATGCCATTTTTTTAAGGAGTATTTGCATCTTGCTAAAGAAATTAGCTGTTTGTTTTGGCGACAGCTTCCTGGTAACTCCCTCCAGTGCTGTTTGCTCCTTGGATTGGCTCCATATCTATATTTGATGGGAATGGGCTATGGAGCCACTCAGGGAAGCTCAAGGAAAAACAGAGATTAAAAACAATAATGACAAATTCACATCCTAGCTACCCCCTATTCTGATGAGTGAAGTAGGCCTTAAATCTCTTGCCTTAACCGACTTCAATAAACTTCAACAAACCATGGCAACCACCATGTCATGGTCGCGTGCATCATTTTTTAGTGTCCCCTCTTGCAGCACCTTTTCAAAATGCTGTGCTTGTGTTGTTAAATTTGTTTTCTAAATGCTGCATGTCTTGTCATCTTGGTCGTGTTGTGTCTATTGCACATTTTCTTAATTGTTGAGCCCTTAGGGGCCACAGAGCAGCGACTAACCATCCATTTAACAAGGTAAGTAGAGGGGAATAAATTGTGTGGTATAAGTCAGATGTGGACACACAGACTGGACATCTGAAGCACGATGCATCGTTTATGACATGTTGAATAAAATGCACCTCGACTGGTGATCAAAGAGACAGCATGTGAAACGTGTGAAATGTGTACGCTACGATGAACTAACGGTCTTCAGAGTGATTGTTCACTGTTTTTCCAAACATTTGGTGATCCGTGAGTAATAGAAATTCTCAGCTGCAACAAGGCACGCAAAGTCAGGCTGTGCCAAAACGAGATACGAACACAACATCATAAATCTATGTATGTATTTTGCAATATGTAAGAAAGCATTGCTTTAATGTAACTTACGGTCAATTATTGTGACTATGTTACATTTCTTTTTAAAGAATTGTGTCTTGCCTGCTTGACCTCAAAAGTTCCCCCTTTTCCAGGAGATGCTTTAGTGTGTTCTTGCTTAAAAACTGTATGTTTATGAATCACCAGACTCTTGCATAAGCCGGCGCTCCACCTACCTCCTCCCTTGGTGTAGGCTCCCCACTGAGTCCATGGCTCCATGTGTAGCTCCATGTTGCTCAATCATGGCCCCATCTAACCCTCAGCACATTCCACTCCAGTTTTTCAACCTACATCGCAAACTTACCAAGCCCACAGTCCCCCTGGGCCTGAGCAAAGCAGTCACATCAACAGTAAAAACTAATGCACCCATAAATAAATGGGTGGCAGGACATCTGCATGACATAACTGAAAAGAATATGACCTCTGTTTTATAATGATCTTATAAAAGCATAAAAAACATCATCATTTCAGACTAGACAAAAGTTCAGTGTCAGTTTAGCAGAGTGAGGAGCTTGAAAATATTCATAATATGAAGTTCTTCCAAACTGTTCACCCTATTTTCAGGTTGACCATACAAAACACTGGGGGAAATAAGGACTCGGCAAGCTGGCTAGAGGTGTGGCTAACTTATGTGCCCTTTTGAATGGCATTCCTGTTTGTGACAGATCCTTTACAACATATACTTTTTTCCCCATACTTATGCTACATCCATCAAGCCAACTAGTCATCAGAAACGGGTTGCCACAGGGGTCTATCCTCGGTCCATTGTTGTTCACGTTATACATAAATAATATGGTTATTCCTATTCAATACTTCATCCATTTTTTTGCTGATGATACTATTTTATATGCTTTGGGCTCCACTCCAGCCGAGGCTCTGAGTCATCTACAGTCTGCTTTTGATGATTTTCAACAATCACTCATTAATCACAGACTAGTTTTAAATGCAGAAAACACCAAGTTCATGATATTCTCTACCTCCACCAGTGACTCAGAATATCCTGCCATAAAAACTTGAAATGGCAGCCATATTACTCAGGTTGAGTCCTACAAATATCTCGGAATTACACTTGACAGTCGACTAACATTCAAGACTCATATTCAACAGTTGACTCAAAAATTAAAAATCAAACTAGGCTTCCTGTATAGAATTAAAGGCTGTCTTCTTCCAGCCGTAAAACTATTGTGCAGTCAACCTTCTTTACTGTTCTGGACTATGGTGACATTCTGTATTGTCATGCTGCTCCATCAACACTTCAGCTGTTAAACCCTGTGTATCACAGTGCATTACGGTTGATCACAAATGATGCATTTCGTACTCATCATTGTTCTCTGTATCAAACAGTTGGATGGACTTCCTTACAGACAAGAAGAAATATCCATCTCGTTATTTATTTTTAAAGCTCTACTGTTAAAGCTACCAAACTACCTCACATCTCTTCTCTCTTTCAAATGCAGTAACTACCTAACCTTAGATATCCCCTGCATGCGCACAAATGTTGGTAGATCTGGTTTCAGGTACTATGCACCTTTTAAATGGAACGAGTTACAATCGACCCTCAAACTTGAATCTCTTGTTCCTCTTGGAGTTTTTAAAGCTTCTCTATCCGATGTTTTTCATGACTCATGTAATTGTTTTTATTAATTCCTTGTTGTGATGTTCCTGCTTGTGTCTGTGTGTTTTTGTTGTTATGGATGTTGCTTTGTTCTCAGGTCTCTCTTGAAAAAGAGATCTTGATCTCAATGAGACTGCCTGGTTAAATAAAGATTAAATAAAATAAAAAAAAAAAAAAAATTGATAATGAGATACATAACATACATTTAATAGGGTCGATTTGGGGCGTCACCAAGCATGGGGGGAATTGATCACTTGCTTTATTTCAGCTCAACAGTGGGACAGTTTGTACAACTCCTGGAAAGTTAGTTGTGTCAGACAAAGTTTAGAATAACAGATCTGTATGGGTCGCTGGTGGGCTCCCCAGCTGGCTCATAATAAGTGTGTAATGGCTTCCAGCAAACAACACTGGAGATTCTATATCCACGCTTTCCTCTGCTTCCTCTGTTTACTGTGAGAAACCATGTGAGATATAGATAGTGAATGAACACACCAAACCTTTTAATAAAAGACACTGTTTATTGACTTGTTTGTTTGCCACCTTGTAGAAAGGGCACAAAATGGAACAATGTAATAATTTAAACACTATATAAATAAAACCATCATGGACATGATTTGGAGGAAATTAATTTCTCTGTCATGTTTGAAGGAAAGTAAAAAACACTTTGGGTGCAACTGATAAAGAATGGAGACATAGAAAGATGGTTTAATCACAAAGTAAAGCTGTCAACAATGAAGATACATTAAGACGATGATGATGATAAACAACAGAGTAAAGTTGTTTTTCTTCAACTCTGTCCTAAATGAACCTCTAAATACCTTGCAGTCAAGGTATTTTTGTAAACGGACATTTTTTAAAGTTGGCAGCCAAATATATATATGAATATGTTTTCAGTGCTGCCCAAAAAAACTTTCTGGACAACTTGAATGTGTGCTCGCATTGTAGAATTGGGCAGTGGTCAACTCGGGTGTAATTTGTAATATCAGAGTATAGAACAGAGTCTACAGTTGGGTCCATACGTCTGAGTCCATCACCAAAAGCTTTTTTTTTTTTTTTTTTTTTTTTTAAATCAAAAGCTGTCCAATGTAAATATGATCCATGTTGGAAATGTAGAAATAGCTGTGGCACTGATGATCATGTCGTGGTCGTGCCTTAAAATTGTCAGTTTCTGGCTGTTAGTCGAGAGAGATTAATAAAATATTTTGGATTGATATGCCTCTAAATCCATCATCATTTTGCACTGGGATTAGATTACAGCTATAAACGTAGGTACAGATATATCCTTAGAATAGCTTTGTATGCTGCATCCATTACAATTTTACAAAATGGTTGGATGAAGAGCCCCCTCACGTTACAATGTGGTATGTAAAACTTATGTCCATTTTACAATTGTAGAGACTGTCACATGTGCTGAGAGGAAACCTGGAGGTTTTTAAGAGACTGGGCCCCAATATCAATGAGTCAAGAGTCACAAGTATGGAGGTATCAAATATAACAAAATAAGTATATAAAAGACAACACTTCCCAAATTCTGCTGGTTGTCCACTGGTTTTTATTTTCATGTGTTTGTGTTTATTCTTACTTTGTGGCTGCTATTACGCTTGTCTTAATTGTGGGTTTTTGTAATGTACCACCCTACTATTATTTAAAATAAAAAAAAAAATATTGAATGACAATATTTATCAAAAATGAATACAACTTTTCTTTCTTTCTCTTTAAGAAATGTGCATACAACCTTGAAATAAATCAGATTAATCTGCTCATGCACGTCATTTGGTATGGTAAAGTTTTCGTCACATCTCCTGTATGTAACAGATATTAGCTAAATCAATAAGGTCTTATCTGTAACACCACTAAAGCTTTTACTTTGAAAAAGTTAAGTCTCTTTAAAGTGTGAAGAGAAAAAGCTTAGTGGAGCAGTCTGGGGCACTGACAGCACGAACACACAGGTATTAGTTTTTGGTATCAGAGGGGGGGGAAAAGATTTGGCAGAGGACTCAGACATTTGGATCAACCAGTAACTTAATTTAAAATCTGATTTTAGTGACTATTAAATGGGGATATACTGGCAAACCAAGATTACACTGACATAGTTTCACTTTTTAAAAGTTCATTGGTAAATTCTATTTACATTTTTAATAATTTCTCATCTTAATTCACATATTTAATTGAGTGGGGGTGGTGTGGGAATGCATGACAGAGAACTGAGCTCTGTATCTTCTGGTAAAAAAAAATAATAAAAAAACACTTAAAAAATTATCCAGCCATAAAATACATAACAGTGTCACAGTTTCCTCCTGATTTTTTTTCCTTTATCATGTTGATAAGTTGGGTAAGTGATAAGTGTTTAAGTGTGTGTCTCTGAGTTGCATTGTTGCCATAGTTAAGGCACTGTTGTGGCTGTATGTGTATGTATGTATGCGAGTGTTCTTGCACATTCCTTAGGAGTGAGTCAAACTTCAGTCCACCTCTGTCAGGCCACAGGGTCTTCTGAACTCTTGTCCTCGCTCGTGAATCCACTTGTTTGACACTGACAAAACAAAACAGAACAAAAAAATGTGAGGACCAGAAATATCAGAGCCAGTTAAGTAATGCCTGTGTTATACAATACAGAGATACTACATGTCTTTATTACCAGTGTTCCATGTCAGCACGTGGTAAATGCTTTCCCCCAGTAAGGTTAAGTGTGCTCCTTGTAACACACCCTGCCTAATATATCAACACTGTTGTCATGATAAAGCTGCAGCAGTGTTTGATAGATTTCCTTGTTCAGGTGCTAAAATAACTTTGCTTTGTTTGTGCTGAAAAGAAAAATCATCAAGAAAAGTTCAAGAATATATTTTTGTTAAAATATCTTCTCCTTCTCCTCTATATTTTTTACGTAGACTCAGGGTCTTTGGAGTTGACCAGAAGCTTATGTTTTTGTTTTATCAGGCTGTGTTAGAAAGCATCATCAGGTTTGGCATGTCAGTGTGGTATGGAAATCTCTCTGTTCACTCTAAATCTAAACTTAACCGTCTGGTCCAGACTGCAATGAAGGTCATAGGGAGGCCTGAAAACTCCTCCTTGAAGTCAATCTATGAAGAGTCTGTCCTCAGACTGGCACAGAGAGCCGTATCCGATCCCGCTTACATCCTCAACTCAGAAAATGTACTGTTACCATCTGGCAAACGATACAGAGCCCCCATCTGCAAGCTTAACAGATTTAAATATTCATTTGTCCCTACCTCTATTAGAATATTAAATAAGGTAACAGTTTGAGATGTGCAATATATGTTGATGCTGTGGTCTATCCCCTTACTGTACTTGTATGGGAACATGTGGGAATGTGTAATGTGTGTATTTATTGTATTTATTGCTGTGTGTATGAGCAGTATAGGTAGTATTGTATTTATTGTTGTGCATACGTGCAACTTTTGTTTATCTGTGTATTTGTTGCGCAAATGTGCAACTCTGTTGTTATTCTGTTGTGCAACTGTGCAACTTTACCTGTCTTCTCCTTCTGTAAGTCTAACTATGGCGGCAGCTTGTCTCAGCTCATGGAGTCCAAGACAAATTTCCCTTCGGGGACAATAAAGTATCTATCTATCTATCTATCTATCTATCTACATCAAAGATCACAAGCAGAACAAGGACACTATGGGCACTATGTGCACAACCTAATCATACTGGGAGCATTTCTTCCTTGCAAAGCTTGGAAAACATATAAACAATGACTTGCCGGAGCTGGCAGCGCTGATAATGACAGCAACGTTACCAAAAGTTTGCACCCTTAGTTTGTTTTAAATTTCCCTCTTAACAATAACAAGCTGAGGTTAGAGATTAGGGAGCTGTTCGTGGTGTCTGAATGGCACTAAGTTGAACTCGTGCATGTGCCAGTCAACTCACCACTAACTAAATCAGTGGCACACATGCACACAAGAAAGATATCAGGACTGACAGGATCCTTGGTGCACTATGATCCTGCCACAGTTGCCCATAGAGCCTATTTTAACAATTATCAGTGTTTACTTCTAAAAACCATGTGAATCTGTGTGAAAACCATTTTTCTTTTTTGTTTTGAAGGAGTAAAGCACAAAGCTCATGTGATTTTTATCACACTAATTAAAGCCATGCCCTTTGTTTATAGGACTGACTGCTGTCATGTCAACATTTTACTCTGGAGGCAGTTGGCGAGATTTGCTCATCAGTTGGCGTCATATGCAGTTTAAAGAGAGATTAAGTTGGGTGTCATCAGCCAACACTGAAATGAGACGTGTTCTTGAATAACGAGAGAATTCGGCATCTGCAATGTGCAATACCACAGCACTTTTACAACACTCTGAGGCACCATGCTGTCCACCATATAAACACAAGACAAACAATAAATATAGTTTATTCTTCACATACTACCTTGCACATGTTGAGAAAATATTAAGGACTTTCTATGGAATCATATTGAAATGGCATCATATAACATTTAAAATGTGTTACAAATTCATGATTCAAAGCAATTTATCATTAAAAATGCCTTCAAATGACTTTAATTTCTTGCTCTTGTGATGAATATTTACTTTGACTCACCCCATTTACTTCCTACTAAGACAGGACAGGCTGCGTGCCTGGTCCTATAGTCTCCCTCCCCACTCTTGAAGAGATTGTACCAGAAAACTGCCGTCCCCTGTGGAGAAATGGAACAAAAATGATGGCAGCATCCAATGTGCACAATAGAAAAGGAACGTGGGAAAAAAAACAAGAACAGATGCTGGGTCAAAGAAGACCTGGAACACACTGAGCATGGCTCATTGCAGACCCAAGTGTTCCTCAAGCAGACTTTTGGTGGCTTGACGACTATACTATCGACGCCATATCGGCAAAGCAAGGAGATTGTGTTAAAGCAAAAGTAGTAGAGTACATCTGAGGTAAAACGTGAAGATACTGAAAGCCTGCAGGGAGAATCTGAGGATCTACTATATGCCAGAAAATTGGGTGGGAAACAGCATGATTGAATTTGTGGAGTGGCTGATGTGCAAGAAATTTGAAAGAAAAGTTTAACTTAATACTGCCCAAATGCATCAAGCATCCCAGGTCGATTGTAGGTTGCTTTCAAAGCTACAACACAAACAAAGGTGAACTCAGGTTTTAGATTTCATGATATGAGTGTTTAAGGAAGATGTATAGTACAAGCAAGAAACTAAAGTAAAGAAACTTTTGACAGAGAGATCAAGATGTGTATTATTTTCCTTGCCAGACAAAATATTTGGGAAGGATAGGAAAATGAAGATGCCTGATAACTGCAAGTTGACAATGGCAGAGTAAGCACGCTCAACACACTATGAACTGGCACTTAGCCTAGTATTTCTTAACACACAAGTGCACACAAAAAGACACAACTGTCGTCATCACCTTTCTTGGCCAAATCGCTGCTCCAAAGTCAGGGAAGACTGTGGCACCTCCTGCCTCGACATCACTCATCTGAGAAAAGACAACAAACTTGTTGGAAATGGTCTCTTAGGACTCTCTCTTTTCCCTTAAGGCATAATTTGCATCTTTTGAAGTGGGGTTGTATGAGGTACTTCTCCACAGTCAGTGTTTTATATACTGTAGATGTCAGTTGGCACTGCACCAGTTTGGAGAAACAGACAGGAGTACTAGCACAAAAGCGAAGCAATGCAATGCTTAGACAGAGGGCAGCAGCAAAATGTATCTTTGTCACCTAGAAAAAGTCCAATGTGAAAAAAGCAGTATCAGTTTAAGTGTACGCTATATTTAGAATATTTTCACTGCTTTACCTTTCTGATGGGGAAGCCGTTCTCAGCCTCAGTTTCCCATCGATGTTCTTGTCAAAGCTATCAGACTCCATAGACAAAAACACTAATTTTAGCTCTGTGAGCGCAGGCTGCTGGTCAAAAGCTGCTTCGATCAGTTCGTTTGTTGATGTTATTGTAAGATTTTGGTAATTATGAACTAACCCTTAAAAACACCAAAGTCACACAGCAACAGGAACAAACTACCTGATGGAGGCAGCAGTAGACCAGCCACTCCTGCGCTCAGTGATGCTGAACTACTGTTTTTCTCAACGGGTGTCTGGTACTGAGGAGGGTGATGTAACTGCTTCAGTTCCTTGTTGGAAATCGCTAACTGACAGCAAGGTAAGGCAGTGAAAATATTCTTAATACAGCATACACTTAAACTGGGACTTTTAAGGTGGCGAAAAAACATTTTCTTGCTGACTCCTCCACAAAGATACATTGCTGAGCTTCTGTTCTGGACTCCAGCCTCAATCCAAGCTGGTGCCGTGCCAACTAACATATACTGTACGCAATACACTGACTTTGGATAAGCACCTCACACAGCCCCACTTCAAAGGATTTGAACCGTCCCCTTA
Organism: Epinephelus lanceolatus; assembly: GCF_041903045.1. Taxonomy (NCBI): domain Eukaryota; kingdom Metazoa; phylum Chordata; class Actinopteri; order Perciformes; family Serranidae; genus Epinephelus; species Epinephelus lanceolatus. The sequence continues at coordinate 36,197,798 of NC_135744.1, forward strand.
AAAAAACCCTCTCATATTCAGCTCAAAGGATGCATCTTTTTTTAGATACATCTGCATTTGTAGCTTAGCAAAAAGCTGTATACATTTGTTTTACTTTTCAGAGCAACATATATAACAAGTCAACATAAAATGCACATGTTGCTCTAAGTTATTTTGCGTTTAAGTAACACAAACGTGATAGTAATGCAAATAATATCCTTAAATACACCCAGAAATACAAGTGGAAATACTTCTTTACAAAAAACTGCTCAATGTGTGATAAATAACAAGGTCCTGTGATGGTCTTACAAGAAATAAGATGCACAAAGTGACAAGTAAGATATTTACACAGCAGTGAAATATAAGACAGTTGTGCACTACAGTGAGAGAAAACTACGAAGACTGAAGAAATACTTGTTTCAGAGCAAAGGAAAAGGAAGTATGGTCTTCTTTTGAACCGAGCCACCAGTTGTTCCACACATTATTTCATCACATTGTTTGATAAGAAAATCCATTTCATGTGACTTAGTTTGGATGATCAGTGGTGTCCCAAAATATTTTTCTCCACAAGTCAAAACACTTGTTTGTTGATCTGAAGTGATGGTCTAATTGTGTACTGTAACTTTGTGAGGTGTTGTCCTTGTACCATTTGTTTCAGTGCCGTATGAAATATTATCTGAATCATTCTTGGCCGTTATCACAATTGAATTGGTTTATAATTCTGTCTAAAATGTTTTTAATGAATTTAACGGCTATATTTTATTTCTGTGGTGTTTGCTGCTACAGCACCTGGCTATTGTTTCCCTACAGCAATCACTGACTTCATTGCTCTGAGTTTTGTTATGTAGTTTTATCTTGTCCATATCTTATGTTCAACTTATTTGGTTACATTTACGATATACGTACATCAAATATGCACTTCCACATCATGTATCAAGGCAAACAGCAAACTTCAATCAATCACTCATTAGACGGAGAGAAAAGAAAACTAATTTCAAGCGCATACTGCATTCAAAGACTACATATTTTTTTCCTTTTGGGAAGTATTGTATTTGTACGACCCAGTGTTAGCAAGGGTAGAATAAAGAGTGGCTACTACGTCAGCATGTTAATGGGGGATGCCTGAGAAAACTCTCCACAATATGTACTGGAACTGATTGACAGAAAAACTTCACTCTTAGATAGTTGACATCTAGGTGATGTTATATTTATTCGGCTACAATTTCTCAAAAGTTTTCTAAGTAGTACCTCAAGTAGATCTAAATTTTGAACTACATGACTGTAAAGCCACACTACACACCAAATGAAAGTCAATCAATCCAAGTCCAAGATTGAACCAGAGCTTAAGCAAATGCTCATGAAGCTACAACAAGACTGAGCCAAGATTTCAGGGGACTGCCTTCAATCAACGGCGACTGGAATGCACGTACTTACGTAGTTCAAAAAAGTCGCCAAGCGATTTCCAGTGCCTAATCTTTTGAAAGCATCAGGTTCATCTTTCTACAAAGATAAAATTCAAGAATGAAAACACACCATGAAAACACTGCTTGCTCACACGCACGTGTACTTACGTAGTTTAGGAAGGTGGCAAGTCTATTTCCGTCGCTCTTCAAGTTGCTGTCAAAAGGACGCTGCAACAGATGGTTAGAACGTTTAACCCTTTTCTAAAAAGACTCAAAGTATGACCCCGTCACGAAGGACACTAACTAAACTCACATCAAATGAAATCGACTATCTGTTACAACTAACTTTAAATGATATGCTTAAAAATCTAAAAATAAAATTGAGCACTTAGAAGATGTATTAGTCGGGTATTTTTGTAAGGAATATCCACAGACGACATTGACCATTTATCAGCTTACATAATTTGGTACATTCTTAACCTCGGGTCAGTTATGCATTGAGTTTGTTCACACTGACCATTTGTATAATACTGTATTTAACAAATCAGTCATTCTATAGCAAGACTTTAGCCAGCTGTGCAGATGCAAGTACTACACACAGCTATAGATCCTACAAAATTCATAGATGGTTGCCAGATTAACACTCAGACAGACCATAACTCAGATCCTAGATCAAAGTATAAACGTCAGGGATGGATGGATGTTTTTTCAGCGTATAGCAGAGAAATGAAAGCAAGACAAACCAGCTGCTTTGGAGGCAGACCACATACTTAGATTCAAATGATGGAGGTGATTGTGATATGTCTATGGATACAAGCACATATTTGAATCAGAGGAAATAAATGAGCAGACACATCTGAAAAAATGCCACAAAAACAATCACAATTACATCACAGTTAACTTAAGTAACACTGAAATGAGGATTGCAATCAAAGACAAATTCAAGAAAAGGTGGCATGAGTAGTGGGAGGAAGAGAGTGATGGTTTAACGGTGATGGTCTTATAAAATGAGAGGCACAGGAAGAAGCAGGAAAAAGGAGACAAGAATATCCAGATTAGCAGCACAGTCTTTAAAATGGAAAACACAACACAGAGATGTGACTTTTGCAGACAGGCAAAACTTTATAGAACATTTAATGATTCATTGTCAAAGATTCAAAGCTGAGAGAAGGGACGTGATTCAGAGCATCAGCAAGATCAAGTTAAACTTTGCAAGTGGGTCACATCCATGCCCTCCAAACTGGCCCTATACATGCACCCCCCCTCTAAGTTTGTCATCTCAAGTATGTCATTTTTGATAAGCTAAAAACAACACTGATTTTATGTCTTGGACATGGCTGACAGTGTGTCTGGCAGAACCCCAAAGGGTCTTGCTCTCATCAGAGGAGGATGCCTTATAATCAAGGTCCTCTTAACCATTATCCTCAGTCTCAGACACAAACTGATTAGCTGCAAACATTCGCTGAGAGGTCAAAGTCATTTGAATGGGAGCATAAAGAGAGCACACAGAGCATCAAGATAAACGGTTTTGAGCTTTAAATGTGTGTGAACTATCAGTGTCCTCATAGGAACCATACTACCCTGACACCACAGCCGGGGAAACATCAGGGGTTCTCTCACTGGTGCAGGTATGTTATGAGAGGTCAGGCCCTGAAGATAAAATTGCATGTGACCTGAACCTAAACAAATATGTGTAAAATGTTCATATTTCTTAAATGTTTTATAAAAACAGCCTGGGATAATATAAATGCCAAAGAACACAGATGGATACAAAATGTACACAGGACATTGAAAACACATCACTATGTTGACTTTAACTTTAGCAAGATGTCCCAATTAAATTAAAGTTATCAAATATAAAACAAAAAATAATGTCAGCAAACACTGAATTGGGTCAAATTGACTTCTCTACTCAATCCAGGGTTTCAGCAACATTTGGTCCACACGTTCTTTTCAATCTGCTTTCAAGGACTTGAAGCATGTCAAGTCATGTCATGCAGATTTCCACATTCACACTTACTCACACCCTCACTTTCACCCATGAGTGAACTCACCCTTGAGAAGTCATAATGTGGCTCGTACTGTCCTCCAACTCCATAGTTAGCGACCTGGTCGGCAAATGACAATATATTTAAAAACAAATAAACAAACAACCTATAGTTCAATTCAAAAAGATTCAATGCAATACATGTGCATGTGCTGTATCTTTGATCCTGTGAATGTTGCCTTAGAGATCCCCAAATAAGGCAAAATAATTGGTTTACAACATTATTTACACAAGGTTCATTTTCATAGCTGTAATCTAAGCTGTAATATACAATAGGTGTTATTTTGAAAATATTTGCAGTACACCTTGCTACAATTTACAACTCAGCTGTGGACTTAAAGGGACATTGTGTAACATTTTCAGTTGTTTATTGGCAAAAATCGATGTCTGCATTCATAAATATGTCATCATTGGTGTACTATTACCTCCACCAATAATCTAAAAGGAGAATTTCGGTTTTGTTTGTACATTGTACAGGTAAGTCATCTGGGGGGTTCCATAACGTTTCGCCATTTTGAGAATACATCAGCGTTTTCGTTGAGAGCCAGGCCAGCGCTGCGTGACTGAGAAGCCTAAGGAGAGAAGCAAGAGGTGCTTCGCTACTACCCTGGCACTACTGCAGCATAACAAAGTCCCACTCTTTGAGCACAACGCAGGATCATGCATGTGCAGCATCACGGGAGACGGAATCCTTGTCGCCAAGAAAGCGCAAAATACCCTGGAAATCCAGAGTTCTCGCAAGAGCACAATTTGAATTTGCTCAGCGAGTCACTCTGGCAATCAGTAATGATGCTCATTACCCATGCCGTTGGAGCCGAGCTGCACCAATCACATCGGTCTATCTGATATAGGCGGGTCAGAGGCAAGTTAAACAGATGATGACAGTGCTGCAACGACGAAGTCAGTAAACATTGCAAGATGGCTATGGATGAACACCAGTTGTTTGAAACGGCTTTGGCCGCTACAATGAACGAGTTAGACTTGGCTTTTTCTCTAAAAGAGGAACAGAAGACGGCGCTCGAGTCTTTCCTTTGCAAGAAGGACATTTTTGCTGTTTTGCCGACCGGATACGGCAAGAGTCTAATCTACCAGTTAGCTCCACTGGTAGCGCTCTGGATACGTCACCCCGTGTATTGTTCTGATTGGTTGTAGTGTTACCCAATTGCATGCAGTGATATTTACAAATGCATGCTTGGTGCCGCCCCTTGAGTTGGGCCATTTTCATTACTCATGGCCAGACCCTAAATCTTTCTAGATTTGGGTCTGGATTTCCAGGATGGCGCAAAAGGGAATCAAAAAGAAAACGTGTCCGGCAAATTAAAAAAATGAGGGTCAACATCGGGGTTGCCTTTCCCAGGTGGAAAGAGCTGCTGAAGGAGAAAGATAATGCAATCACAGCTAACAGCTAACAGCTAACAGCTAACAGCGGCGCTAACAGGGATGCAAGGAGAGGGATGAGGTGTGTGAGGTTGAGGCACTTGTCAGTTGTCAAAAGACAAAACATGATTGGTTTGTTTCGATTTACACCCGCCCCAACAGTCCTACGTTGTAAACACAGCCAGCATGGTGAGGAGGGGGTTTGTCAAACTCAATTCATCCCTTCAAAAGGCTTTAAGGACACTATGCAATCCTTTGTCTTACTGTGTGATGACTGCTGTGTTATTTTTTACCCTTTTTTGTCTTATTGTCCACTGTTGTACTTATTTTGCTTCGTTTACATTTTTTGTGCGACTGTTTTTGACATACACACAGTCCTGAGTCACATGCTGTGTATCTCACTTTCATTTTAACGAGTGCTAATGTTGTCTAAATAAAAAAGGGTGCATATTAGATTTCTGTGTAATATGTGACATGATGATGTAGTAATATCTGTAAATCTGTCATATGTAATGCACTATATTACCTGTAGTAACTCTGCAGTGTCCACTGTAAGGCCTGTGATGTCTTGTATTCTCTGATTGACTCTGTCAATCACAGGGTCGTCCTCTCCTTCCAACCATGCACTGGAAAAAAACAAAAAAGTGTACAGACAGTATAAGCACGTAGTACAGTGAGTGCATACAGGCATACACATTAACACTGGGTGGGCATGGGATGTTAAGGTCATTGAGTGCTCAGACTTGGCACTGGGGGCTGGACATTTCAGTTTCTGTCTTTCTTCACCTGCACCTCGTCAGCAATCAGTCCTGGTAATTCAGACTAAGTGAAAAGTTTTTACCAGATTTTCCACACAGCTCTACTGTTTTAGTGGTGCAGTTACGTGTCATAAACCAGTTGCCAACCACAGCTAACTTGCTAATGTCCTACTCAGGGCTTGACGCTAACTTTTTTCCCCAAGGAGCACATGTGCTCCTAAGTTGAAAAAATAAGGAGCGCACAAAGAACTTTAGGGGCACAATGTAAATATGTACAGAAAGATAAAATCATCAAGTTTTGAAAAAGTATTGCAATTTAATTTTGTCTTTAATGTTATTATCTTATATATATTATCTTTGCAACATGGTTATCTTATATAATGTTATTACTATCCTAAAACATTCTCCAGGTCCTCTGAAACTCTGCAGGACTTATTTCTACCCTGCCCAGCAGTGGTACCGTGGCGAATGGTCCCTAACTGCGGGGTGAACGGAGCAGGCTTCCTTGGAGGTCCGCCGCTTTTCCCAGTCCCTCTTCTCCGCCACACTTTGACTAAAGCCTCTTTCACACAGAGTGCGATTTTCGCGGCGCCCACTGTGGGGTAGGGCGCAGAGCAAGCGGAGAGCAAGGCGCGCAAGACAGGATTTGGGGGAGTACAGGCTCATTCAGGAGCTACAGCTCAATGGTGACCGCTTCCATGTCTACTTCAGGCTCTTCTCTGCTATTGGATGCGCCGAGGTGTTGTCACAGCGCGTTGCAGTGAAATTAAAAATTTTTCAATTCGAGCACAGGCTGGCGGCAGCCGCGGCATGTGCCCTCTCGTGCGCCGCTCAACTCGGCGGCAGAGCGGTGCGCTCTTGCGCCACGGTAGCACATACACAATGAATGGGTTCGTTGGCGGAGGTCTGCGCTTTGCGCGCTCTGTGTGAAAAGGGCTTTATTTCCACCCTGCCCAGCAGCGGTACTGTGGCGAACGGTCCCTAACTGTGGGGAGAACGGAGCAGGCTTCACCATAGGTCCGCCGCTTCCTCCACACTTTGACTTATTTAAACGCTGCCGACAGTGGGACTTATATTCATTGTACCGACAGTGGCTTGGAAAACCGCCCATAACTGTGTCACACGGGGAAGAGGGAAGGCTGCTGGAGTTCCTCCAACATTTGCGGTTAGATTATCATATTTTTTTATTGACAAAAATATAGGCTGCTTCAGCTGATTTTTTTATGCGCACATGTGCCCCTAAATATTTTTTACAGTTCACACACCTATTTTTAGTCGCAAATGCGAGTGAAACGCTCACACTGTCGAGCCCTGCTACTGCTGCTGTCGTACTGTAATTTTCTAAGAGGCTTGTGTATATATAAGCCTCATCTTTTTTATAACAACTAGGTATGTTGAAAGCACCCCCGGAAATTGTTACATTTTCTGCTCCAAGAGCACATGTGACAAAAGTGAGTGAAGAGATAAATGAGTAAAAAGGCAAAGCTCCTGAAACCCTCAAAAAACTTACAAAAAAAGTAATATAGTAATGTTGGAGGACCCTGGTTTACGCTGCATATGTTGTGAGTAATAATTAATAAAACCCAAGCTCATTGAGTTTTGACCATGTATTAATGACTGAAATCCACAAGAGGGCACCCAAAGGATCTTTCTGCTGAATGAGTTACCTTTTTGATACTCTGTAGTTGGCTGTGGTCAGGACACCTGTTTTGGGGTCACGCACAGTGGCTCTGGCGAGCTTAAAAAGAAAAACAACACAAATAAAATAAGTGTTTGTCATCATAAACATTAAACACCAGAGTTCATCCACTCTTTCCATTGTTTAACATGTAGCTGTGTCAACGCTGTGCCACAAAAGACTTTTCATTTACTCACATATGTTCATCTTTTACTATGAATATTACTTACTTAATATCTCTTTCTTATTGTGTATGCACATTCAGATCCTTCTCTCTGAGAGAACAGCTTTTATACACAGAGAGTAAGAATGATTGCTCTGTAAAACTTGTTTTTAAAATGTCTTTTAAAAGAAATGATGCTTTATCAGCACCACTGCCTGATATGATAAGCTCCTGGCCAAATGATTTCCCTCTCTGTGTTAGTATTGTTTAACTTCTGAAACACCAAATATTTTGTCTTTTGGAGGGTTATGATGTTATAGTTGTCAGCCCCTGATGAGGCTGCTTGCAGGCACAATGCTATCACTACATCTGAGTGTTAAACACAGTGGATATTCTTACATTTTTGTGCATTTTGTTAGAGAAAAGCACCACAAAACTAACATTTTGCATATGTTAGCAACTGACAAACCCCATATTTTAGGCATTGTTTTGAACATTAAAGCATGCATAATTTGAAGATGATGAAAGCATGATCTGAAGAAGATGCTGAGGTGTGTCTTTCTTCAAGGTAAACATGCCTGATCAAAAACAAATTTGAATAAAAATGTTCTGGTCAAGGTAAAGATATATTTTTGCCAATCAATCACCTTCACATACTTAAAACTTAATGTGAAAGAGTCACGAAATTTATGGTGATGAGAGAAAAAGAAAGCACAACATTCTAACTGAACTGCCAAGTCCATCTGTAGACAGTTTATGTTTTATAATGACATTGCCATCCTTATGAAAATTATATCAGAACTTGATACAATGTCATAAATGTGATAAATGTCATCATCTCTGATTCTGTTTAATGTCTTAAGTGCAGAATTTTATTACTATTTATGTATTGCTTCTTGTCTTACCCTGGGTTTTGCCAGCTCCTTAATCTTCTCAATCTCCATGTGTGACAGCACGTCCAGGTAGCGTACGATGTGGGGGCTGTCCCATTCATCCTCCTCTTTGATGGGCCTCAGCAGGAGACGAGGGTTCCTGTTACCATCCTGGTAGCGACAGGACAAACGGCTGCGCCTTGCCTCGTGCTTGTAAAGCAAACAGGATAATCAGATGATAATATCATCACATTAAGAGGGACCGCAATCTTATTTGTTTTGACTGCTACCTGCCGCTGGGATCTAATTTAACAGGATTATAGGTTACCACAGAAGCTCATGCACACTGATAGTTCACTGTTACGGGTTGTTAAATCATTTTCGTGTATGGACAGCCATATTTCTCTGTCCTTGTAGTTTTCTTGACACAGTTTACACCAGGGGCGTTTGCTCTGAGACAACAAGGGAGGCTGAACTTCCCCTAAAATTTCATAGAAGAAATGGTCAAATACGCACCATTGAATTTACATTAAAATAAGAATTTGCATTGCATTAAATGTGCGCTAGGATGTGTTTCACATCATGATTACGATGTTCAAATGTCAGCTGTTAATCACCAGTTTTCAAACGCGACCTCCCTGTCACACATTCTCCTGTCGGCAAGCATTCCTATGAGACAGCGCTGAGCAGGTTTTTTTCGTGTTGTAACATCGGCAAATAAACTATCGTTGTCCAAAGAATCAATATAATGTCTTATTGTGATGAAACTAGTGATTTACATCCCAAAGTAGTAGGTAAGTAGTAGTAGGTAAAGCAAGGTGTGTTTTGTGTGTGTCTATCTGCCCAGTTTAAATTAATTTAGACCCAAATCTTTTTGTTATGACAGTAAACTTTCACTTACTGCAGAGGTTCAAACTATCAGGTACTTATTAATTTAACAAGAAGTTAAAGGTCATATGTATAGCTGTTTCACCAATTTTTTTTCAAAAATAATACATCCACAGAACGTCTAGAAAGGTGTAGAATTAAAGTCTATATTTTCCTGAAAAAAATAATTACAGTGGAGAAATAATTGTTTCAGAAATTTTTACGGGCTCAAAATATGTCAATATTTTGATTTGGTTATGTGGCAACCTGTAGAATTGAAGAGTGGAGCGAGAGCGGGCGAGTGTGAGTGCGACACCTACTGGCCGGGAAGTATGAATCCTATATCTATCCCCTTTAACATTTAAGATATGAAAGTAAAGATCTCTGTCTGCTACAGGCCTTTACATTACTTTAAATTACAAACTGCCTACGTCCCAATATGCCTATATTTTTCTCTCCATGTCTCACCATTTGGATTCCCTCTCCTCTGCAGAGAGCCTCATAGGCTTCCCTCTCTGGGAGATGGTCTTTAGGTCTGCGGTAGGTTCCCAGCTGGATGGGCTCTTCAGAGGCAGGCTCGTACTCCTGCTTCAGCTCATTGAGCTGCTTGGACAGCAGCCGCTCAAAATAACGCAGGTTTCCTCCTGCCCTCTGGTGGCTGGGGTCTGTCAGCACAAGAAGAAAAATGTACATGATAGGGTCTATACTTCTACTCACTAAAACTCTATAGTTACATATAATAACATATTAACATATAATGCATTCATATAGAGTAAACTACCCAACAGTGTATGAAGAAGTTAAAATTACCAACCAACACATACTGCATAATGAGTACTCATATTTTTAAGTAAATTTTGTTGCTACTACTTCAATACTTTTATTTGAATAACACTTTAAATGCAGAACTTTAGCTTGTACTGAAGTATTTTAAGGTGTGGCATTGCTATGTCTGCTTCAGTAAATCACGGTACTACTTCATGCACAGCTAATCCTTGGTGTCTCTCTCATTTCCTTTGGTTAGTGTTTGATTTACTGAAGCAAGTACATAGTGAGGAGTAGAAAGAGAGCACCCCCTTGTGGAGTTTTGAGGAAATACACTGCATCCTCAGTGAGCAGAGGGATTAACAGCATCGTATTGTGCCTCCTGGAGATTCTCATGTAGGAACAAAGCTGTCTCATGTACCAAAATTACAGACACGTCATACCACACTGTAAACAAAGTGTATCCAAAGAATGAACTTAATTTAGGTTATTTTTGCAAGGGGAAAACGTGCATTTGTACAGTTTGTTGGAGGTACTGTTGTCTAAACTCCTAAACATGGAGTCAGACTGCTGAGACAGGGATTCAATAAACAACATAAATTAGTATTTATGCTCTTTTCCAACAGTGATGTAGTGCACTGATTTAGTGACACAAATGTAATCCTGACAGATGCCCAGTATAAACAGTTTCCCACTAAAGGAGACCTGCAAAAGACCTGTTTTGATTAATGGATTTAACTGGCGCTGGATGTAACAATGATCTTTTTTTCCTGCATTTCATACATTTACTTGCATTACCTAGCCTTGCTGTTTTACTGTGCACTGAACTGTCCCATTAATGTGTTTGTACTGACTTTGTATGTTCTTTGTTGCTATTTTTTGCACTACTACTTTTGTGGCTCTTTTAAACAAATGCAATTTACTGTATAACGTCTCCCCTGTGAGAACAGAATTAAAGTGATTCTTTCTATGCTCACTACTCTTCCTTTTCTTTCATTTACACTTAGATTTCATTTGCTTACGGTGGAATAGACATTGCTTCTCTACACCCTTTACTGCTTCCGTTTTCCTTTTTTATGTGTGTATGGGCTGTTTTATTTGTTCTTTTTGTTATCTTTGTAACACTTAATGGCATAGAGTAGGTCTAAGTCTGCTACATCTGCTCTACCTCAATCCATTTCACTTGACATGTAAACAAGCATACCACACATCTTAAGTGATGGCCTGCAGCTGTCATCAACGCCCTTGATGCAGAGACTAAAATAACAGTTACAGACCACAGGCTCTTACTTTGGATAGACAACACCCTGCTGCTCTGGCAAGCACAGAGCTCACTACAGTGAGAGGGGAGGGTGGACTGTAGTGATAGGTGAAACAGCAACAAGACAACCTATCAATTACCCCACAGTAGAGGGCTGTGGCTCTGTTGGTCAGCTAACTTGTGTCTGGACGTGTTATGGGAGGCAACTGAAAAATCCAACAGTGCTCCTTATATACAAGTGCTATTTTAGATTTCTTAAAGACCATGAACCCATTTACCCCGCGTTTATGGTTGCAGCAAAGCCTGACGTAAATGAATGAGAGAGTTTGTGTAATGTGTATACATATCACTCTGATTTAAGCATATACATCTTTTTTTCTGTACACTTCTGTGTGTTACCTTACCAATAGCCACTAGACGGCGTGTCAGCTCAATGGCACGAGGTAGGTCTCCCATTTGGTAAACTGAGTAGCTGAGGTAGTCCAAAATGTCTGCCTTGGAAACCTCAGTTTCCTCGCCACCATCCAGCTGCTTCAGGGCCTGCTGCAGCCACAGCACAGCATGGTAATAGTCCGCATCATTATAGGCCGTCTTTCCCATGTCGAAGCAGTCGTCCACTGTCAGTATGGCATTGGAGTGAATACCTGGGACAAGATCACATCAATTTAAATAATGACCATATTGTGCTGTGATTTTACCTACCAAAAATCCTGCTCTTTTCATGACATATTTATGTTACATTCACATTTTATTTATTTATCATTGGTGGATCTTGTGTAAAGACCAAATGTGTGGGGCCTTTTTTCATTTGTGATATTTTACGTCTCACTAGACTTGGCAGCTACTGTTTTTTCATGATGTACCGTAGAATGAGCATCATCCAAAATGTGATAATTGTCACATTTTAGACATTTATCATTGGTTTTATGTTGTTTATTGGTGGGCAGGTTGAGATCTGCAGAGTCTGTCAACTGTGGTTAGTGGTTACTTGCTCAGCATAAAAGGCACAGCCAACTAGCACATACAAAAACAGGCTTCTGCCTCATTAACTTAACACAGACACATACCTGCAGAAGTATGCAACAGCACACATCTTCTCATTCCTGTGGTGTGTCCAAATTGTGTCTAGAATGCCACTGAAATGGGAGTTAAAACCAAGCAACTATGCTTCTAGTGCATTTCATGTAGCCATTTATGATCAGTTATAATTTTAAAGGTTATATGTGTGTTCTGATTTTGGCAACTCCTAGTAGTAGTATAAGACACAGCCATGGTGAAGACAGCAGTGCATGCTGCTAGGTCTGGGTCCTTAGATCTGTGATGAAGTGTTGTATTAACAAATAAAGCTGAACTTGAGGGAAAGGATTCAACATGTGTCTGCGTATGCTGCAACTGTAACTGCGTCATTTGTTTCAAAACCACATACAAAGTTATCATTAACCCAATCATAACTCAGAGCCAAAGTATTCATTATAATTACCTTACTTCTACCCCACCTTAACAATAACTAAATTTAAGCCCAAACCCTTGAAGAAGTGATGACTGAACATGACCTAATTTCACAAAAAAACTCAAACTGCTTTTCACAAAGAGAGTAGTATAAACATGCACAAACACATCAGTTAGAAATCACTAGGGGTGGTCTCAGTTTGTCTTCCTCTCTTTCTTCCCTAAACGAACACACTGCTCTCTCCCTCTTAATATATTCATGTTCACTCCTCGGCTACCTGGCAGCTTTCCTTTGGAGAAGGCCTCAGAATCCAGTTGGTACGTGTCCTGAAGACGCATCAACGCCCTGGCTGCTCCGGTCTCATCCTCTTCATCTGGGAAGAACTGCCTGTGTATGGACATGTTGGAAATGAACCCTGGAGAGAGAGTGAGAAATAGTTAGCCTGGGAAAGTCAATTACTGGCTCACCAAATTAACGCAAAGATGACAATGTTGCAATAACTTACCAATCTAAAACTATTTACAGTATTATAACCTTTTAGAGATAATACATAAAAGTCACATTGTGCTTACATTACAGTGAAACACATATGGCATTGATTTTAATTTATCAGTTTTAAATGAGGAGCTCGGAAATCTGGGAGGAACTTGGAGTAGAGCCGCTGCTCCTCCACATCGGGAGGGGCCAGTTGAGGTGGTTCGGGCATCTGGTAAGGATGCCTTCCGGACGCCTCCCTTGGGAGGTGTTTCGGGCATGTCCAACCAGGAGGAGACCTCAGGGCCGCCCCAGGACACGCTGGAGGGATTACATCACCCAGCTGGCCTGGGAACACCTCAGGGTTCCCTCAGAAAAGCTGACGGAGGTGGCTGGGGAGAGGACTGTCTGGGCTTCTTTGCTGAGGCTGCTGCCCCCGCGACCTGGACCCGGATAAGCGGAGGACGACGAGTATGAGTACGAGTACGAGTTTTAAATGCATTAAATGATAAAACTGCAACTTCCAATGGGCGTATGTCCAAGTAACAATATCGCTGATATTTCGGGTCCATGTCATTGGTCCGACAGCCCATTGGTCCGACATCCCATTAGTCCGCCTGTCCGCGGTGCTCAACGGCTTATTTCTACCTTGATGGTGCGCTGCGACCGGCTCTGGGTCAGCTGGGAAAGGCTTGAGGCGAAGCAGGCTCACGGCTTATGTGTTTGTCACTTTCTTTTTCATTTTAACCCACACCATGATCTTTTCCTGACCCTAACCAAGTGTTTTTGTGCCTAAATCTAACCAGACCTAAACCACAGGGCATCATGATGATTTCGGAACGGACTTCGGAACAATGGGTTTGATATGGTCGGAACAATGGGATGTCGGACCAATGGGCTGTTCCCAATATTTTGGCATGGTCTGTTCAAACTTTCCTGACTTTCTGTAAACAATCAGAGCCTTGTCCGAGGCGTCTGAGTAACCAGTATCATCCTTCTCATTCAGCCTTTTCCAATCATTTACATTTAATTCAGAGTCTTGTGTGTAGCTAGTGATGACTACTCAGAAGTGCTATGTACTGAATAAATATTATCATGTATGGTCCTCCATATTCCTCTTATTTCATCTCATCATATCAGATATGACCATCTACTGCTGAGTACATTCTGGTAAATCATAAAAGAAACTCCTGAGGGCTGATGCAACATGATAATGAAATATTTTCTATGATTTGTATGTGCAGTTTTGTACGAGTGAAGACACCTGCGATCTAGATAAATGGGTCTATACTACATATTATGTGCGATTGGCAAAGGTCCATTAGCTAATGTATAATAAAAAAGTAGAACTACAGCTAATATGAAGGTTAAGAAAAGTACAAACATTAAACTAAATCAAAATAATGTTTGTCCTCTAACTACTTGTGTTTATTAGGTTTATATCCAGTCACTCTACTCGCCTTCTTTCTCTCTGTGTCTCATTGCCACGTAGACAGATTTACTTGTATGACACATGACTAATATTCTTGCTATATGCCTCACACACACACAGAATTTCAGGTCCAAACAAACACACACAGACACAAACACAGAGGGAGAACATGGCCAAAATATGCAGATGAGGAACAGCTGTAGCTAAAAAATGACAGCCTCTGTTCATTTGGGGAGCAGAGTGTTTGAGCGGAGCAGCTCAGCAAAAATTTCCACACTACAGTCAGAGCTGTAATCACTCTGCTCACATCCGCTCCGAGTTTTCTTATTTGCTGCTTGCTCTCTGCTCATGCTGAAAGAAACCCCATAGAGAAAGTGCTGAATGTTGCCTTTCAGATGCATTATACGATGCGAAGAATAATTTAGACGTCACAGGCAAGATTGAACAGATGCAGATTTGGCCGAGGCAGCATAAACTGATGCAAAGACATATCTGATTTGGTTTAATTTGTTTCAGCTTGAGTAAATTTGCAGTCAGTACCAGATGTATCACTAATTAATGCAGAGGGAAAAAAAGATTTCTCGGACACACACACGGTCTGTGCTTGTTACCACAGCAAATGTCTGCATACTCTGAATCAGACAATCAGGCCCCTAGCTGCATGTGGCCCAAAAGCACACACTCCAGGAAACTCTGAAAGTCAATTTTACGCCAGTATAGCCAGACAAACCTTTTTTTACTACCCTATCTGAATGGAGCTTGCTCACAAAATGGATAGATCAATGATCCAAGCAAAGCAAAATCACACCACACTTATCCAGTTCCACTCCTCCTCCCTCCCGTCTTCCTTTTCTTACCGTCAGAGGGATTCTGGAGCACCAGTGTCTCCAGTTCAGACCACTCTGTGTTGAGTCTCTTCATCAGTTTGTAGGCGTTTACTGGGTGGGCCAGGTAGCCCTCTGGGTCAGAGGTGGACACTCTGGTCAGAGCATCGAGTTTGTTGGCCCAGCTAAGAGACAGACGGACGACTGTAAAAGCTCCAATTATACCAATACACACATTATAGCACACTGCATGCATTCTACAAAATCTATCACCTCATACTGACCTATCATGCAAAATAAAAAGTCACATGGAAAAGTCACAGAGTTCAAATGTACCTTTTGACAGTAGCAAGCTTGGACTCCTCTGCTTTTATGTATTCCCTCAGAGACTGGACCAACTCTTTTTCTGTGTAGATCAGGTCCGTCATCTGGCCTGCAGAGAGAGAGAGATACTAAAGATGAGCGAGAGGTGTCACTTGAAGATGAAATCAGCATCACCCTTCCTCACTTAAAAGATGTGTCACCTCTTAATTTCCTTAGTGTCAAAAATGTATTTATTATTTGCTAGTCAAATGTTTTTTATTTCTAATTTAAACCTCAATAAAGCACTATTTTCTCCCACCCTCCTGTAATGTAAGAGTTGCTACGACTAACAATCCAACTAAAACTTCTATGTCTGCTGTCATTTGCTTTACACACCAATTAAGTGTATTTCTGGTCGCACTGTTTGCCTCAGACTTACACCGAGATAAAAATAAGTCCCCCTCAGCCACAAACAGTGGGGCTTTGATTGTATAGAATTACTTGGCAAACTACTGCAGTGCATTCATCCATGAGCTTTTGGGTGAATAGCTGGAGTGCAGCGTGCATCCTAATCCCATGGAAACGCTGGGCCATGATTAATTCACAGGGGTCGCCAGGGAAGAAGAACAACTGAAACACTTTCCTTGTTTCTGTATGCAAACAGCATAAGTGACCAGCCAAGTGCAGTCAATCAAGGTGAATTTCGCTGTGACTTTATAACTCCTGCTGAGTGATGCGATGCATACTGTGACTGTGTTTGAGCTCTGTACACAACACAAAACTTTTGTTTTGTTTATAAATTCTATTTAAGGAACTGCTGGACCACAGTAATTTCTCATAAAGTTATTCAGGGGGCCTAAAGAGAGACTTAAGTGGCCTCTTTGCCACTTCCTCCATCTAACACATTTTTCATTGCAAATTAAACACATGCATTCCTGAGCTCAAAACTCTGTTCTTTCCTACATGTGGCATTCAGCTGATGCTCCTATTGAGAGCAAAACAAGCTTAGATCACCTAATTATGACTATGATAAAGCCTAGCTAAAGGTATCCTATTATTATGGAGCAGTTTTATTCATGAGTGTTGTCCTGTTCACCGGCACAAAGACGAATAATCATGTGGGTGATGCGATACACAGTCCTGCCAATGGTGTAACACCCTTCCACTGACCTGAAGGTGGCAGTAATGCACCAAGAAATGTGAAATGTGCAGGTAAAGCCAGGAAGGAAGACTGCATAAGCATGGCTGTAAACAATGCTGAATTTACATCCATCAGCAAAAACATTAAAACCACTGGCAGGTGAATTGAATTAATTGTTTTGTCACAGTGCAATGCTCCTCTGAGGAACGTTGGGTCCTTGGGTGGCTTGTATAACCTTGGGTGGATGCCACTTCACCCACCCAAACACCATTACGGACCAAGTACACCCCCCCTATTGGACACGGCACTCCCCAAAGGCAGTGTGCCCCCCCCCCCAAGCAGGACAATGCACCATGCCACACCACAAAAACTGCTCAGGAATGGCTCGGCAGGCGTGACTAAGCTCAAGGCGTGAACCTGGCCTCCAGATTTCCCAGATCCCAATCCAACATCCGTTGGGCATGCTGGTACCTTTCCTTATAACCCACAGGACTCAACGGATCTGGTGCCAGTCTACACTGGACACCCCCAGAGGTCCTGTCTCCATGCCTTGACAGGTCAGAGACCTCACCACAGATTGGATGTGGCTCTGGCCTATTACTGCCCGGACAAAGAAGCTCTGGGGCACCCGTTTGTTGCACAGATGCTTGATCAGGTTGGGATCTGGGGAATTTGAAAGCTAGATTGATGCCTTAAGCTTTTTGTCATGTTCCTTAGGCCATTCCTGAGCATTTTTTTACAGTGTGGCATGGTGCACTGCCTTGCTGGCGGGCTCCTGTCATCGGGGGTACTTTTTACATACTTTTTTTTTACATGGGTGGAGTGTGTAAAGGGGCATTCACATGAATGCAAGGACCAATGGTTTCCCAGCGGAACATTGCATTGTCATGAAATAATTGATATTATTCACTTCACCTGTCAGTGGTTTTAATGTTTTGGCTGATCGGTGTAAAATACAATATCAGTGTTTATGAGGAAGAAAACACTTTTAAGTCTTTTCAAGGATACACATAATGAGTTTTACAGAGTAACACTGAATGTAAATATAACTTCTGTTTGTTTACAATAAAATTCCACAGGGCAGCTTCAAGGAGTGTGAGGGATAGAGCTATACTGCCATGCTAAAAGACTTTTGTGTTATTGTGGCCCAAGGTGCAAGGTTTGTAATATGAGTATAACAAATCAGTAATATATCATAATATTATTTCCCAAAATAGCATTAAGTTTACACCCTGAGGCACTGACTTAAAGTGAGGTAAACAGTTTATCTAAGTCTCATCAGTGTTCTCCATTAATGGATCATAAATAATTCCAATCACAAAAAAGAGGGAAGGGAACAGGGAACATTTGGGGTTGAATACACATAGGAATAATTAAATATTTCAGTAATGTATAAAAAAAAGAATGTATCAAAGGGGGTTTTGTGGCAAATTGATGGCAGGTTCACACTGGAACTTTTACAGGGGCTAAACAAGTCCCTGCCTCGGGGTAGGTACTCAGAACGGCCCCGAAAGACTCCCGGCTGGGGCTTGGGGATTACTTGGTGCTGATTGGATATACTCAAGGAGGGATGTGACGACAACAGAAAGCAACAAAATAGCCGGCATTTTTAAAACTTAGCAGACGAGGGTTAGCGCCTTCACATAGCTTCCGCCGCCATCTAAAAAAAACTCACTAAATGGCCCGTGAAAAAAATATTTTTTCCAATGGATATCTTAGTTACAACATGATTGAGCTAGCAAAGCAGTTTTGTGTTGATATGTGTGGTTAGGGGTAGGGTTAGGGTTAGGTGACTGGAAAATCTGAAGGCCGTTGGTCATTTGACTGGTTGCAATTACCACCCCTGCCCACTTGGCGGCGGAGTGCACAGTCAGTGGTTTAAGTGGCTGCCGTTTTCACACTGCAGAGAAAAAGTCATTCATCTGCTTCATGTAGCGTTGTTGACATAACGGCCTGGACACACCAGATGCGTTAGTGCCGCAGAAGTCCTGCGAGTATACTCGCAGGCGCTTGACTGTCCACACAGGCAGCGCATTTCTCCTGCGCTTTCCGCGATGGTTAAACATCGACTCCACTCGTCTGTTCCCGTCAGTACTTGTTTTTCACTTCAACAGGTCATTTTAAACATGGGTAAGTCCATATTTTAATCGTTTTTTTATAACGTAATAAGTTAATGACAATTTGTCATTGCATGTCCATGTATTGAGCGTGTTGGATTAACACTGAATGAATAGGGCATATTGTTCTGACCATTTTATTTATGTAGTCTGTAGGCAAGGTGACACAAAATTAAAATCAAGTGATTAGGGTATTGAAAAATGTGTTCGGTTATGCACTGTTGTGTTATTTTAAATTATAAACATGGTATTCCCTCACATTCCTCAGTGCATGCTGTTATTTTATTTTGAAAATTGGCGGGATTCTCTCGTCTTTTCTGTGTCCGACTTCCTGTTTGGTACGATCCGCTCTATCCAGCTTGACAGAAGCGCTCACGGCTCGCGCGTAGACCAGACGCCGAACTGAAGCACTGCGGTGTGTGGATGTCTGTTCATCTTTTCGTTCATGTCCTTATTAATGCACACTTTATAACTTGCTTGTTGGATTTATTAAAAACGAATGAATTAAAACTAAATGTCTTTGAATATCTTTATTATCATTTAAAAACGAAAATTAAAATGACCGGTAAAAATAGATTATGACCGGATTTTTACGACCATGTCGGTCAAAATGACCAGCGACGAAAAAGTCTAGCGCAACCTCTGTATATAACATATCCTTTATATTGTTCCTTATAGATTATCAGTGTGTTTTCATACCAGATTCACTTGTAGCTTACAGAGAAAATAGACCAGAAGCTGAAACTATTGCTGGAAATCGCCAGCTGAGATAGTGGGCACCGAAAGGTAGTGGGCAGCGCTCCACAGGAAACTGGCATGCTTCGCAGTGCTTCTGCCTCTAATGTGAGTCAAGAAAGTTTTACAATGGACCAAATGAAAGCTGAGGAGACCTACTGTTAATTTTAATAGAACAAAAAACACAAGACAAAAAAGTTCACATAGCTCTTTAAACCTACTTATGGAAGTGAAGATCTCTGCTTGTGTTGTCCAGCAGCAGCAGAGCAGAGCCACAAGGATTAAAGACATCATTCTGTCTTCTTCGATGACCTGCAGGGACACACAATCACATTACGTCACAATAAATTCACACCATCTTATCTCATTTTCATGTCACGCCTGTATAGCAAAACAGTTTTTTACACTCTCCTGTCTGCCTATTCTCTACCACCATTCCACACAAGCTTTATTCCGTACATCCATAATTCCCAGTGCTTTGCTTTCATAATGGCCACCAAAAACCGACAAACTACATTTCCATTACATAGTGCCATTCTGATTCTTAAACCACACATACAAATAAATGTGAAGTTTGTATTACCGTGAGTTAACAGTTAGTGCAATGATGGTGTGTTTCCAAACTAAATTAGACAATGATCTAACAATATTCAAAGTTTCCATTATGTCTTCTATAAATGAGTCACTTATCCTGCTGGGAGGCATGCTGTCATAACAGCCTCTGTTCCCACTGCTCATTAGGAAAGAATAAGGAAGGCCAGTGGGAAAAAGTGTTTCTTTCCAATAAAACATTCAGTATCTACAAAATGAATGGAATACATGTAATGTTCACCTCACAGACAAAATGTAAAATCACAAAGTACAATGTCCAAACATCTGGTTCATGTAAGGTAAGAAAGTTTCCTTTTTATTTTTTTTACTCTGGTGTTCAGCACGTCATGACCACCGGATGCCTAATGAAAAATGTTCATAAGGCCATGATGAAATAAAGCCCAGTGTCCTTTGTGATGGAAATATAAACCAGAGCTTGCACTGTGGAAACTCACGGGTAACATGCTTTCAAAATGGCAACCTCAAATTTAGTACAACAGGTTATATCCTTCGCAAGATGAACTGAAATTTATAGATTAGTACATAGTACATTTTTTGGCCACATGGGGGCAGCAGAAGCAAGATGTGAACACAGTATTGACATGTCACTTTTTATGTTGAACTAGCAAACATGTTAGCAAATAGTTACTCATTTACACATCAAGTAGTTAGGGTACAAGATTATCATTCAATCAGAGACGTGTTTCTGGCCATTTCCCGTACGTTACTTCAATATTTACTCTTCTTTTAGTTCTGTCTTTGGTCTTTACTAGCTCCAAGGTAGGGCTGTGCTCTATGACGATATATATCGTGTGACGAGAGAAAAATGTCTATCGTTTCATATTTTGCTCTATCGTTTATATCGTTGTGACGCAAATTACTTTTTACGGCAATATTTTTTGTCATTTGGAGTCTGTCCATCTTTTGCACAGATCTCACTGATAAATTACTCTTCTTGGCTTTTTAATTCGCAAAGCTTTTACGGCACTTAAAGTAACATAACGGGTTTATATAACTCCACTGTCTGTCTCTGCTGCGCTGCACACACTGAGGGCTCAGCCCCGCAGAGAGACGGCGACAATATTCAGACCAAATTAGATGGTGCGGAGTACAGCCTCAGTGTTGAGCGGAGGTGTGTGGGTGTGTTTGTGCTTTAGAACATAACCGCTGTGAAACAATCAGAAAATAACGTTTTATTGATCTGATTCATCAGCTTTCTCGCTACCAGCACTCACTCTCTAGCTTGCTCGACCACAGCTGCTCACTCTCTCTCTTTTTCTCTCGTCTTCTTTAAAATGAGCTGGTTGCCTGACTCATTATCAAACAAGGAGAAATGTCCTCGCCTCGTCCTAGTAATGTTTTTGTACTCCCTCATGGCAGAGTTTAAGGCTCTCATCAGTCTGATCCCCGTCACACCTCTGAATCCGGAACTCCTGCATGCTACGTAAAAGCACACAGAGAGGCACATTTAAGCGGTGGGGAGGTGTTGGGGGGGCAACTTTTTATCATTGGATTCAAATGTGCTATATCGTGATATGTATCGTTATCGGGATATGAAATGACCTATATCGTGATGAGATTTTGGTCATATCGCCCAGCCCTGCTCCTAGGAATATCTGGCTCTTTAGCCTGTCTTTAGCTAGTCACTGACCGTGTCGACCTGCTATTTGATGCTGGGCAGGTAGTGAAAAAACACAAGCAAATAAACACCAAACATTAAGTTAGATTGTTGTTATTAAGCACACAGTTCCAATTTTTCCAGCTGTGTAAAGCCTATTGTTTCATGGTTTATTATGATTTACTTGTCAGGGTTGCCACACTTCCCTTCAGTAACATTTAAAAAATACAGCAGCGACGTCTGGGAGCCAGAGGCAACATGAGCTGTGTGAACTTTCAAGCAACTTTAGAGCCAACCACAGAGCTGACTCTGAAAAAGCAGGACTTAACAATGGGGTGTCACCCGGCAGAAAGTGTCTGTTCACAGTCCAGCGCTGAAACCAGCTTTGTTTGCGATCTTAGGGGAAAAGTGACACTGCTGCACTTTCACTTCTTGGATTTAGTCTAATTCTACTTTACCACATCACTTATCGGTGATGACTGTTTAGTATTGTGTGTGTAAAACCTGCACATACACTTACATTCATACTTCAAAATGTCAGCCAACATACACGCACACATACAGACACACAGACACACTTCTGTCTGCACCACTATTTTATCAAAGGCTTCGAGAGACAACAGATCTGAGGCAGAAAAGTGGCACCTTAACTGTTATGGCAGTATTAACTTAGAGAGGAATCTGCTCCAGGTGAAAAAGAAATCATTTCACTTACATGACACCTGCTGACAAAATACAAGTCAGCTTTTTATTGTTGCCAAAATAAACCATGACAGAAGTAATGCATTAAGCAGAAATAAAGTTAAAGCCTTGCGCCTAAAGACACTAGAGAGCTTCATGTCAGTGAGGAAGTGCTATGACTACAATATATTTCCTGGACAAGATGTCAGTTCACACACTTAAAAGGAAAAACGTTTAATGCACAATCAGTGTTTAATGGATCCTTTGTAAAGTCCTTTGTGAAACAAACATGGTGGAAGGTGGAATTTGGCTTATTTGTGATGAATGGATCCTCCTAATGAGACAAATCTCAAGACATCCAGGCTATGTGGTTCTAACCAATGGTATGTGGTATTGGTGAAGGGCTGTGAAATGGCTTTAAACAATCAACAAGTTACTGTAAATTCTGATTTGACTTTCAAGTTTCAGTCCTGTGTGCCTCAAAATAAACTGATGAGAGTCCTGAGCTAAGATTGTGTTTTTATTAACTGCTGAAGATGGAACAGATAAAGGCAAAGAACTTTTTGATCAACAAACTGTTAAAAATGATTTTGGTGAACAGAAAGGACTTGACGTTAACATAACTCCTTCGCTTTCTTTAACCCAGCATTTGCAATTATAGTTATTTTGCTGGAATGTACCACATTGGGTGTAAGTATATGGGTCAGTGTCTGTATATCAAAACTTCAGAATAGGACCGAACCAAAACTGTCAGAGCAACACATTTTTAGTGTTACTTTTTGGCTCAGTAGAAAAAGCATTTCATCAGTTTTCTCAACATAGACAAGTCGTTCTGTCTCCTGCATGTTGAAGGAGAGCAGCAGAGCTGTCCTAACTTGTTGGGAGTTGCCAACATTTGGGGAATGAAAGGACAGAAATGCTTACATATTCCACGGATGTGGAAATAAAGAACACTACATCAAAATAAATCAAGCCTCCTTGAAGATACCAAATGGATTTAAGCTTCTTTTGACTGATTATGTTAAAGATAATCCTTTTATATAGAGAACTATCAATCAAACCATTGTTTATTCAGGGGAAATTGACTGAGCAGGAAGCTCTTTTACTGCAGTGACCTGAGTTCACATTCAGTGGGCTAGAAGGATATAAATATATGAGAGCAATCGCAATACAGATGAAAAAAGTCCATAAAAACAAATTAGTAGCAAGAATTACAGCAATAAAAAACAGTAAAAAGACAATTGAGTTACATAACAACAGATATATAACAACAATAATAACAACAATAAAAACAGTAAAATTTAGAG
Source organism: Epinephelus lanceolatus (assembly GCF_041903045.1). Lineage (NCBI taxonomy): Eukaryota > Metazoa > Chordata > Actinopteri > Perciformes > Serranidae > Epinephelus > Epinephelus lanceolatus. Next base: position 36,221,641 of record NC_135744.1, read on the forward strand.
AATCATGTCAATTAACCAAAGCAGGAACACTGTCATCTCGCACACACTTGAAATGACCTAACAACACATTCCTGTCTAGTTTAAATACCTCTTGTAACTTGTTACGTTTATTTGGTATGAGAAAACTAAACGCTAATTTACAGAGCTCAGCACTGATCTGAGGAGTTTCAAGGGATAAAAATTCCTGTGAGCCTGTGGGATGAGAGATGGATTTGCCTGCTTGTCAAAATCCTTGCAAATTACACTGAATTTACCACAAAAAATACAGCTACAGAGTGGAACTAGCTCCTTTGCAATGCATATTGAATAACTTTCCACCACCTAACCTGATTATTGAAAGGACTAAACACATATTGGTTATGCATGCATGATCCTTGTGGTCAGTTGGCTTGGGTGCACATGACGAATGGATGGTGCTGGACCATGAAAGCAGACGAACATCGGTGCCAAAAGCATTGCCTAAATTATCTGGGCTGCAATAGCACTATTTTAGGCCTTCATCTGTATGCAAATTATGCTTTTCATGCATTTAATTTAGTTTTTCCTGCATCACGATACCAAGATCAACTAGCCAGATGCTTAAATGTGTTGACTGTGCCAGAACTGAACACAAAAACCCACCATACACATATAATTTTAGTGTATTAGGGGTTGTAAAACTGCGATATTAATCACTCATAAGGGAGACTTTCTCCACCTTCCTGTCAGTAACTGTAAAGCTTCATAAATAACTTTTAAATCGCATGGAAACATAGTCTTACTAGAGTTATTTAGCTTCCAGCGCATTACCAATGTGTGCTTCTAGTTTACTTAATGAGGGGCGGCCCAGATAACCATTACCACAGTCCTTGACTACAAATGAAAGGACCAAATCTCTTGGCCTATAATTTACGGCCTGTGCGATTGCTCAGCCCAAACAGTCTTGCCTGTTGTTGCAGGCTGTAGCACCCATGCCACATTCCTGGAAAGAGGCCTGTTACATTTACTACCCCATGTTCCCGACTCCTGACCCCCGCCTGGCATTTCTGGCAAATGTAGGCAAGAATACTGAGAACAGGACAAGGTATAATGTGACAGGTCACGAGAGGACAGGACCAGACAGTTGTATTTTGAACATGAACCTATGAGCGTGCCATGTCTTGTTGCGATGCAGATCTGTGTTCTATGTATTACATAAACCTGCAACACAAACCTGTTCCTCAAAAAGACAGAAAAAGAAACACTGGGGGTCAGCAACTATTATTAAAATTTAGGTGCAACCAATAAGAACTTCCATCCCACAAGTGGATTTGAGTTTCTCCAGACTTCTGCTCTTCATGGAGGTGTGGCTCCAGATGAGAGATAAGAAACCACAGTAACAGATTCTCTGGCAAAGCAGGCAGGATCCAAGGTCTGCAACGGGGGGCAGGGGTATCTTAAACTCAAACAATTACTCAGTCAGTTAAATTTCCAACATGTGTAGTTTCCTCTTCTTCTTTTCTGCTTGTTCTCTTACAAATCCTCAGAGAAAAACCTGGCTGGTACAAGCAACAGCTGTCTTGAATCACACAAGTGCCAGTTGTGGAAGTTATTAAAATACTCTTTTTCCGTTTTGAGGGAAAGCAGATTAGAACATGGGTCAAGAGATCTGAAAACTGATTAAATATATAAAAACTGATCCTCCGCTGCCTTTTTTTCCAGAGGGGTCTAACAATATTATTTCATAACAAATTCAAACAAGAGCAAAGCCAAAAAGTTTTGGGGCTGATGTGAGTAAGAGAGCGTTGTCAAGACAACAGAAGCAAATAGTTCAATATTGTTGCAAAAGACCTGTTTCAGATTTTCTAAAGCCTTCAAACTGTGGGAAACGTGTCCTGCAAACTAAACTTGCATTTCAGAGTCATATTTACAGAATGTATTTACTGTGAAGTAGATTAGGACAAAGAAGGAGCTGACGCATATGACAAAAGAAAAGAATGAGAATAGATTGAACTGCAAGCTTGCTACTGAGGGGGCGACAAACCTTGGTGCAAAATTCAATTCAAACAGCTGACATGCTGACCTGAGCAACTAAAAGTGTTTCCCAGAGCAAATTATGGAACTCACAGAGCTGACAAAGCCAGACTTTCAAACTGACCCGTGTGCCTTTTTGCAAACATTACAACAAAAGGTGTGGAAAAACCCTGTGTGGTGACTTTTCTTGCATGAGGAGTCGTGGCAGTTCACATTTTTTCGACATTACATTTTGGCAGCAAAGACCAAATTCCAGCATTTTGATAAGACTAGTAGGAACACACAGTCATCTATGTTACTGAAGAATGGGAGCTGCATGCCAGAGAACAGAAGTTTTCATAGGATAGATAAGATGCTGTGCCAACGCTATCCACACTGTGACGCCTGTAAGTGGTGCACTGAGATAAACCATGAATGTTTGATGCTAAACAGGTATTTGTCTGACTGATGTTCATCAGCGAGCAGGACTGCCATGCACCCCTCACGTACAGGCATAAACTTGGGCACGCAGTCATGCTACAGTAACACACATGTACAGAGTGATACATGCATGTTACATAACATGCCCCATACGTGCATGCACACAGTATCCACAGGCTGTGAACATGCTCAGACAATCACTGCCTGTCAGAGTAAGGGAGATTTAACTCGCTTCACCAGCAAAGACAAAACAATTTCAAACTCAAACTTGAACCTTATCATTGCTGTTGCTTTGTGCATTTCAGTTTAAAAAGAATAGATCATCCTCAGTTAGACTGTACTCATCATAAATCTGTTAGAGATAATGTGATATGAAGGATCTTTGGCTTTGCTAATAGAACTGTGAATTCTTTTATGATTATTTCATCCATTTTTCAGAACTGGGACACATGTTGTCCTGCCAAAAACATCCTTATTACTTTAACTTATCAACACTCTAATTCCATTTCTGGGGTGAAACATTACTTTTGCAGGATTTATTCATATGAAATAAATATGATTTATAAAATATTTTGATCTGCCTTTACTTTTTAAACTTAACCTGTGCCAGAAAACAGCCTTGTCCCAGACAAGAATTCACAACTTCAACCAATTACAAAATGTGTTAAAAGCCTTCAAAACCTAAAATTAAGAGTGCGAACATTGGCGTCAACGTGTACTTCTACATTTATCTTTGTTTTAAAATGTATTTTTTTATGAAAATGTTGGGCATTTAAAGATGTGTCCCTGACTTTTTGGCGATTCTGTCAGATTTGAAAAAGGAGTCGGCTATATTCAAAGGGCTCCTGTCTCACCTCCTGGTTTCCAATAAGGTGGGAATACTGCTCAAGTACAGGTAAGCTTTCACTTTCTTCATAAATTCATTAAGTAATATTGCTATCATAGGTGTGTCTCAACCCACAAAGGTCAACACTGTAGCCCTTCTAAACCAAAGCTAAATGAGAATTATTGTTCAAAAATGAGTATTATGATTTGATATTTAGTATCATTTATGGACACACTGCTTCTGTTCTCTGTATTGGTGTTTCACAGAGGGCGGGGCTTAGCTTCTCCACACACCGGCAGGGCCGCTGACACCGGAGGGACACTGGATCAGTTGTTGCAGAGGTTTTGCTCTGCTCTGCCTGTGTTGTTTCCAACTTCAGCGCCGGCTAGTTTGACTGCAGAGATGCAAGAGACGTCTAGCTCGACCACAGTCTTTCTCTTGGTCAGCCAGGCTGGATCAAATCCAGTCCTCTTGTGCATCTAGAGTCGTCAAGAGGCAGTGTCTGATGTTTCTGCATCCGGCTAGCTGTGGCTAGCTGACTGTGGTCAAACCGGCTGTTGCTTAGGTTAAAGTGCGCCCATATCCTGACCCGTAAGTGCATTGAAACTGCCCAGGATACACATATGACTACGGTGACTAAGGTGTTAACCCCGCGTAAATTCAATTATGTGAAAATGATTAATTGGATTATATTCACAGGAAGTATAAAACATGTTAATTAATCTAAATATTTTCTTATTAAACTCTTGATACTTTATTCATCCACCACATGATTAGACACTCTTTCTAATGACAAAATGTGCTTCAATCTTAAAAAAGAATTCAGAAAAAATTAATCGGAAAATGCAGAATGTGGAAAAAATAAAACAGAATCAGGAAGAAATTACAATGGATTTCATGGGGCCCTACAGCAGATTTCCTGAATGGCCGGTATCTGCTTAGGCAGAGTCAAACGAAGGGCACAAAAACTTAATTTAACTTTCACTTCCACTAAACATCACAAGGGCTGAATGAACATCATTTCTAGGTTTCTAGCAATTTCACAACTTCATACAGCCAGTTAACAATACAAAGTGTACTGACACTGACATTGTAATCTCTCCCTGCTCTGAAAAAAGGGAAGTGAGCACTTCCAGCACACTTTAGCTAACCTGTGAACTAGAAAACATCTAGTTTCGCTGTGGACAAACGGACAGCGTCTGTCAAATGAATGCAGTGTTATACACTATGAGGGAGGACAGTGCAGAACATCTCTAGATATAGCAAAGGGTTAAAAAGTTTTACAAGCGCAAGTCCGAGATTACTGCTGAGCGTATGTGGTCAACTTTAGAGCAAATTTGTTTCAGATGCAATGAAAGCTGAAAAAAACCTGCAGCCATGCTACAACTAAAAATAGAATAAACCTTTTTGGCTGTGAGGGAAAACCACTTCCTCCTGTACCCCTGTATGTGACTAAACATCCCAACGTGGCAACTAGACTGTGACAGCACTGGTAATCTATTACCAGGTTGCTGGGTTGCAGACACGTTCATTTATACCTGGCAGCAGAGCTCATTCATACCACAGGCTCGCTGTTTACACAGTGTGACTCATTTTAAGCCATGTATTAACATTATGAGGCAGACAGGCTGAAAGTTGCAAGCATTAGTTTACATCCACACACTTTATTCTCTGTGCAAACGTATGCAAACACACCATCCACTTCCAAAAAGCTTTCGCTGGTATGTAAACACTGAAGGCTCACACAAATAATGTTTAACAAAAAATACACTACTGTTGTATTAAGTATAAATCACCCACACATTTAGATAAGCCTTGCTTCAATATTTATGATAACAAAAGACACAACTAGACTTGGACACTGGCTGCAGCTTACTTAAGGAAAAAAAGCCCCAGAGGTCATCAGACAGAGACTCACGTAACTTAATAAAGCAGATCTCTCGTTTCAGCTGCATCTAGCAGGACATCACGCTCTTGAAAGGGCATGTCACCTGCCTTACAGCCCAATTACTGCTGACAGATTTATGACATCTCTCCATTTGTTGCCCTCCATTTGTACCCTATCCAATGGCTGCTGCATCCAATTATTGCCATTGTAGTACATATAAATCACTGCAGGACATCATCCATGGTATGCATACAATACAAGCCTTTATTCTAGGACTGTGTGCAGTGATTTTGTGGTATTTGCCAAAGGCAGACAAAGCCAACCTTTAGGAGCTTTTTGTAAAACTACAAACCCTACTTTACAGACACATCTCTTTCCAAAGACAGTGTTCCCATTACTCTGAATGATCCACAGACACTACTATTACACACTCTTTATTGGGACTATTTCTTTAATAGAATTTAATAAAAAAAAAAATGTATTAAAGTAAGGTAAAATTGAGCAGCACCAGCATTGTCGGGAAAGCACTTTGCCCCAAGCCTTGCCTTGCAGACCTCCAGTCTGCTCATCATCTCCAGCTGGACAGTAGCCGTCCCGGTGACGTCACACAGTTGTTTCTAGAAATTCCCAACACTTTCTTTCGCTCTTTCTGGTCCCGTTAATGTCCGTGCAGCCCGAGCTGTGGGACTACATGTGCAGAGATTTACTGCGCAAACACATCAACACCTACTGTCACCTTCTGCCTCAAATAATGTGAGTTATAAACACTGTCATGCCAGCAGCACCGTCCGAGATGCTCTTCCAGAAAGTTCGCGCAAAGTTTCAAAACTTTCTCCGCTTTCTCCCCAGTACGAAACATTGTAACCCGTCTGCACCGCGGAGACTCACAATGTAACAAACATGTCGGAGCACACCTCACAAATAACAAGCTTTTACTTGTTACTTTACCTTCTCGGTGCCACAAGCTCTAGGTGTCTGGTAGCCTATCACGTTCCCCTTCAAAGAAACCTGTTGGACCCAGTTATTGACAACCATCCCAACATGTTCGGTACGCACGCGAGCTCAGTGAGTCAGCCCCCTTCCAGTGATGTGAACAGGAGCTCTGTGGCTGGTTAGACGCGACATTTAACGCTATCTTACCTTTATTTTCTTATGTCTCCAAGAGTAACGTCACACTTTGGTATGTGGAGGCAATCTCACTTGGCACCCCGGGGGTTATGAATAGGACAGAGAGGGGCTGTCGACGCTGCCACGTACAGAACCTCCGGGAGGGCTCACTGTAATACTGCGGATAGACGCGCAGTGACATTCTTCTGTGCTTTAGGTTGAACATTCATCTTCTTCTCAGAGAAAAATGGCAAAACCTATTTCTACAGTGACGAGTGGTAGCTTAGGTCCATTAGATTTGTGCTGTATCGTGTTAAGAATTAAAATGCTTTACCAGTTTGTAGAGAAAGTAAGTTATCCTTTAGAAATCCCCAAAATAAAGTCCTGAAAAGTCCAAAGTGAAAGTCCTGCATTCAGAATTTTAATTAAGCAAAAGCACTGCAGTATTGGATGCAAAATGATGCCAATTAAAATGGGCCTATCAGCAAAAGCAATTACTGTAAAACTTAAATTAATAACCCGGGCTATTATTTGCTTAAATCACTGCGGCAGGCCTTTAATTCCTTTCACACAAAAGTATTGCTCAGCAAAGACATAAAGAAATATAATCAACTATTTATTCAAAACAGCATGAATATTGTATAAAAATTAGGCTGCAAATAATGTATGAATTATGAATCATTCATTTGATCCAGCTCCGACAGACTCAAGGAGCACCACCACTTTATACTGTTAAAACAATACTCACAACTTAGATTATTTTTTATGAAAAACCCTTTTGATTCCTTTGATCAGAGAACCCTTACAGACTAAAGGAATATGAATAACTTACAGGGTAATCGAGGAATGGACACATAATTTGAGGTATAAAAAAATGAACTGCTTGGCAACCAGACCAGGCGTCTAATTGAGATGAGCGTTTATTTGTCAAAATGTGTAGCCACACCGGGCTAGTAAAAGGAACTGGGCATTTAATTGGGACTAGGCTTTTAACTGAAGTTTCGAGGTATGCGCACTTGCCCCTTTCAGGGCTATGTCATATACATCATCATATTTTCGGATCATTTTATTGTCTTACCTGGTTGAGGTGGCACTAATTTGAGCTATATACTGTCGAGCAGTTCAGTTCATAAAAATGCATGTTTGATTTAATTTGTTTTGTATGTAAACTCAGAGCCGGCAAAACTGCCAGTAACTAAAGCTGTCAGAGAAATGGTGGAGTTATAAAAAAGGAAAATATTTTCTCTGAAATATAGGCAACAAGTGTTTTTATTGTATTTAAGTAAGGGACTGGTTTTTACTATCATACAAGCTCAATTTGATAGGTCAGGGCAATGAGAGGGCCAGTCAGTGGCATCAATGCCTTCATCATTCAGGAAATGCCTACACACTCTGGCCACATGAGGCCGGGCACTGTCCTGCACCAGCAGGAACAGGGCCCACTGCACTGGCGTAAAGTCTGACAATCACTCTGAGGATTTCTGATTGGGCTGCAGGTGCCACCTCATGCTTCCAGTAGTGACAAGGACACTAGCAGAACACAAAACTCGAGAAGAATCAGTCAGAAAGGATCAGGAGAGAGCAATTGACTGTGGCCACCACATGTAAAACCTTTCCCTTTGTGGGAGTTGTCTTGTTTTGCCTCTCCATTGCAGCTGTTGTCACTTTCATTTGCACCAAAGCAGCTGAAACTCATTCACAGTCACTTTTGCTTCCTAAATAGACAGATTGATATCCCTGAAGTTTAAATGACTTGGTGTTACACTGCAACCACTAAGTGTTCCCTTAATTTTTCGAGCAGTGTATTTATGTATCAGTGATGGACTGACAAAGTCATAGTAGGTCATAGTGATAAAATACTTTTGCTGTTGACCTTCATTTTTTCAGCCTCTAAATGTCATATATGATTATTAATCATATATAAAGAGTCTTGCAGAATTTTTTTGTCATCAATGGAGTACGTTCAAGAGCATTTTGACCTCTACAATTCGATTTTATAGGATATTTACGGTAATGTAATCCATGCACTCCGTCACGTTTACAGTTTGGATCTGGGTTTGCAGGGCTTGTTCTTTGGATGTTCTGAGCACCATCTGGAAAATAAAAAACTTGGAACATGGCACTTCAATTATCTCCTGTTCCTGAACTTTCTGTTTCTGTACTGTCCCACTATGTCTCTGATGCTCCTGCATTATGTGCAGTTAGGACCAGTGGGTAAAATGGGACTTTATTAACACCAAATCAGATTGAAGACACTGTGATTAAAACTAGTAGGACTGTAAGGGGACCGGATGCATTTGCTTTGCTAGAGCAACATGCTGTTACACATGTGGCAGGCTGAGGCACTTCTGATGAAATCCTCCTTGTGATTGCAGTATACACATGCATCATTTGTGAGATAATTAGTATATTGTAGCAGATAATATTGGGGGAAAGAACTCTGTAGTTAAACAGTTTTCTTAAAGAAGTGTCATTGTGTTCAGGTAGAATTTTTTATTGTTAGATTTATTTCATTATAAGCCAATTAATGCACAATTTTACACATTATACATTGTAATCTTTTAAAATATCATAAATAAATTCTACTATCATATAATGTAGGCTCATAAGGTTTAACCCTTTTCTAATGAGCAATGTAAGTAATAGATGTACATGAAAATCTTCTGCACATTTGGTATGGAGTTTGACCAGCAGGTGTCACTGTGGGCTAACACAAGATAATTGATAAATATCAATTCAATCAGCTCTTGTATGGAGAAGCATTAACTTCATCATCCTTGGTGTCCAGTCTTTATATTTCTATATGTAAACTGATGTAATGTAAAGTTACAGTTCCTTTTTACGGTCCATGCCATATTTCCTTCAAGGCTCAAATGTGCTTGCCTGATGTCTTTCACATCACGATGACTCATCATGACTCAGACCAGGAGGCAAATTCTTTTTTAAGAGAAAGAGCAGACGCTGCTAAAATGTTGTACATGTACTAATATGTTGGTGGTTTTATCAAACCACACGGTTTTACACAAAGCTAACCCTAATGTTCTGTCTGAAGTTCTGGAGACCTTGAGTCATTTTACACTTCGATTGACTAACACTAGATACTCTATAACTGGCCCTTATTTGATTAGAATTACTATCTATCTATCTATCTATCTATCTATCTATCATGTGATTTTAACTGCTGCTGAGGAACAATATAGTTGCACTGTTCACTCATGTCCACTAAGCGTCAGCAGAATACCATGGAAAAAGGACACTCTTTAAAATCTTTTGATTGTAGTAACATTTAATGCTCTGTGCTTTAGAGAGACAGTGTTCCTGTTGGCTGTGCTACAAATGCAGATGCACATGCACATACCTTTGGTAAAAGCCTGATTCAGTGGTGGAGAATCCTGCAGAGAAAGTTGCTATTGTATTGACAACAACTGCTTTCACTGCAGAGCAACCCAAAAAAACGAAGAGAAGACAAACTTATCAAAAAGAGAGTCTGACAATAAACAAAAAGAACCATGTCAATATTGGCAATTGTTTCAGAGATGGTGAGAAAATGTGCTTCTGGTTTAGCCTATTGCTAACCAGAACTAAAGGCTCGTGGCTTTAAGTTCATGTTTATCTAGCTTATGTTAGCAAGAGCTTTGAATCACAGCATGTCCTCCGCCTCACTCCCTGCCACTACGGACCACCTCACCGTGAGGAGAGTGGGCAGCAATCATACAGATGCATGCAGTGCATTTGCTGAGCCCGTCTGTCTCTCTGTTTATCAGACGGCTAATGAGACAATACTTAGCCAAGAAAAAGGTAGAATAAATGACATCTGCTACTTCAGCTTTTAGAGTTTATTTTCACTTGATGTACTGAAGTCTGAGTCCTGAGTCCAGGATAACTGACAAAGTCACCTCTACCTATACATCATCTAATAAGAGCTTTGAATCATAGCATGTCCTCCGCCTCACTCCCTGCCACTACGGACCACCTCACCGTGAGGAGAGTGGGCAGCAGCTCCAGGGACAGAACCCCAGTCAGCGACCGCAGCATCCCGAATCCAGCTAGCGTGAACCCCAGCACCAGGGGACTGAGCAACCCTGGATCAGCTAAATTTCTGTGGTAGCTGTTTCATAGGTTATATTCGGAGCTGCGACTGGCCACTGGGCCGCTGTGACACCCAGCACTAGGGGACGTGTGTTGGCTAAATTCAAGCAGCTAAAGCCACCAACCAAATGTCTATTTACTGAGCTACTACCTGCTCTCCTTCTGGGTAAGCAGTCCACAATGGCGGGGAGCGAGGTGGAGAGACTGTGGGGTGGTGAGTTGGCTAAGTATTGTCTCATTAGCCGTCTGATAAACAGAGAGACAGACGGGCTCAGCAAATGCACTGCATGCATCTGTATGATTAAATAAATTAATGTATGTGAAAGAGTGGTTTAATATATGAAATGTGTGCATATGTGTATATTATTATTATTAATAATTAGTAGATTATTTTTCTGTTGTTTTTTAGAGAGTTACAAGCCAAAAAGTTTGGGAAACCCCTGACGTACAAGAAACAAAAGAGTGACCCACAAACTGTTTTCATGCTGTTCATACTTTGGTCACCAGGTGTCACTCTTTGCCCACTGCACATTTCAAACTGTGGCACTTTATATTACATTGAATATGATCACTGTCTCATATTATGTCACATTTAATACATGACATACAGTAAAACACAGATGAAACAGCTTATCTGATTGTTTGTAGCATATGTGCAGTTGTGGTAAGCCGCCTTTCCCACAGGTAACACAACAGGGCACAATAATGAATCCTATCATAAATCTGGCCTTGCTGACACAACGGGGCGTCTCTGTTCTTAGCTAAACACAAAGGTATTTTGTTTTCCTTGCTGTCAGGGTTGAGGAATAACATGCCAACCATCAGGTAATTGTCACACCTGAGCAGAGGCTTTGTGCTAAAGCTGAAACTGTGATTTAGTAATTACGCGTAGAAAACTGAATGTCTGGCGTGCAACACATCCTGACACAAAGAAACCAATCCCAGAGTTAAAAACAAATCGTAAAGCACAGCTGAGGAATGCGTCATCCATCTTTAATGTATAGTGTTGGAGACATTGTCTTGTGAATGTGACGTCAGTGCACAAAATATGTTTTCTGGCTCCGTCTGGAGTCAGCGGCATCAGGTTGTGGGGTGTCACATGATGACAGAAAACCAAGCGTCTACTTCCACCCATTCATTTGGGTTAAAGTTTTCCAGATGTTTCAAGTGCGTCCTTACGTTAAGCCTCATCCTGTGCTCGGCTCAGGCTGGTAAGTCGGAAAGGTCACAAGGTCAGAGATGCTCTCCTTGTTTTGCAGGGAGGATTTAGACAGGACACACACACACAGGGGAGACAGTGTAGTACATGTGTATGTGAGTTGGTGACCTTTTGCTTGTGTGAGCCTGTGTGATTGAGAGCGAACCCACACGGAGCAGGTTTGGGGTTTCAGCCACTTTAATCAGACCTCATCAACTGAGCTCCGGGACTTGACAGTGACTCCAGCCTTAGTGCTATTTATTCCACCCTGGTGGGAGTTTAAACAACACAGCAAGACACAGAGAAAACAATTCAGTGTGTGTGTCTGGTCCAGTGACTCCAACCAGGTAATGAGGCAGAAAAAAGCCACTAAAAGCACAAAGGAGGGATCATGTAGTCTGCTGTGTGAGCGGGAGCATTCCCATGTTTCTGTCCTATCAGGTAAAAACGCAGCTTTTTGTTCCGACCTAACATGCCCTTAAACCGTTTGTGGATTCAAATAAAGCATTAACATTTTTGTATAGCACACATGGCATGTTTTCTTGTGGTCTGTGGGTGTGTTTGTGTGACTCCAGAGTAGTAGTAAAGACTCGGGGCCGGCTGCAGTACTGGAGGATTGGGTTACATGAGCTGTCTGTCAGCACAGACAAAATGAGCCCCCTCGGGACAGAAGAGACAAAGTGTTGTTCACACTGCTCTGATGTTGAATAGTATTTAGAAGTAATCCTTCACATTTGTTTCGGGGGGGTTGGACTCCCAAATGGGTGGTGTTTGACACCAGATACCTTCAGAAATCACAGGAATGTATTGTGGAGTAAGCTTGTTGGTGTGTTATTGACAACTTTACTGACAGCATGCTAATTCATCCATTTTCTTTACCCACTTATCACGTTCAGGGTCGCAGGAGGCTTACCTGGGCGAGACTTACACCTTGGACAAATCCCAGTTTATCACAGGGCTGACACATGTAAACAGACAACCTTTCACACGCTCATTCACAGCCACGGGCAATTTGGAGCCACCAATTCATCTCACCTCCACCTTTCTGTGAGGAGTTTGCATGTGTTGATTGTGCTTACGGCTGAGTCACAAGGCCTTCCAGTCTGAGGATGATAGAAATTCAGATTCACATGTTTGCCAATGGATGATAATGAAATAATCAACCATAAGTGATGAGAAAATTAAACCATTAGTTCAGACATTTTAGGGTTAAATCCATTAAGGGATACCTCACCAATAAAATGACTATTTAAATCATCATTATCAATTATATATCTATTAGTCGTGTTACCCATCACCACCTACTCTTTACAGATTCATCAGCCTCATCTGCCTCAGCAGTCAGCAGCCTCAGCAGTCAGCAGCCAACACCACCACCACCGGTGTCTGGACTCCATGGGGGGATTTATCCTGCTGTATGCTCAGTTCTTCCCAACACACACATTTTACTAAAAAACCTTGGTATTGGAGTCTGGCTTTAAAAAAGGCATAGGTACATTTTACTATCAATTTGGTTTTAAATAGTAAGATTTTAGCAAAAATGCATGTGTTTAGGAAGCACTGAGCAAACGACTGGATAAATGAGACTTGGATTTCACTGCTCGAGATGTGTGAAAACGTTTAGTTGTAGTTGAAAATGCTCTCCAATCAATCAATAAATCGATACGTTTGCTGTTTTCCATTGAGACGTGGGAGAAAAACAAAGTTTCCTTTACAAAGTCAATGAAAGACGACATAACTATTGATTTACAAATAGTCATTTTGTGGGTGGAGTGTTTCTTTAAGGCCCAAAAAAAGCCCAGAGGAATGCTGAAAAGTCTGACAAACATGGAACATTAGAGTACAATCTGGGAAATACCCCTAAAAGTTTGGAATGACAATGAAAAACTGGTAATAACTCTGAAAAGCCAGAAATGAGCTATGGATTCAGAAAATAACCTAAACCTAAAAAAGCTGGGAGCCACAGTAAAAAGTCATGTATAATGGAAAAAGTCAGATGTAACCTTGAAACCACCTCTGTGAGTCTGGAATAATTCTGGAAATTCAGGAATAATCTTGACAAGCCATAACAAGACAAACACACATTGTCCTCACATTTTCAAGGTGAACCCCGAATTATTTATTTATTTTTTTCCCTCTGATTACTTGAGGTTACCGCTGTAGTTTAAAACAAATAGCATAACATTGAATTTCTCCTTCTTCTATGTCTCTTTTCATTTCAGCATTTGCCCTTCTTTTATTGTGTGTAGTGTACAGACATGTGAGTACATGTGTTTGTGAGCGATTGTGCGGAAGTGTATCTGTTTGCACACACCTCATTTGACTAAAGGCTCCTGTCACAGAGGCATTACCTAGCCATTCAACGTATCAGTGAGTTATGGCTTAACTAATATTGACACAGCTCTTTCTGGTGAAATAGCAGGCAGGTTGAGCAGATGCATGAACAGGTCACAGCCTATTATGGTTGTGAAATACAGAAGAAGCGTTCGAGGCTGGCTTGATGACCTGCCAAGCCCAAGCTGGTCATTTGTCTTAATGAAAGCTTGAAACATCCTTTGATGGTGCATGTGATACTGTACAACGTTTTTACACTTACAGTAAAGGGAAATTACACCTAAAAACTGAAATGAATGTTTCAAAATCAGTGCTAAAATGATCAAAATTTCAGCTAAATTATGTTGTTAACATGAGAGAATAGAGTTGTCTCTGTATGTAAGCTGAAAGCAGACAAACAAAAAAACCTTTGGCTTCTATTTTCATGTGGTCTTTTGCCTGTAACTACAATGAACACTTTTTTTTTAAGGTTTAGAGATGCATAAAAGCAAGAGTGATTATATCTTTGAACATTTTGAAAACTCCAAATTTAAATTATTATTTTTTTTGATAATCAGTCATTTCATTCATCATCATCTTCCCAGTAACTTTACAAAAAAGATGGACGACATGACAGCTTCCCAAAAGTGAAGCATCTAATTCACCCCCTGGTGGCTGGCTGCAGTACATGTAGTAAAGCCCACCACTTCCATGTTAGCGGAGGGGACACAGGTCAAAGAAAAAAAAAAAAAGAAAGAAAGTATGCATCAAATATTTTTTTTTCCCAAAGATGGTTTCTGTCATTTGAGGTAGTTCTTATCACACTAGTCTGAGCGGGCGGAAGTTCGCTGCATAGATCAGCCTCTCATTGGGTGGAACGAGCCACCCGCTGAAGTCCCGCCCTACCACCTCCGGTTGTGTAGCAGTTTTCAACCGTTTTCAAGACATCCTTTACTAACTTTTGCAGTGTTTGATCTTGCGGGGATGTAGACATTTTTCTGCCATGGTTCGCGTCCTGTAGGCAATATTTTTGTGGGCGTGTTACACCAAATCCTGTTTCCCCCCAGCAATACTTTTGCAAGCGCACCATTGCTGTGGCACCGCCCAGAACGATTGTGATTGGGTGAAAGAAATACAAGCAGCCGGGGCGTTTTTTTCTCCAATCTCAAAGTGAGAGTCGGCCCAGCCAGACCTTTCTTTTCTTGACAAAGGTCTGGTGAGCGAGACTATTATCACACTGATGTGTGTTTAAGGTTTGATTTTTTATGAAAAATGTGGTTAGAACTAGGTATGTGATGCTATAAAAAGGCTGTTAATGTGATGATTGACAGCTGTGTGTGCCAACTGAGTGCTTTTAAACAATGGCACTGCTTGCGATTAATTGGACCACAGGAACTTAATACCCCAGAGATCGCCACTGCACAGATATTTTGGCTTCATTTTTGCACAGTGGGAGGAAGTGGAGATGCGTTGTCCATCTTTATGTACAGTCAGTCTTCCAAGAAATGGCTTTCACTGGCATTGCCGCCGATTTGGAGACTTAATCTTAGGCTCTTAGAAATTGTGATTGGCATTTTTCACCACTTTTTCATCACTTGTTGCAGCCCTGTAATACATAAAAAAAGAAAAAGGTAGAATAAATGACATCTGCTGCTTCAGCTTTTAGAGTTTATTTTCACTTGATGTACTGAAGTCTGAGTCCTGAGTCCAGGATCACTGACGAAGTCACCTCTACCTATACATCATCTAATATGGTCTGAAAGTCACTAAAACCAACACCCTCTTTTCCAAGAATTCGCCCCAAGTTGGTTTATAACACAAACAAGACAGCAGTCACTCAAGGGAAAGACCAAGCGAGTACAAGAACTTCACGAACACGACCCAGAGGGCTGTGTCTCCAGAGAGAGCTAGTCTCGGTCCAGGGAGGGCCGTGGTGGTTGTGGACTTCATACCGCACAAGAACTGGAAACCTCCCTCCTGTCTGCTGTTACAGTGGTTCCCACAGCAATAAATGATGTGAATGAGAAAGGCAGATTAGCAGACACTGGCTGACTGAGTCCTTTACTTTCTCTCTTCTGAAGGATAGATGACCCAGTTGGATTTGTTACCATGCATTATAAATGTGTTTATGCGGTTTCTATTTGTTTTATTTTTATTTTATTGTGCATCTAGTCTTAATGCGAGAGCTTAAAAGTCCTATGAGGCCACCACTGTGATTTAGGGCTACACGACTAAACCTGACTCACAGCTTGGCAGTCAGAAGGTTCCCACTCAGGAAGGAGGTCAAATCATCTTCGCTGTGTAAATTATGAGCCCACCAAATCCACAAAAACATAGTTTTGCGTGACCTTGGGTTTGTAGTACTGCTGCTGGCTGTCAAATTACATTGACATCCAGAGCACTTTGTTCTCATTTGGAAAGGGTGGTTGACTGGTAACAGCACAGGGAGGCATAGAAAAATACACTCCCTCAGACATGTGCTGAAGCAATCAGGGAGCCAAGGGAGGATGGTAAGCTTTCAAATAGGAGCTTAGGCAGAGAGAGAGAGAGAGAGAGAGAGAGAGAGAGAGAGAGAGAGTGCAGGCCCCTTGTCTTCTCCCCATTTCATACTGAATCGCACTTGTTCCCTTCAGGCCAAAAACCGCATGCATCTCAAAAAACCCCAGCCTGTTGAAGGAAGTGAAGCTGATTCCTGGGAGAATGACAAAGACAGAGAAAGAGAAAGAAAAACAAAAGC
This sequence comes from Epinephelus lanceolatus, assembly GCF_041903045.1. Taxonomy (NCBI): domain Eukaryota; kingdom Metazoa; phylum Chordata; class Actinopteri; order Perciformes; family Serranidae; genus Epinephelus; species Epinephelus lanceolatus. The sequence goes on from NC_135744.1 coordinate 36,238,211, forward strand.
GCTGATCCATGCCTATCAGATATGACACAGTATTTTCAGTTATTTATATTTTGGGTACTTTCTACTGATCTGGATCTGTGCATGTACACTGTTAGAAAACAAAACCAAAAATATAACAGCTATCTTTGTTTCTTTTGTGTTTATAAGGAAGAGATTTAAAACATGTCCAGACCAGACATGATGTCACTGACATCAGCAGGGCCATCTAAAGTAGCTAAGAAAAACATTGGTGCACCTGTAATCAAATTATCTCTTCAAGGTAGAGGGAGTGGAGATTCAATTACATGATTAGGTCTCAGCAGAAGCCTGGTTAGTGACGGTAATGGGCCCACAGTGGCCGGATTGTTGGAGTTCAGCTACTGAGAGGTTTCCTGAATGTTTTCAGTCTTTCTTGTTGAATAGATCTATTTCTGTCCGTGTTCTTGTACGAAGCACTTCTGCAATAAACCTATTTTGTAAGGGCAAAAAAAAAAACCCCCGAAGTCCCTTGGAAATACATTTGACGCGACTGGAGCTGACCTAAATTTGAGAAATGTTGTCTCTACTGGGAGCTAGTGTAATGAAAACATGTTGTTACTCTTGGCAGGTGGGTGATCCACCACCAAAGCCAAAATCAGCTGACCCATTTTAGCTCCCGACAAAGTGCTGACCTTTTCAGTGGAAAGAAAACAAACCCTGCACATTACACTTGATGTGAAAATCTAAATAGCCCTGAGTTCATAGCATTGATATATTTGAATCTAAAAACCAGCCATCCATGACTTGATAGCACACTGTAGCTTAAATTGAATTTTTGTGTCTCAATTCCCTGACTCAACTTTTTGAGCAATGTAGTTTTTTTAGAATACTGAACACTTGAATTTTCTGTCCAAAATCTCTCACAGTAAGTTGGATTTGATTTTCAATTGACCTTTGACTAAGCCCCGCCCCTTTGTGATGGTCCGACAAGCTGTCAGAGTAAGCATGGAGCCCACACTGTAACTAACTGCACTCCCTGAAGAATCATATTGTTATCATATTGTTGGAAAAATGAAAGAGTGATTCCAGAGAGAAGGAGACAGAGGGGTCTACAGTCTGTGTTTGAAGGATATATCCAGGATGTCAAACTGACTCAGCAGCAACAACAGGTTAAAAAGACAAAGATAGTTAGAAGCTAAAGCCGAACTACAGGCTACAGATCACAGTGTAAAAGTGAACCACCACATCACTGCTGATCGCCACACAAGACAATGAATATAAAGGGAAACTTTGCTGATATTGAACCAGCTGTGTGGCATTGCAGTGTGTGCAGATGAATGATGTTTGGCCACTGCCAGCACCCAGACTTCCACTGCCGGACAGGCAGGGATCTCTGGGGGAAGTCTAACAACAATCATCCATGCACAATGTAATGACACAGAGCTGGTTGAATATCAGCAAAGTTTCCCTGCTTCCCTTCACTGGTTCCTGTACAGCAAGGTCAGTCTTTTTTCAGTATAATCATTACAAAGCAAAAGCAGCATGTGTATACATTCAGTAGGCTATATCTTCAGTAGCTAGCTAGCTAACCCTACACTTTTCAGGGTTTGATTTTGGTTTTGGAACAGGGAAGAAATGTATATCTTTTTCCAACCTCTCCAGGTAACGAGTATCATTAATACACGACGTGCCCCAGGCACAACATTTAGCTCCACATCCACAAAACCAGCCTGAAAATTAAGGAAATCTGAAACGATTGCATTAGAGTCAATGGAGCACAGCTGTGTTGTTGTCGGACCCTGGTCTGAGCCGGCTTGATGCTACGTTATGATTGGCCAGTCTGCATCCGAGGGGGGACTTAGCAAAGGGACAATTAAGGTTCACAATTAGGTATTCACTTGCACATAAGATTCAAATCTCTACACCCCTTTTCCCATCTATAACTCTGCACTCCACCACATTTTCATTGACATATTTGTGTTTGTTTGTTGCTCCACCATGGAAGCAAACATCACCATAAAAGTTGTATGAATGTCTCATTTTGGCTCAGTGCATTTTTTGGTCTGAGATGTAAATCAGTCAAACCCTTAATCCATGCCATAAAAAGTTAGTTTCATAGAGGGATAAACTCGATGATGGACCTTGACAAGGGTATGCAGCTTAAAAGAGAAGCAACACGCGATAGTCTGGAAGTCATCATGTAAAGAAGGTTAAACTCTCCCTCTTTTAATCACCCTAAAGCCACTGAAGTCCCTGAAGCCCCCAACAGGCTGTAAACAGGTTCTAAAAGCATTCTTCATGAATGTCTCAGAAATGTTCAGCTTGCCTCATCCAAAACAACACACAAACACACATCCAGCATCAGTGAAGAGACAGCTGGTAATAGTGAAAAGATAAGGGGATACAGCCAGTCTGTTTTTCATTGTGTTTGATGACTTTAATTGTACTAAATATACAATAATTGCTGCGTAAAAACACATTTTTCTGCATGATGAAAGTGAAGTTCTAGACAGTGAGTTTTCTCAAATGGATTTTATCCAAACACATTTTGGAGAGAGAAACAATCATTTGAGTTTTTTCGGTTCTTTGTCAAGTATGCTTTTTAAGATTTCTGTATATAATTATGCATTTCTACTGATGACATCATGCCACCATGTTCCTCCGAAAATGATAAATCACATAAAGGATCTCTTCACCAACTGTGCCTGGAAGAAATAATTTTTTCCCAGTGATCCCACTGCAATGTGTGTATAATATTTTTCACATTGATAGTCAAGCCCTTGGAGGGGCTAACTATGCATGGTCGGCCTGGTTTAGTTCAGCTGATGCTTTTGGTGCAAAGAGAGGAGAGCAGATACTCAAGCTTTCAAGAAATGAAATGAAACAAAAGCCAGACACGGGGTAATTTCCTGAGTGTGTGAGTGGGTGGCTGTTGAAGTTTGTGTGAGTAGGTGGGGCTGTGTGTGTGTGTGTGTGTGCGTGTGTGTGTGTGTGTGTGTGTGTGTGTGTGTGTAGTTTTTGGTAGTCCCTTTTGTATTTGTTTCTCACAAGTGCTGTTTGGCATTCCTGTACAGGGCTAGACCAAAGTATTTAGAGAGGATGAAGGGAGAAACAGAGGAGGGCAGCAAGAGGGATAAGGGATATACAAAGGAAAAAATAGAGTTGTTTATGTAGTTATATTTACGTAAACTTTTTTTTCACAAATTCTCTTCACATGGTTTTGTTAGGATAGTTTTCAAAGGAAGCCCAAACTTCTTAACTGTGACATTACACACTGTCTAAACAAGAACCCCCAGAGAGTTTTAATTGGTCTGCTCGTCAGTGTGTTTAGTGTCCTTGTTAGTCTGTGTAGGTGTGTGTGTGGGGGGGGGAAGCGTTGAAGCAGCTGCTGACCAGTAGCTATAATTTATCCCAGGTTCCAGTGCTCCTCATGCAAGAACACTGTGATCCCAAAATTTGGACACTGGCCTGCTGAACGTACCAGTGACTGCGCACCTTAAAATCCAAGTTATTTACAAGCCTTGTGGGATCACTCGTGCTTCAGTCTGGTTTCTACCACAGGCCCAAAAAAGGTTAAGCCAGAGTTCAGTTTCAGACTCTGTGACACAGACATGGACACACACACTGTAACTACTACCAACCAAAAAGGGATCTTCTCAGGAATTTGCGTCCAAAAATAAATACACATTGCTTTTGATTTGAATTTGTGTTAAAATGTGTTAGAAAGTAAACTACTACTGTAACTAACTATCATAGTTCAGTGATTGACCCAAAACCCAATCTGAGGATAGTTTTGTTTCAATTCAAGTTTATAAGACAGTTTTTCTTTACTGGTAACAACTTCAGGAACCCACCAGAAAACAGGTTAATAAACAGTAGAAAGCAGCATGGAAGCCAGTGGAAAATATTGCAGTTGTTACTACTGTTTTATATCTGTTCAGTCTCTTTCAGACTCAGTGCAAATTAATTTGGAACAATGTTTGAGAGCTGCTTGGATGAAGATGGACTGAATTTGTGGCGGTGCGTCATTGCATCGTGCTCCGATCAGTGGTGATGTTTCCATCACCACTGATCGGAGCTGGAGTCGATAAATACGTGTGACTACTGCAGAGTCATTTGTCCTTGGAATAAATGCAATTGTAACCAAGCCTATTAAATATAAAATCCAGATGTCTGTGGGTGTTAGTGGGTTTTTTGTCCAAACAACTGTGTCCCCAATTTGGAAAAGGCTGATTTTTGGGTCAGTGGTTCAGGTTAGGGTAAGTCTCCAGAAAAGTAATGTAACCTATCTAACTTCCCAAAACTGACATAAGTAAACGTGTGTGTGTGTGTGTGTGTGTGTGTGTGTGTGTGTGTGTGTGTGTGTGCGTGAGCAGTAGCAGACCTGTTCCTGTGAAATTCTTGCTCCTCCCTGCTGGTCTTATTGGTAAGTATCTCAAATTCAGGACTACACATGTCCAACAAGAAGCCATGATGCAGATGCCTTGTATTATGTGTATATGTAAAGTGTAGGCATGTGTGTTGTGGGTGACCATGTGTCTGCAGGTGGCTGAGCTGTACCAGTATTGTGTTAACATCAGACTCTCCTGGTGGTTAAGTTGAGAGGAAGTGTTCAGTTTTCTGAGTGGGCAACCGAACAATAAAGATCAAAAGCAACAGCAACAAATTCAGTGCTCATGAAATTGGTATGAAAGAGGAAGCTTAGCTTGTATGACTTGAGAAGAGGCATGATTTGCGATAGGTCTCATGTAACATGTTAAGTGAACGATATACCAGATTTCCAAGATGCTGGGTCAGATCCAGCCTAAGAACTACTTTGTGTCACAGCTCTATAGCCCATATTTGGCTGTCCGCATTAAGCCCTTTAAATTTTAAGGCAGCATTTGAACAATATTTTTTTTAAAAATGCAAAAATCTCTTCACCGTCCCTCTCCTAATAGTTGGCAAACAACAAAAATTTGCTAAGCACTGGAACAGAAAGACAGAAAGATGGATTAACTTCACTGTGACTGCGCAGGCTACACACATCCTTTCAGTCCCCTCCTGCTTTCTGTGGTCACATAATGTGTTTTAATACATCCAAATTCACAGTATAGTTGTCCTCTTGTGACCTGTTATTTGTTTATTTTTTTATTAGTCTAGACATTACATGTGATAGCATAAAATAAGGCATTTGGATACATTAGCCATCTGGACAGTTTAGAAAAGGAGAAGAGAAGCAACTACTTAAGCTCCAATAGCATACTATAAAAGTGTTATGTTTAATGATCCACTCTTCTTGGCCACCACAGATTGTGGCTTCAGGCAGCCCCTGCTCCTCCTGCTGTATTCATGCTTGCCTTGTATGGCTGAAATGAACTCAGATGGACTCACCTATCAGGGACTTCCCCTCTGGTTTATGATGTGTGTAATCTGTAAGCTCTGCTTCACAACACCTGTTCCTCGTGTGAGGCCTCAGAGGCAGAGATAGTGATGTTTGGTGGTTTGCGATCGCCCTTTGAAGTGAAGAGAAGTGAAACACTGATGTGGTTTTGAAACAGACCACTGCGGGGTGCGCGCTGTTTCAGAGTAAAAACAAACCACTTTCCTTTTCTTTATTTTGAGGTAAACACTGCACAACACTGTGTGCTTGTTGATAATTCAGCAGTTTTACAGGCAGATGAGAATCCCCAGTTTACAGTACAAAGCTACAGAGTGAGCTCTGTAACATTCCCATAACTAACAAAGAAGTTTCCAATTACTTACCACAATTAACAGACAGAGGGATCACACAGCATTGCCCTTGTTAAATCCCCTAAAGCCCATTTACTTCCAAGGATTACGAACGCACAGCTACTGTTAAATACCTCATGCAATGACACCACTACATTATGAAGTTGTGAAAGAAGTGCTTAAGTGAAAAGAGCAAAACAAATGCAAGGAAAGTCCTGCACCCTTATTGCTTCAGCTCACCATAATGAAATGAATAACACATTTTCTTTCTTACCCCTCATAGTATTTAGCCACATGGTTTGGTTACTGGTCCAGGTTTTGAGATAATGTCTCAGCGATTTCTGCCTCCACCCCAATTCAGTGCAAGTAAATGGAGCTGCACTTGTGGTGATCACTGCACTGAAAAATGTTGTGGACACCTTGCACTGGAACTATTTTCTACCAAAGAAACAGTCTTTAAGAAAACTGCTCTCAGTAGATAACCCGTTGTATTTGGGTGGAGGCGAAAATCTCAGACTGACATCCTGAAAACTGGACTAATTAATTAACTCCCTGTATTTGTGGATACCACAGGAGGTAAGGTAATATTCCCAGTGCCACTGCGCTCAACAAGGCAGCCCACACCATGTAACAGGCAACATGCTGTCTGCCCCTCCCACTCCCACACCAAAACATGATACTCCATTGAGACTTGCTGGGGGGCATGCTACACTCAGCCAGCTCGTTGCAATATGGTTACCATTACTACACCAGAAACAGAAGATCCTCCGATAACTTACAGGTCCGGGGCCTAGAGCCACTTTGGTCTTGCTGTGAATTATGAGGACGATGGGGCGACAGTGGTGGATAAAGAAACAACAGTATGTGACATCTGCTACATGACAGTAGGTTACATTAGTGAGAATACTTCAAACATGTCAGCTCATTTAATGTTACGCTGACAGGTAACCCCAGTGTATCAATTGACCTATGGCTAAGCCCCGCCCTCAAACGCGATGAGCCAATCACAGTGCGTATATCCTTTCCCATACACTCTGACATTCTCTGCCTGGACGTCCATTGAAATGCATTACAGAAAGTCAGTTTTGTTCGGTTTTATGAGCTTTTTCTGAGATTTGGAGTTTAAAAATGGTCAAACGGTGTGCATGGGGTACATGCAGCTCCAACACAAGGTATCCTGAGAGGCTGGGCGACCAGGTGTATTTTTTACACTTTAAACCACATCTCAACCAAGAAAAGTGTCTCCTTTGGATAAAGTTGTGTGGTAACGTTAGACCACAACATCAACTCAACGTGAATAATATTAACAATGATATCTACACCTGTTCTAAGGTAAGTCAACATTGTGTTTGAGGCAACATATTGTCACTTTGCTGGAAAGAAATATAAAGTTATCTTTAACATCTCTAGCTAATGTTAGCTAGTTAGCCTAACATTAGCTCCTAGCTGCATTGTTCATCATGTCACCTTGTTTGCTGGGAGTTCATTAGCCTATTTTGTTCTAGTTTTGTACTTTGATGATCGTACATCATTGTTAGCTGTGGTCCAAAGGGCTCTAGTTAAGCTAACGTTAACTTCTGGAGCCGTTATCCTTTTCTCATATTCTGAGCCAAAAACCTTAAAATTTGATCATTATGTCTCTAAAAATCATCAATTGCCTCCTGCCAAATGCCGTGTACTGTAACACCTGCCATAGCGCTGGGCACTGAATGTTGATATTTTGTCCGAGTGAGTGGAGGGGGGCGTGGCTTAGCCACAGGTCAATTGGTGGAAAGAGCTTACGTTTTCCCCACAGCATTCAGACAGCCATTCCAAACAGATACAAACGGAGCAAAAGAAATAACTGCAGGGTTTGGTAACATTACATTTATTACTGTAGATATGAGACCCTATTTTGAAGAGAAAAACACAGGCTTGACGAACATGCTTAATGTAACTGAACCCCATTACATTTTTCCCATTTCAACTAGACATTAAGTCCTGCTTTGTGCCAAAAACAAAAAGCCCAAATGATGTAAGTTATAAAACAAGGACATTTTTTCTGACATTTCAGAAATAGAACGGTTTCTTTTGCTTGTATTTATGTACAACTAAAATACTACATGTCATATTATATTCTGACCTGTTTTTGTTGTATATGCTGTCACGAAGACACCACAGAAGATGGGTCACTGCATCATTGTTTGAAGTTTAAAAAAAGTCATATTTTATGATGTACTTTGGAAATTTCTCTGGCATTTCTACTTTTTGCTGTACTGAAAACATACTGAACCGTAACACCACTGTATCAAATCTAATCAACCGTACCGTGAATTTTGTGAACCATTGCATAGTATCATTCCCAGTAAGTACATATTGGTCGGGTTTAAACCTGTGGCTTGTGAAGAAATTAACAAATTAATGTGCTTGGTTTTATCACTGTGCAAACTTTCTATTTAAACGCATGCAACAGTTGGGTCATTGATTTAAATTCATTCATGCTTTTGCTGTAGATTGTTTATAACATTATGATGATGTTATACAGTACAGGCCAAAAGTTTGGACACACCTTCTCATTCAATGCGTTTTCTTTATTTTCATGACTATTTACATTGTAGATTCTCACTGAAGGCATCAAAACTATGAATGAACACATGTGGAGTTATGTACTTAAAAAAAAAAGGTGAAATAACTGAAAACATGTTTTATATTCTAGTTTCTTCAAAATAGCCACCCTTTGCTCTGATTACTGCTTTGCACACTCTTGGCATTCTCTCCATGAGCTTCAAGAGGTAGTCACCTGAAATGGTTTTCCAACAGTCTTGAAGGAGTTCCCAGAGGTGTTTAGCACTTGTTGGCCCCTTTGCCTTCACTCTGCGGTCCAGCTCACCCCAAACCATCTCGATTGGGTTCAGGTCCGGTGACTGTGGAGGCAAGGTCATCTGCCGCAGCGCTCCATCACTCTCCTTCTTGGTCAAATAGCCCTTACACAGCCTGGAGGTATGTTTGGGGTCATTGTCCTGTTGAAAAATAAATGATCGTCCAACTAAACGCAAACCGGATGGGATGGCATGTCGCTGCAGGATGCTGTCGTAGCCATGATGATTCAGTGTGCCTTCAATTTTGAATAAATCCCCAACAGTGTCACCAACAAAACACCCCCACACCATCACACCTCCTCCTCCATGCTTCACAGTGGGAACCAGGCATGTGGAATCCATCCGTTCACCTTTTCTGCGTCTCACAAAGACACGGCGGTTGGAACCAAAGATCTCAAATTTGGACTCATCAGACCAAAGCACAGATTTCCACTGGTCTAATGTCCATTCCTTGTGTTTCTTGGCCCAAACAAATCTCTTCTGCTTGTTGCCTCTCCTTAGCAGTGGTTTCCTAGCAGCTATTTGACCATGAAGGCCTGATTGGCGCAGTCTCCTCTTAACAGTTGTTCTAGAGATGGGTCTGCTGCTAGAACTCTGTGTGGCATTCATCTGGTCTCTGATCTGAGCTGCTGTTAACTTGCGATTTCTGAGGCTGGTGACTTGGATGAACTTATCCTCAGAAGCAGAGGTGACTCTTGGTCTTCCTTTCCTGGGTCGGTCCTCATGTGTGCCAGTTTCGTTGTAGCGCTTGATGGTTTTTACGACTCCACTTGGGGACACATTTAAAGTTTTTGCAATTTTCCGGACTGACTGACCTTCATTTCTTAAAGTAATGATGGCCACTCGTTTTTCTTTAGTTAGCTGATTGGTTCTTGCCATAATATGAATTTTAACAGTTGTCCAATAGGGCTGTCGGCTGTGTATTAACCTGACTTCTGCACAACACAACTGATGGTCCCAACCCCATTGATAAAGCAAGAAATTCCACTAATTAACCCTGATAAGGCACACCTGTGAAGTGGAAACCATTTCAGGTGACTACCTCTTGAAGCTCATGGAGAGAATGCCAAGAGTGTGCAAAGCAGTAATCAGAGCAAAGGGTGGCTATTTTGAAGAAACTAGAATATAAAACATGTTTTCAGTTATTTCACCTTTTTTTGTTAAGTACATAACTCCACATGTGTTCATTCATAGTTTTGATGCCTTCAGTGAGAATCTACAATGTAAATAGTCATGAAAATAAAGAAAACGCATTGAATGAGAAGGTGTGTCCAAACTTTTGGCCTGTACTGTATGTGTATTATATTTATGTTACATGGGTATGTATACGATGTGTATCAACAACAGGCTTACCAAATATAGACAGGCAGGCAAACACAGGCGTAAGCCCTCCAGCTGGCATGAATATTGGTGGCAGTCAACTCTGTGGTATTGTACACTGACTATAAACACAAATGAAGCTGTGAATGTGCTGAACTCAGTTGTCAACACGTGGGAAACATTTGTTTGTCTTTCCCAGGTCAGAATCATCCAGCACATGAGGACAAAGAATGCATTGTTACAAAGTTGATCTGGTGTAATATGTGTCTGTGGGGAGCTTTATTTTAATCAGTAATAATTAAATTTAAATCTGAATCGAGATCAGATGATTCCAAAGCCAAACTCGGGGCCTGGAGCATAAACTCCCTTCATTTCAATTATCTTTATGCTCACCAGAACGGGTTCACTGCCTGGTATCAATTTATTTCATTCTTTTTTTAGTCTGTGAAGCAAATGAGGAGCAGTGCCTACAGTTTTTTTTTTTGTTCATAAAGCGGGCACAGTTGCAATCAGTTATTTGACTGGCAGATAAAATCTAAAAATCGAGATGCAAATTGTCATAATTTGTCATCACAAAGTCATTTCATCACAACTCAGGTGAATTTTATTCTGGTGGGTGTTGGCCTCTGCCAGGGTTGTCCCTTGTCACTGGTCCTGTTTGTGATATTTATGGACAGGATCTCAAGGCGCAGTCAGGGGAGAAAGGGGTTTGGGAATCTCAGAACTGCATCGCTGCTTTTGGCAGATGATGTGGTTCTGTTTGGGCAGTTTACAGCCAAGTTTGAAGCAGTCAGAATGAAAGTCAGCACCTCCAAATCTAAGGCCATCTCTGCTGGGAAAATGGATTGCCCCCTCTGGGTTGGGAGAGAGTTACTGCCTCAAGGGAGGGACTTAAAGTATCTCAGGATCTTGTTCATGAATGATGGCAGAATGGAGAGTGAGATGGATTGGCGGTTTGGTGTGGCTTCTGCAGTGATGCGGTGAGGTGCGCCAAAAGGCGAAGCTTTTCGATTTACTGGTCCAACCCTCACCTCTGGTCATGAGCTCTGGGTAGTGAAGTGTAAGAATGAGATCGCACAAGCAGCCAAAATAAGTTTCCTCCGTGGAGTGGCTGGGCTCAGCCTTGGATATAGGGTAAAGAGCTCGATTAACCAGAGGGAGCTCGGAGTAGAGCTGCTGCTCCTTCGCATGGAAAGGGGTAAAGGGATCAGTTGAGGTGGTTCGGGTGTCTGATCAGGATGCCTCCTGGGTGCCTCCTGTTGGAGGTGTTCCAGGTATGTACCACTAGGAGGCCCTGGGGTAGACCCAGAACATGCTGGAGGGACTACATAACTCATCTGGCTTGGGAACGGCTTGGGATCCCCCAGGAGGAGTTGGAAAGCTGCTGGAAAGAGGAACTGGGTCTGGGGTGCTTTGCTTTGTTGGATAAGCGGATGAAAATGGATGGGAGGATGAATTTGATTCAGACATATCCACCCTAAGACTGGCTGCATAGACAGACCTTTACCCTGGCTCATATAACCTAGTCTCGCCACCAGACAATCAGAGATCTCCGGCTTCTGATAGTCTGGGGACACTCCTTTCTAAAGTGTGTTTAACACACTGGCGAAAACGGCTGGCAACAAAGCAACGCCTCTTGCATTTTTGAAAAGGACACGCCTTCTCGGAAACGTGCGCTCCTCCTTTTCTTGTCCACAAGGAAACAGACACACAGAGAGCTTGAAAATGGATGCCGAGGGATTTAACTCTGTTTTATCAAACGTGTGCTCATCCGTGAAGAAAATATTTTTTCCAGCGGATGTCTTAGTTACAACATTATTGAGCTAACTGGAGTAGTTTCATGTCATATCCGACAACGGGAGGCTTTTAACAGATGATGTCCTGATGTTAGCTTTGCTGCTGCTGTTAGCTGTCCCTGTCAGCTGCAGCCACTGATGCTTTCTAGACATCGTGATTTCCTAAAACTGAATAAATACCACACATAGCAACACAAAACTGCTTTGCTAGCTCAATCATGTTGTAACTAAGATATCCGCTGGAAAAGATTTTTTTTTTTCACGGACCGTTTAATGAGTTATTACCTATTACAGACACTGCTAACGGCTAACAGGGCTAACAGCTAACGGTTAGCCCAGCTAAACGTGCACACAGAAATAGGAATGTTTGTTCAATCATTGTGTTTATAGACTTTACAAACATCGGATTAGTCCAAACGGTGATACAGTGATGTGAAAAATGTGATACATAGGCTATATATATAGCTAAAAGCTCTGCTGGTTTTCTACCCGGAAGTATTTGTAAACAACAAGGCGAATCCCTTTATAGTCCGGCCGGACGGATGAGTCATGGCCTTGTAAAAGATTATGTTTCTTTCTTTTAGTTGGCGAGAATGTGTTGCCACAAACGCGACAAACATCCACTAACTTTGACGGCGTTCTCTGCAAGCACGGCTGAGCCATTTTGTACCGCTACACGTGTTTCTAGTGGGACTATGTTTACAAGCACAAGAGTTCAGCGAGCCACCGAAGGACCGCCCTGCAGATTTACTATTGGTTCTGCAACGTAGGGAGTTTTTTAAACTCTGAAATTGTATCCGCCCATCTAAACACAAAATCAGGGAGAAAGTCATCAGTCTTTAGTTAAGCAAAGCGTCTAAAGACTGACTTGTGAGTCTACATATAACCAAGCTGTAGACAGCTAACTTTTGTATAGGTTCTTTAGTTGCACACCAATACATACTCTTGACTGTTTCATCAGCACCACCTTGCTATCTAATCTGGTAAATTAAGACCCAACGGACTCCCTCCAGGGACTCGGCTGAGATAAATTGAGCAAAAGACAGGACAGAAAACAGGAAATGGAATATATGAAATGTGACTTTCCCCTCTTGTACATAAAGACTTTCTTCTGATTTGGAATCCATCCAAAAAACGTCAGTGTTCGTGTGTAAACCTGGAGTCGTCATAACCATTAACTGTAATTGTGACTATAATTGTAGTGGTTGTGTTGCTTCTAGTACTGACATTTCCCACAGAGTCAATATATGACATAAGTCTAACCGACTTTTGTTCAACCACCCCCTGGATATTTAATTCAAATTAAACAGTGCCCATATACATTCCTCGTGCCACTTCAGCTGCTGTGGGCCTTTTCAATGATTGCTCTTATTACCTGGATTGTTTACGGGCGAGCACCACACTGCCTGGTTTAAAGCCTTCGTCACAGCATCAGATTGTCTCATTCTCAGTATAATGAGGGGGCTTGGCGTCAATTAGGGTTTTTGTTTGTGACTCCAGAAAGGAGCTCACTATAGCTCGTTTAGGTTTAAATGGATGGTTTGGTGGCAATGGTTTGATGATTCATCCTGGTGAGCTTAATTACATACCCTGTGTGAGAGAAGGAATTAGAAGGAGAGAGTGGCTGTAAGAGAGATAGAGAGGAGAGATGAAAAGCGTGAGAAAAGAGTGGAGATGTCACAGTTTCCCCACAGATAAAATTAAATAGAAGTCAGTCATAAAATGTCATCACATTTGCCACTCAAGAAGCATTTAAGTTGCTTTGGGTGCACAAATTGAACTTCTCACTGTAACACTCTGGAAGCATTAGGTTGGGTTTAAGAACTATAAAACTATAAGAAGCAGCAAGTCCTCCAAATTAAAGCACAGTATACGTTAAATGTTTGTCCCTGCCCTCTAAAAGAACACAGTGTTTCCTGATCTGACGCTCCTATCAGAAGGGGCGTTCCAAAACTGTTACTGTTGAAAAAATGCATTTCCATACGCTGACCAAGAACACTGAGCTACTCACAGAGCCGTGCCAGCAGTGCCTATTCATACCAAGATGCACTGCATACGAGTTTCATATCTTAGCTTTAAGTGACAAAAACACTACCTAATGGTCATCTGCCTCCTCCACCCTGCTGGTCTTGGTTGTCTTTTCCAGTTTATCTTTGGGGCATACCTCTGTCCAAGCAAGGAGTAAAATTTAATGGGCTCTCTGGAGGTTGGCATTGGCGACAGCATCCAACAAGAACTGCCTGCGCTGAAATTCATTGCAACAGAATGATTTAGTTTCTGTTGGCATTAGATGGCAGTTTGAGCAAAGGTGAATGAAAAAGAGGTAGAGCCTGCCCACTTACTCCATGCCACAAACTTTAATAAGCAAACAACATTTCGATCCCAGAGGGATCTTCATCAGGTCTGAATGTTAGAAAGTGGAAACACACACCTCTATTTATAACGTCAGGTGCAACAGGTGTGGTTAATCATTAAAAACTGTCTGTTTTTTTTAAAAACATCGACCAGAAAAAAACAAACAAACAACAAACAAATTCAACCCAGGGTAACAATTCAATACAAGTACATCAAAAACAGTATGAAAAAAAAATATATATATATTAGAAAATTTCATCAGAAACAGGACCTACAGTTCAAAAACATCAAAAACATCTCAGCAGCAACCATATTAAATGCATTATATTCAATTAATCAACATATTAGTCTCTCCAACAAGATAAAATTAGAATTAACAGATCATCTGTTAAGTCTAATTTTTCAGCAGGAGATGTTTTTGAACTGTAGGTCCTGTTTCTGATGAAATTTTCTAATATATATTTTTTTTCATAGTGTTTTTGATGTACTTGTATTGAATTGTTACCCTGGATTGAATTTGTTGTTTGTTTTTTCTGGTCGATGTTTTTAAAAAACCCAGACGGTTTTGGATGATTAATCACACCTGTTGCACATGACGTTATAAATAGAGGTGTGTGTTTAAACTTTCTAACATTCAGACCTGACGAAGATCCCTCTGGGATCGAAATGTTGTTTGCTTATTAAAGTTTGTGGCATGGAGTAAGTATGCAGGCTCTACCTCTTTTTCATTCATGTTTTTGTGCCGGCCTTGCACCTACGTGATGTGCGTATAACTACCCTCTTGCACCCAGTTTGAGCAAAGGTACCACCAGTTGGTGTTTGCTCTCAGCAGCTCAGATTTTGGAGGATCCCTGTTGTCCATATCCTCTCGCACGGCTAATGCAGCCGCAGCCTTGGTCTGTCTCTGCTGCATATCTTCGGCCATGTTCTCTGGCTTGAATAAATATGGCTGGATATCCAAGTCAGCTAAAATGTGAAAATGTATCCTTGTCCATAACATCCTCTGCACTTATATTTTGGGACACGTAACTAGTTCGCAACAAAAGCTAAGACTGTTCTTCTTTGCCTCCAACTACGTCACTGTCACGTCACATAACAGTGCTGGGTGCACAAAAATTTTGCAGCTGTGAACTCAGCTTTCTCGGTCGATATAGCATGCACTGAGGAATTTATTGCTTCAGTTGAGTACATTCACCATCAGTACTAACTGGCCATCCACATAAAAAGTGGCAAACTTTCCCTTTAAGGTTAGGGGCGTGTCGTTGTCATGGCTACAGTAAAAACACTTAGTTGAGGTAGGGGAATGACAGGATTGGGAAAAAACAGTTTTGACTGTTAGTTGGAAACAAGCAAGAAAGCAATCTCCTGTTTTAATCCAATTTATGTTTGTGGCTCTGTAAAAACGTTGCACTACTTCCTCCTTCCTCCAACAGACAAGAGTCATTGTAGCTTCTTTGTTACTTGAATTAAGCCATTTGCTGTTGTTAATTGGAGAGACCGTCTCAGAAAAAGGTCAACATGGCTCACCCAACATGTATGTAAACACCCTCAGACAAATTTAAAGTTGAAAGTCAGTCACTGCTTCGCTGTAAAAATTATGTTGTTGTATACAGTGCCAACACAGAAGAAAATGAATGGGTGTCCATGTACTTATGGTATGCAATGTAACCCAAATACATTTCAGGATACAAGTTAGATTGAATCAACAACACGCTGCGTCTAAACAGCGTGGTTGATTATTACATTATGTTGTTTATTACACTATATGGTTTTAAAATTACCATTGCCTGTGAAGTTCTTATTTAGGTCGGCTTAATGAGACGCATAGCAAACTACATAACAGCACATTATAGATACATGTAAACATGCTGGGAACACATGTCTTCACATACCACCTACAGCGCTGTACCTATTCATGCTTCTTTATGACAAGCATATGCCTGGAAAATGTTATTCTCTAATTATAGGAAAAATCTGTTATCCATACCTAATGAGAAGATCTGGTCCCTGTTCCTCTGTCCAAACACTGAGAGAGATCAGTCTATGTCTGTGGTTGTTTTGCAGTTTTATTTGTGACTGCTGTAGTCACCTGTACGCCCAGGTAATGTTTCAATCAGTGATCAAATGTTGAGTAAGAAAAGCTTAGTCACAGATGAACAGTTCAAGCCAAAATTAAAAATACATATTTTTGCTTATACATGTAGTGCTATTTATCAGTCTAGATTGTTTTGGTGTGAGTTGTCGAGTGTTGGACATATTGGCTGTAGAGATGTCTGCCTTCTCTCAAATACAATAGAACTATATGGCACTCGGCTTGTGGTGCTCAGAACACCAAAAAGTACATGTGGAAATCTCAACAGCAATGTGTCTTTACAGAAATCGTGACACAGTTACTCAAGATAATCCAAAGACATTGTTGTGAGTAGTTTCATGTAGGTGACTTTTTTTTTTTTCACCATACCAACCAGTGCAGAGGGAAGCGTGCATCTCGTACCTGTGACAGCAAGAGATGGAAACAATAATGGTGCCCTGCTTGGCTAAGCTGTAACATTAGCTAGCTCAGAAGTGCTAAGGTGAGCTGGCGGTACATGCATGCTTCCCTCTGCACAGTAATACAAGTAGTGGAAAAAGAAAATTGTTCCCACATAAATAATTTTTTCTGGTGCTTTGAGCACATCAAAGTGCCATTTAGTGCCAGTATATTCTTGAGTTGGCAGACTTCTCTATGACTGATATGTCCAACACTCGGCAACTCACACCAAATCAATCTAGACTGATAATAAATGGCACTACAGGTTAGAAGAAAAATATGTATTTTTATTTTGTTGAGAACTGTCCATTTAAACTTTGGGTGCATGCCTGTGCAAATTCAATCATACAAGAATCCATCACATTCGGGCATCAAATCATACAGTAATATTTCATGAAACACAATGAAATAAAAGTATTTCAACATTTAACTCAACGGTGTTTTGTCTAACTACACACACACTCTGTCTTACACTTTCATGTCAGCACACTGGCTCAACAGTGAGTGAATATATTATTCTTATTAGATTGTATTTCATATTTATAGACTGCACTTCGAGACCCATTCACATCTGTTTGTTATTCCAAAAACAGTATTGCTTCAGCAACACATTAAATATTCATTGCCAGCATCTGGTCAGTGTACATGTGCGTCTCTGTGTGTGGCCAGGAAACGTAGCCATTCAATTACAAGTCTGATGTTGGATAACTGTGTTAAGGATGGTTTTTTAAGCAGTTATTGAAATGCGTAAATGTTTGTGCAGTTAATGATGCTTTTAACCTGACATTTACTGAGCATACAGAAACTTTTGAGACGCAGTTTACCTATGTACATTCACAAATTATTTGGGGTTCATCTGTAGGAGTTGTTCAGTAGAAACACATTAACCACAGCAGATGCCTGTTAGCAACTTGACTGGAACATTTACGGACTAAAAGTCTGATTTAGAGATAACTGTGGAAGAAATGGACACATACTGCTCAGATAAAGATAAGTATTTCCTCTGGTATCAATTGTTCTTCTCTATCAATTATTTATAATCACATCAACTTGCAGATGGTTTGTCTGCATTCTTATGAGATAGCTTAGGGCCTGCGGTGGTCTTATGCCATGAAATCATCTGTTTTTCATTTCTGACTCAGCAATATTGCAACCACATAAATTAAGCTTCATGATTTCCCTACAACTATTTGCTTCTCCATGGGGCGCTCCAGGCAAAGCGCTGTAAGTGGCACCATTGTTTTCAGCCTGTGCCATTACAAACATCTAACCACTTTCGATGTAGGGGACATAAAGCTACCAAATGTCCTTTGAGTTGAAAAACAGCGTTAAGAAGCTTTGTTTTGTTGTTAATGCGGCAAAGATGTTACCAATCGGGAGTTACATCTGCTGCTAGATTAGCCCACAGCAGACTTTTGGACCCGACTCAAAGTTATGGTAGTGATTCTAAACTCTGCACCTAATGGGATTCTGACACTAAAATACTGACACATTATCAGCTTGTTGTGGTTAAAGTGTCAATTATTTACACATATCTGTCAGACCTTTAGCAACATAGAATTTATGTTGAGTCATGTGTCCAACTTTAGTGGCAGAGGTGCTGACTCCAATCACATGAATTGGCCTTGGATCAGACTTGAATCTCAAATTTAATGACTTTAGACTCAATTTGACAAAACCTTCCCCCAGACCCAGAGATTAGAAAGCATGTTTTTTGTGTGCCACAAATAAAATTATTTCCCTTCATTTCCAGAATCTTCTAACATTAACACTACTCATTCTCAGCAAGTCGACACTTAATTCCTCAGACCCACTTTGATTGAACCAGTCCGACAGCAGGAGTGAACCAGCCACAAACATTATATTTCTGAGAGCCAGCCGAAAAAAATTATACCAAAGATAGTTTTTGTGTACAAACATCCATCCATCCATTTTTGTAACTGCTTATCCTCTTGAGGGTCGTGGGGGGCTGGAGCCTATCCCAGCTGACACTGGGTGAGAGGCAGGGCTCACCCTGGACAGGACGCCAGACTATCACAGGGCTGACACATAGAGACAGACAACCATTCACATTCACATCTACGGACAACTTAGAGTCACCAATCAACCTGCATGTCTTTGGAGGAAGCTGGAGTACCTGGTGAAAACCCATGCTGACGCGGGGAGAACATGCAAACTCCGCACAGAAGGGCTCCCTCCTGGGATTGAACCAGGAACCCTCTTGCTCGTACTGTACAAGCATGTTCTGACAAATAAGTGCAAATTTTAAACAGCATTCATGATTTAGGACTTGAACCTCAAAGTTTAGGGCTTGGGACTTGACTCTGGACTTGCTGGATTTTACTATGGACTTGACTTAAATGCAACAACTTGAGACTTAAGCCCAAACACATTCAGTATGGTACCTTCAGAACCAATAGTAACCCTTCAGACATGGTACCTAGACCCCAGTGTTTATACCGCAAACAGTACTCTTTCATGAACAGGGTTGCACGCTAACGTTTTCAGAACAAAATAAAACAGTTTGCAGTGAGAGTCTCTCTCCATGGGATATTCAAAAATAGTGGGTTTGTGCATTTAGTCCTTCTCAGGCAAGCTCAGGGGTTTAGTGTTGCTGCAACCCAAAAGCATGACTCTCTGTGATGCTTGTATGTCTTCAAGTGAGGATTGCAATATATGCAGTTCACATAATCCAGTCGACATTAATATATACTTTTAAACACTTGAACACTTGTCATACAAGAGAGACAATAAATCTAATGGAATTGTTGAAGTTGCTACATTGAAATTTGAGGTGTTGATGGATTCACGTCGGCAACTCATACACTGAGCAACATAACAGGTAAATGTTCCACCTTAAAAGTCGCTGGCAGTTGGCCCAGCGAATTTTTTCAGACTACAACTGCTGCAAGAAGCTGAGAAACATCCTTTCATTTTAAAGTTATAGTTTACTATATGTGAAACTCTCCATAGTATGAACAGTGGTTACACAATCTTCAAAAACAAGCCACAACTCAGCCCTGAGCAGTCTGACTGTCCATTATTGACCAATCAACAGACTGCAGTGTTCACAGCTCCACCTCTTAATACCAGATCTGTGTGCTAGGTACCCTGACAGAAGGGTGACCAAAAATGGGGACGGTACAGAACGGTTCCATTGGTACCATCCACAACTTTTCACAGTGGAAACGGACAAAATGCATTACGAACTGAACTGTACCGTACTGCTTGGTGGACACAGGGCTTTAGTTGTGACCTGCAAAACAATGACTTGGTCCCATCTGATTACTTGACATTGTATGACTACATTAATAATTATTAGACTCTCTTCATTCTCGATGACAGATCTGAGGAATCAACGATTGTGCAACCGTTTAGATGACATCACTCTCCCACACAGCAGAGACAGTCCAGACAGAGTCAGACAGCTCATGATTACAACACCGCTTGTCTTACCTGCTTCCCCTCAGGTTCCTCTTGGCTACGTAACACAGAGGCAAAATCAGAGAGTCGATAGATTTGTAGGGATTTAAAAGGGCCTCTCAGAAGCTGCCTGGGGTTTGTCGAATGATGACCATCCGGGGAAAAAGAACAGAGGATTGGGAGCTCTCTGTAGTTAGACTCAGATTTATTGGGAACATGCTTTGAAGAAGACGCATATCCAAAACGTCAGCCTGTTCATCTGCTCAATAAATCTCCAGTGCAGACCACAGCCCCCTTACCCTTTCTTGTTCTGTGGTTATTCATCCTTTGATGTACCCTGGCTAACAACTAAAGGAGCAGTCTGTAAATACTGTCTGGTGACACCTTCTGAAACATGATCACTGGTTTTGTTTATGTGTCATGTGTGTGTTTTTTAGCTATTCAATGTTCTTCCTCAACTTTTATTGTTGATTGATTATTTGTCAGTTAATTTGCCTGGATCCAAAGTCCTGAAAGGAGAGTTCTAGGTTTGTGTACAACGAATCGATCTGACTACACCACAGCGACTTTGGAGAGACATCATCTGACTCACATTCTCTAACGTGTTTGTTTTCATCCTGTAAAGTGATCACACAGTTTGCATCATTACATCATTTGTTATTTTCTTTGCGTTCTCTGCTGCGTCACAGCAGCTCATTGAGCAAAGTTTATACAAGACTTCAAAAGCAGTGTCACTCATGATGCACTGCCGATGACACCTGAGGTTTGACATCAGTGCCACTGGTGTTACACGGTAACTGGTATAGGTTAGAGTCTGACTCAAATTGACTCAGGCCTTCAGACAGAGCTCCACATGCCTGCAGTTGTCTGAAAAGCAGATTCCCAGGAATGTCTACGATGAGATCATTCCCTCTGCAGTAGAAAAATCACACTCGGCTCAGTGACTCACTCTGTAATTGGCTGGGGAAATGAAAGATTCAAGAAGTGGGGCGGAGAGGATACTAGGATATCCACTGACAAATGGGAGAGGTCTTTTCTGCCAGTGAGGCATCCAAATTACAGCACAACATCTTCTTTGTTGAAGATGATACTCAGGTGTTGCGGATTTTTGCTTAAGCCCCTGATCAGTGAGCTTTTTTTTTACTGGCCTTGGTTTAAAGTGAATGTCCACATACAAGCCCCAAAGGCCAGAATATTTCTGGTTTCGTTTATCTTTAGTCACGCAAGCAGTGTGGCTCTGTGGATGGCAAACTCTGTCTGTCAGTCTGTTAGTTTTTTAAAGAAATGTCTTGACGACTGTTGA
This sequence comes from Epinephelus lanceolatus, assembly GCF_041903045.1. Classification (NCBI taxonomy): domain Eukaryota; kingdom Metazoa; phylum Chordata; class Actinopteri; order Perciformes; family Serranidae; genus Epinephelus; species Epinephelus lanceolatus. Next base: position 36,259,466 of record NC_135744.1, read on the forward strand.
GAGGAATGACATGAAATTTAGTACAGATATTCATGTCTTCCATAGGATGAACTGTAACAACTCTGATGAGCCCGACATTTCATCTGGCACCGTCATGAAGATGAAATTTTAATACTTTTCATACTTTTGTTGATGGTTCATGGTTTTTGTTTTTATCTGGGGGGAGCTAGAATAGAGCTGCTGCTCCTTCACATCAACAGGGCCAGTTGAGGTGGTTTGGGCAACTTATCCTGAGCACCTCCCATTAGAGGTTTTCGAGGCACATCCAACTGCTAGGAGGCTGTGGGGTAGACCCACAATATCCTGGAGGGATTATGTATCCCATCAGCCCTGGGAATGTCTCAGGATCTCCAGGAGGAGCTGGAAAGTGTGGCTTGGGAGAGCGACACCTGGAGTACCTTGCTCAGTCTGCTGTCCCCGTGACCTGACCCTGGATAAGTGGCTGAAAATGAATGGACAGACTTTGGTTTATGAACAAGCACCTGCAAAATTAATGACATTCCAAAAGGCCTCAGTGGCACAGTGTGATAAGTGCTACTTAGCAAATGTTAGCATGCTAATACCATGGGAAACAATTGGGCAATTGCTGCCCAACACCACTGGCCCTCCATCCTGAAAATAATTGACAATAATTGGAGGCCTCTGTGTGGTGTTAATAAAGTTCAGTAGGCTGTTCATGGTAAATGTTTTGATCCTTACAATGCAAGCAAAAGGACAAGCAACATATACAATAGATACAACGTATCACCTAACATGTATAGATACATTAAATATCCATTATCTACCTGCTCATCCTATTTAGGGTCATGGGAGGGGAGGTTATCTCATATCCCAGCTGACATTGTGCACACTGGACAGTTCATCGGACTACGACAGGGCTGAGACATAGAGAAAGACAACCATTTGCATTAACATTCACACCAATGGGCAATTTACAGTCATCAATCTTTGGACTGTGGGGGGAAGCCAGAGAACACGGAGAAAACCCATGCTGGCATGGGGAGAACATGCAAACTCCGTACAGAACAGTCCCATCTGGCTGGCACATTTGAAACCGGAACCGTCTTGCTGTGAGGCAACAACGCTAACCACCATTCCACCCTGTATAGATACATAACACATCAAGAGAGAATTGTTGTGGAACTAAAAATGTTAACTCGATTTTTTAGTCTATGCACATCAGGTAATTAGTAAGAATACCTATAAAATAAATATTGAAAAAAATGTGATTCCTTTACTCTCATATTGACATAGTTTCAACCAGCGTATATACTACAGCAGCATAACAGCCTTCTTGAAATTCAGTTACGGCTTTTGGTTTTGTTGTGCCATCCTGAAAAATAATGGGGGCATCACTACTCTTAGTTTAATCCTGTTTCTTTTCTAAGAGTTTTGAAGGTAGAGCAACTAGCCCCTGACAGAAACCCAAAGCACATTTTTTACCCTATAACCTCTAAATTAACTGACATGTCAAACATAAAAAACTTACAGCAATCACAGAGAGCAATGATAAAGGTATAAGAGCTATAGATATATGATTTATAGCTCTTATACCTTTATCATTGCTCTCTGTGATAAAGGTATAAGAGCTATAGATATATGATTTATTCATGGGGGAATTAAAATACTAAACAGTATGACTGTATTCTTCAGGGTTCAAAGCTGTCAGATTGACCTTTTAAACTGACAATTTAAATACACAGATTTTTTTTTTGTTTAATTTTGTTTAGACATAATAGTTTTCAATTAAATGTATGTGAAGAAGATGAAGATACCCTGTTGTCATATACACACAGGCCCAAAATACACAAACATATGCAAACAGGACCTATACATGCATTAAATGGAGAGATGTCAGAGCGAGGGGGCTGCCTAGATGGGCCCCCTGAGGAGTTGGGGGTTCGGTGCCTTGCTCAAGAGCACTTTGGCAGTACGCAGGAGGCTGGCTGGCACCTCTCCAGCTGCCAAGTCCAGATGGGGACTTAAGATGGTTCCCAACCCAGGTCCCTATGGACTGAGCTACTGCTGCCTCCATGTGAATACAGCTGATTTACATGTATAGTATTTTTCTTTTCTTTCAACCTTATAAAGGTACAGAGAAACAAGAATACAAATTTAAATAAATAAATTAAAAAACAGTGATCATTGAAAAATTGAATTGGAATAAAAAACTTCAATAATATAGAATTACAATAGGAAAAATAATTAACATTCTTCTCCTTCAGAGAATTCAGCGTACAGTTTTACAGTTTTATATATATTTTTAAGAGTTTTAAGTTTGATATATTCTTCAAATTCAGTTTAGATTTATATAAAAGTAGTTAAGTGATTAACTTACAAGCAAAGGAAGTCGATGAATAAACCTTACCTGTATGTTCACTGATTTTGCAGCAAGAGCAGGAGGAACTGGAGGAAAATGAAATAAAAGACAAGTCATATAGAAAAACATACACCACCCATCTACTCACCTGATGGTGGAATATACACCTGAACATACCTTCTCTGATTTATACCTGCAGCACTGAGCAACATGCTGACTTCAGGGACTCAGAGCTGACATGTCACAGCAGCACCCTGCGGGCTGGTTCCACCAGCACAGCTCCGTCCCCTCCCACTCTGCACAGACCGGCTGAGGGAAGGCGGGCAGGACAACCCGTCATCCCACGTCACAGGCGGCTTCGTTATTTAAACTTGAATCAAGAGAGGAGGAAAGTTTTCTCAGACGGGACAGCGTTGCCTAGCAGCTGGGCAGAGGACTCCTGCTACTTGCCTTTATACAGTCACCCGCATATCGAGGAAGAGCGGATATCTCCCCTCTCTGTCGCCCTCTCGCAGTCCATACTGACAAACATGACCCAGACCGTGACACTAAAGGGACCCTCTCCGTGGGGCTTTCGGCTGGTGGGAGGACGGGACTTCAGCACACCGTTAACCATCTCCAGGGTAGGTGGAAACTTTGCTGTCTGTCGCTTCTGTGTGAATCCATTCATTTAGCCGTGCGCAAAGTGGAGCTTGGCAGGACCGTTACGTTATCAGACACCGTCATGTCCATCCTGAGTACTGACTCACAGGCATGACAGTAGTTTACTGGATACAGGGGCAGTCTGAGGAACACTTGTCCAATCAATTAATCTAAAGAGGTCGTCAAGGTCTATTACCTCTAAGAGCTGTAGCCTATTAAGTGCATGAAGAGGAGCTTTACACTTAGAGCTGACAGACGGTGCCGTCTAATCTCTGGCAGCTGAAGGTGCCAGTACAGCTTAGTGAGTCAGTGTCCATAGATCATAGGCTCTCACTATCAGCGTCACAATAATACGCAGAATAGTTTTATTTTAAAATGTTTACTGATTTGAATAAAACTGTATCATTATATAATGTATGAAATATATTTTAATGTATAAATAATGCTAAAGTGACTTCAGGTGTAGTGATGGATGGATTATTAATCAGTGCCAAGGCCCCCCCCCGACCGTCACCTGCAAAATGTCACTCAAATTAACATCTGTAGAGCAGGAGGACACACAAAAAGACTACAAAGAGATGCAAAGTACTTGCAAAAAGATGCAAGATAACTACAAAAGTGGCAAAACAAATGCAAAGAGACACAAAATGACCAGAGAAGACACAAAAATTACCTTAAAAGAGACACAAATAATTACAAAAAAGGGCAGAATAACCAAAAAGAGACACAAAATGACCAGGAAACACAAACAGTGACCTTATAGGAGAAACAAATAATGATAGAAAAGGTAAAACAACCAAAAATGGACACAAAATGACCAAAAAAGACACAATAATGACTGCAAAAGAGACACAAATAATTACAAAAAGGGACAAAACAACCAAAAAGGACACAAAATGACCAGATAAGACACAAAATGACACAAATAATTACAAAAAGGGGCAAAACAACCATAAAGAGACACAAAATTACCAGAAGAAAACAAAAATGACCTTAAAAGAGACACAAATAATTACAAAAACGGGCAAAACAACTAAAAAGAGAAACAAAATGACCAGAAAAGACATAAAAATAACACAAATAATTACAGAAAGGGACAAAACAACCTAAAAGAGAAACAAAATGATCAGAAAAAACACAAAATGACACAAATAATTACAAAAACGGGCAAAACAACCATAAAAAGACACAAAATTACCAGAAGAAAACAAAAATGATCTTAAAAGAGACACAAATAATGGCAAAAAAGGCAAACCAACTAAAAAGAGACACAAAATTACCAGAAAAGATACAAAATGATCTTTAAAGAGACACAAATACTTACAACAGGGGAAAAACAACCAAAAAGAGACACAAAATTACCAGGAGATACAAAAAATACCTTAAAGGAGACACAAATAATTACAAAAGGGGACAAAACAACCAAAAGAGACACATAATGACCACAAAGAGACATAAAATGACCAAAAATGACACAAAATTACTTAAAAAACAAAACAAAACACAAAAGTACCCCAGAGAGACACAAAATAACTACAAAGGGGTCAATACAACCAAAAAGATACAACAAAAAAGAGGCAAAATCACCATTAAGTCTGTGTGTTTGTGTGTGTTTCCAGTCCTGGTGCAGGAGAGGTGGTGGGGCCTTTGACATGTCTGTGCCCAGGGGCCCCTTGTCTCAGTCCGCCCATGGTTGTAGTCAGACAGGCTAGATCTTTTTAAACAGATGTATTATAATCATGATTACTGTTCATTGTTAATCTTACTGTTGATCATCGTGGATAAAAGTAGAGGTAGTATTCATGAACTTTCCTGACCCTCAGAATATGGGTCAAGAGTCAGTGTGCTGGCAGTGGATCTGGCAGTAGCCAATAGTTCATCCCGGCCAGGGTAAACACAGCCCGGTCCTGCTGCAGGGCTTGCAGGAGAAGGAAAGGGGGGAGCGAGGAGGGGGTTGCTGACATTTGTTTTTCATCAGAGCTCATTGGTGCTGCTGAGGGATTCCAGGTGTTGTGCTCAGCTGTATCACCAGCCCCAAACCGACCCTTTAACTACAGGGCCCTAGCACTTCAAACCAGAGGTGTAATTTTTAGATTTACGGTGGGCGATTAACGACTTTGAGAGAAGCAGACGAACCCCTGAAGGTCACCTGAAGTGCTCTCTGTTTTCAAACGCACCACTGGATCCCTAAAAAGAGTTGTGATGCAATGATAAGGTGAACTTTGACTTTACGTGTGTGCAAAGTCAAAAGTCTTGACAGTTGTATGTGCATGAAAGAGTGGCTTATTGCTTGGCACGTGCTTCACCATGTCACAGTGAAACATAACTTAATTTTGCAACTTCAGAGAAATTTCTGTGGACAGAGCACTCACTTCATGCTTCATGCTTGAAATTGTCTTCATGTGCATGGAGTAGAGTTTCCAATTCGAGATCATGGCCAAGACTCGAATTCATTTGGAAAAAGGAAAAATCCACACCACAGGCAGCTCTCTTGTGTTCTGTGCTGAATTCAAAGTCAAAATCTGGTGCAGCTCCAGGGCATCTGAGGTTTTGGGATGCATACCTTACTAACTTCTTTAAGCATTCGCACAGTATTCAAGTTGCGGTTTTAACAACAGTGATTTGACAATTTCTGAATTCTGCCATCTCAGTTTCTGCATACTTGCATGACTGCCAATGTGAAAACCATGGCATGCACGGGGAACATTGCATTGTGAACATTGCGTAACTCAGTGATGATGGCATCAGTAAAAAATAATTACAGGTTGCACTTTACAGACATTTGCGTAGCAGAGGTGGCAATAAAACCCAACGCTGACACGGAATAGCTGCTTGCAGGAGTAGATCGGGGAGTTTCGGCTAATTCCTAAATCTTGGCTGGAAAATTAGAGAAGGAAGCAGCTGGTGAGATGCAAGCATATTTATCAAAATATGTAATGTCAGAGGCATAAATACACACTGTGTTTTGGCAGCCAGACCCAGCATTACACTATCTCCTGAAGACTTTGCTTTCTACCAGCCAGTACAGAGCAGTTCAGTGTCCAGTTGACGTCACATGCTCTGAAACATCAGCTGACAGCACAGAATGTGTTTTATTGGCAGAACGCGATGATTGTTTAATCCTGGTGTCGAGCACGCTGGTTTTACACAAGTGAATAAATCAGAGTTAGATTCAGGGGAAAAGTGATTGAAAAATAGACATGGTGGGAAAGGAATCCTCTCGCCTCACCTCATGGGAGCTGGTTGCATCCTGAGTTTGGAGCACAGCGTGATTCATTGCTGCTGATATACTGGAGTATCTCCTAAACTTGCAATTCATCACATGCTTGCTGCATTCTTGCTGTACAGTGCATGCCCAAGACGGCAATTACGATGTGTTGAATGGTGACCCAGAAAGAAATACACAGAGGGAGAGACAGAGTGTGTTTGTGAGAGCCATTCAGAGAAAGGTAGTTTATGTTGTACTTTATCCAAAATGCCTCTTTGGGGGGCATTTTGGTATCATGCAAACCTCAAAATAATTTAGAGAAGATACAGTTTAGACCTCATATTTGGTTGAGAGTTTTGCTGTATTTAACGCAATCCTTCCCATTACATTTCTACTTTGCACGACTGAAAGATCTCCTCCCCTCTTCCTCCACGTCCTTCTGCATATATAAAAGTGAACGCCATGAAACACCTGCACTTGGAGACAATGAAAGTTGTAAATACCAGACAACAAGTTGTGATGGCAGCAGCTGCTTTTTCCCTTAAGGTGATAATGTCCCAGGATAAGCCTATTAGTCCACTGCCAGCCCATTAAGACTCCAGCCAGTTAATGACGTGTCTACTTGACTCTGGAAACATTTGCCCTGATAGTGAGTGAGTGTGTGTGTGTGTGTGTGTGTGTGTGTAGTGGTAGCTTGTTAAATAGTTTTGTGTGCATGAGAAAGAGCAAGTGGCAGAGAGACAGAAACGTAGTAAAATCACTGATTTAACTGCAGAAGCATTTAGAGAAGAGACGTTGAATATGGCAGCTGTGCTATAAGCCCTTTTGTAAATCTGTGTCAAACCAACGTTGAGGCAGAAGGTGACGCAGGACACTTGTCATTCCCGCCAACTGGCAAACAGTCATCTTGTGGACTGGAATTCACAACTAAGTGTTTGGTAAATAATGGCCTGAGCAGTGTGCAGAATCACTATCTAGCTTCCCGTCTGACACCTTTATACTGTGCATGCTGCTGTGTGGTCTGTTTAGTCTGTCCATGTGTGATGGGATGTTGTCTGTGCAGCTTTCAGACAAGTACTGTCAGTGCGGGTAGAGGGTTTGTTTTGCACAGGCCACATTTTTGAACTTGCAATTTGTTAATTTTTGTATGTTGATCATATTTTTTTTTGATTGATCATTTAGTTTATTAAATATTAAGAAAAGTGAAAAATGTCCATCCCAAGTTCCCAAACCCAAAGGTTAGATCTTTAAAGTGCTTGTTTTGTCCAACTTATGGTCCAAATGATAATCAATATCATTCACTTCAATGTCTTAGAAGTAGTCTGATTTTTAAAAAATACTAAAGTACACTAAAGTATTGGTGGCAAATCCATAATACATACACATCAGTTTATGGTTTAACCAAAATCTTGCCACTAAATGGTAATGGTAAATGGACCTGCACTTGTACAGTATAGCGCCTCTCAAAGCACTTTCAACACTACAAGTCACATTCACCCATTCACACACATTCACACACTGTACAAGGTGCCATCTGCTACTCAGTTTTAACACACTGATGTAATACCCATAAGGAACAATTAGGGGTTCAGTATCTTGCTCAAGGATACTTCGACATGTGGATTGGCGGAGCCAGGGATCGAAGTACTGATCTTCTGATTAGCGAACGACCCGCTCTTCTTGCTGAGCCACAGTCGACAATATTGTTCAACTTAATCGCTGTGTCTATAAAACGTAAGGAATGTAGATTATATTTTTCCCAAAGCCCAGTTAGATGTCTAACAGTCTTCAGTCAAATACGTTCAGTTTATTATCACACAAGACAAAGCAAAAAAACAGATCACCACACTTTAGAAACTGAAACCAGGGAATGTTTGGCAGTTTTACTTGAAAAATGACTTTAATGATTAATCAGTCGCTGTAGTTTAAAAGTGATGTAGCTACAGTTAATTATCAACTTACATTATTTTACTGCTTTCTGTGTGTCTTCTTTTGTTTCCATCTGAATAGGATCTAAGTTGAACCTTAGACTGATACAATATCAGAGAGGCATAAAGTGGAATCTGTCTTAAAATGATACTGACACGCCCATATCTAGATATAAGGGATTAGTGGTTACTCCATTGTAATCATGCCATAAAGAGGCCTCAAAGAGATCCCTTCTGTACGCTATTCAAATGACACTGATGAAGGGATCTCTTCACAGCTAATAAGAACAATTACAGAAATCAAAAACTTTTCCAATGCACTGTCTTAAGACAAGCTTGAGGTAAATAGATGGGATAGAGTAAGCCAGAGTCATGCAGAATCAGTATATTCCTTGACATCTATCACACCTGTAAGTTCCCACTTATTCAAATTTTCTCCTGGTTATGGAAGTTCTGGAATTTGTAGTTAAGAGAAAAACCTTAAGTCATATCAAGTCAAACAGTTTCATGTTTGCTAAGCTGATTTTACAAGGGCACTGGAATCACAAGAACAAGTATAACTTAGATTACATCAGCAGTTATACATCCAACGAACTCCACGTCCTTTGTACCCTTTAATCTCCCAGCGTACGTTTATCCGCCACATACCAGAAGCGGGACATGTGACCTGACGCCACATGGGTTGTTTCTCTGACGCTGCTGGTTATAATAGTCAGCTTCAGGCCGCTCTTTTCTCCAGGCTAGAATTATAGATGCTGCAAGCTGCATCTCCACAACAGACTGAGCAAAAGATAACAGATGGTACTCTCAAAGAATTTCCTGTTGTCAGTGAAGCTGACAACCCACACTGGAAACAGTATGGGCTGGAGAACAATGCAAGTCCTTGGGTTATTGCTGAGCTTTTCCTGCTCATCTGGTTATCTGGTGTATAAAACTGAGTCTCCATGATGGATGTTAATATGGATATGTGTGAGCAGTGCCCTGAGGATGACTTTTTAACTGAAAGGTTGGAAGAAACATCACTAAGGAGCATAGCTGTTATAGTTATAGCAGATGAACTTGCTTCAACACAAGGAGACCATGTGGAAAACAAGTTTATGTTCTTTTTATATGTGCTGCATTTAATTAAGCTTCCTGCAGTTTGTCTGTAGACCTTCTCTTGCTGTATGAAATGAGTGTTAAGTCTTGTGCTTTTTAGTTTTAAGCTTTCATTTCATTTTAGTCGACATTCCCACAAACACGTGTTTGTTTCAATGTATTTGCGGCAAGGACTGCTGAGTATTTATATCATGGATGCTCTTATGATCATGCCCAACACACTGAAGCATGACATTGTGAGGAAGAAAGGAAGCTCCTCAGGGAAAGACGATCCCACGTGCAAGAAAAAGTGAGACTTATTACTAATCTGATTACAAATCAAATTTGATGAGTAATATCACGCTCATTCTAGACGTACACAAATGCATCAAAGGCTGTAACTAATGTCAAGTGACTCTCCCATTTCCTTGTGCTCTCTTTAAACCACACATCTTTAATCAGCAGCTGCATTGTTGCTTATTGGTCTTGGCAGGTTCAGTCTCTTTGTTTCAGTGTGATTATCACATACCAGTCAGAACCTTACACCCCCAGGCTATATAATGGCTTTCCAGAGCGTCACCAAGGTCATATCCATGGTTATGGTTATCGCAGGTCAAAACAAGCAAACAAAGGCTTTTGACACATTGCCAGGAATTATTCTCTCCGCTGCTGAGACGTGTGACGCAGTGATCCCGTCGAGCAGAGAGCTTCTCTGTGGGATTCCTGAGAAAAACGTGACGGTGACAGGTTCTTCTTCCATTAAGCTAATAAATAACCAAGCAGTAAGTCTTGATTTGGAGGTTTTACTGTCAAAAGACATCTAGATGTCCAGGTTACTCAGAACTAGGGATATAAATCATAACTTTCATCACGGTACGATATTATATTGATTCTTTGGACAATGATACAATATTTGCTGATGTCACGTCTGCCATGAAATGTTTTTGATTAGATTCAATTCAGATACCATTAAATGTCCTCTTTGTTTTTGTCTTTGCTGCTTAGCATTTGCTGCCTGGTGCTAGGCCATTAGCACTGTTTGAATGTTTAGGAAAGAGGTGTGTTTGGAAGGAAACAGTGACATAGACGTGTCATAGGAATTTCAAAATACATAGATATGTATCAATGCTTTCTCTTTGCATCATATTGGATTTTGATCATTTAATTGATATATAGATCCAGATTGGTGTATCGTTGCACCCTTTCTCAGAAGTGTTGTTTTAGTTGTATTAAATTGGCAATAATTCAATTTACGATACGATACGATATGATATGATACAACATACTTCATTGTCCCCATAGGGAAATTTGTCTTGGGCTCAGGAGCTTCACAAGTATTGCTGCCTTACAATAATAGGCAGATGTAATTCAAGTCAGATGTAGTCATTAAAAAGTTCTCCAAAAAAAAGTATTGAATCTTAAAGCTAAAAAATGTTGACTTTCCAATTAAATTTAGTTTAAACCTAGATATCTAGATGTCTCATGACTTGCAAACTTGCTCTCTGACACCACAGATATGCAATATACCTATGGAGGATGCTGTATGTGTGTGTATGGATCTACATTGTTGGCAGCTGTGGCTCAGAAGGTGTGGCTCAGAGTGGCTTGCCCACTAATCAGAAGGTTAGATCTCTGGCTCCTCCAGCCAGCATGTCAAAGTATCCTTGAGCAAGATACTGAACCCCAAAATCCATCGATGTGAGCGTTAAATCTGAGAAGAAGGTGGCACCTTGTACAGTAGCCTTGGCCACCAGTGTGTGAATGGGTGAATGTGACTGGTAATGTAAGAAGTGCTTTGGGTGGTCTGAAGACTAGAAAGGCGCTATACAAGTGCCAAAAGAGAGGAAAATTCCCTTGCATTAAATTAATGCTGACTTATTCTACGACCACAAGAGTTTCTACTTATCTAATATTGAAGTTACTGTGCTAATTAAAAGTGCCCTTGCTGAAATATCTATGCTGAACAGAAGCTGAGAATATTAGATAGCCATCCTGGATTAAATATGTGGATAACATACAACTGTTACAGAAAAGAAACCACGCAGAGGTAGATTTTTGAGGAACGAACATAGGCATTTTAAATTTTATGGCTTATATCTCCAACATAGACACTGATAACATGACAGAACACTTTTCCCTGAGGCTGACGTCACACTCGATGCAGCTTAGTCACATACACTACATACACACGCTTACACAAACATTCATTCTCCTCTTTACGTCTTCCGTTTCACGCTCAAACACACAGAAAAACACGAGCGGCCACAGTGAAACCACAATCCAGCACACATTCATCAGGCCTCAGCGTGCCACATGATGACTCTGTGTGACATGAGGCTGTCATTTGCTAACCACTCGATCTGTTAGCAATTAACTAGGTCACTGTTTGTTGAGCAGCCCCTTATGGAAACACTGAGACTGCTTAGATTACCCAACAACCAGTTAGGATGCTGTCTGCACCGTCACCATCGAATCCATCGTGGTCACATCTTACGTGACCTTATCAAAACTGAGTACATTAAGTGATTCATTTTTCTGTTCGCAGCAAGATTAATGTAGATAATTTGATTTTTTCCAGAGTAACAAAAATATCCCCTTTTGTTGCCACAAATATCTGCTGCAGCTGAAAGCAGGTTTATTGGGTGAAAATTGGATTGAATTCATACCATATGATCTTAAGTTGCTATTTCTAGCAAAGTTGAATCATTTAGTAGAATTTATTGTCTTTCCTCTCCCCTCCCAAACCACTTTTCATCATTCACAACAGCTTTGGTTCCATCCTCTGCCTCGGCCAAGATAACTCTTTATTATCTGCAGTCACACACACACACTGTTTGTTTTAAGACGACAGTCACACCTCATTTTTGAGTTTTATTCTTTATTTAGGCCAACAACATGAAGCTGGTAGAAGTGGAGCATTCAGATTTTGTTACTACCAGTGGTTTCATGTGAGTAAGAAGACAAAAATAAAACCTTAATGATAAAAAAAAGGGAAAAAGTTGATATGGTCTTCAAAGCCATTTGCCCAGGCCATAGAGTATAAAGCTAATTAGAAATTTACATTCATCTCTAAAGCTCTGAAGATTTACATCATAACATCACACTGTATCTGCTGTGTAAAAATAGCAGATCATGATTATGTTTGAACCACATAACTCTGTACCCTCCTTACATTTCCTTGCATCCTTGCAGATGGGAATGTTTGTCCCCTAGTAACAACCTCAGTCATGCCATTGTGGCACTCGGCATACCACTGTGTGTGTGTGTGTGTGTGTGTGTGTGTGTGTGTGTGTGTGTGTGTGTGTGTGTGTGCGCGCACGGGCAAGTGTATGTGTGTTCTTGTATATTTGTGTGTGATTCATGCTATTCATGGCCTGACCCTGAGGTGATATAACTCACTCCTGTGTGTGTGTTTGGAGGGTGCATGAACTTTGGTCCACTATGACACAACCCAGGCACAAACCCAAGACACACACACACACACACACACACACACACAAACATTTCAAACGCATTCTCGCCAGGGTGGTTGTGCTGAATGGTGTGGGTAAACTATAACCTCCAGTTAGTGACTGTCAACAAATGCACTCACATAAAACTCACTTCCCAGCCCCCATGCCTTTGCCTCTTTGAAAGACTCAGTCTTTAATTTCCCGTAGATTATGCCTGCTCAGCTGTGTAGTTTATGTCAGATTTCCACCAAAGCAGTACATGAATAAAGTGATTTTAGGTGATTTTACTTTCCTATGACTCACACACACACAAACATTTACACACATTTCTAAGCATGCCCCCTGACCTCACAGTTTACCGGATCTGAGTCAGGGACTTTTGGGCGGTCAGAGGCTGTAAATTAGGAATTCCACATCTGAACCACACGACTCAGCTATTAGCACTTCATGGAGCGTGAACTTGTGTGTCTTTGCTCTTAAAATGCTCTTCTTAGTTAGCGAGACTGCTTCTCTCAAACAAGCAAATCCTCGCTGTCTTTTTTCTGGGTTCAGGCCATTACTCTGCACAGTCTTATCTTAATTTGTCTCGGATTAGATTACTAATATCTGTTAGTTGTGACAGTAATTGTTATTTCAAGCGTTATTTCAACACAAGGTTTCACCGTTCCAAAAACAATACATCTTAATGTGCAGCTGTCAAGGTAATATGCTTTGCAAGATTTTTTTGGGGTCAGGCAGTGGGCGCTCTAAGAGAGGTATCCACTTTAAAAAGATTAATCACTGACACTTGACATGCAAAGGGTTCATTAACAGGGAAATCATCCTAAAGCTTATGTTCCTTGTGTATTTATGGATACAGGTAGTCGTTTTAGCCTTTTAGCCCTCAGGCATGTTAAAAGTGCTGGAATCTGAGCGCCTACCTGGTTCAGATTTGTTAGAAAAATCTGATAATTTGCTTTTTTTAATTTATTTGGTGATATATTTGGTGTCTATTTGCCAATAGATGAAACAATAAGTCGACAGTAATAGTCTGATGATTAAGGGAAAATTAATCTGCAGCTATAATGACTGAATTTTTTATGGCATAAAAGTCAAACATTTGAGAATTTCAACCTCTCAAACGAGATGCATTTCTCAAACCCAGTCTCACTCCGAACTAATCATATACAGACGTTTGGTCAGTGGCCCCGGGCATCAGATACAGATACACCAAGGCACCCTTTAGCAGCGATATGAAATGCACCATGCATTTTTTTGACGCTCCAAGTAACTGCTTTAAGAGCAAGAAAGTCTGCACAGGGTGGATCGGAAGGGATGTGAATAGGTCAAACAAGCTTTGGACTTTCACCAGATCTGTGTTCATGTCTGGTGTGAAACCAAAAGTCAGTCACCTTATTTTAATGTATATTATTACCTAGTGTGCTAGTATGTGTAGAATAACGTAACATCACACCTAACCATGTGCTTTTACTGCCTAAATCTAAGGACATAAACCTAAAAATGAAGTAAAGGTATGTTTGTGACACAAATTTATTTTGCTCTGGAAAACATTTAAAGGAACTTTTGTTTGCTGTAGAGAGGGAGCTTGAGATTTTAAAATGTTGGTTTGATGTAAATAAATTGTCTCTTAATATAAAGAAAACTAAATTTGTAGTTTTTGGAAATAGAACAAAAAGAGATGGGGACATTGAGTTAAAGATTTGTAATGATAAAATTGAAAGAGTTTTTGAGACTGAGTTCCTCGGGGTAGTGGTAGATGATGAAGTAACATGGAGACAACATATTGATTATATAAAAAGTAAAATATCAAAATCAGTAGCAATCCTGTATAAATCTAAGGATATACTAAATTATAAATGTTTCTATATTATTTATTGTTCACTTACTTGTATACTTCCATATATGTTGTACTGTGTAGAACTGTGGGGATCAACTTTTAAAACAGCTATCAACTCAGTAATTGTGTTACAAAAATGAGCTATTCGTCTTATCAATAAGGCTGGTTATTATGATGAAATCACATGTTTTGAAATTCAGTGATTTGGTTTATTTTAAAATAATGCAAATAATGTACAGAGTAAAAACGAAGTCACTGCCGGATACAGTACAAAGATTCTTTTCTGTGTGGGAGGGGAAATATGGTTTAAGAGATGTTTCTAAGTTTACTGTCCCAAAAGCTAAGAAGGGAATTAAAAGGAGATGTATTTCTATTTTTGGGGTTAGATTTTGGAATGATGCTGACTTAAATTTACGAATATGTAACTCATTGTTGATTTTTAAACAAATGGTTGTTAAGGCTTTTTTTGAGAGTTATAAATTGGAATAGTTTTTTTTTTTCTTTTTTTCTTATAAATGATGTTTGATGGGTAGCTTAATTTAGGATTTATGTAAGGGTAGGCAAAAATAAGCATTATGCTTCAGCCTATACCTTTTCAGTCATTACCATCATATATTAATTAGCATTTTTTGTGTTACCTAGAATGTTTATATTTATGATTATTATTGTTGTTGTTGTTGTGAAAATCTGTGTATGTTCTTATGTTGTATGTGATGGTGATGACTGAATAAAACCCATACATAAAACATACATTATAAATTTATTTCGAAAAAGAGACTGTTTGCAGATAATGACCAGAAACTGTACAATTCCTGTGAAAGCAGAAGTTTATTTTAAAAGACAAAAATGCATGTAACAAGTGTGAATTGACACGCTGTACCTCTGCATTTAAAACTGACGCAAGAGGGGTACCGAGAGTGTCAGCTTTTGATGTGTAAGGACACTAAAATTTGAATTTCTTCGACTATTGGACCTTTGTTTCAACAAAACAATCAATCTGAAGACATTTTCTAGGCTCTGGTTTATCGTTTTTCACCATTTTATAGATGAAACAATTTATTAAGAAAATAATCAGGCCATAAATCAATAATAAAAACAACTGGCGCAGCCCTGCTAGATGGTTTTCTTTTCTTTCTTCTTTCTGACTTTCAGCCATTTGCCATCTGCCAACAGCTGTGGCTACTGATAGATATGTAAACATACTCATGGCAATGTGTTTAGAGCAGTTTATGAATATTAAGTCCCTATTGTGATTGTGAGTAGCAAACCCAACTCTTACTTTGGCAATATAAAAAAATGTCACAGATTATTGCCTAAGATTCCCTCAAAAACATTGTGACTGTAGCAATTGCATCCAGCTGTTGAAAAGCTCCTCACATTTAATGGTTGGAAAAATACAGTCAAACTAAACTCATACATGTCATAGTTTGACAGCACATGGAATGCACAGAGACGACCGGAGACACGATGACAATTGTTCGCATTTCATTACACTTTTGTTTTCATTGCGAGTAAAGAATATTTTTCCTGTGCAGCTTGCTGCCATATGACAGCGACTGTTTTACTGTGCATGTCTTGGTGTGATGATGGAGGATTTGATTGGTAGTTTCTTCTTATTTATGTCGGCCAAAACCATACGACCAGTCAGAGGCAGCCTGGAAATAGCAGGGACATTTGTGTGTGCGTATGTGTGTGTGTAATAATGGAAAATTGTTATCATATGTTACTTAGTGTGTCTGTGAAGGTGAAACATACCCAGGGGGACACCCACCTCCCCCATTCCTTCTGCCCTCTTCATCGCCTCCACCTCCCTGTGGAGCTTAAATGTCCACAGATCGGTGTGTTTCTAGAATGAAGGATCACAGAGAGGAACCTGCTCACTGTCCAGCAGCTCAACGATAACCTTTAAAATTGAAGCGATGTGGACAGATGTTTTACAAGATCAATACCATCCAAGTGACAAATCAAGAAAAGCTACAAGAGCATATCGAGCAGATGTCTGAAATAAATCATACCTTCCACAGAAACCATTGTTATGATTCAGACGCAAACTCTCACTCCTGCATTTCAAAAGGCCAGGCACGTAAAAATGTTCCAGTTTTTCCGAGTATTTCACCACCTCCAAAACTCTGAGTGGCCTCTCACTTCCCCATGTCGTTGTTACTGGCGTTTGAAAATGTAAACCCAGAGTGCTGCCCAAAGCAATATTACATAAATCAAAAGAGGACTGCTTGTTGTTGAAGTTGGCCTCCGTGTTGACACTCCTGGGCTAATACTTTTTCTTTTCCTTCTTTCTTTTATCTGACAGTTTGACACCACTTATAATAGTCCTTTCCTTTTTCTTTTTTTGTGTGCTTGTATTGCTGTGTGTGTTTATGTGTGCGTATGTGTGTGAATGCTTCCTCCAGGTAACACCAGGCAGCAAGGCAGCCCAAGGTGACCTGTGTCCAGGCGACACCATCTTGGCCATCAATGGTGACAGCACAGAGCTCATGACACACATGGAGGCTCAGAACAGGATCAAAACCTGCACTCAGCAGCTCACACTTAACATCAGCAGGTATGGAAACTTGTTTCTCCTTACCAGACTGCATTAGTCATCTGACCAAACCATAATGTGGTTGCCAGGCTGGCTGTCATTTTTAGTCACCTTATAGTTTGAATTATTAAGATATTACACAGTTATAATTAAGCTTAATAATGAAAATATCACATAATAGAATGTTTGAAAGCTCAAACGCAGTTCTTTGTACTTTACGTGTGTTAAACTTGCTTTGCAGTATGATTTTCCATCCACCCCAAAGATGACAGGTTACTTTGCCTCTCAAGACTTCACAAATTTCTTTTTTTGTTCATGTTTATCCAGTTATTTGTCAGCTGAATCAATTTGCACATTCCTCTATGATGTTGACGAGTTAGTCGAACCTTTCACCCCACAGTAAAACAACTTAATTTGCTTCTCTATTGTCTCTAAAACAGATGCCTGTGCACGTGCAAGTAAATGCACCAGTGCACGTGCAGCGTTGTCTGGTTCAGAATTTGACAGCTATATTTAAATATCTGATTTTGGGATGTAGGTTTTGCAGTTTGCTGTCCCTAGTTTTTATATGTTAAAAAAGTGGTTGCCATTAGGTGAAGAATTAGTTGCCAGTTGCCAATAGCAACCTGGCAACAGCTGCTGTCGAATGGAATGGCCCATAGTGTGTTTAGAGTTTGGCAGATCAGGAAAAGCTCATACAGCCAATTTTTGTATTTCGTCATATGGGAAGTTTTGGAATTGAGCAACAACCTTGTTTGTTGTGAGGTATGAGGATTGAAAGGACACAGACACACACGTAAAAAGAAATCCAAATGGACATATACTGTATTTGTTTATACTCAAAATCATATCCTTTGTGTATTTGAGGCAAAGCTACCTTGCATGATTTATTTAGTTTGCCACGTCACCAGAATGTAGTTTACTGTATGTTTCCTGTAATTGCTTGCAGATTTCATAATTTATGAGCCCTTTTTTCTTCAGAATATGTGACATACTGTATATTCAGCCCGTTTTCCACGGAGGATGACTGAGGGGAACTATGACGTTCAGAATAATTGGATATCAGGAAATGTTGCAAACATTAGTCACTTGCTAATCAGTCGTCACTGCTGTGACCCTCAGCGGGGCTGCTCATGGTTTTTGCTTTTAGGCTCATTAAGTGAATCGAGTTGAAAAACTTGAGTTATTTTTTATGACCAAGGTCATTTACTGCCTCTCGTCCACGAGCACATATTGTTTCTATTTCTGGCGGGTCTGCTCAGCTTGGCACAGTCGAGTCATACGGACAGATGACAGGTTTACGACTGTTTAAATGATCGACTCTCTGCTCCTATAGCGCGCCGTCAAAGTCAATGAGGCTTGTTCATACAGTGAGTCAGACGCTGACCTTTTGAAATGGACTTCACAGGTCGATATTGTGCGTTTTTCCAGCTCATGAGGTGGAAAATTAGCTTCAGCTCCTCAGCATCATTTTTAAAGTGAGCATGTGAAGATGGATGATTTGGCCTTAAACGCAGGACAGGAGCAGTGTGTTTCTGTCAGCATAGCAGAGCGGAAATCATCCATCTAAACAGTTAATGACAGAGAGAGCGAGAGCAGGGTGGGAGATGGGGGATAACTAAGGAAAAACTGAAATGTCAGTTGCTTCCCACATTTCTATTAGATGATTACTTGGGGTTGCCAGAGAGCTGGAAAGTGCAGAGAGAATCTGGCGACCTCTGAATCCCGTCCTCTCAGATGAAGAACACTGTGTGGTTTCAGCCTCAGTTACAAGTGACAGCTGCCAACTAGTGCTTCGGCTCTCTCCTTATAGGGCAGCAGACAACACAGTCTCTCTCCTGTAATGGTTTGGAGCATGACTTGCAGATGCAGTGGAAATAAGAATCAGTCTCTGAGTAATCAGACCCGTCAGATAAGCAAAGATTCACACATGCAGAACTCCATATTCAGACGGAGAAGCACTCGGTTTTTTTTAACCTCCCTCGCTGCACTGTTTGTGTTTTATAGTTTGCACTCTAGCATGCAACAGCCCTCCCCTTCCCCACAGCCTGAAGCTGAAGCCATACATATATCATGCTGAGCGGCTGAGCGTGAAGTGGTTTGTCCACATAGGGATAGTAAATTTATTTAAGGATGCATAAAGTAGTATTCAGAGTAAAGGCCTGGGGAGCTCCTCTGCAGCTGCAGGAGCACAGAAAGGGCACTCCCGTGCTCAAACACTTGCACCCTAATGTACCTAAATTCAACATCAATTTCCCTGTGAGAAGTCCAAGTATTTGAACACATTGTAAGAAGTAATTAAGTGTGATGAAACACAGGAGCGATGTAAAGTGATGGATATCATGTGATTCCATTAGCTGATGCTTCACATAAATTCTTAACCTGCATTTTACTGGAGCTCTATCACAAATATACTGATATATATTTTTTTATATATTTTTTAATGAATGCACCCAAGTGGAAAAATGTACACGTTTTCTATGTAGTTTTAGGTGTACATACTTGGTGTTTTGGGGGATTTCTTGGATCTTGACCATAATTTCAACTGATGTAATGGCTTTAAAGAGGTTAAATCATTTTAGTGATTGATATGGATTCCCCATTTGAGTAAGGTATTTCATTCTTCGTTATTTAATTCCCCCAAAAACAATTTTTTGCCAGTCAAAATCAGGTAGAATTCAATGGCTTTAGGTGTACCATATATATATGAAGGTAAAATGCAGGTAGAAAAAATGTAAAGAAATCTAAAGCTGACATTGCCATGATATTAGCATAGATATTTCACTCTCATTAAGCTCTAACTAGTGTTTATACTTAAAATGTATTTCTCTAAATTATAACCACAAGTGAACCACTAGACATAGTTATGGTATTCATCAATCACCCTTTAATTTCCCATTGAAACAGACAAGATAGCAACACAGCAGAGGTAGAACAAGGCCAGCTGCTGGTATGTGACCTTTCTGCAGTATATTGCCTGAATAATTACGGTCTTAACCGGCCTGCTGCTGGACATGAGGAGGATGAGGGCATGTCTGAGAGATAGGCACGCACCTTTGGCTCCAGTGCACAGGGCTGAAATGAACTGCTGGTGAAGGGCAGTTAAGACAGAGTGTCAGGGGCTCCAGCTGGAAAAAGAGGAAAATTTAAACATGGATATGAAGCTTTAGGGTTGTTTGGTCAAATAGATTAAAAGGGCAGACAAATAGCTGTGTTTATAAAAAAAGGGGTGGCTGGAAAAAGGTGGGAAATGATGAGAAAAAGGGAAATATAACAATGATGGACAGAGAGAGGGAGGTTAAAGCCAAGTAGAGGAGTGGTGAATCAGAGGGAGCAAGTGAGAAATCCATCTGGGCTCTTCTCTGCCTCGATTGCTGTTTTACAGCCAACGTTTTCTGCTGGGTGCGTTGCTGGAAATTCAATTACAAAGACAGCGCAGTGAAGCTCAGAGTTGGATTTCTCTCCCTGAGATACAGGGCATGCATCACGATGAGTTTTTGAAATAATCTTTGAATAATTCTGCTGGACATTACGGAAGTGGGATGAAGGGTCAACTTTTTTTCACACCCTCTCTGAAGTCAAACATAAATTAAAGGTCCAGTGTGTAGGATTTAGTGGCAACTAGGGGTGAGGTTGCAGAACTGAAACTTCTACTTTGTGCCAAGCGTGTAGGAGAACTAAGGTGGTCGATGCAAAAACTCGAAAATGCAAATGGCTGAATTGAGAGCCAGTGTTTGATTTGTCTGTTATGGGCTACTGTAGAAACAACATCCATGGACTCCATGGAAGAGGACCTGCTCCATATGTACATTTAAACAACCCTTTTGAGGCCGAGTATTGGCAAAGTCTCATACTCCAGTTTTCCCAAGCAGTTATTTTCAACATATCGCCAGGTGATTAAAGCATTACATTATGTGCTCTGAACACCTTGTGTGAGGCGTTTTCCCAGGAAAAATGCTGCACAGGAAGTTGTGTTGGTAAACAGCAACGGTCTCTATGACTGAGCAGGCAAACAAAACAAAGCGCCACAAATAAACTCAAACTTCAACAACAGGATAAAAGAGGCCACAGTTTAGGCTGCTGCTAATTAACCACCAAAATAAAATGGAAATAATAAAATGCATAAATAAAAGACAGCAACTGTTCTCCCAGAAGTCCCCTGGTAGTCTGTTCTCCGGTTGGTTATTAATTATTCAGACAATGGCGATGCCATGGTCATATGTTAAAGAGTAGAGAGCACTTGTGTTATTTACTGAAGGGGATTTCAAATATGGGATTTTGAGTTAATTGGAAACATTCAGTTGTGGGCTACAGGAATAACTGAGGATTATTTAATTGCAACCATTGATTCTGGAGTCACAAAAAAAAAGAGAAAAATTGGGAGTGACTCGAAAAGCTCACGCTGACTCACTAAAAAATAATATTTCAGAGGACACCAGTTCTCAGCCCTCATTAAAAGACACCATAAAATACTCCAAACAGTCACAGAGAGTCAAAGAGGGAGAAACAGGAGACCCTGTAATTTTGTGTTGCTGCCGATGGACAAATATATGAGTCTACACGTCTGCTGTGAACCAAAATTACAGTACACTGGATGCATCTGAGCTTGAGGTCTTGTGCAATACAAGAATGCTTCTTTGTAACGTCTCCACATTTATTACTTTCATAACCCCCGTTTTTCATTATTCCTATTATGGAGCATTTTGAAAAGCGCTCTGCATCGAGGGGGGTTTCAGGTAAGGTGCCTCGGGAGGCTCATGCAAGCAGAGTAGGTAATAAAAAGGCTTCATGAAGATTTGGAGGCAGCTGGAGTTGTTTTTTCCTCAAAAAATGCTGCTGTTAAAGGAAAATTCAACCAGATATTTTTAGATGTCCTTAATCTGTGTTTTCCAGAATCTATTTTTGTTGTGATTAACTGCATTGTTGTATTTTTACTGCAGACGGTGATCGTTCCAAAAATATGTTTCAGTAGTAACCCCAGGAAATCTGTCTGAGCTTCCTACATTCACTTGCGTTTTATGTCATATGCTGAATCAAAACACATCTTGCAGCTGCATTAAAGTCTGGCGAACTGAGGCTGAGGGGGATACAGTTACTACACGTAGAGATGGATATGATTTTTTCCATGTAATTCTATAAGCTGTTGCTCTTTTATTTTAAGATTTATTATATTATAACATTTGTTGAAAGCAGTTGGTCATGCTATCGGCATGGCTGTAGGGATGGCATCAGGTAGCCTGTCTACCACTTTGTTCCAGAATTAAATATTTCAACGATTCTTGGATGGATTATCACCAGATTTTGTACAGATATACATGATTTCCAGATTCCTACTGACTTTGTAGATCTCCTGACGTTTACCTGTAGCACCACCATCAGGTTGACATTTGTGGTAGTGAGTGAAATGTCTTGACGACTATTGGATAGATTGCGATGAAATTTGCAGCAGACATTTGTGTCTTCCTCTCAGGATTAATTGTAATAATTTCGATCATCATCAAATCAGATTTTTAATTTGTTCAATACTGTGGTTTGTAATCATAACAGACTGTATAAAAAATGGATGTAGCTACCATGACAACACCCATTGGTTTGTGGACTCCTATTTTGAGGTCTTGTTTAGCATTTTGGCTGTGGCCATCTTGGATATTTAGAGTGACCATACAGTATTAGGATGAGAGGGTGGAGCTGTGGAAGAGTCACTGAAGCGGCCTGCCCTTAATTGCGCGTAATTTTAAGCCTTAATAAAATGTAGTTATAAGAGTAAGTTATATAAAAATTCACCGCCTGTGCAGTTGTCATGAAGGTGGAAATTATTTTTACCAGGCTGTAAACATGTTCATTTCTGTTGTAAAGTTTGGTGTTTTAACATGGGTGTCTATAGGTATTGAAAAAAGGAAGGAATGAAAGAGAAAATAAAGAAGGTAAGACGAGGACAAAAGTGCTCTAGGTCACCCCTTTACCACAGCTTTCCATTTTCCATCAGGCCTCCCCACTGATGCAGGCCTGTCATCGCTCCAGTGTGAGGTGTAACACCCTTTGCGAGTTTCTGTTAGTTCCTGGCATTGGTGATCAAATGGAGCTGTGTCGTCTCACTGAGGAGGAAAAATGGCCGCCACCCCCGCCACTCATACTGTCCAGAGTTCATTGTAATGTCAGAGGACCTGGAGAGACACACTGGGCCCATATTGGAGTGTGTCATGTCTGCCTTGCTTGGCTTTCATATCCTGAGATCTAAACAGTCTTTGAATACAGGATCCAGCTGTGGAGGAAACCTCTCTCCTTCAGTATCTCTCTTTTCTTCTTTTCACGCTCTTCCGTTGACCTCCTCATCATCTCTGACCTCCATGTACCAATCACCATCTCCCTGTCCAAACCTAATTCCCAATTCATTCATCCACTATTTCTTATTTTTATATCTCCTCATCATGTCTTTCTATTCCATCTCTTCCACCCTGCCTTCACCTCCCTGCAGTTCCCCTCCTTGTGCCAAAGCTTATTGGAGAAAGCCATGTGGTCATGGAGGCCTGAGTGACAGATGATGGTGGTTTGGATGTGTGTTTTCACCGCTGGTCAGGCAGTTCGGAAAGACTCCTGCAGGGGTGGCAAGTTAAATGTGCTGAGAAATGAGTCATGATGCCTGAGCTGTGTGTGTTTTTCTGACTCTGTGTCTTGCTCTGGCATTCGAGTGAAGTAAGGACACCCTGCTGTCTTTATTTCAATTTTACTTACTGTTGAAAGGAAAATGTAGGATTAGGTACATTTGTGCTGCAGATGGTTTAGAGTTTAACACTCAGTTTACCCCAAATAACACAAAAACATATGTATAAACATACATAAGGTGTTATCGGACCACACAATTCTGGGGACTCCCTGAGATGAACTGCCCACTGGGAGCCTCTGCTGAGAAGTTCATGGCTTCAAGGGATTTTTCTCTGTTTGCATTCACGCCGCCAATAGGAACACTGAAGGGATGTGCTTTGAGATGGCCGGTGGTTGGTATATCGCCAACAGTTTTGCTTAGAGGTGTCAAAACCGAGTTGTATTTCTACCCTCACATATATGCTTCGTAAAACCTGGACATCACCGTCAGTCCATTTTTTGTTAAGAGCTGTTGTTTTGTGTCGTTTACGCGACTAACAGATGTTAAAAATATGGTTGTTGTCCGTGCTGCATTGGCTGTGTTCGACCAAGCAACGTACACTTGCATTGCTAATAGTTCCTCTTGTGCTGGGTGAGTATCTACTCTGAAATGGGAGCTAATAAAATCAGCATTCTAAGAACTATGATCATTCCTATTTCTAACAGTGTGGACACAACAAAATGAGGCGCTCTATGAAAAAGTTCCTTTTTTGCTTCCACTCATATACAGTGGGAGTGAATTAAATTTCATTCATGCTGTTCAAAACAATGACAAATTTAGAAAACAGTAGCCAACACATCCACTGGTCTCAGCAGAATACGAAATACATAATCTTATTAATCTTTGGGCACAAAAACAAACCCATCTGGCCAACCACCATAGATAAATAATAATAACTAGATTCAGGATGCCAAAGTGGCGCCTATTCAGTCCAGTGGAACTGCTTGCCTGAACTGAATCTTAAAAATCTTGGAGTGAATGATGTCATTGGAAGATCTTTTATCTTGTATTTCTTTACTTGAGTTTGTTATCTTTGCCATCAGTAAACCAGAAAAATAAATGCAACAAAAGTGGTGGTCAAATAATAGGTCCAAAAGTTCACCTCCTGGCTTTTCAGAGCTTTCAACTGCATCTAACAATCTTCTTAAACTGCAGTTTACTCTGAAAAACTGGCATGTTTCAGAGTGTTTTGCACTAAGGACATGTAGGTGTAAGGACTGGGTCAAGAGATAGCAGGTGGCTGTAAGAGATCACATAGATGGTCATTGTTGTTGCACTGGAATGGCCTCCTTGAACTGTCTCTGGCCGCCACTGACTGAGCAAATGCCGCGAAAAAGCTAGTAAGTGGACCTTTGAGTTGAATTAGAAATGTTGACTATGCTGTAGTGACGAGAATGCTCACGTCACTGTCAGTGGGAAATATAGATAAATATTTTTTTAAGAAATACAAGATCAGTTTGTACAGTTGGTTGGGATTTGAATCGAGGACATGCAGTAACGAGGGGTAAGGCATGGATAAGGCATTTAGGTGATATGTAATGTATGTGGTATGAGTGCATATCTGAGTCCTGCGGAGAGAGAAATACGAATTTGATCATGATCTGGAGGACAAACTCAAAGCAAGAGCAGAGGGTTCAGGATGAATCAGAGAAAACAGGCAGAGAAAAGACAGAGAGTCAGATCATGGAGGATTTGTGGAGGATTTGCCCCTGCTGCCTCGCTTTGACTCGAGGACCTGTGACTCACAGCTGAAGAATTATGCACAAGGCTGCATGGGACCAAAGGAACACAGGACTCCAGCTGGGACAAAGACAAAAAGAAACCTCCAAAGAACCCAACTCACACACCCCTCCGCGACCAGCACCGCTGCCTTCTCCTCCTTCCCTTCATCGCATCAATCCTCTCACGCTCTCCCAAGGTCTCTTTTTTGTGGTGGTTATAAACACAACATCAATGGAGTTAGAGAGGCTGTGTGGTGGAATGGGAGGATGGGGGACCACAAACCTCCCTCCCTTTTGCTCTCTTGCATTGATCTTGTCATCACCCAGATGTAGATCCCTCCTAGTGACCACCCTCAGGTCTGCAGATAAAAACCCCAGAACTCATATTTAAAAGGTGATCGTCTCCCTTGACTCCCAAAACGGAAAGCATTTATACTCTTCTAACATTACAAAATAACAGAGGGAGTGCCTCAGTGGTGTCTGATGTATCAGAGGGCTGAAAACCATTCTTTTTTTGATGGATTTGACAGAGCGAGGCAACGAGGCAAGACTCTTCAATGAACCCTAAAATGTTCCGTGATCAGCCGCATCTTAATTTGAGGGCACTTGGTTTTTTAGCCGTCTGTCTCTCGTGCTCCTCCTCGAACATGGCGATCCTGTGCAGCCAAAGTAAACTCATCCACCGCTCCAAAAACCAGATCTCCTCAATCAGGAAATTAAACCTGGCAGGGGGAGGTCAGGCAAGGGAAAATATGACCAAAGGAAAGAAAAGGAAAGTCGTTGTGATGACCTGAGACTTTCGTCTTTCTCTTGTGCTTCTGCATGTGTTGTTCTTTCTTTCCCCCTTTACTTTTGTCTCTTTTTGTCTTTTACCCATCCAGTCTTATGTGGCTGACCTGTTTCTTATGACTGAGGAATATCAAATAAATTGTGGCCATTGAAAACAAAAACAAGTAAATTAGAGGGACAGTTCACCCCAAAATCAAAATACATATTTTTCCTAGTACCTGTAGTGTCATTTATCAGTCTAGATTGGTTTGTTGTGAGTTGCTGAATGTTGGAGATGTCGGCCTTCACTCGAATACATGGAACCATATGGCACTCGGTTTGTGGTTCTGAGAGACTTGAAAGCTCAACAGCAATGTCTCTTTCCTGAAATCATGACCTGGTTACTAAAGATAATCCACAGATTGTTGTGAGCAGTTTCATGTACATGTAGAGCTGTTTTCTTTCTACCGAACCACACTTGCCAACTGTAACAATACGCAGAAGGAAGTGTGCATCTACTTTAGGCTTGTGCTTGTGACTGCGCAATACAGTATGTAAACATAATGGTATTCCCTTGGCTGAGTTGTTACATTAGCTAGCTTAGTGATGCTAACAGAGGTGGGTAGAGTAGCCAAAAATTGTACTCAAGTAAGAGTACTGATACTTTAAAACAATATTACTCAAGTAAAAGTAAAAAGTAGTCATCCAAATAATTACTTGAGTAAGAGTAAAAGAGTATTTGGTGAAAAAACTACTCAAGTACTGAGTAACTGTTGAGTAACGCCTGATTTATTTGTAAAATAAGAACATGAACGTAATCAATCAATCAAAAATAATAATCTGCAAATTCACGTATTTGAAACGATACCCCTTTAACTAAAACAAAATAAATTAAATCTTTACAAACATAACATAAATCAAGGCACAAGAAACACAAATATATTCTTATATATACTGTACATATATATATATATATATATATATATATATAGAGGTGGGTATATATATATAGAGGTGGGTATATATATATATATATATATATATATATATATATATATATATGTATATATGTACTCAGAGGTGGGTAGAGTAGCTAAATATTGTACTCAAGTAAGAGTATTGTTGCTTTAAAACAATATAACTCAAGTAAAAATAAAAAGTATTTTGCATTAAAACTACTCTGAAAAGTACAATTTATCCAAAAAGTTACTCAAGTAAATGTAACTGAGTAAATGTAACTACTTACTACCCACCTCTGGATGCTAAGTGAGCTAGCTGTAGATACACACTTCCTTCTGTGCAGTGATATGGTTGGCGGGGGTTGTTCGGTAGAAAGAAAATAGTTCCTACATGAATCTAGTCACAGCAAGGTCTCTGGATTACGTTGAGTAATTGCATCCTTATTTCTGGAAAGAGACATTGCTGTTGAGTGCCATCTTTGGAGAGAAGGCAGACATCTCTACGGCTGATATTTCCAACTCACAGCAACTCACAGTAAAATAATCCACATTGATAAATGGCACTACAGGTAAGAGGAGAAATAAATGTGTTTTTCTGTCCCTTTAACATATTTGTTACCAAAATGAGAACACGTGGATCTTCAATATTTCAGAAATGTCTTCTCTGACTTTCCTTTTTGTCACTTTTCTTCCCATTTGTCTGTTTTCAATTGTGTTGATGTATACACTTAAGAGCAGAAGGGGAGCTGGTGGGTGAAAATCAAAGACGACATTTAAAAAATGAGCGTGGAACTATTCACCTCTATACTATTTATCATTGTGAATCTGTATTTGTAAGAAAGTGCAGCCAGACAGAGGAGGTAGAAGTAAAGCGGGATAAAGCCATTCAGTCTGCAGCTGATCTGGTTAATATATCATCAAATCTGAAAAGGTATTTCCAGGCTAGGAAGGAGCTTTTACCTTGGATAAGACAGATAAACAGACAGAGGAGAGCAGAAAAGTGAAACAGGGAGACATGAATGAAAGTACAGAAGATTATCCACAGGTTGATGAATGTGTAGCATCAGCAGGATCCTCTTCCTTCAGATTGACTAAACAGAAAATAACAATACAGTTCATTGTCCCTGACCAAACTGGTGTGCAACAGATTGTTTCTGTCTGCTGTGCTGCTTCTGATGTTACATTACATTTACGATACTCCAGAAGAGTTTGTCCGTTGCTCAATATTTGAAGTGTGAGATTACATCCAGTTGTAACCATGAAGCCGAATAACAGAAACAACAGCCAAGTGGAATATATTTTAAATTTCAAGTACAAAACTGACAACCCTCTTCAGACTGACCTGCAGTATGAGTGCAGCAGCGAAATGCTGTAAATCCCATGCTGTTCTGCCTCTCACAGTTTCCACTCACTTCTCGGCATTCACATCTACATTATTATGGATGGATGCTAAATTCCATGTTTCTTTCTCGCACTTCCAAAATGTCAATTCAAATAGGCCACTCAAGACTGAACTTTCACTCGTTTCAATAGGCTGTTTGTGTGGTAACCATCGAAACCAAACAATCTGAAAACATGAAGACTTTCTGGAGGGGGAGAGGAGGGGGGTGTCATCCTACGCAGTCCACCAGACACTTGCCGCCTCATAAGAGCGTCCTTGATAGCAACACCTCCGTGGTTCATATCTGAAGCATTGCCTCAGCTCAGCCAACGTCTGGTGCCAGCTGCAGCCTGATGACCTCACCTCTTTAGGCATCAACTCTCCCTCGCTGTGGGGGTGACAAATCCATGCACAGGCATGCACACACTTGAAGTTAATAGTTTTCATGTCTCTGTGGATGGAGGTGTGAAAGAATAGAGGGAGGATGGTTGAAGGGAAGCACCCACACAAAGACAAGCGGTGTCCTTTAGTCACTCTGCATGGTGTCCTGGTGTTACCCTTTGGTGAGCTGGATGCTTTCCCACTGAACAGCCAACGCCATGGCAACAAACACCTCCCAACCTGAAGAACCAAAGAAGCCCCTTCAGATTTTTTTTTAGTATTATTTATGAGATATGCAAAGTGCTGCTACTTCAACACTTAACTTGAAAGTAAAAGGGGACTGGAAGTGAACCGTTGAGTAGCGCCATTGGAGAGTAATCGCAGTGTTTTATCAGCTTGAGAAACGAGTTGCACGCCATTAATGTCACCAAAGCATTTAATTCTTGGAAATAAATTCTCATAACCCCTGCTTATCCATGCACAGAAGGCAGATTTAGCAGTGCTGTAAATAATGTATTTTATCATTGCTGCAAGTCAGTAAGTCGTGTACTTTTTTGGTCAGAAAATGCAACTGGAGCCAATTACCTGTAATCTGAACAGGAGAGGGGGAAGTCTTTAGATGCCAGTAATTCAGTTATCACTACTTTTGAAAAACCCATGGCCCAAAATGCAATGGGTTTTTCCAAAAACATAATAGTTCATAGAGTGGAGTTATGATGTGATGATGACTTTATCTTTGTACCAGTGGGAGGAGGCTGGAATGTAGCTGTATCCTATTCCTAATGTGAATACCTGCAAAATAAATCCACATCTTCACACACACATCAATACATATACTCACAAAGCTACCAGTGCAGTGTATGATTAAGTTAACTGAAGCTATGTGAGTGTTTTGGCACCTAAAGGGGACAGCAGTTAGTGGTATATCATGTGACATTAAAGTCGTCATCTTTCCCAGCTTACAGTACTTCTAAGAGGATTTAGGTGAACAGTGTCTTTGCTTTCACTTCTTTTTTCAGTTTCTATTTCAAACATTACCCTTGAGAAATAATGACACCATATATACTGGATCTTCTGTGGAAAACCTGTCAGCGAAGAAAAATTCATACCTCTCAGCAGAAATGACTGCATGCTTGAACGCTCTGGGTGTTCTATGGCACAACTTACCTGACTTTTTCTTTCTCTCTCTCTCTCTCATGGGTATTGTCTTTCAGGTCGGGATCAGGAGACAGAGTGTGGTCGCCAACAGTTAGTGAAGATGGCAAGACAAGCCCTTACATGGAGCCTGACTCACAGGTAACCACTGTTTACTCTGGATTTACCGTAGCACAAGAAACAAGGGTTTCTTCAGATTTAGGCTCACACCCACATGGGATGCTGTCAAAAACGATCTGCTTGAATTTCTTATGCTGCCAACACAGAGTTTCAGTTCTCAGATTCAGTCAGGTCTTGGCTGGAAAAGTAGTCTTAAATGACTCACCAGACCACAAATGAGAGAAAGAACTAATCGATGTAGTTAGACAGTGAGGTCTTTGGTTGGCTCTTTGACCTCCATTTTATATTCTTGTCTGTCTCTGGCCCAGTGGTGGAACAAGCAGGTCTCGTATGTATGTTGAAAACAGACTGTGAAAATAATGGACGTAGCTACCATGACATCATCGATTGGTTTGTGGACTCCTGTTTTGAAGCCTTGAGTTTGGCATTGTGGCAGTTGCCATCTTGGTGTTTTGGAGCCAGAAGTGACCATATTTGGACGAGAGGCTGGCAGTGTGGAAGAGCGAGGGGTTGATCTGACTGAGAAGCAGAGGATAGTATCAGCAGATGGCCTGACACTCAAAGTGGGCAGCCCTTAATTACGTATAATGTTAAGCCTTAATAACATTTACAGCTGAGTTATATTAAAATTCACCCCCTGTACAGTTGTCATGAAGAAGGAAATTAGCTAACGAGAACAAAACTGTTTTTGTACTAGGCTGTAAACATGCTTATTTCTGCTGTAGAGTTGGGCATTTTAACATTGAGGTCTGTGGGGACTAGTTTTTGGCACTCCCGTGTTGGCTTCATTTTCCAGTCGCTCATCACTGTCACTTTTACCCATCCCTCCAATCACAGTGGAGAAATAGTGGGGATAAATAGCCTGTAACAAAGACAAACAAAAAGTGGCGGTAATACCACATGTAGTGCTGTTTTGCCACCCTAATCATCACAGGGGAAATTACTAACGACTGCTAGTTTTAACAATTCTAACTTTGTTTCTAAGAAACACGGATATGTCTAAATACTAAAATACCCATGAGTCTCAGTCAGCATTACCATGGAGAAGAAGTGAGACAGAGGCGCATATCAGATTCATCCCAAATGTAAAAATTTGTGAATAAAATGCAGCACCATTATTAAATTCATCCAAAATTTGCCCTGAATCCAAAAGTGCATCGATTGAAGCTGCAGATGCCTGTCAGTATCCGCAACACTGTAAACTTTAGCTCTCACCTGCAGCCCCACTAGTAGCTGTAGTTGCCCCCCCTTTAAAGTTTTCTCAAAAAAATTTTTGTTTTTCTAAAACAGTTGTTCTTCTAGTGCACTGGAGATTAAACAGGGATAATGGCATACCCACCTAAGCCATGGGAGTGCTCCAACTTGCATGTAATATTATCTTTGGGAAACTGAATTGGACTTTTACTTTCAAAACCAGGGGCACCTGATATTGCTCTTCCCACCTCACAACTCCATAGGTTTAGATCTCAAGTGGCTTTAGACAGCTAGAAAGAAAACTGCTGATAGACGATATTAGGTGTTCATAGTTCATGGAACTATGAACAGGACCCTTTAGACCCACATATATCACTCAGTGTTGAGTAACTCTGAATGAAACATCACCTTAAATTCTTAACTTTGCATATTTAATGCTGTACATAAGCACTTCTACTAACCACCTTAGTATAAAAGGTGGCTGGTGGTGGTGACTCAGCTGCACATTGCTCTGGTCTGATTTTTGTCAAACCCTGGTTTGTACTTTGAAATCTACTGCTTTGGATTAGGGCCCTTTGCTACTTACCCCATCAGTTGCAAGAGTGGATAATTCACATCTGGGGTCATAACTTAACAGTACAGTTCTCTGGGTGTGAGACCCAAGTCTTCTCAGTCTGTTTATGTCATAAACAGAATCCATGGAAACAGACACAACACATGATCTGAAAATTGCATGTACACTATCATTCACATGATTATAAATGAGATAATGCAACCCACTGTTCACTGGAATGGTTTTGAAATAGTATCTTGATTGTTCTCCAACCCTACGAGCTGCCAAACGGACATTCAAGGCATGATGAACTCTAGCAGATGATCTTTTCCAAGTTTTCCAGTGCTGGCAAGCCAACAGGTTTCTGAGCACAGAGAGAATAGGAGGTGTGTGTGTGTGTGTGTGTGTGTGTGTGTGTGTGTACATGCGCACATGTGTTGTGAGTGCGGAGACCATGTGACTGAAACAGACAGACAATGAGCATATTGTGGCTCGGAAATGTGAGTGTCCATTCGTCATGTATTGTGTTGTGGTAGTTGTGAAGTCAGGACAGATCTGCGTATCTCTCAGGCCTCGCTGTGGCAGGGTCTCCTTGTCTAAAGAAGGGTGGAACAGACGCACAAAGAGCTGAAGTGAAATCTATCTGTCCATTCATCAGTGGGAGTTTTTGATGCCTTTACAGGAAGGTATTGTTTTCAGTGGCAGAGACAAAAGTGAAAGAAGATTAAGTGAATGTATTCATCTGGGCTGTCAGATGATTTCTGTAACGTTATGAATAACAGCACCTCCCCAGCGACTTTCATTTTGAAATTGCCATCTAGTAATTGATGTGTTGCACCGCTGAGTATTTTAGTGTATCTTATACTGTACTATGGCCACAGAAGCTACTTTCTGATTGGCAGGAGACCAGCAAAACTGTATAACAGGACATCTCAAACAAAGATTTAGTGCGCAGTGACAGGAATTCAGTAACCAGTGTTCTACCACCACAGGCTTATTCAAGATTCTATGCAGGAACTATTTTCTTTCTACCTAACTACACCTACCAACCACATCACTGTGCAGAAGGAAGCATGCATCTACTGCTAGCTCACCTAGCACTAGTGCTAGCTAGCGTAACAGCTCAGCCGAGGATGCCATTAATGTTTACATATTGTGCTGTCATAAACAAAAGCCTCTCATCCATGAGTAGATGCACGCTTCCTTCTGTGCGATGATACGGTTGGCGGATGTTATCTGGTAGAAAAAAAATAGTTTTGACATGAAACTGCGGATTATCTTGAGTAACGGAGTCATGATATCTGGAAAGAGATATTGTTGTTGAGTTTTTCAGATGTATTTTTCTGGTGCTTTGAGCACCACAAGCCATTTAGTTCCATTATATTGGAACCCCTCCCCCAAACAAATGTCAACATGCACTGCCTTAATCATAAACCAGACTGCAATAGTTGGATGAATGTGGATGTAAAACTGTATGATATGAGGTATAAATTCACTTTTAATAGCCTGTAAGCGAGCTTCCATGTTCCAAAAATGGGCAGAAATCTGCTGCAACGTTTTCATCTCACAATCTCAGCACCAGACGGGTCTTGCTTTGATTAACATGAGGAAATATCAAACCTGAATGAGACAGGAACCATCCGCAACAACTGTTTATATAAACACAGTAATGAATGACAGGAGGGGTTTGCATGTGGGTAATTCGAGTGGAGCAAAACTGTCTCGCTCATGCTCTTTGCTCTCAGTGCTTACTCTCTCAGTATCTCTGTAACATCTTATCCAGTCCTTCCTCTCCATCACTGAAGTCTAAAAATGTTCCCTGGCGTCTCTTTTAATGAAGTGAACCTGGACAGTTGGAAACTGCCAAGTCAGGGCCACTTTACCGTCACGCTCAGGTGGATTCCTCTGAGGATGAAAAGAAGAAACATCCGCTCCCTGGGGTCACATAAAAGACCAAGGCTCTCTTTTTCTTTCTCCACACTGACACATAACAATGCCAGTTGTTCCTCAGTGGAAACAATATATGCACCATGGCCTCTGTCACACCAGCAGAACCAAATCCAAGCTGAGCTATGTGATACCTTTGGCCCACAGTTACACTAATGATGAGCTAGTTTGGACAGCGTGAGCAAAAATTAACTGAATCAAATCACTGGATGAGGATGACAACACAGTTTCTGATTGTGCTGGCAAAGTTTTGAAGATGTGTCTGTCATCCACAATTTACCTACAGCGATGTGTCGTGATCTGCTACATTAGGACTCTTGCTGAAGCAGTTCAATTTGGCCATTAGGGTAAAAACTGAGACATGCCAGGACACTTCAGCTCATGTATAAAGGAAACAGTTGCTTGGAAAAATGACCACACATTTTTACTGGTCAACACAGGCATTCATTGGTGTTTTTACTCTGCAGACTGACTCCATTAACTAAGAATATTACAGAGAGAACATCTTTTTTTTTGTGGCAAAGTGCTACCACTTGAGCCCCATAAACTGCTTCCTAATGATTACAAATCCAATGACAGCACTCTTCGGGACATTCTGTGTTCAACATTTCCCTTTTTATTTATGGAGTCCTTGTTCTTGACCACTGGCTTTGTTGGAAATTCCAGTCCCGCTTGTGGGAATAAGCTACTGAGCAGGAAGTGACACATGGAAGCTGTGAGGTGTTTCCTTTCACCTTGTGAACATGGGAGAGTCTCATAAAAGTCAGTGAGGAAATGCTGTATTGTTGGATATAAGTAAGTGTGTGATGGGATACTGTTGACGTGACTTTTTGCGGTGGCTTTTGGGGTGTTTCTTTGGGAAATTCAGTGGAGCTGTATGATGTGTTTCTATTGGCAAGACTGTCCCCAGACTACCGGATGTCACACACAACTTCCTGAAATAGAAATAATTTGATAACAAAGGGTGGCAGGGATGAGGTAATGATGCCGTGTCATGCAGTAAGCAAACAGCAAGTGCATGTAAAGGTTTGGCAAACCAATTTGCAGAAGTATCTCGGCGTCTTGTTCAGGAGTGAGGGTAGAATGGAGTGTGAGATGGATTGGCGGTTTGGCGCAGTGTCTGCAGGGATGCGGATGCTGTGTTGGACCATCGCGTTGAAGACAGAGCTGAGCCGGAAGGTGAAGCTTTCGATTTGCTGGTCCATTGACGTCCCAGCCCTTACCTATGGTCATGAGCTATGGGAAGTGACCGAAAGAATGAGTTTGCAGATACAAGCGGCTGAAATGAGTTTCCTCCGTGGGGTGGCTGGGCTCAGCCTTAGAGATAGAGGAAGGAGCTCGGACAGCTGCAGGGAGCTCGGAGTAGAGCCGCTGCTCCTTTGTGTTGAAAGGGGTCAGTTGAGGTGGTTCGGGCATCTGATCAGGATGTCTCCTGGGTGCTTCCAGTTAGAGGTGTTCTGGTAGGAGGCCCCAGGGCAGGCCTAGAACACGCTGGAGGGAATACATATCTCATCTGGCCTGGAAACACCTCAGGGTCCCCCAGGAGGAGCTGGAAAGCGTTGGATGTAGGTAGGAGTCATCTGGAATACTTTGCTCAGCCTGCTGCCCCGACGACCAGGCTAAGGATAAGCAGTTGGAAATATATTGTTGGATGGAAGGTTCACCGTGTAGTTCTGGGAAGACAAATTAGTTGTAATCAGATGTTTCGCACAGCTTCCAAACTCCATGCAAACAATGGGGTGCCCTTGAGAGAGAGGATGCTAAAGGTGTTTGACGAAGGATTTTCCTATAAAGCAATGTATAGACACATATAAAAGTAATCCCTCTCAGTCATCACTTATGACCCACTAGTGTGTGCACTCCACAGACCCTGCCCTCTGCTTGTATTTCCTTAATTTCTTCTGATTTTGCTTTTTTCCCGATGTTCTTGGGCACAGCATGCAGGTGAGGTTGGGATTTTATAAAATGGTAGTGACAAGGTGCCAGACAGTAAGCAGCAATGCAGCCAAGACAAAGCTGTAAATATTGCAGACAGTGTGGTGAAATGTCAAGCAGACAAAACTGGGGTTGGCTTTCAGTTTTGCTGGTGATATTGTCACTTTTTCTGCAATGCCAACTTTTGGAAGCTGGAAAAAAAAGATGCTTAACACCAGATGGCTAACACGTTTTCAGGTCTAGTCCACATGTACATGGGTATTTTGAAAACCTGATTATTCCCTTCTTCATTTAAGAAAATCCTGTCCACACAAGCGCTGTTTTTAAAAAATCACTGTGCAAATTAAGGCACAGCTGAAGCACTTTTAAGAGCATGCCAAACCAGCAGGTGATGATATAACCCTAATCCACGCAAAGAAGAATAAGAAAAAGATGTTGGACGATGAAAACCCCAAGAAAAGAGATAACAATGCACTCTCTACACGGTACAAGCCCAAACTCAATTTTTCCTGTCTACGTGTCAACACTGAAAATTACGTTTCTGAAAATCTTCATGGAGTTTTACAAAAGTCCATCATCAGTGACCAAAAACACAATTTTCATGAGGCCAAATTGCATATAAGAGGCAGCGTTTTAAAAAATACCTGTGTATGTGTGGACTAGGCCTCAAAATCAAAGACCAGCAGTACTTTTACACAGCTGCATCACTTCCTTTGCTGTGACAGGTCTGTCATGCCCTCCTGACCTCATCTGATCCTCATCTGGTATTAAAATTTGAGCGGTCAGATACGCAAATTATCACTTCAAGATGGAAATTACATCAGGTTTTGTGAGATGCCCTAAAATTAAATTATGTCTAGTGGCTTAAGCATAGATTCTGCTGTAACACAACCCCATGCAAAAAAAACAACATAAAAATCTCATCACATGCCTTAAATCTGAACCTTTTTCCAATGAGAAAGACAGTTTTAGAGAGAAAATGCCTCTCTGCCTTGTAAATGGTTATCCCATTGTACATCTGTTGGCCCTGCTCTTGGAACGGTTACGCAGAAGTAAAGTGACACCACCAGTTACTGACATTTCAGGTTTTTAAAAATTCTTTCCTTACATTACACAGTGGCAGTTTTGAGTTGGTGGGAATAGCCTATTGGTCAATGTAAAAGCCAAATGGTATTCCTTTGGCAAGTAACATCAGAATGCCATTCATGGTGGCTACCCTATTATTAAAGTGAAAGCTATTGTGGCCGAGCACTATGGCCTTGTGGAAAGAATGAGGCCTCACAATGCGGAAGCTGAAAGGTCTGGATCACACGTCACCGAGGCTTCCAGTCTCAGTGCAGGAGCTGGCAGCTGAAGTCGAATTCTCTGAGCTAACATTAATAGGAGCTGACAGACGGATTCCTTGCATGACTTACAAACCGTAATTCCCTCAGTGCTTAGAATTGAATTTTACTCCAGACAAAGAAAATATGTGCTTGATGCAAATTTGTTTTATGAATGGAACAAGGTAGAGGCTTTCCAATATCTGTCATTAAGAATCATTTGCCTTCTAAAAACACAAAATACTAATACGTTGAAAACTTTAGTTTCAAGGGTTGTAAACTTAATTTGTCAAAGATGCTGAGGAATGATCGATAGTGAGGCCAGTTAGAATGATGGACTCCCTGCAAAAACTGGATAAACATTTACACCATAGAGACCCTGAATACGAAACAATACAGGGCCATTAAAGGGTCTAGAGTACTCTCATAGGCTGCCAAAATATGTTTACTGGATCCACTGATGCTTAATCCCCTGCCAGGGAATCTTAGAGCAGTTTAACATTGCTGGGAAGTCTTTTTAACAGCTCCACATTCATTCACACAGGAGGCCTTTTAGATCACGGACCTCTGACCCCACTTATTTGGTTGTTTGTGTTCACTAATCAGCCAGTAATCCCCAGAAATGTCCAAATCAGTCTTTGGGTTTTCCTAATGGAGCCCTCCCTGCTCTGCTTGGCTGTCAGCATTCTGGGGAGTGGACGGGGTCATTGAGAGCACTCTCTGCCGGGGTGAGGAGGTCCGGACAGACGGCAGCCATCCACGTTCATTTAGATCAAGAAGATTTAGAATAAGCGTGTTTCTCTGGTCTTGATTCTGAATCGCTGAGAGAGAAAAAGTCCAAACTGGATAAAGGTATTGCAGCTTATTTGCTGTGTTGCACCATCCTGTGTATTAAACCCTCCTCTGATTATAAACTTAAACATTTATGAGACACGGGTCAATAGTACGATTGTGTCTTTTGAATGAAAGATTTAAAAATTATTGGCATCAGCAATCAAACAAACTGGTTTGCTAGCAAGCAGCAACCTCCGGATCTGAAAAGTGAAGCCACTGCCAAAGTGCCTTAAACCTGCATTCTTTCTAATGGCCAGCAGGGGGCGACTCCATTGGTTGCAAAAGAAGTCGAAGTGTGTGCAACTCTATAACAAAATGTCCCTACTTCTCACCTGATTTGTTACTTCGGTAGACATTTTCCTTATGTGTTTATGGTCTTTATCGCTAGTTTAAACTCTTCTTCAATACAGTACAATGTTCATTTTGCACAATATAGTCCCATCTAGAGTAAAACAGACGATAAAGCAGGGTATGCTTTAGGGCATGACAGCCGCTACCACAGCGGTGTCCTTGACTTCTCATTCATTCACAGCTTCACTCTCTCATTAATGGCTCACAAAACAAAACAATATGGCAATGGCTAAAATCCCCAACTCGCGGCTTCAGAACAGCAGCCATAAACCAATACGTGACATTACAGTGGCTATGTCTGCTTATTTTCTACAGTCTGTGCTTGCTAACTGACAGCTCACAAATTCAAACATTAAAATCGTATCAATTTTTTTTTCACCTGAAAATATTCAGGCTGCATTGTAATGCCGTAACTGGCTGAATTGCAAAGAATTTAATTCAACCCAGTGGTGACTTGGCATGGTCAGTAACAGTTTTTTAATGGCTTTATTTAATAGAGGAAATTGATAAAAGGCATCACATTTTAAATGGATTCTAATGCTACATCCATCTTCCCTGGAGCATTTCTTCCTTCTCAGACAGGCTCACTGCCAGAGGCCCTAAAAACTCTACTATTTTCTGGTCCCCCCACCACCCGCAACCTCAGCTCTCTGCAACCTCCTCTCTAGCCCGTCTGTCTGTCCTCCCAGAGAGGCTCCCAGGGCCAGGCCCAGGGAGCCATAAAGGGCTGGTTTGTGTTTGGTTAGTGGTGCAGAGCGCCATGTGAAAAGCTTAATTTCGAAGGTCCAGGGGGATTAAACCATGCAGGAGGCAGAAAAGGAGGTGGTGTATGTATGTGTGTGTGTGTTATCGTGAATTTGGGTATGTGTGTCTAGTGAGGCAGGCAGGCTAAGGTCTCGGTCCTCAGTTAAAGACAGACATATGATTTCAATTAAGGTCCTCCACCTTTTTCTCCTCATCCCCTCCTCCTCTCATCCATCTATCCCTCCCTGAACAAACTGTGGTTGTGGACTGAGGTACTAGAGCTGAAACTGCAGTCTTCTCTCATTCAAGACCTTATTAATCAGGGTAACTTTCAGTCAGGTTGATGAATGGAGGAACATGGTGCCTCTTGGCTGAATGCTAAACACAATGCAGTTTATATGAGCTTATATGGAGGTAAATGCACATGCCGGCAAAAGCAAACTTTCTTTCTCTTTCTGTCTTTCTTTCTTTCCGTCTTTGGCATCGGTTCATCCTGAGCCATTAGCCATGCTTGGTTACAATTGTAAAACAGGTCAGTGAAATCAGATGGCAGCCTGGATTTATGTCCACATAGAAGTAGACATTGCTGCTTCTCATAAATAGTTACTGCATTTAGATCTCTTTTGCCTCCTTTCTCTGACTTTCTTCCCCCTTTCAAAGTTTTTCTTCTTTCGAGCCAGGAGGAATGCAGTCAAGATTTGGGAGAAAATGAAAGAGTAGCGATGCTCAAGAGAGAGAAATTAGGAAATAGATGATCTCACAGATGGCCTTTTTCAACAGTCTTGTTATGTTGAGTTTCTGTTGGAGATAAAAGTGGAGCTGCTCATATTAACTCTAAACTGTTTTGACTACACTGGGAAAACAAGATAAGGTTTCCAAGGGAATTAGGGTGATAAGGCACTCACCAAATTAACGGGACTGTCACCTTAAGACAAAATCCCCATTAAACCTATATGTTGTCCAGACGTGAAAAGGTAGAATAAATCTTTTTAATGGGAAAGTTGGCTTACAGCAGATTTCTGTGTAATAAAAGGAAACCAAGCCACCATACCTTCAGAGCAACTTGAAAGCACTTACAGGTCCTGAATGTTACCAAACTGGCATTTTTATAAGGCAAGCACCAGATGTGCTGCCTTATAAATCTGCCATCCACCCAAAGCAAATATCTTTGCAACAGGCATGCGAGGAAAGAGTGTTACGGGAAAGAAAGACAAAAGGAATGGTTGGGGAGGGGGTTTAGTTCAGTTGAAACAGGAGTCACACCATGTCATGCAGGAGTGTGAGGGTGAAAATGGGTAAACATGTACGTGCTGCCGATAACAGGGAAATAAACCCACAGTTTTTTAAGGGCTCTGTACAGATTTTCCCTTATCTGAATTAAGGGCATAAAGCAGGCCAGTCCCCAGAAGAAAGTATTGGCATTGTACGGCTTAGTCCCGTTACACCCCTTGCCCCTACCACTCAGCCCTTATCCCTTCGTTTTGCACGTTCACATCTCGGTGTAGATTGCCCCAGTTCTTGTTGGGATTGAGAGATATTGCAAAGTGTTAGGGCTACATGGCCCTCCAAAAGGAGGTTTATTAGAGTCTCATAACAATCCAAAACGAGTGTTATGAGAAATCATCGGCAAGATGGCTGCACAAACAACAAAAGAAATCTACAACTGTATTTAAATATTTTATAAATATTTTCATTACAACAAGCATAAGACAGAAAATTGCTCGTAGTATGCTGATGTCTCAGTAGCTAAGCAGCTAGCTAGCTAGCTAGCTAACTTTACATTGTTATTGCGGATTTGTGCATGATAGTACTGCATTCTGATATATTTACATGCAGCATTACCGCCCTTTGATGGCATATGATGTCTGGAATTTAGCAGAAGTCTGGCAAAGTTGCTGCACGTTTCCACTCCTGTGATATCAGTGCAGACTGGCACAGCAAGAGCACGGGTTGCTAACATTAGCCTGACTTGTTTGATCGATTAGCGTGAAACTTAAGTTATGAATGAATTGCTCTTTTTCCAAGAGATAAATGGCAAATGTCATTGTGATAACACCATTATTGCCATGGTTTTGTCCATTTATGTAAACACCATCAACGGCAACTGATGACGCATCAGGGTCTTGAAGGGTTGTCCCTCTTCATAAGGGAAGATTTTAACCAGTAACCCTCACAACTTTGTTCTTCAAGGGCAAAAGGGCATTCGAAAGCAATGATAGCGGTACAACATAAGAAATATGACTGGTCCAAAGTTACTGCAAACTATGGATGTGTTCCATTTGTATGGTTCATACCCATGAAACATCAACTTTCCAAATGTGACATGGTTCCTATTTCATGCTTATGAGCTTTCTTTGTCACCAAAGCCAAGCAGCAGAGCGCTGAAGACATCTTTTCGAGACCAACAAACAACAAAACCGGCTGTTTTTTAACAAGGATCAGCGACATTTTATGCCATGACTGTGGCACCAAAACTGGATGTTCTGAACCAAAACTTGATCTTTTCCGAACCGTAACCAAGTGGTTTCCAGAAACGTACAGTGCCAACACTTATTCTGGCGATTGAGACACTTAAGGATAGACAGATTGTCGAGTACATCTGTGACAATTTTTAATTACGGGCTATGTAAATATAACCGACGAGATCTTCTTTAGAGTAGTTTCACCTTCAGGCATCGAAGGAAGGTGGAAATGTCGTTTTTTCTTGTCTTTATATCATCATATATGTTAGCATGTGATTACTTGTCCTCCTTTACATGTCATGTTTGTACAGATTAGGAGTCATAAAGGTAATATCTTAACTGTCATGCCACTGCAGGAGCGTGTAACATAATACACACCTAGGGATTTACCCCCACTACCTCCTTTATTCTCTGAGCACAGGCATGAATAAGCTCGCCTGACAGTCATTTAGTTATTGTACTGATTGTGATCTGCAGATTTAGCCCCTGTCTAAATTTGAGAAATGAATAATGGCTTTTCATTAAAACTCAAAACACATGTTGAGACGGTGATTTGTTCCGAAGAACTTTCACCCTTCCAGTTGTGGATATGATCTCAGAAAATGAAAGACGTAGGATTAATTGAACTGTGAAATAAAGGAATTCTAGGTTCAAAAGGGCACTTGGGGTAAAATCCTTCCATCCGTTTTCTTTTACTGTTGAAATGCTTTAAAAATTGATCTTTCAAAGAAAGGGTGGAGATGTTTTGGGCAGGAGAGTGGTACAGAAAGCAGCATTAAAATGTAAGTCCCAGGTCAAAACAAATGGTGTGTCTAATTCAGCATTAGGGCCACATGTTCATTTGAACTCTCATTCTACTATAGTGTGGATGGTGGGGGGGGCATCTGTGATTTCATTAAATGTCATTAATCCTTGTATATTCACAGATGTGAAAGTTAAGGGAACCTTTGATTAAAATCATATGAGATCCGCCATCTGTACAAATAGGGCTAAAGATAACGAGTAAGATCTGGTTTGGCCTGTTTGTTTCTGCGGTGAGCACCAGGCTTCAGAGTGTCTGGTTTACTTGGAGAGGGAGCCACAGAGAGCTGGGTGTTTCTGACATCCTGCCCAAACAGGGTTTGGCCTCTGGGAGAGAAGTTGCATGGAGTGCTGACTCCCCTGCCTGCTTCTCCGAACTTTAACCATGAATGGCTGTCTGCTAGTGTTTTGTTCGGAGGGTTTCGGGATTCATCCATCTTTACTGTCCGAGGTTTTGGGGAGAGTAGGAAGAGGTGGTTTTAAATTTCTTGAAAGCCATCAGTCTTAACTACAGGAGGCATGGCAATGACAGAGCCGCTTTTCCAAGTTGTGGGCTTGTTGGTGTAGAGGAGAGGCGGACTGAAAAGTGCTGATTACAAAAGACCTGTGAGTGTTTGGGTGTGTGAGTGTATGTGTGTGAGTGTATGTGTGGTCCTGGTGAGGGTTGAGGACAGGATGACATCCAGCAGACCCATCTGTTGAAGTGACGGGGGGTCCTGTCTGGAGAAGCTGTGAAGCTCCACCTCCTGTGGGTAAGGCACTTTAAACTTGCCCAAAACACACATGGTCACGCACAATCTCACACACATGCTCGGACACTCATTCCAGTGGCTCACCATTACAACAGTCCGACTGTCTCTCATCCTACTGCGTTGCTTAACTTGTAAACAAGTCATTTTGTTTCAGCTAAAATGTTTATAAGCTGCCTATCTCTGAAATTCAAAACACTAAAACACTATCAGGGGTGGTGACATCATCGCAAGCCATGCAATAAAACTTTATCTGTACAGTTCAGTGTCCGAGACGGACGAGCCGGGCTGGCAGTGAGCGCTATCACTGAAGTGCGCTGATAGCTGTGGTAAACACTGAAAGGCTCGCTGATGTCACTGTGGGGTTTGTGTAAATCCATGAAAAGGGCGTTGACCTCTGCATAAACACACTGAGTATACAGTGGTGTAAGTGTAGGTGTCTGTGCATCTGTCCTGCATTAGTCCAGCAGATTTCTTCCAAACAGCTCCAGTGGAGCAACCATGGGGCAAGAATGTGGAAAGTGTGCTGCAGCACGTCAGAAAGATGATAATTTAATCTTTTACAGTATCTCAGCTCTGTCAGCTTCTATAAACTCCTCAATCCATAGAAGAAGGAGCCAGGGAGGAAAAAACTAAACATTTTTTCAATATTTACTCTACACAAGTTAATTTGTTTTGACAGAAACATCTGCAGGAAATCTAAGTCAAGCTCCTTCTTAATAAGCCTTACTATTAAAGAGGGGAAAGCAGAAATGATGTGGAAAAAAGCTTTTCTCTCAAATCCTCACTGCTGTGAAGCCTCATTTAGGAACAACCGCTTTTTCTGCCTTTGAAGAATTGTGGCTTTCTATTCAGGGCACCACTGGGCTTGTTTTCTGTCTTTACTCTCATTTCCTGAGCTAAAACATAATGGTGCATTCTGTAATGGGTCCATTACCCTTTTTTCTTCCTCCTAACATTATTAATTATTTCTCTGATGTAACCTGCTCTTTCTCTTTCACCATTGTGTCCATGCTTTTGTGGTTTTGCATAATCTCCGTACTATTAACAGCAGATATCTTGTAATGTTTTCTTTGCTTCTTTAAAATTTCTTAAATGTTTTTTTTCCCCTTTCTTTGTAGAATTTCCGTCCCATCACCAGTGGATATGTTGGCTCCAGTCGCAAACCTTCATACACCCCTGAACCCCAGAGCCCACAGGCTCCTCAGTATCAGCAGGTTCCCCATTCCCCGCAGGCTCCCCAGCCCACTCACCTGAATAACGGACACGCCAGACCCAACAACGGCCACAGCTATGGATACGGAAATGGAACCGGACACGCTCAATACAACAACCCAGCGGGACTTTATTCCCA
This sequence comes from Epinephelus lanceolatus, assembly GCF_041903045.1. Taxonomy (NCBI): domain Eukaryota; kingdom Metazoa; phylum Chordata; class Actinopteri; order Perciformes; family Serranidae; genus Epinephelus; species Epinephelus lanceolatus. Next base: position 36,303,843 of record NC_135744.1, read on the forward strand.
CAACGGCAGCAACGGAGACAGATCTCTGCCAAGCAAGATGGGAGGCCTTAGCCTCAGCGCCACACATAGGTGAGGTGATCAAAGTGTTTGCTGCATAGAAAGGCACAGAAAGTAAAATATAGACAAATGGGTCCTAAAACCTACCACAGCTTTCAGTTTTGTCAGGATAAGTAATCTGTATTAACTGATAGTTGCAAACTTTACCTCATTTTTTACCCTTTTTTACTACCAGAAAAAAAAATTCAGAGCCATCAACATTAGACGTATCGGCTTGTCGCTCCATACATAGATGAATTACTTAACAGGCCCAGGGGCCCAAAGTCACAGGGTCGCCCCCCGGCCTTCACCTGCAAGAGGTTACACAAATTTAAAGCATACTGTGATGCAGGGGAACTACAGGGAGACAAAAAACTACTTAAAAAAAAAATGCGCAGAATGTCCAAAAAAAGACGCAAATAAACCCACAAAAGACACAAAACAACTACAGTCACAAAATGACCACACATCTACCCCAAAGACACACACAATGACCCCAAAGAGATGCAAAGGAACTAAGACAACACAGAAAACAAAATGACCAAGAAAGATACAAATATACCTCATACAGAGACACGAACTTACCAAAGAAGACACACATATACCTCAAAGGGACGCAAAAATGACCTCAAAGAGACATAAAACAACCACAAAGAGATGCAAAGGGACTACAAAGAGAAGCTAAACGACTACAAGCAGTCAGAAAAATGACCAAGAAAGACACAAATATACCTCAAAGAGGCATGAAACGACCACAAAGAGATGCTACAGAAATACAAATAGACACACAACAACCAATGCCTCAAAAAGACACAAAACAACTACAACCACTACACAGTCAGTGTAAGAGAGGTCATGGGGCCTTTTGAATACCTGTGCCCAGGGGCCCATTGTCTCATTATCAGCCTGAGTCTCCCTGACTTTTCTCAGAGTCTGTCACTCAACACCAATTTTGTGTGAAAATCACACAAGGAAATAGTAGTGAGATTCAAATGTCTGCTTCTAAAATCCATTAACTTTCCATTAAAGCATCACAAAGTCAGATTGTTAAAAAAAAATGCACCTACGTTGTATTTTGACATTTCCCAGATGCAGCTTTTTAATGTGCTGACTCCCCTAACACATAGCAGAAACACAGAAACAGACACACTTTAAAGGTCTCTTGACTCACCTGCACAGATGGCCATGTGGACTGGAGAAACAATTTGTTGTGGTGCATCCCCTCGAGCGGGCAATAAATGTGTGTGTTTAGTCTCCCACTGAACATCCTCTCCAGCACTCCTAGAGCTCCCCAGGACGGGACTGTTAACTCTGATCAGGCCCACACACACATTATGAGACACACACTCTCTAATTTTTTTATTGCACAATTTCTTTAAACTCTCCTCTCTTTCTTTTTCCTGTCTCTCACTCAGTCTCACTTTCACCAGCGCAGGCTTTTTCTCACACACACACACAGACACACAAACATACACACACACTCAAGCTGCAGTGAAGCGCTTCCTTCAGACTCCTGGAGGGGAGTCTGGAGACAAACAAGCAGCTAAGTGTGTCAGGGTTTGAGCACATCTGTCAGCAGCCCTGCTCATCTCCCAGCGGCTCGACCAGTTGAATGTATCAAGTGAACAGGATCCATCCTGTTAGCTTTGGGAACAACTTGATGGATGAGTGAACATGCAGATCCATAGCACGGAGCTGTTGTGATTAAGACTTCATGCCTGTGGAATCACATGTAGAGTGTAACGTGTTCACCTCTGTTTTCCCCTCCGTGCTTCCATCTCTGCTGTCTCAGTTTGTCGAGTTTTCTTTCCTTCCTTTGGTGGTCCGGCAACTGCCATCTGTTCTTTAATCTTTTTGTTTAGGCTACTCCAGCTCCTTCCATTCGTCCCTTGCTCAAACATCACATCAGGGCACCAGCTGATAAAAGACAAAAAATACAGTGGCCACATTTGATACCAGAAAAAAAAACGCTCAGCTTCTTTGTTGTCTTGACTGAGAGAATTTAATGTTTTTTGTCACCTGTCATTTAATCATCATTGATTAAATTGCAGCACAGTAACACTGTATCTTCCCTCCCTCGTCTCCTTCAGCCCAGAGCCTCCAACACACTCCCCTGTGGGCCGTAATGGTTTCGACCCACACTCAGACGTCTACAAGATGCTGCAGGACTACGAGGAGCCTGCCTCTGCACCTAAACAGTCTGGCTCCTTCAAATACCTGCAGGGAATCCTGGAGGCTGAGGATGGAGGTAGGGGAATCTGTGTGAACGTTGACATGTGTGAAGGTGAAGGGAAAATACAGCGTGCACTGCAACCAACGTTTATAGTGGTGTCATACTTTTCCCAGGAGCAGGGAGATTACTGTAACTGATGCTGTGGTGTCATGTTGACAATATGACACTGAAGTCCCGTTTCTACCAACACTTTCAATACGGTACTTTTGGAACCAAAAGAAATCCTTCAGACGTGGTACCTAGACTCTAGTGTTTCCACCACAAACAGTACTCATAAATATGGGTGGGGTTGTTGTCACTCGCTGCTCCATCCAGCACTCACTGTATTTCCTCATTACCGGTGACACAGATGCAAGTCTGCACCTCATTTATCGTCCACAGAACGAGGCTGCACACCAACATTATCAGAGCAAAATAGAACAGCAACTCTTCACAGTGGAAATGGAAAAAAAGCATAAGGAACTGAACTATACCATACTGCTTGCTGGAAATGGGGCTTAACTGACCTGATGGTGAAAGCAGCTTTTACAAGGCTATACATGAGCCATAGCGCTGCAGCTAACAACTATTTTCATTAGCATTTCATCTGTCAGTTCTTTTCTCAGTCATGATTAATTGTTTAATGTTAAAATGTCAGGAAATAGTCGAATTGTCTAATAACAGTGTCCTCGGGGCAAAGTAGAAAATTCATATTGCTTCAGTGGCCGACCAGCAGTCCAAAATTCGAATATTTCATTTAATAAAAGACTGAAAGCTGTTTCTCTTTGGCATATTTGCTCAAAAAAAATGACATTAACATGGGTTAATCAAGTAAGAAAATATTTGTTTTTTCTCAATAATCTGGGATACTACCATATTCAAGGCTGTATCTTGTAAAAAAAATGATGCATCGCGTGTGACAAAGAAAAAAACAAAAACATCTGCAGTGATATAATGTGTTGTGACTTTGATACACTTGACTGCTCCAGTGTCAGCAGGCTATAAAATGTTGAAATGACCAATATTACTGCGGAGGTACAAAATAAGGCTGGGCAATAAAACGATCTTGATACAGTATCGCAATAAAATATGTGTCGATGACGATGGTAAACTAAAGTCATTTTTACTCAATATGGATGGACCAGGAAACACAACAAACCTTTTCCATCACCTGAAAAGGTGGCATCCCAGTGACTACACTGAGAGCATGTAAATCGGGGCCAAAACTGCAGTAGGTCCACCAACAAGTGTTGATCAACACCCTAGCGGGGCTGTACCAAAACACCAATCAATAGTGTTGTCTTTTGCCGGCGTAACCCTGAGAAGCGATCAAAAAGGAGCAGAGACGCAGTGTCATACTAGCAGAAGACATGATGCCCATGAACACTGTGGAGAAAGATTTTGTTCAAGAAATTAATTAAAGTGCTAGACTGCAGGTGCGAGCTCCCAGGCAGGAAATTATTTTCTCAAACTGCTCTACCCCAGCTTTACGAGGAGTGTTGTTGGGAAGCTGGAAAATCATTTGGTTTGTTCTGGTGTCAAACATTATCAGGATACTTTTCAAACTCGCAGCATTATCAAATCATAAATTGTGATAAATATCTATATTGATCAATACAGGGAAAATTATTATGATAATATTTTTTGCCATACCGCCCTGCCCTAGTACAAACTGAGACAGCTACAATGTGGCGAGCATCAGGGTATGCCTGTGTGAATCTGTGCAATTCTCACAAAGTATTTTCTCAAGTCAGGTACTTTTGGTTGAAGTCTCTGAGTAAATATTTCCTCCTGTGTAAATCAGACTCGTGGTTCCAGCCAAAGGAACATCTTGCCTTGCTCAGGCAGCTCCCCTCTCACTGTTTTGATCTGCTCTGTCTTACTGGCATAGTTTTCCTTTTATAGAAAGACAGTGAGGTTCAGGGATGGAGAGGAAGCGTGTGAGAGAGAGTGCGCGTAAACAGGAGAAAGCAAGAGACGCAGGGAGCAGGAAAAAGATGAAGAGCTTTAAATAGCTCACACACGGATGAACAGGGGAGGGAAGTTTTGGTTTGGCAATTTACTGCAAAAACAACTTCACAAAGGGCAATAAAGTGAGAAATATGGTTTTCCTGTCTGCCTTCTGACCGCTCAGCATTCCAGCTTTTGAGGAGGAGTCATGTGATGCTGACAGCAGCAGAGGAGAGCTAATCCTCTGAACTAAAACATTCTTTTCAGGTTCCATGTTTACCACTAAAGCAGGGCTAATGTTGTGAAAGTCGTAGTTATGGGCCAAGTGTTGGTATGTCAAAGCGGAAATAGCCTGGACCTCAGAGCAGTGGGCTTATGAACTGTTAGCACGGATTCTCTGTGATGAATGTTTTTCTCAACCTCAGGAACACTGAGGCGTCCTTGAGAAAAGACCCTTAATCCTTATTACTATTAGTGGAGTGTTACCAGCTGTGAATGTATAAATCTTCAGTGTCAGAGTCAGCACGGATAGTCAGTAATGTTTTCCATAGGTAAATAATGGTTTTTAATATATGTATGGTATGTGTTTTTGCTCACAGTCATTCATGTGAACTCTGAATTCTCAGTTAAATTAGAGAATATATATCAATAGCTATAATATATATCTATATCTTCAGTTAAGAGGTGGGGAGACAGTTCAAAATTTTCACGAATCAGGAGTTGATTTCCTCCAAAATGTTTACACAAGCTGCCACAGCGACCATAGATTACATTGAGCCAACTAAACACTTTTAGGGCTGACCAACTTTTAAGACAAACAACCTACTTGAAGTAACCGCTAGCCTAGCAACATCAAGGCTACATCCATCCATCCATTTTCATCCGCTTATCTGGGGCCGGGTCGCAGGGGCAACGACCAAGCAAAGCACCCCAGATGTCTCTTTCTCCAGCAACGCTTTCCAGCTCCTCCTGGGGGACCCCAAGGCGCTCCTAGGCCAGGTGAGATATGTAGTCCCTCCAGCATGTTCTGGGCCTCCTACCAGTGGGACGTGCCCAGAACACCTCAAACAGGAGGCATCTTGATCAGATGCCCGAACCACCTCAACTGACCCCTTCCAACACAAAAAAGCTCCGTTCACATGTCCGAGCTCCTCACCCTATCTCCAAGGCTGCGCCCAGCCGCCCCACGGAGGAAACTCATTTCAGCCCAGAGTTCATGACCATACGTGAGGGTTGGGACGTAGATGGACCAGTAAATCGAAAGCTTTGCACAGCGCCCGCATCACTGCAGAGGCTGCACCCAACCGCCGATCCATCTCACGCTCCATTCTTCCCTCACTCGCATCATCAAGGCTACAAATGACCCATAATGCAGAACTCTCTGTCGGAGCTGGCTAGTGTAACTGTCTTACATTGTCTTATGTTCAGGCCAAAAGGGTATGATATTAGAAAAAATATAGCCAAAACGATCTTCTGAAACCCAGAATAATAGCATAATAATGCTGTGTGTCATATCCTTGATAGTGGTAATATAACACTGACTTATTTGAAAATTAATTTTTAAGAATGAATAAGTAAAACGTCAATAGATAATGTACACTGGAATGACATACTGTATTGATCAAACATTGGCCAATACATAGAATAAAGCCACTGACATGGAAAAGCCTCAGTCTGTCATATTTCAAAATAAATCAGTCACTGATTTTACCTAAGATTATTATCTCAGGACAAGAGTAAAGTCTTCCCGCTTGGTTACCCTATCTCTGCATCTACCTTTGATGTGAGAGCTGACAGGATAATCCACAGCACAAGGAACAACGCTGACTGCTCCTGCAGTGAGGCCTGGAGCGAGGCCAGAGCATACTGTTTCCTTAATTTAGCACTTACCGTTACACTCAAAGCAACGAAAGAGAGGTAGAGCTAAAGAAAGAGGGTTGGGGGGAGAGAGTCACTGGTGATGGATTAAAGAGATTTAAAGGGGACGCCTTTTGTCTGCTGTCTTTCAGTTTGGGAGACTGACAGGTTGACTGACAGGCTAAGCCCCCGATGAAACAGAAAGACAGTTTACATTGGGATCATTTTAAAAGCTACCTGTCTCTTTGTTGATGTTTGTCATTTAATCTGTGTGAGAGTGTGAAATCCTGCCACAGATGTTGCTAAAGTTTCCCCCTCTGTTGTTTTTTAATAGTGCAATAAAGAAGAAACAAGTCAGATTAACAATTGCAAACGTTCTACTCTCAGGTTAAAGTCAAATCATCCTGTTTTCCGATGCATACCTTTGCGTCAGGCTTTTAAATCACAGTAGTTGGTCCCCTTTTGAAGGCGAAAGCCCCTGCAGAGGCCATGTTGACTTTCAGGGGCTTTTAAAGTTAAAGCAAACAAGAGTGTCAGTTTACCCAGAATTCCTCAGACTCTGCCATGATTGGATGGCAGTGTGGATGGAAGAGGGGTGGAGTGACTGCGAAATACTGGTGTTAAGTTGTGTTTGAAGCAATACTACCTAAGGTTTGTAGATGATAGAAAGTTGCACCTGTTGTTCCAGGTCTGTTTATTCCATAGCATGGTTTGCATGGTTTTATTTCGTTAGGGTCTGGACTTTACTTATGAGAGGAGGAGGTTGCTGGGGTTGTTTATTTTATCTTGACCCGCCCTGGAGGTACATATATTTTTCTTTGAGCCTCCCTGAGTAACTTGGGGAGAATGCATGACCCTCCCTCCCCCATAAATAACCATGTTTTTGTGGATTCACCCCAAACAAAGGTATGGAGCCAATGCAACGAGCAAACAGAACAGAGGGATTCTGAGTTGAAATAAATACAAAATACAACCATTCAAAGTTTGATGTCCCTCCCCTAAGCCAAATCAAAAAACATAACTCTCTCCCTAATGCTTAAAACAATTGTTTAAAGTGCCTCCCCTATTACAAGTAACAAACAGTACCTTATATGTTAACAAATAAGCCTTTACAGACAGAACTGTTTCTGTATGTTAAAAAGAAATGCAGTCATTAAGCTTGTTTACTGTTGAGCGTGAAGACTTTTCTGTTGCTGATGAGATCTATTTTTTATTTTTCACTTTAATTAATTTGAGTGAATTTAGTGGGAGGACAGACAGAAGATGACGTGATGGGGGAGTGTTTCTTTAACAGTTGGAAAAGGAAATAAACAAAATTCCAGTGATCTCTCTGAAACCTCATCCATTCCTTAAAATCCAGGGTTATTTGTTGAAAGAATTTCCTGAAAAATATCACATTCCTAACCATTCTTTACATTATGTGTTTCCACTAAAGTGGCTTTACTGTACATCAGCTTGCCGGGGTGTGTTTTCAGCAGATAGCTCGTCACAATATGATGAATGATGGTCACAAAACGCAGTTTCAGTGCATGTGAAGTCCTCAGGAGGGAGGCAGGCTGTGTCCTGTCTCAGAGTAAGACCACCATCACCGCTGTGTAGAGAATTTAGTAGTAGAATTTGTCACTTTTATCTTGCCTCAAAGGTTTAATGAGATTTTAAATGAATGTATCTTTTATTTTATTTGAACAATCTGATTAGAATCGTCCGTATTTGGGACCAACACAAATACATCAGTCATGTCCTCCCGTGACGTTCTGTGGAAAAATAGAGGGAGCATTCCACTGAAATTGTTGTTCCACAGGGATCAAGTCAGAGCTGAAAAGATACAAGATTTAAAGCCCTCGCAAGATTTCTAGTCCAGTGGGGGTAAACATGCGATGCCAGTGGTGAGGAGCTTAACCATCTGTTGGCACAGGGGAGTTGTTGTTTTGACAGCACTATAGACTAGCAACCATTATAGCTTTTCATTTCATTTGCTTCTCTATAAATGCACAAAACACGCCCATCATTAGCTCCCACTGCCAAAAGTGAAGTCATTGTTTTATTTGAATGAACTACAGTGGAGAGACATTGAAGTGCTCGGTTTAGAGTGATCTGAAACAAACAAAAACAAAAATAAATCTGTAGTTTTACTTCATATTATCAAATTTGTCAATTTTGTCAGCACTTTCTGTCTGTTTTCTGTTTTCCAGCATTTTTCTTAAATGTTTATCCTCTCTGAGTGCATGTGTGGCCCCAGAAATTAAAAAGTTTGCCTTTTGAAACATTTCAGCTGAACATTATCCCATTTTTCGATGATCCTTCTTGTCATGTAATCTTGATAAAACCCTTTTTAAACCCCTTGGAGCAAGAACAAATGAAGTTTTGTTTTGTTTTGTTTTGCCATTGTTGAAAAGTTGATACCATGTGCCATAATAGCTGTCTGAAATGATATTATTACAGCTGTTTATTTATCTTTTGACACTGTGATTCCCTTAAATTCCCCGAGGCCTCACATTCTGCACTTGACAGGTTTGAGTTAGGACGGGGGCTGTTTTACAGTACGTCTGGTTGATATTAGTCACAGTGAAGGACACACATTGTGCCGTAAATGTTGCGTGTGGTGAGATATGTGTTGTAATGGGCTGACCTGTCACTATGTGTCAAATAAAATATGGTGTCTGTCTGGCCGCATTTGGTTAAAAAAAAAAAAAAAATCAGGGCCAAAGTAGTCTGGCTATTTAAAAAATGTCGAAGCAAGACTAAACAAGCACTCATTCATTCTGCTTTTTGCATCTATTCCTGACTGTGGTCTGAGGACTTTTATTAGTCAACCTCCCCCTCTGTGAGAAAGTCACCAGAGTGCTGCACATAAAAGGTTTTCCATTAGAGTGAATCATTAGCTAATAGAGACATTAATCCCAGAAATAACATACCCAGCTGCTAATGTCAGCTCTTAAACACACCATGGAGCAGTCAGAGGCTAACTGTGACTTGTGCTTTCAGTCAGGTGCCTGATGCGAGTTAATTAGACTGTGGTTAGTGGCAGTGATAGGTGGCCTGTTGGCCTGAATAGACTCTGCTGGCACATCATCAGTAAAGGGAAGTCATTTAATGCAGTTCACGGCTGTGCCCCACTGACCTACCCTCTACCCCTGGTGCACTCGTAACCACCACAGTGGCTCCAGATATCCAGCACTAAGTATGTCCCTTTCATGCATTCCAGCCAGGCATAACTAAACGCTTGATGATTGGATTTGATCGCTCTTAATAAAAAATGCTATTCATGGGAAAGCAGCAACCTTTAGTTTTAAATATAGACTTTTTATCTAACATTATTGCATCACATGTGGTGCTGGTGTAGCTGGTTGAGTTGGCTTTATACTTAACACTCTCAAAAAAGCAACAGAGCAATATCTGTGCTAAATTTGAAATAAAATCCCCTCAAGGTGTTGTCATTTTTCATTTGGCCAGATATTTACATTCAGCTAAGACGATGTGTTTAACTGCTGTCTACTTTATGATGAATGTCATCGCAACCTCATCTTGTGTCGTTCACAGTTACCGTGCGATTGTAGCATATCGGCGCGATGGTTAAAGATTGATGATGTAACATGGGATGTTTTCCTCGCCAAGTGTCTATCCAGGCTGACTGATGAATTCCTACTAGGAAGTGGCACTTTAGACTCTTGAACGGAGCACACAGGAAGGAGCGAGAGACACAGAGAGGTCAAAGACAGGGGAAGGTGTATGAGAGGGAGGACGACAAGAAGAAGTTCAGGGACACGGAGTATCCTCTTATAAGTTAACACAGATTTTTTATTCTGTGGCTAAAACGATACTTAAATGTGCTTTGCAAAGCATTTTCACATCAATGAATCATTACACTTGGATGTATTTCATGAAAGTGAAAGCATAAATCTCTTCTAAATCATCACGTGGACCAATGCAGTGGAGAGGCTGGGGAAGGGGACAAGTAGCAACATCCTGTTTGTGAAATCAGCAACACGGCTAATGTGAAATATGATCTTAAGTCACATGAACATTAACTCTAACCATGCAACGACCTCTAACAGGAGATAGCCTGCAATTTGTCGTAAGTATGATGCAATAATGCAGCATTACAGGCAAAATGACAAAGACAAATGGAGTTGCCTGAACTATTTGAACTCCTTTTAATACTTAATGGTGTCCTTCCATGAGAACTATGTCTTTGAGTTTGACACAATGTACAAGCAATGCACGTATAGCATGAATATAACAATACAGGAACACAGAGAAACTTTAATTATTTTGCCTTATTAATTTACAATTTTATTATTATTATTATTTATTTTTATTTTTGTTGTTTGCGTATTGTTATTATCATTACAATAAACATTACACATGAAAACTGAACATGGCTAACATTAGCTCACTAAGTACATTTTCACCTGCAGTATGTGCAACTTACTGTTTTGGGAGACACAGCAAGCTCTTGATCACGTAACGGTTCTCCTTTTTACATTTTGATATAAAAAGTGTCACACAAGCCAGATGTGGCCTGGGATGGTCGCCAGAAACTGCCTCTTGCTCTGGGTTTTGTACAGTCATCATTGCATCATAAGCCCCTTTCTCACTGCCCTTTCAAGGCAGGAATTTCGCGTGGGTATTCCACCTCCACGTTCTGTATAAAAGGTACAGTCATGGAATGGGATGACAGAGTTGTCTCGCCTTTAATCGGAGGTAGTAACAGTGCTGAAACAAGGTCTGTATTAAACGGACAGCTGGCAGGACAGAATCATGGGAGGCACGGGTGTGTTCCAGTTTGACAATGTGTTATGTGTTTGACTGACCGTGGGAGATTAAAAAGCAGTTAGCGGCTTACTCAGGGAAGAAGAATAGCAGCCAAAACTGTACAAGGTGCGTGAGCTCATTACCCTCCAAGCAGAGGATGAGATCAGTCGCCATATCACAGAAACAGTGAATGATTGTTATTGCCACTTTAAGCCATTGTTATTGTTCATAAAGGGCTGCTGATGTGTAAGTTGTGTCACACACTAGAGGCCGATGCTGTCGTGTTCTATGTCATGCCCATCAAGCCTCCCTGGATGCCAGCATGCTGTCCAAAGTCACACACTGGGTCTGTGTGATGCCGCCGTTGTTTGATTCTGCGTAAAAATGCAAAGGTGGCAAAAAGAAGGAACTTCATACTGACCTTATAGCAGGATCTCTGTGTAAAAAGGGTCTATAGTGAAAAAGCAGATGGTGCTTCTTTGTCTTCCAGGCAGCTGGCAACTTGGCATCTGCAGTAGAGGTGCTCCTTGCATGCTCTCCCCCCTACACTCATTGTAGTAAAGGTTGTAAATGTGGCAAATGTAGTGAAGTAAATAGTAGATTACTGGCTTAAGATATACTGCAGTAAAGAGTAGAGGTACAGATTCGAAAAAAGGAAAATGGATAGTACTTATTTCTTTTTAAAAAATTATTTTTTATTTATGTGCGTAACTTGTAATATTTACCACCCTGTCATGCTCTTGTCTACTTTTTCTTAGTATGTGAAAGTCACACTCTCTCGTGACCCTGCATGGCTTTTTGCCTTTTACCATACAAGCACTACCTGGAAACTAGTGGCCCCTGGAGCATGGGTTACCTGGGTTACCAGAGGCCTGTATAGGAACTGTTCATATTATGCCAGTGCCTGGTATTCAGTTGTGCATATGCTTATTTGTAGGGTCTGTCTTGTGAATGGTTTATGGTGCAGTTTCCAAAGATCCTGTATTTATTCTGTGGTTGTTTTGTCTTTTCTAGGTGTGTCCCCAACAGAGAGAATGAGAAACTTAAAGTCTCCAATCAGGTCTCCAATTCCCAAACTGGGAAGCCCCATCCCCAGCCCCATGTCCAGTCTGCAGAAGTTACCCCAGTGCACACGCTGCTGTAATGGCATTGTGTAAGTATTGTAGTTTATTTGTTATAATGTATGTGATCGTGTCTCATTGGTCAGAGACCCCTTTTAAAGAAGCCTGTAAATCTTTTTTTTTTGTCTTAAGGTGTAAAGAACACTCAATGCAACCAAAATGTTTGTTTTATAAATATTTAAAAGTATTAATTTGCTTTCGTTTTCAACACTAAGGTATAATGTCACTCTATAATTTAAAGTATTACATACCCCAGCATGAAACTTAATGGTTTTAAAAGTTAGGGTTACTGTGGTCTGCAATTACAGACTACGGAAGATTCAGTAAATACGATGCTGAAAATATGAATGATTTATTATCAGATAGACTATTTTAATCGCCATCTGGAAATTATTTGTCTCTGTCTGGTTTTATTGCTCCGCCTGTGGTCATCAAGTTTAAAAGTTGAGCTGTGTGAGGTGAGTAAAGGTTCCTTCCTGACTCTGAAACAAAGAGGTTAAACTTGTGCAGATCTACCTGCACCAACAGGCCTTTAACAAGTACTCAGGAAAAGCTTTTCCCATTTATCATTTTAATGATTAAACCAAGCCGTCCTCCACACCCTTTCCCACGCACATGCACAAAAACAAACTTGCGCTAAACATCAAACGTGAGCACTCGCACATACACCTTTCTGCCAAAGTATCTACATGCACCGGTAATCCCCCCCTCTATAAAAGCAGCTGCAGGTAAGCAGTGATGTCATCGGCTTACTTTACTCGTTAACAAGGGGACATTGTAGGAGCTTGCGGGGCACAATAAGGCTGTTATGACCTGGGAGCATTTTACAGCTTTTAAACAAGTGTAGAGCACTGTGTCAAGAGTTTATCCAGCAAGTCGTGTGGTTAGATGGCGAAGGCGGTTAAAAAAAGAAGCGGGCTATGACTGAATGGTTGCTGGCCCGAATCCCCAGTCCAGAAGGGAAAGTCTTATTGGGATCAGTGAATGAACAACGCCCTTGACAACTGCCGTCACTGTGTGACTGAGTGAAGCAGTGAACTTCCACATGCAACAGTATTCATCAGTAGCCAGCAAAATAAACATGTACTACTAAGCTCCCAGGTGTGACAGTATGAATGTGTGTGACCTCCTGTTCACCTAAAACTCCTCTCAGGATGTGCTCTCAGAAAACCTTTCTAAAATATGATGAAATATATTCAAATACCTGCATGGTGCTATAAAGTATGATAATTATTGATTTGCATAGATAATGACAACTGTGAGTCAGTCAGAAGCATTTCATCATCACTCACTTCCTTTTAAAGTGTCCTGATATTTTGTCCTTTGCGATAATGGCACTTCCCTAAAAACTGCTTACACTTATCCTTTTAAGGCACTCTGCATATTGCAGTTTGTGTCATTGCATCATTTTCCAGTCATGCTTTCATGCATTTTTATCCTTCTTAGTACTCTATAGTGTTCCACTGATGCATACTGGGAAAATGTCTGCTCTCTTACACTACATATAAGGCTGTGTTCCTCCTGCACAGCGTTAATAAAAACACAGTCCAGATTCTGACGCAGGATCCGGCAGAAAACAGTCCCAAGAGAAACCACAAGAGGAATATATGAGAAATAGATAATAAATAGAAATCTGTTGGCACTAAGCATGCATGTAAGTCTGCAGATCCTCAGGCTAGACATGGGATTAAGGGCAGAAAACTGTCACACAATACCATTGAAAGGATTAATCAAAACCCTGACATGGCTTCTTTAAATTAATTTATTTCGATCTAAAGTATCATACAGTGCGATAAACAAGTCCAGCCTTATGTGCTGCTCTGTCAAGAGCATCATACTTGGTAAAATAATGGGAAATAATGTTTGGAAAAAGTGTCCTACAGCACATGGAGCAGACTAGTTAAAGGTCCAGTGTGGAGGATTTAGGGGCATCTATTGGCAGAAATTGTATATAATATTTTTATTAGTTTATAATCACCTGAAAATAAGAACTGTTGTGCTTTTGTTACCTTAGAATGAGCCGTTTATATCTACATAGGGAATGGGTCCCCTCCCAGAGAGTCCGCCATGTTGTTTGACAGTAGCCCAGAACGGACAAATCAGACACTGGCTTTAGATAGTGTTTTTGTGTTTTCATTTCAGCCATCATAGTTCTCCTATGTGCTTGGCACACAAAATAAGTTTCAGTTCTGCAACCTCACTGCTAGATGACACTAAACCCTACATGCTGGACCTTTAAATCCTGGGTCTTTAGATCAATGGTTCCCAACTGGTAGGTTGTGGTCCAAAAGTGGGTTGCGGGTCCATTCTGAATGGACCATAAGTGTAAACTGTGTAAAAAAAAAACAAAACACACACTTTAAATTGAAGTACAGTGAATTTCTGGCACAGAGCTTTTAATTTGAAGTGTCGTTTCCTGCTGTAGAGTGAGCGACTAACAGACAGCTTCTTGACAGAGACAGAAAACTAGCTCAACGACATGGCCAAACACAAGTTTGACGCTGAATACATTAAACTGTGATGACTTTAAACTAATCACTAAGTAGAAATCTGGATCCCATGGCTGGACCAGTTGGGAACCGCTGCTTTAGATCATGATCAACACCAAGCAAAACTCTTTGGGACAAGCAGGCAGTGTATAGGATCAAAGGGGAAAGGCTTGGACCTATGCTAGCACCAAACCAGTCTGTTTCATGTCTTTTTGTCTCACTAAATTGTTTTTCATTTTGTGGTCACCCTCTGCTTCATTTCTAACAATCTTTTATCTCCCCGTCCAGTGGCACCATCGTGAAGGCCAGAGACAAGCTCTACCACCCCGAGTGCTTTATGTGCGATGACTGCGGCATCAACCTCAAGCAGAGAGGCTACTTCTTCATTGAGGACAATCTGTACTGTGAGACCCACGCCAAGGCACGCGTCCAGCCCCCAGAGGGTTACGACGTTGTTGCTGTTTACCCCAACTCCAAGGTGGAGCTCGTCTGAGACGGAGAAGAAGCTGGCTATACGCTAATATAACTGGGAAACTAAAATCTGGGAGAAGGGGCTACTGAGTATTGTGGCCTACATTTATCAGGCTCTGTCAAGCAGGAATGCCGATCTTGGATCAGTTTTGCCTTTGAGAGAGCCCTATGAAATGTGTGTTTCAGTGATCCAAGATCAGCATGTCTCCACTGACAGTCTTGATAAATGGGTATATTGAGTGCCTGAAATATGTTGACAGATATCAGAAATACTCAAACCCATTACAAAGCTGACATTATATGTCCCAACTTTACAGCCCTCATCTCTCAATCAGTGTTTACATTGTCTTCATCTGAGTAAAAAATATTGCAGCAGTTAAGGTCATGTTCAGATATGACCTTGAAATCCACATAACAAGCACAGAATATTACTAGAATATTCCACGAGACAAGAAATGCACAGATAACAGAATAAGATGTCTCTGCAGTTTGAAACGACTACACCAGTATACCACAGCTATCTGATTGTGTAACAATCAGCACATGAGTTTAATACCAGCATAATATTCAACGTCCCATGACAACCCTCACTCAAGCCTTAAAATAACTACACTAGTGTGTGTGTGTGTGATATGAGTTATCACAAGAGAATTTTAAGTTGATTAGTGTAATGAACTTTGCAGAGAAGTCAGTGGTTTTTCTACCTTCTATTTTTTCATTTAACTATTATAAGGACAGTTTCCCATTCAGCAAACCACACTACAAGTCAGCCAAATGATATGTTGTTTTAGTTTCAGTTAAGGGTTTAAAGGTTTCAATGTATTTTTAACTATGTTACAGTTACACATTATACTCCTGTTGCAGATGGACTTCTGCATTTTGTAATTTACATCTATACAGTTCATTTTTCAGACTTTCTATGTTCATTTCTACAAACATTTCTGTTTGACAGACACTTTTTCTGCCTACTTTTCAGTTATGGGAAACAATAAGCAATAATTCATTATAAGCAGATCTCTTAACAAGTGTAATTGTGAGTTTCTGGAATGTGTTTCAGTATGCCTTGGTGAATGGGGTTACCGAACTATAAGTTATAGTAAACGCCTCCGTATGCAGCTATCAAAGCACTTCCCTCTGAAATGTAAATAAAACCCAGCAGGAGACATCCTCAGAGTCATGTGACGAACTACACTCTTAGAAATAAGGGTTCCAAAAGGGTTCTTACTGAGACTAATGCTTCAGTTGAAAGTTGAAGAAGGGTTCTTTGTAAGACTAAGGGTTTCATTAAGGCGCCTTTTTATCCAAAGAGCCCTTTTTGAAAGAAAGACTTCTTCAAGGACTGTTGAAAGATCCTTATACTCAAATCTGGAATCCCCATAATCAACTCATTTTACTTGTGTTCTGCCATAGTGGATATCTTCACCATCTTTTTATGCCATACAATATGGCATGGTCTGGCGAAATCCATTTTCCATGTGTACCCAGTACTTGGCCTTTTGTAATCAGTTCCAATTTGGAACCCAGTTTTGGTTCCTAACCCTGCACCACTGAAATAATAAAGGCTATAGTAGTTGTGATCTCACGAAATCTCCACCCCCTAAAAACATGATTATGAACCCTGACTGTTGTGGGTTGTGCTCGACCACATCAGCCCAAAGCAGATGGACGCAGTTCCTTTGGCCCCCAGACTAACCTGTTTAACTAAAACCATCATTAGTGGGAGAAAGATTTATGGGAAATGTAGTCAGTTACTGTTTTTAGAGCCTTGTTGGGCGAGTTCTTGGTAAAACCCTTGGAATATAATAGGGTTTTCAGTAGAAACCCTTGGGTGGGTTCTTGTTAGCACCCTTAGAAGGTTCTGAACCCCAAGAGAGGTTTCTGGGTGGAACCATTATACCATAGAAAGGGTCTCTGTAGAACCTCTCATAGGGATTTCTGCATGGAAGCTTTCACAGATGGTTCTAGGTACAACCCTTATGGGGACAAGCTGAAGAACTTCTATGCTTTTAGGTAACAACTTTATTTCTAAGAGTGTATAGAACATTGTCAAAATCAGTTAAAAGAATTTCTCCCAGATGTAATCACAACAACCTCAATTTATGAACAACTAATTGCAAGAAACGAGAATTTAATGATGACATGATTTCGCCTAATGCAGTGCATGCAAGCATTGATGACATTTTGATACACATCCACACAAGATTGTAACTGAAGTGCTCTCCAGCACCTGACTGTGAGAGGAATTTCAACTCTCACTCATGTTCACACTGAAGAATTCCAGTTCATAAAAACAAGAGCACGGGGTTCACGGGGTCTGTTTATCAAAAACACTCCATTTTGACACCAATATGCTCTTCGCCTCGCATGACAACTTTTAAAAAATGGTCATGTGCATTTGAGACTGGACACACGGCCGTGGAAAACTGTCCACAGCCTTCAACATGTGGGAGTAATATTCACCTTGTTTAGCTTTTTGGAGCCACAACATAGATACATTACAGTTCTTCTTTGGGAGAGAGAAAAAGACAGAAGTTGGAGGGATGCATAGCTGTATTCCCCTCCTACTATAAACTCAAATTGTCTGCTCACAGCCAAGTCCATGAAGCAAATGAAATATACTTCTACATTTCCTCAGAGAGAGGGGGAACACGAAGGGAGGGAGACGAGAAAGAGAAATGACAGGACAGCATGTATTTTATTTTCTTGACAGAAATTCTTTGTGGAAGAAAGAAGCGTGTCATTATGACTCCAGTATGTGGCCATTAGTCTTGGCTTATTGTGAATAGTGAAGTAAAGTGGTTGGAGAAGAGTGATCGTATTCTTAATTATAGAAATGTTTCTAACAAAACTACTTTTTTTTATTTGAAATGAGAAAATACATTTTGCAGTGCTCGTTCTTTTCTAGATCTCAACGGTGATGTGTAGCTGCTGGTATGCCATCTATACTAGTTATCTTGTAAATTATGTGAAAATTATATTGCTACCACGTTTCTTTGGTATTGTACATATTTGTTTAATCGTGATTCCTTTAACATACAGTGCGTAACATGTTACACACATGCCTTTGCATACCCCTTGTCTTTAAAATGATTTCCTTGACACAAATCTTCTTCTTGTGTTTAACTTATTGTTCTACCAACACGTTTTTGTTTTTGTTTTGTTTTTTTGTTCTGGAGCTTCTTTGTTTCTAGGATCTAAATAAAATAAGAAGTGCATTACCATGACACAGTTGTTCCCTTTCTTTACTGGTATTAACTGCAGGATTTCGGAGCTGCACAGTGAAAAACACAGGGGATTCAATTTGTCTTGACAAGGTATTTTTTTCCTTAACACGAGATGAAGTGTGTTTTTGAACTTAAGATCTCAGTTCTCTCAAAATCCAGGGTGTGAGGTAATGCACACAGTCTGCATGTGATCATTAAAGTAGAACTAATGGGGCCTGTCTCTGGACATAGTATAAATTAAACCAGGAATAAGGCTAATCCTTGTTTTAAAAGTGGCTTCCTGAAACACATCTGAAACACATTGTTGCCTTCCTGATGGTGGAGTCCTGGACTGATTTCACCCATCTTTTTAGTCCTCATTTGTGAGAGTATGTGCAGACAGCGATGGCCTAATGAAGCTCAGAAAATCTGGATGGCATCTAAAAAGCCCAAGACATGACTGAATCAGACAAGGAAAAACTGACAATTTAAGAGAATTAAAGGGTCAGATTTAGTGGCATCTAGTGGTGAGGATTGGAGATTGCAACCAGCTGAAACTTTTCCCATGTGCCAAGCACAAACTTCTGGTTACGATTCCTTCAGCTTTCATTGTTCATGAGATGTGACCATATTTAACTAGGTAAGTCCCATTGAGATCAACGATCCTACAAGGCAGACCTGGCCAAGACAGCAGCATACAAAAGAGTTACAGCCAAACTTTTTGCAGAGGCCTTTTCCTCTCTAAAGCCCAGTTCAGACCAAGGATTCACAACGGGACGAGTTGAAACAGGAAACTCTTTGCAATGCACCATTCTGCAACGTTGTAAAAACCTGCCAATTCAATGCAATTATATGGGATGGTGTATCACCTCATACAGGGAGCAGCAGCAGTGACCCCCTGTCTGACACTGGCACACCATGAAGACGGACAGAGGGCTCGGCGGGGACAGCAGCGAACACGCCATCTGTGGTCATTTTGACTTGACCAGTGGAATTCACTACAAGCCGATTGGCTGTTGAAACAGGTGACATGCTTTGCATCCTTAAACCAGCCGCCAGCAATTTGGTCAGCCGGTTCGCTGCAGTTTTTCTCTGCAACATTATAAAATGGTTTTGTCTCATCGTGAATTGTTGATCTAAATTGGTCTTAAAACAAAAGGTGATTAAAACGGGTAAAAACTCAAAATAAAAAAGTCAGTACAAATAATTGATGATGGGCCGCTAGTCCAGCACATGCTTACATGCACATAACTTAATGTGTGCTCACTGCTCACTTTTTTCCTCTGATAACTTGAGATCCAAATGTTCAGGAGGTCTTTAGTGGAACATTAAAATGGTTAACTAATTATATGAGTGAAAGAGAGCAGTATGTATTAATGAATGGTTGTGTTTCAAATACAGTTCATACAACATGTGGTGTACCACAAGGATCCATTCTAGGACCCTTATTATTTCTAATTTATATTAACGATTTCTCATTAGTCTGTAAATTTTCTTTTCCCATTTTGTTTGCTGATGATACCAACATGATTTTATCACATACTGACTTGCACACTCTAATAAATAACACAAATGAGGAAATAGTGAGAATTTCATAATATTTGCAGGAAAGGGCAAGAAATACATTAGAGGTCATGTTAGAGTGGTAGCTGATGGAAAACAAATTTCCCAAGTATCTCATACACGTTTTTTAGGCATTTTAGTTGATGAGAATTTAAATTGGAAAACCCATGTTCATTTTATTCATAACAAAATTGTGAAGTCATTAGGGATCATCAGCAAAGTACGAAGCGTTAAAAATGTCACTTGTTTACTGACTTTATATTATTCTTTGATTTATCCCTATTTGATTTATGGTAATATTGTTTGGGCAAACACATATCCTTCTAATCTTCATTAGCTTTACATATTACAAAAATGTTTTGTTAGATTGACAACTTAATCAAACTCTATTGAGGCGTCTGCCCCCCTGTTTAGAAAACTGAACATTTTGTCAGTATTTGTATTTTTTGTCAGCTATATGTGTTTATATATAAATATGTTTCTACCTTTTTCTTTACCATCATCGTTTAGTAATTTTTTTAGATCCAATTCTCAGTTTCATAAGCTGACCATCTTCATCTTCCTTTTTATAAAGCAAAACATGGCCAGTACTCTCTTAGATATCGTAGTTTACAGATATGGAACTCCAAGGTACATATAGTGAAGAGCTCGTTGTCTTTGATTCATTTTAAAAAGAAATTGTTGTTACATTTGATCCACGATTTTTTGTTTTTTTATTTTTTGTTGCTTATGTGTATGTGTTGTTTGCATATATATATATATATATATATATATATATACATATATATATAGGCTACTTTTTTTTCTTTTTCTTGTTGTGTTTCTTGTATTTGTGGTTGTTTTTGTTCCGTGTAGGTTAGTTTTTTGTGTTATATTTACTTAATGTGTTTTTGCTATTTATTATTTTGTTTGATTAGCTTAACTATATTAGTTTAGTTTCATTTTGGGTTTTTTTTTTGGGGGGGGGGGGTATATTTCTTTTCTCTTTTCTTTTGTTTTTTCTTGTTCATATAGTTTTCTATCTTAAGTTGAGGGGAGGTCCATTGTATAAGCTTATAGCTTCTTGACCTCTCCTGTTACATCCTTATTTTTTTCTATTATTTATCTGGATTCTATGTAGTTTTTACTATGTGTGCAAATAATAAAATAAAAATAAAATAAAATAAATAAAGTCGTATTATTCCTTTAAAACACTGAATAAAGTAGTTTAATTTATCTTTTTTGACACTGTTTGGCTCATCACAGACGGGTTGCCGACTACCGTGGCCAACGCAGAAACACAAATGACCCTGTCTAGAGCCAGTGTTTGGTTAATCCATTTTGGGCTACTGTAGAAACATGGTAGTGCAACATGGCAATCTCCGTAGACAAGAACCTGCTTCCTATGTAGATCAACACGGCTCATTCTAAGGTAATGAAAACACAACAATTCCTTTTCTCCGGTAATTATACAGTAGAAAAAGCATACTTTTAATCTGAATCATTAAATAGTTGCTCTTTTTAATAAGTACTTGTCCAGTTAAGGGTTCTTGCAGATATTGATCTTAAGTCAAACTTGCATTGTAGGAGGTTTAATTAAGCCCTCATTTAGTTCTGCAGTCACTCCAGTTTTTCTTCAGGAACAATAATTGATGTATATAAAGCTTGGTTTCATATGATATCATTACAAACCCCATCAGAGAAAACCAATTTGAGCTAATGTGGTTCAAGAGGGCACTTTGACCAAGCAGTCAGCGTAATGCCTGTCTGGGAAATGGGCCAATACTGTAGTGTTTAAGTATTCTCACACTTTGTTGTGATGCTTTATGGCACTGTAAACGTGTTGAATTTCAGCACGTTTGTGGCTTCTCACATTGCTGTATGTGCATCAGCAACAGAGCCGAATGTCAACTCTGTGATACGCACAGTTGCAGAACATGGCACAGATTCAAGGGAATTCTCGTAATCAAAACCAGGAGGCGAGAGAGGCCACCTCATACCCCATTAAATGACTTTGCACCTTCAGTAATAACTCATTCAACAACCGTAGTGAATGCCTACAGATTTTAAGTGAGCTATGAGAGAGATCATGCTGAGAGAGGTACTGTAGACGGGGCCTTCATGAAAAGAAAGCAAGAGTGAGGGAGAAGTAAACTGTGGTGGTGGTGTCTGGGTCGACAGTTTCTCCTCTGAAGTGTTTTGTGTAATCAGCATTACTCACATTTGCTAATGTTTCCCATGTGCATGACAGTTGTATTGGGCTGTCAGTCACAAACGTATTGCAGAGTGCTTAGACGGTCTGTGTGAGGGTTTTTTAAAGTTTGACTCACTGAATGTGCACATTTATCTTTGATATGTTCTTTATTGTCTTCATCAGCAGTATTCAGTTTAATACATATTAAAAACTTGATTTATTTGTGTTTGGGTAAGGTTTTTTTTTCATATCTTGCTCATAAGAAACGAAATGACCTAAAAATCTGCTGTGGAAAACCTTTACTTACCAGAGCCACACAGTGAAGTGTAAGCAAAACAGAGGCAATGAGAGATACAGGGAGAGAGAAAGCGATACTTTACTGCATGGAAAGAATTCTGCCTCTCTCACATCTATAAACACCGAGTCCACTTTAAAGATAAACACTTCAAGTTGCACAGAAACAGAACTCTGCAGACTGCAGTGACTGTGGGCAGTGTCCATCACATCTATGAGCACTGACAAAGCAGTTTCCTTCACTCTACTATATCCTATTGTGTGTGTGTCTGTATAATGTATGCAAGCTGTTCAAACCAATTGCCCCTGGTGGGATTAATAAAGTTGTCTGTATCTGTATCTGTATCACTTCCAAATCCAGCACCCGAGCAAACCGGGGTCAAATTCTTCACATCAGCCTGTATGGAGAGATGAATAGGTGACCTATATGGCTTGCTCTTTCGCTGACTTATTTACACATGCACCATGGTCTGTATTAAAGTAATGGATGCAGCCGCTGTGACATCATCCATTGGTTTGTGGACTCATATTTGGAAGCTTTGAGTTTGGCAATTTTGCCGCCACCATCTTGTTTTTTTGGAGCCAGAAGTGACCATGTTTGAATGCGAGGTTAAAGATGTGGCAAAGTGATGGGTGGATCTGACTCATGGACTGTGAAGACGCCCCACAGACAGCCTTAACTCAAAGCGGCTACGCCCTTAACTATTCGTAACTTTGAGTCTTAATATAATTTAAATGGTTAAACATGTTAACATGTTTATTTCTGCTGTGAAGTTGGGCATTTCAACATGAGTCGCCATGGGGATGGACTTGCTCCTGGAGCCACATTCAAGTGGCCATCCGGTGAACTGCAGTTTTTGGAATTTTGCATTGGCTTCATTTTCCAGCCTCAGAGGTTGCCACTTGGCAATCACACCAGAAAAACCCACACCTTTGTTTCCTGTTCACATGCATGTGTTATCTTGCAAGTTGCCGATAACAAAAAGGTGCTCTAATTTGACCAGGAAATAAAATGATTATAAGGAATATGCATTAATGGCCAGGCCTGTAAGTAAAGAAACAATGCTTGCAGACACATTAGAAACTCATTAGCTTTAAACAGAGCAGTAATACCTTGTGAAAAGTTAGATAAGGAATCTACTTAAATCATATTTATCAATTTAACTTTATATTTTTGCAGGCTTCACTTGTAGTTCTGCTTTAACTTATCTCCATTTCAAAAGTCGCTGAGACAAAAGTGAAAGCACTGGCCGTCTGCTTATTTGCATGTACTTTCTTCATTCTCAGAGGTAAGCATGCTGACACTGTGTATGCTGCTCCAGGACATGATTTGGGTGTAGCAGTTCTTTCTGCTGATATAGCTAACCATCATGTGGGATCTGCTTACACCAAGCTGTCATTTCTCATTCTCATCACTTTCTCTACTGCTTCTTTTTATATCTGTCATTCATCTATCCTCTGACCTCTGCCCTGCTTACTCTCTGTACATCTATTATTATATTTATATCACATATAACCTATCTGCAAATAATAGACTATGATAGTGTCTTACCTTCTCTGTGTTTAACCCTTTGAAACCAGGAGCGACATCACTTTCCTTGTGCTGCTTTCAGACTCCTTTGGCAAGTATTTAAACCTTTGAACCCTGAGCAAATTAGAGTGATTTCTTTCAAAAACATTGGGGAAGAAAAGGAATGAACTTGGTAAGAAATGTCCCACAAATTGCAAAGAATTAATAGACTTAGATTTTTTTTTTTTAAAGAAAAAACTACTATATTTAAAAAATATGGCACAGAATTATGAATATGTAATAATAATAACTGTAAATATATTTTTTCTGTAGCTTTTCCCCCCAATTTTTAAAAAGTATTTAGAGTAAAATTTTAATTTCTTATTTATGTTTCAAATGATGGTACAAATGATGGGCGGCACGGTGGCGCAGTGGTCAGCATTGTTGCCTCACAGCAAGTGGGTCCCTGTTCAAATCCAGAGTTTGGGGTTTGAACCCCAGGGTGGGGGAGCCCTTCTGTGCGGAGTTTGCATGTTCTCCCCATGTCAGCGTGGGTTTTCTCCAGGTACTCTTGCTTCCTCCCACAGTCCAAAGACATGCAGGTTAATTAGTGACTCTAAATTGTCCGTAGGTGTGAATGTGAGTGTGAATGGTTGTCTGTCTCTATGTGTCAGCCCTGTGATAGTCTGGTGACCTGTCCAGGGTGTACCCTGCCTCTCTCCTAATGTCAGCTGTGATAGGCTCCAGCCCTCCTGTGACCCCCAACAGGATAAAAAAGTTACAGAAAGAAAAGGTGCAGAATTATTATAATTTTTAAACACTTTCCCAGGTCATTTCCTTGTTTATTTGTTTTTAAAGTTTTTATAGAAATCAAGCTAATTTGCTCAGGTTTCAAAGGGTTAATAACAACCATACCTGATCTCTCTATTTCCTCTGTTTTATACGTGCACCTCTTATCTTTATGGAGCTCAGTGTTCATTCCTGATCTGTGAGGCCATACGGTACCAACCTGTTGTCTGTGACAGTCATGATTTGTAGAGTCTTACTGGATGAGTGCCGGCTATACCTTGATATAAGAACTTTACATACAGCAGAGCAGCTAT
This sequence comes from Epinephelus lanceolatus, assembly GCF_041903045.1. NCBI lineage: Eukaryota > Metazoa > Chordata > Actinopteri > Perciformes > Serranidae > Epinephelus > Epinephelus lanceolatus. Next base: position 36,328,580 of record NC_135744.1, read on the forward strand.
CTAGCCATCCCCTCCTTAGATGTAAATTGAAGACATGTACCATAACTCAAAAGACCTATAAGTGCTATATAAGCAACACACGAAACCTTAAGTTATTACAGTAAAGGTCCTCAGAGGGGATACCGTGGAGCTCTGTTAGAGGAGCATTTGGTGGATGATGAAAGAGTCTGGAAATAATTGTCTTGTTTAGTTTTATAATAACACTGGCCATTTAGCGTGTATTAGAGGGCTGACAGTTTTGTAACCAAGTTCCATCTTAATGGCTGTGGTGTAACTCAAGCAGTAATGCAAGCAATTTTGATTGATTTGATGACCTCACATGTTACAAAAAAGTTACTGTGCGTAGCTCACAACAGGAGGGAGAAAATTATGACCTTGCTGCATGCATGCTATGAACCATGGAGAGTCTGTGAGTGTAGCACCTCTCAGATATGGAGTGTGTAACACTGCTGGGTTCTTCCTCTGTTATAGTCAGAGATGGGGCCGAGACATTGTTTTGCAAGTCATAGGTGGTTCAAGAAAGGCAAGTCCCAAGTTCTAAACTTTGAGTTTCGAGTCCCATACAAGTCATAAACCAAATGTAATGCCATTTGAACAGCATAGTAATAATGTAAGCTTAATATTTGCTCACTTTTTGAATAACACTTTTCAATCTTTGGGGATTGGGTCAAAAGTGAAGTCCCTAGGGCTGCCCCCGACTAAGAATTTTCCTAGTCAACCAATAGTCATCATTTAGGGCCATTACTCCCTAATATCACATGTTTACAATATTGATTTTATTATTAAATCATATATTTTGGGTGGGGCAACACAATGTGAGTTCAAGGTCTGAGAAAGAATAGTATCAGTATCATTGTTAACTTACTTACTTAGACTTAGTTCCTCCCGTTCCTATTGGAACATTGGGCAATGAGTCCCTTCCACCTGCTCCGGTCCCTGGTGGCCCTCCTTGCACCATGCCAGCTGACACCCATCTCACTTAGGTATTCCTTAAACGTCTGTCTCCACGTCTTCCTTGGCCTCCTTCTCTTCCTCTTGCCGCCCTCAGGCACCCAGTCCATTGCCACACTCGCTGGTCTCTCTCTTGGCAGTCGGAATACGTGTCTAGCCATTCTTCTTCTCCTGTCAGAGACCATGTCAGACAGTAGCGCCAACCCTGCCCTTCTCATCACCTTATCGTTGGTGATGTGGTCTCGCCATGAGATCCTCAAGATGGTTCTGAGGCGTGATCAGTGGGAGACATCCAACATGATGGTAATGCTGGCAGTCCTCATCCACTCATTGCAGGTGTAGGTCGCTGTTGGAATGACCACTGACATACACAGGCGTAGCTTGATGGCCATAGTTATAGTGATAGCTTTGGACGACCATATGTTGCAGAGCCGTTGGAACACTCCTGCAGCTTTGCAGATTCTTGTTCGTACGTATTTCTCCATGTCTTCTGTACTCGAGATGTTACTGCCAAGATAGGTGAAGTTCTAAATGTACTCGATGTCATACTCGCCTAGAGTGAGTGGTGGGTGGTGTTGATCCTGTCCGATGATCATGGCCTTGGTCTTCTCGTGGCTGATCATTGTTAACACTATGCTACATTACAGAGAAATACGAAACTGTACTAATGAACCATCCTCAATAAAGTGGAGGTCACACACTGAGCGAGCCGCCTGTTAATGACGCTGTTGGCAAAGCAGTAATGATTGTGCTAAGTGGCTAATGGGCATGTAGCTACTGACATGTTTCAGATGATACGTCATGTTTGTAGTCGACCAATGAAGATGAGTTTACATATCACCTTGGGTTCGTCCTTCACCTTCTCAAAATGATCCCACACTTTGGATTTCCTGCCCGACATGTTATTAACTAGCCTGTGGAATAACCGCAGGTACCGGCCCTGGAAATTAACGTGACTCCTGTCTGACTCCTGAGCGTGACCTCTTCCTGTGTCTGCCCTTTCAGATTAAATTCCCAGTCATACAGGTTTTGCTTTATTTTGACAAGGGTCGACTAATGTTTGGTGGACTATTAGGGGGAAGCCCTAGAAGTCACGAAAGAAAGGTGTAGAAGATCAAGTTGAGTTGCAAGTCTTTTTTGAGTTTGTTTAGTTCAGTCTAAAGTCGTCAGTCAGTGTCAATACCGCTGGTTGTAATAGACTGTTGTGGAAAAGTTCAATCTCGACTCACTTCACACAAGACTTTTTTTTCCTTTGTAACAAACGTACTGTTCTTGGGTAGCCTGCAGAACTTTCTTCAGAGCAAAATCTGCTGCTTCAAAATGATTTCTGTGATGAAAAAGCAGCATTTAAAGTATAATTTCCTTGTCTGTCATGATTCGTCCGCACACAATATGCAAAATCATCACATTTAACAGCCTTGTAAGGTTGAAGGAATGTGGCTGCTTTTACTCACGCTATGAATCATGTAGAAAATGTTGTGGAAATGTTACTAGGCCCTGTGTAGGCAGATTACAAGTGTTCCTTACATGGAAAAATAACTCCAGGTTCTTTCAATCAAACATTGGCAGAGCTCTATGGACTGAAGGCTGACGTGGCTCTGTTTTGTCTTTATTTTTGGATGCACATGTGTGTGTATTATTATATTAAATATGACAACAAAATCTACACACAAGTGTACTGTGAAGAGGTGCTCAGTGTGTGTATATACAGTACCCCTGTGGTTTGTTTGCAAGGATTTTTTGTGTACATCACTGGAAGCCCCTTTATCCTCCTGATGTTTTGTTTGGCCTTGTGAAGGGACGAAGCTTTGATTGAGCTTTGCTTTGATTCTCATTAAAAGGGGATTTAGAAAGGGACAGTCACAGATCTTGGGACACCCACAGGGTGACCTCAGAGTTGTGCAGCACTCAGAGGAGCAATAAATTCTTAATGGCACTGATGCTGCCACACTGAGGGGGTCCACTGTTGCTGGGGCTTTATAACAGTGTGCAATGTGCAAAAATGTGCCAACGAATTTCCAGCTGTGAATTTAGTTGTTTTTGTTTTGAGTGAAAGTCTTTCAGCACATAATCTGATCTAACCTGAGCTATTATGTATGTTCACCAATTTCAATTAAAGGTGCTGGAATCTAGAATCTCGGGCCAAATAGGGAAGTAATTCATTTTGAACACTTTTGTAATCTTCTCACAAAATAACGTGAATGAAAAATGATTGAGTGCATGTATGTTATGGGTGTCTATCACCATGTTGAACTAGGATCAAACATATCAGAGTGGTCTACTATTAAAGGGAAAGTTCACTCCAAAATCAAAAACATGTTTTTCATACCTGTAGTGCTATTTATCAATCTAGAAAGTTTTGGTTTGAGTTGCTGAGTGTTGAAGATATCGGCTGTAGAGTTGTTCTACTTCTCTCCAATGTAATGCAACTAGATGGCACTCACATTCGAAAAAAATACATTCGAAAAACTCAACAGCAATGTGTCTTTCCAGAAACTGTGGACGAGAGACTCGTGCTTGTGACAGCGCGAGATGTTAAACTGTGGAGGATCAGTGCAGTGATACTGTTGGAAAGTGTAGTTTGGTAGAGAGAAAGTACTTCCTACATGAAACTGCTCACAACAAGGTCTGTGGATGATCTTCACCAACTGGGTCATGATTTCTGCTGAGAATAAATATAATGTGTTTGGAAATTGTGTTGACAACATGCCATTTGTGTTTCAAAGTGTGTGCCAAATGGTTCAGCCCACGTCAGAATCCACATTGCTAAAGAAGCACAAACAAGAGCAGACGTGTCTGTCAGAGGACTTATTTTATAGTCAATATTTATTCTTGACGACATCGTTAAAGACGTACAGAAGATACATTCTGTGTAACACAGCAAAGAAATCCCCTGCTGAGGTTTTTTGTTTACTCTAAAAAGTATAAATGGCCACTCATCTACTCACGAAAGAGAGCTTGCAACGGTGTCTATTGGTTTTGAGACATATGCAACACATCTCTGCCCTCGCAAGTCTGTTTAAATGAAAGTGGATGTAAAAAGCAAACAGATGGCTTGTGTTTAAAGGCATGTCTGCGCTCAGCAAAACCTGGCTCTGGATGAGGGAAACTGAACTCAAAGTTATGACAGATTGAAGCAATGAATGGATTTTTATATGATCATATATTTATATAAACTATATAAACTACATAAAGAGGCTTGTTGTTTCCCCAGTCTTACTTTAATACAATAGCAGAATTGACAAAATGTTTTCTCTTCTGATCTTTGTTTCTGTAATTTAATAATGACTGAATAATTGTTTCCATTTGCCAGAAGCTGCTCTTTCTCAACAGCTATTTCCTTATCAATTTTGGTTGTCAACTACTGCACTGCAGGTAAACTGGGAATTTCAACCTTTAACAGTACCTCAGATTATAATATGGACACCTGCTCTTTGTCAAGGCTCTCAACTTGGGACATTAAGGCAAAGCTTGAGAGATACTGTCAGAAAACAGGAAACAATTAGGCTAAACCAATCACAACAAGCCAACCTCTTGTTTTTTCTCTGTCTCCTTCTCTGTCTTTCTCTTTTTTGGACATTCCCCTCAGTTGCTTGTCTTCATTTCCTCCTGTGCGCTTTTTAGCACTCCTTTTAATGACTCAAGCACACACATTCCCACACACTTTTCTTTACATACCCCCTCTTTACATCTGACAATACCCTAAGATGAAATAGCTACGCGTTCCAGCGGATACCATAGTGACTGTATGAAAAGTCCCACAGCGGTTGGCACTATAGGACAAACACTGCGAGATACGACTGCCAGCTCGCTCTCCTTCTCTCTCTTTATTTCCCCTTTGTGTCTTTCATCCTTCCCCGACATCTTTAACTGAGTGAAAAAGGGCTTTATTTTCCTAAACAGCTCAGTCTGGACCTCATGAAGCAAGCAGGCTGGAGATACAATCGTCTGAGAGTCTAAGTATAGAGCAAAGAGAGTCATAATTCTATCAGAGAGATGGAGAGAGGTGGGTCCAGCCTGTCTACTGGAGTTATTTGTACTGCTGGCTTTGGCCATACAGTATGAATCGCACAAACACTCAGAGCTAGGAGTCTGGTTAAAGTTAAAACTGGTTAAAGTTTTGGAAAACAATTTTGACCAAGTCCATTTCTGTCTTACGGTGTCGCATTTTTTTTTTGCTTCATATCCCACTGAGACATAAACAGTTTTCAGCAAGAGGTCAGAACGAAAGGGCAGCCAGAAGCCTGGGACCACTGGGTTATGGACTGGTTCCTCCGACTAACATGCTGCCAAAATCAAAACAGTTTTTTGACCAAATAAAACACTGTGGTCATCTTTATAAAAACATAAATACTCATGCCACATAAAATATAAATGAAACTTTTCATTTTTTTTTGTGCTGGACTTTTACAGCAAGGAACTGAATTGAAAGGGAAATTTATCCATGCTCTATTCAAAGCCAGACTCCATTGACAAAAAAAGTACTTTTACGTCATTAAACACAGCAGCTGCTGGTCTACCACTGACTTGATCAGTTAGTTAGTGTGTGTTACTTTGTGACTTTGGTGAATCTGAACAAACCCAACAAAACGCCAAAGTCAGTAACACAAGCAAACGAAATGATTGAGGCAGCGGTAAACCAGCATGTTCAGCCAGGTAAAATTGTTATTTCCGTCAATGGAGTTTGGCTTTGAAGAGAGCATAGGCAAGGTTCACTTTAGTTCAGTTCACTGTCAGAAAGGTCTGTTTGGGCGTACTAAGCATACAACTGGGTAAATGAGACTTGGATAATACTGCACGAGTTGTGTGAGAGAATTTGTAAAGGGATGTGTTGATATAGTTTTGCTGTTGTTATACGCTCCCCGTGAGTTTATCAAGAATGTCCTCCAATTTCAGTTTGGAGGACAATTTCCAATTTCTTCATTCACCATGGAGGCATGCAAGAAAAAACAAATGAATTCAACAAAACATGGGGTGAGTAATTGATGTACAAATAGTCATTTCGGGGGGTGAAGCATTCCTTTAAGAGTGTTTGTTGAGAGCTGGACTCCTGCTGTACTGCTCTCAGCAAGAGATATTGAATTAGAAATAATACAATATCAACAGACAAATGAGATGTCATGAGATCAGCCTTGCAAGAATGTAATAATTTGATATTTGGATCATTTTAGAGCATGGTCTACCTCATTTAAACTGAATATTACACTATCTGTAGTGAATTGGTAATCACCTGGCTAGGCTAGCATTCATTTCACCTCTGAGTTAGCTTTGTAACACACTGAAATACAGGTCGTATTATGTTAATTTGAGTATTGTAAAATGTGTGGCCATGGCCAGAGGCATTATATTTTTTGGTTGTTTGTCTGTCCCATACTTTTGAATGCAATATCTCAAGAATGCATCAAGGGAATGTCTTCAAATTTGGTTTAAACGTCCACTCAGACTCAATGATGAACTGACTCAATTTTGGTGGTCACAGGTGAAGGGTCAAGGTCACTATGATCTTGTCTGTCTCATTCTTGTGAACGTGATATCTCAAGAACATGTCCATCCGTCCATCTTGAAACTGTACTGATAGTATACACAAGCTCTATACTATACTGATAGTATAGAGCTTTTGTGCTGGAAGTGCAACTTGACTGACTAGGGTTTTTTTTTCCTATTATGGTTTTGTTCTAAGAGATCACAATTTTTTCAATCCAGACTCTTTTTTTTTTAAATGTTGTCTTCCATATTTTTTTTAACTTGTTGTTACAACTCCAGTGATAGCTTCAGTAAAATAGATGATTTGAGCCTATCTTAAAAAGAGTAAATATTGAACTTAGATTCTTAGAATAGTGATGTTCACTGTATCAACTTTAAATCTGATGATATGTCAGTGCTGTGTTCACAACTTGCAAAGTACATCTGCAAAACGTGATGAAAAGTGTGGTTCTCAAAGTCACCAACCACGATGTGAGCAGTTCATTAAAAAGAAGTACGCTGAGAACACCAAAACCTCCCGCTCACACACACAAAGTTACAGTAATCCCCTTGTGTAAATGATAGGGATTGTGTAATTATAGTTGTGTTAATATGACATAATGTTCGATCCACCCACAGATGTGCGGGGGTTTTCTACAGACCGCCCAGATGAAAGCATGCAGCTTCACCATGTCACTATAAACATGATCTCATCTCCGTATTCAGACTTATGACTCAAACTTGGGGCTTAAAAGACAATTAATGGGCATTCAAAAGTGAAGATTTCATGTTCTTCTTCCAGTTCACCACATTAAATTGAGTTTTGCAGCTAAGGAACTCCATTAGCCTACTTGGAGTAAAAAGTAGGTGAGACTCAGTGTAGCATGAAGGCCTGGATTGTGTCACATAGGTTGTCAAATAAGAGGGGTATCAAATTAACTTTAAAGTGCTTTTTAGGCATGTCTCAGTCTAAAGCAAATGCGAGAAACTATTTCAAAATGCTGTCTAACCAATGTTTATTACCTTTGGGTGAGTAGTCACAGGTTCACCGAGGGATACAATTAAGCTCACCAGTTTTTCCAAATATCATTGAGTTGCCATTGTTGAACCTGCCCTGAGGAGCTGGCAGCCACCCAGCCAACAGAATTTCATTAATATTGATTACTGTCAGGGCAGAGGTTTAATGTTACCTCATCTTAATGTTATTTCAGAGGCCATCCCACCCCACCAAGACAAATATCTTCGAGGAAGAACAGCAGTTGAAATTTGATTTTAATGTTGTGTCTTGTTTCTCTAGTGAAATTGCTCAAAGGTACCGATGGGTTGGATGTTGAAATCAGGCATAAAGGGGGTTTGTAATAATGACGAATGACTTCACATGTCAAACTGTGGGTCTTGTCAGAACTTGGCCCAGATAAAAGCTCAGATAAAAACAAATAAAACAGGTTAGGCATTAACTAAGGTACAGAGAGTTCACAAGTAACTGGGTCGGCAGTCTGTGCAACTTTATCTTTTTTATCTTTATGGGAAATATCTTGCATGAATTAAAACACTAAAAACCACTGAACAGGAACAGAGACTGTAAAATTATTTGTTGCAGACACACAACAAAGACACTGCAAGGCTGTATGTGTGCGAAGTTCAATTGCTTCAGCTGCGGTAAATTGGACATTCTATAACAATTTACATGGAAATATTGATATATTTACACAATATGCAAATCATGCTGGTGTGAACTTTCAGTTTCACCCAGCTATTCAGATCCCTGGCAATAAACGTAGATGTGTGGGAGCAGAATCTGTGGCCCAGATGCACCGACACACTCTGCTGCTGCTGATTGATGGTCTGGAAAAGACAAACAGAAATTCTTGCAGTATTGCTGTCTTTCTCCCTCAAGTCATATTCACTTCAAAAGGTGATTTATTGGTGAAATACAGCACTTCACAATGCAGAGGGGAAGGTGATGTGTAAGGGATTTAATCATCTGAATAAAGTGCTATCCATCAAAGGAAGCAGATTAGAACAAATCTGAGAAGTGGGTGACAAATCATAGATCAGGGATCAGGCGAGCAGATGTGTTGTAAGACATCTGAGCGACAAAGCCCATAAATAGCAATGTGTAAACTGGAAGAAAGAGACAAAAGCTTTGACACAGCAGTAATATTGCAGTATACACTCAGTACAGATACATCCAGTGCCACAGCAGAGACCCTACTTGCATTTTTATATGCATGGACATAAACCATTTCAAAATTGCTAATGGATCTGAAAAAGGCCTCAGTTAATCTACTGGACCCAGTTGTTGAGAAGTAATCTGATTAGATTTTGGCTATCAGATAGTATAAAATCTTGGTTGTTCGAAAGAAAAAGAGGATTCTGAAATCAGATTAGATCATGTAATCCAGTCTTGGTTGTCAGCTGGATCAAACCCTCAGTATGTGATGATCAAAACTTTTAAGTAGGATTGGCATAACTTTGATCCAAAAAGAATCAGGATTATCCTGATCCCAGCAGAGGGGCCGATTTAGGGTGGACTTCAGAAGCAAAATGTAATAAAACTTACAGCCATTACAGTGGTAGAGTGGATAAAGTAGACATTACTTACATTACACTTTAAACCTTTAAGTATGAAGTAAAAATAGATAAATAAAGGATGTTATCCTCATAGAATAATTCCCCAAATAGCTTTTAATATCAGTTCAAAGTGCTCTCATTTTATAACAATGACACAGTCTCCATACTGTTTTCTGTCTCTTCAAAGAGAACATGTGGCTGGCTCATAGTAGCCTACATTGTGATGGAGTATATTCCCATTAAGATCATTATTGTCTGGTTTTGGTCATCTTGAAAAGCTTGTGTCTGGATCAGGGTGACCCAGTGCAATGACTCTTTGAAAAACTGACACAAAAGTAAAATGGATTACCTGATCCTGGATAGCAAGACATGGGATTTCCTAATCTCTTTCCTAATCCAGATGAAGCTTCCTGAACTTTTTTGGGCCACGTGTACTGTATACACTTGTGATGTTGGATGCACTTTAATCAAATTTGGTGATTTTCATGAGACCGTGGTGTTTGATATATTTCCAAATGCACTGGGAGTCAATATCAGTGTGGATCAGTAAAAAAGCAAAAACCATTTTGTGATATGATCATGTTGCTGTTCTGTTTTACATGATCTGACTCTTTGAATAAATGTTTTGAAGGTTTTTTTGTATTATGCTTATTCTTCACATCACAAAATACAGAATTAAGTTGATGTAATTGAAAAACTATTTTTTCTCTAATCATTGGTACATAATTTCTATTAAATACCTAATGATGAAATTAACTTAATTCAAAACAAAGAAATATTGAAAATGATGTTGCTTTAAACTAAAAATGAAATAAAACAAAATTAAAAATTAAAAAATTAAAAAAAAAAAATAGTGGATTTACTTAATTTGAGTTGAGTGATTCAGTTGCATCACCAATCTAATTATCCAGTACTTAAATTTAGTGAACACATTCAAATACAGACATTTGAATTCATTTTATTTAAAACAAGACATGTTGATTTAAATAAATAAAATTGGTGCAAACTCTTGCCACATTTTTTTTTTAAAAATTAAGGAAGCATTAGTTTTTACAGTGCAACTGGACCCTGGTGCAGGTGTTCAACTCTCCTCAGTGGATCTATTGATGGCTCAGGTTTATAATTCTGCTTTCTGTCAGCACACTGCTCTACACTATAGACATAAAAGTATCTGATACCAATCTAGATATTTGTCAGGACTGACAGTGATAATGACATGACTGTGAAGTGTTCCTGAAAGTAGAATTTTAAAAATTTTAAAGTCAATTTTATCATGTTTTACTTAGAAAAATATGAGTAAATATGAACCAGGTAAGAATACAATCTGATTAATATGAGTCGCATATTCCAGAAATTCAATATTTTCCTGTAATCACTAAAAGAAAGACAGATCTTCCATTGTGGAGGTTCTGTGAGACCATGCAATTTACTAAAAGCCACTGACATTGGTTAAATTACCGAAAATTAGAGTCCATTTGATATAATATCTAATTTTTCATCCTCAGTCATCGAGTCAAGCTGCCTCAACTATGAGAAAATAAGTCAAACGGGAAGATACAACACTCATCTGTGTTGGTTTGGCGATCGAAGATGCAGAGCATTTTCCACAGCTGAGACCAGACAATCAGAAAAACAACTTGAGGCCCATAATGGGGCAGAAAAATGCTTCAAATGGCCAAAAAAATGGATGCTACTATTCCTTAGCACAAGCCAAGTATCTTGGTCTGTGGTATTATATGTAAGTGAGCACATTGTCAGCTAAAATTAGATAATGCAGCATGAAAATAGATCTATTAAAGCCCGCGGCTGTTGGAAGCAACGCAGTGTTGCGTGTATGTGAGCAATCAAAATCTATCCAAAACTTTAATGCTAAGCCCAGACATTCCCACGCAGCATCACCAGCCAGTATTTATAATGGTTTCTAGGAAAATGACAATGTTAAGGTCCAAAAATCCTAAAATTCTATTCTTGACTTTATTTATCAGCTTATCATGATCAGGATACAAAACAGCTTACAACCACAGCTCACACATTTTTATGAATCAAAACACAAGTGGGCTACTGTTGGCGATTTGTTTAACTCGTGCTTTAAATGTGTGGCATTCATCTTTTGCTTTTCAAACAGGCACATAAAGTGAAGTTAATGTAGGGCAAATATATCCATGTCAGTTACCTCACCACCCTTACTGTAGTTTAATGGCTGAGCCAGGCCTTTATGGTGTCCCATCATACATCTGACACAGCAACTTGCTGCAGCAGTTCCCATAGACCAAAGCCAGGGAGGTGCCCGCCTGCCAAATGACAGCACTTGTTTGCTTGGCATCTCCATGGTTTCCATGGCGGGGGCTTAAAAGAGGCGTGTGTGTATGCCTGTGTGTGTTTTGATTGAACATATTTTTGTTCTGGGCCTGCACGTGCATCTATTTACATAGATGAACATGCATATACTGGGGCATGTGCATGTGTGTTTGTGCATGCATTTTGTGTGGGCTTGTCTAAATGACTGTTCCCTTTGGCCTACTGAGCTACATAATGTCTCATTCCTGCCGTGCACTGCGAGAACGTTTGGGACATGAATTCATTCACTGGCTCGTTACTCTGAAATCCCAATGACACAATACTTTCCGGCAGGTTCTGTTTGTGCGTCAAAGTGGTTCCCTTTTTGGACAGAGACTACACTGGACCTATTGTGTTCTGCAGTGACACGAATGCTTACTTGACCATTTTATTCATTTGAGATTCAGGCTGGGTAATGACCGTGAAAAGTTATAATGGGTGGCACAGCTTTGAAGCTGGGTGTGGAAACACATCAAACCTGAATTAGATTATACATTAGTGTTTTTGAGAGACTTAATTAATGTTTCATTTCAGGAATAATTTCTGTTTATTTCATTAACGTCAGCGATGTCTCCAAGGCTGTTTTTATCATTAATTTTTTATTACATGCAGTACTTACAGGCATTTCCTCCTCTAAGAGCCTCTTAGCTGGGCGTGTCAGGGTGTTCACCTACTTCACTAACCAAGGAGCCTTTGTTGGGAGATAAGAGCCCTCATTGTCTGAGTGACCCTGAGAATTTGACTGAGAGAAAGTCGGTTACTGCTCAGTCCAAAAGTGAATAATGCCACAATGTTCACAGACCTTGACCCTCCTTTATCTTATTTCCAGCTGAGGAGAAACTAATAGCTACTGTGTTCCGAGTGGAAAACCGGAGGAGGGTTGGGAGAGGTTTGGTCTATTTTGATTGGTGGAGAAGTTTCCGATAAGAAAGATAGACTGCATGAGGAAACATTTTGCCACAACCTTGGCTTATGAAGTACACATTGCTGGAAGAGACGTGCTGAAAGAATCCAGTGGTGTCTGCTGACCAATTGCTGCACTTTGACCTCTGATGTCAGTCATGTGTGATAGGCCAATCAGCAGTCAGGGACTGTTGAGCGGTTGCCATGATTACAAAACAACAAGGATGACCCTGGAAGTAAGCTCTTTTGCTGTAATAGCCCTGAAGGAAGGTCAACCAGTGCATCCACTATTGTTTCAACAGCAGCCTGAAAATGTGCTGTCGAGGACCATTTCACCCAGCATCATCTACACAGGCATTTTTATGAGTTTGGAACAATAGATTTAATTTTTCTGGGACCATCAAACTAGAAATATTGTTTGACATGTCTGAACAAAGGATGTGCGTGACATGAGTGGGTGAGAATTATTCACTCATTATTCAAACTTAGTGTTTTCCTTCTATTCTTTTGCCTTTTCTGTACAAATTATAGCATAATGGTAATTATTGTGATTGTCATTATAATTGCAGTATAATTAGCAGATTAAAGGTTTTTGGTAGTGAAGGGTTGATAAGTAACAGTAACTTGTGTTTGATTGTGTTGAGGACAGATTACCTGACATAATCCCAATATTCACCGGTGCTACTGAGTGTCTCCTGATTGCCCACAGCAACCATTTGAACATCTCTAAAACGGCTCATTTTGCAGACAAATAACATCCAAATTTTAGATCAACCATGCAAGTGCAACATACAAAAGCACTCAGATTAAAAGGCACAAAAATCCCTTGCTCCTGGGGTTTAGGATGGGCCGAAAAAGAGAAAATATCCAGCGAGCGGCAGTTCTCTGGGAGAAAATGCCTTTTTTATGCCAGAGGTCAGAGGAGAATGGCCAGACTGGTTCAAGATGATAAAACCAAGGTATGCAGAAGACCATCTCTGAAGGAACAACACGTCCAACCTTGAAGCAGATGGGCTACAGCACCAGAGGACCACACCAGGTGCCACTCCTGTCAGCTAACAACAGGAAACTGAGGCTACAGTTCACACAGGCTCACCAAAACTGGACAATAGAAGATTGGAAAAACGTTGCCTGGTCTGATGAGTCTCGATTTCTGCTGCCACATTCAGACATTTGGGTCAAAATTTGGTGTAAACAACATGAAAGCATGGATCCATCCTGCCTTGTATCAATGGTTCAGGCTGGTGGTGGTGAGCATGGTTTAAACACCACAGCCTACCTGAGTATTGTTGCTGACCGTGTCCATCCCTTTATGACCACAGTGTACCCATCTTCTGATGGCTACTTCCAGCAGGATAACACACCATGTCACAAAGCTCAAATCATCTCAAACTGGTTTCTTGAACATGACAATGAGTTCACTGTATTCCAATGGCCTCCACAGTCACCAGATCTCAATCCAATAGAGCACCTTTGGGATGTGGTGGAACAAGAGATTCACATCATGGATGTGCAGCCGACAAATCTGCAGCAACTGTGTGATGCTATCATGTCAATATGGACCAAAATCTCTGAGGAATATTTCCAGCACCTTGTTGAATGTATGACACAAAGAATTAAGACAGTTCTGAAGGCAAAAGGGGTCCAAGCTGGTACTAGCAAGGTGTACCTAATAAATCCAATGCTTTCATCATGTGCCACAATAATGTAGCCTTATGCTTTTAGTTTTGTTTGGGGGATTTTTCAAGCCAATATCAACTGTTTGTGATTAAATCAGCATCTGTTAAAATCAGCTATTGGGAGAAGTTTGCCTTTCTTGGTAAGGCTGAAGAAAAAGGTCATGGTTTGGGTTAAAATTCAAAGATTCCTGCCAGAAACTATTAGAAACTTCTCCTGTGTGCATCTTGATGCCACTTCTGTGAATGGGTCCGTTTCATTAGCTCCGCCCCTGGCACGCGCACACCTGAGGGCCTGCCGTTACCGTGGTCACAGCTCAAAGCAGCATCCATCTTTGAAGTAAACCCAGGTATGTGAGGGTTTTTAGGTGGTCAGCTAAGAAGACACGAGAACTGTGGAGTTACTTGAAGGCATATTCTCTCATGGCAAATGCAAACCTGCCTCCTCTCCTCCCACCTGCCAGTAAGACATGTTTCAGTAATGCTAATTTTTTGGAGTAATGCTAATGCTAATGCTTTAATATGCCTAACCGTTATGACAGTTTAATTTGAACGTGCACTTATAGGTCTACAAATTCCCGTAAAAGCCAATTAGCCTATGTCATTAACCTAATGTTAGCTAATTCGTTATAGGCCACCGTGTTTTGAGTTTGATGCTTGTACTGAAAACGAACCTATAAAAATGGGGAAATTTATACAAAAATGTCGTCTGTGTGTCGAGTTGATGGATAGTTTAGGCCCAGCAGGGAAAGCACAGGTGTGATTAATTCTGTTAATTAGGGAGAAATCCATGTAATTGTTCACTGACGGCCATTAACGCTATTGGATACACCTGTCATAATGTGTTTTTAAAGTGAATTTATTTGAGCAAATTTCAGAACAGTTAGGCCTAAGTGTTAAATATCTGGCAAAATATACAAATATACAGGGAAAGAAGTGTTTTCAAGGAGTAAAAGCAAAACCAGTGCCTAATAGAGTATCACTAGGGGTAAGATAAGTACAAGAGTTACTCAAAAATGAAATAAAAATAATGGGACAACAGACTCCACCTGATAATCAATGTTATATTGATTAAAATATAGGCTAACAATGAGAAGTAGCATTGCCCATGATTGAGAAATGCCCTGACAAGTGACCATGATATTGATAAGTAATATTGCACATGAGACAAAACTGCACAAGATCTTGAAAAGTAGTAATGTAGGCTACATCATAGAAGTCAGGTAGAAAAGGGCTGAATCCAAATGTCCACCCTCTGGACTTGCGGTTGTAGGCCTACGTAGTCTGCCAGGCCAGAGACTGCAAGCAGCTTTCCTCGTTGCTGTGGAAACTTTCAACTATCGCTGCTGTCATATTCATATGTCATATAAGTTGATAAGTAGTACCTACTCATCTGTCCCTGCAGATAACAAGATATAAATCCCCTGTATAGCCTTTTTCTTTGACTAAACAAAATTGTATTTACATCTCTAACAGCCTACACATGTTCAAAAAAAGAAATGTTTGTGAATAAGGACAGGACTATAATTAGAGTTGTACCGATACCTATACCAGTATCGGAAATGCCTCCGATACTGCCTAAAATGCGGTATCGGGTATCGGCGAGTACAGCCTATGACCAATCCGATACCACGTAATGCCTCATGTCACTACGCATACGCACGCTACAGGCAAACAAAACGGAAACGGAGCGGAGTTTAAAAAGCATTCTACTGTAGCCTTTAAAATGTCTTTTTTACCAAATTGTGTGGCTGCACTTTAACCTGTGTCTTGATCTGTGTCAACACTGGATAATAATAATAATAAAAAGGAAAAGGAGTTGAGACATGCAACAATTCATATCCCATCCATTTTTATTTTACGCGCTGGTATCGGATCGGTACTCGGTATCGGCAGATACCTAAGGTTCAGGGATCGGAATCGGTATCAGGAAGGAAAAAGTGGTATCAGTACATCTCTAACTATAATTCAATAAATTGGACATTACTGACATTAGAAACCTTCTTTTGTTGTTTTCCAGCCAATTTTTAGCCTATCTCACATCATAGCCTGTTAGGCCACAAAAATAAAATGCACTGTCAGTCCCTGTACAGCCTAAACTTATACATATCCCTTTATCATGATGTGGTTGAATATTATTTCTGGCCTTCGCAATTCAAGTAGCATTTCAATAAACCTAACTATCAGTAACTATTGTGCACATTCATAAGGTTTTTTTTTTTGGCTGCTGAAAAAAAACCCCACAACATCACGTCCGTATTGCAATGAACTGTGGGTTGATAAATCAATAAGGTCTGCTGAAGTCTGCACCCCAGGCGGACTCTCTGGAAGTCTGTTTCAGGCCCCTTGTGGACTTGTTGAGTTGTGGATTTGGACAGCACTCAGAACTCCCGGACTTACTAAAAATGCGCCGTGAGTCGGCAAGTGTGGTCAAGTGCAGACTTTTGGATTCAGCCAAGAAGGTCCTGTGGCATTCCATGGTGCTCCTCAGTGGTCTCAGTCTACAGCTGAATGTGCTCTGATATGACCACACTGGCTTACAGGATGTGAGAGGCGTTGTCCTGAATACTGAGGAGTTTTCTCAGCATCCTCCTCTCTGACACCTCTGCTAAAGACTCCAGTACCACTCCCAGGACAGAACCAGCTTTCCTGATGAGCTTATGGAGTCTATTAGCATCAGCTGCTTTCACTCTGTTGCCCCTACACACTACAGTGTAGAAGATGATGCTGGCTACCACTGAGTGATAAAACATCTGCAACACAGTTCTGCAGACGTTGAAAGATCCGAGTCTCCTGAGAAAATACAGGTGGCTCTGTTCTTCTTATACACAGCATCATTGTTTTTTTTTCCTGGTCAGCTTATTGTCTATCATCTAATGATCCACAATGTCCACCTCAGTCCTCTTGATGGTGACTGGGATCAGACAGATCCTCTGTCTCCTAAAATCCACCACCAACTCCTTTGTGTTGTTCTCACAAGGTTGAGGAACTTAGCAGTCGTGTGCATTTAAATGCCACTAGTGCATTTTCATGTCGAAGTTTAAAAAAAAAAACCCTTTTGCTCCAAGCACTCCCACATATACACAACACACAGTTGACAATATACACACAAGCTTGCAGAGTGTTACCATACATCAGCGCCATCTTACCTGTCAAAGTATTGCACTTTCTACATGAGTGTCCTGTTTAGTTTATATCATAGAACTGAGACACAGGATATGGCCTTCTCTGGACAAAGGCCAACAGCTGCCAACGTGAAAACATTTCCTCATACTGTCTTTTAAGTAAAGAAAACATTTTTTGAAAAATGAAGGTCTTGCCTCGACATAAATTCTTACACTAATGGGTGTCCTACCATAAGAAAGGCGATCAGACTACATTTTTTTCTCACCCACTGAATGTGGGTTAGTATATTAATGCTCGGATTGTGTTCCACTCTGTCATCTGGCGGCCTGCCAGGCCTATACAGTAAAATCCTGAGCCTGAATGGAGGATAAAAGCTGCAGCTGTGGAAGCAGCAGGCAGTCAGACAAAAGTAAATGGAGTCATTCTACAAATCAAGGCCAACTCGTTGGACTGCTGCAGTTGTAACCCAATTATTCCCAGGCCACATGTTCTCAAAGCAGGGGTGTCAGGGAGAGGGGGAAGCCCTCCTTCTCTCTCCTGCAGTCAGTCACCCCATAAAAACACAGAGGGGTAGAGAGGGAGGGTGGGAGGATAGAACATAGGGAAAGTCACAAATGTTATTCCATATGACCTAAGTGTAAAGTCAGTTTCAAATGTTGTGACTGTGGTTTAGTATATATTGTAGTATCGTGCTTATGGAAAGACAGATGGTTGACTTAAGATTGCGGTATGCAGGAGGAGTTCCCCTTGGGAAAAGCACACAACTGCAGATATGACAGTAAATTTTTAATATAGAGAGGTATTTAGAGAGATGATGGTGTGTAAGGTGGTATGAATGGAAGTCAAATTTATGGGTTAATATTTTTCACGCTAGCATTTTTTATTATAAGAATTTCAGAACATTAATAACACACTCTTTATTAAAGGGACAGTATGCAGGATTTAGGGGGATTTAGTGGCATCTATCAGTGTGGACTGCACTTTGCAACCAGCTGACACGTCTCCCGGTTAGAATTCCTTTATTGTTTTTATCTGTATTCAGGTTATTTCTGATCCAGATGCTCAGGAGGTTCTTTCTTGGAGCTGAAATTTGAGCACAGGTCTCATTCTCTCCAAAACAAACGGATCTGGTGATTTGAAGTGGTAAAAACACTGAATAAAGCAGTGTCACTTTAAAAAACAAGTGTTTCTCTGGCGCTGCTCTTTGCGGAGGCACTCCCTACTATGATGGCCAACATGAATGGCCTGTGCAGATATTATATAGGTATTAGTGGCACATTCTAAGGTAACAAAAACACAACAATGCCTTTTTTTCAAGTGATTATACACTAAAGAAAACATTTATTATATTCCATACTCTGCTCATATATCCCCCTTAAATTCTACACAGTGACCCTTAAGGACACTTATAAGGCAAGTCCATATAAAAGCATTGCGGCTAATGTAAAGTGTGTTGTGCAAAAGGGCAGCCCACTTAGCATGTGTAATTGTAATGAATACTAAGGTATTAGAAAGCACACCTGAAGAGGCAGTGCAGAAGAGAGCATGTCAATAACCAAGTGAGGGAGATTGCAGGCTTCACATAGGCTTTGCAGAGGAGTAGAAGGATGTGGTTTGCACTACAGTGTATATATAGTGAGGAGTAATTAATGATGTGAGGGTGAGTAGTTTTTACAGGGGACCGTGCACAGAGTTGAGTTAACAGTCCTTACCAATTACACCCTGTTAAACCTCCCTCATCCTCTCCCACTCTCCTCCTCAGTTACTCCATTTGCCATAGAATGACAGACTTTCCTCTGTGAAGCTCAAGGAAGAGAGGATTTCCTAACAGTGTAAATATAGTGAGTTGTTTCTTCTAGTGATAGGCTAAGCAGGTGATACGATGACATGCTATTGTTGTCCAAAAGCTGAACAAAAACGTGATGCAGGAAACCTGTAAAATGTTGACGCAACTGATAAGATCAATCTGAGCTGTCAACATTAGGTTAGGTGACTGCAAATACCAAAAGGCATCTGGAAGGCTCTGACTCAGGTTCTTCTCAATGTCTGCACACTACTATAGAAGATATGGGGAGAGGTCGTTATGCCCAGCTCGTTTAAGAGCACAACAAAAGAGGGAGAACCACACAGCAACCAGTTAGATTTACCAAAAATTTATTTAAAGAATAAGATTTAAGTGCAGATCAGTAATCAGTGGTGTGGTGAGAGGTGTTGGATGTATGAGGTGTATGTGTGTAATCATAAGGAACCAAAAGAGCCAACGTAACACAACCCAAACCAAACCAAACAACGCTGGGGTTACCTGGAGGCCCCAGCCATCCAGGAAGGAGAGAGAGAGCCATCTTGGAATGGCCATGCCTTTATAGACAAGGCCACAGGTGAGGTGAATCCCCTGACGAGATGGGAGGGAGACAGGCAGGGAGAACCTGGGAAGGGAGGAGCACAGAGAGGCCAGCAGAACACAACATGGCCGAGGCCATCACACCCCCCCCCATAAACACAAGACCCCACTAACAGGGTCTTGTGCAAAATCAGCAGGGCGCACGGGAGAGCGCATCAGCCAGAACATTATCACTACCTTTGATGTGACATATACGTTCAGGGTGTAAGGCTGTAGAAATAGCAACCACCTCATAAGCCTACTGTTGGCATTATGCATGCTGCTCAAGAAGGTCAAAGGGTTATGGTCTGTGTAAACGGTCACAGACAGAGAGGGGCCAACATACACTTCAAAAAATTTCAGGGCCCAAATCAAAGCTAGAGTCTCTTTTTCAATCACTGAATAATTCAGCTGGTGACAGTTGAACTTACGTGAGAAAAAACATACAGGATGGTCAATTCCCCCCTCCCCTTCCTGCAGAAGGACGGCCCCAGCACCAACTCCACTAGCATCCACCTGGATTTTAAAAGGTTTGTGGAAGACTGGAGCTGAGAGCACAGGAGCAGAGCATATCAATTTTTTTACACGTTCAAATGCAGCATTACAGTGAGAAGACCAGTCAAAAGGCGTAGTCTTCTTAAGTAGGTTTGTCAGTGGAGCTACCACAGTGGAGAAGTTGGGGCAAAAGCTACGATAATACCCCACCAACCCAAGAAACCGCATCAGTTCTCTTTTGGACGCTGGCACTGGATAGTTGAGAATGGCCTCCACCTTAGCCTGTACTGGACGAACTTCACCTTGACCAACCACCTTACCTAGACAGGTTACAGTTGCCTTAGCAAACTCACACGACAGTTAAATTTGCCTGGGTCAACCGATCAAGCACTGCACACAAACGTTGAACATGAGATTCCCACGTCTCACTGAACACCACAACGTCGTCCAAATAAGCTGAACACCCTGCTAACCCAGCTAACACTTTGTTCATGAGACGCTGAAAGGTTGCTAGAGCATTTCGAAGACCAAACGGCATGACAGAATAAGAAAACAAACCCCATGGTGTAATAAATGATGAAATTTCCTTGGCCCTAGCTGTCAGTGGCACCTGCCAATAACCTTTCAAAAGATCCAGTTTGGTCACAAATTTGGCACCACCCACTTGATCAATGCAGTCCTCAATGCGAGGGAGTGGATAACAGTCAGGCCTGGTGACTGCATTAACTTTCCTGAAATCTGTGCAAAATCTGTCTGACCTATCCGCCTTATCTACTAACAGACATGGAGAAGCCCAGCTTGAGCCTGATGGTTCTGCCAACCCATGTTGCAACAAATACTCCACCTCTTTCTCCATACGCTGACGCTTTTCCACTGGCAGCCTGTAAGCACGCTGCCTCACAGGCAGAGCATCCCCCACCTCTATGTCATGCTCGATCATAGTAGTACGTGATGGTGTATCTGAAAAGAGAGACAAATGAGACAGCAGCAGTTTCACCAGATCTTTCTGTTGAGTATCTGAAAGATAACTAAACTGACTGGGAAGACTGTTAAAATACTCAGAATTTTTAAGCTTTCCAGTTAGAATGGCCTCAGAGGGAACATCAAAATCATCCGAAGGCCCAGCACCAATTGTGACCACGGACTTAACACCATCACCTACAGGAAGGGTATCATTGTCTGTCATGGCAGAGGCAGTCAAAAAGGGTTTCAACAAATTCACATGACACCACTGTACTTTCTTCCTCCTTTCGGGTGTGGCAATCAAATAGTCCCGGTCAGAGATCCTGCTTTTCACTGTGTAAGGCCCACTGAATCTTGCCTGAAACGGTGAACCAATCACAGGCAACAAAGCCAGAACCTGGTCCCCTGGCTCAAACAGCCGGGTCTCAGCTTTTTGGTCAAAGCCCTCCTTCATTTTTCTTTGAGCTCCACCAAGGTTCTTGTGAGCAGTAGCACAGGCAATGTACAGTCGTCGACGAAAGTCATTTACATAATCCAAAACATTCTCAGACGGCTCCTCAGGTTTCAAATCAACCCCCAGAACTGCTAGTGGACCCCGGACAGAGTGACCAAACACCAACTCATTTGGACTGAAACCAGTACTGGTCTGTGACACCTCCCGTATCGCCAACAATAACCATGGTAAGCCTTCTTCCCAATCCAGAGAAAGCTCAGTACAGTAGGAACGCAACATAGACTTCAACGTCTGATGAAAATGTTCCAACACACCCTGAGACTCCGGATGATAGGCGCTGGAGACATGATGTTCAACCCTCAGCTGCTTTAACACCTGGGAAAAAGTACAGGACATGAAATTACTGCCCTGGTCTGTTTGCACTATCTTTGGAACGCCAAAAGTTGACATAAAGGAAGTAAGTGCTTTCAGCACTGGTTTAACCTTTATAGAGCGCAGCGGAAAAGCAGCCGGATAGCGTGTACTCTTACACATCACTGTTAGTAGGTACTGGTTACCTACCTTACTCTTTGGAAGCGGGCCCACACAGTCAAGCAACAGATACTCAAAAGGCTTCTCCACAACAGGAATTGGGTACAGGGGAGCTGGCTTCAGCTTCTGGTTGGGCTTTCCTGTTAGCTGACATGTTTTGCAGGTTTTACAATAGTTAGCAATATCCTTTTTCAATCGAGGCCAGAAAAAATGGCGAAGCACCTTATCATATGTTTTCTTTACGCCAAGATGGCCTGCCACCCCATCATGTGAAGTGCTTAACACCACGTCTCTGAACCTGGAAGGAACCACGACCTGTATCACACTGTCAACCTGTACCCCACTCACCACACGAACCCACTTCCTCAACAGTAACCCATCACTGAGAAAATAACCACTAGAGACACTCTTGAGATCACCCTCCGAACCAACCATCTCAAATAAAGGCCCCAGTGTAGGATCCACAGCCTGCTCCTTAATCCACTCCTCCCTAAAAAATGCAGACAAGGGAATGGAAAAAAACTTACATGATTCCTGTCCCTCAGAGAGACCTGCCTGAGAAGACTGACCCTGTCCAGAGAGCTCAGACTGTTCTGATAGAGCTTTAGTCCTAGCCCGGGTCACAGCACAGGAGGGAAACACTGTAGGGCTCTCTTTAGCACACCCTTCAGGCTCTTCAGGTACCTGCAAAACTGAACCCACATACACAAGTGGTGGACCCTCTTTCCAAATCTTTGACCCTGCCAAATAATTTCCCAGGATGACATCAACCCCTTGTACCGGCAACTGAGGACGGATGGCCATATCAACTTCACCACACACCAAATCAGAATCAAAATGGAAACGATGAACAGGAACCCAGAGCGTAACCATCCCAACACCCAGTACAGGAGCTTTCCCACTAGTAGCTGTATGGGCTGAAAAAGGCAACACACTTCCCAAAATAAGACTCTGATTAGCTCCTGAGTCCCTCAGAACCTTAACCGGTACCTTCCGCTGTCCATCTAAAGACACAAAACCATCTGATACAAAAGGTTTATACAATTCATCCACATGCTTAGGTGGCACAGTCCCTGGTGGATGAACAGATTCAGACATGTTAGTGTGAAGCGCAGAGGTCACCAGGCCAGCTGGCTTCACATACACACTGGCGTCTGCTGATTTTTGACCAGTTTTACTAAGTGGACATTCCCCTTTCCAGTGTCCCTTGTTCCTACAGGCATGATAAATCCTGCCTGGATCAAATTTCCCATCTGTCCCTGGGACATGTCTGCCAGCATGAGAAACTTCATGAGCTACTGGAGGCCTATTAGGCCCAAGCCTAAAATTCTCCCTCCGTTGCCCTTCTCTCTGGCCATGACCACCAGGTGAGCCCCTGCCATGCGTTAAAACATATTCATCTGCCAATACTGCTGCTGCAGCTGCTGTTTTCACCTTCTTTTCAGTAATATAGGTGGCCAACTGGGCAGGCAATGAACTTTTAAACTGTTCTAACACAATCAAGTCACACAAATCATCATATGACTCCACACTGGATGCCGAACACCACCGATTGAAATGAGTTAAAATGTCTTCAACAAACTCAACATGGGTTTGCTGGTCTCTTCTCTTCCAATTCCTAAACTTCTGCCTATAAGCTTCTGGCACCAGTTCATATGCTTTAAGGACTGCAGCTTTGACTTTGCCATAACTAGCACTGTCAACAGAACTGAGGGCAGAGAAAGCTCTCTGGGCCTTGCCTGTGAAAATACACTGTAGCATTAAAGTCTGGTGGGCATCTGACCAGCCCCTAATGCCTGCTACCCGTTCAAACAAAGCAAAAAATGTGTCAGGGTCTTTTTCGTCAAATTTTGGCAACAAACGCAACCCTTCAGCAACATCGAAGCCACGATGCAGCCCTGTAGCTCCATTCTCATTCATTAGCTTCAACCTCAGCCGCTCTACTTTAACCCTTTCCTTCTCTAATGCTGTAGCAGCCCTCAGCTTCTCCTGCTCCAACTCAAATTGAAATCTCTCCCTCTCCAGCTTCGCCTTTTCTCTTTCCAGCTGCAGACACTGCTCAAATGACCAAGCCCCATCCCCAACACATGGACCCACCAGAGCTGCTGGAGCCTGAGCCACCTCCAAAAGATTGGCAGACACAGCCAGCCCCTCAACAATGTCTCGTAGCTCAGCCTTTTTTGGCACCTCCTTGGCCTTAGACCAACCCAAATGTACTGCCAAGTCCACCAGATCTGATTTGGCAAGCTGAGCTAAAGTGCTACGAGATGGTCGCTGGAGGAACTCAGAAACTAGTGTATTACTGTGCTCACTATCCATGTTAACTGTCAACCTAAATCACAACCAATGCAAACATCAGACCTCATTCACAGAGAAAGCAACAAGTCACACAGTACACAGCCACAGAGAGATTGAGTGACAAAGGAGCGCCCCTCCTAGCTGCCTAAGTCAAACTAGCTAACTGCACCCTAGTCTTCATGTGCGTACTGGCGGCAGGTATTTATGCACCTGTAAACCATCTGTACTGGGGAAGACAACTTGTCCCAGCCAATACTCCAGGGTGCTCCCGAGACAACTGCTACTAACCGCACGGACAACACACAAAAACAACAAACAGCCCTGCAAAACAAAAAAAACAGAGCAACCCCTCCTTGTGAGAGAACTGCCACTTCAGCCTACATGAGGGACACAACTGCTCCAGCCATAACCTCCCCACAGCCACACACAGCGAAACTTAAAGCCACCATTCTCTGAACGCAGGTCAACAAAGAGAACACTGCACCATTTACCCCCTGGTTAACACAACACTCAAACAAGCCACTGTGAGCCTCCCAGTTTTAATGCCACACAAGAGCCAAACATTGACACTCCCAAGTTCAAAATTGGACGAGCCCCCACTTGTTATGCCCAGCTCGTTTAAGAGCACAACAAAAGAGGGAGAACCACACAGCAACCAGTTAGATTAACCAAAAATTTATTTAAAGAATAAGATTTAAGTGCAGATCAGTAATCAGTGGTGTGGTGAGAGGTGTTGGATGTATGAGGTGTATGTGTGTAATCATAAGGAACCAAAAGAGCCAACATAACACAACCCAAACCAAACCAAACAACGCTGGGGTTGCCTGGAGGCCCCAGCCATCCAGGAAGGAGAGACAGAGCCATCTTGGAATGGCCATGCCTTTATAGACAAGGCCACAGGTGAGGTGAATTCCCTGACGAGATGGGAGGGAGACAGGCAGGGAGAAGCTGGGAAGGGAGGAGCACAGAGAGGCCAGCAAAACACAACATGGCCGAGGCCATCACAAGGTGTACAAGTCAAAAAGTTTTGGAAACAAGTAAATTGGAAAACCGGATCAAACAGAACACTATAACAAAAAGAAACTTTTGAATAAAGCAAGGAAATAATTATTAAAAAGATTGATGTTGGTGAAACTAAACTAAATTTGCCAGTCCTAATGACATAAGTTGTTCATTTGGCTCCCCGTGGTGGCGAATGTAGAGTATGATCTATTTCTAATATCCATTCCCTAGTGGGTCCATACCATAATATATGTAATGTGGAGACATCCCTGTTACTCTGATTAACAAGTACCAGTTCAACTCTAATTCTTTTTTTCTTCCTCTAGCAGGTCATTAAATTACAGAGGGACGTTAAGGAGGCACCATGGGAATCCACAATCCACATTGAATCCAAGGCAGGTAGAGGAGACCCATAGAGCATGTAAGTTATGTTAATTTAAAGGGCACACATCCGACACAAAGCAGCAGGCAGGCAGGCAGGCAGGCAGGCAGAGGAGACTCATAAGGCAGGTAGTTAACATCTTAGTTAGCCTACAAGGAGCTGAGTTAAACTGCTAATTAATATCCAAGTAAACATTTAGAGTTAGAGAAACTAACTCTACTGTAGTGCTATAAAATGACACTATAATGACAGTTACACAGTAGATTGATTGTGAGTGTCTAAAGTGACCAATATGACTGTTCTTAGGAGAAAATAAACAACTCATAAACCGTGAGATTGAGGTCTGGTTAATGTTTAAGCCACTAGCTTAGGGGAAGACTGTGTTAATGGAAAACAGCTTTTTATTTACCTTACAGTTGAACTGGGACACTTTGAAAAGGCTTTTGACATATGAAGATATATTTAGAGCAGCCAGTTAAACTATGATAAAAGTATTTCACATTTTCCTATTATGTTATTTAAGAGACATTTTCTGTGATTTTTTCATTTTTTAATCTTTCTATTTATCATTTTTCAAAAATGTTTTATTGAAACAGTGCACATAAAACATTACAACTTTGAAAGCTGGCTAATCCACATTAACTCTCTGCATAGTCAGCATCCTGGTTTGACCATTAGACTGTTTTGTGTTAGCTGTTTAACAGGGTCAGCATTGTTTGCATCCTGGCAGTGAATCATATTTTAGCTTGTCCAGTGAGCTTTGAAAGATTTTTTTAAGCCAAAGGTTTGAACAATTTGTCCAAAGGAATTGAGGGCCATGCAATTGTTCCACTAAAGATTCAAATAAGGAAAATAGAGTTTTCAAGGTCTGTCATGACGGCAGCCTTTTGTTGCATGTTGTTGCCACCTTGTGGTCAAGATAGAACAGAAAAACTCTTTCAATTGATTAATGTGGTTATGGCCTTTGGCTCCATCATGTGGTCAGTGATCATCACTACACTACCAGATGTTCCAGACACTGTATCCCATGAGATTTCATTGTTAAATCACTGACCAGCTACTGTACTAGTGACAAACCATAGTACATGTTAACAAAGCACTTCCTGTTCCTAGTTGTAGGTAAGCTTAAAACAGTGTTGTCTGCTTATATTCCCTCTTTATATTTGACCTTGGTTTGTATGTTCAGGTCAGTTCACAGTACTGAAGTGGACCTTTTATCAGAGCTCTTGATGAATTGTGTTGATGACGGTGATGCTTTCACGGCTGTAAAAACATTTCGATATACATTACATCTGGACAAGATGTGATGAGACTTTATTGTTCACCCAGGAAGGAAAATACAGCATTAACATGGATGACCTTTTCCCTTAATCATAAGACAATGACAATTCATCCCGTTTAGAAACTCTAATAATAATACATAATCGTTTTTTGCTCCCTTTTAAAACTGTTAGATTCAAATTCATACCTGCGATTCTCTGCATTAAAATGTGTGTATCTTCTTCCTGCCTGTAAAAGACTGAGCTGTGAATGTGTCACTGACAGGCTGATGTTTGCTATTCTTATCTGTTTAGTGAGATGAAAATAATCACAAACACCTTCTCCTTCTAGTTTTGGTTTGTTTTTCTCAGTCTGCTATTTATAGAGTATACAGTTTACGATTGATTCAAGAAAGGAGGTGCTAAGAGAAGTAGTCTCTCTCAATTTTCAAGTCAGTTCAACAAGCTGTACGGCATGACATTTCACATGTGTTGCCAAAGTACAATTACAATTTAAGACAGTGAGTTCAGAAATGATTAACAAAAATATATTAATACAAAATCATTAACATAAATTTTAAAGAAAAAAAACCCTCATCAAATCACGGAGTAAATAAAAAGGCAGAGAACTATATGTTGTGGCGTTGGTTGTCTTTCAGGCTGTGACATGCACTGACATATCTTGCTGCATCTACTGTATGGCACTGAAATTATTTTCTCCAAATGGATGTTTAGTCTGGTTTAGTCAGCTTAGTGAAACGACTTAGGCAACATCTTTTCAAGCTATGAGTTGATGCGACTGTGTCAAACATGCCATTAGGTCTAATTAACTGTTCAAACTAGACAGATTTGCATACTTGATTTGTTTCATGCAAGAAATTTGGTTCACCTCTGCTGTAAACACAGATTGACATAACTGATTAGAGTACATACAGAGCAGCATATCTTAGGGCTGTATCACAGAGCAAGATTTATGGGTTAGCTATCAGTTTGTTTAACTCAGGTTTTATGGTGTCCTAAACCTGGACCACAAGGTAACTCATGCTGCATGGATAATCTGCTGTGGAGCAGGTTAATTTCAGAGGATTAGATCAAGACATGTCAACAGCCTGAACACTGACCAGACACTAAAAATACAGTCTGGTCAGTGTTCAGGCTGTTGACATGAACACTGACCAGACACTAAAAATACAGTCTGTCAGGTCAAGGGTCACAGGAGCTAGCAGAATGATATTAAAGCTGAAGGTGAATATCTGCATCTCAGTCTAAAAAAACAAACAAAAAACAATTTAACAATATTTATGAATTTTCCCTCATTGTCTGTCTCCTGGTCTAACAGTCTGGGGGAACATGTGGGAGGAAGGTGTGGGTGGAGGACATCGGTCCTCTGCAGCCCTGTATTGTTTCATATTCACAAAGCCATGGCACTTGTCAGTGACCCAGTCAAATCTGAATTTGATCAAATTCTCAAATAATTATCCCCCACCCTGAAACCACATATCAGATATCTGTCACATTACAGAAGCTGAAAACACACTAATATAACATTTCACTTCATAATCCAGATGTCACCCATCAGCTTCATTAAAAAAACTAATGTCCAGTGTCAAAGAAAAGACTCTCTACTTGTGGAAACTGTAAAGCATCATCGTCTTATTCTCCCCCTTTTGACCTTGGTTTGAAAAAACTGAAAATATTTGTAACATATCAATATATGTTTATTTAAAAGAAAATTGTAAAATTATTACAAACAATGTAAAAATATTCTACTGTTATTCACAATTACAAAGCACCTCATGAAAAGTAAAGCCTGAACAATAAAAGCACTTACATACAGTATGAATGCTTAAAAAAACAACATAATTTTTTACTGTGAAAACATTGTGCGATACAGATGTGGTGGCATATGGTTTGAAAATTAGAATTACTTTTATCTTAAATGTAAGATAAAAAGTCTTCAGCAAGCTGAAATTTATGCTTTAGGATAGGGCAGGCACATGATTAATGTTTTAAAATATAGTATCATATCAATAAACTATGTTTATTTAAAAAAACGTAACACTGCCACGCAGTTACAAAGCAGGTCTTTGAAAATAACACAAGTTACTGTTAAATTTGAAAGTGAGTGCGTGAAAGGATTCAGAACAAACTTAACACTTTTAAATGGTAGCTCAGAAATGTTAATTAATATGCCAATCACACAACTCCTCACTACTGTAGATCAGCTAACTTAAATCATACTGTAAATTTTTACTTGCAGCAAAATGAAAAACATGGATTTTACTGCACAAGTTGTTTTTTTCATGATTGTTAAAAATACTGAACAAAATGAGCCCAGACAATGGCATCACCACATCTCCATGTGGAAATTATTTTCTCTTATTTGTTAAAGACACAAGATCAATGACTTCTCATTCATTTTTAGGTGAAGACCTTACGGAGGAGGAGAAAATTCAGTTGAATTTTTATCCTAGTTGGATCTGGTTTTCCTGGTATTCTTCTTCACTCTAACATCTGAGTAGACAACTTCATCCTCACTGTTACCTGAAAGAAACAGGTAGTCCATCACCATCTTATTGTTGTGCTAAATTATGTACAGAAATGTTAAATATTCATTTTGGCCAATGTATGCTAAAAGGTCAGCATAGTTCCCATGGTGACAGAAGGAAGATTAAGTGTCTGTCCACATTAGCCAGGTTAAATTTATAAACACAACCTTTGCGTTTAGTTTCTGCCCTCTGGACAGACTTAAACTGCATTTTCTTCCCCAAAAATGAGCAAAAAACTTTACAGGGTAAACAGAGCATTTGCAAAACAATGACCTAAGGCCTTGTCCACACAAATGGATATTTTTAAATGTACATTTTTCCCTTCCGTTGAAGAAAAAAATTCTCTTCTCTGTTCGTTGTTTTACAAAATATCTTCATCCACACTAGAGTGCAAAATTCCCTCAAAAGGCTCACTAGGCCAGTAGGTAGTGATAAAATCAAAAATCAAATACCAGAAAGGATGATTCTGAGCATGTGTAGTGAGCTTATTTCCCTTCTGTGGTATGAACAGATTAACAATGGTAACACAATTGTAGCTCCTTATTTCCATTATTGAATCTTATGTTTTAAACATCTTTCTAGTGCAAGGCCCAAGGTGTTATGGCATCTTATAAGTGTACAGACTACGAGGCGTTTGCTGTAAAAAAAACAACAACAAAAAACCTACTGTAGTATGCCATTGTTACTGTTTTTGGCTCCGTTTTACATGTCCACACATTTTAGTGACCTAAAACTGTGTTTGTGCATGCACACAACACGTGGAAGAAAATATCTATATTCAAAAATACCTGTATACATGTAGACATGGCCTTAGACATCACAGTGAGGGTTAGGGACTGTGTGGCGGTTAAAAGAAACTTTAGGCACCTTTAACTTTCTCTAATCGTTCATCTGAAATACCAATATAGTCAAATACACAGCAGGGCTGTTGTCACTAACCTGGTTTTATGTTGATTTCGTCAGATGACATCACAACTATAGAAAAAAAAAAAAAGGATTTTATCACCACAGCACAGCAACTTGGGAGTGACTGCTGATTAACATGTTGTGTTTATTGACCTTGACTAAATAACTATTTGATAATGGTTCAGTTGTCTGACAACAGAAACAGAAAAATTTGTAAATGCGAGCAAAAATATTTTGTGAATTACAGTAAAACAGTGTAGGTGACCAGAGGAGGGCACTGACTGAAAGTTTAATAAGCTGTCCCTCGGCTGCTGCCACCACCATGAAATCATGATTTGGTCTATCCCACTTGTTACCAAGTATTGACTGTGATGCACATTTTTGTTTTTCCCAACTGAACAGAGGGCAAAGACATGATTTAGCCATTTTCATGTTAATCAGGGGCTTTAGCGTGGACAGAGGTCGCTACCAAAATGACCTGGAAATGCCAGTGTGGCCCGCAATGGCTTTATATAAATGTTTTCAAATTTAGGCTGCTGAATGTAGATGGAAACAAGGGATAGCATCTTTGTCTTACCTGTATTATCAGTGGTAGATCTTTTCTGATGAAAATGTTTGATTCCAAGCAACAGAGCCAGAAGGAGAGTGGTAATACTTGCTGTTACAGCCACAGTGACAACAAGGAAGCAGGAAATCGAATCTAGGAAACAAAATTAATATCAACCTAAATTAGATATAAAGATCATATAGATATTAAACTTAATCTTGTCCAACCCTGTCTCACATCTGACAAGATCTATTTGCCATTGTGTAGTAACAAAACGAAAGAATGTCAAACCATTAATAAACAAAAAAAAATTGCAGGGAGGATGTTTTATCAGTCAAAGGAATAAAATGAATAAAATCTTGAAATGCACTACCTTTACAACTTGTGAGGTGGATGACTGTCTCTTCATTGCTAACATTGTTTAGAGCCTTGCACATCAAGATTCCAGTAAGCTGACCGTGTAAGCTGACGCTAACATTTGAAACAACCGTTTCATCTCGTTCAGTTCTCACAGCCAGTGACTGTGTGTCTGATGTTGAGCTGCGCAGGGACTGACTGTGGCCTCTGGTCTGCAGCAGTACGACACTGTCCAAGGTCAAAATGATCTCTACTCCATCCCCCTCAAAGGAGCAGCTGACCTTCATTTGGTCTGGTGACAAACACATCTGAGACACAGCTGGCTTTGATGCTGGAGCTGGAAGACAAATATAGAGTAACGTTTGTGTGCAAAAATGGCAACTCACCACTTGTACTATGCAAATAGGCAAGTGGTAATTGATGTGTATATATGTAACTTATTAAAATGTATGTAAACATAGATTTATATAATGTAAATCATTTAAAAGTGTAGGATTATACGATATATTGTATGCAGTATTGAATATACAGTCAGGTCCATAATTATTTGGACAATGATACAGTTGTCATCATTTTGGCTCTGTACACCACCACAATGGGTTTTAAATGAAACAATGAATACGTGCTTAAAGTGCAGACTCTCAGCTTTCATTTAAGGCTTTTTTCAAAAATGTAGTATGAACCGTGTAGGAATTACAACCATTTCTTCACACAGACCCCCGACTTTAAGGGCTCATAAGTATTTGGACAAACTAACATAATCATCAATTAAACAGTCAGTTTTAATACTTGGTTGCAAATCCTTTACAGTCAATGACTGCCTGAAGTGTTGGACACATAGGCATCACCAGATGCTGGGTTTCTTCCCTGGTGATGCTCTGCCAGCCCTTTACTGCAGCCGTCTGCACTTCCTGCTTGTGTTTTGGGTGTTTTGCCCTCAGTTTTGGCTTCAGCAAGAAAAACGCATGCTCAGTTGGATTCAGGTCAGATGATATGACTTGGCCATTGCAGAACATTCCACTTCTTTGCCTTAAAAATGTATTTGGTTGCTTTTGCAGTATGCTTCAGGTCAATGTCCATCTGCACTGTGAAGCATCGTCCAATGAGTTTTGAAGCATTTAGTTGAATCTGAGCAGATAATGTAGCCCCAAACACTTCAGCTTTCATCCTGCTGCTCTTGTCAGCAGTCACATCATCAATAAATACAAGAGAACCAGTTCCACTGGCAGCCATACATGGCCATGACATAACAGTACCTCCACCATGCTTCACTGATGAGGTGGTGTGCTTTGGATCATGAGCAGTTCCTTCCCTTCTTCCTTCTCTTGTCTTCCCATCATTCTGGTAGTTGATCTTTGTTTTATCTGTCCATAGTATGCTGTTCCACAACTGTACAGGCTTTTTAGATGGTTTTTGACAAACTCTAATCTGGCCTTCCATTTTTAAGGCTAACCAATGGTTTGCATCTTGTGATAAACCCTCTGTATTTATTCTAGTGAAGTCTTGTCTTGCTTACAAGAGCAGGAGGATGAAAGCTGAAGTGTTTGGGGCTACATTATCTGCTCAGATTCAACCAAATGCTTCAAAACTCATTGGACGATGCTTCACAGTGCAGATGGACATTCACCTGAAGCATACTGCAAAAGCAACCAAAGACATTTTTAAGGCAAAGAAGTGGAATGTTCTGCAATGGCCAAGTCATATCATCTGACCTGAATCCAACTGAGCATGCGTTTTTCTTGCTGAAGCCAAAACTGAGGGCAAAACACCCAAAACACAAGCAGGAAGTGCAGACGGCTGCAGTAAAGGGCTGGCAGAGCATCACCAGGGAAGAAACCCAGCATCTGGTGATGCCTATGTGTCCAACACTTCAGGCAGTCATTGACTGTAAAGGATTTGCAACCAAGTATTAAAACTGACTGTTTAATTGGCGATTATGTTAGTTTGTCCAAATACTTATGAGCCCTTAAAGTCGGGGGACTGTGTGAAGAAATGGTTGTAATTCCTACACGGTTCATACTACATTTTTGAAAAAAGCCTTAAATGAAAGCTGAGAGTCTGCACTTTAAGCAGGTATTCATTGTTTCATTTAAAACCCATTGTGGTGGTGTACAGAGCCAAAATGATGACAACTGTATCATTGTTCAAATAATTATGGACCTAACTGTATATAACAGTAAGAGTAGACTTTAACACCAGGAACATCTCAGGGTAATACAACAAAGCAACTCCAGCCTCTGACCATAAAGTTACACCTCTCTAAAATAGTTTCAGCTAACATTGTAATCATAATGAAGGTAGGAGTTACTGCAGGTCAGTTCTATTGAACTAATAGACTGACAAGTGAATGCACATCTACATATTTAAAAAAAAAAGTCTTTTAATGAATGTATTTTATTACCTGTTTTTGTTTTACTTTTAATTTTGCATAAATGCAATTACTTAAAGTTATATAACATTTTAAAGTAATAATCTTAATTTAAAAGACAGTTGCAACAACATTGTGTCATCACAGGTATTTCTAAGCTTTAGATTAATAGTTAATAGTAATAGTAAACGTCAGTTTTTTAAAATACTTTTTTGTCTATATTTGTATTGACCATGTTTTCTACTTCAGAAAAGCATTCCCAAAATTCTTAAGTTTTAAATTTGTATCCTACCTTGTACTTCTAGAAGGATGTTGACCGTGTGCATCAGTTTACCACCAGAGAACATTTCCAACAGATAATATCCAGAGTGTTTCTTCTTTGCATTGTCCATCTTCAATATTGTATCACTGAGGATTACAGAGTGACTAAAATATTCCTCATCTAGAGTCACAACCTCTCTATTGCTGATGTTTAAAATGGTATAATTCTTATCCCGTTTCAGGATTATCTTAGATGCATTCGAAGGCAGGTGAAAAGTCACCGGCTCCCCACGTGCTCCAACACACAGCTGAACTTCAGCAGATTTAGATAAATGGCATTCCATGGGCCCTAGTAGAAACAATACAAACAAACCATTAATGCAAAAACATACATAACTGACAATTTATATGTATTTTATTGCATGTATATACAGTATCATACACATCCGTTTCCTGTGCGGTAGACCAGTAACTTCTCAAAGTTATAGATTTACTGCGAGTATCTTTTAATATATGGGGCAGCTGCGGAACATCGGAGGCTCCTCCAGTCTGCATGTAAAAGTATCTTTGGGCAAGATACAGAACCCTAAATTGAGTGCATGTGAATGTTAAACTAAGTAGCATGTGTCACATTTTATGGCAGCGTTGGCCAACAGTTTATGAATGTGTATGTGAACGGGTGAATGCATCATGTAGTGTGAAAGCGCTTTGAGTGGTTCGAAGAAGAAAGGTGCTGTACAAATGCATGTCCATTTACCATCCATATATTATAAATTTCATCAGTGTTAATAATTTATATATATAATTTATTTAAAGGCTGTTTAAAACTACTTTGAGAATTGCATCAGTAAATCTTGATTGTGATCAACAAACCACTCAACAGACAATATAAACTACAGTTACCTTGAAGTTTACCTTTTGTCAGAGCTGTTGGCACCAGAGCTGTGATGATCAGGTAGATGGAAATCATTTTTTCTGTTGTACACAGTCAAATAATATATAAATATAATACAATCAACAACCTGAAAGATGATGTTTTATGTCTTTTAGTTTAAATTAAAAATACACTTAACATTATAATTACACATAGTTTCCATATTGTCTAAACGTAATGTGTGAAATTTTAAAAACTATGCAATGAGTAAAAAAACAAATTTAAATAAAAAAAAGATACCCATTTTCAGCCATACACTCATGTCACTCACCTCTTGTACAATAAGATGTCTCCCTTGTGGCTCATCAACTGAACTGTGTGCACTGAGGCTGTTTCTTTCTGGTCTTCTTGTTTTGGTGTGTGGAGAGAATTGCGGAAGAGGTTACTTGCATTCAGCAAAGTGCTACTGAAACACTGAGCTGCTTTTTTTCCCACTTGCACTCTTTAATTACAGTTTAATTACAAATTTACTGACCTGGTAATATACAGATAAACACAGCTGACATAAATAACATTTCAAACTTTAACTATTAAACAATGAGGGTATTTGGTGCAGGATATGTGTCCTCTGCTGTCTTTAATTTCACATTTCCGAATTATACATGTGAGCTGTTATGTGGATGGCACTTAGACTTCCTGATTGATATTGTAAATGTACTGACAAATTATTACTTAGAAAATTATAGCAAAAGAGATTATCTTAAGTGATCATATTGTTGGAAATGGAAAGTGAGTAGTGGTGTGTTTTATAGTCATGTTTTAGTTGCCAGGAAGTCCTAATATATTTTTACCTAAGATTTAAGTTTATCAGTCAAGACTCGCATCACACAGACTGGTGGCAAAGATGTCATACAGTGGACACAGTGGTAAAAAAAAAAAAAAAAAAAAAAAAAAAAAGTAGCATGCTGGCTGTGGTCATTAGTCCTAGCTTTGAGGGATAAGAAAACAGAATGTGGCTGTTCCTATACGCACATGCAAGATGGCACCCACTCTGTCTCCCCAGTGAGATCATTTGGGTTATTTTAGCTTTTTTCCTTCATTTTAACCTCCGATTTGAAATCTGATCTTAATTGACCATATTGTTCGCTTAGATCAAGTTAATTTGTGACCTATCGAATGCAGTGTGTTTTAACTGCAGAATTGGACTTGATTTTCCCATCCCTGGATGTCAATACAGCCCAGGCTGCAGCCCATTGGGCCAAACTTGGAGCCCGAGTCCCTGGTTAGGTTCACTCCTAGTCACAAGGAGCCCTGGACTGCTGCCCCTAAGGGTAAGCTTGGTGGAAAGCTCCAGGCCCTCCAGCTGATTAACACATTCTCCATGCTGGATGAGCAGGCCAGGCTGTGTGCAGGTCACTCCTTGCCCCATAAAAGCCTGTCCTGCAGGGAGCACCTCTGCTGGGAAAGATGTCACCAAGTTGCTGCAGCAGTCTGTGGCGACAACAATCCATCCTAGGCTTATGAACGTGGCGTTCACTGCAGATGCTAAGCCCAGCAGAGCTCAGCTCACACTCCCTTGGTTGAGTCAGCAATGGCTGAGTTGTGAGACCTGTGCTCTTAGACAACTATGTTGACAGGCAGGATGTAAATGGGGGAAGGGTAGGCTTTAGGTTTTACTTAACAAACTGAAAGGCTGCCTGCCAAATTATCAGCAATCTGTTTAAGCTGCAAGAGCTGCAAGAGAAATTCCCACAGTCCCGAAGCTCTGTTCCACACAATGAATACAGTTCTCAACCATGCTGTCTGTCCTGTGCCGACCATAGCCATTTATGAGGACTTTTTTAAATGATTTCTCTACAAAAATGAATCACATACAATCTAAAATTGCACCGCCTGCCTGCAAGCCAGTAATTTGTAGTGGATGGATCACAGCTTTAAATAAATGAGTGAGTCAAAAGTTATCATTGACTGTAGAACAGCAGAATGTACATGTAAATTCATCCAATAATTTTTTTGCTATTGAAGAAGAGATTATAGTTTTCATTCTCTATGGCTTACTACCATGGACTATTGTATCAGGCCCATTTTGCACCTGTGGTCTTCTTCAAAGAAACTGTAGAGTGCACTTCATGTGGCTGTGATGGATGTCACACTACAATACAGCAGCGTTACTGGGTTTTAGTGTTTTAAAGTTAGCACCAAAATCATCTCTTCACTTTCCTCTACATATTTAGCAGAGCCTACAGTGTACTCACAGTAAATGATAAGTCAATGACAGGGAAAGAAAATGGGGATTGTCCTGTTGACCTAGTTGTCTCTTCATGGACCATTACCATCAAGAGATTTGACCTAAGGGTGAGTCATTAAAACATGTTATGTTTCAAAAGTATCATTCACACTTTAATAACATCATAAAACAATTCCTAAAAAGAAAAAAAAACTGTCAAATGTTAAATGTTTCAATACTTTTCCTTCCATTTTTTACTCCAGTCTCTATATGGTTCCTCAATCCATGTTTAGAAACCTGTTAGGTTTTTATTACTCACCTAACTAGGTTGCGAGCATATATTAAAGCTTTGTGAGGATGAGAGATTATACATTTTTGTAAAGGATACTAGAAAGAAATGAGTACTTTGTGTCTCAACATGTAACCACGTGGTATTAATTTCCAAACCATATAGTGTACATCACTCTCAATAGTTTGCATTACAAGTGTTTGTTAGCGGTAACTGAAAGGAAATAACACCTTAGAATCAGCCCATACAGAAGGGTCTGTGAGAAACCACAACTTTTTCCATTCTCTGTCTCTGCTTCGGCCACAGTTCCAACCAGTGTGTTTATATGTTTAATTGCAAAGGAGGACTAAAAGATCAAAGGTAGATAGAGGGCGTGCAGTTGCAGTACAATACCACAGTGAAGGCAAAACAAGCTGTTGTATTTTTAGCTATGAGTTGTTGCTCAGTGTGTTTCTGAATTTATCAAAGTATGCAGAGAGATTCACCAAAGAGGATGGGTCGTATGTCCGGGCTCACTTTATCTCTAGTGTAAACATTA
The DNA here is from genome assembly GCF_041903045.1 of Epinephelus lanceolatus. NCBI lineage: Eukaryota > Metazoa > Chordata > Actinopteri > Perciformes > Serranidae > Epinephelus > Epinephelus lanceolatus. The sequence goes on from NC_135744.1 coordinate 36,366,290, forward strand.
AGACAAAATGTGAACAAACCCTCAAAGTTAGTTAGAATTTTGCTGTCACCATATCTGAGTGTGGAAATGAGTCATTAGTGCATGTGGTCGTTACGGTGTAAGAGCTGAAACTGAAAAAAGTTTTCCTTTGAGCATTCTAGTTGGTGCAAAGTTCACATGTAGCCCATGTGGACAGTTGGTCTGGTCTCTAAACCTGAACCGAGTTATGATGTGACAGCTGGTGTTGAAATAGTGCCTGTATTTAAACACTCTGTACAAACTGTAATGGAGAAAGTTTACACAGATTCACTGATTTGTTTTCTAATTACCTCTGCCAAGGAGGTTATGTTTTCGCTGGCGTTGGTCTGTTTGTCTGCAAAATAACTCCAAAAGTTCTGAACGGATTTTGATGAAATTTTCAGGAAAGGTTGAAAATGGGACAAGGCACAGATGATAATTTTGGTGGTGATTGGTTGAAGCGAAGTGGATAAAATAATAAAATAGCAAGAAATCCGAGCTGCTTGGCAGAGGTCTACACTCTCCGAGTGCTCTAGTTTCATTTTATGATTATTGTCCGGTTATATGTGGGCATTATTTCTGACTTCATATCTCCTCATTGCTTGCAGCTTGTACTTATCGTTGGTAATACCTGAAAGACCAGTATATATCCTCTATATCCAAAAGATTATTGTTCACTTACAAGTTGGCTCCATCTTGTGGTCAAAAACAATTTCTACATTGCTTGGAGTTTGAACTGAAAAACCAGATGGTTCCAGCACCCAGCATGCATGGAGACCTTGTGTTGTTTCAGTATTTATGTTACTGTGATGTAAGCACATTGTAAAGCTGCCTGAAGATGAGAGGTGTTGTATTTCTGCAAAGAACACGTGACGAAAGAAACACTTGCTGCCTTTCACTGTTTGTATAGCCAAACCTTTTATTTAAAACCCATATATGATCCGTTACTTACTAACACCAGGATCACTAAACTTTCTCACAGGCAACTTGGATAATGTGAAATTTAAAAATATGTGTGAGACTGTCAGTTAAAAACCACAGCTTTTTTCTTTGCTCTGCTGCAGCCACGGTTCCTGTGAAACACAGGACCATAGGAAAGACTTGCTGCCTCTGCTGTAAACATCAGTGCAAACATAGACATAAGTGTTTGTTTCCAGTTAGTTTGCATTCAACATTACAATGAAGCAGACTGGCGGGTGCTACTTTTTTAAGGGTTTTATTTCCTCCTATGGATTAATAAAGAACATCAGGTGCAAAGATAAATTACGTAAACATACATTTTCAGATTTTTATTTTAGCACAAAATTATTTGTTCCCAAGCCAAGTCCCTGTGAAGTGAGCTACTGCCGCCCCAGCTAGTGCTGTGTTGGGGTTTTGCTAAATGATTGAGACTATTGATAGATGTTTGGAAAGGTGTACGTGGAGTGTAAATCACCAGTTTCATCGATGCGATTTAGGTGATTCAAATTTGTATTAAAATTTGTATTTGCAAAAATAAATGATGTACTGTCTATAATAAAAGATTGATACATGGCATCTGGGTATCGATAAAATATCACCATGCAAAATATCGTGATCAGTATAACCCTGAGTCAGTCACTGTGGCAACATACTCCGTTGCTCACAGGATCACCTGCTGATCGTGTAGCAGGAAGGACAGACGTGGCATGTCCTTTTGTGCATGAAGTCGTGGATGTGAGGCACAAATTATTCAAAGGCTGTTGCGTCAGGACAAGGTGCTTAGACCCTGTTTGGATGTATTATCGTTCCTCGAGGAGTATCTCTATGAAAGATGCCGATCCATCTCACAGTCTATCATTTATTTGAACAATCTTCTTCACCCACATATATCAAAGATTACACATCGTGAATTTGCATTGTCATCAGAGTCAATTATATGCATTGCCCTTTGATTCTTCACCAACGGCAGTTTCCTTTGTAACATCAGAGACACTGAACACATAGGCAAGGCACCTGTTTGTTGGGCCATAAGAAAAGTGACGCTGGTTCTGAAAAGACTTTTGCCTGTTTTTGTGGTTTTCCCTGGACATAAACCGGAAAGGATCATCAAAGAGTAATTCCACAGAATTCCAGATTTGTCACCGTTAATAAGAAATTAATCTACTTCGATACATGATGGAATTATTTATGAGTACTTTTAATATATTTAAGGATTCCCTGGTGTAATTGGCTGCATTGATGGAACTTGCATCCCCATCATAGCGCCATCTGAGAATGGAGGAGATTATGTGAATCGTAAGTCAATTCACAGCATCAGTGTGCAGGTAAGAGAAGACGAAATACTGTCTCTCAAACGTGTCACTTCATAATTGAAAAAAATGCCATTTCAGACTCACATTTCACAATTCACATTTGAGCTAAAGGGCCAGTGTGTAATATTTGACATGGTTTATTGTCTATCTGAATCTGAATCTGAATATTCTACCCATTAATATGTTTATACAAGTGTATAATCGCTATAAAATAAAATTAGTTTGGTTTTCGTAGCCTTATAATTATGCTTTTATATATATATATATATATATATATATATATATATATATATATATATATATATAGCAAGGGCCTTGCTTTAGAGAGGTCGCCATCTTGCACCACCATGTATGTATGGCAGCCCGAGCAGACAATCCAGCCAGCCAGAGAACAGTTTCGCGTGTATAAATAAACCAACGAAGACAGCGGAAGGAAGGAAGAAGGAGGAGGAAACATCAGAGAGTGTTAGTAGTTCGTCGATAGAGAGTAGTGAAAAGTTTATTTAGTTATAAAGTTTGCGAATGGACCATACTTACCACGCAACAGGAGAGAATGAACCTGAACCGTCATCTGCGAAAAGAAGACGCAACTTCACTCCTTGTGATGCACTCTCTGCGGCGCTTTTCCTTCTGATGATATATCTCCCCAAAGATGGTAGCACCGAATCCCATTCTGTGCATTCAGCCTCTCTTCTCGCCCGCTCAGCATCAAACACATGGAGTTCCTCATCTGTATGCTCCGGCTCAAACAGGTATGGCTCTGGATCTGTGTCCACTACAAGAAACTCTTCAAAATCGCGTTCAAAGTCGTCCATTGCAGCTACTGTAGTCCGGAGATATTGTTAGGCTAAATAAACAGCTGAGCTCTGTTTACCGGCTACGCTGTCAGTCAGTGTGCGGGCTGGAGATTGGTGGAGCAGAGAGGGGAGGGGGTCCCCACTTAGTATGGTAAACGAGTATGTGTGTAAAGTTATGAAATGTGTCTGTTACGCTAGAAGAGTCAGAGTTTGGGACGGAGTCTTTTACCCCCTGGAGTGTTATGTTATGCTCAAATAAACGGGCCTTTTTCCCGAACGCTCCTCTGGTCTCCTGCTCGTGAGAGATTCATTACAATATCGTAACATGGTTTAGATTTCTAAATAAACATTCACCTCGTCGCTAGATAGACCTACTCCTGAAAAACTCGTGCGCAAGGCTTTTTGTCCCTACGAGGCCACCGTCATTTACCCGACGAAAAAGATACAACTGCTTTAATATTGTTACATATATTTGAAAAATTAAATTGATTTTCCAACAGTAAGAGTGACAGCAAGTAACATCATCCATCTTCAGATCTAACTCACCTTTAACTGGTGTTCCAGTATCTGAATTTCAAGTTTTGTCTTTGTCATTTTTAGTCTGATATGGTCCATTTGGAGGTCACATTTGGCGATTTCTCTTTGCAGGTGAACCCTGTACAGCTCCTTCACAGGGAGCTACGGGGAGACAAAAACAGACACTGTTAAGTCTGAGACATTTCCACAGTCCAATACTTAATCTTAACTGGGACACACAGGTAATGACAACTGCAAATAACACCTTACTGTGCTCAATTGCCAGGCAAGCTGTGTTATAAGACCATACAAGTTTTCATGTGGGACAGAGCAATCAGAAATTGTCACACATCATATAGAGGATGTGAAGTAGGTCCATCAGCCCCTACAGCAGTGGTAACAGATACTGAGTCTTAGTCAACTTCCTGTGGTAAAGAGGACCAACAATATTAGATGTAGGCTACTCAAAACCATCACACTGGTATCCTGGGGATGATGGGCTCAGATGAGATGCCACAGGGATGACCTCAGAGACAGGCAGTCCACTATTCTGGCTAAGAGCCAGCTCTAAAGCATATGTAAATGGGGCAGGTGGTCAGGGCCTAAGCTTTCTTCCTGTTGGTACAGTGAGATTCAACACTTAAGTTAACATAAGCCTAATATTGCAAGAATGACAGAAGTATAAGCAAAATTTCTTACCAGGCTGTACAATATTTTTGTGCTTGATTTTAAGTTGCTGCCAAGTGCTTTTGCGCCCATTGTATTACAGCTGAATAAGAGGATATAGCAAATTAAATTAAAGATTTGAACATTGTTGAATATATAAAAATGTCTCAGTATATTCTGCATATTATTTACATAGCATCACTTCACATTAGGAGGAGAGTTCTCATGTTCTGTATAATGAATACTCACTAATGCACTCAGGGAGAAGGTACAGGGTTCCCTTATGTAAACACAACCGGTACAAACATTCCTTTGTCCCGTTGTCAGTCAAGCTCATTAATGAGCAAATGTAAGCAGGTATTGTGTACTGTGTATTGCATACGGTGTAATTTTTTTTTTTTTCTGTGTATGGTTATTTAGCACCTTTATGTGTACTGTTTTCTGTGTATGGTGTATCAGCACCCTTATGTGTACTAGCACCTTGATGTGAACCAGCACTTTAAATATGTACCAGCACCTTAATATGTACCAGCACTTTAATATGTACCAGCACTCTAATGTGTACCAGCACTTTAACTCAACATGAAGGCATGGCAAATTGCACAGCTCAGATGAGCAAATATGTTTTTGCACATTGGTCCCTATCTGGTCACCAGTATGTTTTTTTTTTTTTTGTTTTGTTTTTTTTTAGATGCTGAATGTTTTACTGTCTTTTATGTATTTTTGTTTGTATGTTTCGTGCTGTTTAAAGCAGCAGTACCCTGTCTCCAATCCAAATTTCTCCCAAGGGAGACAAATAAATGGACTTTGACTTTGACTTTGATTAGGAGCAGGGTGGCGGCTACCAGCAGAGGGCAGAATGTTTCCAGGTAAACTACATAGGACAACCCACAAACCCAAAGCCTTGTTATCTTTTAATGGAAAAGATTTTAAAATAGTAGTTTAGTGTTTAGTGCTTGTATTAATTTTGGTGACCATATTACACACATAAATATGAACCTGGTCCGACCGGTATCAGGAAACAAGAGCCTCAAAGTTATATTGAGTCACACTTGCTTTGACATTATCAACGTGTGTTTACCATGTCGATAAATCCGCTTTAAATTGAAACACATTTAGCCCCACTGCGTTAAAAGGTAGTGCGATTGAGTCTTCAACGCACCACGGGTTTAGTTTCAGTTGATGTTTTGCTGTTGTGCGGGGCTGAACCTGAACGCAGCCAAGGTGGTTGTGGTTACCATGGAGACATTTCCCGGATGAGATCGACAGTCTATCAGGTTCTTCTCTCAAATCCTCAGGAGCCTGAAACAACATTAGGCCTAGTTGTGACATTTGCTCAGTAGAAAAGTGTTAAAGTAATACTTCCAAACTCCGCTTACAACTTTTGACAGACGGTGACGGACATTTTAACGTAAAAGATTTAAACTAAAGCCCCGCGGCAATGACTGAAATCCTACCGGCATAACGTTACAGAGCGACCGTTAGGAGGTAAGTGATACAAGCGTTTGTTTAGGACGGTGAGTGACATTAACGGTACAAGCGTTTGTTTAGTCTTTAGTTATACAGATAAAAATGGAAACGTTTGTCTTTTTCATTCATATATGTAAGTTTTATAATATTTTTTTTCTCCCTTTCACTGTCAGAAAAGCTGAACAAGATGGAACGGCTGAAGCAGGTATTGTTAACCTAGCTTAACTGTCTGGCTGCGTTTTCATGGTGAAATCAACCGTCAAATACTTATCCTAAAATAGACTGATATATTTGATAACGTCGTAAAGATGACACTATGCCTCAGTATAGCTAGTTCAAAAAATTCAGTTTGCAATTTCACTGTACAATGTTGATAGATAACATGGGCTGAAAACTTATTCTATTCATCTGTAACGTTATATAATTTGCATGTGAATGATATACTAATAGCAACTTTATAGGAAAAACTAAATGCATTTGTCTTTATCATATAAGCTAAATAAATGATTACATGTGAAGAACTGTACTTAAAAATACAGTGTGTCTTAATAGGGATTTAACTGCACATTGTGCCGCTCTTGATTAAACAAGGCTTGTTAAAAAAGTTAAGATATAATGTTTGAATGTCATGTACAAACAAAAGTCACTGGTCCTTTGTGTTGTTTATTTCTATCTCACTATTTTTTGTCTGAATTCCAGATGGAGGATGACTCTATCTTCAATATGAGTCAGAAACCAGAAAAACCTTTCCCCCCACCATGGCCTAAGGATGAAGAACCTTCAGAGCTGTATAAAGTAAGAACATCAATCACTATCTTGTAAAAAAGGTCTTTACTGAAGGTAATTTTGTTCAGATATTTCCCAAGTTCAACTCCCACATTAACCTTCGTGCTACCGTACACCAGCTTAACATTCAAGTTGTTATTTTACCTCAGATAGTCTTGAGGCACAGTCTGTACCCACCGATCCTCCAGAGAGATTGTCGGACCCGAGCATCTCCCTTTAAGGAGCAGCGTCACTTTCGTACGCCCAGTGAGTCTATTGCAAATAACTACAGGCTCCACGCCCAGGACCTTAAGATTTCTAAACTCCGCAACAGACGACGCACTTCCCATCAGTCTTTGGCAAAAGCAGCAGGACATTGTATCCTTTCATGTTCCTCTTACATCAGATTCCAGTCAGTGTGACTAAGGAAAGTCTATCTGAAACTGTCTGAGATTGCTGAGATGTTCTTTACTTTTTTAAATCTAATTATAATTTAAAATGTGAACACTGCTCTGGGAACTTCTCAAAATGGATTTTTGATCTTAATGAGGCTTTTAGCATCTACCCCACCTGGAAAGAGACAAGCAATTACACCAGGGAAAAGGTAATTATGCCCTTAAAGGAACACATTTCAGCTGTAGCTGTCCTTCATGATGTTCTTTTTCATGAGGCACGTGATCTGATTTGCTCATGCATTCACAGGGATACATCCCCTCATGCTTCCCTCTCACCTCGGCCCGAGCCTCATTCAACAAACTTTGACGCTCTCAGCAGCCGGCCTATGAGTCCCACAGAGCAGCTGGACTTCATGTACAGACAAGAGGAGAAGATGAGGGCCATGCAGGCAGAACCTACTGAGAGAGACCTGGAGGCAAGTATCTGTAATGAACATGTCAGTTGCTGACAAGAATTTTTTTGAGTCTCTTTTTTTCTAACACATTGCTGTTCTTAACTTGTCGCACACAGAGGTATACATACTACTGCACCAAAGGTATCCCAACCTCTGCACTGGAGCCCCTGTCAGAGCAGCAGATGATGAACATCATGCGTCTGCTGCCTCCCAATGCTTTTGATGGTGGTAAAGACCTCCAGATTTTGAGGGCAAACCTGGAAGAAGAGGTCAAAGAAGCTTATTACCTCTGGCTTAAGAGGAGCATAGGTACTAAACAATAAAGTGTCAGTAATTCTTTAATGGCAGTATTGCTTTGTTTTGACATTCTAAGCATACACCAGTATCATCTTAAGACTGATTTTATAGACTTTATTATTGTTGCGTCATTAAACACAAGAAACTGTGATTCTTTCATTGATTCTTTCATGTATCATATGGGTTTGAAAAACTAGTTACTCTGGTTGGTGCATTATTGAACTAATATTTTCCTCTCTGGAGAGTTGCTTGCTTTGTTCTGAAAATGAAATTTGCTCAATCTGTTTCATTTATTTTGTCTTCCATGTTGTTTCTTGTCAGTGGACTACATCCTGATGGACCCAGCTGAGCGCCAGAGACTGTCTATATCCAGCATCCCTAAGCCCTTTCCCAGGAGGGTGATCTGTGCGCCAGTGCCCTGGGAATCTACTTACAAGGAGGCCTGCATGTGGCAAAGCCAACATCTGTTTACTGTCAATCCCATTATGGTCCTACTGCAGAATGTCTGGCTAAGCCGGTATTAGTCCGAACATCTTCACTGTCCTTTATGTTTCAGTAAAATTTTTATTTAGGTACAGAGGTGCTGTTTTGTGGAATTCATACTCCCATATTGTTCATTCTTTGTGCTCTCTGTTTACTTGAAAAAAACATTGTAAAGAAACATTGGTATTTTCTTAATTAGGCTGTTTACTCTTTGACATCTGGAATAAGAAATCATTGTTATGTACATAGGTGTAGATTTCAGGACATATGCATTTGTCCCACCCAATTTAAGCATGAAAGCAGCACAGCACTTTTGTTTTGAAAAAAAATAAGATATTTATACCATAAGTTGATGCAGAAAACACGCAAAAAAAGGTGCATAAACGAGAGTATGTGTTTGACGCTCAAAATTTTCTGGTGGAGGACCCCTAGACCCCCTATTTCGTATGTTGAAACAATCCTAAACTCTCAGTTATGGATATGCATGTTTTTCTATCTTGTTCTCTTTTTTTTTCCTGAAGTCTTTCAATCACTTATTATTTTTATTCAATGTAACTTACTTTATTTTGCCTTGAGTTTTTAGAAAAGGTCTTTATATAAGCTTTTAGCTTCCTACCTCTCCTGCACAAGCTCTTATTTACTTTGGATTAATGTGTATTGGAGATTATGTAGGAGAAAATTTGTTTGATATATTTGTGGGTGTCTTTGCATACATCTATCTTTTATAATAATTTAATTTTTAAAATCTTGTTTCAGCTTCTCATCCTTGAGATTTGTTCGACTAGAGGACCTTTCCTCCACCAGCCTCCCCCTCCTGCCATCTGAGTTCGAAGACTTTGTCCAGAGACAGTGTGAAACCACAAGAGATGAACTGGTCCAAAAGTGAGTGCTGCCAATTTCAGTGTCTTTCAGTGAGACCCTAATGCCATGTTCAGACTTAATTCTTGTAGTGGGTCCTCTCGTGGGCTTATAGGTTGCCAGTATGTACACAGTCAGGAGAGCTAATCCTGTTGTAGGCACAGTCTCGTGTTACCAGCTTGTCCACTTTGTGCGACCCATGTCAAGCTGCCTTTCAGTGGATTGCTTTACACACTGCCCCACTTCAGGATTCCATGGCTTCCTTTGTTGTATAGCCTGTTAGAACATGCCGCAGCTCTGAGGGGTAGCTGGCTGCATGACTTGAAATGTGAGCCATTGTAATTTGTTTATTTCCGTGTTCGTAATTTGCACCTGCATGGATACCATTATGTTGCAGTCTCCCATGCCGGATATGCACAATCCAGAGGACATTATGTGTTTCTATGGGGTAGTGCAAACAGCTATAAGAACTAGGGAATAAAAATGTAGTAACTAGTGCAGTCAGTAGAGCTTTTATTCAGTAGACACCATATTGGTGAAATAGAATACTGTGCAGGAAGTGCTTCAGGTATTCTATTACGTCACACATGCTCTTGGTGTGACCAGTGTTATGTGACCAGTCCAGGCACATATTCCAATTGGATCTATGAATTTCAATTTTCAAATAAAAATCACCCACATTTTTAAAGCCTAAATAAACATTCCTGTAGTTCCTATATCCATGTAACTTGCAACACTGTTAATAAGTTTATTTATTATCAATATGACCTGTCACTTATTCTAATGCTTTGATATTAAAGGGTAATTTGGATTTTTTGAGTTGTGGTTGTATGGGGTACTTATCCATAGTCAGTGTATTACATACAGTAGATGTCAGTCGACACACCTCAAGTTTGGAGAAGCAGGCTGAAGTCCAACATTAAAGCTGAGCAATGTACTGCTGTGGATGGGGGTCAGAAACAGAATGTATTTCAGCCACCTAAAAAAATTAATATTAGTTTAAGTGTATGGTGTATTGAGAGTATTTTCTCTGCTTTACCTTTCCATCAGAAAGCCTATTCAATGGGAACGCCTTCAAAGGCTTCAGTTCTCCATCTATGCTCTCATCAAAGCCACCAGACTCCACTGACAAAAAATAGTACTTGTAGCACACACAGGAGCTGCTGGTCTACTGCTGCTTCGATCAGTTATTTACTTTGTGTTATTGTATGACTTTTGTGAGTAATATGAACTAACCTTTTTAAATGCCAAAGTCACACAATAACACAAACATCATAACTGTTTGAGGCAGCAGTAGATCAGCAGCGCCCATGTTCAATGATGTTAAATCATCAATCATTTTTTATTCAATGGAGTTTGGCTTTGGAGAGAGCGATATAACAGCTTGATTTTCCCGTGGTAAATCACCGTCTGACATTAAGGTGAAGCAGTGAAAATACTCTCAGTGCAGCTCACACTAAACTGATTTTTTTCAGGTGGGACTTTAATTAGGTGGCTAAAATGTGTTTTGTTGCCGACCCCCACGACAGTCTATTGCTTAGTTTCCATGTCGGACAACTTGGTTCTCCAAACTCGGGGCATGCCGACTGACATCTACGAGACTATGAATAAATACCTGAGATGACCCCACTTAAAAAACAAAAAACAAAGCAAAATTTTTTTTTTTTTTTAAAAGGGCATTATCCCTTTAAATACAAACAAATAATTGAACTGAGCTCATTTAGACCATCTTCTTTCAGCTGGCTGCCTCAGTGTGTGACACTCTTTGACACCTTCAAGGACCTGTGGTTACCCCTCATACCGAAGAGTATGCAGACGGCTCCAGTTCGTGTCCAGGAGTTCTTCAGCTGTGTGGCTGCTCTCATGTCATTGCAGCTCCGAACCTTGGTCACAGAGTCATTACAGGACCTGTTACATTTCTTCACTAAATACAAGGTTTGCACAGAAATTTTAGTTGTTCTGTTTTTTTCTTAACACGTTGGAATTGTGTGACTGAAACACCCAAATCTTCTCCTACTTTTCACCTCTTTTCACCTTTTTCTTTCTATATTCTGTGTTATTCAGGACGGCAATGATTTTGGCGAGGTGTTTTATGAGATGAAGTGTGTTCAGTCTCAGTTGCTACTGGTGAAGCTACAAGTGGACGAGCCTCACATTACCTTTAGTCCGTGCTTTCAGGATTGTTGGGAGCTCATCCACAGAGCTTTCATGGGAATCATCAAGAGTGCTGAGAAGCTCCCAAGGGTACAGTATCCCCTTCGCACTACAACTTTAAGATACATAGGATTCCTTTGACCTGTAGTAGTATTTATCAATCTAGACTGTTTTGATGTTAGTCTCCAAGTTTTGGAGATATCAGATGTAGAGATACCTGCCTTCTCTGGACCATGAATAGATGCAAGCTTCCTTTTGTGCAGTGAGTCGGTTGTCAAGTGTAGTTTGGTAGAAAGCAAATTGTTCCTACATGAGACTCCTCACAATGAAGTCTGTGGAGTATTTTTTTAGAAACCAGGTCATGATCTTTGGAAAGAGACATCGCTATTGAGTTTTTCAAATGTATTTTTTGGCATTTTGAGCACCACAAGCTGAATGCCACCTAGTTCCTATCTATATATATATTGGAGAGAAGGCAGACATCTCTAAGGCTGATATCTTCATCATTTGACAGCTCATACCAAAAATATCGCACTACAGGTAAGAGGAAACAAATTTTTGATTTGGTGTGAACTGGTCCTTTCATGATCTAGTATTTTACATTACACAATATACAGTGCTGTCTGTTTTCATATGACAAACATGTATGATTTGTGACTGATATGCTTTGGCCAGGTGGAATGTAACCTTTTTCCCAATGTCAAGAACTTGTACCTGCGCACCGTCAGTCCTGATGAGTCGCTGGTAACTGACCTAATCAACAAAGCCAAAGACATTTTCCACAAGAACACTGTGGGACCTAAAAAGTAATGACACATGAACTGAATTTATGCCTCTCAATTATTCTGATGCACCGGCAAGTGTAAATCAGCTGCTAATACTACATCTCATTCTTCAGGTATTTGAACGTTTATCAAAAATACAACTATCTACTGGACCATACAGCAAAGCAGGAGATCTCAGCTCTTCTCAAAGAGAGGCACTCGTTAGAGGGACTAAGAAAGGTATTTAAATCTTTCCTTCTTCAATCTACACTGAACGTTTCCTGTCTACTCGCTTTGCCAAAGTCCTCTTTCTGTTTCTCAATCTTCAGAAAATTGAAAACATTAACGACTTGTGGAACGAGATTGCCTCATTGCGCATTTCAGCACCCCTGTCCATGTTCCGTCTATATGCTGGCAAACTGAATGATGACTTGTGTGACCGTGCTGAGAGACTGAAAGACAAGATCGTCATGTTTGAAGTTGTTGAGAATCGAGAGTTAAACAAGGGGTGAGGGGAAACTTTCTGCCTCTTTATTTAAACAGCAGAAAGTGTCTGATGAATTCATCATCTATTTATTTTCTTCGTTAAGTTGAAACAGCAAATCAATTATATGTTTATACGAGTGAGTGTCAACCGAATGCTATTGCTCTTTCCTAGGATCTGTCAAAAGTATGAGGAGATTACTGAAATCATCAGAGGCACCCCAGAAACCACAAAGGAGTTGACGTCTCTCGACCAGTTCATTAAAAAGACCAGTGATGTGACCATTCACAAGCTGATAGATGAGATTGATGAGGCTAGATACCGCCTCAGCTTCCTCCTGGATTATGCCGCTCTACCCTGTATGTGAAATCTCTTGTGGTATTTGCAATTGCAGTAAAAAGAAGTAACTTGTAGTTTACACAAATAATACCATACCATGTTAGTTTTTAAATTTCCGTTATATTTTTAGCTTGACCTCAGCCCTGTCCTTATGTACAAATGTTGGAATAATATATCTTTTTTTGTGGCCGTTTTTTCTTTCTTTCTCTAGCTGATGACTTGAGGCTGAACTCCAGCGTTTTCCAGTGGCCCAGTAAGATTGTGACTGAGATTGAAGGCAGCAAGATACGTCTGGACTTTATGAGAGTACAGGCTGAGGACCATCTCCAAACAAGGTTACTGAATAAACACTTTTCTCACCCTGGTCTGTGTCTTTACTGTTCATTTTCTCACATCCCTTCAGAACCAACTGCTTTTCCTAGCTGTTGAGAAATATGTTAGTGTTCTCTGACACACTCAGCTAACTATAGTGTCTCTACTGCCAACAACTGAAATGACAACTGTTATATCCCCATTTGACTATCTCAGGATATTAGACTTTGAACAGAGGCTGCAGAATGTAGACAAGGACATACAGGCCTTTAAGTCAAAGAGAAAAATGGACGTAGCGGAGATAAAGAACAATGTGGGAAATCTCACTCAAATCACTGCCAACCTGGAGGCTGCTGTCACTGAACTAGAGGTGAGAGATGTTTCTGATACAACAAATGGTTTTTGCACATGGTTTTCTTTTTTAGTTGACAGCTTTGACCAACCAAAACTTAGATCTAGCTTCATCCTGAAAGTCATGTTGGTACCTGCAAAGTGTTTATACCACTGTAATCTCTACAGGATATCAACTGTGAGGAGACTTTGCTGGAGAAGGTACAGAGCCAGTTCCCGGTGCTTCAAACTCTCATAGCTAACAAACAGCCATATGAACAGCTTTGGACTACAGCACTAAAGTTTAATAGGATGTCAGAAGATTGGATGAATGGTAGGGGACTCACACTGGGGAAACTACACCCATTTTTAGGTTTCTCACAGCTACCATGTGACTGCATTTTGAAACCTCAATATGGCACAAATAACTAATAGCACACAGCAAGTGCATGCAGAATGCTCAGCTGTTTTCACATTGGTGTACTTCCTTTATCATTTAACCCTTAGGTCCTTTCCGACACCTGGATGCTGAGAAAATCTCTGATGAGCTGGGTTCCATGTGGAGGACTATGCATAACCTGGCCAAGTCTTTCTCTAAACTTCCTGGGCCTTGTCGTGTGGCCAAAAGCTTCGAAAGAATGATTGACGAGTTCAAGCAGCACATACCCATCCTGACGACCATCTGTAACCCCGGCATCAAAGACCGCCACTGGGAGATGGTCAGCTGAATTAATGTTTTTCTTTCATTAGATGTGATAAAAATCCAGTATCAGATTCACTTTGTGAGGGCCAAGTGTACTGCGTCTTCTGTGATCCATGAAGCTGGTGTGAATAATTGAAGACACTTTTGTCTGTCTACAGATTAGCAACATTGTGGGCTTTGCTGTCAAACCGAATGTGAGCAGCTCACTGATGAACATGTTGGACCTGGGGCTTTCCAAGTTCTCTTATAAGTAAGACACTTTATTGACATTGCTCCATATTGAAATACATGCCAATTAATATACTGTACTGTGTATGGAGGGAACCATGGCTTGTGATAAAAAGTGACCGAGAGTTAAGGAAATATTCTCCATGATCACAAGGTGATGGGGTTTTTTTTTTTTTGAAAATTTTTGTAACCTCTGCTTTAGGGTGGAAGAAGTTGGAGCGCTGGCCAGTAAGGAGTACTCTCTGGAAAAATCCATGGAGAAGATGCAAAGTGAATGGGCTGAGCTCCAGTTCTCTTTCACTCCATACAGAGATACAGTAAGATGACTTCTTTCCATCATAGTACCTGATGTTCCATCAGTCCTTCCTCATCACATAATGTTGCCATCACTGTCTTCAAAGCTGTGGTAACGTTTACTACAGCTAACTTTAAAGCCTTGGTAACTGTTCTGAAAACATCTTTTTGTCATATTTGCTGAAACCTTAACTTTGATAAACACCTGGCTGTAGCACATGAGACAATCTGTGAAAAAAAAATTCTTCTGCCTCCTTCTAGTGCTTCTAATGACATTTGTTTGTGACCTGGCTGCCATGTGGAACACAGTAAAGCCAAAATAAATCTTTGTCCATCTTGCTGGAGGAAACAATCTATTTTTACAGCTAAACAGTTTACTAAAATGTGTTTTTGAAAACATTTCAGGCGAGAAATAGGCAATGCAGTAAGAAAATCTTTATTCATATTTGATCAGTGCTGCCTAATCTGAAAGTTTGACTGCAGTTCACAGTATGATTGACAGATGGGTTAGAGACTGCTCGGCTCTGATTGGTTGTTTTCTTTCAACCCCTGTGGATTCTTGCAGATGACATTTGGACCACTATGAGGAGGAGGAGGAACATGATTATTACACATATTCTCTGTATTAAAATTATTGTTTATAAAAGTTACCTGATGTAACTTTAACTCAGATGGCCCATGATTTTTTTTTTTGCAGAACCCTGACATCAACTTGTATTAAATATACTCAGTATTTTTTCACAGGGTACCAGTATTGTGTCAGCAGTGGATGACATCCAAGTGCTTCTTGATGACCATATTATTAAGACGCAAACCATCCGAGGTTCACCCTTCATTAAGCCAATAGAAACTCAATGTAAGGTAAGACATGTCACCCTTGGTCCCCTTTAAACTTTAAAAAATGTATATGAAACTTAAAGAGCCAGCATACTTGACAGTAGTTTGTGTGGTTTTGGAAGTCTGTGTGTTCATCGCTGCCAACTAAAGCTGCAGAAATAACTCTTGAGGTGGCCTGAGCAGATGGAAATATGAGCATAATTTCATGCCACAAGTAACTAAATTGCCTGTTGTGCATAAACAAAATCTCAGCTGTGCCGCTGTACACCACTGGATGTGATTTTGGCATAAAATTACCATAAAAGGCTGGGAACAACCTGTGTAAGGAATACAGGATAATAAACACAGTAATCTTATAAATCCAAGTCTTTATTTTGTGGACTTGCTTTTATGTGATTTTATTTAGACTACCATTTTGAGTATTGTATCATTTTTAGCCTGTTATTGAACTTTTTGTGAGTTTGCTTGTTTCTTGAGTATAGCGACACAACAATAGCTTGTTGTTGCTCTAATTGTGTAAATCTCACCATTACATCTCTACCTAGCAATGGGAGGACAAACTGCTGAGTATGCAGGACATCCTGGACTCCATGATAAAGTGTCAATCTACTTGGCTCTACCTTGAACCCATTTTCAGCTCTGAGGACATCATTGCCCAGATGCCTGAGGAGGGATCCAAGTTTGCCATTGTGGACAAGTACTGGAAGACCATCCTTGCTGAGATGGTGAGATCCTCTTGAAACACAACTTTCTGTTTTAGTTTGAAAAAACTGAATCTCATGCACTTTGCTTCACCTTGGCTTTTGTGTGATTTCACTTGTCCAGGTTAAGGATGCACGTGTTCTGGTGGCTACAGGGCAGCCAAACATGCTGGAACGGCTACAGGAGTCCAATGTTTTCCTGGATGACATCCAAAAAGGCCTCAGTACTTACCTGGAAAAGAAGAGGCTCTATTTCCCAAGGTTTCAACCATACATTATAAAAGTTGTATCTGCCAGGTGTAAGCCTGAAGAGGTTCATGTGTTACTCTTCAGGGACATTAAAAATGTACTTACCAAGGAGATAATTACTTTCACCCTGATTACAGAACATACGAATAACACACTGACACACTAACACAACTAACACAACTGTCTCCCCTCTCCTCTGCTTAAATTGATCATATTCCTAGGTTCTTCTTCCTGTCTAACGATGAGCTGCTGGAGATCCTGTCACAAACCAAAGACCCACTGTGTGTGCAGCCCCACCTGAAGAAGTGCTTTGAGGGCATTGCCAAACTGGAGTTCACCGAGGACATGGAGATTGTCGGCATGATCAGCTCTGAGAAGGAGACAGTGACCTTCACAGAAAAGATTAATCCAGCTCAAGCCAAGGTATACAACAAACAGAGTTTTTATGTTTATGTATCATACCTATATTATATCCTAATAGTTCTGTTATAGTTGATTCTATTTGGACATTACATGGTGAACATACAATATGAGTTGGACTGTTCCCATACATTTTTTAGGGTATGGTAGAGAAATGGTTGCTGCAGGTGGAGAACCTAATGCTCAAGAGTGTTCAACAAGTCATCCATCGAGGAGTGATGCAGTACACGGAGGTATTTGGATATGACTTGACTTGACTTGAACTATACTGGGTCTGGGTTTCCTTTTATGAATGATATGGTGTGTGTGTGTGTGTGTGTGTGTGTGTGTGTGTGTGTGTGTGTGTGTGTTTTTAAATAAACCAGCCATTAGTTCTTATGAGCAATATTAAAATGTAGGGTGATAAAAAGTGTTTGAATGATGTCAGTGTGTAAATTGCATATCTTTACCATTTATTAGTATAGTATAACTTACAGCAAGTAAAGCAATGAAAAAACTTGTCTCTACTGTGGGATATTTTATCTTTTTTTTTTTTTTTTTTTTTCTTTCTTGCTTTAGTTGCCCAGGAAGAAGTGGGTGTTGCAGTGGCCTGGCCAAGTTGTCATTTGTGCCTCCTCCATCTTTTGGACTACTGAAGTATCTGAAGCCATCCAGACCAACTCACTGCCTGTCAGTACATCCACTGCTCACCTCCACATAGAAAGATCTTCTAAGCCCAAAAGTTACATAATTACAGTGTAGTCTAACCTGTGGACTGATTTTCCATTCCACCCAAAGGCCTATGTGGAGAAGTGCAATGCTCAGATTGCTGACATTGTGGAGTTGGTGCGTGGGAAGCTGCCAGGAGGGGCAAGGATGACCCTTGGTGCTCTTACAGTTATAGATGTTCATGGTAATATGGCTGGTATTTTAAAGGGATAAAATATGATGTCTTGATTAAATCTAGCTTGCAGAACATCTCATGCTGTTTTCCCTCTCCTAGCTCGAGATGTTGTGGCAAAACTGGCAGAGGACCGCGTCTCCTCACTGAATGACTTTGCGTGGATTTCTCAGCTGCGCTACTTCTGGGAGGATGGAGATGTGATGCTGCGCATGATCACCACCTGCTTGAAATATGGCTATGAATATCTGGGCAATTCCCCCCGTCTTGTCATTACACCGCTTACTGACCGTTGCTACAGGTAACCTGCAGGCTATTTGATCCCTTAATCTTGGCTTTGGATGGAGAACTGCAAAATACAATGTTGTGGTAAAGATTAGATTCTGACGGTCTGTAACTTCTAAAGTTAATTCAAATGCACAAGATGTTGACTTCTATTTTATCATTTGGTCAAATGATTTTGTGCTGCACAAGGACTCTGATGGGGGCTTTGAAGTTGAACTTGGGGGGTGCTCCTGAGGGTCCTGCAGGAACTGGCAAGACTGAGACCACGAAAGATCTTGCGAAAGCTTTGGCTAAACAGGTACACCAATATGGTTTTCAGTAAAACACTGATTTGTGTGGAGTTTTTTTTTTTATACTGACTGATTAAAACTGTTATTGGTTTCCAGTGTGTGGTGTTCAACTGCTCTGATGGTCTGGACTACAAGGCCATGAGTAAGTTCTTCAAAGGACTGGCTCAGTCTGGAGCTTGGGCCTGCTTTGATGAGTTCAATCGTATTGAGGTGAGCATAACATTTGTTATACTGGCCAAAACTGTGTCTTTTAAAGGTTCTGTTGCTACATTCAGAGCATTAGTACAGCAGCAAACCACTATTTGCTTAGTAAAGACATAATAGTGTAACTGAGCAGAGAATTAAATCACGCTAACCCTCTGTGTGCTGTAATCTGAGCTTCTCTGTGGATTGTTGTGATAAACCGGTTTGGCCACACCTACATTTTAGTTAAGGCTGTAAATGTATATATGGATGGACATGTCCCTACCAGTGTTCTGGAAGGACAGAGTTGCCCCTACCAATATTTGAGCAAACTTGTTTGTATTATCCTCCTTTTAACAGTTCTGTACAATACAGGACAAATCGCATCTTGTAGCCAACTGATTCAGAAAGGGACCGTGTATTTTATTTTTCAGTATTGGACAATCCCTTATTATGCCTGATCAAAATGTTTTTAGTTAGTTTTGGTATTTCCTCTCCGATGAAAAGAGGTGCACAGCCACTTCAACTTTGCCTCATCCACACAAATAATATCATATTAGCAGAGCAATAATGTAATGCCAAGTGGACAAAAGAATAGGTAGATTTATTCCTTGAAACATTATGACTTTATTCTCAAATTTAACTTATTTCTCAACTTCTCAGAGAACACAGATTTGTGGGATATGTTTTGAATGTGCAGAAAGTTTTGAACATAAGCAGAAATCTTGTCGAGACACACATGAGCTATTAAAGTCCAGGGGTTTATTAATTAACTAATATGAAATTCATTTATCATTGATGGAATAGGTTAAAAATGCATGTTTAAAAGTGTAACTTCCCCAAACAAAGGACAAAAAGAAGGATGGAAAAGTAAAATTTCACACGTGTGTTGACTTAGAAGGGATAACATTAAATGAGAATAGTTGATCAACAGGAAAATTAATATTTGAAAACGACAGTTGTGTGTTTTGTATTGTTTTGTTTTTACATGAATAAAAAGATGTCCTCCCTAAAATACAGCTTCACCAGAAGGCAGGAAATAAAGTGTTTGATGTCCGAAATTTTCTGGAGTAGAACACCCATTTTACCCATGGCAGAAAAAACACATTACCTGTTTTGTATTGAGGCAATAAGATGGAAAACACACCTACTCTTGTGTTGTTTGTTTTCATGAGAATGTTATGCAGATAATGAATTTAGAGAAAAGCTACTTTACAGCGAACAGCTCCCGCACCAAGTGAATACTTAGGCTGCAAATTGTAAATATGCGAGTCAGTTACAGTCCAGTTCAATATATTCACATTATAAAATGTATACATTAATACAGATTATG
The DNA here is from genome assembly GCF_041903045.1 of Epinephelus lanceolatus. Taxonomy (NCBI): domain Eukaryota; kingdom Metazoa; phylum Chordata; class Actinopteri; order Perciformes; family Serranidae; genus Epinephelus; species Epinephelus lanceolatus. The sequence goes on from NC_135744.1 coordinate 36,386,048, forward strand.
CTAATGCTAATGACCTGATTATGATGATTAATTTTATGTATTGTTCTTTATCAGTCCTAATTAGTTCACATATTTGTTTCCTTAACTTGACACTTCACAGCTTACATACTCAAGTTACCTATAATGTGTTTGTGTGTGTCGCAGGTGGAGGTGCTCTCTGTGGTGGCTCAGCAGATCCTCTGCATACAACAGGCCATTGCCAAGAATCTGAAGACCTTCCTGTTTGAGGGGACAGAGCTGTCACTCAACCCGACCTGCTCTGTGTTCATCACCATGAACCCTGGTTATGCCGGCAGAGCTGAGCTCCCTGACAACCTAAAGGTACAACACTGGAGCGCTGTAGTCTTAAAGATCACTCTGCGGAGGGAATGGGAAAAGTGTAAAGTATACTGGATGTATACCTGTAAATCATGTCTTGTAGGCTCTTTTCCGTACTGTGGCTATGATGGTGCCAGACTATGGCCTCATTGGAGAAATCTCACTGTACTCCATGGGCTTTCTTGAATCTCGCAGGTTTGTGTGAATGATGTCCCAGACAAAATATCGTTAGCAAACATATTTTTTTCTGTTAGACTTAGCTCCTAGTTGGTTCAATCATCAAGCCTCACACAGCTCAACTTCCAATCTTACTCACAGTCTGGCCCAGAAGATCGTGGCCACGTACCGCTTGTGCTCCGAACAGCTGTCTTCCCAACACCACTATGACTACGGTATGCGAGCTGTGAAGTCTGTGCTGACTGCAGCAGGGAATCTAAAGCTGAATTATCCAGAGGAGAATGAAAGTGTGCTGTTGCTTAGAGCACTGATGGACGTCAACATGGCCAAGTTTCTAGCACAGGATGTGCCACTGTTTCAGGTGATGCGTTTTATACAAAATTGCACTTAGTGTTTGTTTGTATGCATCAGTTGGTTTACTAGTTATTCAGTTAAATTTTCCCTCTGCTACTCGCAGGGTATCATCTCGGATTTATTCCCTGGAGTGGTCCTTCCAAAACCAGACTATGATATCCTCCTCAAGGCTCTTAATGACAACATTGCGAAGCTCAACCTCCAGTCTGTCCCATGGTTCATTGGCAAAATTATCCAGGTACCAAGGAGGAGTAATGCTTTGTCATACATAAGACTGATAAAAGTAGTTTGGCTAGTTGTTATAAATCCACATAAATGCTCTAAATTTGATTTGTGATCGTGTATAGGTGTATGAGATGATGTTGGTACGCCATGGCTTCATGATAATAGGAGACCCTTTAGGAGGAAAGACCTCTGCATACAAAGTTCTTGCCGCTGCCCTTGGAGACCTTTATGAAGGTAGGTTGGCCCTTAGCAAGCCTTTGACAAATACATGGTTCAGTTCTGAATTATTTACAGTTTTTACTCATTCCTCTTTTTCAGGCAAGCTGATGGAGGAGTTTGCAGTGAATTACTGCATCATCAACCCCAAGGCCATCACCATGGGCCAGCTGTATGGCTGCTTTGATCCAGTCAGCCATGAGTGGTCTGATGGTGTGCTGGCCAACTCCTACAGGGATCAGGCTATCTCCACCTCAGAAAATAGACAGTGGATCATCTTTGATGGGCCCATTGATGCTGTCTGGATTGAGAACATGAATACTGTGCTGGATGACAACAAGAAGGTACTGGCCATTTTGATTTCTTCCTCACTGTAGTTTTGTTCTTACTGCTGTCAAAAAGTTTTTCATGAAGGATTTCCTGTAAAACCTCAGTTAATAGCCTGGGCTCTTGTTTGATTCAGTCACTGAACTCAACTGGTGTATATTTGGGACAGGCATCTATGTGGGACAGGCTTTTAATTCCTTACGCACAAAACTCCTGCTTAGCAAAAATGGAAAATACTATCAAGTAGTTTATTTAAACCAGTATGTACGTTACAAATTTAGGATATTGAATAATATAGGCTGTCATTTACGAATAATCACTTGATCTTGCTCCAAGAAAGATAAGAGAGAGAGAATTACGACTCTCATTTCGCATCACCCTGCATATAGACACAACACCTCTTTATCCTGTTCAAATAAAATTCACAACTTGGATTAATTAGTATAAATATACCCTGATGGCACCAGACTTCAATATGATGTCATAAAGACGTTGGACTCTTACATTGGACAGACATTAAATCTTAGTTGGAATGAAAATTGTGTTCATTATATTTTAAATGTCTAGTGATGTTACTATTTCACATTGTGTCGTCCTAATATTAGGACGTTTTGCAGATGTTGGTTTTTGCTCATACCTGATGACCAAAGGCCAAAACACACCATCAGCGAACGCCACATATCAAAAAATATGCCCCTATTATTTTTAATATACAACTCCACACCAGCAGTGGCTAGACATGTGTCGGCGGTCCTGGATGCATCACCTTGCAGCAGTTTATGCCACTGTGCTATTTCCAGCCTTGCCGCCCCTGGAATTAAATGCATTTTTCCCCCCACTCACTCTCTGCTTGTACATACCAGCTGCCGTAGCAGCTCTTCTTCTCTGCTGCTTTGGCAGCTCAACTCCCCTCCTCACCATGGATGTATAAAGGAAAGAAAGTAACTTCTGTTTTTCCCCATCTCCTTTGTTTACCACGCTGGTGAAGCTCAATTAACTTTTTGGTGCTCATAGTTTCAGTAAAATTAACTAAAGCATTGAATTGTTTAGAATCTAACCAAGCTAAGGAAGTGTAGCATGCCCATAATGACAAACGTTTAAACATTTATATTTGTATGTGCAATGTAAGCAGCTGAGAACTAGCTCAAGCAGGTAGCTGACAACCTTGTGGGATTTAAGAGGTTTTATACATACACTTCCATAAAAATGATTCTCAGCATCAAGGAGGCCTAGGCATCTAATAGAAACCAGTGTTTATATGTCAAAATGTGTAGCCACACCCAGTTAGTAAAAGGGACTCAACGCTTAATTGCGACTCAGCTTTTAAATGAAGCTTTATGGTACCCTCGATTTACAGCCCTTAAAGAAGTCTCTGTCTCGTTCACTCTCTTCTCTGCCAGCTTTGTCTGATGAGTGGTGAGATCATCCAGATGAGTAGCAAGATGAGTCTGATCTTTGAACCTGCTGACTTGGAGCAAGCCTCTCCGGCTACTGTCAGTAGGTAAGCAACAAAGACAGAAGCTGCATCAGCAGCTAAGATGTATAGAAAGCACAGGCTTTGAAAATTTAGAAAAAGGTAATATATTGTACTTATTTGAATGTAACCATCTGTCTGAAGGTGTGGTATGATCTACATGGAACCTCAGCAACTGGGCTGGTCTCCTCTCAGAGATTCCTACATGAACACACTGCCTGAAAGCCTGAGCCCCGAACATAGAGAACTGGTGAGATGTCAAATTTGCATGTCTTAACTGACTCATCAGTGGCCACTTTTTGTTACTTTTATGTCCTTTAACATGTCAAATGTCTTATACCTGCATCTTTGATCTTTTGTCCCACAGATAGTGGACCTGTTTGATTGGTTAGTTCAGCCCTGTCTAGACTTTATAGACAGCGAGTGTCACTTTGTGGTTCAAACATCTCCCATTCACTTGGCCTACAGTCTAATGAAGTTGTACACCTGCCTGATGGGTTAGTATGACATTTAATCCATAATTTATACATAATTATTTTTGCCCTTGTGTGTGTGTGTGTGTGTTAACGTTCCTGCCTCTATCTAGATGAAATTTCTGCCTCAGGGGCCAGTGATACACAGATGTCCAGCCAGCAGATAACCATGTGGCTGCAGTGTTTGTTCCTATTTGCCGTCGTATGGACTGTGGGTGGGACCGTCACTGGGGACAGCCATAAGAAGTTTGATGTCTTCTACCGCAATCTGATCATGGGCATGGACGATAAGCACCCTCGGCCTAAGAGCTTCAAACTCAAAAAGAACAACATCTTCCCTGAGAGAGGTCACAAAATGTTTGGACATATATAGTGTCAGTAGCAATCAAAAATCTGCCTTTTAACATAATCAATGCATGATGTTGACTTTCTGTTTTGCAGGCACTGTCTATGACTACTACTTTCACAAGGATGGACAAGGACAGTGGAAAACATGGACTGATTTAATAACAACTGAAGAAAATGTCATTCCAGCTGCAGCCAGAGTTAGTGTGTTTATGTCACAGTGATTCACGCTGCTAAGGAAGCCACTGTGGATGTCCATGTTTGCTAAAACTCTGCTTTTCTTCACCAGGTGACAGACCTTATTATCCCAACCATGGAAACAGCACGCCAGCTTTTTTTCCTGCATACCTACCTGGCACATGAAATACCCATGCTGTTTGTTGGGCCCACTGGCACTGGCAAATCTGTCATCAACAAAAGCTTCTTAGTAAAACTGCCTAAAGAGCATTACATTCCAAACAGTATCAACTTCTCAGCCCGAACCTCTGCGAACCAGACCCAAGACATCATCATGGCCAAGCTGGACCGTAGAAGGAAGGGCGTGTTTGGACCTCCTGTGGGAAAGAAGTATATCGTCTATATTGGTAAAGATGGGCACACATGATCCCATACTATTGGGCTTAAAGTGGTTTGTTGGTCATTCACTTTTCACATTCAAATTGATCTTTATTGTACTCTCATCTGCATAGATGATCTAAACATGCCAGCTAAGGAAATCTATGGAGCCCAACCCCCAGTTGAGCTGCTGAGGCAGTGGATTGACCATCATCACTGGTATGACAAGAAGGACACCTCCAGACTGAACATAGTGGACATGCTGTTTATGTCTGCAATGGGGCCTCCTGGTGGTGGGAAAAATGACATTACAGGTATTTTTGAAATAATTATTTATTTGCCACTTGTAAATTTATTAAAGACAGCGGCAATAAAGTTTTCTGCAACTGACAAAATGTTTGAAATTCTAGGCCGCTTCACCCGCCACTTGAATATCATCACAATTGATTCCTTTGATGATGAAACACTGACCAAGATATTCAGTTCCATTACTGACTGGCACTTCAGCAAGGGCTTTGATGCCTCTTTCTTCAGGTAGCTTGTCAAAATTCAAATGTCACAGAGTAAGATGTACATAAATCATCTTTGTCAGAAAGACATACTGTATTTTGTCTTTTGCCCAAGGCTTGGCAAGATCTTGGTCCAGGCGACCATGGCAGTCTATAAGGATACCATGGTCAGCTTCCTCCCCACCCCATCTAAGTCCCACTACATCTTCAACCTGCGAGACTTTGCACGAGTGATACAGGGTGTGCTTCTGGCTCCACATACCCACATGCAGGTAAGAGTGGAGACAATAGCAAAATGTTTAAATGGATTGTTCTCAATTGATGTATTTCTTCTTAATGTCTGTTGGCCACTTCTGCCAGGATGGAGACAAATTTATCCGCCTGTGGATCCATGAGGTCTGTCGTGTTTTCTATGACCGACTCATTGACAAGGAAGATAAGGAGACATTCTTTGGCATTGTCAAAGAGAGAACCTCAAACTTCTTTAAGCAGAGCTTGGAAAAGGTACAGATAATTTCATCAGAGTTGGATTGACAGACTTTCAGTTCTATCATTTTTGTGTTAGAAATTAGAACGAATATAACTGAATATTAAACGAATATAACTGAAATTTTGTGGATAAAAAGCCTATTGGAAAAGGTCAGTTTAGCAGTTTGAAGGGTTTTTGCTGTTAGACACCTTATGTCCTTCAAGAACTACTTCTGCATCCATGTGCCAGTGGGAAAGTACAAATTTAAGGATTTCCAAGTCATTGAGGTATTAAAGAGCGCTGCAATCTAAATTCATACAATATAGCAGATAAAGAAAATGAAGGTAATGGAAAAAAGTAAAAAGTGATTTGGTGGTGTATAAAAATTAAACAAGATAAAAACGCAACAAAACTAGAAAAGAAAATTTACACAGGAACTTATACAGTATAATTATGAAGAATATGCATAAGGATATGTGTACAGATAAGGATATTTTGATTTCGAAAGTCAGATCCAATAACAAACAAACTGTGATTGGAGCTGCTCTTTTGTGTAGTGTTGTGCATTGTGGTCTGTATTTAATCCTAAATCTCCCCTATTGTTGGCTAGCTTCTGAGCCATCTCAGCCCAGATGGCAAGGCGGCGGACGAGAGCATCTGTAGCTTGTTCTTTGGTGACTATGCCAAGCCTGATTCTGATGATAAGGCCTACGATGAAATCACAGACTTGTGTGCCTTACAAGAAGTGATGGAGTTCTACTTGGATGACTACAACAACAGCACAAAGGCACCTATGTCCCTTGTAATGTTTAAATTTGCTATTGAGCACATTTCCCGCATCTGCCGTGTGCTAAAACAAGACAATGGTCACCTTCTACTCGTTGGAATTGGTGGTTCAGGCCGTCAGAGCGCCACTAAGATGGGCACCTTCATCAACGATTACGTCCTGTTCCAGATTGAATTGACCAAAAACTACAGCATGTCAGACTGGCGTGATGACCTGAAGAAGATTATGCTTAAAGCAGGCATTGAGGGAAAGAGCCTCGTGTTCCTGTTCAGTGACAGCCAAATTAAGGATGAGGCCATGTTAGAAGACATCAACATGCTGCTCAACACTGGTGATGTACCTAACATATTTGCTGCTGATGAACGTGCTGACATCATAGAGAAAATGCAGGGAATTGCCCGGCTTGAGGGCAAAAAGATTGATGCCACTCCGCTCTCAATGTACAACTTCTTCATCAGTCGTGTAAAGGCTAATCTTCACATTGTGCTAGGTAGGTAGCTTTATGTGTCCTTTTTCTTTTTCAGTTGAAGATTTAGTGAGTAGTTGTAACTGGTAGTTATTGTGTTCAACAGCCATGAGTCCTATCGGTGATGCATTCAGGAACCGTCTTAGGATGTTCCCCTCCCTTATCAACTGCTGCACCATTGACTGGTTCCATGCATGGCCAAATGATGCTCTGGAGATGGTGGCCCACAAGTTCCTTGAGGATGTGGAAATAGACACTGATGTCAGACTGGAGTAAGGACATAAAAAGGATGCCAAAAAGTAGTACTTTTTCCAGCTGCTAAATAGTGGCATTGACTAAATTTGCATCTAGAACTGTATAGTATGCCCACGTGTTTTGTTTTTTTTTTTCTTTTTTCTTTATGTGATCTCAGGGTGGTAGAGATGTGCAAGACCTTCCAGACAAGTGTCAGAGAGATGTCTGAAAGGTACTTTTCCAGACTGAGGAGACACAACTATGTCACTCCCACCTCCTACCTTGAACTCATCCTCACCTTCAAGACTCTGCTCAATATCAAGAGGAATGAAGTGAATACTGCAAGGAACCGCTATATCATTGGTCTCCAGAAACTGGAGTTTGCTGCATCTCAGGTGTTAAACCCTGTCAAGCAAAGTGTTATAATATCTTTGACTAAAGTAATGACACTGACACATCATCATACAACTTGATACTATGTCCACAGGTGTCAGTGATGCAGGAGGAGCTGACAGCCCTGCAGCCAGAGCTCATTCAGACCTCAGCTGAAACAGATAAGATGATGGCTAAGATAGAGGGAGAAACCGTGGAGGTGGACGCTAAGAAGGAGCTTGTGTCTGCTGATGAGAGAGTGGCTAATGAAGCAGCAGCTGCAGCCCAAGCCATTAAGGTATGTATTTCAGGAGCAGTTTTGACAGTGCAAAAATGCCCTTAATGTATGTTGTGTTCAAATTTTTCTTTCTAAATATATCTGCCCATTGTTTTCAAGAAGTTCAAAATTCACAGAAGGTATTTGCAGTATTTTGGTTTGCATACATTTATATATTAAGACACAGATTGTTTGTCTTTCAGGATGAGTGTGAGGGAGACCTGGCAGAAGCAATGCCTGCACTGGAGGCTGCCCTGTCAGCCTTGGACACCCTAAAACCCTCTGACATTACAGTAGTAAAGTCTATGACAAACCCACCAGCTCTTGTCAAACTAGTCATGGAGTCCATATGTATCATGAAGGGCATCAAACCTGAGAGAAAACCTGACCCTAGTGGCTCAGGTAAGAGCTTTGAAAGAATTATTTTTAAATGGCATAATTCTCTCTAACTATTTCAAATTAATATGTTGCAGGTAAGATGATTGAGGATTTTTGGGGCCCCTCAAAAAAGCTCCTTGGAGACCTGAAGTTTTTGGAAAGCCTCAAAGCCTACGACAAAGACAACATTCCTGCCCCGCACATCAAGAAAATCAGAGATAAATTCATCAACAACCCCGACTTCCAGCCCTCTGTCATTAAAAATGTCTCCTCGGCTTGTGAGGGTCTCTGTAAATGGGTGCGAGCAATGGAAGTGTATGAGCGTGTAGCCAAGGTGGTAGCCCCCAAGAAGGAGAGACTGAAGCTGGCTGAGGATGAGCTGGCTGTACAGATGGCAATGTTGGCGGTGAAAAGAGCAGAGCTGAAAGAAGTGGAGGACAGACTGCAGAGCCTGAATGATGACTTGGCAGCTAAGATTCACAAAAAGAAAGACCTGGAGGACAACATTGAATTGTGTTTTCAGAAGTTGAACAGGGCAGAGAAACTGATAGAAGGACTGGGTGGGGAGAAGGACAGGTGGACAGAAGCTGCCAGGCAACTAGAGATCAGGTATATCAAAATATATACGCATTGTATATTAATATTAAGTAACTGTCATGATGTGTGGTGTTCCTGAAGTTTGATATTAATCAGATTGGTACTGTATTTGCTTTCTGCAGATATACCAACCTGACAGGTGACATACTCCTCTCTTCAGCAACTGTATCTTACCTCGGGGCATTTACAGTAGACTACCGTGTAGAGTGCAGCAAGCAGTGGCATATCCTGTGCCAGGAGAAGAAAATCCCCTGTTCAGATGACTTTACCCTCAGCCACACTCTGGGTAACCAGGTTGCCATCAGGGCGTGGCAGATTGCTGGACTGCCGGTGGACTCCTTCTCCACAGACAATGGTATCATTGTGTTTAATTCCCGCCGGTGGCCCCTAATGATCGACCCTCAAGGTCAAGCCAACAAGTGGATCAAGAACATGGAGAAAGCTAATAAACTTGCTGTCATCAAACTGTCTGATGCAAACTATGTGAGAATCTTGGAGAGCTGCGTCCAGTTTGGAACCCCAGTTCTTTTGGAGAACGTTGGAGAGGAACTTGATCCGGCACTTGAACCAGTGTTGCTAAAACAGACCTTCAAACAGCAGGGTGTTGAGTACATGAAAATAGGAGAGAATATTGTGGAATATTCTAAAGACTTTTTGTTTTACATGACCACTGGGCTGAGGAACCCTCACTATCTCCCAGAGGTGGCTGCCAAAGTCTGTCTGCTTAACTTCATGATCACGCCACAAGGCCTGCAGGACCAGCTTTTAGGGCTTGTAGCAGCCAAAGAGAAACCTGAGCTTGAAGAGAAGAAGAACCAGCTGATTCTGGAGAGTGCTGCCAACAACAAGCAACTGAAGGAAATTGAGGATAAGATCTTACAAGTGCTTTCCTCCTCTGAGGGGAACATCCTGGAGAATGAGACTGCCATTAAGATCTTGTCATCCTCCAAAATCCTTTCTGAGGAGATCTCAGAGAAGCAAAAAATTGCAAGTGTCACAGAGAAAGAGATTGATGATACTCGTATGGGTTACCGTCCTGTGGCTGAACACTCCTCCATTTTGTTTTTCTGTATCTCAGAATTGGCAAATATTGAGCCCATGTACCAGAACTCCCTGACCTGGTTCATCAACCTCTACCTGTATTCCATTGCCCAGAGCTTGAAGAGCGACAATGTGGCTGAAAGGATGAACAACATTCTTGAGCACTTTACCCTCAGCATCTACAACAATGTGTGCCGCTCGCTTTTTGAGAAGGATAAGCTGCTTTTCTCCCTGCTGCTTACTGTAGGCATCATGCAGGGTAAGGGCCAGGTAGATGACCAAGTCTGGCGCTTCCTTCTCACAGGTGGCATTGCTTTGGATAACCCCTACCCCAACCCTGCTCCAGAGTGGCTGTCTGACAAATCTTGGTCTGAAATTGTCAGGGCGTCCAAGCTTCCAAACCTGGATGGTTTCTTTGAACATGTCCAAGACAACATATCCAAATGGAAGAAACTCTATGATTCAGGGAAGCCCCATAAGGATCAGTTACCTGACCAATGGAACAAGTTGGAGGGGATGGACAGAGTGGTTGTAATCAGGTGCTTCAGACGGGATAAAATGGTTCCAGCAGTGCAGGATTTCATAGTGGACAACATGGGACAGGCTTACATTGAACCACCCACCTTTGACCTGGCAGGGAGTTACAAAGACTCCAACTGCTGCTCTCCACTCATCTTTGTGTTGTCACCAGGATCTGATCCAACTGCAGGTGATTAATCCAAAACTTGGTTCAGAAGTGTCATGTGGTTTTATGTTTGGACGCCAAAAGTCTTTACTAGAGTATTGCATTGTTTCCTAGGTCTGCTTAAATTTGCTGATGACCTGGAAATGGGGGGCAGTAAGACCCAAACCATTTCTCTCGGACAGGGACAAGGACCCATAGCAGCTCGGATGATTGAAAAAGCCATTAAAGAGGGCACCTGGGTGGTACTGCAGAACTGCCACCTGGCCACCAGCTGGATGCCCACTCTGGAGAAGATCTGTGAGGAAACCATCACACCAGAGGACACACACCCGAGCTTTAGGTAATAGAATCTACACAATGAGTTTAACTGAAACACATTCTTGCATGAGGAAGATGATAAAGCTAACGATCTTTTATTCTCTCCAGGTTGTGGTTAACCAGCTATCCATCCGACAAGTTCCCAGTCAGTATCCTGCAGAATGGACTGAAGATGACCAATGAGCCTCCAAAAGGAATAAGAGCCAACCTGTTGCGCTCCTACCTGAGTCACCCCATCTCTGACCCTGCCTTCTTTGGCAGCTCCAAGAAACAGGTCACTTGGCAGAAATTCCTGTTTGGTCTCTCCTTCTTCCATGCTCTGGTACAGGAGAGGAGGAACTTTGGACCTCTGGGTGAGAAATATAAACTGTAATTACCTACTGTTTGATCATTGTGTCATGTTTTTTTACCCTGGATCAATGCAGTGTAAGATTTTCATGTTGATATTTGAAGCATTTTATGGTTTTTCAATACATTTATTGTATCATTACTGTGATTGTAAAGCCCAGTTCAGACCAAAGTTTCACAATGAGACATGTTGTGTATCATCTCTATGCAACAACTCTGTACTTTCCAGCTTTTCAGGCTTATTTTGTGGCTGGATATGATTTGACCAGCAAGTGATACGATCAGCTGGTTGTATCTAATGTTGTATCTGTATTCTAAAACGGTTTCATCTTGTCGTGGATCATTGGTCTGAACTGGGCCTAACAACAATCAACTAATAACTGTTGCTGTTGTTTCTCTCAGGTTGGAATATTCCTTATGAGTTCAATGAGTCTGACCTGAGGATCAGTATGAGGCAGATCCAGATGTTTCTGGATGAGTATGATGAGATTCCACTGGAGGCCCTCACATACCTTACAGGTGAAAAGTCAATAGTTGTTTACTCAGCAGGCATCAATTAACACCAATGAAATTGGCAGCAAGGTGATTTTCTGAGTGAGTAGGCCACCCATGAATCACAGGCTGATATAACCTGTTAGATACCCCAAAGGCCCTAAAAACCTTTGGGCATGTGTTTGTTTGGTTTTTTTTTCTATTACAAATCAATCCCCCTCTCTCTTTGCATATACAAAGGTGTATACAGTAACAGTTTTAGTTCTAGTTTTAATGATCTTCTCTTCTCAGGTGAGTGCAACTATGGCGGCAGGGTGACAGATGACAAAGACAGGCGTCTGCTGCTGTCGCTTCTGTCCATCTTCTACAGTAGGGAGCTGATAGAGCAGGAGAGCTACCACCTGTGTGAGGGAGATCTCTATTATGTCCCAGCTCATGGCCCCTATCAGGTACTGTCAGACCTCTGGTTAATTTCTAATTATAGGTCAAGTGTGTATGATTTAGTGGCATCTAGGTTGCAGAACTGAAACTTCTCCCATGTGCCAAGCCTGTGGGAGAACTACTGTAGCCAAATCAAAAATGCAAATGTCCCTATCTAGAGCCAGTGTGTGGTTTGCACTGACGAGAACCTGGTCCATCTGTAGATTTTTAGAAATACTTTTCTAATAATGATTTTCTTTATTCCAGATGTATGTTGACTACATTCGTGGTCTTCCAATTTGTGCTGATCCTTGTGTGTTCGGACTTCATAGCAATGCTGACATCACGAAGGATAACCAAGAGACCAATCAGCTCTTGGATAGAGTACTGCTGACCCTGCCCAGGGAGACGGGAGGGGGGGCTAAATCAGCTCAGGTTTGTCTGTTCTCAGAAGCCCTCAGACTTTCCTTTTACACTCATGTTTATTCCCCTGAGGAAACACTACGTGCAAACTTATTTTCTTATATGCAAACTTGTTGTTTTATCCTCTATACTACTGTAGGAAATAGTGGATGAGCTTGCAGAGGACATCCTGTCTAAGCTGCCTGCAGACTTTGACATACAAATGGTGATGGATAAATACCCAGTCATGTATGAGGAGTCTATGAATACTGTCTTGAGGCAGGAAATCATCCGCTTTAACAGGTAATAACAACATGCGCAGCTATGTAATTAAACATTCATGTTGGAAATTGATGGATCAGTTTGTGCAAGACACACAATTAACACTTAATCACATATGTCCACCCTCTCGACAGACTCACTCATGTGGTGCGCATCAGCTTGGTAAACATCCGCAAAGCTTTGAAGGGTCAGATTGTTATGTCTGCCGAACTTGAGAATGTTTTCAACAGTATGCTGGTTGGCAAGGTGCCCGCTATGTGGGCAGCCAAGTCGTACCCCTCTCTGAAGCCACTGGGGAGCTATGTGACGGATCTCTTAGCCAGGCTGCAGTTCCTACAAGTAAGAATGATGGTTGTCATGAATCACACAGGCCCTAAACGAATGTAAGATATTTGGAATATGACTTACAAAAAAATTGAAGCATATACTCAGTAGTTCAAGTCCAACAGCATATATGTCAGAAAAATTGATTATGCATTTTAAATATATTTTTTGATATTCAAAACAAATCTATTACATTCTGATAATACTAAAACAACACTCATAGAGGGAATCAATTGCATTTTTTAAATTGACTACTACCTTTGCATATCTCAACAGGACTGGATAGATAACGGCCCACCTACAGTCTTCTGGCTCTCTGGCTTCTACTTCACCCAGTCATTTCTTACTGGAGTGGCTCAGAATTTTGCCAGGAAGTACACCATCCCCATTGACTTCATTGGCTTTGAATTTGAGGCATGTTATTATTTTGCTAACATTTTCATTGTTTTTGTTCATATTCAGTCATAATAATTAAATATATTCACTGGATATTCATACGCTGGGCTGTATTCCAGGTAACCAAAGAGGAGACCCATATAGATGAGAAGCCAGAGGACGGGGCCTATGTCAAGGGTCTTTTCATGGAGGGCGCTCGCTGGGACAGAGAGAACATGGTCATTGGAGAGTCCCTCCCCAAGATCCTCTATGACTCTTTGCCCATCATTAAGCTGAAACCAGGAGAAATGGCCAAGTTTCTACATGAAAACATCTATGTTTGTCCTGTTTACAAAACCAGCGCCCGCAGAGGGACATTGTCCACCACTGGACACTCCACCAACTACGTTATGTCCATTGAGCTGCCCTCTGACAAGTCACAGAAACACTGGATTAACCGTGGAGTGGCTTGCCTCTGCCAGCTGGACGACTGAGAACTGGCAGAAAAGCTGCTATTGATATGTATTTGCACTATATCCTACCCTACAATTTTATATTCTGTATGGTTCTTTTGTTTCAGAATGGGTGGTGGGTTATTCCAAAAATGTATTACTCAGCAATAAAGCAAGCATTATGTCATAAATACTGAATGATGTCAACATTCATAGCACTGTCTCAACTCACAGGTCAACCTACCAGTGTGTTGTGTTAGCAAACACTAGATGGCAGCAAAGGCAAACCAGAACTCAGAGGTCTGAACTGGTAACCACAAAGACACTGTCACTGAGGCACAGTCTCAAGTACAAATAATACACTGTATGCATTTATGTATATTATTGCAGTGTGCCATCAAGTTCAAGTATGGCTTTATGGGAAATGTGGTTGAGAAACAATATCACCAAATGTGCATTGGTAAATTTGAAGTGAATCTTTTTCTCTCCCACAAACACAACCCTACAGTTACACCTTTTCAAATTATTCATTGCAGGTACACAAATCCTTTTCTACAAATCACAAATTTTGAAACTTATACGCTCACATTTTTGCTACAGTTGCTGCAGTGAATATGGTGCAAAACACATTCACATTTGCACATCTGCGAATCAGCATGTGAATTTATGCAATGAGAGCTGCACACACCTGTAAAATATTTTTTCACAAATACATTTTTTTCTTGAATCTGAATCTGCCCATACAAGTCTTAATTGCTGTTTTTTTCGCTCCCAAATGACAAATTCTTACACTCACTTTTGCACCAAATACCTCTGAGCATGGAGCAAAAGTGATTCATATCTGTAGATCACAGATCAGATGAACATTTTGGCCAATCACAGGAACTCATTTGAGCACATGGCCCTTGGCGCCCGGCTGTATGTCAAAAACAAAACATAAAACTCCAGCTTCCGGCCTCGGGAAGAAGCTCTCCGTCCAGCGGCGGTACAGCAGTAGCTGGAGACTGAGGGTTGGAGTTTATGTTTTGTTTTTGACATAAATGCTTATAGACTGTAAATATAATGGACGGAGCCACCGTGACGTCACCCATTGGTTAGTGGACCGCCATTTTGAAGCATCGAGTTTGGCATTTTAGCCGTCGCCATCTTGGATTTCTGTTTACCGTGCTAAATCGCTGCTACCAAAGTTAGCTTCCATAATTCGAGGTAAACCTTAGAGGTAAGTATTAAAGTCAACTCAGTGACGTTAGCCAGTTGCATACAAGCCCACATTTGGCAAATATTACATAATAAGAGGAGTAATACCAACCTTGTAACATTATTGTAGCGTTAGCTAAAGTTAATGTCACCCTGTGTAAGTTAATTTTAAAGTGTGTGGTGTGTAGTTAGCATAACTGTTGTACCTTAGGCGTCTTGGTGTGCTGATAGCTCAAAAGCCAGCAGATTTAATTTAGTTTATTTAACTCTTCATTTAACATTATACCACAATAAACTGTTATTAAATAATGTGTAGTGTTCTCACAGCTAAACAGAGTAACATTACAGTTCAACATTTAGTGAGTGTGCTAATATTGGCGCTCTCTGGTTAAGGTCAGTGTTTGAAGGCTATTTTTTGCATGCAGGTCCTGTTCATTTCATTGTTGATGAGTCATCAAACACATCCATTGGAAGTATTATTTCTTTCTCTTTCAGAAAAGGTAGGAAGCAATAGTTATTTTTCTATTGCTGTTTAGTGTAAAACAATACAACAGACATTTATTTACATCTTGACTGAATTAGGAATAGTGTTTTTTCAGATAAATGTGCGTAGCTCATCTAATACATGTTATTTCTTTTGTTAACTTTCTCAGTAGACTACATTGTGATATATTTCTCACTATTACAATATGTTTTCCCATCCAGCCACTGTCTGGACAGCTACTTCCAGCATGGGACTGAGAGAGTTAGAGACCATGGGGGACAGCCTTGGTGCTGATGATTTCTACATCCGCTGGTTTGGCTGAGGTGGTCTGAGGCGGAAGAGCCTTCTCCCCCTCTTCGTCAGTACCTATGAGCCACAGCAGTCCCGGATGTCCTCCTGACCACTGTGGTGGGAGTGACCTGGGAGATGTCTCAAGTGTCAGCCTCATCACAGCAAAACAGGAGGACCTGCACCACCTCCACCTGCAGCATCCAGATATGAAGATCATCTTCTCTGGCACCACCCAGAGATGCTGATGGAAGGCTGCTGCCAATCCGGGGAAGATTGACAAGGTTTGTGAACAGTGTTATGGCTACATGTGTTCATTATTTTAGTGGCAGCTTTGTACAACACCCTCACACAAAGCTTGACTCTCTTGGGCTATTTGTGAACGATGCAACGTTACTATTTTTCTTACTCACTGTTGGTTTAAGTCACATTACAGCACATTACGTCATGTCTTATCTCACAATGGCATTGTTAACATACGGCATGTGCTCGGTCTGTTGACATGTATTTTCTCCGAAATCCAAATTTCCACACTGCTGATTTATTCCTGAGGAAATAACGTTATCCTCAGAGTCCTTCTCTAGGCTTCTTGCCATCTGCCTGCCACTGTTTGACAGTGACACAGACTTTCAAAATAAAAGCGCATCCTAAAGATGATGACGTGGATCGATGTTTTCACTTTGCATCTATGACATTGGATCATTGCTCATTTACTCGATATATTGATCCAGGTCGATGGATTGTTACACCTCTAGTGGACATGGCTTCTCTGTGGCTCCTAGAGTGGTGCTAGCTGCTTTTCCAATTAGAGTTCCTATGTTACCTGTAGGTTCTTGTCAGGTAGTTGTTATGACACTCTGGATGTTTGTCAGAGCATGGATTCATCTTTGCTACAGTGTTCTGTGTGACTAAGCAGTACTGAGTGGTTATTAGGGGGTTTCCTGTGATATTTCTCTCAGGCATTGCATTGTGTGGTTTCTGATATTATTTAGGTGGCTCTTGATTATTAAGGGGTTGCGGCAAGGTGGTTGCTAATGTGTATGCTGTAGTTAATGTTAAAATACTCTGTGCTTGTTGTGGAGTACTAGCACTAAGACCAGCAGTAGCAGTAGTGACAGTGACATTTGATAGTGAGAGATTTGTGTCAATTAGCACCATGGACAGAGACACAAAACAAATGCATGTAGATCCAGCTCTGTTGCTGTTTGCAGTGAAAATGCTGTGAAAAGTGCACTGCTCAGAAAAGTTTGGGAACGCTTAAATCACACATCAGAAGTTGAAAATCTTTACTGATGTACATTGTATAATTTGTTGAGAGCAAAATGACGTAACAATGGTCAGTGGAAACAAAAATCATTAGTCCATTGAGGGCTGGATTCAAAATGGTATCTAAAATTAATGTAAAAACTGAAATCACAGGCTGATCCAACTTGTGTGAATTTTATCATGGCAACTCGTTAAACAGTGTTATTTGTTTTTTTCCCCGCTTCATATGTGATCTTAGTTTGTATTGTAAAATGCAGAGGAAACACAATACGTTTCAGTACTTGAGTGTGATCTCTACACTATTGTGTGGATCACAGAGCTCTTATAATAGTGCACAATCTAAATTAAGGATTTTGCTCCATTGTAAAACTATTAGATACAGATGTATACCTGCCACTCAATATATTCTTTCTGACTGTATAAAACTGACCTGTGAATGTGTCACTGACAGGCTGGTGCGTGTTCCACTTGTCTGTTCTCTAGTGAGATAAAAGTCAAGGAAGTGGTTATCTGTCATCTACGCCTTGCCAGTGAACAGTTTCCACCATCACCTTCTGGTTTTGGTTTGTTTTTTTCAGTCTAAGTTGCCATTGCTACAAGGAAGACAGCACACACAAACTTCATGTCTGAAAATTAAAACATAAATTCTTTTTAATCGGTTACATTAAAGGTTTTTAACCAACTTTACACTTAGCGCTCAGTTTAGAGATAATGTTATACTATGTATGAAGCATGTTGATATTTTTGTTGAAATCTTTACAATGACACATTATTACAAAGAAAGACAATGAAAATGAAAACACAAAAGGCAGTGTTACATTTGCGAGACAAATTTACAAACAAAACGGTAGCCCAGAATGAAATAGAAATCAGAAGTACTGTTTGTAGTCTACTGTTCAATATACTGCAGGTATTTTGTCAAATATCACCCAGTGAAACCCCACACAGCTGTAGGTCAGTTAATAACAGTGGGATCATTGTGGATACAACGGGATGTAGTTTTTCAAAACTGCTGACTGTGTTGAACATGAACCAAAACTGCGGTGTTTCCATGTGTCAGGGTAAAGTTTAACTTATTTGTCAAAGGCACAAAATCAATGACCTGATATCTTTTGGTAGGCAGGGGTAAGGTTAGGCTTCAGACTAATGTTGATAATGAATAATATTTAAGGAGAAAATTAAGTTGCATTTTGATGCCAGTTAGCTCTTGGTTTCCTTGTCTGCTTCATCACTCTGACATCTGAGTAGACAACTTCATCTTCAGCGTTATCTGAGAGAGGGAAAAACAGACACTTGAAATGTATCTGAACAAGATACTTGAATCCATCACATTCAACCATGTCAAAGGGTGGTAATGTTGTGTGGTAAAGCTCTTGAGACTTGTGAAATCAATCCATTCTTTCCAACATAAATCATGAAAATGGACTCTTATTTTTATTTTGATGGATTATCAACCAATACCAGTACAGTCCTCAGTAAGACAGAGGGAAGATGAAGATTTGGAATTGGGGTAGAATCTTTGTCTTACCTTTATTAACACGCATGGGTCTTGTTTTCTTATATAAATGTTTGACACCAAGTAACAAAGCCAGGAGGAGAAGGAGAATAGCAGCACTTGCGATCACAGCCACAGCCACATGAGAGAAGTGAGAAACTGAAGCTAGAAAACACAGATATCAAACCAAATTAGATATTGAGATGATGTAGATATGTCACTCTCAGGGCCAATCAATGTATTTAGGAAATAATTCTTGTCCATTTTTCCAACAGGTGTAGTAAAGGTGCTTTCAGACAGTAAATCAGTTGCCGTTCATTATTTAGCCTACAATGTAAATGCAGCAGGGGGACGGGTTCTTGCTCTCATAAATACACACAGCTATTTGCCGCTGCCGTTTATGATGGCTTAACGTTTTCAACTTGCCGTCACAGCTGTGTGGTCATAGCAATGAGGAAAACAATACAGAATCAGATTTTACAGCTATCGGAGTTCATCAGCAGAGAAAAGACAGATCAGTTTAGAGAAACTGAAGCAGAGTATCATTAGCGTTAAAGTCTGATTATCCAGTCTGGTTCAAAAGCTTTTAATACGAGCAAAACCCCTTGCCATATTGCAAACCATTTCCTCTATTTTAAGCTTCAACCTCCTGTATCTTAGCTGTGTGATGAGAGTAAACATGATTCAGCCTGTGTTGTACAAGCTGGTAGGATCGGAGGTGGCGGGGAGCCGTGGCTCAAAATACAGACCACCAAAATTGTTGGGCAGTGACTGCTCACTGTCTGAAAGCACATTTTAGATCTATTCACCAGTATGTAAATACATGAACAACAAATGCCATGGACAGAATACACATCAAGATCCTGGATCTGTACTTGCCAGTGTCTACATATCAGGCTGAGACTGAACATATCTGAAAGCCTGACCCATCCAACTGGAAAATGATTTTTTTTTTTTTTCCCCAACTTGATAAAGTAGTCAAAAACATGGAATGGCAACTGGTAGCAAATATCAGCTGAAGAAAACAAAAACAAAATAATTTTTAGAAATAAGTTGAAATACAATACCTTTACAGTTCATCAGCTGGAGAACTGTTTTATCCCTGCTGACGTTGTTCCTAACTTGACACATCAAGTTTCCGGTCAGCTGACCATATAAGCTGATGTTAACATTCGAATCACTGGATTTGTCTTCTTTAGCTGCTTCCCCAGTCAGTGATTGTGAGATAGCTGTCCGGTTTGGCTGTGACTGGCTGTGGGCTCTGGTCTGTATCAGTGGATAACCGTCCAAAGTCAAAATGAATTCTACTTCATCTCCCTCAGAGGAGCAGCTGATGTTCATCTGCTTTGGTGACAAACACATCTGAGACACCACTGGCGTTGACACTGGAACTGCAAGTCAAACGTACAGTCACAAACAGTATTTACAGTGGATAATGCAAAGTAAATTTTTATTGCTTTGTCTGCAAACTGTGTCGCATATACCTTTTTGATTATCTGTTTAAATTCCAGGAATACCTTTTAGATTTTTAAGATATTTTTATTTTTATTTAATTTATTTTTTTTTTAAATTAAAGATTAAACAGAGATGGCAAAAATTGCAGGTTATGTTTGAGAGCAATTTATGGAAAAAAAAAAAAAAAAAATATATATATATATATATATATATATATAAAAAAAAAACAACAACAAATTACATGAAATATATTACCAATAAAAAGAAAATTAAAAATGCAAAGAAACTGTTACACGTAAAATAAAAGAAAGATTTTTCCACTATAGCCTATGTATTATTTAATACACATCTTAATATCAAACATAAAATTCAAAAGTAAAAAAAAACAAAAAAAAAATCTAAAATATTAACAGATAAATATAAGTAATTATTTGAAATTTAGAGACTTGAAATAATTACTCATACCACTGATATATGGGAATATCATTTGTTATATATAATTTATTATGAAATTATGAATGCTATAAGATTTGCAATATGAAGTATATAATATTGTTGATGTAGGTGATGTGTTTGAAAAAACAGAAAAAAAACAGAATTTGTTATCATACTCCTGATTTAATAAAATGGGTTAGCCAACCTTTTTTAAAACACACAACTTGCTTGCCCCATCAATTTCTAGGATGTGATAGATAGAGAAATAATTTATTTTGTACAGCTGATTTAAACTAATTATTAGGCCCCATATCAAGTAATTTATGACATCATATATATAGCTATAAAACAGATTTCTTTTGTCTACCCTTTTGTTGATTTTTGTCTCTCTTTTTGGTCTTACCTTGTACTTCTAGATGCATTTTGATTTTATGCAGCAGTACACCATTAGTAGCTGCATATGTTTCCAACAGGTAATCTCCAGAGTCTTCTTTCGTTGCCTTGTCAATCTGAAATATTCCACCGCTGAAGAATGCAGAATTAATGTATTCCTTATCTATAGATACTACTGTATTGTTGAGGATTTTCAAAATTCTGTGCTTGTTATTCTTTATCAGCATCATCTTTGTATTTTCACCATTGGGCAAGTGAAAAATCAGCGGCTCAGCAAGTGCTCCGTAACACTTCTGAGCTCCAGTAGTTTCAGATAAGCTGCATTCTCTAGCCCCTAATAGGAAAAGGAAACATTAAAATTAAAATTAAGAAACATCATTAAAAGTCATAGAATTATGATAATTTTGGTAATCTATTCTAAGTACAATAAATGGCATTCATTTTATTATGCAATGGCATCATTTGAATTAAGTACATGGTAAAGGTTTCAATCTTATGCTAACTGATTTTACCCATTTTGAAAATGTATATTGTAATAACTATTTCTGAATATAAAACATTGCATCATTAGATATGATAATGGTGTACACACCAACACTATTAACTACACAATTAAATTGAAGTGTACCTTTTGCCATGGCTGTCGTCACCAGAGCTGCGATGATCATACAGATGAAAATCATTTTCTGTTGGAACACAATCACATTATTTCACAATGAATCTCTTCTTTACACAGGTTAATCAAATAAAATTTGCTCAAGTTTTGTATATGTAATTATAAGGAAACCTTAATAAACCTAATGCTTGGTTATTTTCATGCACATTGTAGTAATGAGCATTTATGTCTGTTATTAGGAAAATTAAAAAAATTGTTATAAAAATAATGCAACGACTAATGAATACTACACACTTTGTACACACTTAAGCTAATTCCAGCATACCTGGATTCAAAGTAAAAACTATCACTCACCGCCCCCACGTTATCGTCTTCGTGTCTTGTTGACTGGCTTGTAAATTTTCCACTGACAGCCTGCTGGTATATCTCTGATCTTTTTGTCTTGTGTGAAGAGAATTGAGGAAGTGCTTATTTGCACTTAGGTACTGTCAGGGTTCAACATAACATTTTTTCCCCACTGGCCCCCCCAGGCCAGTAGTTCAGAGTTTTACTGGCCCCTTGTATATTCTTACTGGCCCAAGTAAAAAAAAACAGAGAGAGAAAAAAAAAGTCTATAAAACTTCATTTAATTTAACTTCATTTCATTTAACTCCATTATACCTCACTGTAGTGCGTGATGGTCTATATACAGCACAGCCTCTGTCCACTTCTTAGATGACCTCACAACAGGTTTACAGAGCTTTAACTTCTGCCTGTATGAGGGAATCAGGTGGACGGTGTTGTGGTCAGAGTGGCCCAGTGCAGCGCAGGGGACGGAGTGATAGGCTTTGTTAACAGTTGTGTAACAGTGATCCAGAATATTCTTCTCTCTGGTCGGACATTTTATAAACTGTTTGTATTTGGGGAGTTCATGTGTGAGGTTACCTTTGTTAAAGTCGCCAAGGACAATAACTAAGGAGTCTGGGTAAAGTCCGCTCCACACACAGTAGCTATCTGGTCGGCGAGCGTGCGCTGTAGCCTACCTCCTGCACGTTGGCCTGCAGTGGGATGTAAACACCGACCAGAATGAATGAAACAAACTCGCGGGGGGAGTAAAAAGGTTTGTAGTTGATGAAAAAAGATTCCAGATCAGGAGAACAGTGGCTGCTGGATCACTGTCACGTCATTACACCAGCCACTTAGTATAAAAACAGATACCTCCACCTTAGAGTTCCATGTTACGATCCACTCCAAAGAGTTGGAAGCCAGCCAGCTGCAGCGCAGAGTCCGGTATCGATCCACACAGCTACGTCTCCGTGAAGCACAAAACTGCAGGTGTAGAAAGTCTTCGTTTTTCACCACCAGTAGCTGAAGTTCATCCAGTTTATTGGTCAGCGAACGCACGTTGGAGAGAAATATACCTGGCAGCGGTGTGCGTTGTACGCGTTGGCAGAAACGGCGCACTGGCACGTTTCCCCCGGTGTTTCACTGCACAAAGGTGAGGGCATCTTTGGCCAAAAAGCCCAATAAATCCACTGAAGACTCGAGAAAAGTGGGATAAAAATCCGCTGGAGTTGTTCCCCTGACAAAAAAAAGCCTTACAGCGTCACTGGCCCGAGCTCACATAGTGATAAATGATAAATTTTTATCTCAGTTGTTCGAGCTGTTGCTAGAAGATTAGCATGTAGTGGTGTGCTTTATATGCATGGAGTCAGCACAGACACAAGGGTCCCCTCTTACTATAGTAGCCAGGAGATAGATATGTATATGTACATATATATATATATATATATATATATATATATATATATATGTATGTATGTATGTATGTGTGTGTGTATATATATATATATATGTGTGTGTGTGTGTGTGTGTATATGTATATGTGTATATACATATATATATATATATATATATATATATATATATATATATATACACACACACACATATGTGTATATATATGTCCTGAACCAAACCAGAATTTGGTGGGACGAGAGCATATCAACCAAATAATTGACCAGGAGACTACAGCCCTAGTGTGTGTGTATATATATATATATATATATATATATATATATATATATATATACAGTACAGGCCAAAAGTTTGGACACACCTTCTCATTCAATGCGTTTTCTTTATTTTCATGACTATTTACATTGTAGATTCTCACTGAAGGCATCAAAACTATGAATGAACACATGTGGAGTTATGTACTTAACAAAAAAAGGTGAAATAACTGAAAACATGTTTTATATTCTAGTTTCTTCAAAATAGCCACCCTTTGCTCTGATTACTGCTTTGCACACTCTTGGCATTCTCTCCATGAGCTTCAAGAGGTAGTCACCTGAAATGGTTTCCACTTCACAGGTGTGCCTTATCAGGGTTAATTAGTGGAATTTCTTGCTTTATCAATGGGGTTGGGACCATCAGTTGTGTTGTGCAGAAGTCAGGTTAATACACAGCCGACAGCCCTATTGGACAACTGTTAAAATTCATATTATGGCAAGAACCAATCAGCTAACTAAAGAAAGACGAGTGGCCATCATTACTTTAAGAAATGAAGGTCAGTCAGTCCGGAAAATTGCAAAAACTTTAAATGTGTCCCCAAGTGGAGTTGCAAAAACCATCAAGCGCTACAACGAAACTGGCACACATGAGGACCGACCCAGGAAAAGAAGACCAAGAGTCACCTCTGCTTCTGAGGATAAGTTCATCCCAGTCACCAGCCTCAGAAATCGCAAGTTAACAGCAGCTCAGATCAGAGACCAGATGAATGCCACACAGAGTTCTAGCAGCAGACCCATCTCTAGAACAACTGTTAAGAGGAGACTGCGCCAATCAGGCCTTCATGGTCAAATAGCTGCTAGGAAACCACTGCTAAGGAGAGGCAACAAGCAGAAGAGATTTGTTTGGGCCAAGAAACACAAGGAATGCAAGGAATGGACATTAGACCAGTGGAAATCTGTGCTTTGGTCTGATGAGTCCAAATTTGAGATCTTTGGCTCCAACCGCTGTGTCTTTGTGAGACGCAGAAAAGGTGAACGGATGGATTCCACATGCCTGGTTCCCACTGTGAAGCATGGAGGAGGAGGTGTGATGGTGTGGGGGTGTTTTGCTGGTGACACTGTTGGGGATTTATTCAAAATTGAAGGCACACTGAACCAGCATGGCTACCACAGCATCCTGCAGCGACATGCCATCCCATCCGGTTTGCGTTTAGTTGGACGATCATTTATTTTTCAACAGGACAATGACCCCAAACACACCTCCAGGCTGTGTAAGGGCTATTTGACCAAGAAGGAGAGTGATGGAGTGCTGCGGCAGATGACCTGGCCTCCACAGTCACCGGACCTGAACCCAATCCAGATGGTTTGGGGTGAGCTGGACCGCAGAGTGAAGGCAAAGGGGCCAACAAGTGCTAAACACCTCTGGGAACTCCTTCAAGACTGTTGGAAAACCATTTCAGGTGACTACCTCTTGAAGCTCATGGAGAGAATGCCAAGAGTGTGCAAAGCAGTAATCAGAGCAAAGGGTGGCTATTTTGAAGAAACTAGAATATAAAACATGTTTTCAGTTATTTCACCTTTTTTTGTTAAGTACATAACTCCACATGTGTTCATTCATAGTTTTGATGCCTTCAGTGAGAATCTACAATGTAAATAGTCATGAAAATAAAGAAAACGCATTGAATGAGAAGGTGTGTCCAAACTTTTGGCCTGTACTGTATATATATATATATGTGTATATATGTATGTATGTATGATACTGCAAAGAAATAAGCTCTTCCTGCCTCTCAACACCTAACCATATATGTTGGCTTTAACTGAAAGGAAGCCTTAGATATGATAAGATCAACGCTTTCGATAGGGTCTGTGAGAAACCACAACTTTTTCCATTCTCAGTCTCTGCTTCGGCCACAGTTCCTACCATTGTGTTTGCATGTTTAATTGCAAAGAAAGACTGAAAGGTCAAAGATCGAAAGAACGATAACGAGAGCGTAAGAGAGAGAGAGAGAGAGAGAGAGAGATGGTCATGCTGTGGTAGACTGAAGGATCTGGTCGGAGAATCAACGTAGTGAAGACAAAACACGCTTTAGTAATTTCAGCCATGACTTGATGCTCCGTTCACCAAATAAGGATGGGTCATATATCCAGGTGTGCATTACGTCTGGCAGAGTTCACATGTAGCCCATGTGAACTGTCACAGTTGGTCTCATGCAATGACATGAGTTTCTGCAATATGAAGTTATTGAGTGGGACAGAGAACCTTTTCTGTTTGATATTTGAACTTTTGCACTGTCTTGTCCAATGATCAATTTCTCTGTCTTGTCAGCAATATGCAAAAATGTATTTGTGACATCCACTTGGGAATGTCATGAAGGCAATATATTTGTTGCATCACATTTTAAATAGATCTGAGTATCATCTACGTACAAATGGAAACTAACTCATGTCTGTGTATAAGATGGCCAAGAGGGATCATGAAAATTGAAAATAGAATTGGACCTAGCACTGACCCCTGGGGCACCCCACAGTGGACTTCTGTTGCATTAGATATGACGCTGGCCACGCAAAAATGCCTGCCTGTTAGGTTTCACCTAAACCATTTTAGAGTCGTGCTATTGATGCCTGCCCATGTCTGGAGACGATCCAAAAGGACATCATGGTCAGTAGCGTCAAATGTGGCACTTAAATCTAGAAGGACAAGAATGGACCTTAAGAAACCTTAAGAGGTGCAATTTCAATGTAGTTGTTGTTGTTTTTTTAAACCAGACTGAATTTTTTGATATTATTGTCATAAATAAAAGCTAGCAGCTTTGATCCACTACACTCTTACTATAATCTTTAATAAAAAATGTGAGCTTAGAAATGGGCCTAAAATTATTAGGGTCAGAGGACTCAAGACAGTCTTTTTAAAGAAGGTTGAACCAGGGCAGTCTAAAAAATTCAGGAACAGAACCAGTTGATGGAGAGCAGTTTAAATTTTGTAAAATATATGGGGGAAACTCTGAAAAAAAACTTCCTTACAAGGAGAATAACTTAGGACAGGTTGAGGGTTTCATCTTTGTTACCAGATCAGCTAGAGAGGTCAACGAAATAGAAGCAAATGAATAGAAGGAATGCACTAAATAGTCAATGATACATTGACTAGATAAATACCTCATACAAGCCCACTTCTAAAAATCCGAACTATACTAAAGCTCTCTGGTAGTACCTGAAGAGAATAGTGTACATCCTCCACTTCTTAAAAATTATTGTCTAGTTAAATGTACAGACTTTTGGCTCCATCTTGTGGTCAAAAACAATTCCTACATTGCTTGTAGTTTGTATATAAAGGTTTCTGGTAGTGCTGGAGAGAACAGTATACATCCTGCAGATGTCTCTCATGAGCTACTCTTTTTAAATGTTAAATCACTGACTAATAACAAATCAAAGCTAAAACAGTTATGTTTTTCTTTGTCTTGAGGAAACAAGGATAGTGTGAACATGTAATTTTAAATCATATCAATATGATAAATTATTAAAAAAATAATTTGAAAGATTTTATTTTTTCCCCCACAATGCTGCACATAAATAACTCTAAGGAAATTTACAAATTGAAAGTATACTTGAAGGGTTCAAAGAGCACCCTTAAAAAACACAAAAGCCATTTACTATATTATATGTACTTTATAATGGTAGCCCAAAAGCAAGGGAATAGGAAGTAAGGTGCTTACTGTGAAACAGTCTAGTACAATACAGATATGGTAACTAAAGTCACTAAACAACTGTGTACTACTGAAGGGATGTCTTCGTGTATACTGAGCAATATCCTGAAACAGTTAGGTGACATTAACATGCTTGCATTTGAAAATTATTAATTTGTTTCTACATGTAATTTAAAGGCTGGCTCATGTTTAATGTAATAGGAGAAAGCCATGTTGTGTTCTGAGCCGAGTCTCATTTTCTTGGATTCTTCATCACTAAAACATTTCAGTCAACAGTTTACAGAATTGCCTGAGAGACGAAATGTATCGGACATTGATAATCCTTCACAACGAGCATAATTGTCTTCTTTATTTTTTCAGGCTGGAAAATGTGTTTTTGCATGACTGTGTAGTGTTATACATGGAGTCAGCTGGGATATATAAGGGTCACTTTGGTTTTTGTTTCCAGGAAGTTCAAATATGTCCTCACAAAAGATTTTATTGGTACACATAGTGATTACGTCTAGTGATACATATAATGATACACAGACAGAAACACTGTGAACACACACATGCAGCCTGTAGTCAATAGGAAACTGGAGGCAGAATGGAGGGAGAAGATGGAAGTTTATGCAGCGGAGACAATTGTTTCAAATGTGTAGCCACTACTTGTCGAAAGTTATCATTGACTTTTAACAGCAAAATTTATGTGTGCACTAAACTGTTTATCTTTTGTTTTTGATTTTGTTCTCATGACTGTGACATGCAGCACTCTGTCGCTGTCATAAGTATGAGAAGTACATGGCTACTAGAAGTCATGGTAACGTACTTTGAGCACCTGATTTTAGTGCATAGAAGGCAGAACATCACATCTCTTTAAGAGAGATGCATCTGTAGCTGGTGACAGGAAATTTGGTCACGAACCATGCAGCGTGTAAGGTGGAAGTGTAATTGTGAATAGTCTATGCACGGGTGCTCCAGCAAACCACACTGCTGTCGTTTGGTCGACTTTCACCCCACTTGAGTTTGTATGACCCTGCCTCTTGTAAATCACCAATAATTTATTCTTCCAAGCACATTTTGTAATGTGCTGCCTGGATTATGTCCCTTACAAATACTTTTTTACTAACAGGAAGTGCTACATTTATGTACCACTTGGATTTTGTAGGCAGGACTTTGACACTCATAACAGAATTCACATTGTACACATTAATGAACACATTGTGTCCCTTGCTTCAAGTCACTTGAACTTTTAACTACATTAATCATACCCACATATATTTGAGGAAAAGAAATTAGATTCATTGACTGTGAACATTTTGCAGATGTATTTAGTATTTACATTTTTTGTGTGTTTGGTTTGCAGGCCTGTCATTTTAAACCACAGGTTATTTCCTTTCAGTGTTTGTGCCTCAGGTAGCAGGAGTCGGTTTGGTGTTTGTGTTTAACTGCAAAGAAAGAATAAGAGATCAAAGAAAATAGAGGGACAGAGATGTGGTCATACTGTGGTGGACTGATGTGTGCGTAATGTAATTAAGACATGGGAGTTAACAGGAACTTTTGAGGTCAAGTTGAGGTCTGGAAGACCTAGAAAACTTTCCGAGAGAGATGCTTGTAGGGTTGCTTAAAAGGCAAATCAAAACCACAATTTGACTGCAAAAGACCTGCAGGAAGATTTAGCATACTGGGGGGCTGGTGCACTGTTCTACTGTGCAGTGACACCTGTACAAGTATGACCTTCATGGAAGAGTCATCCGAGGAAAACCTTTCCTGTGTCGTCACCACAGAATTCAGTGTCAGACTTGTGCAAAGGAACATATAAACAAGCCTGATGGTTTTTGGAAACAAGTCCTGTGGACTGATGAAGTTAAAATAGAACTTTTTGGACGCAGTAAGCAAAGGTGTGTTTGAAGAATAAAGGGTGCAGAATTTCATGAAAAGAACACCTGTTAAACACAGGGGTGGATTGATCATGCTTTGGGCTTGTGTTGTAGGCAGCGGCACGGGGAACATTTCACGGATAGTGGGACAGTTTGATTCAGTTAAATTCCAAGCAAATTTGTAAAAAGAAAAAAGTTGAAAATGAAGAGAAGATGGCTTCTACAACAAGATAATGATTCTAAACATATCTCAAAATCTACAGTGGACTAAGTCAAGAGGCGCAAGATTTTGCCATGGCCCTCTTAGTCCCCTGATCTAAACATCATTGAAAATCTGTGGATAGACCTCAAAACAGTACAAGAGTCTCACAGAACTGGAAGCCTTTTGCAATGAAGAATAGGCAAATTGAACTGAATGACTCTTAGCAGGCTACAAAAAGCATTTAGAAGCTGTGATACTTGCCAAAGGAAGCACTGCTAAAGACTGACCTTGCAGGTGCCCAAACAAACCTTTTTTGTTATTTTGAAACTGTAAAAGATGGAAATAAATAGTAATCCTACTTAAGATATTGGAGAACTGTTTTATTGTTTAACTATTTGCCTTGTGGAAATCAGGTCATCCTTTACTTATTAAGCTATTCACAATAAACCCAAATTTTGATCAGGAGTGCCCAAACTTTTGCAGGCCGCTGTATGTCTCAGAAATTGTCTATCATGCCACACAATTACAAGGCAGAAAATAAAATCACATTAAGGCATTTTTAAGTTTGAGATGCAAATGCATCAATGTTAAAAACAACTTCAAAATTTCACAAATGGCTCAAAAATCAAGAGGAAAATAAGATGTAGCCTATGGTGTAATATAGCAAGTATCCTAATCACACATACACACAAAAAAACAATTCAATCTGGATTTTCAAGACACAAAAATAATGATCCCTGATCACATTTTTTTTTATCTCAAAGATAGGTAATGTTCCTACGAATGGAAAAGATAGGGCTGGTGCTTGATTATGTTTGAGGAGAAAAATACGTTTCATCCTCCTGTGAGTTGGGTCTGGTTTTCCTTGTATTCTTTATTATTCTAACATGTGCGTAGATAACTTCATCTTCAGCGTTATCTGGAAAAATAAAAAAACAGACATGAAATCATGTAACCTATCACAGATGACACCATGCCTTCTTTTTAACCTTGAAACTATTTAAATGGTATTAAATGAATGTAATGCAGTAGCTATCGGAAATGCAGAAAAAAAATCATTCAGAATCTACAGTACAGAATTATGACAATCTAACTTAATGTCAGTTTGGTCCTTATTGAGATGGATGTAATGAGAAGATATTTTACTCACCGTCATTAACAGTTGTGGATCTGGGTTGGTTACAAGGTTTTAGGACTCTAAGACACAGCGCCACAAGGAAAAGGAGAGCAACAACACCAGCTGCCACAGCCACAGTCACAACAGGGAACAAAGAAACTAAATCTAGAAAACACAAATTTCAAACCAAATTGAATATTATTATGACACTGACTTGAGAGTTTCAGACCTACCAAGGTCTTTCTTAAATATTTCTTGTCCATTCATTTGTCTTTCATGGAGTTTTTGATATGAAGCAGTGGATGACCATAATAATTACATTGTAATAAGACAGAAGACGAAGAAGTAGTTTAAGATTCCAGGTTGATACTTCCACTTACAAGACTTATGTGATGTACAGTATCAGATAGCAAAAAAATCTAACACTATTAATTATGTCAACCTTTTATTCTACTTCAATTAAACCAAACCTTCCCATGCAGTCAGAAAATAAGTGAATACGTGTGAAATAGTTGTGAGCTGATATTTAGAAAAGAAAACAAACATCCTTTTAACACTGTACCTTCGCAGCTTCTCAGGTGAATAACTGTTTCATCTCTGCTAACGTTGTTTGAAACACGACACGTCAAGTTTCCTGTCAGCTGACCGTTTAAGCTGATGGTAACATTTGAATTACTGGATTTGATTTGTTTAGCTGTACTATTAGCCAGTGACTCCATGTTTGCTGTACTGTTGCTTGGG
This sequence comes from Epinephelus lanceolatus, assembly GCF_041903045.1. Classification (NCBI taxonomy): domain Eukaryota; kingdom Metazoa; phylum Chordata; class Actinopteri; order Perciformes; family Serranidae; genus Epinephelus; species Epinephelus lanceolatus. Next base: position 36,416,980 of record NC_135744.1, read on the forward strand.
GACTGACTGTGGCTTCTGGTCCGCATCAGTAAGAGATTATCCAAACTTAGAATTAATTCCACCCCATCTCCCTCAGAGGAGCAGCTGATGTTCATCTGTTCTGGTGACAAACACGTCTGAGAAACAGCTGGCTTTGACACTGGAGCTGGAAGACAAACAGAGAGTAACATAAAAAGTGTCTACAGTACAAAATGCAAAGTAGAATCCACTACGAACTCTGTTAACTATGGAGCCATGATCTCATCCAGTGCCTATTTTTGATAGTAAAAAACAAAAAACCTTTCCAGGGCTAAAACAATTTAGTAACTATTCAAACTTTTCATCAGAAAGAAGGCTATGGCTATGTGTGTATAACACTTAAGAAACACACCTAACAAAAAACTGACAATGTAAATTGAAAGATTGGGTGTGTAATAAGATATTGCCTCAAACCCAACAGAGACAATGTACTAAGGCTAATCTGAATAAGCTTCTGAACCAGGTAATCAATATCTTCTATACCATTACCCCCAAAATCCCAAATACCCTGTAAATTAAGAAGTAGTTATCCAACAGAATTATATATATTATTAGTTTTTCTCAGACAAGAACATTTAAACTTAGTGATAGGTCTAGTTTTGTGACTATGACAGTTTGACCATCCCTGACAGGCTTACAGATACACTAGCAAGATGTCGAAAAAGTCAAGTGTCTGGAATAGTGTTAAAATGTACCAAGATGACCCAAAACTGATACTGTGGGCAGCCCTAAAACATACTTTGATCAGCCTTTGTGTCAGTAATGTTATCTTAACACTGAGGTTAGAGTTAGATGATAGTGAAATAATCAGTGATGAAACATGAAATAATTATCTAGTGAAGAGCATTTTGCATCAGCATGTTTAGCTTTATAAATTAAAGACACCTTATTTAGAGGTGCCTACATATTTAACATAGAAATGTCTATGGTGAAGAATATTAGCAAAGTTTAAAAGGTCTGGTTAAATTCTTGTATCAGATAAAGTAGATTTTTTTTTCATCCACAGTTGGAATCAGACACATTTTTTTTTTTACGTTTTTTAACCTACCTTGTATTACTAGATGCACATTCACTTTTTTCAATAAATGCCCATTAGATCCAAATTCTTCCAGCACATAGTTTCCAGTGTGTCTCTTCATTGCTTTTCCCAGTTTGATTGTTCCATTGTTGAAGAGTGCAGGCTGATTCAGGTATTCTTCATGCAGAGTCACTATCCGATGTTTTACTTTTTTCAAAATGATATATTTATCATCCTTTATTAATGTAATATCTGTATTAGATGTGTTTGACAGTTGAAAAATCAACAGCTGTCCCACTGCTCCAAAACACATCTGAGCTCCAGTACACCCTGAGAAATTACATATGATAGATCCTAAAAAAAAATAAATAAATAATAAAATTGATGAAGTGCTGTTAAACACATTCATGTCATTACAGCAGGGAAAAGGAAATAATACAAGGCCATTCAACATTTATGATGATATCATTATGTTTTACTGCCAAAGTTATATTTTTCTGTAAATCTAAATTTAGCTGCATTCCTCAGTGATTGTCTCTGTAAACTTTTCTGCCTTAATTCTGTTAAAAAAAAAAAACAGTTTTCTACTGAGTTATTGTTTATACACTGAGTGTAAGAAATATGTTAGCACAGTTAACTGCACAAATACCTGTCGCCAGAGCTGTTGTCGCCAGAGCTGCTGTTGTCAGAGTGGTGAAGATCATGCTGATGGAAATCATTCTTTTTCTGATGTGACACAAAAATCTCACATTATTTCTATTTTAAATGTATCTATCTACTGTAAAATTACAAATTCTATTCATAGTTAGTTTGAAGTTAAAAACACCATTTTAATAAATTATAGTAAACAATATGACTGGCACATATTGACTGTTTTAGAAAACTGATAAGAGTTAACAGGGTTCAACGCTAAGGTTTCTTTTTTCACTTGCCCAGCCGGGCAAGTTGGTCAGAGATCTACTTGCCCGAAGTCAGTTTTTACTTGCCCTATAAAAATTGTTTAATTTAAGCGGCTATCAATTAACAAAGACTGCAGTTATTTTTATGTTATGTAATCTTTATTCACACTGTATTTATTAATTAAAACAACATATGTCATGTATTGTAGCTTAATTCCTACACAAATATGACAGTGTCAGGGCTTAAAGTGAAAAATTTGTCAATCGTTCTCCATCTATAATTTTGCACCCTACCACCTCTATTTATTTTTCACCCCTCTCTCCAGTTCTGCTGTATTAACACTGGGTTTAATATATTTTGCTTCCATCTCTCTGCCCTGCTCTACTCTACTTCAACGCTACTTAGCTCTCTCTCTACTCTACCAGTAGACTACCACATCCACCTGTTGCACAAAACGCACACAGCAGTGTTTCCCCTAGGATGGAGTTGTAGCAGCGGAGGTGAAGCACACGCATGAAAAATAATTTTCACATGCGTGAAACTTTTTTGTATGCTTGCAAAGCACAGCCTGCTGGGATGTTTCTGTGTATCTACTGGCACCAGAAGGGCTCTTTAGGACTAAGTACATACAGTACATGTGTGCACAGTATGAGCAGGTGAAATGTCTGTCTAGCTTACATATGAGGTGTCTCAAGATTTAGGACCATACAATTGTATTGAATATAATAAAAGTAAAAAGTCACTTGACATGCTGCTGTTTTGTGCTATGACCTATTTAAGTGCTGGAAGTTGTTATTTACGTGACAACGCCTGAACGCAACACAAGCTCAGCATGAGTGCCGTGTTTGTCTGTACGTAACAGCAGTCTGTTGATGGTTATTTACACACTGACCATTTCAATACAGTAACTTTGTCAGCTGACAAACTGCACCGGGCTCGGGGTCAGGTTTGGTCAGGAAAATTAGGCCCGAGCCAGAGAGATACAGAGAGCAGAGGAGAATTGTTAATGCGTGACCATGTAGAGACAGAAATGACACGATGACATAACACCATAAATAGTATATTGTTATGTTATTATATGAAGCGTCAGTCGCGCAAAATAATATCAATGGGGGCTGTGGGCAGGACATTGTTACACAGCGTGTGCCTGTGACTTCAGGCAGAGAGACTGCTGCATCAGAGCCGAAGGAGCACGTTTTAAAATACATTTATTTTATCGATTATTTATTAACTTTTACTATTTTTAGCAACTTGTCCGATCAGGCAAGTGAGTTGTTAGTTTACATGCCCGACCTTGAGTTTTACTTGCCCCGGGCAATCGGGCAATCCTTATTGTTGAGCCCTGGTTAATAAGCTCTTCAACAAAATCAGTTTCTACAAATGCTAAAAAATATTACAACGTTGCTGCTCATTTTATATAATTTTAGCACAAGATTAGATTTAAACTGTCACTCACCGTCTTCACAGAAGTGCGATGTCTTCTTCCTGGCTGTTAGGCTGATTTGTGAATTTTCCTCTGACAGAAGGCTGGTTTTTGCTCTTGTTGTCTGGTTGTTGTATTGTGACAACACAGGAAGTGGTAAGTGTCGTCAGCCACAACTCACCAGCACACAAAGTGAACATCTTATATCTGGCAGTGCTCAGATATGGACTGTAGACGCAAACTGTGGCTTCTCAGACTTGAAACAATGTGCTGCAAGTCTTTGTTGTAGATTTTCTACCGTCTTCAAATTTCTGAGTTCTCATTTGCTGTGTGAGATGTTGAACATTTTCTGCTTTTATTTATTTTCATGCCTCTGCACTGGTGATAGCGTTGGCCAGGCCCAGAGACATTATATTTTTTGGGTTTTCTGTCCATCCGTTTCTCAAGTATGCCTTGAGGGAATTTCTTCAAAATTTCCATTTTGAGTCAGAGATGAACTGAGTAGATTTTGATGGTCAAAGGTCAACGTCACTGTGATCTTGCATGTCTCATTCTCATAAATGCAGTATCTTAAGAAAAACACCTTCACCCACACGTCTGTTTAGATAAAATGATAAAAAGATGACTTTATCCAAATTCTCAACCCTCAACTTCATGTTGTCATCATAATGTTCCCCAGAAACACTTCTCTAGCCATTATTCCATGTCATAACTCAGGAACAGAAGGGGAGACATTTGGTCAGATACTGAATACTCTTGGGTGTCATCCTTGAAACTGTGCTGATTGTATACATGTTTTGTGCTGCTGGAATGTGCCAGTATTTCTGTTCAAATATACAGGTTTTTAGGTCACCACACATATGTAGATACAGACACATAAATATAGTAGAGACAAGCTGCTTTATATAACAGATCAAGTTATAAGCAGATATAAGAACATTTTAAGTGTTTCTTAATGTACACTGTCTTTAGCAATTACAGCTTATCATCGGAAGACATAGTTGTCAGTTTTGTCTGTTTATGTGCCAGCATCCAGTCATGCCTCACAGGAAGAGATGAAGTTGTTGACCTTTATACCAGTAAACTCTTAAAAATACATCATATCTGTTTTGGAAATGTCACTTAAAACTCCTCTAAAGACATAATTAATTTAATTACACCTGTGTCCTATTATATTGTTGGAGGAATGAGGCGTTGGGGCACAACATGTATATAGTGCACTTTGATTGAGTTTGGCCACTGAGCCACTTCATGACCAGGTTGTAGTGACATGCTGAATATTAGCAGCTCTGTGAAACTGTGTAGTAGTTCATGCAGGTTTTAAGGTTCTCTGTACAACAGTCCCTCTACAAATACTGCACTGTGAGTAGTCGAGGGAAAATTTGGCTGTCACTGAGCGTCTGTTGGCCTAGTCTTTGAGTTGTGTCCTGCACCACTGCACCACACGCGTTGGCCCTTGTCAGCTTTTTTAGCGGTATTTTTTTTTTGTTTAGACGGTGGAGCCCGTCAGTGAATATAATCACTCTGATTGGCAGTTCAGCTCAGCACACAAAAGAGCAATGGAAGTTAGGAAAGTGAACAAATGGCTAAAGTCAAGAGGGAGTGAGATCAAGACAAACTGGCTCCATAAGGTAAGGTTATTTGTCTTTAGCCATTGAGCTCTTAAGCAGGAACTTGTTGTGATGATTGTGCTATTGTTCACTAGTGCACAATAACTATGCTTTGTTCTTTCAACACTGGATTGTATTGTTAAGGTGTTAACTGGCTAACCACTGTCATGAAGGTCTTCCTGTTTCCCTTTTTTGATGAGGATTATAAGCTACTGCTGTCTGCTGCTGTGACGTGTTATTTCCTCTCACACAGGCAGACAGCGTACTTGCTGGTTGGCCCAAGGCTGTAGTTAATGCAGTGTGTTCATGTGCAACTTTTTGGCCAAGACATAGTTTGACTTGACGCGACAGTCGACTCTCGTCACTGGTATAGTTCTTAAATGTCGGTTTGGTGTGTCTGGGCCTTTAAATATCTGTCCTTGACTATACTAACTTGTATCTGTGCAGAGTTTGTTAATAGAGAGGTGTTTTCACATTCCTCTACTGAAGGAAGCGATGTCTGTGCATTTCCCTAAAGTCTGAGATTCAGACATACACCGGGCAGGCTAGATCACATACGTCACAAATTAGAAAGCCAATCGCTGTCTTATATGCAAACTCCAGCAATGAAACCTGAAACCTCCAGCACAGAGTAGACTCATTTCATGAAAATCTCAGTCAAATGGAATATATCTGTAGTGAACTTTGATTAGACCTATGGAAGCTAACCCTTTACTAAATGTTGTAGGTCATAATAACCCATGACTACAACACACATTTTGCTAATATGCATATACAGTTTGTGACCTTATTCTTAAATGCCTTGCAAAAAGTGCCAAAAACTAAGTCACATTTAAACTTTATAGAATAATGGAAATGGATTCATTTCATTGTTGTCCCAGTTGGTGGCTTTTATACACTGACTTCAGCTCACATTATTTTAAAAATTTGAGCTTTTTTATGCTTCAAGTCCCACAGCCATTTAAAATGATCCACCTTTGATACCAGTGCTTATTTATATAGTAACTACAGAGCATTGAAAGCTGAATAAAAAACCAACAAGAATTGGCAGAGGTCTTTACTCTGAGGTGTGAGTTTCCATTTCAGCTGCAGACGTAACTGTGTCCAAAAGTCTTCAACTGTAAATGCACCAAATATTAATTTTGTCAAACAGGCACTGTAAAGCCGTTTAAACATGTCATGGTTCCAACATCCATGCATGGAAACATGCTTTTGTTTTAGTATTTACATAACTACGCTGTAAGCACATGGTAAAGCTGTCTGAAGATGAGAGGTGTTGTATTTCTGCAAAGGACACGTGAAGAAAGAAAGAAACACTTCCTGCCTCTCACTGTTTGTATAGCCAAACCTTTTATTTAAAACCCATATATCACACATTACTTGCCAACATCTGCATCACTGAACTTTCGCACAGGCAACTTGTGAAATATATTGTTAAAGTGACATTTAAAAAGATGTGTGAGACTGTCAGTTAAAAACCACAGCTTTTTTCTTTCCTCTGCCGCAGCCACGGTTTCTTGTTTGAAACTCTCACGGGAAAGACTTGCTGCCTCTGCTGTAAACGGAGTGCAATAATCAGTGCAAACATTGACACACACATATGTTTGCTTCCACTTAGTTTGCATTCAACACTAAGAGTTTTTTTCCTCATGTAAATCAACAAAGAACATCAGGTGCAAAGATTGCAACAGAAATTTTCACATTTTTAGCTGTACCCAAAATTATGTGTTTATGGGATTGTGACATTAAATTTGCAGATTTTTTCATTTAATTTTGTTCATAAAAGTCAATCAGAGACAGTGACAGCATGGTAACAAGCATTAATTAATCCAGCAGGAATCAGAAGGACATGTTTTTACACTCATTTTCAATGTAGAATATTTTGTTTTGTTCTTTCAATATAGCTCCAAAGAAATATTATATGCTCAGAAATATCAGAGCATTGCCTTTCAAATTAGCAATTTGAAGTAATTCATCAGTACACATAATTAGAGTGTTCAAAGTTTTTAAATTGCTCAATATGAAGTGCTCTTTCACAGGTAACCTCACAGCTCTGTGAGTACTGTAGGTGGAACTACTGAGAAATATCAACTTAATCAAGCAGAGAAAGCATGTTTTTATTTCCATTATTTATGTTTTGCTTAATCTCATTAATATGTGTCTGTGAATGCTCGTCTTTATCAGCTAGCTTGTGACTTCTGGACCAACATCTGCTGAAATGATTGATTGAGTTATCACTTAGTCGATTTACATTTAATATTGTTTATCTTAAAAAGATCGATACTTGGCATCCGTGTATCAATACAACATGCAAAATATTGCGAGTCTATGCTGTATTGACCCCCCACCTGCCCGATATTTATTAGACCAAACAACTAATCTTAATTAGATAAATGATTGACAGATTTATTGACTAGTTGCAGCCTCGATCTGGATTTCCAAATCATCTGTGAAAAAATAGAGCATTTGGTCAGTAAAACCGGGGTTTTGGGCCCAAATGTGCACGTGTGTACACTACAGTAGTATGCTTGGTCTAGTCTTGTAAAAAAAATAATCTTTCCTACGCTCTGCAGTGTGTTTGTCAAGTTGCTGCTTGTCATCTCTAATGTACAGATATGTGTACAGGTGTGTAAACAGACAAGATTACTCTTTTGCATTCTGGTATGTGGCCAACGTTGTTTGTTATCAGGGGGTTTCCTGTGGTATTTCACTCAATGTATTGTTGCTAATGGATTCTGTGGTGTCCTCTGTGGTTTCTTATGTCATTTAAGTGGTCTTGGTTAGTAAGGAGTTGTGGCAAAGTGGTTGCTAATACTGCATGTATGCTGAAGGTAATGTTAAAATACCCTGTGCTTGTGGTGTAGTACTTGCACTAATATTGTTAAAATCAGGGGTAGCAGTAGTGACAACGATGATATTTGATAGTGAGAGAGATATGAATTAATCAGCACCATGGACAGAGACACAAAAAGAATGCATGTAGATCCAGCTCTGTTGATGTTTGCAGTGAAAATGCTGTGAAAAGTTCGAAAACATTGTTTGATATATGTAAACTATTTTTGATGAGAAAGCTTTTTCCATTTCCTGTTTGTTGTGCGCAGACTGTTTATAATAGGGGATTTAATGTTGTCTTAAGTTAATTCTTCAAACACTTAGGTGACACAGTTGCCACCTGGAGCTGTAGCAAATGCCAAAAGTATAATTTCACCTGCTTTTTAAAAATAAACACAGCAATAAATTTATGCAACTAAACACACCTTCAGTACACAACATTACTCTTCAGACTCATCTCTCATTCTCGAGGCTGCATTAGAGCAACAGTGGTGTTTGTGACTGACTTTTCAGTGTTGGATCCCATGATGATAGTTGTCATATCATTAGTATCATTAAACAACTAGAATTAGCAAAACAGAAAATATTCCTATAAGCGCTGCTTCAGGCATTGTAGCATGCAGAACAAATATAATGCCTTAAGTTTTGGTGAAATGATGCCTCTGCTTCAAAATGTAAAAGATAACTCAAAGGAGAAAGTTAGTTAGAAGTGTAAATAACTGGGAAATTTAAAAAAATATATTTGTCTCTGAAATGCATACTGTAGTATAAAGTACCATGAAATGTCATTGCACAAAAAAGTAAAAGTACCTCAACATAGTGCAGTGCATTACTAAATGCAGTTACTTTCAGGTTACATGTGGAGACCTCTGGCTCCACCTTGTGGTCAAATTATGATCACTGCATTTCATGGAGCATTCTGCAGTACCATATCCCTCAAAAACTTGTAGTCAGCATACTGGTTTAAACATTAGTCTTCTGCTGTAGTTTAAGAGAGTCTGTGTTGTTTGTGTCTTTGCCACAATGAATATTATATAAAGCTAAAGGTTTACACTATTTGTTCAAAGGTATTGAGGGACGTGCAATCATTTCTTTAGAGATTCAAATCAGGAAAATGGGAATTCCAGGGTCTGTCATGATGGCAGCCTTTTGTTGCATGTTGTTGCCTCCTTGTGGTCAAGATAGGAAGGTGAGAGTCTGTCAATTGATTACTGGTGCATGTAGCTTATTTGATAAAAGTGTCTTAAAACACTCTTTAAAGTCCCACTTTTCAATTGGTGTACATTACCCCATTCCCTGCAATTTTTATAGACCATATGTTCTGAAATTTCTTGGGTATCATGTGGTTAAGGTAACATTACGTAGGGCTGTTGCGGTGAAGGTAGCCCGAAGTCTACCATGATTTGTAAAATAGGTTGGGAACAGGGCTCATAGTGATTTCCTTTCCATAATGTGGTAATGGCCTCTGGCGCCATCATGTGGTCAGAGATGACACTTGCAACTCAGACTTGAAGCTCTCAGGTAGAGACTGTTTTTAAAACCACATAGTGTTCCAGACACTTCAGATGTAGCCTTTAAGCTTTCATTGTTAAACCACTGACCAGTTACTATGGGACAAACACAATGTACATGTAAAGCAAAATACTTTAACTTCCTGTTCCTAGTTGAACGGAAACCGTAAAACAGTGCTGTTTTTTCCCCCACTTCATATGTGGTCTTAGTTTGTTTGAGTACTTGAGTTTGATCTCTACACTATTGTGTTGATCACAGTTCACAGTACTGATGCATACCTTTTATCAGAGCTTGTGATGATTATATAGATGGCAGTGATGTTTTCCAGCTGTAAAACGTCTTAATAAACATGACATCTGGACAAAGTGAGATAAGACTTTATTATTCCCCCAGGAAGGAAAATAAAACATTTACATAGAATCCCTATCTCCATAATGACAATTCCTCCCTTCTACAAACTATAAAAGTAATACACACCACCAATACAGTAATACACCATTTTAAAACTGTTAGATTCAGATGTACACCTGCCACTCACTGTATTCTTTCTGACTGTACGAGACTGACCTGTGAATGTGTCACTTACAGGCTGTTGTGTGTTCCTCTTGTGAGATAAAAGTCAAGGAAGCGGTTATCTGTCATCTACGCCTTGCCAGTGAACAGTTTCCACCATCACATTCTGGTTTTGGTCTGTTTTTCTGTTTGTCTAAGTTGATCATTGCTAGAAGGAAAGAGGCACTAAGAAAAGTGGTCCCGTATGTTTAGAAACTGACTGAGCATCATGCATGAGTTTAAAAAAGAGTGTTGACATAAAGTTGATTGTAGTTCCTCAGATTTAAACCAATGACCAGTCCTAGTACAGACTTTTAGTGCAGAAAGTGGGTATTCTCTTTTGTGTAGTGTAAGATTTTTTAAATCATCATAGGTTCTGCCACAGTTAAAATCTTTTAAAGATTGCAAACATAATGACGAATGACAGCATGGAGTCAGCAGGATGCAAGTGCTCACAGGCCCTGGCTTTAAAGGAGCTGTATGCAGCATTTAGAGTATAACCTATCGTTCAGATTCTGAGCTTGAATTGCCTGCACTTGGCTCTCAACATGGAGATGGCTGAGCCGGCGGCTAACAGCTAAAGGTGCTAACAATGCAAACAGTGCTGACATTAGGTGTAACCGGAGGGTGGGCACCAAGCTTCTGTGATGATGCAGTTCCGCCACCTTGGGCCGGGACGGTGTTCTCCTGCGCTAACATACATGCATGCCTGGACTGTCTAACATAATAAAAACAGAGGAGCTTGAATTACAACACACAGAGAAGGGGTGTGATTTCACTCTCTGCTCAGGATGCCATTACTCCACAATGTCTTTACATAGCAAGTAGTTGTTTGTTGCTATATTAATGCTCTGAATGTCACTTACAGTTTCCTTTAATGAATTTGGAATTGGCATGGATGATAATGGAGGGATGGATGGTATAGACATCTGTACTGTATGGTTTTGACAGCTTATTGTGGAAGAGTGTTTTTGCGACTGAATGTATCTGTTAGTCATCCCAATTTTATTTCCTCTATGACTTACTGTTATCTTTGGCATAGATGTTTGACTTTTTTATGTAACAAAAATACTGTGTTCATTTTTAAAATATTTGTGAAATGATTTGAAAATACCAAAAGTGAAGAAACATGAAAAAATAAAACCACAAAAAAAAAGCACTTGCATAGTCTGAAAAACAAATGCATGAATGCTTTCAAAATAAAGACATTCCACAATTTTAATACAATAACCCAAAAACAAGAGCATATAAAAAGTCTTATTTAGTGCAGTATAGATGCTGTAATTACTGTCTCGATCACACACACACATCCTGTCTGAAAATTAAAACAAATTATTTTTAATCTGTGATTTTGTTAAAATCTTTACAATGTCACATTATATCAAGAAAAACAATGAAAATAAAAACGTAAAAGGCAGTGTTACATTTGAGAAACAAATTAACAAACAAAATGGTAGCTCAGAATGAAATAGATATCAGATGTACTATTTGTAGTCTACTGTTCAATATACTGTAGATATGTTTTGTCAAATATTGTCAAGTATTCAAACAACATGGAATAGATACTAGTAGCCAATATCATCTCAAGAGAACAAAAAACAAACATTTTTTTAAATAGGTTGAAATATAGTACCTTTACACTTTATCAGCTAGAGAACTGTTTTATCTCTGTTGACATTATTCCTAACTTGACACATTAAGTTTCTAGTCAGCTGACCGTATAAGCTGATGTTAACATTAGAGTCACTGGATTTGTCTTCTTCAGCTTCTTCCCCAGTCAGTGATTGTGAGTCAGCTGTCCGGTTTGTCCGAGAGAGATTGAGTAGAGTTCATTTTGAGTTTAGACGGTTATTCACTGATACAGACAAGAGCCCGCAGCCAGTCCCAGAGGAGCAGCTGATGTTCATTTGTTCTGGTGACAAACACATCTCAGACACAGCTGGCTTTGACACTGGAGCTGGAAGACAAAGATATGCAGTACATAATGCAAAGTAAATTTAATCTTTGAGTCTGTAAATTGTGGATTCACTTCTTTTTCATTATGTGTTTCAATTCCAGGAAACCTTTGAGGTTTGAGACATTTTAGATTTTAAAGAAACTGTTGAGCTGTTTTTTTAAAACAGCAACTCCTCACCAGTCAGTAAGAACTGAAGAAGTCTCTTGGATGAGTGCTGAAAGGTCTATAAGAAACTCAGCCAAGCCCAATATGGTTTAGCACTTAGAATTACCATAACCTGGATAACTGAGAATCTTCACCAACATACATTAAATATATTATTAAAAAATGATATTTAAAAATGCAAATACATTTATATATGTAAATATATAAATTATTTCTTCACTATAGCCTGTATATTATTTAATACCCATCCTAATATAAAAAAAATAGAATTAAATTTTAGAATTAAATAACTTACCCATAACATATACACAAGTGTGATTTGTTATATTGATTGGTATAAAATTTGAAATGCCATCATAATTGCAATATGCAATGTATAATAGTTGTTTATATAGGTACCCACTAAAATGTTTAAAATAACTACAGAGTACTAATTTGTTTTTATAAGGTTGACTTTTATAGGTTAGTAAAACTTAGAAACACAATATGCTCACCACATGAATTTGTAGTATTTGAAAGATAATGAAATAATTTATTTTACACTATAAATGATTAGTATAATTAAATTACATAATTAAATTTACCTTATTGAAATATATATATATATATATATATATATATATATATATATATGTGTGTGTGTGTGTGTGTGTGTGTTCCATCTGTGAAGAATACAGAATGATTGTGTTCCTTATCTATAGATACTACTGTATTGAGTATATTTTTTTAAATTTTGCATTTGTTGATCTTTATCAACAACATCTATATATTTTTTTCTAGTGGGCAGGTAAAAAAATCAGCAGCTCAGCAAAACACTGCTGAGCTCCAGTAGTCTCAGATAAATTGCATGCCAAAGTCCCTGATAGGGAAAATAAATAGATAAATAAAATATTCAGAGTACTCATAAACTGGTGTGTAGTATTTCATTTATGTAGGGAGAAGGAAAAATACCTCATCATCACTATTTCAATCTAATGCAGATGGTCACCAAGTGTTTAAAGTCATGTATTTATTGTGATAATGTTTTTATTTCATTCCAAGTCCAGTCAGTGTTATTAATTTATTGTGTTTAATGGTATAATTTGAATTAATTATAATTATTATTTACTAACTAACACAATAGTTAATCATGAAAATGTAGGCGACACTGTAACTGTATCTGAATTATTTAATATATTGCATCCTTAAGTATGATTTTGGTGCACACACCAACACTGTTAACTATGCAGTTATTCTGAAGTGTACCTTTTGCCACACCTGTTGTTGCCAGAGCTATGATGATCATGTGGATGAAAATCATTTTCTGTTGGAACACAATTACATTATGTTCATTACACAGTGAATTTCTGGCATTGAAAAGACACTTTAATAAAGCCAATGCTTGGTCATTTATAGATACCACGCTTGGATTTTTTTATGCACGTTTTAGTCTTTTAGAAGTTATAAAAAATCATGCAACAACTTGTTAAATATTACCCTTTCTGCACACTTAAGTTAACTCCAGCATAACTGTTGTCAAATTTAAAACTACTCACCACTCACTGCCTCCTACTATACGATGTCGTCTTTGTGTCTTGTTGACTGGCTTGTGAATTTTCCACTGACAGCCTGCTGGTATATCTCTGACCTTTTTGTGTTGTGTGGAGAGAAGTGAAGAAGCAGTTGTTTGCACTCAGATGCTGTAGGAACTACTGAAGCACAAGATTCCAACCACTTCACAATGATAAATAAGTGTGAGACAGAATGCACATCTTGCTTATGTGTGTTTTTATACCTCTGCGCCAGCAATAGCTGTTGCCAAAAGCATTATGTTCTCTGTCTGTCCGTCCGTCCCATTCTCGTGAATGCAAAAACACCTTGAGTGAATTTCCTGAAATTTGACACAAACATCCACTTGAACTCAACAATGAACTGATTGGATTCTGGTGGTCATAGGTAAAAGGTCAAGGTCTTTGTGACCTGGTTTGTTTTGTTGGTAATTTGCATTACCAACGTTTGTTAGCGGTAACTGAAAGGAAAAATCACCTCAGACATGATCATGTCATAGGGTCTGTGAGAAACCACAACTTTTTCCGTTCTCAGTCTCTGCTTCAGCCACAGTTCCAACCACTGGGTTTACATGTTTAATTGCAAAAGATCAAAGATGGATGGAAAAACAGAGAGAGGTGGCCATGCTGTGGTAGACTGAAGGATCTGGTACGAGAATTAATGCGGTGAAGACAAAACAAGCTTTAGTAATTTAAGCAGTGACTTGATGCTCAATGGTTTTCTCAAATAATCAAAGTATGCCAAGAGATCCACTTGCTAGTGGGATAGGTCGTATGTCCAGGCTCACTTTATCTCTGGTGTAAACATTGAAAGACAAAATGTTTGGAGGAGGCTACATACAAGACTGCAAAATTGGAGTTAGAAATTTGCTCAAGCCTCAAATGGTGCAGAGTTCACTTGAAGCCCATGTAGACAGTTGGTCTGGACTCTTGATATGAGTAGAGTTAAGTGGACCTTAGTCTCTATATACAGACTCTATGTTCAGTGAATGTAGAGTCTGTAGGCAAACCCCGGAGATCTTGCCTCCGCGAGAGGGGCAGAAGAGCCCTGGTTTCCAGTTGTAGGCTGTTTGTAGTCCACGTGATATTGACCAATCACGTTTGAGCCGGCTGCAGTTGTTGCCAGGTTAAATGGTCCATGCGGTGAACTAACAAGGCGGAACATAAGTGGCGTCACTGCAAACTCTGAATCCATCGCAATCGTTCAGCATATTTACTTATATATAAACGGAAGTCGGAAACAGAAATTCGCCTCCTCCACCCAAATCAAACCGGAATGCCAAAAAATCAGGGGTCTGCCCCCAGAGGCTGTATCGCCATCTGCCGGAAGTCAGACGCCGAATACAGCCGATGGGTTCCGAGAATGAGTGGACCTTAACATGATGTGATGATGTAGAAATAGTGCCTCAGCAGTCGTCTATTATCTTAAAGGGCCAGTGTGTAAAATGGGTTGAAAACAGTGACATCAGTGGTCAAATTCTAGATTGCAGGGCTCACTCGCTCACCCCTCCCGTCGGGTAAATGATGCTGGCCTCGTAGGGACAAAAAGCCTTGCGCAGACACGAGTTTTTCAGGAGTAGGTCTATCTAGCACAACAGGGAGGTGAATGTTTTTTTAGAAATCTAAACCATATTACGATAGCAGGAGACCAGAGTAACGTCCGTTTATTTGAGCACTCCAAAAACTCACACCTACTCATTTACAATACCTAGCGGGACACCCCCCCCCCCCCCCCCCCCCCGCTCCACCAATCTCCAGCACTGACTGACAGCGTAGCCGGTAAACAGAGCTCAGCTGTTTATTTAGCCTAACGATATCTCCGGACTATAGTATCTGCAATGGACGACTTTGAACGCGATTTTGAAGAGTTTCTTGTAGCGGACACAGATCCAGAGCCATACCTGTTTGAGCCGGAGCATACAGATGAGAGCCGGAGTACACTGAGTGGGCGAGAAGAGAAGCTGAATCCTCTACTCCCATTTTGCTGCACAGAATGGGATTCGGTGCTACCACCGTTGGGGAGATATATCATCAGGAGGAAAAGCGCTGCAGAGAGTGCATCACAAGGAGTGAAGTTGCGTCTTCTTTTCCTCGCATATGACGGTTCGGGTTCATTCTCTCCTGTTGCGTGGTAAGTGTGGTCCATTCGCAAACTTTATAACTAAAAAAACTTTTCACTACTCTCTATCGACGAACTACTAACATTCTCGGCTGTTTCCTCCTCCTTCTTCCTTCCTCCCACTGTCTTCGTTGGTTTATTTAAACACGCGAAACGCGTTCTTTGGCTGGCTGGATTGTCCGCTCGGGCTGCCTTATGGCGGCGCAAGATGGCGACCTCTCTAAAGCAAGGCCCTTGCTATATATATATATATATATAAGCATTAATATAAGGCTACGAAAACCAAACGAATTTTATTTTATAGCGATTATACACTTATATAAACATATTAATGGGTAGAATATTCAGATTCAGATTCAGATTGACAATAAACCATGCCAAATATTACACACTGGCCCTTTAATAAGCACACTACTATGGAGAAAGTTAACACAGACTGAATTGTTATCATATATATATATTTTTTTATGTGATTATTGTCTTCAGTGCTTGCAGCGTGTACTTATATATTTAGTTTTGATTTTTTAAAATGGGGCTGTGTGAGGTACTATCGTCAGTTAGTCATCTATAGTCTGTGTTACCTACAGTAAATGGTAGTCGGGAGTGTGCTGTGCACTGTATCATGCTGCATTTCAGTTGTTCAGATTAGAAAGTGCTGTTGCTCAATCAAACTGAAACAAAACGTCGCTTTTCTAAAGATTTCAAAGATGTTTCATGATTGCGTTCTTTCCAGGCTGTTCAAACCAAGCGGCAAACTCCGAGGCTGGAAAAATGGGCCAACATAGAAGTGTCAAAATCTGCAGTTCCTTAAATGGCCACTTGAAGCCAGCTCCAAGAGCAAATTAATCCCCATAGACACCCATGTTAAAATGCCCAGTTTAACAGTAGAAAGAAACATGTTTACAGCCTCGTACAAACCAGTTTTGGTCTCTGTAGCCAATTTCAACATTCATTACTACTGTACAGGGAATGAATTTGCATATAACTTATCTGTTAACATTTTATTGAGTCTTGAAGTTACACATATTTAAGGTTGTGGCCGCTTAAAGTGACAAGCTGTCTGTGAGGCATCGCTGCCGTCTATGAGTCACAGCCTTCCCTGGCTCCCCCACAGCTTCACATTCTCATCCAAATATGGTCAATTCTGGCTTAAAAAAAAAAGTCAAGATGACGATGATCAAAATGCTGAACTCGAGTCTTTAAATTGGGAGTCCACAAACCAGTGGGTGACATCAGAGTAGAAATAAAACTGGTTGTTGCTTGTTGGCAGAATTGTGTTTCCTTCAAAATGTAATTGCTGTTGCAACTTACAAGTATTAAAGCATAATTTGTAGTAGGTAGAGTTGGTTTACAGGTCCTTCAGTGTTACTGACTCAGAGTCAACTGGTGTTCATGTTTAACTGTAAAGAAAGAATAAGAGACCAAAGAAAAGAAAAAGAGAGAGAGACAGAGAGGTGGTCATGCTGTGGTAGAGTGATGTGTGTGGTCGGAGAATCAGCACAGCAAAGACTAACAAATTAATCTTCTGTTGTTTTTCATTTTAGCCGTGACTGGATACTTGATGTATGTCTTTATGTCGTTAGGTTTTATTACCAAGAATCCTTTGAATAAAACTGCTCAGGCTTCAAAGGATGGACTCAACTCATCTCTGCACACACTGAAGGATAAATGTCAGCATTTGCTCACAGCTAATTATAGCTTCTAACTTCAGTTTTGCTATGACTGAAAACAGTGCTGCATTAAGGAGGCTGTGTTGGTGTGGGTGTGTGGTTACAGACACCTGTGAGAAAATGAAAGGCCAGTTTGATCGATGATTTCTCGCAAAACTTTGCACAGTGGTTTGTACTACTGAGACACGACTTTTAAAACTCTTGAACTGAAACAAGCTGTTTGTGTTGGAAAAAAAGACACCAGCATTATATGATTGTTCAAATTTCATTTATTTACCCTATGCAGTTTATTGCCAGATGATGTTACACTGCGTTAAAGCAGAAGTTTAACCAGTTCCAAGCCTCTCGCAGCTCAACCATTTATTCTGCAAAGCAATGGTCTAAGCAACAGTGACAACAGTGCTATGCACCAATCCAGTATTTACAGGAAACAGCTATGCTAGAATAGAAAATAATTAAGACAGATTACATATATTTGTAAACCTAAAGTAAACTCATCAATATTACATGTTGTCAATATATTTCTTTAAGAAAATACAAACTAAAAAACACAAAACTTTGACACATGTATTTAAAAGAATCCTTGCAAAGTCACTCAAATACAGGGCAGATAACAGAAAATAAGATCACAAAAAAGCATGATTATGTCTGAAGTTTGACTCTTTTTTTTTTTTTTTTTTTTTTTTCAAGCCATAAACACAATGACCTCTGATTACATTTTATTTATCTCCAGGATAGATTCCCAGGAATGGAAACTTTGGGGTCCTAAACAGGGCTGGTGCTTAATGATGTTTTAGGAGAAAATTATGTTGTATTCTGATGTTAGTTGGGTCTGGTTTTCCTTGTATTCTCTATTATTCTAACAGCTGTGTAGATAATTTCATCTTCAGAGTTACCTGGGAAAATAAAAAAAAAACAGACTTGAAATGTAACCTATCACAGATTTAAACATTTCTGTCTTTACAGATTTATTTAAATGGTATTAAATGAATGTAATGCAAAAAATTCAGAATCTACAATATAAAATTATGACAATCTAACTTAATGTCAGTTTGGTCCTTATTGAGATGAAGGGAGGACATACTTCACTTACCCTCATTGGTAGTTGTTGGTCTGTGTTGGTTATGAAGTTTTAGGACTCTAAGACACAGCGCCACAAGGAGAAGGAGAGCAACAACACCAGCTGCCACAGCCAAAGTCACAACAGGGAAGGAAGAAACTAAATCTAGAAAACACAAATTTCAAACCAAATTAGGTATTATGATGACGTTGACTTGTTAGTTTCAGAGCTACCAAGGTCCTTCTCAAATCTTTCTCCAAGTAGTTTTCTTACATCTGGTATTTGTGTACAGATCTCAGGTGAATACTTCCACCTAAAACACTTCAGTGATGTACAGTATTCTGTTATTAATAAGCCAAGCATTGCCATGTAGCCAGAAAGTGATTTCATTCATTCATTTGAAATAGTTGTGAGCTGATATTTAAAAACAAAAAAAACAAAAAACTGTTAAACTGTACCTTTGCAGCTTTTCAGGTGAATAACTGTTTCATCTCTGCTAATGTTGTTTAAAACAAGACACTTCAGGTTTCCTGTCAGCTGACCATGTAAGGTGACGGTAACATTTGAATTACTTGATTTGTTTTGTTTTGCTGTACTATCAGCCAGTGACTCCATGTTTACTTTACTATTGTACAGTAAGAGATCATCCAAAGTCAGAATGAACTCTATTCCATCTCCCTCAGAGGAACAGCTGATGCTCATCTGTTCTGGTGACAAACACGTCTGAGAAACAGCTGGCTTTGACACTGGAGCTGGAAGACAAACAGAGAGTAACAGTCTACAGTCCAAAATGCATAGTAGAATCCACAACTATGTAGCCATTATCTCATCCAATTACTATATTGATTGTTTAATTTAAAAAAACAACAACTTGGGAGTGCTAAAACAATTAAATTATTTTTCAAACGTTTTCATCGTAAAGAGGGCAATGTGTAAAACACAGTATGAAACATAAATGTGAGAGTGTGGAATGAAACATACGGCCGCAAACCTGATAGAGACATCAAACTTAGATGCAGTAGTTTTTTTTATATTCACAATTGGTATCAAACACAATTAGAAAAAAAACATTTAATTTTATTTACCCTTTAAAAAAAAATTCCATGTATTACTAGATTATTTAATTCTTGTATTAGATAAAGTAGATTTTTTTCATCCACAATTTGAATAAGACACGTTTTTTCTTTCATATTTTTTTTTATTAGATTACCCAACCTACCTTGTATTACTAGATGCACATTGACTTTTTTCAATAAAACCCCATCAGATCCAAATTCTTCCAGCACATAGTCTCCAGTGTGTCTCTTCATTGCTTTATCTAGTTTGATTGTTCCATTGGTGAAGAGTGCAGACTGATTCACATATTCTTCATGCAGAGTCACTTTCTGATTCTTTTGTATTTTTAAAATTATGTATTTATTATCCTTTTTTAACAAAATTTCTGTATTAGATGTCTTTGACAGTTGAAAAATCAACAGCTGCCCCACTGCTCCAAAACACATCCGAGCTCCAGTACCTTCTGAGAAATTACATATGATAGATCCTAAAAAAAAAAAAAAAAGCAAAAAAAAATTAATGCTGTAAAACACATTCATGTCATTACAGCAGGGAAAAGGAAATGATACAAGGCCATTCAACATTTATTATGATATCATTATGTTTTACTGCCGAAGTTATATTTTTCTGTTAAATCTAATTTTAGCTGCATTCCTCAGTGATTGTCTCTGTAAACTTTTCTGCCTTAATTCTGTTAAAAACATGTTTCTACTGAGTTATTGTCTATACACTGAGTGTAAGAAATATGTTAGGACAGTTAACTGCACAAATACCTGTTGCTAGAGCTGTTGTTGCCAGAGCTGCTGTTGTCAGAACGGTGAAGATCATGCTGATGGAAATCATTCTTTTCTAATGTGACACAAAAATCTCACATTAGTTCTTTTTTTTAAAAATGTATTTATCTACTTAAAATTACAAAATATAAAATCAGTTCGTAGGTTGAAGTTTAAAAGTCCATTTTAATGAAAATTAGATGAACAATATGATTAGCACATTTTGACTGTTTTAGAAAACTGACAAGAATTCATAAGCTCTTAGATTTATTACTCTTTAGCACGAGATTAAAATTAAACTGTCACTCACCGCCTTCACAGTGGTGCGATGTCTTCTTCCTGGCTGTTAGGCTGACCTGTGAATTTTCCACTGACTGGCTGGTACATGCTCTTACTGTCTTTTTGTTGTGCTGCAACAATGAAGGAAGTGGTAACGTGTCGCCGGTCACAACTTGCCGGCAAACAAAGTGGACATCTTGTATCTGGCAGTGCTCAGATATAGACTGTAGACACAAACTGTGGTTTCTTAGACTTGAGCTCTCATTTGCTGTGTGAGATGTTAAACATTTACTGCTTTTCTTTGTTTGTATGCCTCTGCGCTGGTGATAGCCGTGGCCGGGCTCAGACATATTATATATTCCATGGAAGGACAAATGTCCATTTTGAGTCAAGGATGAACTGATTAGATTTTGGTGGTCAAAGGTCAAGGTCACTGTGACCTTGTGTGTCTTATTCTAATGAGTACAATATCATATTGTATTGTATCAAAAAAACACCTTGCAGGAAATTCTACCAATTTGGTGCATATCTCCAAGGTCAAGGTTACTGTGACCTCACACAACATGTTTTCAGCCAACTTAAGAATTAATTAGCTAATTATGACAGAATTTCACACAAATAATTATTAACATAAAATGATAAAAAGATGACTTTATCCAAATGGTCAAACTTCAGCTTCACTTTGCCATCATAATGTTCTTCTAAAACACTCCTCTTGCCATTACTCAGTGTCATAACTCAGGAACAGAAGGGGAGACATTTGGTCAGAGACTGAACTGGTGACTAAAATTGGATTGTGTTGTTAACACGTTAACTAGTGTCATGATGTGTCATGCAGGTTGGCCCTAGGTTTTAGTTATTGCAGTGTGTTCGTGTGCAACTTTTTGGCAGAGACAAGGGATGACTTGAGGCTTAAGTTCTTAGATGTTAGTTTGGTGTGTCTTGGCCTTCAAGTGTCTGTCATTTACTACACTGACTTATATCTGTGCAGGGTTTGTTACTAGAGAGGTGTTTTCACATTTGTCTACTGAAGGAGGTGATGTCTGTGCATTTCCATAAAATCTGAGATCCAGATGTACACCAGGCAGGCTAGATCAGATACGTCACAAATTAGCCAATCGCTGTCTAATATGCAAACTCCAGCAATGCAACCTTAAACCTCCAGCACAGAGTAGACGTATTACATGTAATATAAAAATCTCAGACAGATGGAATATATCTGTCTGTAAACTTCAATTAGACCTATGGTAGCCTTTACAATTACATATAACATGACAACACAAACACACTAATACTGAGCAGCCATTGCTGTATGTCACTAACTTTGTGTCAGCCACTGCCAGTTAGAAGTTAACAAACAAAATAAACCAATGAGAGATGCTCACACATACCATTCTGATCCATATGCTAGTCTCCAATTTTAGTTCACAGCGAACTCCTCATCTGAGTGTGGGTCTGACTGAGGCTCAAACATGTGGAGCTGAATCTCTCCTTTAACTATTCTAAAGCTAGCCATCTTGATGCCCCTGCTTCTTCACTGGTCAATGGATCCAGAATTTCTCAGTGACAGAAAAAGTATAGATGTGCTTCCAGCCCCTTTTCAGAGTTTTATTAATTGATTTATTTACTTATCATGTAGGGACCCCAGGTTGAACCTAATATTAATCATAGCAGAGTATTTTTAAATACTTAAATTGTGTCTGGAGGGGCACTTAAAGTATTTTACCAAATGTAATAGACTCTATGATTACAACATATATTTTTGCTTTGTACATTTCTTTAGGGAATGTGCACATACAGCCTGTGACCTTATTCTTGAATGCCTTGCAAAAATGTACCAAAAACTAAGTCACAGTTAAACTTTATAGAATAATGGAAATGGATTAATTTCATTGTTGTCCCAGTTGTTGTCTTTTCTGCACTGACTTCACCTCACATTATTAAAAGTTTTTTTTTCTGCTTCAAGTGCTTCTTTAAAGACGAGATTTTTTCTCTTTTTTATTTTTTGTTACCAAGAGCAATATAAGACTTTAAAATATCCTCAGAAAACTGTTTTTGAGTCCCTCAGCCATATAAAAATATCCACCTTTGGTATCAGTGCTTATTCATATAGCTACAGAGCATTGAAACCTTAATAATAAAAACACACAAAAATTGCAGAGGCCTTTACTCTGAGGTGTGAGTTTCCATTTCAGCTGCAGATGTAACTACGCCCAAAAAGCCTCCAGTTGACATTAATTTTACTATATTCCACCTTACTATATTGTATAAATTTTAAGGGTGGTTGCTTTTTGTTGCTCTTGTGCCCATAGTACCATTTTCTCTGAGAAATATTAAATGACACAGCTTTTGACACCATTTTTAATGTCAGAACAGGACAAACGCAGAATATTTGTTAATTATGCTATGGATACAGGAACTGTAATTGATGGGGAGAGTAGCTGTTCTCTATATTTTAGAAATTAAATGGTTCCAACATCCATGAGACCATCTTTTGTTTTAGTATTTACCAAACTACGCTGTAAGCACATTGTAAAGCTGCCTGAAGATGAGAGGTGTTGTATTTCTGCACGTGAAGAAAGAAACACTTCCTGTCTCTAACTGTATTGTTAACCAAACATTTTATTTAAAACCCATATATCACACATTACTTGCCAACATCTGCATCACTGAATTTTCTCACAGGCAACATAGGCGAGGTGAAATTAAAAAAAATGTTTCAGACTGTCAGTTAAAAACCACAGCTTTTTTCTTTTCTCTGCTGCAGCCATGGTTCCTCGTTTGAAACACAACACCACAGGAAAGACTTGCTGCCTCTGCTGTAAACATCAGTGCAAACATAGACAGATATAACTGTGTGTTTCCAGTTAGTTTGCTTTCAACATACATTAAAGCAGACAGGCAACTACTTGAGTTTTATTTCCTCACATAAATCAATAAAGAACATCAGGTGCAAAAATAAATACAAATATTTTCACATTTTTAGCTCAGCACAAAATTATATGTTTATGGGATGCTGACAATTTGCACATCTTTTGATTTAATCAGAGACAATGATAGCTTTGTACCAGACAATAATAAGCAGCAAGAATGAGAAGGAAATGTTTTAACACACATTTTTAATGTAGAATTATTTAAAAAAAAAAAAAAAAATGTTTTCCATGTTACTGTATATGCTTAAAAATGACAGAGCGTTGCCTTTTAAATCATGAACTTTAAAGCAATTCATCAGTACACATAATGTTAGTTTTCAAATTGCTCAATATGAAGTGCTGTTTCACAGGTCACCTCACAGCTCTGTGAGTACTGTAGGTGAAACTACTGAGAAATATCAACTTCATCAAGCGCAGAAAGCATGTTTTTATTTCCATTATTTATTTTTTGCTTAATGACTTTAATATGTGTCTGTGGATGCTCCTCTTTGTCAGTTAGCTTGTGACTTCTGGACCAACATCTGCTGAAAAGAACAAAAATATATAATTGGCATTTTTCAAGCAAAAATGCCAAACTTTCCTAAGTTCCATCTTCTAAATGGTCACAATTTGCCCCTTTTCTTTGTCTGTTGTGAGAGCAAACTGAATTTCTTTAGGTTCTAAACCCTTGTTCAGACAAAACAAGACACTGATGTTGTCACGTTGGGTTTTAGAAAATCGTGACAGGCATTTTGTGTAAATGTGTGCACAGTAGTATGCTGTGTCTAGTCCTGTAGTGTTCTCCCCTATGCTCTGCAATATGTGTGTCAAGTTGCTGCCCGTGATCTCTAATGTACAGATATGTGTAGAGGTATGTAAACAGACAAGAGTACTCTTCTGCTGTTTTGGTTTGTGGCCAACTGTGTTTTCATTGCCTAAGACAGAGATGGCCTTACTTTTTGAAAGGGGACCAGATTACCTAGTGTGAAAATAGCTGGGGGCAAACTGCTTCTTGCATCATAAGGGTTATTTTAAAAACAAAAATCAGATACAGATGAGACAAATCAACTGTTTCCTCTTTCAGTGAAAAAATATTTAACTTTCCGTCTTTGTTGTAAAGTAAACTTGCTTGATTTATCAATATTGTGTAGTGGGCCACATACAGTGTATTTTGAGAGACAAGCCTCAGGCCGTTTGAAATCATCGCATTGCAGGCTACAGTTGGCCCCTGGGCCAGACTGTGGACATGCCTGCCTCAGAGCTTCAGCATTACAGAGCATTCAGGCTGAAAATAGCCCTGAGGTAACTAAAATGATACAAAACAAACACCTAATTATTTTCAATATTTTTTATTTGTGCTCACTGACTAAGCAAAGCATGCCTACTTTTGTGTTGTGTGAATGATTGTGAGGCTAATGAAAGGTGTTTTGAAAGGTGTACATGGACACAGCGTCTATGTGGCTCTCAGAGTGGTGCTCACTGCTTTTGCAGTTAGAGTTCCTACGTTATCTGTAGGTTCTTGTTAGGTAGTTGTTATGACACTCTGGATGCTTGTCAGAGCATGGATTCATAGTTGCTACAGTGTTCTGTGTGACTAAGCAGTACTGAGTGGTTATTAGGGGATACCCTGTGGTATTCCAGGCATTGCATTGTGGGTAATGGTTACTGTGATGTCTTGTGAGGTTTCTGATGTTATTTAGGTGGCTCTTACATTTTTGAGGGGTTGTGGCAAGGTGGTTGCTAATGTGTATGATGTAGTTGATGTCAAAATACTCTGTGCTTGTTGTGGAGCACTAGCACTAAGACCAGCAGTAGCAGTAGTGACAATGACATCAGCACCATGGACAGAGACACAAAAAGAATACATGTAGATCCAGCTCTGTAAACCATTTTATGGTGAGAAAGCTTTTTCTATTTCCTGTTTGATGTGTGCAGACTGCGTTCATGCCAGTTTTCAGTGTATAATTGGGGATTTAATGTTTACTTAAGCTTCTTCTTCAAGCACTTCTGGCAAAGGCTAAAAGTACAATTTCACTTGCTCTTTAAAATAAACACATCGATAAAGTTGTGCAACTAAACACACCTTCAGTACACAACATTACTCATCAGACTCACCTCTTTCATTCTCGAGGCTGCATTAGAGCAACAGTGGTGTTTGTGACTGATGTGTCAGTGTTGGATCCCATGAAAGTAGCATTAAATGTAATTACACGAGAAAAGTTGAAGTACCTCGACATTGTGCGGTACTTGACTTAATGTAGTTACCGTCAGGTTACATGTGAGGACCTCTGGCTCCACCTTGTGGTCAAATAATGATACTGCATTCTATGGGACACTGCAGTGGTGACTACCTGCTCTCTGCACAGTTGCTGAGGAGCTGAATTGTGAGGACAAATGTTCTTTTTTATTTAAAGTTGTCAAATCTGATTTCATCATTTAGACAGACTTACCTTTTTTTAATGTGTAATTTCACAGCGGTTCATTTTGACTTTTAAAGATATCTCTCCTCTTAACTTTTAACTAGTTGTTTGGAGACTTAGAACAGGTGTTACCTTTCACCTTGATGGTGTGTGAAATACAGACAGGAAACAGTAAAACACTTGAGTGAAAAGTGTCGATTGTGTTGATCATTAGCACCAGTAAGACTTTGATTAGATAGTTATTTTTAATTTTTTTTTTTTTTTATACAATGCAGACACAATTACAAAGCAAATCACTGTAAAATAGTTCTGTTGTATTTGGAAAGCAAATGCATGAAGGCTTGAAAAAAACAAAAACAAATTGTATAATTTCAAAATAGTTGGTGACAAATGAAAAGAAGAAATGCCTGATTTAACAGGAGAACAGTTTATAATGAATAAGAGTGTATTTATTTGTCACAGAAAGAAAATATTTTTCTAAAGGGTTTAGTTTATTGCTGTTTTTACAGACAGAATTTTGGCAAGTGCTGTTACATGATTAATATTTTACATGATGTTTATGCTACATCTTGTAATTAACAGCTCAGGAGAGAATGCCACCTTCGGAGACACCTGGAACAATAAAAAACAAAACATGAACAAGCCTAGAATTAATTATTAAAAAAAGAACATTTTTATAGCACATCTTTGTGTAATTTAAAGTGTTTTCCCCACACATTATATTAATGATGCTCAGGTTAGTAACTGTGAAGGACTTATTAGATAAGTCAGAAAAACCTGCAGTGTTTAGCTGACTCCATCCATCAGATGTGAGATTTGTGAAAATTATATGGCTACATTTAAATTTGATTCAATTAACATTAAGGAGGAGGCGTATTTATAATTTTGATATTGCCGTTTCTTGTATTTTTGTACTTATTTTGCATGCCTAGTTTTTTTAAGTTTTTAAGTTTAAATTTTGAAATCTTTAATCTGGCTCTTTCCTCTTGACTGCTGTAACACTGGAATTTCTCAATTATGGGATCAATAAAGGTGTGTCTTATCTTTTCTTATCGTAATTTAATGTTAAAACACAGTCTGTGTTGTTTCATCCTCGTCGTTAACAGAGCTGTTTCACTGCTGGACAGATGGTGCTTTCATGAAACTGAGCTGTTGGTGCTGTATGACCTGAGAAAACAAAGAAACAGGGCTCTGGCATTCACTGATGCTCAAGAGGTAGAAAACCTACAACAACCAGAATCACTGTGCCACACTGGACTAATAAACACTCCTACAGGTTTATTTGACATACAGTAGGAAACAATATCGCAGCTCACTGCTTACACTGATCTCAAATAACATTTTAACAGGTAAAATATGTTTTTGAAAAACATTCTGTGTGAGAAATAGGCAAAGCAGTAACAGAATCTTGGTTCATATTTTATCAGCACTGCCTGGTTTTACTGTTTGATGTCAGTACTTTTAGCCTCCATTTTTACAAAACAGAGAAAAAGTATGGCACCCACTTCCTGACATGCTAAAGTACAAGCTGTATTTTGACAGCCCCAGAGCCAGTGAAAAGATTTGAGCTGGGAGATGAGCAGGGAGATCTGGGTGCTGGTAAGATGGAGGGAAGTTATCACTTTTCATTTACACATAATGCCCATACTGTTATGATACAAAGCGGGTTCAAAATGGGCAAAGTGTCCCTTTGCCCATTTTGGGCATTAAAAATGCAGCTATATAGAAACCACTTCAGCCCAGATGCGACAAACAGGACTAACCATGACACACCAAGACCTGAACTTAGATAAGAAGGATGATAGTAGCTAATGTGGAAATGACATGTTCTTACCTTCATTCACAGTGTTGGGACTTGTTTTCTTATGTACGTAGCAGATACCAAGACACAAAGCCAGAAGAAGTAGAGTGACAACACTAGTTCTCACAGCCAGAACAACAGGGGAGTGAGAGATGGAAGCTAGAAAACACAAACAAATATCAGACCATATTCAATACTACAATGATGCAGACATTTCTTTAAATTCTGTACCTGTGCAGTCTGTCAGATGAAAAACTGTTTCATCTCTGCTGATGTTGTTTGAAACACGGCACGTCAAGTTTCCTGTCAGCTGACCATGTAAACTGAGTATAACATTAGCCAGTGACTCCATGTTTGCTGTGCTGTCGCTCTGGGACTGACTGTGGCCTCTGGTCCGCATCAGTAGGACATCATCTAAAGTTAAAATTATTTCTACTTCATCTCCCTCAGAGGAGCAGCTGATGTTCATCTGTTCTGGTGACAAACACGTCTGAGAAACAGCTGGCTTTGACACTGGAGCTGGAAGACAAACAGAGAGTAACATAAAAAGTGTCTACAGTACAAAATGCAAAGTAGAATCCACTACGAACTCTGTTAACTATGGAGCCATGATCTCATCCAGTGCCTATTTTTGATAGTAAAATAAAAAACAAAAAACCTTTCCAGGGCTAAAACAATTTAGTAACTATTCAAACTTTTCATTAGAAAGAAGGCTATGGCTATGTGTGTATAACACTTAAGAAACACACCTAACAAAAAACTGACAATGTAAATTGAAAGATTGGGTGTGTAATAAGATATTGCCTCAAACCCAACAGAGACAATGTACTAAGGCTAATCTGAATAAGCTTCTGAACCAGGTAATCAATATCTTCTATACCATTACCCCCAAAATCCCAAATACCCTGTAAATTAAGAAGTAGTTATCCAACAGAATTATATATAATTATTAGTTTTTCTCAGACAAGAACATTTAAACTGACAGGCTTACAGATACGCTAGCAAGATGTCGAAAAAGTCAAGTGTCTGGAATAGTGTTAAAATGTACCAGGATGACCCAAAACTGATACTGTGGGCAGCCCTAAAACATACTTTGATCAGCCTTTGTGTCAGTAATGTTATCTTAACACTGAGGTTAGAGTTAGATGATAGTGAAATAATCAGTGATGAAACATGAAATAATATGAGCATTTTGCATCAGTATGTTTAGCTTTATAAATTAAAGACACCTTATTTAGAGGTGCCTACATATTTAACATAGAAATGTCTATGGTGAAGAATATTAGCAAAGTTTAAAAGGTCTGGTTAAATTCTTGTATCAGATAAAGTAGATTTTTTTTTCATCCACAGTTGGAATCAGACACATTTTTTTTGGTTACGTTTTTTAACCTACCTTGTATTACTAGATGCACATTCACTTTTTTCAATAAATGCCCATTAGATCCAAATTCTTCCAGCACATAGTTTCCAGTGTGTCTCTTCATTGCTTTTCCCAGTTTGATTGTTCCATTGTTGAAGAGTGCAGGCTGATTCAGGTATTCTTCATGCAGAGTCACTATCCGATGTTTTACTTTTTTCAAAATGATATGTTTATCATCCTTTATTAATGTAATATCTGTATTAGATGTGTTTGACAGTTGAAAAATCAACAGCTGTCCCACTGCTCCAAAACATATCTGAGATCCTAAAAAAAAAGAGCAATAAAATTAATGAAGCGCTGTAAAACGCATTCATTACAGCAGGGAAAAGGAAATGATACAAGGCCATTCAACATTTATTATGATATCATTATGTTTTACTGCCAAAGTTATATTTTTCTGTAAATCTAACTTTAGCTGCATTCCTCAGTGATTGTCTCTGTAAACTTTTCTGCCTTAATTCTGTTAAAAAAAACAACAGTTTTCTACTGAGTTATTGTCTATACACTGAGTGTAAGAAATATGTTAGCACAGTTAACTGCACAAATACCTGTCGCCAGAGCTGTTGTCACCAGAGCTGCTGTTGTCAGAGCGGTGAAGATCATGCTGATGGAAATCATTCTTTTTCTAACGTGACACAGAAATCCCACATTATTTCTATTTTAAATGTATCTATCTACTGTAAAATTACAAATTGTGTTAATAGTTAGTTTGGAGTTAAAAATACCATTTTTATAAATAATAGTAAACAATATGACTAGCACATATTGACTGTTTTAGAAAACTGATAAGAGTTAATAAGCTCTTAAATTTATCACTCTCTACAAATGCTAAAAAAATTACAACGTTGCTGCTCATTTTAGATAACTTTAGCACAAGATTAAAATATAACACTGTCGCCTACCTTCTTCACAAAGGTGTGATGTCTTCTTCCTGGCTGTTAGGCTGACTTGTGAATTTTCCAATAACAGAAGGCTGGTTTTTGCTGTTGTTGTCTGGTTGTTTATTGTGCCAATAAAGGAAGTGGTTAATGCGTTGTCAGCCACAACTCGCCAGCACACAAAGTGAACATGTTATATCTGGCAGTGCTCAGATATAGACTGTAGATGCAAACTGTGGCTTCTCAGACTTGAAACAATGTGCTGCAAGTCTTTGTTGTAGATTTTCTACCGTCTTCAAATTTCTGAGTTCTCATTTGCTGTGTGAGATGTTTCTGCTTTTCTTTATTTATTCATGCCTCTGCACTGGCAATAGCCGTGGCTGGGCACAGAGACATTATGTTTTTGGCTTTTCTGTCCATCCCATTCTCGTGAACGCGATATCTCAAGTATGCCTTGAGGGAATTTCTTCAAAATTTCTATTTTGAGTCAAAGATGAACTGATTGTATTTTGATGGTCAAAGGTCAAGGTCACTGTGATCTTGCATGTCTCATTCTCGTGAATGTGATATCTTTAGAAAAATACTTTGTGGGAATTTCTTCCAATTTGTCTCAAACAGCCAAAGTCAAGGTCACTGTGACCTCACACAACATGTTTTGGCCCTAACTTTAGAATTCATTCGCTAATTATGACAGAACTTTACACAAATGTTCTTAACTTTATTTATGTCCCCAAGGGGCAATTGATTTTGCAGCAAATGAAATGATAAAAAGATGACTTTATCCAAATGGTCAAACGTCAACTTCACTTCACTGTCATCATAATGTTCCTCAACACTTTTCTAGCCGTTCAATGTCATTATTCACAAAGAAGAGGGGCCATTTGGTCAGAGACTGAATTGATGACTAAAATTGGATTGTATTGTTAATGTGCTAACTGGCTAACTACTGTCATGATGTGTCATGCAGGTCAGCCCTAGGTTTTAGTTATTGCAGTGTGTTCATGTGCGACTTTTTGGCCGAGACGTGAGGCGACGCGACAGTCTGCTTTTGTCCCTGAAAGTTCTCTGGTTTGGTGTGTCTGGGCCTTAAAATGTCTGTCCTTGACTACACTGACTTGTATGTGTGCAGAGTGTGCTACTACAGAGGTGTTGTCAGATTCCTCTACTGAAGGAGGTGATGCCGGTGCCTTCAAAAATATCTGGATATTTTTGAAGGCACCATGGCGGCGTGTGGATGGCCGGAGGAGGAGAGGGCTATGCGGCGGTACACACCATGCTCTGCTGGACACAGGCTGCAACCAGACCATTATCCATCAGCGCTTGGTTCAACCCGGGGGCATTGCTGGAGGCCGGGGTTTATGGGGCAGACTTTGGGGGTGCGTTCATGTGCATTGGGGAAAGGTGAGTTGTGTGCTGTGTTTAGCGGGGAGATGGAGACACCCGACACTGCCGAGGGAGGGGGCAGCTTTGGAGGAGCCTCTACCGGAGTAAAGTAAGCTTGCTTGATTTACCAATATTATCTAGTGGGCCACATACAGTACATTTTGAGAGACAAGCCTCAGGCCGTTTGAAATCATCACATTGCAGGCTACAGTTGGCCCCTGGGCCAGACTGTGGACATGCCTGCCTCAGAGCTTCAGCATTACAGAGCATTCAGGCTGAAAATAGCCCTGAGGTAACTAAAATGATACAAAACAAACACCTAATTATTTTCAATATTTTTTATTTGTGCTCACTGACTAAGCAAAGCATGCCTACTTTTGTGTTGTGTGAATGATTGTGAGGCTAATGAAAGGTGTTTTGAAAGGTGTACATGGACACAGCGTCTATGTGGCTCTCAGAGTGGTGCTCACTGCTTTTGCAGTTAGAGTTCCTACGTTATCTGTAGGTTCTTGTTAGGTAGTTGTTATGACACTCTGGATGCTTGTCAGAGCATGGATTCATAGTTGCTACAGTGTTCTGTGTGACTAAGCAGTACTGAATGGTTATTAGGGGATACCCTGTGGTATTCCAGGCATTGCATTGTGGGTAATGGTTTCTGTGATGTCTTGTGAGGTTTCTGATGTTATTTAGGTGGCTCTTACTTTTTGAGGGGTTGTGGCAAGGTGGTTGCTAATGTGTATGATGTAGTTGATGTCAAAATACTCTGTGCTTGTTGTGGAGCACTAGCACTAAGACCAGCAGTAGCAGTAGTGACAATGACATCAGCACCATGGACAGAGACACAAAAAGAATACATGTAGATCCAGCTCTGTAAACCATTTTATGGTGAGAAAGCTTTTTCTATTTCCTGTTTGATGTGTGCAGACTGCGTTCATGCCAGTTTTCAGTGTATAATTGGGGATTTAATGTTTACTTAAGCTTCTTCTTCAAGCGCTTTTGGCAAAGGCTAAAAGTACAATTTCACTTGCTCTTTAAAATAAACACATCGATAAAGTTGTGCAACTAAACACACCTTCAGTACACAACATTACTCATCAGACTCATCT
Source organism: Epinephelus lanceolatus (assembly GCF_041903045.1). Lineage (NCBI taxonomy): Eukaryota > Metazoa > Chordata > Actinopteri > Perciformes > Serranidae > Epinephelus > Epinephelus lanceolatus. The sequence continues at coordinate 36,449,391 of NC_135744.1, forward strand.
CTCTCATTCTCAAGGCTGCATTATAGCAACAGTGGTGTTTGTGACTGATGTGTCAGTGTTGGATCCCATGAAAGTAGCATTAAATGTAATTATACGAGAAAAGTTGAAGTACCTCGACATTGTGCAGTACTTGACTTAATGTAGTTACTGTCAGGTTACATGTGAGGACCTCTGGCTCCACCTTGTGGTCAAATAATGACACTGCATTCTATGGGACACTGCAGTGGCGACTACCTGCTCTCTGCACAGTTGCTGAGGAGCTGAATTGTGAGGACAAATGTTCTTTTTTATTTAAAGTTGTCACATCTGATTTTGTCATTTCGATGGACTTAACGTTTTAAATGTATCATGTCACAGTGGTTTGATGCTCTAAGAGGAGATGTGAAAGCATGGTCCAGAACCTGATCTCACTGAAGTTCATTTTATGTTTAAAGATATCTCTCCACTTAACTTTTAACCAGCTGTTTGGAGATTTAGAACAGGTGTTGCCTTTCACCTTGATGGTGTGTGAAATACAGACAGGAAACAGTAAAACACTTGAGTGAAAAAGGAAATCAGTTGATTGTGTTGATCATTGGCACCAGTAAGAATTTGATTAGATATTTATTTAGAAAAAATCTTATACAATGCAGACACAATTACAAAGCAAATCACTGTAAAATAACTATGTCGCATTTGGAAAGCAAATGCATAAAGGCAAAAAAACAAAACCTAAAAAAAACAAATAGTACAATTTCAAAATAGTTGGTGACAAATGAAAAGAAGAAATGCCTAATTTAACAGGAGAACAGTTATAATGAATAAGAGTGTATTTATTTGTCACAGAAAGGATATATAAATATATATATATATTTAAAAGGGTTTAGTTTATTGCTGTTTTTAGAGAATTTAGGCAAGTGCTGTTGCATGATGATTTATATGATGATCATGCTATGTCTTGTAACAGCTCAGGAGAGAATGCCATCTTTTGGAGACACCTGGAACAACAAAAAACATGAACAAGCCTAGAATTACTTTTAAAAAAGAACATTTTTATAGCACATCTTTGTGTAACTTTAAAGTTTTTTCTCACAAACAATATTACTGTAGATGCTTGGGTTAGTAACTGTAAAGGACTTCTTAGATAAGTCAGAAAAAAGCTGCAGTGAGATTTGTGAAAATGATATGGCTACATTAAAATTAGATTCAATTACCATTAACTGGAGGCGTATTTATAATTTTATAGTAAAAACATAGTCTTTGTTGCTTCAGCCTCGTCATTTACAGAGCCGTTTCACTGCTGGACAGATGATCCTTTCATAAAACGGAGCTGTTTTGCAGTCATTTTTACAATACAGAAAAAAGTATGGCGCCCACTTCCTGAAATGCGGAAGTACAAACTGTAGTTTGAGCAACAGCCCCAGAGCCAGTGAAACGATTTGAGCGAGGAGATGAGCAGGGAGATCTGGGTGCTGGTAAGATGGAGGGAAGTTATCACATTTCATTTTACACATACTGCCCATACTGTTATGATACAAAGCTGGTTAAATATTGGCAAAGTGTCCCTTTTAAATGTCTCTATTGAGACACAAGGTTGATGTGTGAATGTGATACTTTGGTTCAGTTTGAAGGACAGGAAAACTGACAGTTCCCCAGTCAAGGAAGAGGATGATTCACATAGCTTCACTTAGCAGAATGCTTTACAATAAAACATTTCAGAGTATGTGCCATAATTTCTTCAAATGAAGTTTCTCATTATCCTCCATCCACATTAGAAATGCTGCAATATTGAAACCACTTCAGCCTATATATGACAAACAAGACTACTGACATTATACCAAAACCTCAACTAAAATAAGAAGGATGGTAGCTAACCTAGAAATTATATTCTGTTACCTTCATTCACAGTCTTGGGTCTTGTTTTCTTATGTACGTAGCAGATACCAAGACACAAAGCCAGAAGAAGTAGAGTGACCACACCAGTTCTCACAGCCAGAACAACAGGGGAGTGAGAGATGGAAGCTAGAAAACACAAACAAATATCAGACCATATTCAATACTACAATGATGCAGACATTTCTTTAAATTCTGTACCTGTGCAGTCTGTCAGACGAAGAACAGTTTCATCTCTGCTGATGTTGTTTGAAACATAATTCAACACACAGGTCAGAGGTACTGTAGATGCTCATTAAATAATCAGTGTTGTTATTGTTATTATTATTGTTATATATTTTTACCCACCTTGTATTACTAGATGCACATTCACTTTTTTCAATAAAACCCCATTAGATCCAAACTGTTCCAGCACATAGTCTCCAGTGTGTTTCTTTATGGCGTTACCTAGTGTGATTTTTCCATTGTTGAAGACTTCAACCTGATTCACATATTCCTTATTCAGAGTCACTATCTGATTTTTTACTATTTTTAAAATTATATATTTATTATCTTTTATCAACCCCATATATGTATTTACTGTATTTGGCAGATGAAAAGTCAACAGCTGTCCCACTGCTCCAAAACACAGCTGGGCTCCAGCAGTCTCAGAAAGATTGCATTCAATAGACCCTGAAAAAGCCAAATAAATACATAAATAAAATGCTGTGAAATACAGATAAGAGCATTTTTGCTTATTTATTTCAAGCATTTGATGTCAGTAGGACAAAGGGAATAAATTAGACCGTTTCAAATGTTTATTTATTTTCTGTTTTAACAGCATTTCTACATTCAACAATTGTCATTATTATCTTATCTGGATCTCATCTATGCACCATACAGTTAACTGCAGTAACGTACTTTAATGTACCTTTTGCCAGGGCTGTTGTTGCCAGAGTGATGAAGATCATGTAGATGGAAATCATTGTTTTTCTGTTGCAACATATAAAGCAAATGTAAGTTTGAGTGCCACATTTTATTTCTTTTAACTTTATTTTTATTTATTTTTAAGATTAGTTCTTAGCTTGAAGTTACAAAGTCAAACTCAGTAAAAAAGAAGCCTAAACAATATAAATGAAATGCATGGAGTATTTATTTTCATAATCAGACATGAGCCGTTTCACAAAAAAATGTTGAGAAGAAATTTTTTACCTCCCTGGATTTTAGAGCCTCTCCAAATTATGAAATCACAACCCTATACAGTGGTGACCCTTAAACCAAGCTGGTTCAGTGAGGATGACTCCATATCGCTAAAGTGTTTCTGCTTACTTAAACTATTTCAGCATACTGTAAGATTAAAAGCTGTTACTTACCGCCTTCACAATAACGTGCTGTCGTCTCTGTGGCTGTTTAAGGCTGACCTGTGAACTTTCCACTCAGAGAAGGCTCTTTTCTTTTCGTTTTGTCGTCTTGTGTGAAGAAAATCAAGGAAGTGGTTAACGTGTTGGCACTCAAAACTTGCTCGTTAACAAAGTGAACATCATATGTCTGACAGTTCTCAGAAAGCACTGCACACGCAAACTGTGGATTCTCACATTTGAAATAATGTCTAATATGCTGCAAGTCAGATTTTATACTGCGTTTAATTTTTTAATATTTCGAAAACAGCCTGTGGCGTGTGAGATTTTCCCATCTGGATGACGTTTTCCCTGAAGAACTTTCTTAATGAAGTTACAACATATTATTTGTGAGATTATGACCTAAAATGTAAGTGTATTATTGGCAGCCATGAAACTTTTTTTTTATTACACTCATTACTTCGACCCTTTATATTATTCTGTTCATATATTGTGACCACTTTGATTTAAATAACTCTACTTCTACTCCCCTGTGTGTAGTCTATAAGCATCATATCACCTTATAATACATTGTTTGTAGGACATTATCATTGAGTTATAAGGAGATATAGGATATTTTAAGTCTTTCTAATGTACAGCGTCAACACCAATTACACCAAAACTGGCCTCAGATCAACCTCCATCTGCAAAGTAACTAAAGATGTTAAATAGCTGCAGTGAAATAAAATGAAGTAAGCATTAAATGCTATCACACAAAAAAAATACAAGTACCTCAACATAGTGCAGTACCTTATTAAATGTAGTTACTTTCAGGTAACATGTGGGAACCTCTGGCTCCACCCAGTAGTCAAAGTGATCACTGCAATTCTTGGAGCTTTCTAATGTGTGATGTCACTGTGGTTTGGTGTTCTAAGAAGAGATGATGAAGCATGGTCAACAACCTGATCTCATTGAAATTCATTTTACTTGAAAGAGGTCACCAAATTTTTAAACAGCTGTTTTGAGACTTCGAACAGGTGCTATCTTCACTTTTTTCCATTTGATTCGATGGTTACTATAATGACACGCAGACAGGAAACAGTACAATGCTGGAGTGAAAATGAAATCTATTGATTTTGTTGCTCATAAGCACAAATAAGACTTTCAATAGACGTTTATTTAAAAGCTATAATACAAAGCAAATCACTGTAACAAAGCACTTTTGTATTTTGAAGGCATGCATGAAGGCTTAAACAAATTGCTCAGTTTCATAATTGTAGCTGACAAATCAAAAGAAAGACTGCTTAATTTACAGGACAACAGTTTATAGTGAAATATATTATAGCTGTACATTGATCAGCCAACACATTAAAACCACTGACAGGTGAAGTGAATAACATTGATCATCTGGTTACAATGCAGCGTTCTGCTGGGAAACCTCGGGCCCTCTTCATGTGAATGCCACTTGACACGTTCCACCCACCCAAACACTGGCTGTTTGGTGTGTTGTCACAACATTTAATTTTTAAAAGGGCTTTAGTTTATTGCTTTTATTACAGACAGAATAAAGGCAAGGGCTGCTTTGCTACAATATGCTACATCTAGTAATAAACAGGTCAGGAATGATTGTCATCTTTGGAAATACCTGTAGAAACAAAACATAAACAAGAATGACGTAAAAAGAACATTTGTTATAGCACACCTTTGTGTCCTTTAAACACTATTACTGTAGATTCTCAGGGCCCTATTTTCCAATCTGCTTTTGTCTAAATGAGTGATAGGATGTTCAATATTTGACATTTCTCCAGTACGAAGCTAGGGCTGACCTGCCTGCAGCCCGTGAGTGCGCGCACTATATTAAATAATAGGGCACTCAGACAGCGTCAAACAACGTCAAAATACGTCCATTAAAAATGTATTTTTTTTTTCACACAGACTCGGATTGTTAGTATAATTATCCGACAACATAACGGAAAGGAGAAATGAACGTCTGTGTTTACCTTTAGCTGGATTCAGACATGTTCCTCTGCCTGTTGCTGCTCCCTCTCTCTCGTCGTCCGCTCTTCAATTTCAGTGAGCTCTGCCTTTTTTTTTTTTTTTTTTTTTAACCATGACTACTCCAAACAGAGTAACTCCTCGCGTTTGTAAGGTCACTCCAGCGGTAACTTCCTGCAACAACACAAATCTCGCAAGACGTGAGATTTCAGAGCCAGACTTTCCCTCTTTGAGTGAGTGTTTTGACTTGCCACAACAAACATGTCCGAATTTTTACCCAGTTTTGACCAACTGGATCTGTACATGGACGTACATGGATGCAGAGCTCATTGAAACTGAAGAGCGGACGAGGAGAGAGAGGGAGCAGCAACAGGCAGAGGAACATGTCCGAATCCAGCTGAAGGTAAACACAGACGTTCATTTCTCCTTTCTGTTATGTCGTCGGATAATTATACTAACAATCCGAGCCTATCTGTGTGGAAAAAATGCACTTTTAGTGGACGTATTTTGACGTTTTTTGAAGCTGTCTGAGTGCCCTGTTATTTAATATAGCGCACACTCACAGGCTGCAGGCAGGTCAGCCCTAGCTTCGTACTGGAGAAATGTCAAATATTGAACATCCTATCACTCATTTAGACAAAAGTAGATCAGAAAATAGGGCCCAGGTTGAAAAAAACATTAGTTCCCCTTTAAATGACATCTGTTGAGAAACTACGTGAACATGCAGTTGAGTTTACATACAGTTTGAAAACAGTTCCCCAGTCAAGAGAGAGAACTTCACACACAACACGCATCTGAGTGTGTGCCATAATTTCTTAAAAGAACTTTCAAATTATCCTCCATTCACATCCAAAATGCTGCTATATTGAAACCACTTCAGCCTATATATGACAAACAAGACTACTGACATTATACCAAAACCTAAACTAAAATAAGAAGGATGGTAGCTAACCTAGAAATTATATTCTGTTACCTTCATTCACAGTCTTGGGTCTTGTTTTCTTACGTACGTGGCAGATACCAAGACACAAAGCCAGAAGAAGTAGAGCGATAACACCGGCTCTCACAGCCACAACAAGAGGGGAGTGAGATATGAAAGCTAGAAAACACAAACACATATCAGCCCAAAGTAATGACTGTAGTGATGCAGACATTTTGTTGTGATTCTCAAGCCTCATTAGTTACAAAAAAACTGAACAAAAGTGTTAATCTGTCCCATCTAGATGGGAAAAGGGCAAAATAATTCATGTTTATCTTAGATTTGGCAAGATGTCTGCCTCATTGGTGTCCTCATGAGGTAATGTGGATCCAAAAACTAGGAACTGACACTTCTTTAATTTCTGTACCTGTGCAGCCTGTCAGATGAAGAAGTGTTTCATCTCTGCTGACGTTGTTCCAAACACGACACATCACGTTTCCTGTCAGCTGACCGTGTAAGCTGATGGTAACATTCAAAAATGTCGGTTTGTCTTGTTCAGTTTTACTCCTTGCCTTTGACTGCGCATTTTCTGTTGAGCTGCTCTGGGACTGGCATTGAGCTCTGGTCTGAATCAGTGAGTAACCATCCAAAGTCAGAATGAACTCTGCTTCATCTCCCTCAGAGGAGCAGCTGATGCTCATCTGCTCTGGTGACAAACACTTCTGAGACACAGCTGGCTTGGACACTGGAGCTGGAAGACAGAGAGTAACATATACAGTGTCTTCAGTTAGAAATACAAATTAGAAAACACTACCAATTCTGTTGACCATAGACTGTGTCCCAAATGTAATGTTCGCTCAACATACAGTTCTGATGATGAGATATTTATATACACGTATATATTTACCCACCTTGTAGTTCCAGATGCATTTTCACTTTTTTCAGTAAGACCCCATTAGATCCAAATACTTCCAAGACATAATCTCCAGTGTGTCTCTTCATTGCATTTCCTAGTTTCATTGTTCCATTGGGGAAGACTTCAGGCTGATTCAGAAATTCTTCATGAGGAGTCACTGTCTTGTTTTTGACTTTCTTAAAAATTGTATGTTCATTATCCTTTTTCAGCCAAATATCTGTATTTGCTGTATTTGGCAAATGGAAAATCAACAGCTGTCCCACTGCTCCAAAACACAGCTGAGCTCCAGCAGGCTCAATGAAGTTGCACTCGATAGATCCTAAATAAAAAGCAAATTAATAAAATGCTTATTGTAAGAAACAGATGAGAACAATTTGGGTCTAGCATTTCATTTCAGTGTTACTCTAAACTTTTCATTAACATTTTCGTTACAGCATTTTATGATATCATTTTTTTATGTTTTATTTTGCTGCTTAAGTGTTGAAATAAACATCGAATAGAACTTAAGCTGCATTTCTAAATTTGGTATTTCATTAATTTCTCTGCCAATCTCCAAAGACTGAATTGAATACCTTTAGCCAGAGCTGTTGTTGCCAGAGCGATGATCATGTAGATAGAAATCATTGTTTTTCTGTTGAAACACAAAAATCAGATGTTATTTTGAATGATTTATTAGATTTGCTCTAATTTGATTTTATAAATAGACTTTGAAATGACTAAATTCAAAGCTGGTTGTTTGAAGTTAAGTCAATTGTAAAGGTACAGAAGCATATTGCATTCACTTGACAAATTAAAAAAAAAAATCTGTTTTATTGAGTAATTTTTTTATTTTTCTGTTTTTCGGTATAATTTTTTCTTTTTTTGGTAATTTTTTTTCTGTTTTTCATGGTATTTTTTTTTGTTTTTCAGGGTAATTTTTTCTGTTTTTCTGAGTTTTTTTTTCTGAGTTAAGACAGCAATAGAACAACAGACGCTTTCATTCCTTTCTTGAGAGCTCGATATAATGGAAGCAAACATGACCTGATTGTTTAGTTTAATCCAGTTTTACTTTGTTTTGGGTTTGAGACACTGGGAGATACTCTTGTCTTTAAGTCATATAGATGGTCAGGTGCCTGCGTAAAGTCGACAAACTAATGATAACACCATAAACTAAACAAGCAGGTCATGTTTGCTTCCATTATATCGAGCTCTCAAGAAAGGAATGAAAGCGTCTGTTGTTCTACTGCTCTCTCAACTCAGGAAAAAAATACTCAGAAAAACAAAAAAACAAAATATCACGAAAAACAGAAAAAAATTACACCGAAAAATAAAAAAATTACTCAATAAAACAGATTTTTTTTTATTTGTCAAGTGAATGCAATACGCTTCCGTATTAAGGTGCTGTATGCAATTCTGGAGAAAGATTGTTGATTATTTCCCATATCGTCAAATACCAATGCTTTGGGGGTGCCCACTAGCTCACCTCGTCGAGGGAACACCCCATGCATGAAGGCTTTGTCCTGCCTGCACTGGCCGTGAGCTCAATTCAAACCTGCAGCCCTTTGCTGCATGTCTTAGCCCCCCTTTTCCCCCTTCACTCTGGATCTGTTTAATATACACAAAATGCCAAAAAATTACCTTTAACAAAAAATACTAATGCTTTGGGTTGCTGGACGGACCAAACCACCAACCCAAAGCATCAGTATTTGACTCAACAATCAACTGTTTTTCTAAATATTTGCATACTTAATAAAAACTAAGCTGGAACAGTATGTATAGTGTGTACGGATTGTTTCAGAAAATAGATAAGAATCGATACCATTTCAGATTTTACACCCTAAATAATGAAAAAAATACACAATTCAGCAAATTCAGCTGTCACTTACCTCCTTCACAGTGGTGTTCTTTGTGACTGTTTAAGGCTGACCTGTGAATTTTCCACTGACAGAAAGCTGGTTTATGCTTCTTTTTTCTTTTTTGTCTTGTTGTATGATAGTAGTCAAGGAAGCGGTTATGGTGCTGTCACCCACAACCGGCCAGTGAACACGTTGTACCTGGAAGCTCTCAGATGAAGATTTCAGACACAAACTGTGGTTTCTCAAAACTGAAACAATGTTGACTGCTCTGTGAGTCTTTGATGCAGATTATCATGTGATGTGTGGATGTGAATGGTTCTATCTTCCAAAAATATGTTTTGCCTTTCTTTCTTTTTTATACTTAGATTATACTAGATTATAGCAAATAATCTTTGCTTCTAATTCATTTTACAGAGCAGCCTGATACGGAGGGAAGGGGGGGCACTAAAAGCAAATATTATAGCAGATACACATTCAGAAGTTCATACTGTTGGCAGTATTTCATTTTCACATACCTGCATTTGTAAAGGACTGTGATAATACAGGAAGTATATTGTGCACTTTGATTGGGTGAGTTTGGCCTCTGAGCTACTTGGTGGGTTGAGGTGGTTGTGGTGACATGCTCTATTTCTGCAGCTCGTTGAAACTGCTACAGTTTATGCAGACTTTTGGGTTGTCAGCACTGCATTCTCTCTGCAAATACTGCAGTGTGATTAGTCAAGGGCGGAGAATGACAGGCTTATCAAAATTCAGTACTTACAATCATGCAAAGAGGAATCTGATCCCTTGTGAATACCATACAACTCAACAAGTACTGTATGTGAACCTCTTGCATCAGTTTTAAATTCTGTAAAGATCAAGTTGCACTTAAATTAATTCATGTAAATGCTGTGATGAGACTAAATTGGTGCAATTAAACACAATTGACTTAGAAAAAGGTACACTAGCATATTCAGGTATTTGCGAAATGTAAAAGTTAATCAGTTACTTGTGAACTTCGCTGTATAGAATCATGTAAATGGGTTAATTACGAGCATTGCCTTTTATACACTCCGGCTTCCTGCCGTGTGATTTGTCCTGCCGTACACAGAGTAATGCAAGCATTTCATTTGTGACTTCGCACTTTGTTCTACTGCAGATATTTTAGTTTTTAAAAGCTGTTTAGAAATAGCCACAGTTGATACCAGCGCTTTTTATAAACGCAGAGCACTTAAAACTAAATTTTAAAAAAAACAAAGTGCGAAGAGGACAGAGGTCTTTCTTTACTTTAACTGCAGGTGCAGGCCAAAAAGCCAACAGGTGTGACTGTTTCAAGTGTTTATCAAACTGGTACCAAATTTTATTTCCCTTAGTCCTTACATTTTAAGGTGACCTACGTTTGGCCACTCCTCTGCACATATTACCAGTTTCTCAGAGAAATATTATTTGAAGGACACTGCTTATCATACTATTTCTCATGTCATATATTTAAATGCATAGCCAAATGTTTTATTTACAAAACCGATACAGTACAGTACTCAGTGCTCACAAACATCTGCATCACTAAACTTCCCCACAGGCCGCACATGTCACAGTGTGTGAATTAAACAATATGTGACACTAACAATGAAAAACTGCAGCACCAATAAGTTTTGTTTAAGATCAAGTAACATGACATTCATTCATGTTTGATGATACCTTTTGTAAAATGCATTCCTCTGTAAAAAACAAAACAACATTTCTTGGTTTGATCCTGCCAGCTGGCTGGGGCTCTTCTGTGTGGAGTTAGCATGTTCTCCTACTGGGGTTTTATCCAGAGTCTCTGGCTTCCTCCCACAGTCCAAAGACATGTAGGTTAATTAGTGACTTTAAATTTACCGTCTGTGTGTCATCCCATTGATTGTCTGGCCACCTGTCTAGGGTGTACCCCATCTCTTGCCCAATGTCAGCTAGGATAGCAACCCCCCTCCTCCTCCCGTGAATCTGAACAGTATCACAGGTTACAGACAGTGGATGGGTTGATTTAAAGCCACGGTTGAAAGTCCTCTGACATCAGCTGCGTTAAATATAAGCCAGCCTATTAATGATTATCCCTCTGTATTGTGCTAAGAATCCAAAATGCTGTTTATTAACCATTCATACCTTACTCATCTGAAAGCAGACCATCTGCCTTAAATTTACAGTAACTCACCTCGCAGGTCAATTAGTTGGTGGCAGTTACATTTATGCTGTTTTTCAGCACATGACTGTATCATTTTTATTTATTTTTTTGATGACTTCCTCACAGGTATATTCATGCAACATCTAGCACACCTTAGACACAAGCACTACAAGCGAGTGCTGCTGAATTGAGTGCCCTGATTGTTTGTGTCTTTCTTTATGAACCACACTGCAGCCAAGTTTAATTTGTTGTTCTCTGAAGACACATCGGTTGCTGTGTTTCCTCTGTTGTTTTCCTCATTGTCTTGTAGGTCACAGCATCCATGTTTGTCCAGTTCTCTTTGTTTCTGCCAGCTGTTGTTACTCTCCTGTCCTTCCTCACTCGGCTTCCATTCCTCTCTGACTTTTCTCTCCGTGTTGACAGTAATGCCCTCCAGTGATGTTACCGGGCCATCATTTCCCTTGCAACTCAAACCTGGGAACAAAACATCAAGAGGAGGGTCAGTCTGCAGGGACAGCATCCAGGAAGAGGTAAATCAGTGTCATAATGCAAACAGGAAGTAAGGTGTTTGTATCACAGTGTTAGCTAAGAGGGAACAGATAGAAATGTGATTAAATCATACAGGTAATTCATTTAGATATTATATTTACCTCTTCCCTGCCTGCAACACAGGGTCACCCTGGTGATGAGGTCATCGAGGGGCTGCAGCGAGGTCATCCAAACAGGAAGGAAGTCCCAGTTCTGCAGTCTAAGTGGCAAACAATCAGGTCTGCACACCTGGAGCACGTGTACTGTTACACCAGATATGATCACCATAATGACTGGTACACCAATCCCCGTCATCACCTTCCAACCAGCCATGGAGAGGGCAAACACGAGGGATGGGAGCAGCAGGAAGCAGAGAAGGAGGTACAAAACGGCAAACCAGCGGTACCTGTGTATGTGTGAGTCATGGTAGGTTATCTTATTGTTTAATTCACTGTGGAGATTTATTCAAGAAAACATAGTTTATATTTTTCAGTGACAGAATATTTAGATTTTCCTTGATGGTTCAGCTCCTATGTTTAACACATCTTGTTAAGAGTAAAAACAAATTATTTCTAACTGTACCTAGCAGTGCAGTTGCCAAGTGCACAGGCCATGCGTATGGGTAAACGGGTGGCTGGGATGGGATACCACAGCAGGATACCGAGGAGGTTGAAGAAAAAATGACATAAAGCAACCTGAGACAAAAAAGGTGAGGATAAAGTGAGACATAAAATAACAGAGAGATGGATCTAAAGGAAATTGAGTCAAATGGCATGTGTTGTATAAACTTAAGAGGAAGTATATGACAGAAAACAGAACAGTGTTAAAGGAGGTGAAAGCAGCAGGATGCTTATATTTAGTCATATCACAGTTTCTTTACTGTCAAAAACTACAGTATAAACCCCAGAGAGCAAGCATATGCACAGTTTGTGCCCACTTAAATATGGGAGCTGATTACAAATACCAGTAAACACACAAAAAATACCCCAATTGTAATTTCGAAGAGCCCAAGATGACATCTTCAGGTGTCTTGATTTGTCTGACCATATCATAAAGATATTTCATTTACGGTTATATAAACTGGAGAAATGCAGAAAATGGTACCATTTGAGAAGCTGAACTTTTTTGCTTGAAAAATGACTGAAACAATGAATCAGTTATCATAACTGTTGCGGATACATTTTCTTTTGATTAATGGACTAATTTTTCAGCTCCAGTTTCAAACATATTGCAAACCTTTAAAAGCCTAATATTTAGTGTGCTTAGCAGTGGAACAAAACTTTACGGGAGTGTGACTAAGTGGTTTGTAGACTTTTGCTCAGTGCTTGCCAAGACCACAGTGCTTTTTATGTGGTTTATGTGACGTCTGCGCTCTCTTAGTGTCTCTTAGTGTGTGATGTTTTGGGTGTTGCAGAGCATTGATGTATGGTTCCTATGGTGGTGGTGTTCTGAGTGGTCTGACTGCCAGGACTGGACCGAATGGTTGCCAAGGCTCATGTGTTGGGGGGGGGGGGTATGTTTACACAGTCAGCACTAATAATTGTAGTTGCACTGCAGTCATAGCAGCAGTAATGTCAGTGGTAGTGGGGAAAGAGATGTGGTTTTGTGTGGGTGTTTCAAGAGAAGCTGAAATAAACAGAATGAGTGACAGACAAAGGTGGGTGGGGAGATGGGTTTTATTTGGCACCGCAGAGAGACACAAAGAGCAACTGTGAATGTCAGTTTTATCTGCGTGTGTGTTTGTATGTGTATACCTGTGTGGCAGCAGCTAGTTTATCTCCAGGACTAGCCAGGGCTGCCAGTGTAGCTGTTGTAGTGGTTCCCAGATTGGACCCCAGGGTTAAAGGGTAGGCTCTTTCAATACTGATAACACCGATCCCTGAGGGTTCATAGTGTGATTAACGACAGGTTCTACAGCTGTTGTACGATAGCTTTCATTCTGCATTTGACAAAATCTAGAATATTGGAAATTCAACTTAAAACACAAAATAAAAGAAAGAAGAGATCAGGACACAAGCTGAACTGAAAAAGAAAACAGATCGACTGTACTGTAAACACAGTCAGAACACGTAAGTGCCGAAGGGTCAATATAGGACTCCAAAAATGTTAATGGGTAACAAGGCTTTCATGGAGGTTGTCACATAGACATGCTTCGGGTTAAGCATAGATAGTGGAGCCAATAAGACCACTCACTAGACTTTAAGCAGCCAAGAGTTGTGAGAGGACAGAACATATCAAACATATGAAAGTCCATGCAAATATTTTTAATTTGGCTGAAAGATGAAAAGTAATTAGTCTGTTTTTTGTATATAGCTGATGGCACAATATGAAAGTTAAGATACTTATAAGAATTGATATGTGGGAAACCACACCAAGCAACTTTTTTCTTTTTCTTTTATTTTATGCCTGGGACTGAATTAATCTCCCACACATGGAGGATTTTTAACGAACATGCTTAACCATTATCTGCTGCGGTCCTGTTAATGTTGGACCAGTAGCAGGACAGTGCTGCATCTAACTTGAGACTGTAAAAACACTGAGGTAGTAATTTATTTATGGCTGGAGTCAACAGCAAAAGAGGAAAAAGTTGTGAGAATTTTTTGTTACCAACAGCTTATTACCATGTATAATACATGGTAAATAAAGTAGTAAAACTAATGTGACATTTATGAAATGTGCGGGAAACCCCTATAAAAAAACAATGCGAAGTTCAGGCTGGTAGGCATAAAAATCACTCTATGCATGTTGTGGTTGTGTGCGTATGTATTACCTACGAGGGGAGTGATGGCAGAGGTGAAGACAGAACTACTCTGAACCAAGAAGGTCATGCCTGCTCCGACTAGTAGTGCCAAATATCCTGCCAGCCAGGTGAAAGGGAAGGGGAAATCTACAGGACAGAACAAGACAGGACAGGAGAGGGAATCTTAAAGAGTAATGTGTCCTCCCATACATAATCACTGATAACATTATTCAATTTAATATCGACTTAAAGGGATAGTGCACCCAAAAATGAAAATTCAGCCATTATCTACTCACCTTCATGCCGAGGAAGGCTCTGGTGAAGTTTTAGAGTCCTCACATCCCTTGCGGAGATCGGCGGGGGCAGCGGCCAGCACACCTAATGGCAGACGGCGCCCCAGACTAACGTCCAAGAACACAAAATTGAATCCACAAAGTATCTCCACACTGCTCATCCGTAGTGATCCAAGTGTGCTGCAGCCCCGACATAAAAAGCTGTTTCGAAAAATGTCACATGAACTCTGTTTTTAGCCTCACTGTAGCCTGTAGCTCTGACTGCTTCTCTGTCCAGCGAAAGCATGAGCTTTGCTTAACTATGTTTACATCACGTGACACGTGCGCCGCAGGGGGAGACAACGGTAACCACAGAGCTAAAAGATAATTTGCACTACGGTCTTTTAGCAAAGGACAGCCCAACATGTCTGAAGACTTTGAAATTGAGGAGGAACAGCATTTCTTTGTTGAGCCGTATTTGTTTGAGCCCGAGTATTTGGACGGAACTCAGGCTACTGGACGAAGCAGCCACCGCAGTTCATGAGCCTAACCCTCAGCCAGCCGCAGAATACCGGAGTTGAGCACTGGAAACCTGGTGGTGTAGTTGTTTCAAATGCAAAGCAATGCCAACGGATGAGGAAAGTCTTTGCTGCTCAGACTGGGAATTGGCGATGCCTGCACTTGAGAATCTGGACATCAGTACTGACGAGACTGCTGCTCTTCAGAGACCGTGCATCACCGATCACCCTGAGCGCGCACACGTGAGCACGGAGCACAGAGAAGCAGCCAGAGCTACAGGCTACAGTGAGGCTAAAAACAGAGTTCAAATGATGTTTTTCGAAACAACTTTTTATGTCGGGGCTTCAGGACACTTGGATCACTACGGATGAGCATGTTGGAGATATTTTGTGTTTTCAATTTTGTGTTCTTGGACGTTAGTCTGGGGCGCCGTCTGCCATTAGGTGTGCTAGCCGCTGCCCCCGCCCATCTCCGCAAGGGATGTGAGGACTCTAAGTCTTCACCAGAGCCTTCCTCGGCATGAGGGTGAGTAGATAATGGCTGAATTTTCCATTTTGGGTGCACTATCCCTTTAAGGCTACGATATTCTAAAAAGATTTGCATCTAGCTGTGATGTATTTAGGATAAGAGCTTTATATTTCAACTGTGTATTACCTGTATTAACAACTTTATTAATAACACTGGCTACTTGGCCCTTCAGCAGGGAGTTGAGCAGTTTAACCAGCAGTATCAGACAGCTGCACAGCACCAACAGAGAGCAGGCCAGGAGGATCAGACCTATGGCCAAGTCTGACAAAGTGCAGTCCACAAAGAGATGCCTACCTGGCCAGAGAGACAGACATGTGACATTTGATGTAGTGAACAAGATTGTTTGAGTGAGAAACAAAATATAACTTCCAAGATGTAAAGGGAGGAAAGCTACCCTACAAGAACAACTGACAAACGTAGTAATCAGTGTGTTTAATTTATAGGTTATGTTGATTATTGGCGATTGAGGGTTTAAGATAGTGATTAGAACATGCAAGAAGGGAAAATGTATGAGAGGAGAGATGTTTTTCATTCAAAGAGAGGTTAAAAACTTTAAATCACAGAAATAGGTCAACTGTCAAAATGGCATACATATCAGTGTATGTTCTGAGAGGTTGTGTGTTCCCCAGGATGTGTCATTGTCCTGTCAGCAATGATAAACAGAGCGCAGACTGAGGCAAAGAGATGGCGGGACAATTTTAAAATGCAATATACATAATGTAACAGTAATATTAAATACATTATAATGATAACCACACTTTTAGTTTTGCACATTAAATGTACGAGCATGACGCTTATAACCAAGACGTGTCTTTTCACACAATAACTAAAAGTAAGACAAATATGTCACAGAGCGCCTGGGATGAGAGAAGAAACATGTAACAAATTAACATTAAAAATGGGACATGGTTGGTGCTTCTCAAAGTCAAGGATGCTTCCTTGGTAGGACAGGCCCTTCCAAGTTGGGTCCTACGTAGGCTAGGCAAGACTCCTGCCTAGCATTCAATGAACACACATCGGAACTGGCTAGCGAGTGCCAGGGTGTGCATCATTAAAGATGCCCTGTCCTCAATTCCGGTAAATGGTGTGCAAAGACTTGTGGGTACATCATGCCTGCTGAGGATAGATGCATGTATCCTTGAAAGTTCTCTAGGACTCGGCCCTTGGTCGAATTTAAAGCATCCTTGACATTGGAACAATCCTTTGGCCTCCTTGAAAATTAGCCGTTTAAGGATCCTTCCTTGACTTTGCGAAGTACCAACTGCATCGTACCAGTACCTTTATGGTTGTGCTTTGACACCAGTGCTTCACCAGAGTCTTGTTCCTCACACTCTGGTCTCCAGTAGCGATGGCTGTAATGACTGACTGATCCAGCTACATAGAGAGAATCATGTTGTGAGATTAATTTTACAGTTGGTTAGAATTACAGTTTGTTGCTGCTATCATGTCTAAAGACATTTCACAAGTAGTAAAGTGATAGTGATGGCTGTCTGTCCCATTTGGTAACCAGCTTGTTGGTTTGGGCAAAAACGTTGTTTTTTTTCTCGGCCTAAACTATGCTATGATACACCTTTGTGTCCCTTAATGGGTTGTACATAATGTGTTACTGTCAAAAGTGTTTTGAAAGGCCACATTATCAATTTTCAACTTGTCTTCTTCTTCTATCTGCTGTCTGACATTTTTCTTTATGCCTCCATGCCAGCAATAGCAGTGGCCCATCCATGTTGTAGAATATATAGCTTCTTTGCAGCAACATCTGAATTTTAAGTAATGTCAGCAGTCATTGCTACATGTGAGTCTGGACCAACATGGATATAAACTGTAACTGCAACTTAACTGATGAGAGGCATACAAACGTAAGACGGTAATTCTAGTTTTATCTTGTGCCCCTGAGCACTGTAGCTTCAGTCATTCCTAGTGCTGTTCTCAGTCAAAACTGATGTAGAATAATTGTGGAAGATCTGTTTAATAGGTGACGTTTTCTTAAGAGACCTTTTCCTCTCTGCCTTCTCTACCTGGTTGGGTGTGCAAATTTCATTATATGCCAGTTTTTCAATTTGAAATGGAGGCTGTAATGTTTGCTAAAAACAAGTAATTGATAAAAAGCATTAGATTTGATTGCAAAGCTTTCTAGTATTATTTCTGAAGAACATCTTGATTGTTTCCTATGGAAGTTGTGCTTTCTGTGTCTCCGCCTCTTACTGAATTTGCCTCTGTATCAGTCTTGAACATTTAAAGAAGATATTTCCTGTGTTTCTGGAAATATGCTGGCACAGTACCTGGATAATCATTCCAGTGAGTGGCTCAGTGAGGACTTTCAGGAGTTCAGGAGCTTCTTCTCCAGTACCGAACTGTAGTGTGTCGACCACGACCTGTGACAGTCGCCTCAACATCCCGCTCACAGCTTCCAGAGGGAGAAGCACCAACACAGACAACCAGTTAAAACAGTCGTGGACTGTAGCTCCAGCAAATGCCCTGTAAAAAACATTTCAAGATCTTATTTTTACACAAACATACCTACATATATATAACATACTTTACAGGGGCAAATGCACACACGCAGCTTTACCTTTCAAACTCATCTCTCTCCCCAGCCTGCATTAGAGCAACAATGGTATTGGTGACTGATGTTCCGATGTTGGAGCCCATGATAATAGGAATGGCTGACTGAACATCCAGCACTGTACCAAAGAACATAAGTTTAGTTTGATTATCTGAAATGCCGCCGTTACATGTTTTAAGAAGAAGAATGAATTAAGAATTACCTGCAACTAACATTGTTGTAGAAATGTTAATACTTAAACTCACAACCAGAAGAGACGAGGCTGACTATAATGGAGGTCGAGGTAGAGGAGCTCTGGACTAACACTGTCACCAGTATTCCCACCACCAGCCCTGCCACTGGGTTAGACAGGATGGCATTTTCCTGGAAGATATCTCCTGCTACTCTGCCTGGAAAGGAGAGACAGAAGAAAAGAGACAGACAGGAGGATATCTTTGCTGTTCATAATCAAGCTGAGCATCCATGATAGCAAATAAAACATGCAGCTACATCCAGTATGGGGGTGTAGTTATGTAGAATATGTTGATGAAGAGGAGTAAATGATGAAGGAGATCATAGTCAGAGTGACTAAGTAGTTAACCGCAGCTGTTGCTTAAAACATGAGTTGTTTGCTTTGCAAGAAAATAAGAAGTGTACTTTAGAAAACAAGAACCGTAAGATAAAAACGAGAAGTATGCTATTATCTGATTTAACAGCTGTCGCATTTTTGAATAATCATTTAAGTTAGTGTGTATGTAGTGTCTTCATGGTGACTGTCTTCTAGCAGTAAGCGAAAGAGATATATTTGTGAGACATGATAATCAAGGTGTCATTATATGTGTTGATTTCCTTATTTCGGGGATCTTCCGTAGCTACCAATTACTCTACATCAAAATAGAGTTTCACTTTATTGAAGCTATCTCCACAGAAACATAGCAAGCTAAGCTACAAGAAAATGGCAAAAGTAGTTTGCTACTTGCAAAGCTGCTTTTATTGTTGTTGTTTTTTTACTCGATGTCAAATTAGCATTACCTCAGTGATAAGAAAAACTGTCAGCCAAACAAGTACGCAGGCAATAAAATGTTAAGTTGAACTGTTTATCATAAAATCACAAACTTCCTTCTTTTCTTTTTTTTTTAAGACTTTGTGACATTGAAAATGTCCTCCAATGACATGACATCATCAGTCGGTCCATTGCTGTCTCTCTTCCTCTCTCCTCTTCCTACCTAATGTATTTGTTATGTATCAGTAGGCTGCCTGGCTGTGTCAGTAATTCAGAAACAGAATTCCAAAATTTATTTTCAGTCAAAGTATGATAAAGAAAAGATACTGATATAAACAATAAAAATATCAGACCAAAATGGAAACTTTTTTTTTTGGGGGGGGATGTTATGACATGAAAAAAATCTCCCCTCTCTTCCTACTTAATTCTGTTCTCTCTCTCTGAGCTCTTTTCTTGGCCCTTGTTGTCTCTATTTCTCTAGTGTCCACTGCAAATCCACTAAATATATACATACAGTCTTTGGGCAAGACACGTGACGGACGTGTCAAGAAGTGCAGTGTATCCGATCAGAGGCAGAGTGGGGTGGGTCTTGCCAAGAAAAGCCAATAGCGAAGCAGCAAGCAAAATAAACTGAAGGATTAGTCTGTGATGTCATACGAAAGGGCTTCCCTTCATCTACATGCCTCAGTGTGGCACTGATGTCAGTCACATAACTTATTCTCAGGTTTATTATCCTTACTTCTTTGCAGACCTCAATTAATCAACTTTGCTACTGAAAAGCTATTTGACTCAGAAAGCATTGACGTTACCACCACGCTACTGAGAAGTGTAGTTAAGTTAGTTACTGCCCAACACTGCCTGTTAGTGTGCATGTAATGTTTCAGACAAGACCAGTTCTTGACCAAAAGATACATGAGGAAGTGCAAGAGTTGATGTAATGGAGGACT
This sequence comes from Epinephelus lanceolatus, assembly GCF_041903045.1. Lineage (NCBI taxonomy): Eukaryota > Metazoa > Chordata > Actinopteri > Perciformes > Serranidae > Epinephelus > Epinephelus lanceolatus. The sequence goes on from NC_135744.1 coordinate 36,469,463, forward strand.
TGTTTGTTGAAAGCACTCTGCTATACTATAAAAACAGCAAACACTCCCTTGTTAGTGAGCAGCACATTCTCACTCCGACCTCATCACATGTTGACGTTTCATCATAGGCTTTCCTATGACATGCAAGGTACCCTGGGTGCATTGCTTGTTGATGTTCTGGGACACCGTGTGAAGTTCTGCCTGTTACATGCATTGTCGTCTTTCAAAATACACTTCTGGTTTCACAGGAAATTTATCGTTTACTGTCTTTCAACATAAATGCACTGCGTCGGTACAACACCACAAATTGACTTTTGTTTCCTTCAGAAACAAACACACATGGTTGGGTTTACGCCTACACTTAACTAAGTGCAAGTTTAGTCATACCTCTGTGTCACACCATGGGATTCAGATTGTGATTATTACCTCCGCCAAGGAGGTTATGTTTTGACCGGCGTTGGTCTGTTTGTCTGTTTGTTTGTCTGCAAAATAACTCAAAAAGTTATGAACGGATTTTGATGAAATTTTCAGGAAAGGTGGATAATGGGACAAGGCACTGATGATAAAATTTTGGTGGTGATCGGTTGAAGCAAAGTGGATAAAATAATAAATAAAGTCTATGGTCTTACAGCCTCAGCAGCAATTCCAATTTCTAAAGATGGTGAAAATAGCACCATCTGGTGGTCGGAAAGCACGTCTTGTTCTACTTGCTAAATGTTGTTGTAATTCTAAAGTTGAAATTAATGTTCTGTGTTGGAAAAAAAGAAAGTGAAAAATAAAAAAAAAACATTATATTCTGTGTTGGTACAAAATAAAAACGAAATAAATACGCCACAGTGTCTCCATGGTGAAGGCATATATAACCTAATAATGATAGTGATGCAAATAACCTAATTGTGATGCAGGCTGCAAAATCTGATGCAGAGGGGGAGGGAATATCACCTACTTGGCAGAGGTCTGCACTCTCTGAGTGCTTTTCTAGTTTTCACTGATGTAGTTGAACTGCTTATTGTAACCAGTTTTCCTTCATTCATTCATTTTCTGAAACTGCTTATCCAGTTACAAGGTGACAGGCGACTGGAGCCCATCCCAGCTGACAATGGACGAGACTAGATTTACTTACTAAGCTGTTAAGATGTAGTTTACCTGCTTTTCATTGTGGAGTGACTGGTGCTTCACTAAACTACAGTTTGGATGTAGTTTCCACACTACATATTGCTTTATTGAATAATGCATTGAAATGACATTGTGAGTTCTGAGCACTGCCAGGTCTAAAAGTTGATGAAAGATAGTGATAATGGGATTGCTTACCGCCAGCTAGTTGGAAGGCAGAGCTTAAAATGTCAAGGGAGCACACGAAGAGGTACAGGAGCAGGAAGAGAAGAGGGATTTTGCAGAGAGCAGATATCACAGTTTTCACTCGTTGTGTTCCAGCTGGACTTTCCATGGTCAGATCCTGTTTGGCTCAATAATGTCATATTTTTATAAGCAGCAGCAGAATATATAAATACAGTAGTAACGTATATAGTGACAGTAGTGGTGGAAATAGTTGCGATAGCTTTTTGTATTGTCATTTGAAGATTAATACTACTACTGGAGAATACTCTAGTTATACACTGTATTGTGATTTTATTAACATTACAAATTGCACTCACTATGAAAAATACAGCGACCCAAACACACATGAAATAGAGCAAAATACTTTAAATTAGCACTGATATAAGCACATGCAGTAGTTGGTACAAATACTACTGTTCAACATACCTTGGGTTTTGATGAAATGGTACCTCTGGGTCAAAAAGTGAACGCTGACTTAAATTGAAGCTGATAGCAAGAAATAGAGAAACACAAATATAGGGAAATGTTTTGAGTGAAAATATGAGGACAAAAGATTGTTTTTGCCTCATACGCTTCTAATATATAATTTAAAAAACAGGAAAACAGCAGCAAAATGAGACATGGAGACAAGAAAGAGAAGGAAGAGAAAAGAGAAAAGGCAGAAAAAGAAAGGGAGGTGCTACCGTGTCGTGTAGGTTAACTCTGTTAGTGGAGCATGAAGGACTGATGGTATAATGAACAGCTTAGACTCATTCCTTTTTTTTCTGTTAATCCCTCTTTGTCTTCATCTGTAAGCTATCTGTGCACACCTTAGTGTTAGGCCACACTGCCATATGCATGTATTACAAGGATTAAGTCGACTACTGCACAGAAAAGTAAAATGGCAACACCTAGACGCAGACCTGGGCTGGTTATAGTCATGTTTGTTGATTGAAGCATCACCACTACTTTTTTCAAATTGCATCCCAAGATTGAGTAACAGTATTTCGTCAAGTTTTTTGTTTTGTTTTTTCAGATGTGGACACTTGTGAGGTACTGTCATGGCCCTAATGTGTGTGCTCACATCAGGGTTTGGAAGTGTTGAGGCTGTCCCATTTTGCCCTTGTTTCCTGCAAAGATAATAAGACTTTACTTCTTTATAATAAAAAAAATATACATGCAGATATTCTAACAATTTCCCATGGCCTAATACTACAGACTAGTCTTTTTGTGTAACCATCCCAACCAGTCTGTCTCTATGTTGAATACTGAGGCAGGTTCATCTCAGAGTCTCCTCAGTGGTTGCTCTCTCAGGGAAGAGTTGAGGAGGCTGAGGCCATAGTGAGACAGGCGGCTAAGATGAACAAAGTGGAGGCTCTACAGATCATCTTTGAGGATTACAGGGTAAGTTGGACCTGATATAAAGGCACAAACACATTACAAGATATCTTCGTAATGCACTTCCACTGTAAGCGACGGGGGACAAAATCCACTTGAAAAAGTGGTCTTAAAAAAAAATTAACAAATTTCACAGATTGTATGACGGCTCGTTATTTTAAATGACTTACAGTAAGTCAAAGCTGCCCTGAAAGAAAAAAATCACAGCGAGTTGGCAATGAGGTTTTGTATCTTGATTAAATGAATACACCAAGCAAAACATGACTTAATGTTCATGGGCACCTCACTATTGTATTACAACAGACTTGAAACTAGAATTACAGCCCCACGGTTGTATGCCAGGTTCACACTACACAGTATCAGCCGGACTGTAGCCAGACGCAGCGTCGTACAGTGTTGGTTTGGATTGTAGACGACAATGAATGTGTTACCCAAGAATCCATCATTTTATCTTGTGTAGTGTGTCATAATAGACGACAACAGATGCCACATCTGGAACGCCTCAGGACATCCTGACAGAAAGTCAAGCATGTTTAATTTTCTTTTTGTCATTCACGACTTTTCCTGTCACAGCCGTCACTTGGACCAATAGACACATAGAGCAATCTGTTGCCGTGGACAACTGTATGGCAACAACAACCCGGCCTTTTTGATATTTCCTCTAGGGACGTTACCACGACAGAGTGAAAAGGCATGCTGGTGTGAAACAGCAGAGTCACCTAAGCAACCTGGTGAGAACTGCCATTAGCGTCAAGCTAGCAAACAAAGTTATTTCTGTATAATAGAAAAGGATGTAAGGGTGCCAGCTTAATTTGGAACAGACTACATTGGAAACTGGTCATTATTTTTTCATTACCTTTTTTACCTTACCATTTTTCTATTTTCACTTTTAATCCACTCCCATTTGTCATGTTAAGGTTAATCCACTGGGCCATCATTTCAAACTCAACACTTCCTGTATCTGTTTAAAATTAAAGGCCCCTTTATAATTTCGGTTGAGAGAATCCCTACATTTTCTGTACAGGCAGGCACTCGTGGAGGATTCAGTGACTGTCATAGTTTGCATGTGGTGTTTCAGGAGCTACATCTGAAACACCACATGCAAACTATGACAGTCACTGAATGTGGTGTTACATCTGAAACACCACATTCAGTGACTGTCATAGTTTGCATGTGGTGTTTCAGATGTAGCTCCTGCCATCTGGTGGCGCTTTTTATGTTACTACAATAACATTTCAGCTGGGACATGATCAGTCACAGTGACTGAAATAATAGTAATAATTATAAAAACAGAACAAGAATAACCCAGTGACATAATGCATGTCATAAAAGACGACCAGGGATTATTGATCGTGGACCAACTTGTGGTGTGTTATGTCTGTCAGCCAAGCCACAGCATGATTTTATGACTCCACAATTACCTAATCTGACACAGTGACAGTTGGAACAGACAAAAACGCTATGTAGTGGGAGCCTGGCATTACAGTTTAGAGTCTGTGAAAACATGGCTGCTTGTACAAACTTTGACTTTGACTTTTGACTTTTTGGATTTAAAATGTCATCATTATATCTTATTAGATATTTGTGTGAAGTTTTGTCATAATTAGTGTAAGAATTATTATGTTATAGCCTTTGACCTTTAACCAGCAAAATCTAATCAGTTTAATCTTCAGTTAAAGTGGACGTTTGTGTCAAATTTGAAGAAATTCCCTCAAAATATTCTTGAGATATTATATTAACAATAATGACAGAGAAAGGGTCACACTGACTTCGACATTTGACTCTTGACCACCAAAAACAGATCAGTTCATCATTGAATCCAAGTCGATATTTGTGCCAAATCTGAAGAAATTAATTGGGTTGGGGGGTAATAGTGACATTAGTCATTGATGTAAACACAGCTGCTTACGATTGTGATAATGAAGCTGATAGCAGTGAGGAAACATTAATAACTCTGAGCTCCTTCGCTGCACCAGTCTGTGCAGATTAGAACACTCAACAAATCATGTTTTGTTTGTCTCTCTGTGACAGGTTGAAGTGTCCCTGAATCACCTGAAGAGACACATCAGACGCTGTGGAAAGTCAGCTGTGATTCCTTCATACAAGGTCAGCTGTGATTCATTAATGTATTATGTGATCATGGGGGGATGATGAGACAGTGGGCTCCTGGGCACAGATATGCAAAGGGCCCCACTTTGGCTTGCCTAAACTATATGTTTGCACAAAAGCCCTGAGGGTAATTACGGAGTATTCTCATATGCCATACTGGTATTACCTCTGTTTAAAACAGAGAAACTGTTGAGGTACTGAAACCATTTGTTACTGTAATTACTTTGAGTATTTGATTCATTCTATGTATTTGCTGCTGATATTTAACTGTTTTTGTGCGTTACTTTGAGTTTTTTAACAAGTGGCTGGTGATACCACAGGTTCTTCTAGGTCGACAGGTTAGACCAAGAAAGGCAAATCGAGCCCAACTGTATTCTTTGATCAGTTTCTCACCAACTGACATATAAAACAACACCTATGTACAATTCATATTAAAGGCTTATCTAGTACACCTTCCGTGACACAGGGCGGCGGCTGAATGACAGACAGGAAGGAATGTCGCATCAACTTGACCTTTTTTTTTTTTTTTAATCTCCGTTTATGCCGTGGGGGAAACATTGCCTGGTGCTCAGGATCATGACTGTGCAAGTCACAGTTGCAGGTAGACAGAGGATAGAGCAGCAGTCCTACGAATAAGCGGATTCTTTGATTATGAGGGGTTTTGTTGACAGCATAGCTTTTCTAGGTCAGTGGGGACGGTTCCAGCAGGTTGTCTTCTTCCTCCTGTGCGCCAGCATTGTGCCCAATGGATTTGGAGCTTTCACCCTCGTTTTCCTGACTGATATACCGAGCCACCACTGCCTTGTTCCTGAATCCAACCTTACTGAAGATTGGCGTAACAACGTCATACCAGTAAAGGTGAGACGACCAGAAGTGAGACCTCCTGTTGAAAGACGCAATGTTAATTTTTATCCTGTGCACACGATCAACCTAGGCTTTGACAACTTGACTCAGGGAGGTTCATTGCGACACAAAGTTAGAGAAATGTCATTGTTATGTCCTACATATTTGTATTTGCTTGTAATTTTAAAATTGAGCACACAACATGTTGTTTAAATGTTTTATTTTAAGGGACTGGGAATAAAACAGGAATCTAGAAGAGCTCACTGAAATACTCTTTTTCACATGCATTCCATCTAGTTTCTGCTTGACGTCAGGCATATCTTACAATCATACAAAACATCACTGCAGTGACCATTTTAAAGCCATGAAAGAGTTAAATTCTTTTAGGTCACATCACTTATTACAGTTGGGATGAAAGCCAGGTCAGTGTGACTGAGGTGTGAATATATCTGAAATTTAAGAGCAGTGTTAAGATGTGTTCGATTTGTTTATGTAAAAAGCATGGTCATAAACCAGGACAATGAAATCAAAAGGCTTGCCAAGGCGTTTAAGGTTGCTTTTGTGATATAGCATACTTAAGTTTTGAAAGAATACTTCACCTGTTGTTTCAATATTTTGTTTGAGGAAAGATACTCGCACATCCAGTTGTCTCAGATGCAAGTGCATTGGAAAATATCACTTATATCACACTGCTCTCGCTCAGCTTCTCAATTTATTAGTAACAGTAATATTTCTGTCCTCCTGGACCTTTGTCAAGAGTGTTCAACACCATTATCTCCAACACTGAGCTTATTTAGAAACTGCTCCACCCATTTCACAGGTGTGCACAGGTGTGGGGAGTTAATTAGTTGTGTTTCTCAATATGTTTCATATCCCACAAACAAAAGAACAAGAAAAACATAGGAAAAACTTACATAATAAATGCTATTTACAAGATTATACACAAAATAATGGTGATCGTATGAATGAACACATCGGCCTTGCAGCTTTCATAAATCATTCAACATGTTCAACATTGTATACTCTTAATCCGTGTATCATAAATTGATACGTCAGCATGACATGCACTGGTATCCCATCATTTAATCCTTTGGGAGAAAGAATTTACAGATTAAATACCCAGTATACTTTTCTTTTGCTAAGTATTTCTTCAATGTTACAGCCTCCCAATGCCCTGCAACCTAAATGATGAGATATCATGTTTGAAGTCAAGTCTATTTTTAAAAAACATTGGCACATATAATCATCAGACCCAACAATATCCAGGTATTTAAGAGAACCACCATGCATAGTTTACCGAAGAGGATGTAGTCTTAGAGACAGCCTGGTACATGGTGATGCAAAATCAGAGAAAAAAAGTACATAGTCTGTTAAAACCTCTTCCACATGGATGTTGCAAATGCAGAGGATATTCTCAATGTAACAATATGGTCAAAGGGAAGTATTTTACTCATCCACTTGCTAGGAAAAACACACCACAATGACAAATTAACATCAATAGAAATGTTACTAATAACACTAATTACGTTTGTATTGTGACTGTGAGGTGGTGAATGGGAAACAGGAGCTGAGCAGTTGCAGCAGGTACAAGCTAGATGTGGTCCGAAATCTTTCTGCTCAGGGATTCATCCCTGGCAGGGACGTCAACCTCACTGACCTGGAGCAGGAGGGCTGTGTGGACGGTTGGAGCTACAGCAAAGACATCTACAAATCCACCATTGTCACTGAGGTGAGTGAGTGTTTCAAGACAGTAAACGAGCTTGCTGACATTTTTGTGTCACTGTACTGTTGTCTCAACTTTCCTCCTCATCTTTGTTCACAGTCTTCCTGTTCTGTTAGTGCGTTTGTCTTGCAGCCTTTGTTGTATCTGTTGTTGCTCTTGGTGTCTCAGTGCCAGCTTACTGTCACTGTGCACTTGTTTAACCCCAGTCCTGTCCATGTCTGTATTTTATTTGTCCTTCTGCAGAGTGTATACTTAGGGCAGGGCTTTTGCCTGCGGGGTTTGGATGTACGTAAAACCTTTATTCAAAGCATTGTGAAATGTCACGGTAATCACTCACTCTCTAGGATCCCTCTGTCAAAATCATGCTGGTACATTAGGCACAGCACTGTGAACACAGCTGCAGTCAGTCAGCACACCTAGTTAACGCTTGCTCATTATCATAACTGTGAAGAGAATCTCTTTGCAAAAAATGAAAGCATTGTTATAGCTTAATGTTTAACGCCTTCTTATTTATTTGACTTTTTACCGTATCAATTGCCTAACGCTGAGGAGGTAATGTGTCAGTGATATGTCGTGATCATACACTGCTTTCACATTGTGAAGCTAGTCCCTGGGTAACAGTACTCAATTGTTCGTCATCTTCATCAACTATCACAAACATGGCAGTCTCTAAAATCCATACTGCAAGAGAGACACACCCTTTGAAGAGTGATTTTAATTGCTGTGAATTATCTCTGTAATCCAGCCTGCTACTCTCACTCAAGCCAGTGGGGAATCTTTTATCATATGATTTGAAGATGTTGTCATGTGATCTGTATTTGCATGGGCATGTATGGGAAACAGGTTTGAATGTAAGCCTACTCTAGCTCCCCTTTGTCAGTTCAACCAGGTTTATTGTTGTGCTGGTACAGTAAATACTAAAAGCCATAAGACATACAGGCAACACAGAGGATGCTCTACAGCTAACACCAAATACGTCATCACACAGTTCAGACGGGGAGACAAAATACAAAAACTCAGGCGCAGGCTACAATGTGGTTTAACTTGGGTTAAGGCTGGAATGGATGAGGGTGGGACGCTCTGCTGTGCACTCTGCCCTGACTGGTTGTTACATGATTGTCAGTTGTTTATGCTCATGTGAGGCAATGCAAGAGTGTTACTACTGACCACAACCACAAAAGTTTTTCTGCTGTTTTCATGGGTAGTTTAGGCTAATTTATCACAAAACGTCATATTTTCTAAACTCCTTTGTTTGTGAAAATCTAGAGGCTTTACTGGGGCTTAAGAGGCAGTCATAGCGGAGAGCCACAGCATGTTGGATGCTCCACATTCAGGGGTGTGTGGACACTGGAGGACAGCCGACACTGGGCACAGGGCCTGCAGAGGGAGGGCAGGAGCTCACCTGGGTCCATACCCACGGCTGAGGGCCCTCTGACAGCTTTCCTCCAGTGTCCATATACGCCTGGATGTGGAGCTGTGGACTATGACTTTTTTTTTTCCTGGGGATTTTGTGCCCCTGTGCTCTGAACATTTGTTGACAAATGACCCATGTCCTTCTGGACCATCCAATTAGCATCAACCTTTAACTTACAGTGACTTTTTTTAATGCACTTTGCACAAAAACAAAACTGCAATAAAAAAACAAAAAACAAAAAAGGATTTGTTCTCCTACTTCAAAACTTGCTAGACTTACTGAAACACAGCACCTGATAGACTCTGTGCAGCACATCCTCAAACATCAATACTACATAAAGTACTAATTTATGAATATTGCAGCCTAGAAAATTAAAGTATATTCAAATACACTAAAACAAATAATGTCATTGAGCTGAGAGGTTGGCAATTCAGAGAGCTGGCCTCAATGCTAAAACATAATCAGACATCAAATATATACAGTGGATTTCCCCTAGTCAATGTGTTTCATTGTATAATTGTGTATGTATGGCTATTCCAGTTTGACCTGGTGTGCAGTGAGCAGTGGAAGCAGCCGTTCACCTCCACAGTTTTCTTCATTGGAGTTCTTCTTGGATCCTTCTTCTCAGGACAGCTCTCAGACAAGTACAAAAAGAAACACCAGTTAAACTGTATATATAAAATATACATACGCAGTCATATAAACCTGTAACCCTTTTACCATATAAACTGTATAGTAAGAGATCTAATTACGTATTCAAATCAGCCACTAATTTAAGGTCTTCCTGTACCTCTAACTCAGGACATGATTGTATACCGAGAAAATAGCAAGCAGCGCTTATCCTTATGTTTGTCAGGAATGGAAATGACTGTTACTCTTTTGTGGAGATGTTGGCATTGCCTTACACACTAATGAACGTCATCCAGTATGTTGGCTTTTTTCTTTTTTTTGCAACCATACCTTGCCAGATTATGAAACAGACCTTTTCCAATGTGAGGTTATTTATTGCGGAAAGAAGGATTGCCCACACACTGACCTGCACCTACACAGCAATGTTTTTTTTATTTTTTATTTTTTATTTTTTTATAGAAAGAACAAACACAACATACAGCATAAAAAAAAAACAAACCATAGAACAAACAGTTGGTCACCTACACATTCATACATACGTTATACTGATGGAGATACAAGTCAGTTTATACAGTAACGGCTCAGTTATCATCTCTTGTGGTCACAAATATAATCCATTTTTCCCAGTATTTCAAATACTTATCCATCCGTAGACTTAGCGAAAAGGTCATCCTTTCCATATTTTGAATATTAGTCACAATATCTATCCAGCCTGTCTCTGTTGGAGGTGTCGCCTGCAACCATTTTCGGGTTACAGCTTTACTGGCTGCTAATAATATTTTCAAAAGATATTTGTCTCGCATCAGTAAATGGGGTGCAGTATTGCTCAAATAGATTGTAGAAAAAGAGCAGCAAATTTCGTCACCAAAAATATTTTGGATTACCCGTATAATCTCTTGCCAGTATGGCTGAATAGCTGAGCAGCTCCAAAATATATGAAAATGGTCTGCTAGCTGTTCTCCACAGTTCCTCCAACATAGACCTCTGACCGTCTCCCCTGTCTGCACACATTTTAACTTAGGAGTTATGAAATACCTGACCAGATTCCACCAGCAAAAATCTCTCCAAAGAGCAGAACTAGTGGAAGTTGACTGCACAGAGCACATATTCAGCCATTCACAGCAATGGTTTTTAACGGAGCAACGTTTTGGACCTTTATCAAGCATGAAGCAGTAGTCTAAAATGACTTACTTAAATAGAGGAAGTAGGTCCGAGTTGACCAATCAAAGTTTAGCATGTGTCATTACCAGAAAGAGGTTACAGCTTGTGACAGTTAGTAAATGAACACACCTCAATAGAGCAGTACAAGCACCTCGAACACGAGTCATCATTGTAGGTGTATGATAAATGTACAAAAACCAATGCAATATCAGTGGATAAATCAAATTAAATTAAATTTCAGTATAAAGCAGGCAAGAAAGTTCAGAAAGTAAGGGCTGGCAAATCTGTGACATAAGAACTAGTGAACTGGATGAAGGGCCTATAATGGTCCCATGGTGACACTCATTTAGACCTTTGTGGGAAAGTGTTGGTAATGTATGAATCCAATAAGTTTCACGTTGCTTTAGTAGAAGCTCATGATCACCCCCTCTCTTTGGAAGATGGACCTGTTCTATACCAATGAAATGAAAGGAAGGAATGTCATGATTGAAATCATTAAAATGCACAGCCGCAGGGTAACTGCAATCATTTCTGTGGATGGTGCTTTTGTGTTCACTGATTCTCTGTTTCAATTGTCTAGAAGTTTTACCTACATATGCTAAACCACATGGACAACTTATCAAGTGTATAACATCGGTAGAAGCACTTGTAATGTACAGCAACATAATGTGGTGTCATATAATGTTACCTGTTGTGTTGCTTTTCCATCAGTACCATAGAATATGATACACAATGGTGTGATGTAACAGCCTGGAGCTCATGTTGATTTGCTCTGGCAAATGACAACCAAAAATGTGGTGATGTCATCGTTTTTGCTCACACACCCTTGTGCCAGGGGGGAATTTTTTCTCTCAGGGTGGCAAAGGTTATGGCTCGCCCTACCTTGCCCCACTCTGCCTCTCATTCAGAGGGAGAGTAGGTCGGGTCATGCCTTCACCATCCTTTGGGGGAAAAAAATAATTACATATTGAGGCAGGCAGGCATAAACTTATTTAACTTATTTAGGATAGCCATTGAAGCATTTTTAAAAACAACCAAGGTGGCTGCGGCTGATGTGGAACTTTCTGTTCAAGTCCTACTTTTAAATTCTGACGGCAACACTCACTAACAGACATATTCATGTGACAGAAAAAGGATCTGGCCACTTCCTCCACCAGCGACCATACCTTATAATTTATCTGGCCTTGGTGGACATTTTTATGCAAATAATTTTGCATGCAGTATGTTTTTGTTGAGCACATCTGCCAATTCAATCTCCACCCCCTTTAGTGTAGAAGAAAAAAACTGGTGTCCATGTTTAGTGTACCAATATATACCTTGGTAATGAAACTTTATTCGACTTCTCTCATAGATTCGGAAGAAAACCTGTTCTTTTTGCAACCATGGCAGTTCAGACAGTTTTTACCTTTATTCAAGTCTTCTCTACTTCATGGATTATGTTCACTGTCCTCCTCTTCATCAATGGTTTGGGCCAGATATCCAACTTTGTAGCTGCCTTAGTGCTGGGTACGTATGGACGTTGGATTCTATAAATACTGCCACAACAGTTTTACACATTTGTCATGTTTTGAATTCCTGTCGACAGTGCAGTAAGTTTAAAACATACTGTGCATATCTACTTGACTTATAAGTGTTCACCATCCATTTTTTTTTTTTTTTTTTTGTATTTCTTTATCTCTGTGTGCAGGCGCTGAGATCTTGACTGGCCATGTGCGAGTCCTTTACTCATCTATGGGCTCATCTCTGGGCTTTGCCATTGGCTACATGCTGCTGCCTCTCTTTGCTTACTTTTTAAGGGACTGGAGATCTCTCCTGTTGGCTTTGTCTTTGCCTGGCCTGGTCTACATCCCCCTCTGGTGGTAGGTTTTACTTACTACAAGGAAACATCATGAATTACCTTGAACTTCATGTTTTTTGTCTTTTAACAGGATTTATATTTCTTGCATATTTGTATGCAGTGTTGATAGCCGAGGCCAGAGGCATTATGTTTTCAAGTTGTCCGTCCATCTGTCTGAATGTCTGTTCTTGTGAACACAATATCTCAAGAATGCCTTGTGGGGATTTCTCAAATTTGCACAAACAGCCACTTGGATTAAACGGTTATTAGATTAGATTGTGGTGATCTTAGGTCAAAGGTCAAGATCACTGTGATCTTGTTTGTCTCACTCTTATGAATTTCTTCAAATTTGGCGCAAACGTCCACTTTGAGTCAAGGATTAACTGATTAGATTTTGGTGGTCAAAGGTCAAGGCCACTATGACCTTGCTTCCATCTCATTCTTGTGAATGTGATATCTTAAGAAGGCCTTCTGGGAATTTCCTCAAATTTGGTACAAAGGCCCACTTGGACTCAGGAATGAAGTGATTAAAATTTGGTAGTCAAAGGTCAAGGTCGCTGTGAGCTCACAAAACATGTTTTTGGCTATATCTTAAGAACTTATTTACAAATTATGACAGATCTTCACACATATATCTAATGGGATATATTGATGAAGTGATGACATTTTATACCCAAAAGGTCAAAGGTCAGCTTCACTGTGACATCATAATTTCTGGGGGAAAAAAAACACTTTTGTGGCCATTACTTCATAAGTCGGGAACAGAGGAGGTTATGTTAGGTCAGATACTGAACTGTTGACACACATCTTGGATGCTCACCTTGAAACTGTGCTGATTGTATCGATCCTTTGTGCTGCCAGGGGAGAAATGTGTGTGATGCATCCTTGTTTTCACAGACATGGATGTCAACTTGTCTAGTTTGTGGAGGCATACAACCACAAGGTGGTAATTCTAGTTTTTAATGGAAAATCTTGAACCCAACAAGTAAAGAGTTAAGAATGGCAGACTGACCCGAAGACTTATGAGACTATGACTAAGACTATGTTTTATGAAAGAAAATGTGTGCGTTTGTGTGTGTGTGTTCACCATCTTTGTTTTTAACCCCTCTGATCCAGCCTGACCTTTCCTATCTGTCTCTGTGCTGTATAATGACACAGGCTCATCCCAGAGTCCCCTCGGTGGCTACTCTCCCAGGGAAAAGTGGAAGAGGCTGAGGCCATAATAAGAAAAGCAGCTAAGTGGAACAAAGTTCAGGCTCCGAGGGTCATCTTTCAAGATAACGATGTAAGTTGACCTGCTGATGCCTGCTGTTGGCACTTACTGTAAAACAATCATCTAATGTTACAATATCACTGTCAGATATGTTGTATTTGGTACGAACAAAACACCCAGGACACACTGGAGGCTGTTATGTCACTAAATTAATCTCTCATTTCAAACAAAAAAGGTATTCTGTCTGATTTGACCTCAGGTTATACAGTAAGCACATTTTAGGGAAAACTAATTATCAGTCAAAATCATGTAGCATCAGAATAGACGAATTTCTATTTTTGTTTGAAAAATAAAAGTATATTTCTTAAACAAAAAAAAAACATCCCAAGGATATTAGGCTACTGAAAAATTGCAAACAGAGGATGAGAAAGTGTATGTGTCTTGCAGGTTGACAAGACAGAGATACACTCTAAACAACGCCTTAGTGCCATTGACCTGTATAGGACCAGCAGCATCAGAACCACAACCCTTATTCTCGGCTTTGTATCGTGAGTAAACGGCTTTATAACCATATTATTAACAGTCACTGCAATGTCTGAGATAGCTTATTGCAACATGTAAAAGACATTCAAATGGACAAAAAAATCACATGGCAAGAGGAGGTTTTAATCAGTTTAACACATATGCAACATACAAGAACATGCAAATGTAGGAGACACAGGCATTATCTGAGCCCCCTTTTGTTTAGTTTCTTTATAAGTAACACATTCAGCATTTCCTTTGTTAAAAATTCAACCACAAATAGTGACATATGCAGGAACAAGGAAACAAAATGTGGTTGATTAAGTAATTGATGGACTGCTTGCTTCCTCATTGCACCTAACACATAACTAAAAGTGTGTGCGTGTGCGTGTGTGTGTGCGTGTGTGCCTGCAGCAAACATTATGTATGTCAGTAAGGATCTGTACTGCAACACAGTTCAATCACAGTTCAAGTTTGGTTAAAAAATGAATGGACACGAATGGACTTTTCCTCAATTTGCCCGAATGTATTTATATGATTTTATAACAAGCCTTTCTATTCAAACTCCTCTGCTATATGTCTGTTTCATCATCTTGCCCAGGTTCACTGTGACTGCTGGTTACTATGCCCTGTCTTTCAACACTCCCCAACTCCATGCTGACCCCTACATCAGCTGCTTCATTTCAGCAGCTGTGGAGGTCCCAGCATACATTTCCAGCTGGCTGGCTCTGCGATACCTTCCGCGAAGGCTGTCTGTCATCATTACCTTGCTCCTTGGAGCAGTGCCACTATACCTCATTCAACTGGTGCCTGAAAGTAAGCAGAAAAAAAGCCAGGACTCTATTCACAAAGATTATTGCAAAGTGATGGTTTGTGTGGTGAAATTCAAAGGAACACACTGTTGGGCCGAAGAACAACTGCAATTAGGGGGGAACTTATCACAAACTCATAGTGTCTTGCTCTTTTTGTCAAGGTGAGCAGCAGGAATTAATCATACATCTTGCATTAATTGATGTATTGAATCATCATGACTCAGACATGAGTTATGCATTACTTAAAGCCTCAGTGTGTAAAAATGGTGAGTAACAGTGACATCAGTGGTCAAATTCTAGATTGCAGTGCTCACTCACTCACCCCTCCCGTCGGGTAAGTGACGTGCCTCGTAGGACAAAAAGCCTTGCACAGACAGCAGAGTTTTTTGAGTTTTTCAGGAGTATCTAGCGACGAGGTGAATATTTATTTAGAAATCTAAACCATGTTACGATATGTTATAGCTTACCAGTGAGATATAGGTTATCTGTGAGATATATGTTAGGGGTGTTGTATTTCTAATTGTTTTGGTAACATGAGCATTAGCACAGTAATGCTAAAATAACACGTTTTATGTGATAGTCACGGCACAGTGCGGCAAATATAGGTTGGTACGATTATAATATATACGTTTCCAGAGTGTTCTTCCACAGGACACAGGGAGAGGAGGAAGAGGGAGAGGAGGAAGACCAGGGAGAGGAAGGGGGCGAGGGGGTAACGTTAGAAGCGGTGCAGGAACGGCCAGGCGAAGAGGTGTGTCTCGGCTACCCAGAGGGAAGAGGAGGAGGAGAGGGTGGCAGCCTTGCAGCATTGCGAGAGGAATCAACAGATTAGGCTGTATGCTAGGCTCACCATTTAGCTGTAGCTCTGGGATAACGTTAGCCAAGGCCAGGATAACGTTAGCACATAAACGTAGCCATCACTCGAACTTAGACGAGAGGGAAAAGTAGTTGCAAACATTAAGCCAAAATGATTTTAAAATATCAGATTGAATTACCTGTCTAGCAGAAAGCAGGCAACCTCCGCATCCCTTGTGAAATCTTCTCCTTCAGGAGTTCTTTCCACCTGGAATAAGCAACGCCGATATTCACTGGCGTTTTGTCCCGTCCTCGCTTATCTGATCTTTTTCTATTATTTGGTGGCGTGGTTTCCCTCTTACGGGGCAAAACATATGTGTGGTCCTCCATTTAAAGTGCGACAGAATCATAAAAGTACAAAGCAGGTTCAGGCAGAAGCGCCCCGGATTGAGCTTGACGGCAAGTTCTAGGTAAACGCGAAAGGCGAAGTGCGTATATCCCTTTGGCCACTGTATTCAAATATGGCGACGCAAGAGGGCAGCCTCCAGCAGACCGTTCCCTGCCTGTGTATATCTAAAGAAATCATTCTAAGCCTATGAGGAAGCTTCCATTTGTATGTGAATTGCATTACACCTTAGTAAATATATATTTATGAAAGCAATAGTTGATATTTGCTAATAAACAACCACGTAAATTGCACATTGTAACTTTACTTAAACATGTGTTTTGTAACCTTTTTATAAAGTGTTACTGAAAGAGAAAGCAGCTACATGTTGCAGACATGGGTAGAAATTGTAGTTGATCAAGGGCTTCAGACCTGTATGTGTTTCTACTCTGTTGTTTCCAGTTCAAAAACAAACTATGTCCTTATCCTTTAGGTCTATCAAATCTGTCGCTTGCACTGGAGATGTTGGGTAAATATGGTATTACCACCGGTATAGCTCTGATGTTTGCCTACACTGCAGAGCTTTACCCAACAGTGCTCAGGAACACAGCGACAGGGATATACACTACTGTTTCCAGACTGGGAAGCTGCGTTGCACCATTTTTGTTAAAACTGAGTGAGTAAATTGCATTTAGTTAATAATTATTACTATTGGTTTAACTGATTTTTAAGCACCTGTGCTGATGTACCCTGCTAAATCTTATTTCACCAAGTTTGGAACCGATGCACACGCCCTCACGACAGAAACAGACAATTTTATTACTTTGCCCTAGAGATTTCAAGTAGTGTTGTTGTTGGCGCAGCTGTGACAAAGACAAACGATGCTTACCTCAGAACGTGGCAATACATGTTAATCTCTTTTTCGATTGACAGGTAGATTTTCCATAATTACTGTGGTTGCTCCACTGTCTGCCACTATTGCCACTGGAGATAGTAACTGCAAAGGAGTTGGACTGAAATTCTTTGGCAACGGAGGATGGTTGTCAAAGCATTGTTTGCTTTCTGCTTTTGTTGTGCAATGGTTGAGAACACTTTGTGCCATAAATCAAGCCATAATTATCCTGAGAATTCTCACCCAGTGGCAGGCAGAATTGCACTGTAAAAGCAAGGCATATAGGGAACCAGTTTAAATGCAGATGGTGTTATTATTCTTTAGCCATTGAATTGTGGAATCAACATTTACTGTGTTGCAGTACATGGTAGTTATCCTAAGAGTGTAGCTGTACATAATCGGGCCATTCAATATTTTTTGGGTGTGCATAGATACAGTATGTGCCAGTGCTGGCGGTCACAGGGGATACGGGCTGGGAACCCAGTGAAGTCCGTTGGAAGGTTTGGGCTGCCAGATTATGGAATAGGTTACTCAATATGGATGATAATAGATTAGCAAAAAAAATATTCAAATGGGATATACAACGGAATGGACCTTGGATAATGGACATGTGTGCTTCGTTTTGTAAATATGGATATGAACAAGTATTCCTCAGAACAGAGAAAATTGACATTGTAACTTTAAAGGAAAGGCTGCTTTATGAGGTTCAACAACAGTGGGCAGATGAGATTTGGAGTAAACCAAAGCTACGTACCTACCGTGAAATAAAATATGAGTATTTTACTGAAAACTATGTTCTGTATAACCTGTCAAAGAAACAAAGATCACTCTGTGCACAGATTAGAGCAGGCATATTGCCACTTCATATTGAAACCGGGAGGTATGTAGGGTTGGAAGAAGACAGTCGAATGTGTGACCTTAAAGAAGTAGAAAATGAGTATCATTTTGTCTTGTACTGTCCTTTTTATTGGAAGATCTGCGAGGAGTTGTTTAGTAATACAAAGATTAAGGTAGATTGGATAAATGCGGATGATTCACAATGACTGACTTGGCTGAAAAAGAAATATTTGGACTGGCAAAGTATTTGGAGAAAGCTTGGGACATGAGAAAGGGAGCATTGTATCAGTAGATGTATAACTTTACTTTTGTACTGCTGTAAATTGGTTTTCTGTTGCTGTTGTTATCAAATGCTTGACCAGAGCGACTGGAAATGTATATTGTTATTTTGTTTTGCAAATGTGTCATATAATCCTGTGGGGGATGGGCCACTAGGTGGCATGACACTAAAATAAAATAAAATCATTCATTCATTCATACTTCATAATGATAACTTAAAGCAAAAAAAGTGCAATACACACCAGGGGATATCCGAGCCAGACATCACTCATGTGCTGTATTCATGCACAGGGCAGGGGAAACACTCTGTATAAAGAGAAAGGCAGTGGGAGCAAGAGGGATGGTCAAACACTGCTTCTGAGTGAGCAGTCTCCCCCAGAGTTGCAGACTCACACATACTGTAAATGTACACACACAGAGTACCCATAATTTTCTCTCATCTTAACCTTCCCTTCTCATTCTTTAGGAATGTACCTGTTGTATCTTCCTTACATTATACTGGGGACTCTGGCTATTATGTCTGCCGTTGCTGCTCTCTTCCTTCCAGAGACTTTTGGAAGACCTCTACCTGAAACTATACAAGAGATGCAAAAAAGAGAGAGGTAGGCTGCGTAAGAAATACACCTTTGTGATGGATGTGTGAATCAGCAAGTGTTTGCTAGCAAGTTCACCATATCAACTTTAAACTTGTTTCTGCTGCAGCCAAATAGTGGCCAAATACATATTTTGCAGGTTGAAGGATTATTTTAAGCTCTGTGATTTTACAGAAGTATGAACTCTCGTGTTTCCTCCCACTAAAGCATGTAAAAAACACATTAAGTGGATGTGTTAATGTGTCACCAGGCGCTCCAGTGAGTGCAACTGCTTGCGTTGATGATGATAATTAAGTTTTATAGCACTCAAGAGATGTTGACACTTTGTCCTCTTATAGCTGCCCCATATTCTATGCAGAACATCACAACCACAATTATTTTCTTTTTTTGTCTTTCCTCCTCATAACAGGATAAAGTGTCCATGCATCTCTGGAAAAGAAACCCCAGTGCCCGTGTCACTCTTGGACAGTCCACTGTGATTATCTAGAACATTACTGATGGAGGTGATATGCTGATATTACTGTTGGGTATCATTACTGCTGTTTACATTTCTTTATTTTTATCTTATTTAGGGGTTGTTTTTTTTTAAAGTTTTTAAGCTATTCATTAAACTTGAACCCATAGTTTTTACTTGTAATGCAATTGAAAACATTAATGTTCTCTTTTCTAAGACATTAGAATATTAAATTGAAATGTAAGACTTAAATGGTGAAGTGGACTTCTCAAGGATTTTTTTTATCTTGCTCTGTTTTTGTATCACTTTTACATTTGTTTATACGTGTATGTGTTATGGTGAAGATGGATACAAAATATTCACTAAAACCAATAATAAAGGATTGAAATCTCACATCTCAAATATTTATGTTATAAAATGTAGTTTGGTTACTCAATTAAAGCCATATTTGAATGTCATGTATGCATGCAGGCTGCAGGTTTGCCTTTCATAATAGGGGAGAAAACATGTAATACTGATGCGATGGCTGTTAATAAATGTTTAAGCAGTGAAGCATAAGTTGCAAGGTTTGCAATATTGTTGTGGAAACCTTACACAAATGACCAGTCGACAAGTTTTTGCATTACTTACCTTTGGTGAGGACAAAACAACAAAGCAATTTGGCTAGTTTGGTATCTCTCAAACTGGATATGGCACGAAAGTGAGCTGCAGTTCCAGTTTCATTTCATTTAATTCTGGCGTTTTTCTGGACAGAGACATGTTTCTGTTACAAGTAGCATAAGGGCGACTTTATGCAGTTTTGCAACTCTGGCTCTAATATTGCAGAATAGTGTCTCTTGGTGCAAACAATTGCTTAAGGAATGTTTTACAGTGCTGTACTCTCCCCTTCAACTTTGATGAGGTGTGCATTTTTTATCTAGTACAGGGCGTGACTAACTGACAAGTGAGATGAAGACAAACCGGTCTCTTTATGATGTTGCAGTAAAGAAAAAGAAGTGATCTACGTCATGCAGGTTTGGAAGTTTGCACTTAGGATCCCGATATGAAGGATTATGATGAAACCATATCTTTTTTGGGTCAGTGGGGACGTTTCCAGCAGATTGTCTTCTTCCTGCTCTGTGCCAGCATCATGCCCAATGGATTCGGCGCATTATCTGTTGTCTTCTTGACTGCCGTTCCCAGTCACCACTGTCTGGTCCCAGAGGTTAACCTGACACAGGACTGGCGCAACGCTATCATCCCGAGAGAGGTAACTAAGATCTGAACAGGGCCTCTGGGAAAAGCTGTTAGTATGAAAGGTACACTTGTGCAAGAATTCAGAAAGAGAGCTTTAATGGTTATTATTAGATTTCATCACGAAGTTTTGATGATCAAATTTGTAGATTTAAAGTTCAGTCATTTTTAAAAGTAGCTGATAATGCAGTCTGGCCAGTAGAGTTGGGTCAAGTTCCAGTTTTGCCGGTGTGGTCCACCAGCCCAAACCAGTTTAATTTAATGCTAAACTGGCAAACAAAAACTGTAGCCTACATCAGCAACCTGTGCAGATGACGTCACTGCGCTAAATCCAGCTTGTATTGCATGATAATGATAATTATAAATAGATAACAAAAACTGCATTTGATATAGCACCTTTCATAGAAATAAAATTCAAAAAGTGCTTCACAAAGTACAATAAAGAAATCAAACAATGAAACGTGCGATCTGTACCCGACTCCCTTTTGATCGGCCATGCAATCAATTAAAAAGAACATTCAATCAACAAAGGCGAAGGCAATACAACAATTAAGAGAAAGCAATAAATAGAAAGTAAAACGTTTTATAGTGTTGGAGCCACCTTTATTTTGAGTCCTGTTCAGAAGACTAGGGACCAACTGACGATATATGGATGGAGATCACTGATGTATTTACATTGCTTAGTAATAAGTAATTATAATATTTTTATCAAAGGATTAATGGAGTCGCTAGTGTGGGACAGGCCGTGCGCAATTTTCTGCTGAGCCAAGCACCAGCAACTTAAAGGAGACCAAATTTCAATGGAGGTGGGAGGGGGGCGAGCAGCGCACGTTGTGTTTGTTGACCAAAATCTCATCTGTTATTTAGGGTGACCAGATGAGACATGGCAGAGTGGTACAGACATAGTACCCAAACTTAGGACCGTTAAGCGTTTCCACCGCAAACAGTACTCTTAAATGTGGGCAGGGTTGTCACTCACTGCTCCGTCTATCACTCACTGTATTCCCTCATCACCATCACCGGTGACACAGATAGAAGTCTGCACCTCATTTATTGTCCACAGAATGAACAGACTGCAGTGCTGGTTTCTCTCGATGGGATATTTAAAGATAAGATTAGAGTGGAGATTAGAATCTATGCAGTTCTCATTATCTGGTCGAAATTTATATAGGCACTGCTCAAAAAATTAAGGGAACACTTAAATCACACATCAGATCTTAATAAATTAATTATTAAAGTTGAAACTCTTTACTGATGTACACTGGAGAATTTGTTCAGAAGAAAATGATGTAACAACGGTCAGTGGAAATCAAAATCATCAACCCACTGAGGGCTGGATTCAAAATCACACCGAAAATCAAACTAAAAAAAACACGAAATCACAGGCTGATCCAATGTGCGTGAATTTTAACACGCACATTGGAGCTCATAATGTGACTCAGTAGTGTGTATGCCCTCCTGACAACATCAAGGCATACCCCTGATAAAATGGCGGATAGTGTCCTTGGGGATCTCCTTTCAGACCTCGATCAGGGCATCAATGAGCTCTCTGGCAGTACTTGGCAGCGTCAGATGCACCGATTGTTAATGTCCCTTAGGTGCTCAATTGGATTTAGGTCAGAGGAGCGAGAGGATCATTCAGGATCATCCGGGCACTGTCCTGCACCAGGAGGAACCCAGGACCCACTGCACCAGCGTAAAGTCTGACAATCACTCTGAGGATTTCATCCCAGTACCTAACAGCAGTCAGGGTACTGCTGGCTATGACATGGAGGTCTGTGCGACCCTCCAAGGATTTGCCTCCCCAGACCATCACTGACCCACCACCAAACCGGTCATGCTGGATGATGTTACAGGCAGCATAACGTTCACCATGGCGTCTCCAGACTCTTTCACGCCTGTCACTGTAAGGGAATTGCTCAACTTCAGCAAACACTGAAATGAGGAGACTCAGAGAACTATGGAGAAAAGTTGCAGCCAGTGGAATTACTTTAATTGCAGAATACAACTCAACAACACAGTGACATAGCAGAAAACAGCCCTGCTTACCCAACTTTCAAATGCCTTTATACTATTTGAGTGAGTGGGCGTATGTTCATTTGTGTGCATGTGTGTGTGTGTGTGTGTGTGTGTGTGTGTGTCCATCCATGTGCATCAGGTCTGGGCATATGACCTAACTGTCCCACCAGTCAGGTCATCCTAACCTAAATGTGTTCCGTTCTCTTGTTTGATTTCCAAAGTTCACCAACTCAAAAACAACTCCTTATACGGAGTTCTTCCTGTTGCAGAAACTGACATCTGATCAACTGTTTCTAAGATCTTTTGCAACTGACATTATTTTAACATTTGATATAGAATAATACATTATCTGCCTCTACATAGTCCCTCCTCTTTATGATTTTGTCATAAATTATTCGCAGAGATAATGTATGGTAAATGAACGCCTATGTTTGTATAAGTATGAGTAGGATATATGACAATGTGAAAACAACCAGTGTTCCTTACTAACATGAATATATGGTCTTGTATGAAACTATTAAACTTGAATATGATGATGCATAAGAACACATATGATATAGTGATATATCATATGTGTTAATATGATGATGCATAAGAACACATATGATATAGTGATATATGAACTTGGCATGAGTATATGATATTACATCAAACACTGAAACATATTTTAGCATCTGTCAACAAAAAACAAAAAACCTGGCGGCTGTTGAATCCAGGAAAACTCCCCCATTGGCCCCTTCCCATTAGGCGGCCTAACAGATGAATCTTCAACAGCTGGATCAAATACATCAAACAATAAAATGCAACATACTTATTAGATTATAATGGAATCACAGAAATCATTTTGGATGATATGCATAATTTGCTAAGTTGAAATCAGAGTATATTTCCCTCTTGTAAAATCAAAACACAAAGATGAATACAGGAAATGGTGCCAGAGCGGTGGAGTAACCTGTTCACAGTCTCTTGTTCTTATGTGATATCTTGTATGTGGTTGTGGTGTATATATTCCCTGTCCTCTCTTTCAGGAGAGAGTATCAGCCATTGTTCATCATTCTCTCTCACAGTTCCTCTTCGTCATTTGTGCTCCTTGTATGTCCGTTACAAGGTTCAGCTCCTTGTCCATCGCTCTCACACACCATTTCTTCAGGATAGGCACGGCTTCAAGCTTGCTCATAGCAACCAAAAATGTTCCATCAGGCGAAGTGTTATTCGAAAATTTGTAGCTTTTTCATCTTCACAAAACACCTCTGCAAAATACTCATCGTTAGGATTTCTCTTCCTATCCATTCTAGCCTCAATTTCAAGTTCTTGACCTACGATGATTCTTATTTGGCATGAATGATTTCCCATTCCTATCTCCTCTTCCCCTGACTTCATCCTACATAATATTGTTTTATTTAGCTCTACAGTTATTTCACATTTTGTTCCATCCCCTCCTATCTCTTCGGGGATGAGCACTAACCCAGTCCTCTCCCACATAGTATGAAGATCCCTCTTAGCCCGTTTGTTAACCTGCTCCTGACTAAATGGCTTAGAGTCATAATAAAGCTTATCTGAGAATGTTGGCATGGGTTTCGACACAGTGTGAATTGGGAATTTTGTGGTTGCATCATACTTATCCTGACTCCAGCGGATGTCCCGTGCTCCTTGTCTTCAGAGTCTGGCTTGGGCTCCTTGGAGCAGTCTCTTTCGTCCCCAGGGTGCCTGGTGATTGCAACACTAGGCTGCACATTATTTCCGCCAACAACCACATCATTTTCCTCATTGTTTTTCAGTTTAATACTGCACTTTTCTTTCTGCCTGGATCTTGGTGCAATGGCTCAGATGATGCCACGTCGTGCTTCCTTCGACTTGGACTGCTGTTGGAGTTGCCCTCACCACGGTGTACGGCCCTTCTCCTCTTGGCTCGTGCCACTTTCTCCTGAAGACCTTCATGTACACCTGAACGCCTGGCACCGCCTGTCTCTCGGCCTCCTGTTCGGCCTTTGGCTCCTTCGCTTTTTCCTGCAGTTATATAGATCTATGGAAGGCAGTTAATTGTTTCATATATTCAGACAGTTCCATTTGCAGTTGTCGGATAAAGCAATCAATTACCACCAGCATGTATCATTTGCCATGTACAGATTTTATCATGTTTACATAGTCCATACATAAATGTTTAAAGGGTCCCTCCGGGACTGGAATGTGTCCCACAGGGGTTTTCACCCCTTTCCGGACATTGTTTTCGGCACAGATTTCACATTGGCTCAGTACTTCTTCAACCATTGCTTGCATGTATGGGGACCAATAGCCCTGCTGTCTTATCTTTTTCGACACTTCCCCCCTCCCACAGTGTGCAACACCGTGGGCTTCTGAGATCAAAATGGATGAACAAAGCCACTGGTGCAACTACAAGTCCCTCATGGGACCTCCAAAGACCTTTCTCGTCCTGTGCTGCTCCTCTCTTGAGCCATAGTCTATGCTCGCCCTGACCTGCTTCCTTTTGTATTAGTATAATGTCTTCTGGTGTAATCATAGGTTCCAGGGACACCACTGGTGCCATTCCCCCCTCTCCGAGCGGCTCCGAATCCCCCCTCCCATCTACCCATCCGGGGCCCGCCTGTGGACAGCTCTGTGGCCAAGCTCTCCACACTGCCAACATGCTCCAGGAGGTCGATATGGCTGTGTGAATGGCTGCGGGTAGACATTGACAACTGGGGGGTGGTTGCGGGGGCTGTGTTGACTGTGCGGTGGGTGTGTTCGTTGGCGTGGGGTTCGTTTTTTCAGTCGTAATTGCTGCTTGGGTGTTAGCTTTGCCCTTGCTCTGCAGCTCGCCTAGTTGCAGCTGTGCCAGTTTTCTCTGGACGTCTCTATCCTGCTCTTTCATCCTCTGGTCATCTTTCTGTGTGGCATCGTTGTTAATCCCACTACGTCCCTTAGTCTGCTCTGGACTGGGGTGGGGAGCGCGTCAGTGACTGAGTCTCTGAACAGAGTCGTTAACACCTGGCTCTGCCCGATGTCTTCCTCAGTCTCTTGTCTCCATCTTTTCAAATGATTGTTTATGTATGTTGCAGGATTATCAGTCTCTGAAGGGTTCACCCCACAATGCTTTAGGGTCAACTTGTGTAGGGTACTCTCTCCTTAGTGCTGCCCACAGTTTCCTACAATAGGCATCAAACTCAGTTCCATCAGCCATGGGACTTATCATCCACTCACACCCGTTGTGCCTCAGCATGTTCTCCATTGCCGAGGCTCCGAGAGTTTGAGCTCACACCGCCTTCACATCCCCAATGCCAACAATTTGCCAATGGTAGCTTCCTCAAAAGCTCTGATCCACTTTGAGGCCCTGTCATGAATGTCAGGGAGTCTGGAGACCAGGCCGGTCAGATCGAGGGTCTGCCACGGGATGTAATGTCCCTGGTTCCCCTTTATTAAGATTGGAGCCATATAGTGCTCATTATTGTATCTGTCTGCCAATTCTGGTGTTCTATGGAGCATGCCAATCAAGCTGCATGGTCCTGGGCTGTGAGCACAGGTCCCACTAGAGGATGTCAGGCCTTCATGCTACCCTCATGGATTCTGTTTCTGACAGTTTGGTCAGAAACATGCACACTAGTAGCCTGCTGGAGGTCATCTTGTAGGGCTCTGGCAGTGCTCCTCCTGTTTTTCCTCACAAAGGAGCAGATACCAGTCCTGCTGCTGGGTTGATGCCCTTCTATGGCCCTGTCCAGCTCTCATTCCCTTTTGGGGGGTTGTCTTGCTTTTGCCTCGCCATTGCACCTGTTGTCACTTTCATTTGCACCAAAGCAGGTGAAACTGATTCACAAATCACTTGTACTTTCTAAATGGACAGATTGATATCCCTGAAGTTTAACTGACTTGTTATACTGTGACGATTACGTGTTCTCTCAATTTTTTTGAGCGGTGTATTTTTAAACGCTTGAGATCCGCTCATTACTGACAGTGTTTGTCATCCAAGAGAGACATTTAAGGTGTGTTGATGATTCATGTCATCAGCTCATGCATTACAAGTAAATTTTCCACCTTAAAAGCTGGACAGTGAATTAAGTTATTTTTATTTTATAGTTTACTAATATATGTAAGACTTAACCATGGGGTGAGCAGTTGTTGCATAAGCTTCAAAACCAGCCACAACTCAGCCCTGACCACGAGTAACCTTCCGCTATTGACCAATCAATGGACTGCAGTGTTTTAGCTCCACCTTTTAGTACCAGATCTGTGTGCTAGGTACCCCAACAGAGGGGTGCTACAAAATGGGGACAGTAAGGAACAGTTCCATTGGTACCATCCACAACTTTTCACAGTGGAAATGGAAAAAAAATGTGTAACAAACTGAACTGAACCATACTGTATCAGATTCAACCGTCAGAGTCAAGTAGCTACACCTGATAAAATTCCATATACAAGGCTTACTATGAAACCAGTTTGAAAATTTTTAAAGGAGCCCAACCCTACTAGTAACGCTAATAAAGTTTGTGTGATTGTGACTGTGAGGTGGTGAATGGGAAACAGGAGCTGAGCAGATGCAGCAGGTACAGGCTGGATGTCGTCAGAAATCTCTCCGCTCAGGGATTCATCCCTGGCAGGGATGTCAACCTCACTGACCTGGAGCAGGAGGGCTGTGTGGATGGGTGGAGCTACAGCAAAGACATCTATGAATCCACCATAGTCACTGAGGTGAGTGTGTAAATCTATTAATATGGGAGAACTGAGTCCTCTTTCAAATGAACTGACGATGTGAACACAAAAAGAACTGAGTCCCTTTCCTGTTGGTCCACTTTTTTGGCTCACTTTTAGAGGAGTTTGGTTTGTTTAAAAAGGACTATTATGTAAAACCACTCCACCTGCTTTCATATGCACTCTAGTCTCACTCATAAAACTGAAGCTCAGAGGAGTTGACTCCATAAGAACAGCTGCACTGTTATTCTGGTCTTGGCGAGTGTGGTGGGAGGATCTTCGATTGGGACAGACATCCTCTGAATTTCTTGAGTGATGTGGAGCAGAGGGTCAGGAGAGGGAGAGAGATACATGCTGTCTGCCTGTATCTGCGTGCTGGCCTTCTTCCTTATCTTTAAATTCTTGTTTGGGTATGGCAGCCCAAGGGCATGGCGTAGGTTAGTTCATTGCACTCTGCAACCAACCAGTGATGTTTTGTTTCAGGTTTAAGGGTTTGTGTACAGTTTCAAAAGATATTGAAGTTGTCAATCTTTATCCCACAGGTAAGGCACGCAGATGCCAGCTATGTATTTAAGCTAGGCAAGAAGTCTGGAAAATTTGAGTTTGGAAAAGTATAGAATTTTGAAATGGCAATTGAAATGTTATGAACCTTGAAACTTGGTTGTTTTTTAACTCCTAATGGACCAAGGTTCTTTTTTCTTAATCAACAATGAGATGCAGCATGCTTTAGCGTGTAGTTAGTGAGAGTATAGTCATAATGTTAAATATAATAAGTGAGAAACAAAGACAGACTTGAATTGGTTTAGGGAAAAGAGAGTGGGGGGAACTTAAAGGGACACTCCACTGTCACACTGCTCTTCCAAAAATCAGGGGGACTCACAAAGAGAGATAATCAAAATTGAGGTCTTCTCTTTTATGGATGAAGCTCCAAAACACTGTATCCTACATTTCCCATAATGCAACTGAATAGCATCCTTCATTCCTCCTAAATGTCCATGTCTTTCGGACCTCACACCTCCCAGTTTGCAATGCAGGTATTCTGTTAAAAGTTGAAAAGTTGAAGTTGAAAAAATCCAAAAAGCAATACATGCTTATTCCACTGTTTTCTCAGGCTGAGTACAACCTCTCATAATGAGTAACAGAACTTTTGTGTAAAGTTGGCGTAGTGCCTGGAGTTATGCTGCTTCATAACTTCATATAGATCTATGGATTTAATTGGTGGCAAGTTACACAATGATTCTCTCTATATATAGTGTGCTAATGTGAAGAAGGGGTCAGGGGTATTGTTATAAGAAATTGCTTTACCTAATACTAAAACTTGTGGGGAATCTGAATGGTGCTGTTTCCAACAAGACAAAATAAACAATGTTACCATGTGGCTGCTGAACTAAACAAACAAACAAACAAACAAACAAAAAGTTTTATCTCAGCAGTCAAGTGAGTATTGGACTTATATTCATCAAATCACCTTTGCCACGGATTCCCCCTTGTCTTTTTGGTTCCTTGAAAACAACATTTTAATCTCATGGGACTTTCTGGTTAAATTAATAAATACATTTGTTTTATTGTTCATGGATATTCCAGTTTGACCTGGTGTGCGGTGATCAGTGGAAGCAGCCATTCACCACCACAATTTTCTACCTGGGATTTCTTGCTGGATCCTTCTTCTCAGGACAGCTCTCGGACAGGTACTGAAAACACCATCTCACAATGAAATGATACCATGTTAAATTATTACCCAAGATGTCTCTTGTTCTTCTCACTCTAGGTTTGGAAGGAAGCCTGTTCTCTTCATCACCATGGCTCTTCAGACAATTTTTACTTTTTCTGAAATGTTTTCCCCTTCTTGGACGGTGTTCTCCATCCTCATCTTCTTCAATGGTTTGGGACATAACTCCAACTATGTGTCTGGTTTTGTGCTGGGTAAATGTGAACATTTCATGCTCTAGAAATAACAATGAATAATTTTATACAGTAGTCAGTGATTTTGAGTAATATACATATTGTGTGTACTTTAAGTGTCTTGTTGTATCACTGTTTATCGTTAATAGCTTTACATATTACCAGCATTTCTCTCTCTCTTTCTCTTTTTCTGCAGGCGCTGAGATCTTGACTGGAAAAGTGCGGGTGCTGTTTTCAACTATGGGTGTGTGTCTCGGCTTTGCCATTGGCTACATGCTGTTGCCTCTTTTCGCCTACTTTTTAAAGGACTGGAAATCTCTCCTGCTGGGTGTCTCTCTGTCTGGCCTGCTCTACATCCCTTTCTGGTGGTAGGTTGTAACCACAACAAAAAAATGGTAGGCTTACCTACCATGCACCATAAATGCCATGATCTTGCTCTTGTCAGGAGACAAAATAATAATTTGGCTCTTTCACTAGAGAAATAATCTAACTTGCATTCGCACTCTTTGTTGCTTTGTCTTCTAAGCCCCTCTGATCCAGCCTCTCTGTTTGTCTGTTGAAAACTGAGGCAGGTTCATCCCAGAGTCTCTTCGGTGGTTGCTCTCTCAGGGAAGAGTGGAGGAGGCCGAGGCCATAGTGAGAAAGGCTGCTAAGATGAACAAAGTTGAGGCTCCACAGGTGATCTTCGAAGATTACAGTGCATATGTAAGTCTGCTTTGATTGAAATCATGCAGCACAAGACACATATAAGTCTGCTTGACGACACGCATTGTTGGTACAGTTCATCCTGTAGGGAACCAAGGAAACTATAAAAAAAAGAGGAAGGGTCATTGCATCAGTGGCAGCATTCAAAATTTGTATTGCTGCCAGACTTAAGTCAATGGGGCAGGCATGGCAAGTCGCATTGTAAACCATCATATTTGTGCTGTTTCACTTCTGAAAAATATTTCTACTGAATAATAAAAATCTAAATGTGCACATTCGTTTTCCTTGTTAATGGTCTTCTAATAGATCATGGCTCGTTCAGAAGCTGCATAAAACTCAACTCAAGCCTGTTTTGTCCAGTACATCACGATACATGACCAAGTGGGGCAGGTCTGACCTATATCTTTGACCATACCGCTAGAACGCCTTACAGTCTGCCTCAGTGATTTACATTCATGCTCGTCAACTTCTCTATATGAGCTAGCATTCACATACTGACAGCGATTAAGCTAGAGAGGCTGAAACATTTGCTATCAATAACCTATACTGCAGGTTCCTGTCTGTTTCTTTTGCACCCTCACAAGAATTATTTCTTACAGACATCAGTGAGTTTATCTCCATATCAATGAAATGCGACTCAACAGAGATATTGCTGACTAAAGTTAGCTCAACAAACTGCAAATGCTAGCTTATTGGCAAACGAAGGAACAAGTATGTTTTAAAGATCCAGATTTATAATAATTTGCAGATTAGCGCCACCTCCTGTCAATAATAGGAAACACAGAGAGAATTTGTAAATTCATTCATTCATCCTTCATTCATTTTCTGTAACCGCTGGAGCCTATCCCAGCTGACACTGGGCGAGAGGCGAGGTACACCCTTGACAAGTTGCCAGACCATTACAGGGCTGACACATAGAGACAGACAACCATTAACGGTCACATTCACACACCTACAGCCAATTTAGAGTCACCAATTAACCTGCATGTCTTTGGACTGTGGGAGGAGGCCTGAGAACCCGGAGAAAACCCATGCTGCAAACTCCACAAAAAAGGGTTTCCCCACCCCTTGTTTGAACCTTGTAAATATTATCTAATATTACTTTCAGTTTGAAGGTTATGAATTAATGATTAAATACACACCAGCTGCATGTATGTGCTACACAGTGACAATCTGTGATCTGGTTAATTGAAGTCTGGTGTTGGGGTCAACATATATTTACCTCACTTGGCGGCATCATAAATGTTGGGGTCAACACATTAGGCTTCACACGGAGGCACCAAATATGTTGAGATTTAATTGGCTATCGGAAATAATTAATAATTATTATTAATAATTAATAATCGTGTTAAATAATGTGACTTAATTAACATTAAATCACCTCGTGGGGCACCATTCCCGTAAAGGGAAAAATGATAGCCAATTAAAGATAGTCTCATAAAATAGGCTAAACTATTAATTTGGAGTTTGATTAATAATTAAATTGATGACAACAGCCAAAACTAACAGTAACGCCTGAAGGATTTCGGAGTTCTTGACGCAGCAGAGGTTGACTATTCATTCACTCTTGTGCAATATTAAACAGACAGCAGGTATGATTCCAAAGAATTATATTTATTCACAAACTAGCAAAGCAAACCAAAACATACAAATTCTAACTAACTATATACAAGCTTGGTGTGTATATGTGTGTTGTGTGTGTGTGTGTGTGTGTGTGTGTGTGAGAGAGAGAAAGAAGAGAAAGACAAAGGCGGGTGTGGTGATCAAGGAGCCATTTGGCCTACAAAACAAAATGGCTGACAACAGAGAACTACCAAAATGGCCGAATCAAGGCTGGCTTCAGGGGGAGGTATTTGTCTGACCGTGTGGTCAGGACAAAGACAAAGGAAAAGAAGCGGGAACTTTGAGATGCCTGTTTGGATGTAGCTCTGTTGAAAGCCTATTTGTTAATGAGTCTATGTCAATGTGACATGTGTTGCAAATGGTCTGAATTAGTGCAGAGATTGTTTAGTTGAGTGCAAAATCTGTTTGTGAACAGTATTAGCAAACTAAACACTTAGCTTTGGTGAAGCCAACTGATCAATGACCTAACTGCAGTCTATCACAACAATACTCAGTAAACAGCATCAAATCACGTACAACAAGTTAAACAGTCTTGCTTAGCCTGTAAAGCTGTGATAAGCTATGCCCGGTTGTTACATTACCGATCCTTGAATGGATGGAGAAAAGAGTCACTTGGTGGTGTACTGCTTTGTTAGCCGGCAGAAGAAGGCTGGGAAGATGGTTCCAGCTGCAGTCTTTGTTGTGTCCTTTGTTCCAAAGGTTCTGATCCGAGGAAGCTGGTCGCTCGGGGTCCTTGCAGAGTTCGACGCTGGGTGCTAACTCACTTAGTTCCTTGTTGCTGGAAAGCTAGTTGCTTTGTGGCCTTGTGTTTGCAACAGAGTCTGTGATCAGTTGCCCTCCCTTTAGTAGTTCGGGCTATGGAGCAGGGGTTTGGGCCTCTGCTGTCCCAGGCCCAGCCGGAAAGAGGGGTGCAGCTGCTACAGCAGCTGGAGCAAGAAGAGCGGTGAGAGATCTGAAGGGAGCAAACCTTGTACAGATGCCTGTGACATCACAGAGTCACATGTCGCTGTAAAAGTACTGTCCAATCAAGTTGTGGGACTTGAGTCTCACTGAGGTGTGAGGTGAGATCTCCTGTGGAGATGGGTGTCACATAGCCCTCTTTGTTTGAAGACAAAGAGCATACAGAGGAAAAAGCCTTTAAATTGTCCAGTGATGATTCTACCAAATGATAAACCATCTGTGGTCCTGTGAATCCCAACACTGGTTAGTGATAATAGGTCATACCTACCACAATGGTCATGTATCTTGATATATTGGACCTAACAGGCTTGGGGGAGCTAACATTACGCAGCTGGCAGACAGAGCCTTGATCTGTTTGAAGACCAATAACAAGGACGCCAACATCATGTAATGTGTCTTTTCTTCTTTGGTGGACGCATTTTTCAGTCAAAGGTGAAAACAGCACAGATATGATGGGTAATTGTAGGACTTGTCATGCCTGCCCCATTAACTTTAATAGAGGTGGCACCAAAGTTGGGCACCAAAGCAAAATTTGAGTGCTGTATGGCACATGAATGTCTGTACCAAATTTCAAGGCGATATTTCATTCGGGACCCAGCTAAAACACAAGAAACTGCAGGTAGGACTGAGGTTTTATATCTTGCAGGCTGATGAGACAAAGACAGACCCGAAGAACCACCACAATATCTTCGACCTTCTGAGGACAAGAAACATCAGAAACATGACTCTCATTCTGTGCCTGGTGTGGTGAGTATCCAGTCTGAGAATTTCACCAAACACAGACAATTAGATTTTAGGCAATGTTCACAGTTACACACTGTGTATTGGACTGTTGTTGTGTTTTTTTCATAAACACCTCAGCATAATTTCAGTCCAATACAACACCAACACACATTACAGCCTAAATCTTAACAGCCAGAAACCACAGAGTTGTGCAGCCCTGCACAGGTCTAGACGTTCTGTTTGGTTATGCATTCAGCAATTGGCAGCGTTCACAAACGGGAAGCCAGAGGGTTCATGTCCCAGTAATTAGTGCCAAACCTTCCAGTGAAGCTCCTTTCTCGAAGGTGAAAGGACGTAATTGTGTGGAGTGTTAGATAGTAATACATTAGTAAGTACAGTAGAAATGGTCACAGTTTATATGGATCGCTTATATGGATCAAAAAGCTGGGGACAGAATCATTACTATACAAATGCTGTTTAAATAATTAGCTTCTGGTAATCAAGTAGTTCATTTACAGTGTTCATTTGGGTTTAGTGATAACAACAACTACTTAAACGATGCCATTCAAACATCTCTGTTGTCTGTGTCTCTGTCTTCACAGGGTCACTATTAATGCTGGATACTATGGCCTGTCCCTGAACACATCCCGACTCCATGCTGACCCCTACATCAGCTGTTTCCTCTCAGCAGCTGTAGAGGTACCAGCATACGTTTCCAGCTGGCTGTCGCTGCGATACCTTCCACGACGACTGTCTGTCATCTGCACCATGCTTATGGCAGGGATGTCGCTGTACTTCATTCAGCTGGTGCCTCAAAGTAAGCAGAGTCATGAAGTAGTGCATCACGGTACTGTCATATTTCCAAGCAAATATTTTTAGGCCGTAAATTGCACTCCTATAACATTGTCAGAGTCATAGAGGACAGTTTTAGAGACAAAGTCTTAGAAACAAACTAGAATTACCTTGCGGTTGTATGCCTCTGCGTACCAGTGAAGTTGCACTTTCAGTTTACATCCATGTCCGTGCTTCACACACATCTTTCCCTGGCAGCACAGAAGATGTATACAATCAGCACAGTTTCAAGGTGGACATCCAAGTTTGGTTACACCAATTCAGTATCTGACCAAATGTCTCCTCTTCTGTTCCCTAGATATGATGTTGGTCACATTGACCTTGACCTTGACCTTTGACCACCAATTGTCCTCACTTCATGCTTGAGTCCAAGTGGACATTTGTGCCACATTTCAGGAAACTCCCTCAAGGCCTTCTTGAAATATTGTGTACACTAGAATGAGATGGACACAAGGTCACAGTGACCTTGACCTTTGACTCCCCCAAATTCTAATCAGTTCAATATAAATTCTAAGTGGACGTTTATGTCAAATTTGCTTTTAAGATATCACGTTCATGAAAATAAGATGGATGCAAGGTCACATTGACCTTGAACCCTGACCACCAAAATCTAGTCAGTCCATAGTTGAGCCCAAGTGACCATTTGTGCCAAATTTGAAGAAATTCCCTCACAGTGTTTGTGAGATATTGCATTCACAAGAATGAGACAGACAAGGTCACAGTGACCTTGACCTTTGACCTATGGCCACCAAAAACTAACAAGTCAAGTTTTGAGTCCAAGTGGACGTTTGATTTTCCCTTAAGGCATTATTGAGATACCGCAGTCACGGGAAAGGGATGGATGGACAACCTGAACCTGATGGAAAACCATTTCTTCCATTTCAGGTTTATCTGAGCTGGCTGTTGCACTGGAGATGCTGGGTAAATATAGTCTTACCACAGGTATAGCCCTGATGTATGCCTACACAGCAGAGCTTTACCCAACAGTGCTCAGGAACACAGCAACAGGGACATGCACCACCGTTTCCAGAGTGGGCACCTGCGTTGTACCTTTCGTGTTACTGCTGGGTGAGTGAACTGTCTCTAATAGTAATTATTAGCATTTTTTTAATATGACTTAAACTTGGCACATGAATGTACATGAAGTACATGCTTATAGTACACATATGTAGGACCCAGGACCCCCCTCATCCTAATTTTCCCTTCTCCTTGGACAGGTGATTACTTTAGGTACATGCCTTATATCATACTCGGGTCTCTATCTGTCGTGTCTGCCTTCGCTACTCTCTTCCTACCAGAGAGTTTTGGACGACCTCTACCTCAAACTATTCAAGAGATGCAGAGAAGACAGAGGTCAGTTCCTTCAGGAATACAATACTGTTATCATATTTTTTATATGTAAAACCCCTCTGTGAGGATCTGACTTTGGCAGCTCCTTGAGGTAGTAGCAAACGAGAGATCATCTTGGAATGGGATCACTCCAGCCACGATACAACGATCTGTGACTTAAAACAGATGTGGGCCAGGACAGGCATTTAAACACCTGGCGAAATACTCAAAATCGCTTTTATGATAGTTCTCGCTTCAAAGGTATCACCATGACCACATCTGGCTATGATGACACACAGACTCACAATCCGTGGTCATGTTACTTCAGTGTTTGTATGGGCAAACTACAGCGTAATGCTTTATCAAATGGAATTGCTAATAATAGCTAAACTGGCTCAAACTGGTATTGCTGTCAGTATCTTGGTTGTCCAATTTGTACTTGAGACTGGCCAGCTGTCAGTCTACCACCAGATCTACCTGATGTGCAATGCAGTAAACTGAAGAGTAGCAAAATTAATCTATAAACCAGCGTGCATAGCTGGTCAAAATATTCTCTGTGGTTAACTGATTAAAAATTCACCATTGACATCAAATATCAAATACAAATGAAGATGTATTTTCAAGAAGCAAAGAAATTTTATGAGACTTAATGAAAAGAATTACAAAGCTGTATAAAGTGCTTTTTTATGTGTTTGTGAATTTGTGTCCTGGCTTTTTCCCTGGATGCTGCCCATTTCATGTTGGAACAGTTGTCTTTCTTAACATCAGGGACTACAGTGATCAGAGCTGAACAAATTACCCAGATACTGCAAACTATCTGTTGCTAATGAAAGACATGTCAAGTACAGATTACTCCTCTAATTCTACAACCCAAACCAGTCCCCCTCACCACCACCATCACCATCATGATTGAGAAGATGTGATGATGGTGGCATCAATCTTTGTAGTCAATGCACCTGTTCAAAATAATAATGAAGTTGGTAGAAGTGAAAATGTTCAAATGTTACAGCTTTTCTAGTTTTTCTGTCTGTGAAAAAAAACAACTGATGTTTTGCTTGTTTGTCTTTTGTCCCAACAGAATGAGGTGCCCATTCATCACAAGAAAGGAAAATTCAAAATCTACGGTGCTTTTCGAAAGTCAACTCTGATTGTCTCAAACATTACTTACAGAAGTTATTAATAAATATTGTAACTGAATATCGTTCTACTGTTTACTGTTCTTACTTTGAACATCTCTGTCAGCAAATCAGTACAAGTGGATTTAATTACATCACCAAGAATTGAAAGATTAAATTGTGCATGCATATTGTGCATGTTATCTCAGGTGAAACTACGTAACATATATATAAAAGAAAGGTAGGCTGCAAGAAATTGAGAAATTCTGACTTTTATCTGTGCAAAGATTTATTCTTTAAAATCTGAGATTCAAATGTACCCCAGGCCAACTAGATTAGGTATGCCACCAAAATGAAAGCCAAATGATGTCTATAAAGAAGGGGGAACAAACTTTTTACTGGCAAAGAAACATGAATCCACCAGCACAGAGCAAACTTGTCAGTGCATAGCGCAGAGTTTCCATTAGCGTAGTGAAAGATTTGACAGCAAACATGGTAGTGTATTGTTTTGGGATGTAAACCAGAACCTGGAGCTTCCTTTCACTGTCCACCAAAAAATAATAAATAAATAATGGACATGGTAGATGTAACTAGTTTGTAAACTCCCATTTTGAATCCTCAAGTTCGGCATTTTAGCCATCGTAATCCTGGATTTTGGGGCCAGAAGTGACCACATTTGGATGAGGAGCTGTGGAGGAGCAAGGGCTGGATCTGTTTTTAAGTTATTCATCAAAAATGAACCCATAGTTCTACCTTTGAATAAATTTAAAACATTTATGTTCTCTTTTCTAATACATCAGAATGTAAAATTGAAATAGCAGACTTAAAATATGGGGTGGAGTTTTACATGCAGTTATTTTCAAGGATTTTTGTATTGCTTTGTTTTTGTCTTATTTTAACATTTGCACGTACACTTACCACCGTAGATGGGTTGTAGCAGAATTGCCACCTTGTTTTCTTATAATGAAAGTTACACATTCAGCAATTCCAGAAGAGTGCTGTAGTGGTTATTATTACATTGTATTGCAATATTTTGATGATCACATCTTTTTCTACATCTTCTATATGAAGTAGAGAGAGGCTGATAAGGCAGTCTGGCTACAGTCCAGGGATTTATGTCAAGGTGTAATCAGCACAGGTAATGTAAGGACACAGTTGTAAATGTGATATTGTTGCTTGACAATTTCAGTCACTCGTTACACAGAATGACAGCATACACAACACATGCAGGTTCAAAATAAATGTTACCAATAACACTAATAAAGTGTGTGTGATTGTGACTGTGAGGTGGTGAATGGGAAACAGGAGCTGAGCAGATGCAGCAGGTACAGACTGGATGTGGTCAGAAACCTCTCTGCTCTGGGAACACTAGCAAAATCCTTGAGCACTTTAAAAACTGCTTGAAAGTCCTTGCTTTATATCAACCTGTGCTTTAAACTTTTATGTTCTAAAACCTGTAATATACACTTTTTAGAGTATGTTGCACCATTCGTACTGAAAACACCATCTCACACATCTCACAGTCAAATGATACCATGTTCTTAAAATCTCTTAATTCTACAAGCTATGATACACGTTTCTTAGAGTATGAAACAGGACTTTTCTTTGGTATTATGTTACTTTTGTTACCTTGCTTGGTGTTTTGTTATGTAATGCTGCATTACATATTGTTATGATCTCTGACCCTAGAGGTACACAGCAGATAAAAAAAATATTGGCCTTAATGTTGGGTATTTGTTCTTTGCACTTTTGCCTTGCTTTGACATCTTGTTTTTACTTTATTTACTATTTGCTCTTATTTCGTTGTTTAACTTCTCACTCAGTGTGTCTGGGTTTTGCCACTGGATACATGCCTACTTTTTAAGGGACTAGAAATCTCTCCTGCTGGGTGTCTCTCTGATTTGCCTGCTCTACATCCCCCTCAAGTGGTAGGTTGAAACCATAACAAAAAATGTACTCGTGGTTAGTTTACCGATTGTGCACCATAAATGGCATGATTTTGCCCTTGTCAGGAGACAAATAATGATTTGACTCTTTCACTAGAGAAAAATTCTAACATGCATTCACACCGTTCATTGCTTTGTCTTCTAAGCCCCTCTGATCCAGCCTGAACCTTTCTGTTTCTCTGTTGAAAACTGAGGCAGGTTCATCCCAGAGTCTCCTCGGTGGTTGCTCTCTCAGGGAAGAGTGGAGGAGGCTGAAGCCATAATGAGACAGGCTGCTAAGAAGAACAAAGTTGAGGCTCCATGGGGGATCTTTGGAGATTGCAGTGCACATGTAAGTCTGCTTTGACTTAAATTATACAGAACAAGACACAAAATCCTTGATTGAAGACACGTTGTTAGTGCATTCACCCTGTAGGGACAATAATGTCTGTAACAAATTCTTTTAGCAGTTATTGTGGAGTCCGTCACTTCTCTGGACCAAAGTGGTGGACCTACAACCCAACCAGCTTAACTGAAGGTCTCAATATTGTAACCACAGTTCAGTTAGCACAGGTGGAGCCTTCTAATGGACTCTCTGGGTAATACTCTCCTCCAATCCTGAGCACATAACATAGCTTACCAATCAGGATGTGTCCACCTGAATATGTAATGACATCTGCTATCCTACATCCTCTTAAGCTCGGATAGGAGCGACAGGGCCCCTAAGTTGTGGGCTCCACCTGTGCTATTAGAACTAGGGTTATTATATCATAACCTTGCTCTGTCTCATACAGGCTCCGCCCTCTGCTGGAGTCTATGGGTAAGTTATAGGAGCCTGATAAATAAACAAACGCCCTGTCACAACATAATGTTGACACACACACACACTGATCCTGACCAGCTAAAGGTTAGTTTCTTCTTTGTAATCTTGGCCTCTGCACTGGAGCAGTAGGGGAGTAGTATGCAACTTAACTGGTTAGAGCCATGGCATAAACTTGCAGGCATCTGAAGACAAGCATTAGACACCTTGCACACCACGGAGCACAGAAACATGTAGGTGTGTAATGCCCAGAGGGGAGCCAGGTGCAACACAACTGGCATACAACCAACCCCTTTCACCAGTCCATAAATATTGTTTGAGTGACTGTTATAAAGTTGCAACATTTATTGTTTTGCTGAACTAGTATTCTGCCAGCTATTGCACAGATGTTGGAAATAAACTGGATGACCTCTGTGCTGCATCAGTTACCAGCGGGATATCAGCAACTGTAATATCCTTTGATTTATCAAAAACCTGGCCAGCGCCATTCAACCAGGTGGCTCTTTTTCTATACGCCGATCTAACAGAGCCGAGGACTCTGGTATGAGAAGGAGCAGAGTCGAGTGCTTTATGGTGAATAAGGACCGGTTTGACGGTGGTAAGGAGAGGTGTTGTCCCCATCTTGCTATGGATCACTGCATTCGTTCAGAGACGGCTGCAGTGCGACTCTGCCTGTATTTTGGAGGAGTGACCATGTGGCTGTCTTGTTGAGGTTGGGGCATGTGGACAGTTACACCATTCTGCAGCCAGAAACCAAAAATCATTTTTACCACTATGCAAAGAAGGCAAATGATTAATCTCCTCAGTGATGTTTCAGTGCTACGGACAGGGCATGTCCAACTCACACCAGCAAACCCTTCACATAACTAACAGTACTGTCCATGGTTCTGAAGCAATTTACTAAGTTGTTTTGTTAACGTTTTTGTTATCTCATCATGAAAGAACTGCCAGGGATTTACCTGAACTTCCAGTGGGAGGAGAAGTGTGGATGAAGCCACTACCAGGCAACAGGACAGGCATCTGGCGGAGGTGAGTGTGTCTGCAGAAAGTGGCCCCTGAGGTGGAGGTCAAGGGCTCCTCCTATTATTGCAGTTGCACGGATCTATGTGTGGCAGAGCCGATGCTGTCACAAAACCCTAGGGCTGGTTCAGAAAGGCCTCCATCTGAAGGCAGTGGGTTTCAGCCACAGGCTGAGAGATCATGTGTGCTCAACCAACTCCCTGCAG
Organism: Epinephelus lanceolatus; assembly: GCF_041903045.1. Classification (NCBI taxonomy): domain Eukaryota; kingdom Metazoa; phylum Chordata; class Actinopteri; order Perciformes; family Serranidae; genus Epinephelus; species Epinephelus lanceolatus. The sequence goes on from NC_135744.1 coordinate 36,509,768, forward strand.
GCTCTACAGCAGTCTACATGGCTCTGACTTTGGACACATGTTGTTATGGGTGGTATTTTAGCACCACCTTTTAGATGTTTAGTGGTAGTGCACTTCGTCTGTGGCTTTTGCATTCCTGACCGTTCGCCACTAAAGCCTGTTCTTGTTGTCATGTTCAAGGATTTTTTTTGTCTTGCACTGTTTTATCTATTTTTACATTTATACATATCATCTTACATTGTGAAGATGAACTGATGAACACAAGACATTCACTAAAAGCTGTTAATATATGGTTTAAGTGTCAGGCAAAGCTCACATCTGTTACAAAATGTATTTTGGTTACAGAAATAAATGTAGATATGTTTAATGCATACAGGCTGCAGGCTTATTATCCTTTTTTTTTAAATTTAAGATATTTTTATGGGGATTTTTTGCCATTGGTTGATGGGACAGTGGAGTGTGGGGGAGGGGGGGGGGGAGGGGGAGTGGCATGCAGCAGAGGGCTGCAGGCTGGAGTCAAACCCGGGCGGCAACGGCCTTGTACATGGGGCGCCTGCTCTACCACCGACGCCTCAGGCTTGTTATCCTTAATGGGGAATAACACGAAATACTGGTTAGACGGCTGTTAATAAATGTTTAAGTAGTCAAGCAAAAGGAGCAAAGTTCGCTTATTTCTTGTCCTTATCTGACACAAGTGACTGTTCAACAAGCTTTTACATGAGAAAAGTAACTTTTAGATACCTTTGTAATGTGTAACCTGGTGAGGACAATAAAAAACAGGATAGCAATTTGGCTTTGAGAACTCTCAGAATGGGTATGACACGAAAGCTTTTCCACTGTTGTAAGCTGCAGTTTTTTTCAGACCTGTTTCTGTTTGAACTAGAATAAGAGTGACGTGTTTAATGTTGTTGCATTCTGCAATAGCTATAACATTGGAGTGTAGTGTTTCCTAGCACAAATAATTGCTCGGGAAAGGTAAACTTTCACTGTAACTTTGCTTTTTTTTCATCATCCCTTTGGTACGCATGCTTCATCTAGTACAGGGCGTGGCTAGCTTCCCAGTGACATGAAGGCAAACTCGTCTGTTTTTTTCTGTTGCCGTTGAAAAAGAAGTGGTCTACAGGTTACAGGCTGTGGAAGAGATCGTTAGGATTCTGATATGAAGAATTATGATGACACCATATCTTTTCTGGGTCAGTGGGGCAGCTTTCAGCAGACTGTCTTCTTCCTGCTCGGTGTCAGCATCATGCCCAATGGATTTGGAACTTTGTCTCTTGTCTTCTTGACTGCTACTCCCAGTCACCACTGTCTGGTTCCTGAGGTTAACCTGTCCCAAGATTGGCGCAATGCTATCATCCCGATAGAGGTAATTAGGTTTTTTGAACCTTTGCACATTGAACAGAAATTGAGCTATTGAAAAAATGCCTTGTTGTGGTCATGGCAGGCATTTTACCGACATAATTGAATTTTGTAGGGTTAAGGTCCATCCAACCTCAATCTGTTAGATTCTGACATATTTGATGCCACTGCGAGTGCTTGTCCACAGCAGTATCCTCCTTGGTACACTGCTACGCCAGTGCGTCCTTAGTTTGGGGGATTTGCTCCATTCCTCTTTCTCTATTTATGAATAGCTCAGGACGAGCTTGACTGATGTTGAGTTGGTTGCTGTTGAGTTCATTGAGGATAACGCAATGGAAACGACCTCCTCTGGAATGCTTTTTGGAGCCTTTGACAGAGCCATAATGCCTTTGTCATGATATCATTAACATTCCAGCTATCCCATGCAGTCTTCTTTGCCCTAGTTGGAAATACAGATACTGTATCACAGCTACTGAAGGCAAGTTACGCAGTATGGGCCTTGGATTGCAAGAGACTTGGAAATTTCATGGGCAGGTATGTATCTTAAGTTCTTGCTCGTTGCAAATGCCACCCACAGCCCCTCAGTGTCCAGCTCTGAGAGATGTGCAGAGGCTAGGACCACAACATCTGTGTCTACATCTTCTTCTGGGTGAGATGATAGAGCACTGGGTGTGCAAGTGGAAATGACCCATGCAAGTGGCAGCCAAACAGAGGCTTTTATACTGTATCAAAGGCTCTGAAAAATGTTCCAGAGAAGGTCATACCCATTCTGGAGCACTTCACAATTCTCCTCTAATCTCACCAACAGCCAGCTCAACACTGATCAAGCTCCTCTTGAGTTCACAAAAAAGGAATGGAACAAATCTCCCCAAAGAAAGATGCACTGGTACAGAAACCCTGAAGAGCAGTGTACCATACTGTAGGGGACAAGAACCTGGGGGGGCACCTAATATGCCATCTCCAACAGACGTGTGTGGTCATACAGCGCAGGTACTGTAAGGACACAGTTGTCAATGCCATGTTAATGCATCACAATTTCACCCCATTTCCTGTGTGTATTATTGTGACTGTGAGGTGGTGAATGGGAAACAGGAGCTGAGCAGATGCAGCAGGTACAGGCTGGATGTGGTCGAAAATCTCTCTGCTCAGGGATTCATTCCTGGCAGGGACGTCAACCTCACTGACCTGGAGCAGGAGGGCTGTGTGGATGGGTGGAGCTACAGCAAAGACATCTACCAATCCACAGTTGTCTCTGAGGTAAGAATGTACATCGAGCATGGGATCGTTGTTGGTAGAATTTAAGATCTAGTATAGTGGCAACATCAGAAATAGTAACTGAACTATAGTGATGTAAAACCTGACCAGATCACATCATACACTCTGTGGACAGAGGGATAATTGTCCAACTGTGTACACAACTCGTTACAGTCTTGCTCAAGAAGGAAAATTGGTTGGTTTTTCAGCAACCATTTGATTTAGGTCCTTTTTCTTCATTAACAGCGAGATACCGCATGCTTTTGCAAGGTGGGGAAAGTCCCAACCAGTGAGAATGTGTTCATAATGTTAAATATAATTAGTGAAAACTAAGTTAAGACAGGCTTAAACAGATTAGCAGCTTCATAACATCATTTAGATCTATGGAATTAAACAACCTGTTCTCACCCCGGAGTCACTTGGGCAGTCTTCCTGTGACGAAAAAAAGCTGTGCTTTAACGTTGGCGTGATACATGACATGACTCGTGGCTGTTTTGATTTAATGGCGTCAGGGGGAAGTGCGGTGGGACAAGAATGAAAGTGAAGGCGGCGAAAGTCCGACAAGGGCAGGTGTGAGGGGTGGTGGATGGCTCTAACACCGAGAGTGGTGTTTGTGTCCTGTAAGATTATAATGCCAAACCCGGTTCTGTTTTCCTAAACCAACCACGTGTTTTGTTGCCTAAACCCAACCATGTGCGTTAGTTGTTGGAGGAAAAAAAAACATAAATTTCTGTTGTTGTACTGACCCAATGAGTTTATTTTGAAGGAGACTGCATGTAAATGGTATTTGAAAGAAGACAATGCATGTAACAGGCATAACTCTACACGGTGTCCCAGAACATCAACCAACGCACCCAGGGTACCTTTCACGTTGTATCTGGACGTGTAAGGTCAGTGACCAAACATTAATATGTGACGAGGTCTGAGTGAGAATGCTGTGAGTTGACACATGACAAGTTACACAGTGATCTCTTTATAGTGTGTTAACACTATGATGAAGGGGTCAGTGCACTGAAGTGTTGAAGCAGTTTTTATAATAATACCATGGTATTATAAGAAATTGCTTGATTTTTTTATGGAAAAACAAGTTAACCAGATACATGTTATTAAAGGGATAGTGCACCCAAAAATGAAAATTCAGCCATTATCTACTCACCCATATGCCAACGGACTGCTTCTCTGTGTGCGCGCTCAGGGTGATCGGTGATCTCTGAAGAGCAGCAGTCTCGTCAGTACTGATGTCCAGATTCTCAAGTGCAGGCATCACCAATTCCCAGTCTGAGCAGCAAAGACTTTCCTCATCCGTTGGCATTGCTTTGCATTTGAAATAACTACACCACCAGGTTTCCAGTGCTCGACTCCGGTATTCTACGGCTGGCTGAGGGTTAGGCTCATGAGCTGCGGCGACTGCTTCGTCCAGTAGCCTGAGTTTCGTCCATATACTCGGGCTCAAACAAATATGGCTCAACAAAGAAATGCTGTTCCTCCTCAGTTTCAAAGTCTTCAGACATGTTGGGCTGTCCTTTGCTAAAAGACCGTAGTGCAAATTATATTTTAGCTCTGTGGTTACGTTGTCTCCCCCTGCGGTGCACGTGTCACGTGATGTAAACATGGGTGAGCAAAACTCATGCTTTCGCTGGTCTCGCGCAGGTGCGCACACGTGAGCGCGGAGCACAGAGAAGCAGTCAGAGCTACAGGCTACAGTGAGGCTAAAAACAGAGCTCATATGACGTTTTTCGAAACAACTTTTTATGTCGGGGCTGCAGCACACTTGGATCACTACGGATGAGCAGTATGGAGATACTTTGTGGATTCAATTTTGTGTTCTTGGACGTTAGTCTGGGGCACCGTCTGCCATTAGGTGTGCTAGCTGCTCCCCCCACCGATCTCCACAAGGGATGTGAGCACTCTAAAACTTCACCAGGGCCTCCGTCGGCATATGGGTGAGTAGATAATGGCTGAATTTTTATTTTTGGGTGCACTATCCCTTTAAGGTTTCTGCCAAAAGGAAATGAAGTCAGACAGCAGGTAAACATGTTACCATGTGGCTGCTGAACTTCTCAGAAGTTAAGAGAAACAGGGTTAAAAGGCTTACATTCACCAAATGGCCTTTACCATGGACTCTCACAGTCTGTAAATTTAAGTGTTTAATTGTTCCTGCATGGATATTGCAGTTTGACCTGGTGTGCAGGGATCAGTGGAAGGAGCCGCTCACCTCCACAATTTTCTTTCTGGGATTTCTATGTGGATCCTTCGTCTCAGGACAGCTCTCAGACAGGTACTGAAAACACCATCTTACAGTCAAATGATACCATGTTCTTAAAATCTCTTAATTCTACAAGATATGATACACATTTCTTATGTAACAAGACTTCTCCTCGGTATTATGTTACCTTGCTTGGTGTTTTGTTACGTAATGCTGCATTACATATTGTTATGATCTCTGATCCTAGAGGTACACAGCAGATAAAAAAGTATTCCTTAATGTTGGGTTTTTGTTCTTTGCACTTTTGTCTTGCTTTAACATCTTGTTTGGGTGCCTGCTGTGCAACAGCAAGGCAACTATATATAGTCTGTTGCGTTTATTCTTATACTTCTTAAACCTCTTCCTCTTCTTCCACCTCATTTTTTGTCATGCCACTCCTCCCGCAGCATTGCCAACATGTAGGTAAAAGATACGTCAAAACGTGCAAAATTATCAGGAGTGGTGTGATGTGACCTTTCTCTGAGATTCGCCAAATGGTTTTTATGAAAATCGCAAAAAAAACCTATGTAAATATTTTATAGTAGGTTTCTATGGGACAGAGCTAGAGTGTGTGACATCATCGCTGTGTGGAGGAGCTGAAAGATATTCCAAAAAAATTCTGAACAAATTGCTCTCACTGCCACAGTTTTCACTGTACATACACAATTCACACATCAAATTGTAGGAAAAATTGTGCTTGTCACAGAGATGTGACAATGGAATCACACACACTTACACATTTGGCTCAATGAGCCTCCAAGTAAAGGGAGAGCCATTTTTTGGTTTATTCACTCCTATAGGCCCGTTTCCACTGAAGAAGTTTCCTGGTACTATTTGGGGGGCAGGAACTACGACAGGAACGTCCTCTCCCTCGGCCCTCTCAACCGCCGTGTCTCCACTGAGAGAGCAGAGTAGGGGGAAGGTTCCTGTAAAGTTACCGGGCTCTGTATGTGACGTAATCATTGTGCGACCATTTTGACCGGGGTGACGTAGGGGCGTAGGGACGCCGTTAGCCGTTAGCGGTGTCTGTAATAACTCCAGTCAAGGTCTGTGAAAAAAATATTTTTTCCAGCGGATTTCTTAGTTACAACATGATTGAGCTAACTGGAGTAGTTTCATGTCGTATCCGACGACGGGAGGCTTTTAACAGATGACGTCCTGATGTTAGCTTTGCTGCTGCTGTTAGCTGTCCCTGTCAGCTGATGCTTTCTAGACATTGTGATTTCCCAAAACTGAATAAATACCACACATAGCAACACAAAACTGCTTTGCTAGCTCAATCATGTTGTAACTAAGATATCCCATGGAAAAAATATTTTTTTTCACGGACTGTGACTGGAGTTATTACAGACACCGCTAACAGCTAACGGTCAGCCCAGCTAATCTACGATAACCATGTTATTAATTACAAAACGTCACATCCTGCCTTGAGTATATCCAATCAGCACCAAGTAATCCTCAAGCCCCAGCCAGGAGTTTCTCTGGGCCGTTCTGAGTACCTACTCCGAGGCAGGGACTTGTTTAGCCCCTGTAAAATTCCCGGAACTCTGTCCTTCAGGGGTGGTTCCTGCGGTGGAGACACGCACCAACCCAGCCCCGTAAAATTACCCCGAAGTTCCTGTGGTGGAAATGGGCCTTATGTATATGTGTATAAATAGCCGGGGACACCAGTTTTCTAACCTGTGAACATGATCACATTTTTGGCACCACAATAATAAAACAAAAATTTAGGCATTTGGGTGAATCTCCTCTCTCTGGTGGTATCTATATGTTAATGATTGGACTCATGGTTTTGGCAGGAAAAGGAAGAGTTTGAGAGGTTTCAACTCTATTAAAGCAGTTGCCTGCTCTGAGCAGATGACTGCCCCTCCTCCCTCCACTCTCTCAGAGGGCTCCATTGATTACCATAGCAAAGACCACTGACACAAACTCACAGAGATGTTGGTGTGTGTGTGTGTGTGTGTGTGTGTGTGTCTCTCAGAGATGACAGCAGCAGATTCTCCATTTTAAACAGCATGTAAACATTATATATCAGAGCTTTGCATCTATCGTATACGACTTCAGACTTGACTACTAATACAACTGTTGCTTTACTGTTACGTTTGGGATTATACATGTGAAATACATATTGTGAAGTATTGTAAATACATATAATATTATACACACGTAATGTTCAGTACCTGTTGTACATGTAGTATGCAGCACTTCTTGTAAGCAGAACAGTGACTCAGCTACTGCTACTTAGTACTTGGTGGCACTTGGTGTTTCTTGCAAAATTTTCTATTTAAAAAAAAAAATCTTAATTGTTGTTTGACTTCTCACTCTAGGTTTGGAAGAAAGCCTGTTCTCTTTGCCACCATGGCCATTCAGACAGTTTTTACCTTTGCTGAAATCTTTTCACCTTCTTGGACGGTGTTCTCCAGCCTCATCTTCATCAGTGCTGTCGGACAGGTCTCCAACTATATATCTGCTTTTGTGCTGGGTAAATGTGAACATTTCATGCTCCAGTAACAACAGATATTACTGTTATACAACAGTTAGTGACTTTAAATGTACAGACAGCATATTGTGTGTAATGTGTCTTTTTGTATCACCACTGATCACTACTATTGTCATGTATTACCTGCACTACCGCATTGAATTACTCTCTTTCTCTTTTTGTGCAGGCAGTGAGATCTTGACTGGAAATGTTCGTGTCCTGTTCTCATCTATGGGTGTGTGTGTGGCCTTTGCCTTTGGCTACATGGTGCTTCCACCCATTGCCTACTTTTTAAGGGACTGGAAATCCCTCCTGCTGGGGTCCACTCTGATTTGCCTGATCTATGCCCCCCTCTGGTGGTAGGATGTACTCATAACAAAAAATGTACCGGTATTCATGGTCAGCTTAGTCTGAGTGGGTGGAAGTTCGCTGCATAGATCAGCCTCCCATTGGGTGGAAGGAGCCACCCGCTGAAGTCCCACCCTACCACCTCCGGTTGTGTAGCAGTTTTCAACACGTCCTTTACTAACTTTTGCGGTGTTTGATCTTGCGGGGATGTAGCCATTTTTCTGCCATGGTTCGCATCCTGTAGGCGTTATTTTTGTGGGCGTGTTACACCAAAACCTGTTTAACCCTGGCAATATTTTTGCAAGCGCACCGTTGATGTGGCACCGGCAAGAACGATTGTGATTGGTTTAAAGAATTTTAAAAAGCCGGGGCGTTTTTTCCTCCAATCTTAAAGTGAGAGTCGGCGCAGCCAGACCTTTGTTTTCTTGAGAAAGGTCTGGTGAGCGAGACTATAGTCAGCTTAGCTACCATGCACCATAAATGTCATGATTTTGCTCTTGTCAGGAGGCAAATAATGATTTGACTCTTACACTAGAGAAATATTCTAACTTGCAGTCACCCTCTTTGTTGCCATGTCCTCTAAGCTCCTCTGATCCAGACTTTCTGTTTGTCTGTTGAAAACTGAGGCAGGTTCATCCCAGAGTCTCCTCGATGGTTGCTCTCACAGGGAAGAGTGGAGGAGGCTGAGGCCATAGTGAGAAAGGCTGCTAAGAAGAACAGAGTCGAGGCTCCACTGGTGATCTTTGAAGATTGCATTGCATATGTAAATCTACTTTCACTTTAAATCATGCAGAACAAGACACAGAGGCCTGCTTGAGGACACATATTGTTGGTGCATTTACCCTGTAGGGACAATAATGTCTGTAACAAATTTCCTTGCATTTCTTTTAGCAGTTATTTAGATATTTTATTCTGGACCCAAGTGGTGGAAAGACAGATCGACCAGCTGAAACAACAAACTGGTTTTCTATCTTGCAGGCTGATGAGACAGAGATGCACTCCAAGGAACAACACAATATCTTCGACCTGCTGAGGACAAAAAACATCAGGAACATAACTCTTATTCTGTGCCTTATATGGTGAGTATCCAGTCTGAGAATTTCACCAAACAGACAATTAGATTTTAGGCTTCTGCTTGGTTATACATTCAACAAACACAATTGGCAGTATTCACCGGTGGGAGGCCACTGAGTTCATGTCTGTGTCACTGTCGTCATAACTCCTGTTAGTTAGTCCCAAACCTCCCAGTGAAGCTCCTCACTGGGAGGTGAAAAGAATTGTAAAAAATGTTAGACAGTAACACAGCAATAAATAACACATTACAGTTATGGGATTACTTGATTTGGCAATGAGTAGTGTTCTGGATAATGATTTGCAGGGAAATTGTACTGGATTGTAGACTGCACAGATGCTTATAAAGTGGTTCCTCTGAGTATTCTTCTAAATTTACATGTCATTAAAAAAAAGAATGAAGTTTAAATGTCTGCGTAACTGCATACTCACAGCAGGTATGCATTGTGTGGTACCAGCAAACACCTGCATAGGTGCTTTTTTGGGCCTCTTTGTAGCTTATGTCAGTTGTTATCCTAAGAAATTTAATTCTTAAAATATCCATTGACACTGATCAACTAATCAGTGTTATAAATGTTTATTCTACTTCATTCTACTATATTTTCGTCTTCACAGGAGCACTTTGAATACTGGATACTACGGCCTGTCCCTGAACTCGGCTGAGCTTCATGCTAACCCGTACATAAGCAGTTTCCTCTCAGCAGCTGTGGAGGTACCAGCATACATTTTCTGCTGGGTGGTAGTGCGATACTTTCCACGACGACTGTCTGTCACCTGTCTCTTGCTGCTCGGAGGAGTGTCACTGTTCTTAATTCAACTGGTACCCCAAAGTAAGCAGTGTCATGACATGGTGCATCACGGTACTGTCATGTTTCTGAGCAAGTATTTTTGGGCCTAACAAAAGTACACAACATTGCACTCATATATCATTGTCAGACTCACAATGGACAGTATGAAAATATAGTGATGCAGAACCAGAGATATCATTTTCATTCCACACATTACTCTCAACTGTTATCTGGCACCTCCATTACCCATAATGCAATTCTACTGCCAACAGTTCAGTCGGCAATCCGGGGAGTTATGGTATTAGCAGCTAATAATGTAGCCTTGAGCTGTTAGCCTCAAACAGAGATGAGGAGCAGGGTAGGCTATAAAGGTATGGTAAGCTTGATTCTTTCCCTCCGAGGGCTTTTTCATTTTCAGACTAAGTCTACAGTCCCAGCTGTGGCTGACTCAAGTGACATCATTTGAGGCAGTTTCTCATATTTCAAGCAGCTCCCTCTGGAACCAAAAGGTTTTCTGCAACTTTTTTCACATAGGCTATGCAGTAGTATTTCCTAAGACCTGTAAACAGACTCTGACTTGTAAAATCAGCAGAATTTCCCTTTATGACAGTTTGTAAGTTAGAAGATTGTCAAAGGGGCTCTATGCAAAATTCTGAGCGTATCAGCTGTAGCCTATAGACACAGTTCTCAACATGGAAGTGGCTGAGCCAGCAGCTAGCAGCTAATGGTGCTAACTCCATCAATGGCACTAAACAACAGCAACAGTGCTGACAGAGTTAAAGTTGTTTACCTGGGGAATCTGTACCAGAGTAGATCATACATTGACAGACTTTCTTTTCTGCTTCATGCTCCTCTTAGACAAACCATTTTTTACGTTTCAGGTTTATCAGATCTGGCTGTTGCTCTGGAAATGGTGGGTAAATTTGGTTTGTCCACCGGTGCAGCCCTGATCTATATCTACACAGCAGAGATTTACCCAACAGTGCTGAGGAACACTGCGACAGGGACATGCTCGTCTGTTTCCAGAGTGGTTATCTGCATTATGCCCTTTATATTAAAGCTGAGTAAGTAAACTGGTCTTAATAGTAAATATAGCAAGAAGCAGCAATGATCAGGATCCAAGCACATTGCAACCATCAAGTCTGTTTCTTACTCAATTGACAGAACTCTTGATTTTAATTCAAATATGTAGCTTATGACCTCCTGTGAAAATGTGTTTCACATAACTACATTTGTTTTTCATTTTTATTTTGTCCATGCATCCCATGTCTAGGTATCTATTTAAAGTAATGCTTCTATGTGACAAGTGTCAAAACTCATTCTGGAAAATGCAAAGTTCTATCTCACACAAGCTCCGCCCTCTACTGGATTCTAGTGGTAATACTCCTTCAATCACAAGCATAAATTCACCCACTGAGATTTGCATAAACATAGCCTGCAAATCTGGACGTGCCCACCCAAATATGTGCAGACCCCACAGTACATAAGGCAGCACACGAGGTAACTCGGCCAAGGCCGGGCTACTCTCTCCGGTTCTGACGCCTTCCTCCTCCGTTCAAGGAGGTAAATCTAACCTCCCAGAAAGAAATAGATTACCTCCCTGCAGAGATCCAGGACCTGTTACAAAAAACAGACTGTGTCTGTCATCCCCACTCACGACAGACAGAAGACAGAACAGGACGACCTGGATACTGGGGGTCCCTACAACACCTGTTGCAGGGAACAATGCTGTGACGAGTGACCTGCCACATAACGGTGTTCATGACGGCGTCCCTGACAGGTTGGGGAGGGACCTGTCTGGAGAGAGTAGTAGATGACGTGTGGCCTCCAACTGAGGTCCGACACATCAACTTCCTTGGGATAAAGGCAGTATTTTTGTCCTCCAACACCTCGTACTCTTTGACACAGGGGAAGCATGTATTGGTTTGAACCAACAACTGCAACGTGGTGGCCTACATCAACAGACAGGGTGGAGTTCGGTTTGCTGCCCTGCTGAGGATGGTGGAGAGCCATGTCAAGGAGTGGTTTGCTACCAGATGAGTGGAGGCTTCACCACATGGTGGTGAGGCAGATCGAGACTCTGATCGGGAAAGGAGAAGTGAATCTGTTTGCCCGCTGGCGCAACACTCACTGCTCGAGATGGTTTTCTCTGGCACCACAAGATGATCCCCCAAACATGAGCCTGTGTGGACAAATTTGCAAATGTGCCATGGCCAAGAAAACTTCATGCCCCTCCATGTCATCTTTCCCCTGTTGGAGAGTGAGCCAGGAGCAGTTGTCAGTCATTTGGTAGCCTCAGGTCTCTGCCCAGCACTGTGGTATGCAGAAATGACTCAAATGGTGAAGGCCTAGCCCTGGACCATCCCCCAGTTCAGGAGGACTATATGATAGGTGCATTGTCAGGCAGGCTGAGGAGGGCTAGATCATCTGTGCAGATTGTGCAAAAAGAAGTAGAAAGAATAAAAAGGAGTGCCGCTGCTTAGACCCCTAATTAATAGCATTGTTGAACCTGAATTTTTCTTAGTGTATTGACAAATTTTCACATAGCAACTGATTTTACCTATTTTTAATTTGGATGCTTCGGCGAACACATAGAGTAAATGCTTGCATTGCACATAAGCAGGACTCAGGACCTCCCTCATCCTAATTTTCTCCTCTCCTTGTACAGGTGTATACTTTAAGTACCTGCCTTATATAATCCTGGGGACTCTGTCTGTTGTGTCTGCCTTCGCTGCTCTCTTCCTGCCAGAGAGTTTTGGACGACCTCTACCTCAAACTATTCAAGAGATGCATAAGAGAGAACGTTGGGTTCTTAAAGGAATATAAAGCCCCTATGTGTGGATTTGACTTTGGCAACTCTAAAAGGTATAGTCACAAAAAGACAGAATGACATATGAATTTATAAATTCTTAACATAACAATCATCAAAAATCAGCTCAGCTGTTTAGGTTTAGGTAACTTTAGGGTTTGCCTTAAGAGCTTTACTAGAGTATATACAGTATGTGTTAGGCACTGTTGTTACAATGTGAGAAGGTCATTTCAAATGTCAGCCCAGGTCCTCTCTCTGTAAAGGGTCATGCTTCTCCCAAGTTAAACACATTAGTTGTTTGTGGATTTTAAATTTTGAGGCCAAAAAGGCAGGTGCTTGAGCACCACTATTGGTCCATCTGTTGGTGGCTTCCTGTCGTGGATTTGTCCATGGATCCTGTTCAGTTTATGTTAGAATAGTTGTCTTTCTTTGCCTAAGGAACTACAGTCATTGTAGCTGAACAAATTACCCATTTGTTGTACTTCAACTACTGAAAAACATGTGACATGTAATAATTTTAGTGTGTGTTTGAGGTTTGTCCCCAGAAAAACCAACTTGACTAGAATATAGCGACTAAAACAACAAGAGTATTATTAAATATAACAACCAATGCTGATCCCCCTTATCATCATTAGGCGCTGTCATCATCATCATCATCATCATCATGACTCTGAGATGATGTGATAATGATTACAACAGTTTTTATAGCGCATCTTTTTAAATTTTCCTGTATGCTGAAAACTAACTCATGTTTTGTTTGTTTGTCTTTTGTCCCAACAGCACGAAGAGTCCATTCATCACAAGAATCAAAAGATATGGTGCTTTTCGAAAGTCAGCTCTTTACATGAGTTACTAAGCATACGATTCCTTCTATTTACCATTTTTATGATCAAACATTTCCATCCCATAAGTTCAGTCAGAACAAGTGGATTCAATGGCATTATATGACATTTCACTGCACTCTATGCATGTTATCTCAAATCATAAAGATGTCTACAAAATATCCATGAAAAATTGAAGTGTGAAACATACACAAGTAAAACTGTAGACTACTGGCTCTGTTATTTTATGGAACTATTTTCAGTAAACTTTTACAGTAAACAGCAGTATTATGTCATGGTATTAGTCACATTGGCACTGAACATGTATAATGCTTAGTTAATTTAAGGCACACCTATCATCTGAATAACTGTCAGGTTTCGTGGTTCTATTAAAGTCACATACTTTCACAAATCCAGAGACAATAACAACTCTTTTAGTTATTCTTTAAGAGTGTCCGTGATGTTTGTCCAGTTATTTTCCTTGAACTGTGTATCACTGCTGCTCCTTGTTCAAGGAGACTTCATTTCATCATTGTGTGAGTCTATAAAATGTCTTCTGACAGCATCCAGAGTAAAAACAAAGCAATTATACAGTTGCAGTAATGAATTACAGACATAGAACAGTGCAGTCCAGGCCAGGTTTTAAACTTACTGTAGGTGAACTACCTTACACAGTTTTGCTTAAATTGTCCTGCATCAGGATGGCTGGCTGACCTGCTCACACCTTAAGAATGAGCCTCAGATGACAGAGAAACAGGGTATCTCCTGGAAACTGAACTACTGCAGGAATGGCGTGCACTTTTCAGCACTGAAAGAATTACTGAATTCCAAAAAATTACACTAATTTTCTATAAGTTACAACAAGTAGGTCTGAAGCATTTATTAAGCACAATATTTTTCATATGCATTGCAATACGTATACTGCAATCTCTGGCTGTTGTGTCAGCCTTTGCTGCTTTTCCCTTCTTTCCAGAATGATTGGATGACTTCTACCTGAAACTATACAACAGATGCAGAAAAGAGAAAGGTAGGCTGCTGAAGAAATACACCTGTGTTGGGAAGCTAAGATATGATAGATGGTTTATATGTGTAATAGCTATGTTTACAGTGTGGTACTGTAAGAGCTCCTACACCACTGGCCAGAGTAAGCAATTGTTTGCCAATATGGTCAACATATTACCTCACACTTGCTTCCTCTGCCCCAAAGTGGCCAAAAAAAAAAATCTGTTTTGTAGGTTGAAGGTGTAGAGGCAGATAATGTATCATTTTATACCAAAGGTGAAAAAATAAGGTCAGTTACACAAGGTTTAGGAAGCAGCTGGTCAAGGGATATCGGTATGCAGTGACCTCTTGGAGAACCCAGCCGCGCACAGTGACTGAGATTTTCAGGGTGTTTTTATCCTAGCCAATTCAGAATTTGTCTGTCATTTTTCTGCCTGTCACCCCACGCAGGGAGGATGCTCTTAGGAGTCACCACAAACAGTCATCTCTGAAGGGAAGATGGCGGTCGGCTGTGACTCCGAGGTGACTCCCTGCGTGGGGTGACAGGCGCGCCAAACAAAAGGTAAGGACTTTTAAAACTCCTTACACAAATTCTGAAGTGGTTGAGATAAAAACACCCTGAAAATCTCAGTCACTGTGCGGGGCTGGGTGCTCCAAGAGGTCACTGTATACCGATATCCCTCGCAGACAGAGAACTTGTCAGGGGGAGGGAGAGCAAAGGAGAAAAGAGAGCCAGACTTCTGTGCACAGAACAGCTGCTAAGAGACGAGCTAAACTCAAGAGAGTGAAGCAGAATTTGATTGTGAGTGATTGGCATTGTGTCTAAAACGAAACAGCCAGAAGTTAAAAGAGCAGCTGGGTAAATAGACGGTTGGTCAAGCCTGAGGGGGGCCAAGTCGTGTGTTGGAAGTCTAGAGAGACTTCGGGTCCAGAGGGACCCAGAGTAAATCCAGAGGGATTTAAGAGGTCTAAGAGAGACCAGGATTAGAGTCCAGAGGGATTTAAGAGTTAGTTTCAGGCAGTCTAGAGAGACCGAGATCCCATGTCCAGAGGGATATAGTTTAGATAGGGATTTTTATGCGAGTCTAGAGAAAGACGGCGCAGACTTTGTCAGGTTTGAGTGAAACCTGAGGCTTCTTGCTATTTCCGGCAATTGGAGAAATAGCTACCCCCACTTTGACAGTTTTGAGTGAAAACTGTGGCCGAGGTTCGGGCAATCGCAGAACTAATTCACTGTTGAGCCGAGTGTTGGCAGTAACGATTAGTGGCACAAATTGATGACTCTAAATTCAGAAAGGGTGCCAAGAGATAGGAGCGCCGAGAGAGGCAGTTAAGCTCCTATGAACCAGGAGATGGTCTGAAGAGAAGAGATCATAAGCTGATATAGACAATAAAATATAGAAAAAGGCCTATAAATAGAGAAAATATAAATGAATCCAGCTGGAATAAAATACGGATAACACCAGTATAGTAATCACCTCATGCACATGAATCCAAATTGAACAATCTAAAGATGCAAATTTCAGATAAGGCAAAGTATTTTTTGTGTGTGTGGAAAACTGTCTATTTGGATGTCATATGAAATACTGTGTAATTGCTTGTACGGTGTGTTGAGCTCATGTATGAATGTGTGAACTGAAACATAAAAGCTCTGTGTAGATTTGAAACATAAGTGTGATAACTGAGTGTATGAACTGCAGTATGTGTATGTGTCTGTATATGTGTGTGTAAGACTCTGGGCTGGATGCCAAGAGCGCCAAGCAGAAGGGAAATGTTAACCCTTAATTGTAAGATGGGAGCGTGAGGTGTGCAGTATCTGAGAGAAGCGTATGAAAGCTGTGTCCAGAGTGTGAATGTGTTTGTGTTGAAGTAAGACAGAAGAGAGTGCGCCTGAGACAATAGTAAAGTTGGAATTTGCGTTGTGTTGAGAGGGGAAGATTGGTGTGTGTGGTGTCCGAGTGGAGGCTGAAAAAGAGAGAAAGAAATAAGTAAGTGTGTTGTTTGTCCGAGTCTGGAAGAGAGAAGGAGAAAGTGTGTTTGAGGAAATAGTTGTATAGAGAGTCGGATTTGTGTGGAGAGAAGTTGTCCCATAGACAGCTGAGAACAGACTGAGGCAGTAATCGATGAGTAAGCTAAGGGGGGAAGAGCCTGGGGACACAGACACAGGCTTTCTAAAAATAGTTTAGGTGCACTACAGCACAGTCCCCTCCCAGCCCCTCCTTTCAAGAGCGCCAGCAAAAGTTAAAAGTTTGAGCGTTTTTCTTTTTTTTTTTTTTTCCTACAAACCAAAAAAACTTAAAGGGGAGCAAATAGGAAAAGACACATAACAACACATAAGAACACAAATTTACATAAAACAATTGAACTACAATCTGAAACAATGCACCCAACACCAGTAGCTCTGCTGGGAAGCAAAAATCCCATTTTGAAAGACATCCAGAAAATTTTAGAGAAATGGGAAAAACGAACCAAGGGATTAGAATACCCTTGGCCGAAGGGAGGCACGTTTGATATGGTGGCTTGTGAGAGTATGGAAACTAGAATAAGAGACTACAAACCTAAAGACAAATCAAAGAAACGTCAAGAAAAGAGAGAATTGGAATTGAAAGTTTTGAAGCTGTTCAAAGCTGAAGGTCAAAACTATAGGGCAAAGATGAGACAAGGCCTTATGAAATTAAAAAAACAACGTAGGGAAAGAGAAGGGTCAGGAAGATGAGGAGGAGGAAGAGAAAGAGCTCAAAAGGAATCTCAGAAACAGAGCACTACTTAAAAAACAGACAGATACAATGATGAGCACTATATGGCTCCATTCTTAATAAAGGGGACCCAGGGACATTATATCCCGTGGCAGACCCTCGATCTGACCGGCCTGGTCTCCAGACTCCCTGATATTAACAACAGGGCCTCAAAGTGGATCAGAGCTTTTGAGGAAGCTACCATTGGCAAATTGTTGGCTTTGGGGGATGTGAAGGTGGTGTGGGCTCAAACTCTCGGAGCCTCGGCAATGGAGAACATGCTGAGGCACAATGGGTGTGAGTGGATGATAAGTCCCATGGCTGATGGAACTGAGTTTGATGCCTATCATGGGAAACTGTGGGCAGCACTGAGGAGAGAGTACCCGACATGAGTTGACCTTAAGGCATTGCGGGGTGAACCCTTTACAGAAACTGATAATCCTGCAACATACATAAACAATCATTTGAAAAGATGGAGACAAGAGACTGAGGAAGACATCAGGCAGAGCCAGGTGTTAACGACTCTGTTCAGAGACAGTCACTGACGCGCTCCCCACCCCAGTCCAGAGCAGACTGAGGGACGTAGTGGGATTAACAACAATGCCGCACAGACAATTTTGTGAAAGTGTGATCCACGCAGTGGAAAGACACAGAAAGATGAGCAGAGGATGAAAGAGCAGGATAGAGACGTCCAGAGAAAACTAGCACAGCTGCAACTAAGCGAGCTGCAGAGCAAGGGCAAAGCGAACACTCAAGCGCCAATTATGGCTGAAAAAATGAACCCCACACTAACGAACACACCCACCGCACAGCCAACACAACCACTGCAACCACCCCCAGTTGTCAATGTCTACCCGCAGCCATTCACACAGCCATATCCACCGCCTGGAGCATGTTGGCAGTGTGGAGAGCTTGGCCACAGAGCAGTAGCCTGTCCACAGGCGGGCCCCGGACGGGTAGAAGGGAGGGGGGATTCGGAGCCACTCGGAGAGGGGGGAATGGCACCAGTGGTGTCCCTGGAACCTATGATTACACCAGAAGACATTATACTAATACGAGAGGAAGCAGGTCAGGGCGAGCATAGACTATGGCTCAAGAGAGGAGCAGCACAGGACGAGAAAGGTCTTTGGAGGTCCCCTGAGGGACTTATAGTTGCACCAGTGACTCGGTTAACCATTTTGATCTGAGAAACCCACGGTGTTGCATACATTTATGTATGGACTATGTAGACATGATAAAATCTGTAACATGGCAAATGATACATGCTGGTGGTAATTGATCGCTTTAGCCAAGAACTGCAAATGGCACTGTCTGAATATATAAAACAAATAACTGCCTTCCATAGATCTATATAATAGCAGGAAAAGGTGAAAGAGCCAAAGGGCCGATCAGGAGGCCGAGAGACAGGTGGTGCCAGGCGATCAGGTGTACGTGAAGGTCTTCAGGAGAATGTGGCACGAGCCAAGAAGGGAAGGGCCATAGTGAGGGCGAATCCCACAACAGTCCAAATCGAAGGAAACACGACGTGGTGTTTTCTGAACCAATCACCAGGCAACCTAGAGACAAAAGAGACTGCTTCAAGGAGCCCGAGTCAGACTCTGAAGACGAGGTGCACGAGACATCCGCTGGAGTCACAGCCGCTCCAGGAAGCAATGCATAACCATGTTCAAGATAAGTATGATGCAACCACAAAATTCCTGTTGGGAATAGAATGATTTTATGTGTTTTACTATAAGTTGTGTTTCACTATATAAGTTTTAGATGTGTGAACAATGAGAATACTGAGATGATTTCAGCTGATCTGAATGTGTTTGCTTTGCAGAAGTGGAGAAGTACAGGAGAGGAAGAGACATGAAGTCTGAGGAGCACATACCGCAATGCTTAGATAATTAGTTTCATATATGGTAAAAAGAATAGAAAGTGATATACAGATAGTAAGGTACAGAACGTGTAGGGAGTTGTGTTGTTCTCTTGTCTTTCAAAACAGGAACCACGCCCCCACCGCCAGCGGGAAGGAGTCAGATTAACACGAGGCAGGGGCGTGGTGTGGTGAAGGAGGAAGTGGAACTGCCAATGAGAAGAGGACAACGCCTTGCGTGCACAATGACACTCTGTTACGCTCAAATATACTGGGTCAGGGAAAGGACAGGAGGTCAGACTTCGTGAACTGACACACCTTTGTTGTTCGTCAGGGACGTGAAGTTGAGACCCAGAGCTCTGTAATTTTATTCCTTTACTGCTTAATAAACTACATTAACTGAGACCGAATATCTTCTCCTATTGCTTCATTAAAGAACACGCAGGACTGAGCTCACACATAGCACATTGGAGAGTAGGATGAGACTCTTAGTCCAACATTCCCAATTCACACTGTGTTGAAACCCATGCCAGCATTCTCAGATAAGTTTATTATGACTGTAAGCTGTCTAGTCAGGAGCAGGTTAAACGAATAACACTTCGCCTGATGGAACATTTCCTGTTGCTTTGAATAAGCTGAAGTTTTGGAAGTTTGAAATGACTGAAAATGCTGGTAAGGGTGGAAGCTTTGGGATGGGCTAGAGGAAATTTTTGGAAAATGGAGAGCCGTTTTGGCTAAAATAGGGATAATTGTACTGATAGTACTAACTCTGTTTTCCTTGTTGGCATGTTGCATCGTGCCTATCCTGAAGAAATGGTGTGTGAGAGCGATGGACAAGGAGCTGAACCTTGTAACGGACATACAAGGAGCACAAATGTTAAGTATGCTGACCCCTGAACAATTGGTGCACAGAATTCTTCTGACGCAGAGGGGGAAGGAAATACCAGATTTGTTTCCAAACCCTGATTACATGGACAATTCAAAGGACGAGGAGGAACTGTGAGAGAGAATGATGAACAATGGCTGACACTCATATTCATTTTCTGTATTCATTTTTGTGTTTTTGATTTTACAAGAGGAAAATGTACTCTGATTTCAATTTAGCAAGTTATGCATATCATCCAAAATGATTTCTGTGATTCCATTGTAATCCAATAAGTAAGTTGCATTTTATTGTTTGATGTATTTGGTCAATCTGTTTAGGATTCATCTGCTAGGCCGCCTAACAGGAAGGGCCCGATGGGGGACTTTTCCTGGATTCAACAGCCGCCGGGGTTTTTGCCTCCATTAGTTGAATGTTGACAGATGATAAAATATGTGTTTGATGTGATATCATATACTCATGTTAAGTTCATATATCACCATATCGTATGTTTTCTTATGCATCATCATTTCAAGTTCAAGAGTTTCGTACACGACCATATATTCATGTTAGTAAGGAACACTGGTTAGAGTTACAGTGTCATATATCCTACTCATATTCATACAAGCATAGGTGTTCATTTACCATACATTATCTCTGCGAGTAATAAAGAGGAGGGACTATGTAGAGGCAGATAATGTATCATTCTATACCAAAGGTGAAAAAATAAGGTCAGTTACACAAGGTTTAGGAAGCAGCTGGTCAAATATCAGATTTGGCAGCAAAAATGACCCATAAGAGGTGTTTTGATAATTTGAGTAGTTTGTGCTAAGTCAAGCCTTGGGAGGTCAAATGAGGTAGAATGTTCTGGGTTAGGGTGACCTGACCGTTGGAACAGATGTGCCAACTTTCGCAATAGGAACGGTTGTTTTTGCCAGAGAGACAAAGAAGACAGGAAATATTGACACACAAAGTCCAGCTTTAGGAATAAACAGGAAATCAGGAGAACTTTAGATTCCCAGGGAATACGACACAAGCGTGTTCACACACACACACACACATACACACACATGCACATGCACATGAACGAACAGACGCCCACTATAAAGGCATTTGAAGGGTGACTGTTCAGGGCTGTTTCACTGTTTTGCTGTTTCTACTGGTGTACTGTTGTACCTACAACTTGTATACTGAGTTCTGCAATTAAAGTGATCCCGTTGGCTGTAACTTTTCTCCGTGGTTCTCCGAGTCTCTTCATTTCAGTGTTTGCTGAAGTTGAGCATTTTCCTTACAAAGGATTTTTCAAAAGTTCAGTATGTACGATCTATTGGCATCCAGCAGTGAGGTAGTAACTTCTCCTGTGTGACAAGCATGCCCTATCTAGAGCCAGTGTTTGATTTGTCCGTGCTGGGCTACTAAAGATCAACATGGTGACTGCATGGAAGTTTACAATATCGCAAGCATTTCAGACAGTTGTCTTAACAACCTTTTTTTGTCTTTATTTTCAGGTGATTATAAACTAATGAAAACATGCTTATGAATAATATAGGCCTATACGATTTCTGCCAATAGATGCCAGACCTTTACTATGTTCAAGTGATAATTACAATTATCACATTATTCTCTGTGTAATAGTCACGCTAACTTCAACTAAAATTTGTACACAACAAACTCTAAGTGGGTGTGCTAATTTGACACCAGTCACCACAGTGAATGCAGCTGCTGCTGGTGGTGATGATAATGACCATTGTTTGAATGTCCAAAAATTGGGTTCAAAATGAAAGTTGTTGTCGATGTTACATGGCCATCAGCTGACCATTGAAATTATAGATCAAAATACAACATTATCAGGACCAAAAAGTACATTTTGGTTGCCATACACAGGGTACAAACCCCACTCTTTTGGATAAAGTCTACTGTGCTTTACACAATTTTTTCACCATTGTCACTATTTAAAATCACATCACCTGACTTTCTGGCAAATAGCCCTGAAGGCTACTTCTTTCATTTGCATTCAAAGACAGCTTCGATAAAGACTTTTGGCTCTTACATACACCACAAGCGTAAAACGATAAGCGGGCATATAATTTGGCACAAACGTCTTATTTTTTATATTTAAAAATGGGCACTGAGTAATACCGACATTAGTCTTTGGACTTGGAGTGGACATTCCAGTGTGGGCGCCTGATAACACTACCAAACAGCTAATTTGTTTATATTATTATTACATTACTGGACATGAAATCTGGTCAGCTGCCTCATTACCCTGTGCTGTGAGACCATTTTAAGTGGAACACAACATTACAGTCAGACCAGTGTTGCTGTGAATGCAGGCTGCAGGTTAGTTTTTGTTAATGGGGGAAAACACGCACACATACAGTATGTGTTGTTAATAAATATCCCAGCAGTTAAGCAAAAGTTGCACGGTTCGCATGTTTGTTGTGGAAACCTAATGTCAGTGACAGATGGTGTGCTGAGATGAGCCTACGTGTGCATACAACTTGCAGGCACAGTGAAAAATGAAAAGTACCAGCCATTTTAATGATTTATATGGCAAAGTATTGCCTTTAAAAACTAAAAAATATAATATTTTTGTTGGGTTATTTAGTGGCAAATGCTAAATGATCTTCAGTCTATACTTTATAAACAGTCAGAGTCATCAATGTTTGAATAGACTCAGTTGGAGTAGCATTTTCTTGAGAGGACTGGATGAAAACTTATCTCTCAATATTTCAGAGGGTGAACTCTTTCATGTTCGCTTTGCTGTTTAGTTACAATGTGAACAAGCCCACCATTGGGGGGTCAAAGGGTACAGATGACCCGCCCAAGGCCAAGGGGTGGGGGGCATGATAAGGTCTATGGTTGACCCTTAAATTGGATCAAGTACAACAATTTACTTACTTTCTTAAACCACTGACAATTCAGATGATGTGTATTTACATGATAAATAAATGTGTGTTTATGTAAAAACACATTTCAACGTGCCATCTGATAGTCCCACCCCCGCAGGTATTATGAAATGGTGCGGTCCATCTAACGAGCGTCAGGTACGCGATGTGCAATACTCACAGGTACTGCTAATGTAAATGGTAAACGTGAGTCGGACTGCAGTCTGGAGAGCGAAGTCTGCCTCACCAAGAGTCAGGAGCTTCTCAGAGGAAAGCCTGGGTACACAGACGACAAGAAAATGAAAGAAGAAGAAGAAGGAAACGGCCAACTGTCTGACAAAAACATGTGAAGAAGTAACACGTATGACAGGCAGAGCTGAAGGTGAGAATTGAGGAAGACTAATGTTAGCAAATGAAACCTGCTGTATCAGGTTCAGTTTTAAATCTTCAGTGAAGACGCTGGTGTCGTATTAAAGTAGAGAACTTAAGGCAGGCCTATTCAATCAGCGGCCCGTGGGCTTTATGCGGCCCAGAAGCAACCTCTGAGTGGCCAGGGCAGGGATTGGTACAGAGACCCGGGCTGCATCCCAAGTCTCTTAAAATTACTGCTAACCACCTTATCTAGCCACCTTATCTAACTGTTGAGTCCCTCCCACTTAGGAAAACATGCAAGGAGTCAGGAGTTAGGAGTGAGGAGCGAGGATTGTTGATTAAGAGACATGAGACGGCCTTACTCTGAAGCGTCACATAAAGCGACGTCCTATTCTGGTGACGGCGCGACAGCTGGATCTGCTGCACAACAGAGCCAGCGTTTGGCATACATCCCAAGTCCCATTATATTCGCTGATCAAAGCCGCGTGCGTGATGTTATATCAACACGTGTGGTTCTGGACATGAGCAGCTGCACATTTAACAGCCATACATCACCGACAGTCCGCTGAACAACACAACGGGTTGTGAATGAAATAAACTTAATTACAACATGACAGTCTTGCACGAAATATCATCAGCGTTACTCTTTGTAGTCACGTAGGCATGTGAATTACAGCATTTCATTGCAAAGAATGCATGTAACGGGTACACTTGCAGCAGGGGCGCTAGATAAAAAGCGCAGGATCCACTCAGGCGATCAAGGAGTGCGCTTGATGCGGTCTGCTTGGACTTTTGGATGGCGGCTGCCTGAAGTTGTCGGAATTGCATCTCTGTCATTCTCACCCACAACGAAGGCCACCAGTGACAGTCCAATAATAAGCTGTGAAAATGACATGCATGCACATCCCCCTTATTCCGCGGTCTCACGCCATCTACTGAGCATTTGAGGAAGTGCAGACCAGATTTTACTGTGCATGTGCAATCCCCCCATGTTTGACCCCGTGTCTCAGCCTTCTCTTGAATAGCCTTGTTAGGAACCTCTTGTGTTACCTTACTCATCGCACCTAACAGATCCCTCCTAACGCCTAACGCTATCTCCTTACTGGCAAGAATAAGAGACATGAGATGTCCTTAAAGATGGCGGACCCCGAACGACTTCCAGTTCAAGTCAGGAGTTAGGAGTTGGCAGTATACAATTTAGAGACTTGGGATGCAGCCCCGGTATTAAATGGCCCAAGGCAAATTTAATCAAGACTGGTAGCTCGCTGCTAAAAAATGTGGCCCATCGACATTTTTAGGTTTAAAAATCTCACCCAGTCGAATTTGTAATTGAATAGCCCTGACCTAAGGCATCCGTGGGGCCAAACGTGGGGGCAAATAACACTCCAAAGTTGCACTAAATTTTGGCGAGGGGAAAAGGAACATTGCCTTTTTCAAAATGGCGTATTGAAACCGTCTTTAAATTTCATAAATTGAGTATTACTGGAAAACCTAGAGTTGACAACCATATACAGTACAGGCCAAAAGTTTGGACACACCTTCTCATTCAATGCGTTTTCTTTATTTTCATGACTATTTACATTGTAGATTCTCACTGAAGGCATCAAAACTATGAATGAACACATGTGGAGTTATGTACTTAACAAAAAAAGGTGAAATAACTGAAAACATGTTTTATATTCTAGTTTCTTCAAAATAGCCACCCTTTGCTCTGATTACTGCTTTGCACACTCTTGGCATTCTCTCCATGAGCTTCAAGAGGTAGTCACCTGAAATGGTTTTCCAACAGTCTTGAAGGAGTTCCCAGAGGTGTTTAGCACTTGTTGGCCCCTTTGCCTTCACTCTGCGGTCCAGCTCACCCCAAACCATCTGGATTGGGTTCAGGTCCGGTGACTGTGGAGGCCAGGTCATCTGCCGCAGCACTCCATCACTCTCCTTCTTGGTCAAATAGCCCTTACACAGCCTGGAGGTGTGTTTGGGGTCATTGTCCTGTTGAAAAATAAATGATCGTCCAACTAAACGCAAACCGGATGGGATGGCATGTCGCTGCAGGATGCTGTGGTAGCCATGCTGGTTCAGTGTGCCTTCAATTTTGAATAAATCCCCAACAGTGTCACCAGCAAAACACCCCCACACCATCACACCTCCTCCTCCATGCTTCACAGTGGGAACCAGGCATGTGGAATCCATCCGTTCACCTTTTCTGCGCCTCACAAAGACACGGCGGTTGGAACCAAAGATCTCAAATTTGGACTCATCAGACCAAAGCACAGATTTCCACTGGTCTAATGTCCATTCCTTGTGTTTCTTGGCCCAAACAAATCTCTTCTGCTTGTTGCCTCTCCTTAGCAGTGGTTTCCTAGCAGCTATTTGACCATGAAGGCCTGATTGGCGCAGTCTCCTCTTAACAGTTGTTCTAGAGATGGGTCTGCTGCTAGAACTCTGTGTGGCATTCATCTGGTCTCTGATCTGAGCTGCTGTTAACTTGCGATTTCTGAGGCTGGTGACTCGGATGAACTTATCCTCAGAAGCAGAGGTGACTCTTGGTCTTCCTTTCCTGGGTCGGTCCTCATGTGTGCCAGTTTCGTTGTAGCGCTTGATGGTTTTTGCGACTCCACTTGGGGACACATTTAAAGTTTTTGCAATTTTCCGGACTGACTGACCTTCATTTCTTAAAGTAATGATGGCCACTCGTTTTTCTTTAGTTAGCTGATTGGTTCTTGCCATAATATGAATTTTAACAGTTGTCCAATAGGGCTGTCGGCTGTGTATTAACCTGACTTCTGCACAACACAACTGATGGTCCCAACCCCATTGATAAAGCAAGAAATTCCACTAATTAACCCTGATAAGGCACACCTGTGAAGTGGAAACCATTTCAGGTGACTACCTCTTGAAGCTCATGGAGAGAATGCCAAGAGTGTGCAAAGCAGTAATCAGAGCAAAGGGTGGCTATTTTGAAGAAACTAGAATATAAAACATGTTTTCAGTTATTTCACCTTTTTTTGTTAAGTACATAACTCCACATGTGTTCATTCATAGTTTTGATGCCTTCAGTGAGAATCTACAATGTAAATAGTCATGAAAATAAAGAAAACGCATTGAATGAGAAGGTGTGTCCAAACTTTTGGCCTGTACTGTACTCTATACACTATTGTCAGTTCTGCACACAATTTGACCAATATTTAATTAAAGTAGTCTCAAAGATTTCACTTTTCCCTCATTATTCACTGGAGGGCATTTTTCCATCCCAGTGCACATGTGGCGCATCACGTTTTTTTAAAATTAGAAAATAAGGTCTTAACACGGAGTAGATACAAAATACACATGGAAAAATGATTAATTGGATTATATTCCCATTAAGCATAAAAATGTACAGGGACCCCCACACACCTGTTGCATGTGGACGAGGGGCCCACTTTTGTAAATGTCCCCCTGCTCGTATTTCCTAACTGCTGGTCTGAATGTAGATGCATTATTCGGCAGCTGTAGCTTATATTTTATTGCCTTTCTTCAACCAAGTGAGTGTTACATGTATTTATTTTTAAAGTGTCCTGTTAAAACAGCACAAAAATAAATTAAAAAAAGCATAGCAAAGTGGCTTTAAGAACCCTCAGACTGGATAAAGCACAAAAGTCCTGCTAGTGTTGTGCATTGCAGCTCAAGTCATTTGTCTGGACAGAGATGAGTGACTTGTTTACTGTTTATACATGTGTGTATGGGTGGCAGTTTTGGCTATAATATTGGACATAAGTGTCTTTTAGCCTTTTTCCACCACCACACTGTCGTCAGCAGCAGTCCTGAGTGCAAAGACTTGCATGAGAAAGTTTTATGACACTGTTACTCTCCCTTTCATTTACGCTTAGGTATGCATGTTTTATCCAGCAGAGGGTGTGGCTTGCTGACAGGTGAAGTGAAGTTAGGTGAAGCAAACCATTTGTTTCTGTTGCAGCAGAGAAAAACATCATCGACACGACACAGGCTTTGGAGGGGACCATCCTGATATGAAGGACTATGACGACACGATATCTTTTTTGGGTCAGTGGGGAGTCTTCCAGCAGATTGTCTTCTTCCTGCTCTGTGCCAGCATCTTGCCCAATGGATTTGGAGCTTTCTCTATCGTCTTCCTGAATGACATTCCCAGTCACCACTGTGCAGTTCCTGAGGTTAACCTGTCCAAGGATTGGCGCAATGCTATCATCCCGATAGAGGTAATTAGGTTTTTGAACACAGCTCCTGGAAATAAGGAATGTTTTCTCATTCTGAAAGTTACACAGGGTTCCCACGGTCATCATGAAATTCCTGGAAAAGTTATGAAATTAGAAAAATCAATTCCAGGCCTGGAAATGGTTTGGGATTAACAGAATGTTTTTTGGGGAAGAATGATTCTTTGTTTTGACTTTTGGTTTTGAATTTGTTGTGGCTAATGTTTAACGTATATTCATAAAAACGCCAAAACATCTCTAACGTTATGTGAACTGTGTTCTCTGTATTACAAATTTAAAATCCAGTGCTGCGCTGCGTGACTATTGCAACGTTACTACTAGTATGACGTGGTACACATCGACAACACCAGCATTGCGTCATTG
Source organism: Epinephelus lanceolatus (assembly GCF_041903045.1). Taxonomy (NCBI): domain Eukaryota; kingdom Metazoa; phylum Chordata; class Actinopteri; order Perciformes; family Serranidae; genus Epinephelus; species Epinephelus lanceolatus. The sequence continues at coordinate 36,537,227 of NC_135744.1, forward strand.
CTGAGGCTGCGCTCCCTTTTTGGGGGAGAGAAACCGGAACATCCAGAAAAACTACTGTGTAGTGGGTTAACCAAGGCTTTCACACTGAGATTTGAGAATTAGAAGACGTGTGACTATTCAGGCAGTGTGGTAAATCATTACGTGATGCTGGTGACGGAAGTTAATGTTAGCTTGAGTAGTTGGCTGCTGCAGTACAGTCAAATAGTATAGCAGCATCAGACTGTCATCTCCAATGAAATCTCAGCTTAGATCAAACAGTTGGCCATCAACAGATGGCACTAAAAACAGATAGCCTGACGCAACCTGGAAATTTAATCAAATGTCTATATTTGATTAAATATCTTATTGTCGGTCATTGACCCGCTTGGATGGAGGAAACTTGGTGCATGACAGTGATCAACTTTAACTTAATAAGGTACTGTGGATGCTCAGGTTCAGGAAAAGTTACAACACAATTTTTAGACCTGTCCATCAATGAAGGTTTGTTTAACAAGAAATAAATGCACACAAACATAACCAGTTGCATCAACATCTACAGGATCTTTGCTTTTCCACCCAAAAAAGAGTGTTGACATTTTGTGAAGTGTCCTTATGTGGTCCGGTATATTGACATATGCCGCTAGTTGGCAGTGGAAACATCTAATGAGTCAGCAAAGTTAGCTTCACTAGTTGTTTGTTTATCTGCAAATGCCGGGGAAGTTCATGTTTAATAATATATGTCTGTATCGCGATATAGGAGCACCCATGTTAAACTATTTAAATAAAGCCATGGAAACGGGGTAAAATATCATGGAAGAGTTATGGAAATGTTTTGAAAATTGATTGGTAAAAATGTTTGGTAACCGTGTTTACACTGATTTAACAAATACAGAAGGGAACCATGCCGAAAAAAATATAACGGTCTTACAGTAATGCTGCCATAGGCATTTTAGACATGTATAATATTCTGAAGGTTGTATATTTGCTGTGTATGCTAAGTCAATAACTGAGAAACAATCAATGAAAAATAACTTTCCAAAACAGTCCTAAACAGACAATCAATTCGTTGTTACTGTTCTTTTTAAATGTAAATAGATTATCTAGATGCTATTTGACCTCAACGTTAATATTCTGCACTCATGTCAGCTCTTGACGGTGAGAACTTAAGATATTTAAGTATAGATTGTATAACAGCTATAATAATGATGGAACAGCACAACAAAGGAAGTCACAAGATTTGCAAAGATTTAATTTTTTTTTGTGACATTACTGTTGCTGAGCCAGTCATTATGTTACATTACAATATTTTCATGATCAGATATGTAGATTTGGAGTGAATGTATTTTTTCGCATCTGCTCTGTAAACTTAAAAAGGTTGATAAGGCAGTCAGGCTACAGTCGTGTTTAATGTGAAGGTGTTGTGACACAGCAAAGGTACTGTGAAGACACAGCTGTCAACGTCATGTTGTTGCATCACAGTTTCAACACATTTTATGACAGAGTACTGCATCGCAGGCACGTGCACAGATAGACCTCAGGTGGCGGCCCTCTGATTAGATAAGCGCCCTTTATTGTGAGACATTTCTTTTCGATTTCTTTTTCTAATTAAATATTTTAGTTTTTAAATTTGGCCCATGGCATCGATTCTCTAATAAGAGCATGTTGTAATGCCTGACAACCGCATTTGAGTTCTCATTCTGACAGACTGCAAGAGCCCCCTGCCCCTCCCTCGTCAACTTCCCTTGTCACAGTCACTACAGTTAATGCACTTAAATCGAGCGCCCTGCAGAGCACCATCACGTCACCCTGTGACCTGCCTTCAACGACAGCCAGGTAACGATAGTGTTTGGCCCAAGCCTCGGTATTGTATGTGTTGATCTACAGGAGCGTAAATATGTGAAAGCAGCACAGAGTGTTACTGCGTTATATTCTGTTCTGTTTTTATCTTGATTTGTCATCTGCCACCTCTAACATTATTTAGATTAATATTTATGAGAGGTGCCCTTTTTTTTTTTTTTTTTTTTTGCTTGAGCACCTGTCCCATAAAATGTCTGCACGGGAATGTTACTAATTACACAAATTTGGTGTCATTGTGACTGTGAGGTGGTGAACGGGAAACAGGAGCTGAGCAGATGCAGCAGGTACAGGCTGGATGTGGTCCGAAATCTCTCTGCTCAGGGATTCATCCCTGGCAGGGACGTCAACCTCACTGACCTGGAGCAGGAGGGCTGTGTGGATGGGTGGAGCTACAGCAGAGACATCTACCAATCCACCATTGTCTCTGAGGTGAGGCTGCACTTTTACTAATATAGGAGTGTTTGTTAGTATTTATTTAAATAATAGTAACTGAACAGTGATTTGTCATAAAACCTGACTGGAACTGGGGTTGCAGCGATATACCAGTTTCAAGGTATACCATGATATATAAGTTGATGTTTATCATACTGTGTACATGTGCTTATCTACAATATTGAAAAAAATGCAACCAGTTGGAGAATTTCCCCTTTAAAACCACAGTGTGTAGGATTTTCTCCCATCTAACGTTGAAATCATATATTGTATTCAAACAGATGGCGCACTCTAGCGCCTCACTGTTTCAAACATGTATTGCAACAACGGTAGCCGCTGTGTACCAAAAAGCTATGATAACACTGATGAAACCATGTCATCCGATACTACACGGAATATTCATTCAGGCTCCTACACAGACACACGCGACGTGAGATGACAAACCCCCTCCTCACCATGCTGGCTGTGTTTACAACGTAGGACTGTTGGGGCGGGTGTAAATCGACACAAACCAGTCACGTCTTGTCTTTTGACAACTGACAAGTGGCTCAACCTCACACGCCTCATCCCTCTCCTCGTATCACTGCGCCGCTGACAGCCTGATGTTGACCCTCGCTTTTTGAATTCGCCAGTCATGTTGCCTTTTTGATTCCCTTTTGCACTTTCTTGGCGACGAGGATTCCGTCTCCCGTGATGCTGCATATGCATGATCCTGCGTTGTGCTCAAAGAGTGGGACTTTGTTATGCTGCAGTAGTGCCGGGGCAGTAGGGTAGCACCTCTTGTTCCTCTCCTTCGGCTTCTCAGTCACACAGCGCTGGCCTGGCTCTCACCGAAAATGCTGAAGGCGGATGTATTCTCAAGATGGCGAAATGTTATGGAACCCCCCAGACGACTTACCCGCCCAATGTACAAACAAATATGTAATTCTGCTTTTATGAGAATAAGTCGGATAATTGGTGGAGGTAATAGTACACCTGTGATGACATATTTATGAATGCAGACAGCGATTTTTGCCAATAAACAACTGAAAACGCTACACAATGTCCCTTTAAGGTTTCAAGTTGCAGTTATAGTAATAAAACATTTGTTCAACCAACAATAATCCTTCTGTTTTCATTCCTTTAAGGGTCATTCTGACTGATAATAGGATTGATTTTGATATCCCCATACCGTGAAACCGCAATATTTTCTGAGACTGTTATCGTACTGTGAAAATCTCACACCGCTGCAACCCTAACTGGAACACATTGCACATGAGAAAATGAATTGTCCAACTGTAGCCATCATATCCAACTTTTTCTAGTATTCTGCTCAGGAAGGAAAGGTTTGACTGTTTTACAAATTACAAATGGATCTTCGTTCTTGGTTTGGTTATTTTCTTTGCATGGATATTCCAGTTTGACCTGGTGTGCAGTGATCAGTGGAAGCAGCCATTCACCTCCACAGTCTACTTCCTGGGAGTTTTAGTCGGATCCTTTTTCTCAGGACAGCTCTCAGACAGGTACTGAAAATACTACCTCAAAATGAAATTATAGCACGTGATATTCTTAAATCTTGTCATTTTTCCTAAAACGTCCTTACTCAAATTTTACCTAAAGAAAACAGTGATGAAAACAGTGACAGTGTACTGTAGACATTCATATTCTTAAACTTTAATACCTCCTTTTTACCTCCGCCAATGAGGTTATGTTTCTCAGTTGGCTTATTTGTTGGTTGTTTTGTTTGTTTGTTTTGTCTGTTTATCAGCAGAAACTACTGGCTGATTTTCATGAAAGTTGGAAGGGTTTAGCATGCAGATCTGAATCACGGGGGAGACAAACAATCTATTTTTCTCTTCACCGCCCTTGTAGTTACATCATGGTGCTTTGTTATGTAATGCTGCAATGTAATGTTTAATCTATGACCCAAGATTTTATGCAGTAGATACAAAATATTGCCCCTAATGGTCAGTGTTTGTTCTAAAACATGGAAAATTAAAAGAAAAAAAAAGATCAGTTCAGACTAATAGAGTTTTTAGCAGCCTGTTTTAAAATTGCTCTTACTTTGTTGTTTGACTTCTCACTCTAGGTTTGGAAGGAAGCCTGTTTTCTTTACCACCATGGCTCTTCAGACTATTTTTACCTTCGTTCAAATGTTTTCACCCTCTTGGACGGTGTTCTCCATCCTCCTCTTTATCAGTGGTTTGGGGCAGAGCTCCAACTATGTAGCTGCTTTTGTGCTGGGTAAATGTGAAACTCTAAAGCTCTAGTCACAACCTATAATACTTTTTTTTTTTTTAAACAGTTAATAATCTGTATGTGTCTTCCTGTATCACTGTTTATCACTAATATCCTACTGTATTACCTGCACTTCTCCCTCTTCCTCTTTCTTTCCAGGCAGTGAGATGTTAACTGGAAAAGTTCGTGTCCTGTTCTCCTCACTGGGTGTGTGTCTGTGTTTTGCCATTGGCTACATGATGCTGCCTCTCTTTGCTTACTTTTTGAGGGACTGGAAATCTCTATTGCTGGCTATCTCTCTGCCTGGCCTGCTCTACATCCCCCTCTGGTGGTAGGTTGTGCTCATAACAAGAAAATGTGTTCATGATGAGTTTACTTCAGCATCCATCCATCCACGTCAGTGGAGGTCCCAGGTCTTGTTGATGAGGTCCAATGCAGTTGCAAAGAAACATTTTTTATGGCATGAGGTTTTGGTCCTGATTGACCAGTCTCCTGCCAGAAGGGAGTGTAACAAACAGTTTGTGTCCAGGGTGGAAGGGGTCGGCTGCAATCTTTTCTGCCTGCCTCAGAGTCTTGGAGGCATACAGGTCCTGGAGGGACGGTAGATTGCAGCCAATTACCTTCTCAGCAGAGCGTATGTTACACTGCAGTCTGCCCTTGTCCTTGGCTGTGGCAGCAGCATACCAAATGGTGATGGAGGAGATGAGGATGGATTCAATGATGACAGTGTAGAAGTGCATCATCATTGTCTTTGGTCGGTTGAACTTCTTCAGCTGCCTCAAGAAGTGCATCTTGTGCTGAGCCTTTACAATGAGGAAGCTGATGTTTAGCTCCCACTTGAGGTTCAGGGTGACTCCAGGAAGTGAGAAGACTCCACACCTTCAAAACTGGGGAGTCACACAGGGTGATGTGGGTGGGTGCGACCGTGTTCTTCCTGAAATCTATGGTCATCTCCACTGTCTTAAGAACATTGAAGTCCAAGTAGTTTTTGGCCATACCAGGTCACCAAATGATCAATATTACACCCGTGTATGGAGTCATCCCTGCCAGAGATGAGCCCAATGAGAGTGGTGTCTCCATGAACTTGAGGCGCTTGACGGACTGGTGACTAGAGGTGTGGTTGTTGATATACGGGGAGAAGAACAGAGGGGAAAGGACACAGCCTTGAGGGGAACTGGTGCTGATGGCCTGGGAGTCAGATGTGTTTCCCCGGCTTCACGTGCTGCTTCCTGTCCGACGAGGAGGTCTGGGATCTGCCTGCAGCAGAGCTAGGATGATTGTATCGAACGTAGAGCTGAAACACTTTGGCGTTTCACTGCCAACCAGAAAGTCCAGTAATTCCACTGAAGAGATGAAAAAAAGTGGGAAATAAATTCACTGGTGTTATTTTCCAGATGTTCACAAGCAGGCACCAATGACCTTGTGACCATAAGTCCTAGCAGCCACCTTTCATGTCCCCAGTCTCCCCTAGGATGCAAGAAAAATTCTTCTGGAGGCGGGAGTGGAAGACCAGCCAGACGTTCCCAAATCTGCCTCACAACATGTTTGGGTTTACGAGGTCTGTCCAGAGGCCTTCCCCACCATCTGATCCAACTCAATAACAAGTAATAAGTTGACCGCTCTGCTCCTCTCTCTTTACCCAAGGCCCAAGACGTATGGCTGCAGATCTGATGAAAGTACCTCTGCTCAAACATGGTGTTTGATACGGACTATCCATGACCAGCACAGAAGTCCAATAACAAAACACCACTGAGTTATGGATCAGGCAGGCTGTTCTTCCCAGTCCTCCCCCTCCAGGTTTCTCCATCATTGCCCCTGTGAGTGTTGAAGTCCCCCACTAGAACTAAAGAGTTCCTAGATCGTATCTTCTCCAGTGCACTACCCAAAGACTCCAAGAAGACAGGATGCTCTGAACTGCTGTTTGGTTCATGAGCACAAACAATAGTCAGGGACTTCCTCTCAGTGACTCACAGTTACACACAGGCGACCCTCTCAACCTCTCCAACACAGCAGTGGTCAGCAGGGACTTGTGAGTAGCCCCACACCTGCCTGGCACCTCTCACTCTAGGCAACTACAAGAAAGGAGCAATCTATTACATTTTCAAGAGTCTGGTTTCAGACCCTATAGATGAAACTATTTGTAGTTGGTTATACTCCACCTTCCACACCAGCTCTGGTTCCTTCCCCATCAGAAAGGTGACATTCCACGTCCCTAGAATCAGTCTGTGATGCCAGGGTTCACATGCCTTGGTCCCTGCCTTTGCCTGCTACATTACATACAACGTGTGCGACCCCAGTGCCTATCCCTGTGGGTGATGTGCCCACAGGACAGCAGCTGCATGTAGTTCTAAGTTTAACTTACTATGCATCGTCAAGATTTTGCTAGTCTCGCTCACCAGACCTTTCTCAAGAAAAGAAAGGTCTGGCTGCGCCGACTCTCACTTCAAGATTGGAGGAAAAAAACGCCCCGGCTTTTTTTATTTCTTTCAACCAATCACAATCGTTCTTGGCGGTGCCACAGCAACGGTGCGCTTGAAAACTGCTACACAACCGGAGGTGGTAGGGCGGGACTTCAGCGGGTGGCTCGTTCCACCCAATGAGAGGCTGATCTATGCAGCGAACTTACACCCACTCAGACTAAGATTTTGCTCTTGTTAGGAGAAAAAATAAAAATCTGACTCTTTCACCAGAGAAATATTCTAATTTCCACCCACATCCTTTGTTGCCTTGTCCTTTAAGCTCCTCTGATCCAGCCTGAACCTTTCTGTTTCTCTGTTGAATACTGAGGCAGGTTCATCCCAGAGTCTCCTCGGTGGTTGCTCTCTCAGGGAAGAGTGGAGGAGGCCGAGGCCATAGTGAGAAAGGCGGCTAAGAAGAACAAAGTCGAGGCTCCACGGGTGATCTTTGAAGATTACATTGCACATGTAAGTCTGCTTTGACTTAATCATCCAGAAAAAGACACAGAGACCTGCTTGAAGACACATTGCTAGTACAATTTATACTGCAAGGAACATGAATGTCCGTACCAAAGTTGATGGCAATTCTTTTAGCATTTGTGATATTTTATTCCGGACCAAAGTTGTATGACTGATCATCCGGCTACAACAAACTGCTGGTGGGACTGAGGTTTTCTATCTTACAGGCTTATGAGACAAAGACAGATTCCAAGGAACAAAACAATGTCTTCGACCTGCTGAGGACAAAAAACATCAGAAACACAACGGTTATTCTGTGCTTGTTGATGTGAGTATACAGTCTGAGCATTTCAATGACCAAAGACAATTAGATTTTATGTATAACTGACAGTTGCTAATTTACAGCACTGATGTTTTGTCCTCTAGTTTACTCATAGTGTCTTTTTCTTTTACCTTCTTTCTTTTTATTGGTGTTTTTGTTCTTACTATCTTGCATGCTATGATGTTGTGTCTTGATGGCATTGTGGATGAATAAGTTTGCTATAAGTCTGCTACACTACATGTTATTAAATGCCATCTTGATGCAGATTTCCATTCAGGCATCTGTTATCGGTGTCTCTGTCATCACAGGTTCACTATGAGTTCTGGATACTTTGGCCTGTCCCTGAACACATCCCGACTTCATGCTAACCCCTATATCAGCTGTTTCCTCTCAGCAGCTGTAGAGGTACCAGCATACATTTCCAGCTGGCTGGCACTACGATACCTTCCGCGACGTCTGTCTCTCGTCTCTATCTTGATGCTTGGAGGAATGTCTCTGTACTTCATTCAGCTGGTGCCTCAAAGTAAGCAGTATCATGGCGTGGTGCATTACAGTACATACATTTCCAAGGGAATAATTTTGGGCCTGAAAAGACTGCTCCACACATTTAGCACTGCACTTCTATAACATTGTCAGACTCATGATGACAGTTTAAAAAAGTATATAGAAATTGATGTAGCAGAACTGGAGATATCTTTTTAAATCCATGCAGTCTTCTTCATTGTCAAAACCTGGCACCTTCATTATCAATAATGCAACTGTCTTGCAGGCAGTCCACTTGGGTGTGTGCTAATAGCAGCTCATAATGTAACCATTTAATTTTTCCTTTTTGTTTCACTCTGTTCTTAAACAAAGCATTTCTTACGTTTCAGGTTTATCAGATATGGCTGTTGCTCTGGAGATGCTGGGTAAATTTGATTTTACCATCGGTTCTGCCCTGATGCTTGCCTACACAGCAGAGCTTTACCCAACAGTGCTCAGGAACACAGCAGCAGGGACGTGCAATGCTGCTTCCAGAGTGGGCAGCTGCATTGCCCCTTTTTTGTTACAGCTGGGTGAGTAAATTAGTCTTAAATAGAAACTGAAAAAAGATTTAATGACAGATTTCACCTTTTTGTATTTTAGAATCTCCAGACACACTGATGAATTCCCATAAAGTAAATTCTTACAGTGCACATACACAGGATCCATGACCCTTCCTAATCCTAATTTTCCCTTCTCCTTGGATAGGTGTATACTTTAAGTATCTGCCTTACATTATACTGGGAACTCTATCTGTTGTGTCTGCCTTCGCTGCTCTCTTCCTGCCAGAGAGTTTTGGACGACCTCTACCTCAAACTATACAACAGATGCACAAGAGAGAAAGGTGGGTTCCTTGAGCAGTACATACATCTCTGTAAACAACTTCTATGTTAAAATTTTCATATTCACATGAAGTCACAAGCAGCAATGAGTGAATTTTGGGCTTCAAAAAGCTGAGCAAAGTCACTTCAGCATGCTTTATTTGATGTGAGGCCAATCACACTTCATAATTACAGTGTGTGCAATAGTTGCACACTCAAAGTCCTGCCTTTTGCTTACCCTTTATCAGATGTGAACAAAACTCACTGAGTACGTTCAGGACTTTGTGCAGGATGTCTCCACAGAGTTTAATCAGGATTGCCCAAAGATAACTTGAGTTATGGCCTGCTAAGCCCCATCTGTTGTGAAGAGATTTTGATTGATTGCAGCCATGTTTTTTGACCAATCATGCTCATTTGTTATAGAATTATGTAGCTCCACCCCACAATTCTGTATACCAAATTTAGTGATGATAAAGTCTAGTGCAGTCTGAAAAGAAGACATCATATTACTGTTTTTCCCCATCATGCAAATTAACAAAAAAATAAATCTGTCATGGCGGACTTCTATGGGTCAAGAGGCCATTTTGTAGAGCACATTGATCTGGGTATGTGTGTCAAATTTAAAGTCAATCAGACTTACAGTGTAAGGGACGTGGCATTTTCAAATTAGCGTTTTTGGGGGTGAATTACAGCTCCACCATCTGGACGATTAAAGTCATATGTCATTGGAGGCATTTGCACATCCTTTCCAGTTATTGTGCTAAGTTTCTAGCTCATTTAGGCTCTCAGCAGTATGAGCCACAACATAAGATGACAAATAACATACCCGCACACACTCAGTAGAATTCTGTAGTCAATGCACCTGTTCATGATGATGATAATGAAGATAGTAGAAGTGAAAAAATATTCAAACATTGCAGATTTTTTAGTTTTTCTGTCTGCTGAAAACCAAATGGTGGTTTGTTTATTTGTCTTTTGTCCCAACAGCATGAAGTGCCCATTCATCACAAGAAAAGAAAATTCAAAAGCTGTGGTGTTTTTTGAAAGTCGACTCTGATTGTCTAAAATGTTACTTACGTGAGTCATTGATAAATGTTGTACTATTTATTGTGTGTTGTTGTTACTGTTTACTGTGCTTACAATTCAACATTTCTACACAAAATCACTACAAGTGGATTCAATCATGTGTACAAAATATATACTTGGAAACGAAATATAAAATATTCAAGTGTTAAATGAGAAGTAAAAGCTTGTATCATAAAACTTTACACGTGGCTACTTGCTCTTTTTTTTTTGTTAAGTACACTATTTTCATTGTTTTCCAGTGAACAGCAGCATCATGTGAGTACGGTAACAACTGCATTGGTGTTGAGCATGTACACTATAATGCATAGAGGATTGTTACAGTTTCCATACTACAGTATTTTGATGCTGTCACAGGGAAAACATTATTTTCTCCGTATTTTGTGGAGATATTTTCGGACACACAACATATTGTTTGAATAAATGTTTCTTGGTCCTGTTGAAGTCACATACAATAGCAGTGCTTTTAGTTAAATCCAACAAGTGCCCATGATGTCCAGTCATTCGCCCCAAGCTGTATATCAGTGCCGCTCCTTGTTCAAAGAACTGGAGACTTTCTTTCAGCAGCATTTTCCTTTTCTTCGGTGTGTGTGAGTGTATAAGGCGTCTTCTGACAGCACCTGCAGTAAAAATTAAAGGTGACACAATAACAGTATGATTCAAATTCAGAACAGTGACATCCAGGCCTGTTTTAGACCTAGGTAGGTGAACAAGGCAGTTGGCAGCGCCATCAGCTGGGCCAAAAAGAGGAGGGAGAGCATTTTATATAAGATTCCATAAAAAGTACATGTCTTAAACACATAGAGTGCGATATATGTTGTAAATGCATTTCAGTGTGCTCTACATATTGAGTTAAATATTCATGCTCATGCCATGAACTTTTTTCTAACTTAATTTTGTATTTTTTAATAAGACTGAGGATTAATAGTGCTATAGTTGTAACTATAATGTCTGTTTAAAGGAACAGTTTGACATATTTGGGGAATATAGCTTCATGATGGAAAGTTGGAACTTTCAGGGAGGGAGTAAATAAGTATATTTCCCAATATGTCAAAGTCTTTTTTCGTGTTCAGTTGGTTATACTGTGTTGTTTGCCTTTATCTGTTTACATATAACTGGAGCTGCTAAAAGAAATGTCCCTTGTGGGAGAAAGCATGAGCACGGGACAGATGAGAACATATCTTAGAGAGTACAGTGTTTGAACTGCGAGAAGTTACTCATTGAGCAGCTTAATCTTTTTACAGTCAGTTAACTGGACTGTAAATCTATCAAAGGGCAGATGTTTTTGTGCATTCACGTGAACAGTGAACAAGTTAATTGTCTTAAATTAGACAATTGTTTGAGCAGTGTTGGGGATAACACGTTACAAGAGTGCCACGTTACAGTAAGCAGTAACAAAGTAATTTAAGATGTTACTGATAGGATTTCTGATAATACTACATTTCCTATGTCACGTAAAGTGTTACCACCCGACATTTAGTGTTTTGTGTTTTTGTTTTGTTTTTAAATTCATCAGCGCTGCACCACTTCCGCCACAAACAAAAAATATCCTTCAAAGGTTTTTGTGTCATTAAACGCAGTATTATAAAATTAGGCCCGTGACCGGCACATCTGAGTGATGCCTACATCTGCAACATATCCCATTCAAGTTTCTGTGTCTAAAGTCTGCTTGAAAGCATCGGGGGTAAAGTGTTTTTTTTCCCTTGTTGACACATCTGGGTGATGCCACTGAATGTGCATATGCATGGTGGATGTGTTTCCATTGACATACTGTACAACGACAAATTAAGGCAGACACTCCCTCCGCCTTCATATACACAACTGTCTCTGGTGCTGTTGTGGCTGGCTGGCAGGCACATCAGGAACGCGGGTTTTCCAGCTCTACCGTTTCATTTTATGCTCATCATAGTAATTGACTTGCACGCTAATCCACTTCTTGTGCTATACTCAGCATATGTCAGTTGTGTTTCATATGACAGGCCTACAAATATTGATTCCTGTCTCATGATTTATCAGACTCTGATCCTTTTTGCCTCCCCGTCCCTGTGTTCAAGGGTATCGGTTTGTTTAAAAATGTCCAGGCTATTTAATTGTTCTATGTCATCATTCAGACTGGTACAGTGGTTAGCATTGTTGCCTCACAGCCAGAGGGTTCCTGCTTCGAACCTGAGGTGGGGGATTCAAGCCTCAGGGTGTGGGAGCCCCTCTGTGCAGTGTTTGCATGTCCTCCCTGTGTCAGCGTGGGTTTTCTCTGTGTACTCCGGCTTCCTCCCACAGTCCAAAGACATGCAGGTTAATTGGTGACTCTAAATTCTCCGTAGGTGTGAATGTGAGTGTGAATGGTTGTCTGTAGGCTATCTATGTGTCAGCCCTGTGATAGTCTGGCGATCTGTCCAGGGTGTACCCTGCCTCTCGCCCAATATCAGTTGGGATAGGCTCCACAAACTAAGAACTTTACAAAAATATAAACAATGACCAATCTGAATCTATAATAACACAGCTCTCTGGGAGACTTCATCACAGGGAGGCATTGTCTTACCCCGGGAAGTGTTGCATGTGACTGATGGTGTCAGGCAGAGGCATTCCATAGCTCTCAGGCAGCAGGAGACTCAGCAACCCTGACAGAGCCGTAATGCTTCCCATGAGGATGTAAGGCAGTGAAACAGAATAGCTTCCTGTGGCAACACATCAAAGGAGGAGACAGTGAAATACAACCCCTGGCCAGAGCAGTTAAAAACAAAAAGACAAAAGATGGAGAGACTTCGATGTGGCTGCATCAGTAGTTTAAATCCGATCCACTAAATCTTAAAGGAAACTTCTAAATTTATACTGAAAGCTTTGGGTTTTACAGCAGGCTGCTCTATCTGATCTGAGTGCTAATCAAGCCTGCTTTTATGTTTTTGTTCCAGTGACTTTTGTTCTTGTTGTTGTGTTTCTGTAGAGGCACCAGCTTCTTGTTTCTAACAGTGTCAGGGGGAAGCTAGTTGCCAGTTGGGGAAAGGAACAGGCTTCCATCCACTTCCACACATGTGACAATAGAGTGTCAATTCAGATACACAGCCCTTTTCACCTAGCAAGTGTGTGACAGGACATGGAGTCACTGCAGTGTAAGCAGAGGTAAGAGCATCCTTACTTAAGTAAACAAAGTATGGGGCAATGATGCTGCCTATTCTGGAGGCCATGGAGCAGGTACCCACAGCCGTATTCCTCACTACGGTTGGGTAGAGTTCGGCTGTGTATGCGTACACTATAGCAAATGCTGTCGTCACTGCGAACTTCCCCATCATCTCCAGTGCTACGGCGAGAGAATTCAGGTCTAGAGGGGATAAAGAATTAAATTGTTAGAGGTTGATAAGATGAATACTGAGATTCTCCTCTTAAGGTAAAAGGTATATCTGCATATCTATGCTTGCATGTGCACAAGTCAACAGAATTTTGCATCTGAACATGCTGTATAATGATATATCATGGCCTTACATAAAAGAATAAACAAGAGAATGGCAGAAATCAAGGCTGCATTGCCCACTGAGTGTCATACTTGCTGGTGTGAGCTGTATGAAGAGTAGAAACAGTCCTCCCATGAAGAGGGTTGAGAAAAGACTCAGTCGTCTGGAGCACCAGCGAAACATAACCCATGACAAAATGTAGGCAGGCACCTCTACCACAGCCGACAGGAAACAGTTAAAGTACGCGTTGCCGTGAAGGTTCGCCGTGTTCAGGGAGAGAGCAAAATAAGCAATGGTCAAGGTGTTCCTGTGGGGATAATCATTAAGCATTAATATCAACCTAAACTCAGAATTTCCAAGATCAAAGTCATGAATTTACTAGAAAAAAAACAACAACAGGATTTTCTCTGTGGTTATAAAGTCACAAATCTGTGAGAAAACACTTTACAAGACATAGTCAACCTCATCACACATTATGCTCCTGGTAAACAGGGAATCTCAGCAAACATTTAGACATTTGTTTGAACGTCCAATCAAGAGGTCCTGGTACCAACATCCAGAACTTACCTGTCCATCAGCTCGACATCGTTCCCGGAATTCCTAGCCACATTAACATTAACATGAATGAGCCTATTTGATTATTCTGCCATAGTTTATGTACACAGTGTGCATTCAGCAGTCTTACACATCCTAAAAACTTAAAGTAATATGTCAGCTATATCTAGAAATAATAAATCATTATTGACTCACACAAGACACAAACTCCTGGGTGAAAGTCCTATGCCTGAACCATTCATTTATTACTATTCCTCCATACGCGGACTTTGTCGCTCTTTATACTATGTCACCTGAATTCCTGGCATAAAGCCCTGAATTTGATTCTGTGCTATAATCACAGGTACTTCCTTATTGCTAAATCCAATTGCAAAGAATCATTTGATTGGATCATCAACTGCAGGTGTAATACATAAAAAGTGGCAACATCTGTGGTGTGATTATTTTTTTCCAACAAAAAATTTGACTTAAATCTGTTTAATCTCTAATCTAATTTCTGATTTTTTTTTTCCTCATAGCATTATGGCTTCATAATCTTTTTCTAAAAGCTTTTTTCTTGTTAATTTTCCACTTAATCTCAGAGAACAATGAAGTTGTAAATTTATGGAAAAAAAACCCCTAATCTCAGAAATTCTGATGTTTTCTCAGAATACTAACTCCCTCCCCCAGCTCCATATTTCTTTTATATATATATATATCTTTTTCTACCAGGTAAACAGCTCTAAAAAGAAAAAAGAAAGAAAGAAAAACAATATATACCAACTGCCTAGTACTAAATGGCAGAGAAAGTTAGCCCCTTGCAGTGGAACAGAGTGAAGAATTCAGCATCTGAGGAGACAGATATTTCCCCGAAGAGTTAGTAGAGAGCAAAACAGAGCTAAAAGCAGTGGGTACATTGGACTTGAACTCATCAGGTGGCCTGAAACACGACTCTAAATAAATGCATATGTTGCTAAATAATTGCTAAACATGTGAATTAGCTTGAAAGGTAACAGCATGTCATTTTTGTGTTTACAGCTTCTTTCTGCTTGTTTTGTAAGATTGAGAAATGTGACAGCATATATAAATGACAGCTGCAACAACTGCTTTCTGTCTGGTTCTGTCCAAAAGCATCAGTTTTTTTTAATGAGTGAAAACCTTGAGTTGTGATGACAGACATTGGATCAGGACAACATTAAGCTTTTGCATCCTGATTTGTTTTTTGGAAAATCCTTAAACTATAGAAATGTATATGCAGCTTGGAGTTTATCCACCTGCTATGATTAGCTCCTGACTTTTCCCCTGTACAACTAATCTAAACTAACTTTTTCTCAATCAAGCAAAATTCAAACTGCATCTGATTCAGTGAGGAGGTGAGCACAGGAAGAACACAGGCATACTGTGCAGTTACATAAAAGCTGATCTGGATCTTAGTTGCAGGCTTCACAGCACCTGACAGATCATTATTTGTTGTTAGTGAAATGGGCTGACATGTGGTTGAGGTGATGCATGAACAGGCTGAAACTGCGTGCGCATGTATGTGTGTTTGTACCAGCGTGTGTTCAGTCTACGTCTACACGTGTACTTCGGTGTGTGTATTGTGCATGCAGGGTCACTGTACTGAATGTGGAGGTCAGGTGGGACAGCAGGGACTCACCAGACCAGCCACAGCGTGACAGAGATCCAGCGGATGTTTCGGGAACGAAGCAGGTCACAGATGTTGTGGGCCTTCCTCTTCTCACATTGAAGTTCAACCTGTGGGGCGGCGGAGCCCATGGAACAACAAACACTTAGCAAGCAGAACCATCAGTCTAGAAATAATTTCATTAGAGAGACGCTTGTGAATGCATGGCCACTTGCTGAGGGGACACATGTACGTGCACGTGTACACACATATAGGACCCCAACGTCAGGATCAGGATTAAAGGAGGCAAAAGTTCAGTTTGACAAAAACTGAGGGGGGCAGAAATTCTTGTAGTAATTAGAAACAGAGGAACACTGAGTTCACTGGTTTATTTTTACAATTTAAAATGTCTTGCTTGGTATCTACCTTTGGTCGCAGTTCCTAAAAAATGATATTTGTATGCATAGTACTTAACAAACTGTCTAAAATTGCCCTCAGAGGATATATGATTTTCAGATTTTTTAAAATTTCAAATATCGTTATCAGTATTTGCCTCAAAAAGTCAGGTCATTATACATTTTCTCTTCATCCCATCCCCTTTTTCAGTCCTTTGTCAGTGCTGCTACTGTTAACAGTGTTATCATATTGTCTTTGTAAAATATTCATGCATTAATGTGCCTGCTTCACATTCAAGCAGATTTTTTAAATTTTGTATTGGAATAGTACATTCCTAAAGTTTCAATACTCATTATTTCCACACAACATACACGAGCAAATGATTGCAAAATTGAAGCTGCTGGTGAACTAAAACTGTAGCTTTATAAAATCTACACAAACAGCAATATAACTATGATTACAGCACACATGAGCTTGGTGTTATAAATGAGTCGTTTAACCACAGTGGTGTTTTCTAGAGGGAGTTTTCCTTCCATCATAAAAAAAGCCTGTCTTGCAGTTGAAGGCTGAATACTTCAGTAAATCACTGTTGTTAGTAATAGAGGGTAAATGTTGGCAAAGCCTTTGTCAGCTGCCATCCAGACTAGTGTTCACTTGTGAACCGTAAATGATTACACCACACTGAGCAATGAACCCTAAAATGTGCTCTAGACCTTAAAAACATGACAAGAGAAAGCTGATCAGCAAGAAACCCAGTATTAGCAGGGAAGACTGGTGTGAACTGGTTAATGGCTTCAGTGTAAGAGTTACAGGTGCAAAGAAGTCTTGTGTTTTCTTTAAAAGCATACCAAATCATTGTTGTTTGCTGCTGTCTTGAATTTAATTCTGACTATTCTAGTATAAAATATTATTTGAAATGAATGGACAATTAATGTTATATTTCCTACAATTCTAACAATTTTAATGATCGCTCTTCCTCAGCCTGTCAACACAGCTAAATAAACCTGAACTTGTAAGTACACACATTTACATTATCAACACTACATTACCCAGCATCTGTGCTAAAAACTTGGTTTTGCTCATTTTGTCTAGATGTGTGTTGAGCTCTGTTTGTATTGTCATTAGCCCGAAAGGTGAAAGATCTGCACAGCCAGAAATCATCTTTAAGCAACTGCGGTCAGACCCAAATTCAAGAAATGGCAAGTAACTTTAAGTCATATTCAAAATAAATAATGACAAAGAGAGGGATATTTTCCTCCCTAAAAATATGTTCAAGTAATAATATGTAATGTTTTTTATAGCGTAAAATACAAATAATCCCATGATGAACTATATTCTGAGAAACAGTCACTGGAAGCTATCTGAAAAGAACAATTTAATCCCCTCCTTTCCCCAATAACTTCAACAACCTGTGTATTAACTACCTTATACAGCTATATCTGATTACTACAGGAGTCAGGAAATCCCAGGACCTTGGTGTTAATTCACTTACATGTGCCACTTTTTTTTTTTTATCTCACCTGCAAAGGACTAAAGATGACCGGCGGAGGCTCGATTTTGTTCCTCTTAGCAGCATCTCTCATTATGGCCTCAGCCTCTTCTACTCTTCCCTGAGACAGCAGCCACCGAGGAGACTCTGGGATGTACCTGCCTCATTACACGTGGAGGAAAAGAGAGAGAAACCAATGTTCAGTCCCCTGGAAAAGAGCAAAGGTACTTTTTTTTTCATTCTATTTTGAGTCCCCATAATGCTGAAATGAGTCCCCATAAAGACCTACATAATACTACCTGTAAAGCCTTCATAGATTTGTATAGGCTGATGCCGTTGTGTTTATTAGCCTGGCAAGACATAGTATATTTATTTATGTGGAAAAAAATGCACAGATTATACTACAACATGCAACTGTATAAATTGTACATATTTTTAATAATTTAAAAGTGGTAAAAAATGTCCATTACAAGTTTCCAGTGGTACATTTTTAAGTATTTTGTTCGACCAGTGGTCCAAAGCCCCAAAAATATTCACTTCACTATCAAAGAAGACCTGAAAATATTTTTATTTAAGAAGCTGTGATCACTGAATTTTGCTTAAAATATTATTAAACCAGCACTTTTCAAAACAGAATCTGATAACTGATTCTGTCTTTCAATTATCTGATTAATTGACTTATTGTTTGAGCTCTATAAAAGTCCATCTTGATAGTTATATTGCAGGACTGATACCGATTGATTGATTGACCAGCTTGAAACCAGGAACATGCACAAGGACTTGCTAAAATTGAGCACCAGCCCATTTACCATCTTTTGCAAAGTTGCCCCTCGAGGAAATTAAATAATAGAACTACAATAGGTCCACATTTATTTGAGTTAGACCAAAAAACAAACAAACAAAAAAAAACAGCATGACAGAACGTGACATAAAGCGCTGCCCTATGTCCTTGATCATGTGACTCTGTTGTTGCCAACTGTTAAGGGCTCCAGAGGGCTGAGTCTTAATTTGTGGAAATGATGACAAATGACAAATGGTATAACCAATGGGATACCATGTGAATAAAAATCTCCACATACACTTCCGAACAACATGCAGCTTGTTACATAATGCTGACAACGTCACATGAAACAATCTTAGCTGGCTAGCTAACTGGCTAATATATAGGCATCAGACTACATGCAATAGAAAGATGGCAAAAGAAGAAAGAGATGAGGAAGGCAGCTAACTGAAGCCAATTTTACTAGGAATGCACCGAAATGAAAGTTTGTGGCCGAAGCCAAAGCCAAATAAAATTAAACGCTTGGCCGAATACCGAGTATTGTTGTTTAGTTTTTCATTAGTTTTTGCAGATGAACCCCCTCCTGATTAGTGTTGTCACGGTACCAAAATTGGGACCCACGGTACGATACCAGTGAAAATATCATGGTTCTGAGTAGTATCACGATACCGCAGAGAAAATGAGGCAGATGTGCCTTTTGTCATTTATAAAAAGATAAATCACTTTTCTACAATACATCAATGATATTTCAATGGAATAAATTACTTATTGACTTATTCATACTTCAAAAACAGCATCAATAAGTGATGAACATAGGGGGGATCAAAATAAAATAAATAAATAAAATAAAAATCAACCAGCCACTCTCCTCCCCTGACAAGTCCCTTCATAAGTTCAGAACAGTCCCTAAAGTGCGGTGAGGTTTGTGGACTGTTACCTGCCACAAAGAGAGAAATGTGAATGGCTCATTTCTCCTCTGATACATCACATACCTGTGTGCCGCCATGGCTCGGCTGTCCAGGTAGTACTGGGCAGTCATGACACCAAGAAGAGGACATTATTGGAGCCGGACTTCTCAGTCGCCGGTAAGCCGTTATCTTGCACCGCAGAGCACTATGGCCGCCGTATTTGACAGGAATACGTATTCCTGTCTGTGTCTGTGACCCCCGTTCAACCCACAACCAGCGGGATTTACCTTTCGTTTCTGCTGCTGGTTGAAATCTGTACTCACACAGCGTGCTGAATGATTTATTTTGCTCGCACAAAACTATTTTTAGTCGCAAATGCGAGTGCGGTGCCGGACGGAGTAAAATATCACCACACTGCCGACATTTTACTCCGTCTGTCACCGCACACTGTTTAATTGCTTTATCAAAACACGCCGCTATTATTCGGCCTTGCTTTTCACTTATTCCACCAAATACCGAATGTGTGTTTTTTGCAACTGAATATATTCAGTTACCAAATATTCGGTGCATCCCTAAATTTTACATAGTGGCCAAACATGGAATTACAACATCCAGGTCCACCACATGATGCCATGGGGCCCAAAGAGACATTTTCCTAGACTTAAATTGGGAAGTGGACGTCTGTAAGTCAGTGGACATTTTTTTGAGTGTCAAACCCCTGCAACATGACTCATTTCACTATTAGGATTTGATCCATTCACTCCGATAACATTTCAAGAGTCTAGAAGAGCCGAAAGATTTAATTGTTTAATCCCCATTCAAGTTAGCTGGTTGGCTGTAGAAAGTGTCCAATGCGCTTTCTCTATAGGCCCCATAATGCGGAAGATCTGGGTATTTTCATACTGTGGGAATCAAGTTTTTTTGGCATCATGCATTCAGGAATGAATGGGGCCCCACCTCCAACACTGTATCCAGTATTCTTTATACATTCATTCAGTTTCTCAGAAACACTTTTTTACATTAGAGCAACAGCTCCTAAAAATGCCTGTGCACGTCCCTGCCTGAATCTAAAGCATTGCAAAGACAGAATTAATGTTACGCAAACAGTTGACATCATAGACAACCAAATATGTAACCAGACACACACGAGCAAACACACACCTACCTACCACCAGAGAGGCACACAGAGGAAGCCAGGCAGGGTGAGGCCGAGGAGAAGCATCCTCCAGTCTCTGATGAAGTAGGCAAACAGCGGCAGCAGCATGTAGCCCACAGCAAAGAAAAGACACACACCCGCGGTGGAGAAAATGGTCCGAACATGTGGGCCCAATATCTCCGTCCCTTAGCACAAGAGAAATGGGAGGGGTTCAAAACACAAGGAATGAATGAATTATTGTGAACAAGCAGCTAAATACATCTAAAAATCAACAAGTAGCGGTGAACAAAAGTACCTAGCACAAACGCAGCCACATAATTGGAGATTTGTCCCAACCCGACTACAAAGTATATGGCACAGAACATGGCCCAGGATGGAGAGAAGACCTGGATGAATGTGAACACTGTCTGGACCGCCATGGTGACAAACAACACCATTTTTCTCCCATACCTGAAAACGATTTTTGGAAATAGGACACATAAAGTAAGCATGCTGTGTCGATGGAAAGGTCGACCAACCTAACCTAACACATCGTATGGTTTACCCGTTTCAAGCAGCAGCTCACTGTGCACTACCTGCCCAGCACCAGACAGCGTTAGCGACTAGTTGGTGAAAGAAGTGGAACATTTAGGTCTACAACATGGCTGTCGTGCTGGAAATCCTTAAACATTTTATGCTGCTGACACTTCACATGTTGCAGCTCTTTCTCCATTTAGGACGCAGTCAGACTAACTACCTAAAGGTGTGAAACTGAGCTTTAAATTGTACTTTGACATCCACTAAAAGCTAGAAAAAAAGAAAAAAAAATCATGTTACTTTGAATTAAAATAAAATTAATTTAAATTAATTGACAGTGCAAAACCTGTTGCTATGTTGAGGTCTGAAAGAGGACATGGAGTTGAAGGTCACAGAGGGCATTTGTGTACAGATTACCACATGCATGGCCTTAATCTTTTGTCCATGACCTGTCAGAGAGCTGTCCTGAAATGAACGAGCCAGTGAGAACACCACAGAAGAAGAGAGAAGAAGTCAGCGGTTTCTTCCACCTGTCATCACACACCAGGTCCCACTGTGAAAACACACACACACACACACACACACACACACACACACAGACATGCAGTATGTAGAACAGAGTAGATCAAGTACAGTACACAAAAAGTGTCACATCCAAAACAGCATATGTATAGCCTATAGATAGATAGATAGATAGATAGATAGATAGATAGATAGATCCCAGTCATTTCACCAGCATTATAGCAATATAATTTCCTGTCCCTCATCACAGAAGCAGCTGCAGCCTCCTCTCACATCAGGAGCGGTGCAGTTAGGCTACAAACCTCAGAAATGATGGTAGAAATGTACACGCTCTGATCATACTCCCATCCATCCAAACAGCTTTCTGTTTGCACATTAGTCAGGTTAACATCAACGCCTGGCAGCAAGCCCCTGTCCGAGAATCTCAGCACATCTATAAGCTTGTATCTGGAGCACTTGCTGGGCACCGGCGCGCCGCTGTGGCTCTCCTCCAGTGGGATGCTGCTGTTCCTCCATGCAGCGGTGAGGTTGATGTGCGCGGGAATCAGGCAGCGGTGCGGCGGCGTGTCGGCGACGAACACGACGGACATGCCGGTGAAGCCGTTCGGGATGATGCTCAGACAGAGGAGATAAAACACCTGCTGCTGGAAACGTCCCCATTCCCCGAGGAAGGCTGTTGCAGCTTCATAGTCGTGCATGTTGTTTTTTTGGTTGATGCACGGTGCGGGTGCGCAAAGTTAAAGCAGACAGGGATGGAGGACTTTGGAGTGGGCTTTTCAAAAGCACTGGTTTTGTTTCGGCTACTAAACCATCCCACCCACCACCCGCTGTATTCATTTTTGGCTGCACTTTTACTAAATTAACCTTGAAGATTAATTGGCATGTCATTATAGTTCAGTAAAGATCAGCACCACAGAAAAATAGGCCTACAGTTTCAACTTTGAGCATCCAGAAACACATGATTTCCATGTATTTCATACTATTAGAATAACCTACATTAAGGCCCATAAAATAAATTTCATCAGCTTATCATTGTATTGATCAAACAAACATGGCCCACAGTGACTCAGTGTAAAACTGCACTTGTCAGCTTTACTTAAAAGCTATTGACACAGTTGGTTGGCACTCAGAAAGATCCTTATTCTATAAAGAAAGGACTTTTTAACCCGTAGATGCACAAGTGGCTCAAAAATGACCTGGTGATATGTTTTTCTTGCAGTATCCCTTTAAGGCAAAGTTATTATTTTAAGAAATGGTAGTTTTTGTATTAATACCCAAACTGTCCATATGTCAGAAATGACCTGTATTAAAATCAATGTGTTTATACGGCATTGGTTCTCATTTTGGTTAAGAATAAATTTAAAAATTTAAAAAATAATTTTTTTAATTACAACAACATTACACACAACAGCAATAGAATTGTGTGTGTGTGTGTGTGTGTGTGTGTGTGTGTGTGTGTGTGTGTGTGTGTGGTGTGGTGTGCACATGTGTGTGGGTGGGTGTGTGTCAGTTCCTCTTTTTTTATTTTCTTGCAGGTAAAAATTTAAAAAATAATTTTTTTTATTACAACAACATTACGCACAACAGCAATAGAATTGTGTGTGTGTGTGTGTGTGTGGTGTGCACATGTGTGTGGGTGTGTGTGTGTCAGTTCCTCTTTTTTTTATTTTCTTGCAGGTTTGCTGAAGCTCTTGATATAATACTTTCTGTTTTGCCTTCTCGTTTCCTTACTATATACATGATTATTGCACACAGATACATTGCATTACTCACTGCTGACTGTGATTTTTTTATTTTTGTTTGAAGCAATGGGAAGATGTGGGGTGACACATCCACGGGAAAGAAGCAGACAGGGCTGGCCAAAGAGAGAGAGGTGTCAGATGTGCCCAAATAACAAAGAATCCAAAGTCAGTAATAGGTGTGGGAAATGCAATGTGCCTGTGTGCAATGATGACAGCCAGAAACAGGTAGTTTGTCACAACTGCGTACAGTAAGGAGACAAGACGACAAAAGAGGGACTATCTCGTGAAGAGCTTCAGCAAACACGGTCACTTACCTGCAAGAAAATAAAAGAGACATTACATTTTTCTGTGTAATTTTGTTGTTTTTCCAACTCTTTCAAAAATATGTTTAAAATTATAAGAAATGAAAAGAAAAACAAACAAACATGAAATCATTTTTGTGTGAACTAAAATATACAAATGATTTTTCATAACCAAATTGACAAAAATGGCAAATAAACACATTGATTCTAATACAGGTCATTTTTTGACCCACTTATGGAAGAGTGTAGGATCTAATCACTCATGCATTTAAGGGTTAAAAAATAAAATAACCTCACATAAATCAGAACTGTGTGGATGTTGTTAAAGTGTTAAATGACTAAAATATGTAGCTGGAAGCTGTTAGTTTTTAATGAAATATCTACAGACAGTAGGCATATTGAGGATCATTTTGAGCAACCGTCACTTCTGTGTTCCACTGGCACATTGTTTGTGTTGTTACTTATTAAAGACTCAATAAAATTTGCCTTCCCTAGGATAATAAAGTATCAGCATTTGTGGGTTTGATTATAGTCTCAAAATGGCCAATAAAAGAAGAACGTTCTTCTGAGACCTGTCAGTCTGTTCTTGCTCTGAAAAACGAAGGCTATCCCATGCAAGAAATTACCAAGACACTGAAGATCTCATACAATGGTGTGTAGTGCTCACTTCATGGAACAGCACAAACACACTCTAACCAGAATAGTAAGAGAAGTGAAAGGGCCTTGTGGACATCTTAGCAAGAGGACAACAACAGAGTTTTTAGTTTGAGGAACAGACACGTCACAGATCCCCAACTCGTAGCTTCATTAAATGGCACCCACAAAACACCGGCCTCAGCATCAGCAGTGTATAGAGGTCACTCCAGGAATGCAGGTCTTTTAGGCAGAGAAGCAAAGAAAAGTCGTATCTGAGATTGGCCAATAAAAGGAAACGATTATAGTAGGTGAAAGAACATAGACGAGATGGAGGAAGATAAAAGAAAGTGTTAAGGAAAGATCTAAGTTTGAGGTGTTTGGATCACAAAGAACATTTGTGGGAATCAGAACGAATGAAAATATGTTGGAGGAGTTTTTGATGACATCTGTCAAGCATGGTGGAGGGAATGTGGCGGTCTGGGGATGCTTTGGTGCTGCTAAAGTTGGAGATCAGAGCAGGGTTAAAGGATTTTGATTGAGGAAGGATATCACTCTGTTTTGCAATGCCATCCCATACCTTGTGGACGATGCTTGATTTGAGCCAGTCACACAAAATGAAACCAGCGAGTGGCATCATGTTTTAAAGCACCAGCTGATCCAGGGAGCCGAATCAAAGAGCATGCATCAAAACACAATTGACTGAGTTGGAAAGTCCGTCATGATGCAGTAGAGGGAGAGGGAGTGGGCAGACACGAGCTCTCTGCCTACACTTCCAGGAACTTGTGAGGATTTCCTCATTACCTACTTTGAACCTACCTCATAAGAGTTGGATGTGATTCGGGCAAAAAGCATTTTAAAAGATCCTTCACATATTCTATATTCAGAATATGAAGTACTTCCCCCCAGGAGACGTTACAGAGCTAGTAGATACAAAAGCAACCGCTACAAACTCTCCTTCCTTCCAACATCCATTTCTCTCCTAAACAAACAACCTGCACAACCATAAGAGGGTTTTGTAAAGTGCTCTTGTTGAGGGCTTAGCGCCCTCTGCACTTCTGACTTGTGTATTTTTATATTGGTTTTATTTTATTCTTTTTATTATTATTGATCTACCTCAGTGGTTTTATTTATTATTTATTGCATTTGATTGATTTTAGCGCTTTTATATTGTTATACTGGGGCTTTTATGCCATATTATTCTTCAGTGCCTTTTTGTACAGTATCTGTCAGAATGACTGTCCTTGAACGATTGTGGTGTTGCTATTCTTGTCCTTCCTATGTCTTTCTATGTTGTCTGTGCACCATGATTGTAGCCTGAATGTGGCATTTGGAGTCCAAGACAAATTTCCCCCTGGGGACAATAAAGTTTATATTGATTGATTGATGTACTTTGTACCATTTTATCTCTGTATTCTGACCTTGGAACAAAGATAATACATGACAGTTGTCACCACAAAAAACTGTGTTTGTTATTTTGTTACAACTCCTTAAAGGTCTCCTGTCTTCCTTCCCAGAATAGCAGACATTTGTTTATCTGTCCAGTGCCTCTCTATCCCACACATTGGCCGGGGGGTGGTGCTTGGTTTTGGCTTTTAACATTAACATTCTCATTTTACAGCTAAACAGTACACCAAAATACTGTATGTCTCTGACAACATTGGAAACGAGGAATATTTGATCAGCGCTGCTTTGTTTGACAGTTTGATTGCAGTTAATGTGCAGTGATTGACACGATTGACAGCTGTATTAGAGACTCCTCTGCTCTGATAGGTTGTTTTTGTTCAGCTACAGTGGATTCTTGCAAATACATTTAGAAGCATAAGGAGGTAGAGGAACATGATTATTTTCACAGACTGTCTGTCTCATGTAATACTGTGTGGTAACAGTGACAGTTCCAGCAGTGACAACAAAGATATTTTTTTTTATCTTTTATCTGACCTTTTAAAGCTGTAGTTACCAACTACAGCTTTAAAGGTCAGGGGCCTCATTTATAAAGCTTGCTTACGCACAAAACGGGGCTTGAAAGTGGTGTATGCCACTTACCACGCAAAGGTTGTGATTTATAAAAGTCATGCGTGTGCACATTTTGGAAGACACTGGGAAGTGGCGACGCAGATGGCGAGGTGGAGAAGTGGAGTCAGATTTTTATTGATGTCTCACACAAATTTAATGTCACGCTATATCCACCTTAGATCCATCATTATCATTGAAATTAAATCCAGCAGCCTTATTCTGCGCTTGGAGTGAGTGATAATTGTTCCATAAAAACGCTGTAAAACAAACTCAAATGCTGAATTGAAATTCTTTCTAAATACGTATTTAATCCGCACTGCCTCTAACGTCTCATTGTCCACTCTGTGAGTGCAGGAGGGGGAGAGGATGGCGCGACTGCATGGAATATATTTATTTATTTAGCTAAATATTTCCAGTGCATTTATCATGTCTCGAAATAGAGCCATTAAGCACAACCGTTACACTCATTTCATCAGCCCTGCTTAGACATGTGCTGTTCATGACAAAATCGGCATGAAGAAATGTGTTTGTCTATTACACTTTCATCTTTGAATTGTATTTCCACTGGTTCATGCTGTAATTCAGGCCGGGAGTCTGATCAGATTATATAAATATATAATATATATAAAATACTGCGGTGACCCTCGTGCGTAATTGCGCAAGATGGCACTGTCCGTGCAGTCCCACAGACACAGCTGACAGCATCAGCAGCGTTGATGTGTTGCCACTTATTTTCGCTTTCTTTTATTAGTGATCCCGCTGCTGTGGCCACCAAATAAAATCTTTCTTCAGTCCTCCACCTCCCGTTAAAGGGTCTCGAGCTCAGTCTCGGAGAAATTCCGTTTTTTGGTTCGTTTCTCACACCTGTTGCCATGACTCTCAACGAGAGAACACTCACATGCCGGCTTATTTATATGCAGATTGCATTCATGAGGTGATTTACATGACCATTTATATTTTATTGAACTAGGGCATGTAGAGGGCGGAATATGAGGCGGATCTGGGTGCGCAAAACTCCAGGAGGTCTGTGATTTATAAAGAGAACATTGCGTGCAAGTGTGCAAGATTATTTTTTGGCACACACCATTTTCAGCTTTTGGGCGCACGTCGACTTTTAGTATGAATCCTAAACACTCTTTTATAAATGAGGCCCCTGGTGTGTAGGAGTTAGAGGCATCTAGTGGTGAGGTTGCAGATTGCATCCAACTGAAACATGTCCCATATGCCAAGTCTGATGGAGAACTAAGGTGGCCAATGGAAAAATGCAAAAGCATGAATGGCCCTACTTAGAGCAATTGTTTGGTTTGTCCGTAAAGGACTACTGTATAAACAACATAGTGGAGTGTCTCTGGAAGACAACTGTAGATTTATTTTAATACGTAGACACCAGATGCCATCATGACACCTATTCATTCCAATTGAGTTTCTTTCCTGGTGCATACACCAAAAAGTTTTCTACTTGCTGGGTTGACTTCTGCTGTGTGCAGTCCACTGTATAGGCACAGTAATGTTTCTTCTGCTGGCCCCGCCTACAAGTTCCTACTTATACTGTGACAACATCACAGATTTTTAAATTGCTTTTCTGAGCTCAAGGGAAGTTTGACTATTATAAAACCACTATGGCTCAAAAATTCATGATAGAAAGAGTCATAACTGACTGTCCGAGCAGCTGGAGGTGTCCTGTAAACAGTTTTACAGACATGTATTTTTGTGTCTTGGGAAAATACTGTACTTTTGGGGCTGCAGGGGATTTTTTTTTCTGCAATACCATGAGTGGCCACTGGGAAAAATTGGCTGCAAGGCTGAGCAGCATTCCTGCCGCTTTGTGGAAACATGTACAGCTGCAGACACATTCCATTTGAAGCATACACATAAAACCCCTACAAACCGCACCCACTACT
Organism: Epinephelus lanceolatus; assembly: GCF_041903045.1. Taxonomy (NCBI): domain Eukaryota; kingdom Metazoa; phylum Chordata; class Actinopteri; order Perciformes; family Serranidae; genus Epinephelus; species Epinephelus lanceolatus. Next base: position 36,565,341 of record NC_135744.1, read on the forward strand.
AGTACAAGACAAACCTACCACCACAATGGTTATCTGAACCCTTCTTAAATGCAACGTTGTCGTGAACAAATTGGAGGACAAACGTAGCAAAATCCACTTTATAACTGATTATACATGACAACATGATTCACCTTTTAAGTAGCAAGATGTACCCCTTCCGATTACCCTTACCCTACCCTTAACCACCTCTCCTTTATACTAATACTTCATAGCGAGCTGCTTAGCATTTTCTTCAGGGCTTCTGCTTCTGGGCCGAGGAGTGAAGGGATTGTGGACTGATGTGACAGTATGGTGGGCTAGTCATGTAGCTAATGGGCGGGTTGAGTGGCTGATCCAGCTGCAGCTATACCTTCTTGGCTTTGTGGGTAAACTCATTTTCATTCTCAGGTAACAAAACCACAATTCTTATTTTCAGGTGATTATACACTACTTAAAACATAGTTATGAATATTATATTCAATTTGCCCTAATATATTCCCATAAATCCTACACACTGGACCTTTAATTAGCGAGCTGAAGAGTTGCCTCTGTTGGACAGAGCCAGGCCAGCTGTTTCCAGTCTTTGTGCTAAGCTGAGCTAATCAGCTGCTGCCTGTAGCCTTTATTTAACTTCACATGATAAGTGTATTGTATAAAATGTAGAAGTATTCATTTAACAACTGGCAGCAGAAGAACAAAAAACACTTTCTTGCAATGATTTTGAACTTGAACCTAAGAGAGAGTTTCAGTAAAAGGCCTATGCTCTTTACTGCAACTGATCAGTTATGTTCCAGTAAACATTTATATTTAAGTTGCAGGTAAATTGTTGCTGCTGTCATGTGATGAATCAAAAAACCAAGACTCAGTTATGTCTCAGTCCTTCTGGAAACAGTTAACTGTGTTGATATGTTGATCTTTATGGGTCTAGCAGTGGCACAAACCCTTGTCTGCTCAGCATACAACCACATGCTCCAATGCACCGTTCAAACCATACCCTCACCAGCTGACTCAAATGAATGATTACACAGATACCTAGTTATTATTTCATTAGTTTACATTAATAAGTGATTGGTTATGGGAAAGAATGGCCCCTTCCTTACAACATTGGCCTCACATAAGCTGTTCAGCGAAAAAATATATTAAAACAAGACGTGAAAGTTTAGGTTACTTATCTGAAGGAAAAATTGATGGTAACGTATAATGTATAAGAACTAAAAATTCAGAATTCAAGCCTATTTCAAATTGATTGGATGAACTAAGCAGAACAAATCTTGGACCACAGAATAGATTAGATTCACTAATTGCGTATGTTTACGTTAATCAGTAAACTCAAGCAAGCAAATAACATAGAGGGCCATTTTTGTTTCAAATCAATTGCATCACAAAGTAATAAGATAAAGTTTGCCTGAAGGATTCCCTCAATATCTTGTAATGAAATAATAATGGTTTAAAATATTACATTTTTAGTAAGTGACAAAAATTACAATAATTTTCCCCATCCCCTGACAACAAACAGAAAACAAGAACAATGGCAGACAGAAACTTCTCATGTTTAGATACCGAATATGTGCTGACGGCATTCATGTGCTCCTCTAACATGTCATGTGCAGACAACACGTTCTCATCCCAGCTGAGGTCACTCTCACTCACAGTCATTAAAGCCTTTTACTGCGTGAACCATGACCTATTCTATGCCAGGCTTAAAACAGTCTGATGCTGATAGCAAATTTTTACAAGCTATGAAAGCCTGTGTTAATAATTATAGAGATAGGTTGACAACTTTATTGTGAAACTGCAGGATGTGCTGTCTCCTGCACTGTTTACAAAGGAAACCCATTAATGATTAATTATTAACTGCTTTACATACACCTTGAGAGACAATAAAATACAACTTTAGTAGTAGATAAATTGACAGATAGTAGTTGTACATACACCATATTGGCCATCTAAAGTCCAGATTAAGTTTTTATTCTTGTGTTTTCCCAGACATCACTGGCACCGAAGGGTAAATGTTGCATCTTGCATCATCTAATGTTTTATCTTTTATCTTTGACAATGCTCTTCCTGCAGTTACTTAGTGTAAAGGTCAGATGAATATCTTCTCTTGAAGACCTGGTAAATATTTGCCTTGCCACAATGCTCTTGAGCAAGTCATTTTTGGTGCCTGGAGAAATCCACTCTTTAATTTGGTTTAGAGTTAGACTGTTGTTGCATTTTCACGTGATTATTGTAACTTACAATAAATCATTTAAGCTTATTATCCATTTATGAGAAACCTGGTTTTGATACAGTAGCTAACATATGCCAGTATTAAACCTACAGTAGCATGTGAGCATATTCAGTATTGGTTTAAATCTGGCAACCAGTTCCTTTTCATACTTTGTGTGAGTGGATTATTTCATCTGTAGGCTATTGATGAGTCATTTCTGAAAGCCATGTGGTGTCTTCACTGATCAAAGGCCATGACCTAATCTTGTCATGTGATACTGTAATGTCCTGAACGACCACTGTGTGAGGAAACAGCATATCACAGCCATGCAAATGGAGAGTAAACATTTGCATCCTTTAAGACAGTTGAGACGTCTTTATTACTCATTACAGGCAAGGTGACTTTATTCAAACAGCACATTGCAGCAACAAGACAATTTAAAGTGCTCTACATAAAACATCTGAATCATCAAGATCAAGCGCAAGAAAAAAAAAATACATTACACAAATACATTTAAACTGATTAAGTGTGTCTTTTTAGTGACCTCAGTATTTACATGTGAACATAAAGGTGTAGATTTCAAAGGGACATGCCCCCCTCAATAATTAGACCATTTGTATTTGTCCCCCGCCCCCAACAGAAACATCAAAGTAGCAGAGAACTTTTATTTGGACATAATTAATAGACATTTACAGCATTAATTGATGCAGAAAAGATGCAAATTGGTGCATAAAAATTTACCAGAAAGCAGCAAATGAAGTGTTTGCTGCTCAAAAGTTTCCAGCAGAAAACCCCCTAACCCTAACCTAACTTACTTGCCCTCGCATGTGAATATCAGAATTCACACAGAAATCATTATAGCAGCTGGTGGCGGCTTTTTGTCACTGTTTTTAATGAGAATTATACTTTTTGCTAGCTGTTTTTGCATTACTACACCTCGTGTTTCTACACTCCAGGCGCCTAGCGTTTTTGCCATAGCGCTCTTAACTCTTGAAGTTGAAAGAACTTCAACTCAGAGTGGAAATGCACCCTACGTCATCCCCGCTTTTCTCCCATTATCCAGTCAGATGATTGGATGAGACAACGAGTTTACAGTGGGTAAACGGTGGAGAAGAAACTGATGTTATTCACCATGATCCACCCTCTTTTTTAGGGTCTCATGTACCCACACAGATCTTCATTTCCTTGTGACCAGAGGTGGGTAGAGTAGCCAAATATTGTACTCAAGTAAGAGTACTGATACTTTAGAACAATATTACTCAAGTAAAAGTAAAAAGTAGTCATCCAAATAATTACTTGAGTAAGAGTAAAAGAGTATTTGGTGAAAAAACTACTCAAGTACTGAGTAACTGTTGAGTAACGTCTGATTTATTTGTAAAATAAGAACATGAACGTAATCAATCAAAAATAATAATCTGCAAATTCATGTATTTTAAACGATACCCCTTTAACTAAAACAAAATAAATTAAATCTTTACAAACATAACATAAATCAAGGCACAAGGGGTGGGTAGAGTAGCCAAATATTGTACTCAAGTAAGAGTATTGTTGCTTTAAAACAATATAACTCAAGTAAAAATAAAAAGTATTTTGCATTAAAACTACTCTGAAAAGTACAATTTATCCAAAAAGTTACTCAAGTAAATGTAACTGAGTAAATGTATCTAGTTACTACTCACCTCTGCTTGTGACCCACAAACTACTTACTAACAGCCTCTCACCCCCAACCAGAGCTACAGTATGTACCCTCTGCCTGTTCATTTTTAGTAACTAGCTACCAATTACTCTGAAATAAATAAAATAATAATAATAATAGATAATAATAAACTGAATTTATAACTCTAAATTCTCCGTAGGTGTGAATGTGAGTGTGAATGGTTGTCTGTCTCTATGTGTCAGCCCTGTGATAGTCTGGCGACCTGTCCAGGGTGTACCCTGCCTCTCGCCTGATGTCAGCTGGGATAGGCTCCAGCCCTCCTGCGACCCTCAAGAAGATGAAGCGGTTAGAAGATGAATGAATGAATAATAAACTGTAGATTGATTACACGGGAAGGTTAGGGTAGGGAGGTGATGGTGTGGTTGCCTAGCAACAATAAAAAGGCGAAGTGGCCTTAGATTAAAAAAGGTCTTGCAACCTGCAAAACCCTGTCTGTGTGATCGGAGCATTCACTGAACACATTTAACAGACTAAAAATGTGTTAGGCTACTTGAAAACAAAGGGTGTTTTTGTTTTGTTTTTTAAATTGTTTGTAAATGAGCCATTTTAGTAGCAAAATATTAATTACATAATTCAAAGCCCATGTACAGGATTGCAACAATTTCTGCTGAACTTTTACATGAAGGCATGCTTGCCTCTGCAGTGTGACTTAAAAATAGCCCAAGGAGTCTTAATGCTACTTAGCAACATTTAGAGTACAAGCACGTGCTCGTCTTTGGGGTATTTAAAAGTGTGGAATGTTGTTTAGAGAAAACACCACTCAGACCCGAGGGGTGGGTGCGGGGGTGCTTTTGATCATTTTGCTTCAAGTGAATTAAATCAAATCAATGAGTGAGAGGACTCTCATTCACTACCCTCAGATAAATAGCATCCCTGTCTGCTCATAAACTGAGAGACAGTGGATCCAGTGGCACTCTGGGATGGAAAGGTTATCCCCTTGAAAGAATGTTTAATACTCTCTCAGGACTTCAAACCAAAGTTTTTCACTTGTGACTCCGTCCCACTGAGGGACCAGCTCACTCTGCTCCACACAGGGCTCAAACCCAACACTCTGGTACAAAGCTCAAGACTTTAAGAGGGATACCAAGGCTCATACTCTGAAGAATTTCAGAGGATTTTTTTTTCTCCCTCAAGAGCAGGGAGGTATTTTTTTTATATAAAGAATGGGAGACTATGATGAAGACACTGCATTCCTCGGACAGACTGGTCCTTATTTCTGGACCACATTCTTCCTCCTTAACACAGTTTATCTCTCGACTGGATTCAACGGACTTTACATGGTCTTTATCGGGTCAGCTCCTACACATCACTGCCTCATTCCGGACGTGAACTTAACCGAGGAGTGGAAAAATGCCATTATTCCTGTTACAATAGTGGATGGCGTGGAGGTGCAGACCCAGTGCAGCAGATACAAGCTGGATGTGGTGAGAAATCTCTCTGCTCAAGGATTTATTCCTGGAAGGGACGTCAACCTCACTAACCTGGAGCTGGAGAAATGTTTAGATGGATGGAGCTACAGCAAAGAGATCTACCAATCCAACATAGTCACTGAGGTCAGTATGAATGTGCGTGTACAAGTGTTTAATATGGGATTTTTTTGTTGTTGTTTGTTTAAAATATGCATGTAATTCACATTTTGCACAGTGGGACCTCGTTTGTGACGACCAGTGGAAAGTTCCCTTTGCATCCTCGACTCTCTTTGTGGGATACCTCTTTGGGTCCCTAATCTCAGGCCAGCTTTCTGACAGGTATCAGTAAAATTCCCTTGAATGTATTTATGTCATTGTCTAATATGAACTTTAAATGTACTTTATGTTTAGTAAAACAGTTTTTGTCATTTACTGCATATGTTAGACATTTTTATTCAAGAAACATTGGTAACATTTTGGAAAATGCTCATAGAAACTGAAAAACATTGATTAAGCAAGTGAGGCTTTCACACTGTAGTAGAGGGGCCTGGGACTTGATAGGCTTCCATTATAATGACAACAGCTCCATCTACTGTTAAAGCTGATCTCCAATGGAAGGCAAGTTTTCACTGAGAGAGAAGTCTCCTACTTTAAAGTCATCGCCCGTCTTTCAGTGTCGGTTTCCAGAGAATCAAAACACCTTTGTCTTTAAGAGTCGTCGATGTTAAGCACTCTGCTCTGACAGATACTGGTGTTGTGTACCTTTGGTTGTGGAAAAGCATGGGGCTCAGGACACAGCAGTGTGGAGCATTTGTGTGTTTAACTTTTTAGGTCTTTTGCAGCCTGGAAAAAAGGGTGTTTGAGCATTGAGGTTATCGAGCTTTTGTGGCCATTGTGTCACATTGGGTGATTATAAATACTAAATTAAAGAAGAGTACACCTGTTTGTTGCCACTTCAGGAGAAGACATTATCATCTTCAGCCAGGAGCTGTGTACCAGGAAGGGATTTACAATGTCTACAAGGGCAGATATGTGTTAAAATTATGGTGGATTGTGTTATCATGTGTGCTGAGATGATGAGTCTGTTGGACTTCATCCTCTATAGGAAGAGTTTGATATTATAAGAAGGGATGCACGATAATATCCGCACATCATTGGATATTGGCTTTAAAATTAAATACTGGAATTGGCCAACATACTGATAATATTGGTATGTCATTGATATCGGCTTTAAAATGTAGCATGCCTTTTCTTTATTTGCACAATGACTGAATATTCCATACACTGAAAAGTATTGTAACCCATGTCCCTATCTGCTGGTGGGCCATCACAATAAGATTATGCATGCATGATATGATGTTAATTCCACTACAGATGAGACCTGATGATCACTGAAGTTAGGTAGGGAATAAAAGTGGATATATCAGTATTCGTTATCCGTCAAATGAGTTGTTAAATATCAGCATATCAGATAAAAATCCAGCATCATGCATCCCTAATTATAAGACCACATAACCATGTCCTGAAGGGCACTATGCTCTATTATGTAGTGAGGGAAAATGTACAGCGAGCAAGTCATCAAAGCAAAATAAACCTGATGCCTTTGTGTGTTTAACTATGTAGCTCTTCTGCAGCTGTGCAAACTTTGCCACCAGGGGGAGGGCCTTTGAAGCTGTTTGATCAATGTGTCACACTGGGTGATTAAGACTAAATTAAAGCTCAAGTGTGTACCTGTAAGTTGCCAGTTCAGGATGTGTAGTTTCTGTTAAGAAGCTCAGTTAAACTAGTCTCTCCTAACATTCCCCTTTTCAGGTCAAGCAACAAACCAGTTTGCAGTGTTTAGGTTCTGGGGTTGTGGTACTGTGGCCACCTGCAAGGACTGGATTGAGAGAGAATGGCTGAGAAGTCAAGGGCACAGCATCTTGTTACAGTATTATACAATAAAATCAGACATGTAACTAGTTTTTCTGGGAAGTGGCATGAATATTATCACTGTTACTGTTAAACATTTCAAGCATTTAAATTACACAAAGCACCGTTTGCAGTGCATGGTAGATAACGGTGAAAGTTATTGCCTTTATGTAATTTGTAAATCATTTTCTGCCTGTGCAAAGTCCTTTGCCAAAAATGATTCAGCTGCTCTAGATTTCGGTCACTCACAGCTGTACTTGATCAAAAGTCATGCGGCATGTTATCAGCATTTTGCATGGCTATAAACCTGGTTGAACAACGTTTTGATTTAATGCAGCCAAGTTGCAAGAAGCTTCCAGTTCCTAGCATGAATATGCAACACCATTTTTAGAATATTGTTACGTATAGTCACGTTTTACAGGAAATGCCACAGACTGTGAGGGTAAAGTGCTGACCCTCAACATCAATTTGAGCGTGTTAAATCCACAATACCAGCATCAACAGTGCAAGAACTGAAGACCTTTTTACACATGCAGCAGTCCTCAGATTAAGGAGACAAAAAGTGATATCAACCAAGTTAATCTAAACTTAAATAAAGTTAAAATATATTGTATTGGGTTGGCAAAAGTTATTGCTTCAGTCTGCTACTCACAGACATCAGCAGACACCTGGTATCTTCCTGAGCTGATGTTCTGCCTGGTCTGTGCCACAGATGTCTTCACTTGTTGCTTGTTTAGTTGCCTTTTTGCCTTCACTCTGGTCTTCAGCTAGTGAAACAAACACACACAAACACTCTGTGGCTGTTCATGCCCACTACCCAGCTGCATGCTCCTCAAACAAGGGATTTTATTATAAAAAAGAGACAAAGCAGTCACCAAGATGTCACTGTCACCATATTTCCACACGCACCATATCTGTGAATCACTGTCATTGACACAAAGTTCTTTTTTCATTCAGGTTTGGGAGGAAGAAGGTTGTTTTCATCTCTCTTGCAGCCCAGTGTGTCTCAGTGCTGCTTCAGTCCTTCTCTCATTCATGGAAGATGTTCTGCGTCATGTTCCTCTTTGTTGGAGCCTCCCAGATATCCATGTATATTTCTGCATTTGTACTAGGTATGGATTGTAAAATAATTGTTCGGTCTCATTAGCAGTCTTGACATATTTCAGCATGACTTTCACTATCTGCTGGTTTATCTGTTTTTAATCTCATGCTTATTGCTGAACTTTTACAACTTTATCTCTGACAGGAACAGAGCTTTTGAGTAAAACTATGCGAGTGCTCTTCACAACTCTCGGGGCCTTCCTTTTCTATTGCATCGGGTACATGACGCTACCTTGGATTGCATACGGAATCCGAGAATGGAGGACTCTGCTCGCCGTTCTGTCCTCAACGTCTGTGGTTTACATCCCACTGTGGTGGTACGTCACTCGTAACAGTCTTTATTTTCTTAAGTCCTATTTTGTGCATGAATAAAATATGCCCATAGTCAGCGTCCCTGGTTTAACAGCAAGATGTGGTCATTAAATACAACATACTTTGTTGACATTTGTGGTTAACTTGTATTGGTCATGCAGGTTAATCCCAGAGTCTCCTCGGTGGCTGATTACTCAGGGAAGAGTGGAGGAGGCTGAGGCCATTGTGAGGGATGCTGCAAGGAAAAATAAGGTTGAAGCACCACCTGTGATCTTTAAAGAATCTGAGGTATGGTTCACGTACATTTGTGACGTTTTAATTTTAATCTCCTTCACAGTTACAGCTTCAAGGTCCAGTGTGTAGGATTTAGGGGGATATGTTGGCAGAAATGGAATATGATATAATAGGTATGCTTTCATTAGTGTATAATCACCTGAAAGTAGGAATTATTGTGTTTTCCTTGAAACAGAGAATGGCAGAGCAACTTATATAAAAGCCTTTCTGCCTCAATGAAAAACCTGAGGTCAAAACCAGATGCATTTTAACCAGTGTACCTTACAAAATAAATATAACTTGTTGAGATTTAGTTCCTGCTCTGCTTAAAGGTCTAGTGTGTAGGATTTTGTTGCAAAAGTGAAACTTCTCCCATGTGCCAAGGAGAACTATGGTGGCTGACATTAAAATGCAAAAGGATAAATGTCCCCCTCTAGTGCCAATATCTAGCCAGTGTTTAAATTGTCCTTTCTGGGCTACTGTAGAAAAACATGGTGGACAAAGAGGATCCACTCTGTATGTAGATAGTAGGAATTATTGTGTTTTCCTTGCCTTAGAAAAAGCTGTTTATATCACCGTAGGGAGTGGGGCCTCATTTATGGAAATCGCCATGTTCACCGCCATGTGTCCACGGTAGCCCAGAATGGACAAACCAAACACTGGCTCCAGATAGAGCCATCCACGCTTTCTTGTTTTCACGTTGGCCCCCATAGTTAGAAGCCCCTCAGTGATAAGTAGCATCAGAAGTACATTGATTTTTAACATTAAAATTGCTTTTTTCAGTGTTTTTACTGGTTTAAATCACCGGATCCATTTGTTTTAAGAAGGAAGAGACCTCTTTGGATAATTCGGCTCCTGCTAAAAGCTTCCCAATCAATGAACACTGAGGGAATTTTAATCTGGAATAGTTTCAGATGGTTGCAATCTTCAACCCTCACCACTAGATGCCACTAAATCCCCCTAAATTTTACACACTGAACCTTTCCAAAAGATGATAAATGTAATCAGATACAAGTCAATAGAATGCTCTCATAACACACTTGAGATATTCTGTGTCTGTCAAGAAAATGTAACAACATGAATTCTCTTGCTTGCATTGATTTCAGCTCCATTCACTGACTCCAAGCAGGAAATACTCCATGCTTGATGTTCTAAAAAACAAGAACATCAGATGCATCACACTGATGTGTCTCCTTTTGTGGTGAGTGGTTGTTATTTTTCTCATTCTGATTCTAATGGTCATCATTCACATTAGATGTTGCTATGCATAATATGAATTGAAAACCAAGGTTACCCGTCAATGAAAAACCAAATGGAAAATTGGGAATTATTTGATAATACGAAGAAGCTTTTTTCTTTTTTTTTCCAGGATGGCAATAAACATTGGGTATTTTGGATTATCCCTGAACACCTCCAATCTGAGTGGTGACCCCTTCATGAACTGTTTTTTGTCAGCTACTACTGAGGTCCCTGCCTATGTCGTTTCTACCTGGCTGCTAAAGAAATGTCCAAGAAGAGCACTTCTGTCAACATTCCTCAGCCTTGGAGGAGGACTTCTTCTTCTAATCCAGTTCATCCCTGATAGTAAGACTGTACTTCATTCGCACTGCCTTGCAAATTTCCCCGCTGTGAGACAAAGAGAGGATTATCTTATCTTATCTTATCTTCTCAGACAGCGATAATAGCTTATACTGCAGCTAAAACTTTTAGGGACTGTAAACACCACAGCTATGGGTAATGATTATTCTCAGTTACATGACAGCATATTTCAGAGGAGTGCAAATATGTATTACAAAAGCCATGCAGATGTGTTTGGTTTTCCTCATGTTTCTTCTGAGATTTCTATCATAATATCACAAGAGGTAGCTGACAAAGTATATATATTGTAATACATAAAAACATGATGACCGTGCCATGTTTGCTGTATACATATATTTGTAATTTGGATGACCTGACTCTTTAATAGCAGCTGCTTCCTAGTAGGCACATGTACTTTGCAGCAATGTGCACTCAGCTATCAGCACCATCAGGCTTTCTTATAAGCAACACAACACATTTTCAGTCCTTATCCTTGAGTGTAGAAACACATTTGCCTTCTTTGTGACCCTTGTCCAATCATAAATCTCATTCTGTCCATTTTTTCAATTTTAATGAGAGCAGATGATGGTCAACCTGCCGCACACTATACAAAGCTTGTCACATGGTGCCTGGACAGACTTTTTAGAAGAAGAAAAAGATACTTAGACATTTGATTGCAGGCGGTTTTATCACACGTTAATTAATGTTTAAGCACTTTAACAGAGGAGAGGAATCATGATGAATACATGAGCAGCATACCCTCTCCACTAAGGTGATGTAACACCTGGAAAAAAGTTACTGTGTTACTTTGCAACCGGAGAAAGTCATAATATGTACTTTGCCTGTTATCATTTCTTTTTCCAAGAACACACCAACAATGGTTGAAGAGAATGGCAGAGCAACTTATATAAAAGCCTTTCTGCCTCAATGAAAAACCTGAAGTCAAAACCAGATGCATTTTAACCAGTGTACCTTACAAAATAAATATAACTTGTTGAGATTTAGTTCCTGCTCTGCTTAAAGGTCTAGTGTGTAGGATTTTGTTGCAAAAGTGAAACTTCTCCCATGTGCCAAGGAGAACTATGGTGGCTGACATTAAAATGCAAAAGGATAAATGTCCCTCTCTAGTGCCAATATCTAGCCAGCATTTAAATTGTCCTTTCTGGGCTACTGTAGAAAAACATGGTGGACAAAGAGGATCCACTCTGTATGTAGATAGAAACGGCTCATTCTAAGGTAATGGAAACACAACAATTCTTATTTTCAGGTGATTATAAACTAAAGAAAACATAGTTATGAAACTCATACACCATTTCTGCCAATAGATGCCCCTAAATCCCACACACTGGACCTTTAAGAAAACCTGAATGTTTTATTTTCTGACCTGGTTTTTTTATCCTGAAAGATGAGGTGTTTTACAAAATTTGGGGACTAGATTCATAACACACTTCTCTCTCTTATCCACAGCCCTTCAGTATGTTGCTCTGGCGCTGGAAATGACCGGGAAGTTTGGCTTCACCATGTGCTTCAGCATCGTCTACATCTACACTGCTGAGATTTACCCCACGGTACTCAGGAACGTCGGCATTGGAATGTGCTCCTCTGCTGCACGCATTGGCAGCATCACAGCTCCTTATGTCATCTATTTAGGTGCGTAGATGTTAAGTACTGCATCTCACATGGCTACTGCGTATTAACTGCTTTCATATAATTTAAAAGAACACAAAAGATCTGCGCAGGATAATACAGTGATGCGTACAAATATAGTCAATGCTTGTCATTTTCTAATGTGCAGTTATGCTTGTTTGTTATTTACAGGTACTTATAATAAGGTTCTGCCTTATATCCTCATGGGAAGTCTCACGATTGCTTCCTCTGTGGTAAACTTCTTCCTTCCGGAAACCCTCAATAGAGATCTTCCAGAAACAGTGGAGCAGATGCAAGAATGCCAAGGGTAGGTTCATTTTACTCATCGCTGAAGTTTGCATGTTTTTCAGGTCACCATAACAAAATTGTTTTGCAATGTACTTGATTCATTAAGACTTAGATTCATTAAGTCACAGAGGGACTGAACTAATAGCCTCACAGTTAGAGGGGCTTTAGTACTCATCCTAGAAAGAGCTTTACAGGGATAAAATATCTTGTTAGAATTTGCAAAATGGTCAAGATTGGTTGATCGAACATATAAATATATCAGCTGCCATTTATGTATCTGAGGTAATTGTGTTTCTTCTGATTACAGGTTGTGTCATGGATTCAGAAAGACGAAATATGTAGAAGATGAAGGAAGGAGGAACCAACCCATACAACGTGAGGCCAAAGTCTGATTTGCAGACTCGTAGTTTTTTCTCAATGGAGTTATCTTGCTTGAAAGTAATAATCAGAAATCTGAATATAAAATCCAAAAAAAGTTGCACAGTGGGATCCAAATGTCCACTGGCAGGACCTGTTCAGTTTTTTATATTTTTATTTTGTTTTTAAAAACTTGCTAAAAGCTTGCTAAGAACCTTTTTTAGAAATGTTTCAAAGAATTTTTTTTTAGAATGTTTGTATGAAATTGAAATATGTGTCTGATTGGTCTCTAATTTTTGTCATACATAATTAAAGTATGAACATATGAACCCTCAAAGCACAGCCTGAGTTGTTTTTGTCTTTTAACAAAAAAAGATCCTGAATTAATATGTTTCTGAGATATCATTGCTGCTCCAGGTGAAAAGAGGCTTATGAAGCGAGCTCTGTAGTAAAACTATACTGCTCTAGTGTCTGTACAGTAAATATGAGGCTGCAGCTAAGCAGCTAGCATGGCTCTGTCCAAAGTTAACAAAATGTATCTATCAGCACCTCTAAAGCTCATTTATTAACATGTTATATGCTGCTTACTGAACAATAACATACAGCACATACACTATAATTCACCCATTGAAACTGGGAGAAGAATACAAATGAATCCAAGTTTAAAATCTGCAGTTGGTATTCAGAGTTGGTCACTTTCCCACAAATGATCATGCAGTGACAAAGAGAAGGATCCCTCTGTTCTGAAGAGTTGTACGAGGGTGATTTGATATTCCAGTTGGTTTGTGCATGATGTGGTGAGATTGTACCTTTGTTAAAAAATGTAATTAAATTGCAAAATGTAATGATTTAGTACAAAACTGGGACTCAGTCGCAGAGAATAACACAAAGGTCAGAGGTCAAACACGTGAAGGCAGTCAGCGAAGGCAGAAGAGTCCATTCAGGGAAATCCCACAAACAGCAAAGTCCATAAATCCAAGTAGAGTCAAAAACCAAGGAATCAAACACAAGGAAAGGGCTGGAGAGCATGAACACACCATAGAGCGATAATGACAATCTGGCAACTGAATGGGAGAAACACTGGGCTTTAAATACACCAGGGCTGATAACTTACCATACACAAGTGAGTGGACCCAAACGCAAGAACAGAAAGTTGACAGAATATCACACAAAAATGCGACAAATCACATGACATGACATATATTTTAGTTTTTGGTACACAAGTTAATGGTGACAAACTCACAGTTCAGGAGCACACAGCATGTAACAAGGTAATGTTTTCAAATGAATACATTATTAATAAATCCATGTCAGTTTCAATCAATCAATTTTATTTATAAAGCCCAATATCACAAATCACAATTTGCCTCACAGGGCTTTACAGCATGCGACACCCCTCTGTCCTTTGAGTCATGTGTTGTACATACTGTAAAATGTATAGCACCTTTACCTTGTGCTGATCTTTGCAGTGGTGCCATTTAGATATATCCCACAGTATGACATATTTCCATGTCACTGGCTATAAAACATGATCTGCCAAACCAAATATTAACAGGAAACAGAACATTCACAAATGTTACTGTGTATGAAATCACAGTATAAACTGTATAAAATCTGATTTATGTCAAGCCTGCTTAATTATATGTGTCAAAACAGTCAAGAAGTGAAAAGAAATCCTCACAGGACACCGTCCTGCAGGAATCTGTAATAGCTTCTAGCAGACCACAAATGAGCAGCTAAGCAAAGGAGTCATAACTACTTTATCTTTAAACCATCTGTAGCAAAAATACAACTCAAGCATCATTTGAAATGACACTGTCTGTCTTTATTACTGTTTAACCTCTGCGTGACAATGATTAACTCCCTTCTCAAGGATCCTTGAATGTTATTTTATTGCATGGCATTATATCATCACCTGGGCATGATATTTCAAATCCTATGTTTTTATTATTGCTTGAGTTTGATAGAAACATATAAATTAAACTATATATAGTATATACTTGAAAGTATTTTGTCGCACAACAAATTTTGCATAAGCTCAAGTGGTGTTTGTGACGGCTCAGATGGACAGCTCCTCTGAAACCATGCCTGTGCAACACGTTGGTGGAGATGTTGCACAGTGCTACGGCTTCAACATAGCTAATCAACAATGACTAACGCAATGTGATATCCTCATATGCTCTGGTTTAATGGCCTTAAATGTCCACAGCAATATGTTCAAAAGGAACCTTGATTAGAAATAAAGGTGCTTTTGAAGTGGCCGGTTGTTGTAACCAGCTGCGTGGCAGCTTTTGGCACCAACAGCAGAGTGTTATCTGCAACAGTATGAGCATCATAACTCACTCTTTATAACCTGTCCTAATCAGTGCTAATCACACTTTCCTGTTTGTCATGGATGCACACCCATGCTCTGTTTAAACCCTTTATCAAACCCTGGTCACTTACTACCAAGTTAGTACCAAATAACAAAAGTCGCAACAGGCAGAAAATAACCATAGCCTCAAGATGCTATGCTTTGTCCCCTGAGCTGACAGTATGCACAGTTTGCCCACATGTAAAGACATTCAGCCACTCAATCAGAGGAGCCCCATCCCCAGTCTGCCGTCCTGTCATTTCAAGCAGCGCCTGAGACAGAAGGTGGACGGCCTGTATCTGCTGATGTTGTAGGTGGGTCTGCCTATCCTGGATGTCAGCAAGACGGCGCACGGTCTGCCGCAGCTGAGATTTCAGCAGCAGGTTGCTAGGGAGTCCGTCCATCCTTTGCTGCCTGGACCACCATTGTGACACCTATGACCACCTGGAGGACTTGGATGGACGGTGTGGACACAAACTGGCAGGTGAGGCCTCCTTCAGCTTCACTGTGGCATTTAAGCACATGTAAACATTGACCTTTGAGTCGCTGCACCCTCTCTACACCTGCAGCTGATGCCAAACCAAACCTACACTGATACAGTGTTCTACTTTTTTTTTGTTTTTTTATAGAGCTTTATGTAACTGAGTAACTTCCTGGCTCGGGTGAAGCTGATATAAAACCTGAGCTCCTGCTTGATATTTCCATCTTCAGTCTGGCATTGCCTCCACTCTAACTGATTTCCATGGGGAAGGAGAATTCGAGTCCCCCTTACCAGTCACTGGCAGTCAAAGTATTCGTCTGAATCTAACATCATTTCAAGTCCACACTGATGCCTTGCAATGCCAACACACTAGTTTTGCTGGGGTTTTAAAAGTAGCTAAAAGTAAAAATGTTAGTCCCACCCATGCCACTGATTGATTAATCATTAGTCCCCATGCAGCAGCCCTTTTTGGATAGATTGCCTTTTGAAACCACTGTTTCTGTTCATGATGCCAGAAGAAACTGTCAACTCAGTAGAGTGGGCGGATTCAAAGGTCTGAGCTCAAGTGACCTGAGCTTGGCTTTATAGCTTATATGCATGTCACAGAGCAGTAGAACACACTCTGTCTCGTGCCTGTCAGTACTGACGTAGCGTCTGCTTGTCTTTTTTCCTTCTTTTCTTTTTAAAAATATCAATGGGTAGCGAAAAAATCAGAGACTATGACAGCATCACATCTTTTCTTGGATCTTGGGGGCCGTTTCAGCTAAGGATCTTTTTAGCACTGGCCATCAGCATCATCCCAAATGGGTTCTTTGGCAGCTATATAGTATTCATAGGTGATACCCCGCCTCACGAGTGCTCTATCCCTGAGAACTACAACATCAGTGAGATGTGGAGGAATGTGACCATCCCACTGGAAACAGTAGATGGCATTGAAAAGCGTAGCTCTTGCTCAAGGCTTAACCTGGAAATCGTCAGGAACTACTCTCAAAATAAAATCATCCCAAATGTGGATGTGAATGTGAGTGAGATTCCTTTGGAGAGTTGTCGGGATGGATGGACATACAGCAAAGAAACCTACCAGTCAACCATTGTCACAGAGGTGAGCAATGAGTCATCAGTTAACTTCCCTTTAAACATGTTTGTAAGGTTTCCACAATGAAATGGTAAAAACTATCCTTTTCACGTTTAGTTTTCAGTCAGTTAATATAATCAACTAAAAAAAGACTCACTACAATCTTTGTTTTTAGTTTTGCATATTTAGTATTTAGTGTCATTATTTTAGTGTAAAACTGTGTCGGAGAGCATTTTAAAATAGAAAAGAAGCTAGAATACATACTTATCCTCATGTTGTTTCTACTTCTGGGAGTAATAGTACCCTCCATGTGATTACTATGACAGCTGCTTATTATGCTGCTGCTACTTCTGGCACAAAAGTGTCACCTGTGTTATTGTTGCCACTATTACTAGCACTATGCTACTGATAACATTGCAACTACATCTTAATAAGACTGATAGTATTATTCTTGTGACTACTGCAACTGCTAGGTCTAGTACTAGTACTAATTTTATCACTCTAAAATGTGCTTATAAGTTTCATTTCATTATCACAAAAGTGGGATCCACTGTTTTTTTACAACAAAAGACTGATAAAATGCATTGATTTCACAGTGGGACTTGGTATGTGAGAATGCATACAAAACTCCACTAGCCACCTCTATTCAGTACGTTGGTGTACTAGTGGGGGCATTTATCACAGGCCAGATGTCTGACAGGTCCGTACTGTTCGCAACATTGTCTGAAAATTTTAACAGTCTAATTTTGAAGTGAAGGAAAATTTAACTTACTCAAGTACAAACTGTATGTCTTACACAGGTTTGGAAGGAGGGTATCACTCTTTCTCACGATGGCTCTTCAGACTGTGGCGATCACAGCACAGATATTTTCCCCAAACTGGGAGATCTTCACCCTCATTTTCTTCTTCGTGGGTGGAGGGGGATACTCCAACTATACCATCGCATTTGTGCTGGGTATGTTTGCCACTGAGGATTTCGAACATGCAATATTTCATACAGCTTGTTAGGTACTGTATGTCACAATGGTTCATCTGACCTGGCAGGTAAAACAGGAAAAAAATCCAGTTCCCACAAATATTCTGGCTCTTACTGAGGCCCAAAGTGGAAAAAGTAGTTTATAATCTTGTGGGAACAAGTTATAAACTTTTGGAAACAAATTATTTTCTTGTTCGCAAAGGATAACTAAGAACTAAGATAAAATTTTATATTGATAAGTTCTCATTCAATCTGTTACGGCTACAGGTTCAGAAATTCTAAGCACCAAATCCAGAGTGGTCTTCTGCTCCCTTGGGGTTTTTATGGGCTCTGCTTTGGGTTACATGTTAATGCCAGCTGTGGCTTACTTCCTCCGTGATTGGCGGATGCTGCTGATTCCCATGGCTGCCTCTGGCCTGATCTACATCCCTATGTGGTGGTAAGAATATTCATACATTGCATTTCAGCTTCAGCAACCTTTACATTTCTTGCATGATGTGTTTAACACCCCATGTTCCTGTATAATTGATGGTGGCTAACCAGACGGGCATTCATTCATTCATCATCATCATCATCTTGTAAAACCAACACTTACTGTGATAAAACACTATCGCAAAATCTCAGCTTTGTGGGGCTTTGTGCACACAGCTGATGATACTTTCTTCCATATTGTTTCCCTTAAAGGTATGCTTTGTCAGAATGGTTTGCATTTGGTGAGCAGCTTGTTGCTTCAGTTGCTGGTGTGGTCAGGCCCTTTGAGGTCATGGTTAAGGAACAGAGGCTGCTTTGATTGAGCACACTAGGTCTTGTGTCTCTGCATGCATGTGCTGATAATGTTGTATCTCTGTTTCAACCCTCCAGGTTAGTCCCAGAGTCCCCTCGCTGGCTGCTCTATCAGGGGAGGATGAAGGAGGCTGAGGCCATACTGAGAGACGCTGCCAAGATCAATAACGTAGAGGCTCCAAAGGCCATTTTTACAGAAGCTGAGGTAAGCTGCTTTTATTCCTAACACATAATAAACGTACAGTGCACTTGCTTCGGAGGCACTATGTTGAGTAGTTTAAAAATAAAACAAAGCTTTTGTCATTTGTAGCAGTGTTCCTGTGAGATATTTGGTTCTCAGCTCAGAGTGCATGGTGTGCAATGGAGGAGAGGTGCATGTTAGGGGGAGGTTCACTCAAAGAAGGTCTCATAGCCTCTGTATTAGTCAGTAATGACATGAGATATAGTATAATTAAAACAAAAATAGTGTCATATAAACGACTTTATCTTAATTGTATTTATTTGTATCATCATTGTACAAGTTAAATATAAACCCACACCATCTGCCTTTGGCTGCAGATTTGTGCTGCTGTGTGAATTTGCACCGTCCAGATAACAATGAAGAAACATGTTTCCATTTGTATCTACACTGAACAAAAATATAAACGCAACACTTTTGTTTTTGCTCCCATTTTTCATGAGCTGAACTCAAAGATCTAAAACATTTTCTGTACACACAAAAGACCATTTCCCTCAAATATTGTTCACAAATCTGTCTAAATCTGTGTCAGTGAGCACTTCTCCTTTGCCGTGATAATCCATCCCACCTCACAGGTGTGGCATATCAAGACGCTGATTAGACAGCATGATTGTTACACAGGTGTGCCTTAGGCTGGCCACAGTAAAAGGCCACTCTGAAATGTTCAGTTTTGCTTTACTGGGGGGGGTCAGAAAACCAGTCAGTATCTGGTGTGCCCACCATCTCCTTCACATAGAGTTGATCAGGTTGTTGATTGTGGCCTATGGAATGTTGGTCCACTCCTCTTCAATGGCTGTGTGAAGTTGCTGGATATTGGCAGGAACTGGAACACGCTGTCGTATACGCCGATCCAGAGCATCCCAAACATGCTCAATGGGTGACATGTCCGGTGAGTATGCTGGCCATGCAAGAACTGGGATGTTTTCAGCTTCCAGGAATTGCGTACAGATCCTTGCAACATGGGGCCGTGCATTATCATGCTGCAACATGAGGTGATGGTCGTGGATGAATGGCACAACAATGGGCCTCAGGATCTTGTCACGGTATCTCTGTGCATTCAAAATGCCATCAATAAAATGCACCTGTGTTCGTTGTCCATAACATACGCCTGCCCATACCATAACCCCACCGCCACCATGGGCCACTCGATCCACGACGTTGACATCAGCAAACTGCTCACCCACACGACGCCACACACGCTGTCTGCCATCTGCCCTGAACAGTGAAAACCGGGATTCATCCGTGAAGAGAACACTTCTCCAACGTGTCAGACACCATCGAATGTGAGCATTTGCCCACTGAAGTCAGTTACGACGACGAACTGCAGTCAGGTCGAGACCCCGATGAGGACGACGAGCATGCAGATGAGCTTCCCTGAGACGGTTTCTGACAGTTTGTGCAGAAATTCTTTGGTTATGCAAACCGATTGCTGCAGCAGCTGTCCGGGTGGCTGGTCTCAGACGATCTTGGAGGTGAACATGCTGGATGTGGAGGTCCTGGGCTGGTGTGGTTACACGTGGTCTGCGGTTGTGAGGCCGGTTGGATGTACTGCCAAATTGTCTGAAACGCCTTTGGAGACGGCTTATGGTAGAGAAATGAACATTCAATTCACGGGCAACAGCTATGGTGGACATTCCTGCAGTCAGCATGCCAGTTGCACGCTCCCTCAAAACTTGCGACATCTGTGGCATTGTGCTGTGTGATAAAACTGAACATTTCAGAGTGGCCTTTTATTGTGGCCAGCCTAAGGCACACCTGTGCAATATTCATGCTGTGTAATTAGCATCTTGATATGCCATACCTGTGAGGTGGGATGGATTATCTCGGCAAAGGAGAAGTGCTCACTGACACAGATTTAGACAGATTTGTGAACAATATTTGAGGGAAATGGTCTTTTGTGTGTATAGAAAATGTTTTAGATCTTTGAGTTCAGCTCATGAAAAATGGGAGCAAAAACAAAAGTGTTGCGTTTATATTTTTATTCAGTGTATATTCCTCTTCATGCAGCCCTTTTGCAATTTGCACTGCTGCATAAACATGAACCACAGTGCCCAGCACATGTGTGTATTGTACAGTGTCATGGCTGTGGGTAAGAAGGAACGTCTGTGTCTCTCTGTGGAACACTGAGGCAGGATAAAGCAGTCGCTAAACACACTCCTTTGACTGTCCACAGTGTCATAGAGTGGGTGAGAGGGGTTGTCCATGATGGCCAGAAGTCTTTTAAGCATCCTCCTCTCAGCCACCGCTCTCACTGGGTCTAAGTTAGACCCAAGCACAGACCCAGCCTTCTTCAGCAGCTTGTTTATTCTGTCCTCATCTCCAGCCTTCATCCCACTGCCCCAGCATGAGACTGCAAAAAAGAGGGCGCTCTCCACAATCGAATGGTAGAAGGCATTCAGCATAGGGCCATGAACATCAAATGACCTGAGTCTCCTCAGGAAGCACAGCCAGGGTGTGTGGAGAATTTCATAATGAGTGGACAGCTTTGTTTGCTTTCACCACTAACACTGCAAAGTTTAAATAATCAGAAATATCGAAAGAAAAACAAATGAAACAGTGATTTAAACCGGTAAAAACACTAATGTTAGCAGTTCCACATTACAAATCAGTGTATTTCTGACATTTTTTATCATAGATGGGCCTCTAACTATGGTGGCCAGCACAAAAATAGGAATGGCCCTGTCTAGAGCCAGTGTTTGGTTTGTTCATTCTGAGCTTCTGTAGAAACATGGCAATACAACATGGCGATCTCCATATATACATATAAGGACCTGCTCCCTCGTATTAATTTACATAGATTCAGAATTGGCTGCTGCAACTGTTTCTCCTTGTTTTTTTTCCCAGATAGAAGATTCACTGGCTATGAAAGACAAGAAATACAACATTTCAGTTATCGTGAGCAGCTGCAATATGTTCTCTCTTATATTACTGAGTTCATTTCTGTGGTACGTCTGAAGTTTCTTCATGGCATAAATCCTTTAAGCACTCACACTTTACACAACTCATGCCCAAATTACAATCAACAATTACAAGTGTTGGTCATGCAAGATTATTATTACAGATGCATATAAAATTGTTTGTCTTCTGTGTCTCCCATCATATGCTTATTCAATTTGTTGTGTTGAATATCTCCGCAGGATCATCATCACCATTAGCTACTATGCTTTAATCCTCAACACTTCAAACCTGAACGGTGATCCTTACCTAAACTGCTTCTTGTCTGCACTGGTAGAAGTGCCGGCTTACATTGTTGCCTTGTTACTGCTCAAGTACTGCTCCAGGCACTTCTGCCAATCTTCTACACTGTTCCTTGGAGGCTTCATGATCCTCTGTGTCCATCTCATCCCTATGGGTAAGGCTGTTCTTTCAATTAACATATTTAAAGTCAACACATACTGTAGTGCTGGTTAACAACATAGGCAATCACATTAAAAGGAAAATGTCATCCTGCTCATTTCATGTTTTGTCAATGTTTCAGTTCCACTTTCAATGCCGCTGTAATGTCACAACACTAAGCATTTCCTTTAAGCAACGTCTGGAGGGTGTCAGACTTAGAGTCAGTGACAGAGACCTCAAACACTGTGCAGGTTTCACAGTGGGACAGCCCCTAGCTGTCACTGATTTAGCAGGAGTAAGGGGGGACATTGGAACTATAGGCTAAACTACAGCTGAGGCTGATGGGAAATGTCATCAGTTTTGCAGGTATTTGGTCATAAATAAAATAATTTGGCAAATAAAATGTCTAATTTTCACATGGAGGAAGTAAAAACAAAGCTCCGTCAAAGGACTGTATACAGTATATGTAATTCTTTTGACTTTTAATTTGTTTGTTTTCTTTCCCTTAGATTCACTGAGTGTGCCTGTGGTCCTTGAGATACTGGGGAAATTCGCCATAACATCTGCATTTTGTGTGGTGTACTCCACCACATCAGAGCTCTTCCCCACTGTTATCCGAAATACAGCAATGGGGTGTTGTTCCATGGCCGCTCGCATTGGAACCATCGTCTCCCCCTTTATCATTTATCTGGGTAAGGAGTGTAATCAGTTTTCTATTCTAAGTCAGTTCCAGGGCAATTTCTCTGAGACAAAATTCTTATTATGTTGATTATTTCTGCAGTAGAGAACTGCAACAATTAGTCCAATAGTTGATTAGTCGAGTGACAGCAAATAAAGCCCTGTTACAGTCATATTTTAAGCAAAAATGCCAAAGACTGTCTGGTTCCAGCTTCTCAAATGTGACAACCAGTTGCTTTTTCTTTGTCATTTTTGACGGTAAATTGAACACCTGAAGGTTTTAAACAGTCACCAGAAAAAAATGTTGGCATTGTACGTCTCTGCAAACCACGATTTTGTTACACTTATATCTTTTATTCATGTAATCAACATTTCTAAAATAACGTAGCGTATGAGCTGACTTTGTCATAGAGAGAACAAAGGGATGGTGGATGACGCCTGCCAATATGCACACCACTGTTAGAGACCAACAATAAAACAAGCTGTTTTCTGCCAGTCACCTCTGTGTTTTCATCGTCCTTTTAGCCACCGAATGTTTTTCTGCAACCTGTTGCTGTTTTTCCACCAGGGATAGTGCAGCAAAAAGGGCTATTTTTTACCATGGAAATGCTGCATTTGCAGCCAGAATAGCGCCACGCAAGTTGATTGTTTCTTGCCGAGACATTGCTGCGTTTCTAGCCAGGATAGTGCCATGCGTCTCGGTCATTTTTTTTACCAAGACTTTGACGGCTTCTCCATCTGTGATTGTGCCGCCAAAATCCCAGACATGATCTTTTCCTAACCATAACCAAGTGGTTTTTGTGCCTAAACATAACCACATGTTAACCACAGCGTTGTTGAAACATAAAGCTTCAATGCAATAATGTACAAAAGTGATGTATCTGTGGTTTGTAGAAATGTGCAATGCCACATATTTGCTGGTGATTGGATTGATTGAAGACAAAGACAGGCCTCTGAGAAATTGTGGATGCCATGAAAATAACTGGCATATTAATCCATCCATCCATCCATTTTCATCCGCTTATCCGGGGCTGGGTCGTGGGGGCAGCAGGCTGAGCAAAGCACCCCAGACGTCCCTCTCCTTAGCGATGCTTTCCAGCTCCTCCTGGGGGACCCCAAGGCGTTCCATCTTGTTGCAGTCCGACTTCACTGAGAAGTCTGGTCTCTTGTCTGTGCCTTTAGTATGAGACAAGTTTCTTATGTCTGTCAACATCAGTTGTGCAGTAAGCAATTTTTTAATCAAAATTGCACCTCCAGTACAGGTGTACAAGCAACTCAGAGGCTGTTTGTGTAATTTGTGTTTTCTTCGCCTTTCTCACTGCTTTTTTCGCTGATCTTTTGCAGGACGATACAACAAGGCACTCCCGTATATACTGATGGGAGGCTTTGCTATTTGTGGTGCTGTCTTGTGTTTCCTGCTGCCAGAAACGTTTGGAAAGGCTTTGCCGGAGACCATCTCACAAATGCAGCTGATATGCGGGTGAGTTTACACACTGGATTTACTGTATGTTTACTTGTGACAGTATTCATCGTGCAGATGTAGCCACTGCAAAGGTCATAGCTTTACGTCTGGGTTTCAGCTATAGGCACTTAGAATTAAATGTTAATAAGTTGCTTCAGTGACAAGTTCAAAGTCCTCTCCACATTCTATATGATCACAAATCAGAAGGAAATGTGGTTTTGTTTGTTTTTTACATTTTATGTCAGATCATTATCAGGTCAGGAGAAGCTCTTACATCACTGTCACTGGAAGAAAATAGTGAAATGCAAATAATCCAAATGAATATTTCAGTGTGGATGCTTGCTTTTCACTTCAGTGAGCAGAGTATACGAATATTGATAATTGGTTACTATTTACAGTTTTTTATGTTACGGTGCATCTGCGTCATAAAAGGGCTTAATCATTTACACATGCAACACAGCAGGCTGTTTGTAGTGTCATGTAAACCTTTGACCGATGATCTTTATGCGTCTGCTGTTACACTGTCACTAAACGTCCTCTCAATGTTCAAACAGGAAAAGACGGAGAAAAGAAAACAAAGCTGAAAATGGAGAGAGCCCGGCTGATTATCAGAGTAAAGAAACAAAGCTGTAGTTAGTTATGATTATGGATTTTATTTTCTAAAGCATCTCATTGACCTACCTGCTTACAGAAATATTTTGTTTTATGTAAAATTCTGATTCATGTTTTGTTGTTTGAAACGCCCTATACTGCAACTTTAATTTATTGTGAAGCACGTTGTCACTCAATTTTAAAAAGATTGATCGAATTTTCACGACCAAAGAAACTTTTTTTTAAATTATTATTATTGCTATTATTACAACAGAGCACATCAGTCCAGTTTTAGCTGCCCTGCACTAGCTTCCTAAAACTTTTTAAACTTATTTCATGGTCCTCCTTCCTATATACAAAGCCCTTAATGTGCAAGAACCAAGCTACACTGCTAACTCCATTGTTGAGTATTTTCCTCCAAGAACACTGCGATCATCTGCTGCTGGTTTATTGGAGCTCCCCAGCAACAGCCAAAAGATAATCAGGGATGCGACCTTTGTCAGTTACACCCAACAGGTATTTTCAGGAAGCCAGCCCAAAACATATTCTTAAAAGAAAGCTAAAACACATCTACAGTCAGGTCCATAATTATTTGGACAATGATACAGTTGTCGTCATTTTGGCTCTGTACACCACCACAATGGGTTTTAAATGAAACAATGAATACCTGCTTAAAGTGCAGACTCTCAGCTTTCATTTAAGGCTTTTTTCAAAAATGTAGTATGAACCGTGTAGGAATTACAACCATTTCTTCACACAGTCCCCCGACTTTAAGGGCTCATAAGTATTTGAACAAATTAACATAATCATCAATTAAACAGTCAGTTTTAATACTTGGTTGCAAATCCTTTGCAGTCAATGACTGCCTGAAGTGTTGGACACATAAGCATCACCAGATGCTGGGCTTCTTCCCTGGTGATGCTCTGCCAGCCCTTTACTGCAGCAGTCTGCACTTCCTGCTTGTGTTTTGGGTGTTTTGCCCTCAGTTTTGGCTTCAGCAAGAGAAACACATGCTCAATTGGATTCAGGTCAGATGATATGACTTGACCTTCACAGAACATTCCTTTTCTTTGTCTTAAAAATGTCTTTGGTTGCTTTTGCAGTATGCTTCAGGTCAATGTCTATCTGCACTGTGAAGCATCGTCCAATGAGTTTTGAAGCATTTGGTTGAATCTGAGCAGATAATGTAGCCCCAAACACTTCAGCTTTCATCCTGCTGCTCTTGTCAGCAGTCACATCATCAATAAATACAAGAGAACCAGTTCCACTGGCAGCCATACATGGCCATGACATAACAGTACCTCCACCATGCTTCACTGATGAGGTGGTGTGCTTTGGATCATGAGCAGTTCCTTCCCTTCTTCCTTCTCTTCTCTTCCCATCATTCTGGTAGTTGATCTTTGTTTTATCTGTCCATAATATGCTGTTCCACAACTGTACAGGCTTTTTAGATGGTTTTTGACAAACTCTAATATGGCCTTCCATTTTCAAGGCTAACCAATGGTTTGCATCTTGTGATAAACCCTCTGTATTTATTCTAGTGAAGTCTTGTCTTGCTGACAAGAGCAGCAGGATGAAAGCTGAAGTGTTTGGGGCACCATTATCTGCTCAGATTCAACCAAATGCTTCAAAACTCATTAGACGATGCTTCACAGTGCAGTTGGACAATGACCTGAAGCATACTGCAAAAGCAACCAAAAACATTTTTAAGACAAAGAAAAGGAATGTTCTGTGATGGTCAAGTCATATCATCTGACCTGAATCCAATTGAGCATGCGTTTCTCTTGCTGAAGCCAAAACTGAGGGCAAAACACCCAAAACACAAGCAGGAAGTGCAGACGGCTGCAGTAAAGGGCTGGTAGAGCATCACCAGGGAAGAAACCCAGCATCTGATGATGCCTATGTGTCCAACACTTCAGGCAGTCATTGACTGCAAAGGATTTGCAACCAAGTATTAAAACTGACTGTTTAATTGATGATTATGTTAATTTGTCCAAATACTTATGAGCCCTTAAAGTCGGGGGACTGTGTGAAGAAATGGTTGTAATTCCTACACGGTTCATACTACATTTTTGAAAAAAGTCTTAAATGAAAGCTGAGAGTCTGCACTTTAAGCAGGTATTCATTGTTTCATTAAAAACCCATTGTGGTGGTGTACAGAGCCAAAATGACGACAACTGTATCATTGTCCAAATAATTATGGACCTGACTGTACCTCATTCTAAGTAGCTCTGACTTTCCTCAGACAGGCCTGAAACTCTTTCTTTTTACACCTCACTCTGCTGCGGTTCTTTTAAAATATTGTATCTTCCTTTATTTTATGATTTACTGTTTCATGATTTTACAATTTAATGATTTCATAACTTATAGTTTTGCTGACACTGACCTATGATGCCTTCTATGTGCTCTGTTTTCACTTTCTCTTTTATAAAATTGTATCTAAATGTCCTTCTTGGTCTGTTTCATGTCCACTCTGCCTTATTGTAAAGCACTTTGTGCTGCATTTCTTGTATGAAACATGCGATATAAATAAAGTTATTATTAATATAATGTCCAAAAAATGTAGTTTTGTGTTGTTTTATTCAGTACTAATTTGTTCCTAGCTTTATGTGATCTTGGTATTTGTTGCATGCTCATCTTCAAGCTG
The DNA here is from genome assembly GCF_041903045.1 of Epinephelus lanceolatus. NCBI lineage: Eukaryota > Metazoa > Chordata > Actinopteri > Perciformes > Serranidae > Epinephelus > Epinephelus lanceolatus. The sequence continues at coordinate 36,592,742 of NC_135744.1, forward strand.
AGTTTTGTTTTATTTTATAGCAAAAGGCTGATTAAGTCAAGTGTTCACAGCAAACTGCACTAATTCAGTTATTTTAATGGATTATATTATTGTTTTTCAGCGACCAGTTGCATTTATTTGCTAAACTTTTATAACAGATCCTAATTTAATGCCAAGTCAAATATAATGCACTGTTGTTAAGTTGAATCTCCATTTGTTTAACTGCAGAATCACGTCAGAAAATTTGGATTTTACGACACAAAAGCACACCTTGGAGACAGGATCTAACTTCACCTGTACCAAAACACTTTTTAAAACTCAGCCACACTATTTTAGTCTACTCTTCCAGGGCATTGAGAAAGTGCATTGCAATAAACAAGGCAGCAATCTTGATTTGAAGCATTGTGGGTACATTAATACACAATCGCCACAAGGACTTAATGAAGAGCTGACTTGAGGTGTTTCCTTACAAATTAAGATTAACTCTTCATTTTTGATTAAAAAAAAAATCTGTTTGACATTAAATCAGAATTTAATTTTGGGTTTGTTGATTTTTTGATGTATTTTCCATTTTATTTTATTCAAATTCAACCACAAGATGATGCCATAATGTGAAGCAGACATGGTGGCAATGCAGGTGATACAGATGACCACTTGATTACCAATGTTCTGATTATCCTATAGGATGCCTTCTTATGTTTGAGAGGGTTTGGAAATGGATAACAAGCATTTGCAACCAGTGCGCTTGTTTGGCCCCTGATGATGACCTATGTCCAAACATTGAGCTTTTGATTCAGCACTATGCTGCTGAACATGAAAAGACAATGGGCCTCATTCACAAACAGTGTGTACGCACAAATCTGTGCTTAAACTGTGCGTACGATCGTTTGACGCACAAATACGGGATTCATCAATATTTTCTTACCCGAATTTGTTCTTACTCTGCGAACAAATTTAGAACTGCCTCAGACCATGCGTACGCACAAATGAGGAAGGCCGAACTGACTTAGAAAATGCAAACATACCTTTTAAGTACATGCAGAGTCTATAAAACCACATTCATAAAAGAGATTTAATTAACATTTTTTAAAATAATTAATTTACTAATATATTGGCCAAATGGATTAAATTACCATGAAATTGGCACACGTTCACCCTCATCATTGTGACAATTAAAATATTAACAATAACATGAACAGAAAAACTATCACTCCATCAGCGTGCAGATGATCTGTAATGCCGACTGCCATATCCTTAAGGCTGTGGCCCGCTGGCCAGGAGGCACCCACGACTCATTTATTTTGCAAAACAGTACAGTGGGAATCGTTTGGAGGCAGGGGCTGTGAGAAGTGGATGGCTTCTTGGTGAGCATCTTTTGTTCTAGTCTTTTATTTCAATTGTTTTAAGTTAGTATTTTCAGTAAGTCTCTATTCCGTTAATGTTAAAATGTTATATTGTTTGGGTGACCGGGCATATGGCCTTAAAACATGGCTGATGACACCATACGCAAACCCTGAAACCCCTCAAGAGGTGCGCTATAATAACATACATGCCCACACACGCGCCGTAGAGCGCACTTTTGGCGTGCTTAAGGGCTGTTGGATGTGTTTGGATCAGATACGGCCAGTGGCAAACTACTTTATACCCCTGAGAAGGTGTGCAAGATCATCCTGGCATGCTGTGTCCTCCACAATCTTAAAATGACCCATGGCATTCCTGTAAGACCCGGCGCCATCGCTTCTAACAAACTGTGAACTTTACTACTTCTCTCCTCGCGTAACCAATTTTATTTCAATCAATCAATTTTATTTATAAAGCCCAATATCACAAATCACAATTTGCCTCACAGGGCTTTACAGCATACGACATCCCTCTGTCCTTTGGACCCTCACAGCGGATAAGGAAAAACTCCCCAAAAAAAAACCCGTTAACGGGGAAAAAAAAACGGTAGAAACCTCAGGAAGAGCAACTGAGGAGGGATCCCTCTTCCAGGACGGACAGACGTGCAATAGATGTCGTACAGAACAGATCAACATAATAAATTAACAGTAATCCGCATGACACAATGAGACAGAGAGAGAGAGAGAGAGAGAGATGCAGGTAATGACAGTAGCTTACAACAACATTATTGAAAGTAATAATATTATAGTTATAGTTCTGGCTACTGTGGTACAATATGTTGAAAGTATGTATTAATATCTGGTAGTATACATGTGTGACAATAGTCATATGTGTATAATAACAGCAGAAGTATGACTAATGACTAATGATGGCAGCAGCAGCAGCAGGAGGCATCTGGCAGGACCACAGCAGCAGCACAACCACACACGTCACGCTGTCCAGGCACCGCTGCGGTATGAGTTAATCTGAGAGACAGTGGAGCACAAAGGCTCCGGAGAAGAAGCCGAGTTAGTGACATCCAGAATGGCCGAGTTAGCAAGATGCAGTAATAGAATACGAGAGAGAGAGAGAGAGAGAGAGAGAGAGAGAGAGAGAGAGAGAGAGAGAGAGAGAGAGAGAGAGAGAGAGAGAGAGAGAGAGAGAGAGAGAGAAGGAGAGAAGGTGCCCGGTGTATTATAGGGGGTCCTCCGGCAGACTAGGCCTAAGTCAGCCTAACTAGGGGCTGGTACAGGGCAAGCCTGAGCCAGCCCTAACTATAAGCTTTATCAAACAGGAAAGTGTTAAGTCTAGTCTTAAATGTGGAGATGGTGTCTGCCTCCCAGACCGTAACGGGAAGATGATTCCACAGGAGAGGAGCCTGATAGCTGAAGGCTCTGGCTCCTGATCTACTTTTGGAGACTTTAGGGACCACGAGTAACCCTGCGTTCTCAGAGCGCAGTGTTCTGGTGGGATAATATGGCACTATGAGCTCTCTAAGATATGACGGAGCTTGACCATTTAGAGCTTTATAAGTTAACAGTAGGATTTTAAATTCAATTCTGGATTTTACAGGGAGCCAGTGCAGAGAAGCTAAAACAGGAGAAATATGATCTCGTTTCTTAGTTCCTGTTAGTACACGTGCTGCTGCATTCTGAATTAGCTGGAGAGTTTTTAAGGACTTACTAGAGCTACCTGATAATAGAGAGTTACAGTAATCCAGCCTAGAGGTAACAAAGGCGTGGACCAATTTTTCTGCATCTTTTCGGGTCAGGATAGGCCTAATTTTCGCAATATTACGCAGATGAAAAAATGCAGTCCGTGAGGTTTGTTTTAAATGAGAATTAAAAGACAAATCTTGATCAAATGTTACTCCGAGGTTTCTTACGGTAGTGGTAGGGGCCAGAGCAATGCCATCTAGAGAAACTATGTCATCAGATAAAGAGTCTCTGAGTTGTTTGGGGCCAAGAACAATAACTTCAGTTTTGTCTGAATTTAACAGCAGGAAATTGGTGCTCATCCAAGTTTTATGTCTTTAAGGCAGTTATGGAGTTTAGTTAATTGATTACTTTCTTCTGGCTTCATCGATAAATACAACTGTGTATCATCCGCATAACAATGGAAATTTATAGAGTGATTTCTAATGATGTTACCTAAAGGAAGCATATATAGGATTGGTCCGAGCACAGAACCTTGCGGAACTCCAAAACAAACTTTGGTACGTAAGGATGATTCATTATGAACGTCAACAAACTGAAAACGATCAGATAAATAAGATTTAAACCAGCTTAGTGCAGAACCTTTTAGGCCAATTAAGTGATCCAGTCTCTGCAGTAGAATTTGATGGTCAATTGTGTCAAACGCCGCACTAAGATCTAATAAAACAAGTACAGAGACAAGTCCTTTGTCTGAAGCAATCAGAAGGTCATTTTTAATTTTAACTAGTGCTGTCTCAGTGCTATGATGCACTCTAAATCCTGACTGAAATTCCTCAAATAAATTATTATCATGGAGAAAATCACACAGCTGGTCTGCGACTACTTTCTCAAGGATCTTTGACATAAAGGGAAGATTAGATATTGGTCTATAGTTGGCTAACACCTCTTGATCCAGGGTGGGCTTTTTTTAGTAGAGGTTTAATTACAGCTACCTTAAAAGACTGTGGTACATAGCCTGTTAATAAGGATATATTGATCATATCTAATATATGAGTGTTAACTAAAGGAAAGACCTCCTTAAGTAGCCTAGTTGGGATGGGGTCTAAGAGACACGTTGATGATTTAGATGAAGAAATCACTGCTGTCAATTCCTGAAGAGAAATTGGGGAGAAGCAATCTAAATACAGTACAGGCCAAAAGTTTGGACACACCTTCTCATTCAATGCGTTTTCTTTATTTTCATGACTATTTACATTGTAGATTCTCACTGAAGGCATCAAAACTATGAATGAACACATGTGGAGTTATGAACTTAACAAAAAAAGGTGAAATAACTGAAAACATGTTTTATATTCTAGTTTCTTCAAAATAGCCACCCTTTGCTCTGATTACTGCTTTGCACACTCTTGGCATTCTCTCCATGAGCTTCAAGAGGTAGTCACCTGAAATGGTTTTCCAACAGTCTTGAAGGAGTTCCCAGAGGTGTTTAGCACTTGTTGGCCCCTTTGCCTTCACTCTGCGGTCCAGCTCACCCCAAACCATCTCGATTGGGTTCAGGTCCGGTGACTGTGGAGGCCAGGTCATCTGCCGCAACACTCCATCACTCTCCTTCTTGGTCAAATAGCCCTTACACAGCCTGGAGGTGTGTTTGGGGTCATTGTCCTGTTGAAAAATAAATGATCGTCCAACTAAACGCAAACCGGATGGGATGGCATGTCGCTGCAGGATGCTGTGGTAGCCATGCTGGTTCAGTGTGCCTTCAATTTTGAATAAATCCCCAACAGTGTCACCAGCAAAACACCCCCACACCATCACACCTCCTCCTCCATGCTTCACAGTGGGAACCAGGCATGTGGAATCCATCCGTTCACCTTTTCTGCGTCTCACAAAGACACGGCGGTTGGAACCAAAGATCTCAAATTTGGACTCATCAGACCAAAGCACAGATTTCCACTGGTCTAATGTCCATTCCTTGTGTTTCTTGGCCCAAACAAATCTCTTCTGCTTGTTGCCTCTCCTTAGCAGTGGTTTCCTAGCAGCTATTTGACCATGAAGGCCTGATTGGCGCAGTCTCCTCTTAACAGTTGTTCTAGAGATGGGTCTGCTGCTAGAACTCTGTGTGGCATTCATCTGGTCTCTGATCTGAGCTGCTGTTAACTTGCCATTTCTGAGGCTGGTGACTCGGATGAACTTATCCGCAGAAGCAGAGGTGACTCTTGGTCTTCCTTTCCTGGGTCGGTCCTCATGTGTGCCAGTTTCGTTGTAGCGCTTGATGGTTTTTGCGACTCCACTTGGGGACACATTTAAAGTTTTTGCAATTTTCCGGACTGACTGACCTTCATTTCTTAAAGTAATGATGGCCACTCGTTTTTCTTTAGTTAGCTGATTGGTTCTTGCAATAATATGAATTTTAACAGTTGTCCAATAGGGCTGTCGGCTGTGTATTAACCTGACTTCTGCACAACACAACTGATGGTCCCAACCCCATTGATAAAGCAAGAAATTCCACTAATTAACCCTGATAAGGCACACCTGTGAAGTGGAAACCATTTCAGGTGACTACCTCTTGAAGCTCATGGAGAGAATGCCAAGAGTGTGCAAAGCAGTAATCAGAGCAAAGGGTGGCTATTTTGAAGAAACTAGAATATAAAACATGTTTTCAGTTATTTCACCTTTTTTTGTTAAGTACATAACTCCACGTGTTCATTCATAGTTTTGATGCCTTCAGTGAGAATCTACAATGTAAATAGTCATGAAAATAAAGAAAACGCATTGAATGAGAAGGTGTGTCCAAACTTTTGGCCTGTACTGTATATATTAGGTTTTACAGCTGTGTTTGAGGTTAGATAGGTAGGCCTACCATCTGAGGGCAGGAGGTCATGAATTTTTGCCTCTAATAGTTAGAATTTTGTCATTAAAAAAGCTCATAAAATCATTACTGCTAAGGGCTAAAGGAATACTAGGCTCAATAGAGCTTTGACTCTCAGTCAGCCTGGCTACAGTGCTGAAAAGAAACCTGGGGTTGTTCTTATTGTCTTCTATTAATGCTGAATAATAGTTTGCTCTGGCATTGCGGAGGCCCCTCTTATAAGTTTTGAGACTGTCTGTCCAGATTAAACGAGATTCTTCCAGTTTGGTCAACCGCCAATTCCTTTCAAATTTTCGCGATATTTGTTTTAACTTACGGGTTTGAGAGTTATACCAAGGAGCAAACTTTCTTTGCTTTTTTAACTTCTTTTTAAGAGGAGCTACAGAGTCAAGTGTTGTTCGCAGCGAGCCTACGGCGCTATCGACAAAATGATCAAAGTCGGTACAGGAAACCTCTGTTACTGAGGGACTTGGTATTGAATTTAATTACGGAGTAATCTTTTCCTTAAATTTTGCGACAGCACTATCTGATAAACATCTAGTATAGTAACTGTTGCTGAGTGGCGTGTAATCGAGTAAAAAGAAATCAAAAGTAATCAGATAATGATCCGATAGCGAGGGAGTCTGTGGAAAGACTTTTAGGTTATCAATTTCAATTCCATACGTCAGAACTAGATCGAGGGTATGGTTAAAACAATGAGTGGGTTCATGTACACCCTGACTGAAGCCAATGGAGTCTAATAATGAGATAAACGCGGTAGCCAGGGAATCATTATCAACGTCGACATGAATGTTAAAATCGCCTACAATAATAACTTTATCTGATTTAAGAACTAAACTGGATAAAAACTTTGAGAATTCAGATACAAATTCAGAATACGGGCCAGGAGCACGGTACACTATAACAAATAAAAGTGGCTGCGAGGTTTTCCAGGTCGGATGTAAAAGACTAAGAACGAGGCTTTCAAATGAATTATAATCTAGTTTAGGTTTAGGGCTGATTAACACACTAGAGTTAAAAATGGCTGCAACTCCCCCTCCTCGGCCGCTGCCTCGAGGAATGTGGGTATTATTATGACTGGGAGGAGTGGACTCATTTAGACTAACATATTCATCTTGACACAGCCAGGTTTCTGTGAGACTGAGTAAATCAATATGATTATCTGATATTAATTCGTTTACTAACACTGCTTTAGATGATAGAGACCTGATATTTAACAGTCCGCATTTAATTCTCCTGTTTTATCTTTCTGTCACAGAAGAGGTTTTAATTTTTATGAGGTTGTTATGCACAACTCCTCTTTGTTTAATTTTAGATTCGGGGGACAGACACCGTTTGTATAAAACTATGAAAACTATGGCTGGGTAACTGAACTAGAAGCTCAGAGAGGCGTATAGGATTGCGACTCTGAGTCCTGGTCTCAGCTCTGGGTTGTCAGGGATTTAAATTACTAATAAAGTTTGCCAGGTTCCTAGAAATGAGAGCAGCTCCATCCAAAGTGGGGTGAATGCCGTCTCTCCTAATAAGACCAGGTTTTCCCCAGAAAGTTTGCCAATTATTAAGGAAACCCACATCGTTTGCTGGACACCACCTGGACAGCCAGCGATTAAATGATGACATGCGGCTAAACGTGTCATCACTGGTCAGATTTGGGAGGGGTCCAGAGAAAACTACGGAGTCCGACATCGTTTTTGCATATTCACACACCGAGGCAATATTAATTTTAGTGACCTCCGACTGGCGTAACCGGGTGTCATTGCCGCCGACGTGAATAACAGTCTTACTGAATCTACGTTTAGCTTTAGCCAGCAGTTTTAAATTTGACTCAATGTCGCCCGCTCTGGCCCCAGGGATACATTTGACTATGGCCGCTGGTGTTGCTAACTTCACGTTCCTCAGAATAGAGCTGCCAATAACCAGAGTTTTATCCTCAGCGGGTGTGTCGCTGAGTGGGGAAAAGCGGTTGGAAACGTGAACAGGCTGGTGGTGAGCCGTGGGCTTCGGCTTGGAGCTGTGCTTCTGGCGAACCGTAACCCAACCTCCCGGCTGAACGGGAGTTGTCGGAGGACAGTTAGCAGAGGCTAAGGCTATGCTATGTGGCTCCGCACCGGCTACAGGGGGCTGGCTAACTACCGCAGCTACTGAATGGTTTTCCATGGTGCGGAGCCGCGCTTCTAATTCACTAAGCCTCGCCTCCAACGCAGCAAATAAGCTACACTGATTACAATTACCACTGTCGCTAAAGGAGGCAGAGGCATAACTGAACATTTGGCACACCGAGCAAGAGAGAGCAGAGGGAGAAGCCATCGCTAACTGTAAAGCTAATGTAGCTACCAAGGCTAGTAACGTGCAAACAACAGCTAAGAGATTAGCGAGAAAATCGTAGAAAGGAGGAGAGCTATAAGTGCTTAAACAGAACCAGTGTGGGTTAAGACTTGAAGTAGACGTTAAAGCAACTGAAGTGAGAAAGCAGGCTAGCAGAATCCACCAGAGCAGTACAGAGACGCTGTCACAGAAACACCGGAAATGACACAACTCGCTTACCGCAATACGTCAGCACGTAAGTGGGTGAATGTGGAACCGCTTCCTTCATTCATGAATCAACTCTAGGCAAGCGGTTTCCTTATATGGAGAAATGGGGGCGTGGTAGTATGCTGATTGCAGATCGCGGACACGCGCCTGTCAATTTAGAATGGTTCTGATGTACTAACATACGCACGGTGGTGAGAACAAAATTGGCCGGTACGCACGTGTCATGAATCCGACGGTGATTTTGCGCAAGTACTTATGTTTTGCGGAGAGTAAGAACATTTCTGCGCAGATAGCCTATTAGTGAATGAGGCCCAATGTCTGTGTGTGGTCTTCCTCCCTCAACCAGGTAAGAGATCCAAGGCTATGAACACAAAATTGATGGGGTTGAGGCTAATAACAGCAAAATCACTACATCTCCAGTGGACACGCACGCTTATCACTGGAGAGCCACACTTGCAACCATTTATCCCCATAGTGGTTTTCCCCCCCAAAACATATCCATATTTTCTTGTTTGGCTTTCAGTTCAGCACCAGTAGGATAATCAAGGTAAAGCTAATTATAATAATATTTTTTAAAAGAATTAGGTGGATAAGATCATCAGCTGTGAGCAGGTATGTAGCATATGTGCAATTTAACAGTAAACCTGCTGCAAGATGTTTTCACAATTATGATTTCATCTTCTATTTATTCAAATATGTATATGTCTGGGAATAAAAATGTTTTTCTCCTCCCTAATGTATGTACATGATAGTGAGACAGCATGATGCTGTGAATGGGGAAGGGGAAGCACCACAGAGACACGTCATCTGTTTCCGTGGAAATTCTGCCCTCATTCCACTTTCACTTCAGAGCAAACAGGAAGACTTTAAAATTAAAAAAAACTTTGTGCGTTGTCTTTCTTGGTGAAAATAAGTAAAGATTATTTCTGTATTTCTGTAAATAAAATTAGTTCCAGTGAGTAAATGAGTTGCCGGAAACCTGACCTGAGCAGCTCTGCAGACTCACAGCATCTGTGAGAGCGAGTAACGTGATGCGATGATTTCACCCAAGGGTCGACTGAAATAAAAGTGAAACTGCGCAGATTGGCTCTACTGGCACACCAGCCACTCGCTCTCCTCTTTGTTCGGTTTGTTATAGTCTACCACATTTGTAGATGGATTCTCTGTCAGAGCTTCACCTCCATGACTGCATCATTCAAGGTGAGTTTTGTCTTCACTATAAGCTTTATATTGGAGCCACAGCTGCGCCCTGCTGCACCAGAATGAGATAAAGATAGAGGTTTAAAAAACCCAAAATGGCCTCATGTAATGTGATTTGATTGGAAAGGAAGTACAGCACTTCTTTGTTATATAGTCATGATTTGGGGTAGTTTTTATCTACATTTCGTGAGCTTTTTTTCTATTTCTCTATTACAAAATGACAGTGAAAGTGACAGTGCTCAAACAATAATGCAACCATATCAGCTGGATGATCTTTTCTTTTTCTTCTATTTCACTTTACATCTTTTTCTTCAGTGATTCTTTATGTATTTCAGTTTTTGTATATTTTACTGTTAAAGCTAGTGTACACATTTTGATCAGATCACATATATCGCCCTTTATAAAATAGCAATTGCAAAGGATTTTATCCACAGTTTTGCGTGACTACGATTTGAATGCCAAAATGTATGATCACTGTTCGATTATAAATACTCAGACAGGCAAATATTTGTCTGTATAATCTTTTTAACTGGCTATCCCAGGCCAGTCCGCATTGTGTTAATGCCATCTGCGGTTGGTCAAAATGTATATAAGCGCTGTATCATAAATAGCCAACAGAGGTCGCCAAATGCGCCTGACGCATGGGCAACATATATGTATGTAAGCGCGTCTTAAATGCTCAGTAATCATTCACATTTATTAAAAAATGAAAAATCAAAATATAAAATAATACAACTGCTACTAATAAAAAATCTTTAATGGATTAGTTTTGTTTAAATCAGAGGTGCAAGTGCAGTTTTTACTGAACAAATTTCAAAACTTACACCAATTAAATTAAGAAGTCCAATATATTTCCATAGTCTAGGGAAGTTCAGTCAGTTTTTGTGATCATGAGCGTCTCTCTCAGAGCCAGAAACCAGAGACTTGTGATGTCACTGAGTGTGAGTGTAAGGTCTGGAGCCACTCCATAGACAATGCCTGATTTAATGGACCCAAAGAATGTTTGTCTTTATTTATACCCAAGTGAGCTTTGTTTTATTGTACTGTTCTCAGTTCTGAAAATGGAAATGTTCCCATGTACTCAGAACCAAGGAAAACATAATAATGTATGTTTTCCTTGATCAGAACATCCCCCTATGTGCTCTCATTGTCAGCAGCTTCAGACTTTATACCCTATGACATCACAAGTTTTAGCACTCTAGTGTTTGGATTCGGGAGATAATATTTTTGGACTGTCTTAGACCATAGATAACGTGAGAGTTCACTTCTTTGTGTTAGGCTGATGGATATATGACGCTCGCCAGAACACGAACACTCTGGTATCGGGTTTGTCTTCTTTAATGTAGGCTTGAGATGTGCAGCTGGTGATGAGGACAGGTGGAGAGGTGTGTGTGTGTGTGTGTGTGTGTGGTTCTACGGAAACAAGATAAGAGCAAATACTATAAACACCAGCATACTGGGTCAGAACAACAGGGATCTTATGACAAACTACATCATGCATTCACACATATCTACATAGCTATATCCTCCTGAGACCCTTTGTTCTCAAACAGGAATTATACCTGTTGTCCTCATTCACAGGTGCTTGCTTTTTTTTTTCCTTTTTTTTTTTTTGCTATCTAGTGGCAGTAAGAGCACAATACACCAGTCCATGTAAAAACAAGATGGCAACCATCTCTGCTGAGTCAGTCTGCAGCCAGTCCCCGACACAAATGTGGACAAGGTCCAAAACCTGATCAAATTTGACAGTTGAAACTTGTTTAATTATGATTGATAGCATTTGTAGTTTGATATGGCAACAAATTTGACCAATTTTAGCAACAGTAACAAGCTAAGACACAGCAAATTAGGAAGTACTCGTTTGAAGTATTAAGGAATTTATCATCAGCTCGTTAAAGGATATTTGGGCTTTATTGCTGTTGACAGTGTTTAGTTTTTTATGCTTATCAAGTTCTTCTGATCCCGAATAGCTCGGAAAAATTAAAAATGCGAACCAAACATAAGTTCAGGTCTCAGGAGGATATGCATACAACCAAACTACATCACTATACAATCCAATTTACCCCATGTATGAATTTTGGAAATGGGCGTAGTTTCCTTTTTAAGGCTATTGGTTACCTTTTTGTTAAATTTTTGAGTGACTCAAACTTTCTTGTACCCTGTAGTTTTTTTGTGCTATTTCATGCCTCTTTTCAACTACATTTCAGAGCAAAATGTACTTTTTACTCACAGTAAATGTAAAAGTTTAAACCAGTGTTTTACTCGCACAATGGATCTGAGTACTTTTTCCACTAATGATCCAAAATATAATGCCTAACAGAATAGTAAATTTAAGTAAATGTAGTTCTCAGATCCTTTACTCAAGTAAAAGTAGTAATAGTGCAACATAAAGATTGTCACATGTCGAGTTAAAGTCCTGCGCTGAAAACGTCACGTAGGTATCAAAAAGCCAAGATAACTAAGATTCAAAATTAGTTGATAGTTTAGCATGCTGATATTTGTTAAAGTTGTTTTTTTGTTTTTTTTTTTAAACCTTTGTGCAGGCTAAACTGAGGTTGGTGTTAAAGCATCAGATTTCATGACTGAACACCAGATGTCACTATTGCTACAGCTTCAGATAAACACTACCACGAAGAACCAGTAGATGGCGCCAGAGTCTGTAATATAATCATCATAAACTTCACACGCCTATCTGGTGCTTTACCTTCTGTTAACTGCCTGGAAGAGGAAGTATCATGGTTTCAGCCTTGATGACTCTCTGGCCTGGTGTTTGCCTCGTTTATTTACTCACCTTGAAACATTCTTCCCTGTTTACCTGATCACGCATATTTTCTTTGGAATTTGCATGTGTCCAAATGTTAGATAAAACTTTTCATCGCATTTACATGACAAAGATTTCATAAGAGTCCTGCTGTAATAACAGGAAATTAATTTTCTAAACTAGGGCAGTGGCACTTTGAACCCAACCACCCAGGAGACATTACAGCATTACAGGAAGGTTTGTGCTGAACAAACATGAATCACAGTGGTACAAAATATCACAAACTGAGACTGACTCCCACGTAAACAAAAAAGACCTGCACAATACATCAACAACAAAGATGACTAAAAGATACAGAACAGTTTTTTCTTCAGCAGGCTTACATGCGTGTGTCACGGCATGACTGCTTGTGCCATAAGTATGCCTTTGTCTTGTTTCCGTGTAATCTGTTTTGCTGTTAAATGCCTCTGTTATCAGTAATCATAAGATACTAGACGAGATCTAACAACAGTAAGGTGAATAGATAACAGGCTGCCACATACTGATGTCAAGTTTCAAGTCTTGAAAAGCAAGTTGTGAATATTTTATTGTCTGCAGCTGTGAGACAAAAAGTATGTGACACTAAGATGACTGAAAAATTAATTTTATTAGTGTGCATAGGGACAGTTCAGTCATTGTACCGTTGATACTTTGTACTTTTGTGTGACTTTTTGAACCCTTTGAGTGTGAAGTTGTGGTTCTGCAGTGTCTGTCAGCACACCACGAGTTTACACCCCAGTAGGGCCACACACTCAAGAGCCCATTCTCTGATTCTTGCCAGAGCTGCACAAGTGCCAAAACCGCTGACCATCTGAGGGCACAAGATATCAGAACGGGTGGTATTCCCCTTGAAGTATCAAGACAAACCTGCCTCTTTGAGGCTTACCCTTGATAAAGCATATCATCTTATCAGTCTTAATGATGTTCTCTGGTATTTACGGGCAATTTTTGAGTGAAAATTGTAATGACCAAGAAGGTTACTGTCACATTTTAAGACCCGTGCTAGCAAAAGGCATAGTTCATATGGCTTGTCGAGATCACTCAGCATGTTGTGATGTGTCTTCTTGTCCTAAAAGATAAGACAAGCACCAAGACAAGATCAAAATCTTTATTTATCCAGTAAGTCAGTGGGCTTTTTTAAAACACCCTGCCCTCAAATGCCCCCGTTTAAGACTGTATCACACAGTTTTGTTTAGCATGTCATCCTTGTAATTTCCTGTGACTTTCTGTGATTGACAACTTATCAAATGGATCGAAACTGCGGTGATGGAGTAAAACCCCACCCTTCTGGCCTTTTGAGGAGTCTTAAACAAACACAAACACAGGGAGACAATTGTCGTCACTCTGCCCCTCTCCTCGACACTTTTTTCGTTCAAAAAACAGGCAATGCGTCAGGTGGAAGCTAGCTGGTGCAGTTCCCTGAAATAGCACCCTTCAAAGAAAAACACAACGCCACTTTCAGATTATTTTTTTGTAAATGCTGTGGTTACAGAGGCTTTTTACAAAGCTGCTACTGTAAGAGGCAGTGCCACATTGCTCCATGCAGTTAAACCAGTAAGGGAGGGGTTGAGGAGGTTAGAAACCCAGAATTGGATTTCCTAACTCGAGGCAGGTTTCTTAGAAATGCCTCAGCGTCCCCTGTCAACATCACCACCCGCTGGTCAGATGGTACAACTGCATGGTAGTGCCTTCTCTCAAGTCACGTGATTTATAAGAACTCGAGCCTCCAGCTTATAGCAGGTCACAGTGTAGCTCAGATTCTTGCAGAGACACTGCAAGGCTCTTGACTCAGCAGTTCCTTTTTTTGTTGCACTTGGGCAGTTTTATTTCTCTTATCTGAAGACAGCAGGCATGAGACTTGGGAGTGTGATATGTAGTGCATAATTTGATCTCTTGCCCTCAAATTTCCACTCATCGTGCATGACCCCTAACACTTACAAGTGGGAGTTTTAGCTTCAGGTCTCATGACTACAATCTGAGGTGATAGTGTCATCATATTGGGGGAAATTTTAGAGTCAGGTGCTTCTTTTGGGGCTCTGTTTATCACAACCAAATATAGAACGGATCACTTAGAGTTTCTCATGTAAATATGTTTTGCAGCAAGGCAAGAAAACAGAAATTTGTCTTTAGAGAGCAAAGAAAAGAGGTTGCACTTTTCTTTTTCTTTTTTTTCATCTTGGAATAAAATGGTGTTGTTTTATAACTTGTGAAGAAAAAAAAGGGGGACATTGCATGAAAGCTCTAAAATTCAACCTTTGAAGTTGTTGCAGGCAGAACAGTGTTAAAGCTGTTAAACCAGCAACTAGCAGTGTCAGAGAGGGGGAAAGGTGGTGATTGCAGCCCACAGGTGGAGAGGGCTAACTATGAGGATATAAAGCAAGAAGTAATTAAAGCAGGGAAAGTTCACTGTTACACGGTCTAGCAACTAGCCAGAGATCAGGATCATTAGCAGGCGTAAGACAACCAAAGCACAAAGAACCATATGAATGCATGCTTTTCTAAAACACAAATAAAAAATCTGTGGTATGTTTTTGAACAGGTCTAGCAGCCTGCATGTTTATCCTCATCGCTCTTTATTTTCTTTCTGTTTTCTGCTTTTGTTGTTGTTGCCATGACTTTGTAATTCGTAGTGCCAGCCTATCTCACCTGTGGCCGCACCCACAGCAGATGGCACGGCAGCACAAAGACATTTCCTTTGAAATGCGTTTCAGGCAAATGGAGGTTTTAGTCATGTACACTGGCTCAGAGACACAGACCATTTTATCTATGATGTTATTTCAATGTCAAAAACACAACTTAAATGATTAGAAACTCAGCAGAATTTGCTTTACCACATTACACACTTTGGACACTAAGAGTCTGAAAGAAGTTGAGGAATTAAGTGGGATGTTTTAGTGAGTGTTTCCCATCTCATGAGACAAAGAGCCTGCCAACTCTGTTAAATAACACATACCACATTGCAGGGAATGGCTGTAGCTCATTCCTTGAGTGCTGTGCACGGTGCTGTCAGCTGTGCCAGTGATCTGCTCGCTCAGATAACCCCTTGCACTACCCAGATACTGACACATATATTGCCTGTAGTTATGGAGGTCAGTCAAAGGATTATGGTCATCTAGGAGAACAGGAAGGTCAGGAATTCCTGTTGATCAGACAAGATAGTTTACACCCAAGCTGCCACATCCACCCAGAACTGACTTTTGTGTTTGTTCTTGCTGCTTTTTAGCTGGATATTTACAGCAGGTCCTGGCTTTCAAGACTATTCAGGGCCATGGATAAAGTGTTAAACCCTCTGGCATCTGCAAGTAATTATAAGATGTAAAGTCAAGATGACTAATGAAAGTTCTCTGGAAGTACTGGGTGGATTTGGCAGGAGGCCCAAAAGAATTCCCAGTGGTCTAGCCAATACATTATCAACACGTGTTGTGATGCAGAGAAGTCTGCACTGATTCTCGGGAAGTCATGCCCACAGCTATCGTGAGACTGAAGCTGTCTCAAAATGCTGTAGTGATTTTGAGAGTGGTGTCATTATTTGCACAGTTACATTACTGTAGTAGGCTGGCACACTTCATTAGGGATAATGACATTTCTACTGTGTATTAAGTTAATGATTAGAATTAACCGTGATTCCAAAACTGTCCGCCCAAGAAAAATGACAGCATCAGCAAGTTCCCCAAAAATTACACGTTGCATTAGAATGTTAACATAAAAAGTAATGTTATTATAGAGCAGCAATGTCTGAAGAGGGAAGAGGTCAGGGTGGATTGATGGACTGACAAAACATCAGTTTTAAACACACTGCAATTTGTTCCCTGTTTGCTAACAACAATCAGTGTTGGTTTCTTTAAGACATGACCATGATTGTTCCTTAACCATTACTGAAACAATGATGACAAAGGCCCCCTTACCCATAAATGGTCAAACCAAAGCAAGATATTATTTTTTTAATCTTAGCTATCTATGATCTTTGTCTTATCCTGCCCAAGCTGCGTTTGTCTAAAACTAACCAAACCTTAACCATGGCTTTGTCACTACATAAAACAGATTTAGGCACTAAAAAAAGAAGGTGGAATCAAATCATGTCTTGCAAGTCACAAGTAAGTCTTAAGTCTTGGCACTCAAGTCCCGCATCAAGTACCAAGTCAAGACTGACAAGTCTCAAATCAAGTCCGAAGTCCTAAACTTTCAAGTCTTAAACAAGCGCCATTTTTATGCCTAATGATATATTTCCAAAAACCATAAATGCTTTTTAAAATTTGTATTTATTCATCTTTTGAAAGAATGTTGCATCTCTGTCTGATTTTTAACCTGCAGGGTTTGCATTCTGCAATTTTTGTGTTGATCACCCCTAGTTTTTATACACAAACAAAATTGTCTTTGGTATGATATTCTCCAACTGGCAAAGTGGATCTGGAGAATTAAGTGTCGACTTGCTGGGATTAGCATTAATGTAGTTGATTTGGGAAATTGTTAAGTGGCAAACTTTCAAAACAACGTACGATTTCATCTTGGAGCTTTCGAAAAGTTGACTTGAAAGTATTTTCAAGTCAAAGGGCTTGGGTGAAGTCATGAGTTATTGGTGTGTGTTTTTTTTCATTTTGTTGAGTCTAAAGTCGTAAAATTTGAGACTTGAGTCTGACTCAAGTCCAGACCTCTGCTGACAAATGATGTTGTCCTGCTGACTGGGGGTCAGATCTGACAACACTGTCGATCTGGAGGGCAGTTACAATCAATGTATTTTGTTGTTTAGTTCAGAGGACTTGGAGATTCCAGCGTAGATTCTGGCGTCCAAAGTGAGAACATCTCACTGACCAGCTTTGACAAAAAAATTTGGCTTGGACTAGAAAGGATTTCAGCGCAGGCGATGATGGACAATTGCTCTGTGAAAAGAAGAAGAATCAATGTATCTACTCATTTAGGCTCAGAAAGACTTCTTTAACTCATGATTTATGACACAAAGTGCGCTGGACCTCCATTGTTAAGGTCATAAGTGTGAATACACAAGATAAAGAAATCAGTTGCACATGCACGTTCATTCATAGGAAACAGGATATAACCAAAATGTTGGTTATGGAATGTATTTTTAGTTGAAGGAAGTCTTGGCGGAAGGGAAAGTCTTTTATAGAGGATGATTTGGTTAAGTCACGAGATTATCCAAAGCCTGCACGTGAAGGATTTATAATGTGATGTGTCAGCAATTCTCTGGAGTCATCTACAGGTTGGTTTTCACCGATAATGCCATGATGTTTGTGCCTGATCAAAATCTAGCGGCTGCCTGGTTTGACCTGTTTGTTTTGCTACTTAGTGTGCTGTTGTGGGCACCATCTTGCCAGTGTATGGCATACACCTCCTCCTCTGCGTGTGTGTGTCTCTGTGTAAGAGAGAAGGAGAGACAGGGCCTGGTGTTTCCAGTAAATCAGCTGACTCTTGTAAACCGTCTTCTTCTTTCTCTCTTAATAGTTCCCACAGACCTATCCTTGCCAGCACACCCGCCTGTGCCTCCCCCCCTCTGCCCACACACACATACCGACACACACACACACACAAGCCAAACCAAGCCCTCTAACCATTATGCAACCTTGCCCCACAAGCCAGCAAGAGACATGGCTTTGGTCTTTCCAGAAAGTCAGCTGACTTAATTTTACACTCGTCTCTCTCTCCTCTCTTCCTCTCTCTCTGCCTCTTATCTATTTTTTTAATCTGTCTCGCCCACACCTACAATACACTCCCACTATCACTCACCCATGCACATACACACTCACACATCATTGGAGTTTTGGCCAACAGGCTGTTTAGACAAGTTTCAGTTAAACAGAATTGATTACATTAAACATGAATGTGTGCAATACTCCTATGCGGTGATAGTAGTGTGTAATATTGTGTGTAATTCCCACCCACATGCTTCAGAATAATGGGAGAGCAGCATTTCGCCTCTAAGCCACCTCCTAACTAACAACAGAGCAAGACTTTCAATTAGATCAAACTGCCGAAACTCTGAGAGACGGTCAAAATAACACTGCTAATTTATAATCTTCACGTGTGGCAACCTCTGAGGTGGAAAAAATAAAGCTAACAGGAGGTGCCAAAAACTGCAATTTCTCCAACAGCCACAGCTGGCTTCAAGAGCGAGTCAACCCCCATAGACACCCATGTTAAAATGCCCAACTTTACAGCAGAAATAAACATGTTCACAGCCTGGTACGAAAAACAATTCTGGTCTTTACAAATAACTTCCTGGGGCGTCGGTGGCTTAGTGGTAGAGCAGGCGCCCTATGTACAAGGCTGCTGCCGCAGTGGCCCGGGTTCAACTCCAGCCTGTGGCCCTTTGCTGCATGTCACTCCCTCTCTCTCTCCCCCCTCACGCTTGACTGTCCTATCAAATAAAAGCTAAAAATGCCCCAAAAAATATCTTAAAAAAACACAAATAACTTCCTGATTCTTGACAACTGTAAGGGGGTGAATTTTTATATAACTCACCCATTTAAATTTTATTAAGGCTCAAAGTTATGTGATAATTAAGGGTGTGGCCGTGTGGACATAACCATGGCGTAATGCGTTTTGGCTGATCGTTTACACGACAGCGGTGTTTTGGGTGCCTGAAACCGCAACGTTTTGAAAACGGGTTCCAGAGTGCAATTTTTTGGAAACGGCAACGTCTCCGTTGTCATGTAAACTTGCAATATGCTGTTCCTCTGAAAACGGAGACTTTTTCGCACATGCGCGTTACGGTTACAGTCACTAGGCATGCGCGAGAAAGTCGCTTTGCAAATTTACACTGCCACCCATTGGCCTGGCGTCCATACTACAGCGTTTCCAGTAGATTTTGCGGCTCCGTGTGAACAGGGATCGTTTCAATTACGTCGTCATAAACGTGGAAGTTTTTTAAAATGCAAAGGACAGACTTTTTCGGTTTTTAGAGAAACCATTGTCGTCTAAACAGGGCCTAATTGTAATGTTTTGGTTGCCTAAAAAAAGTCATGTTCAATGTTTGGTTGTACTAAAAGATCTTATAAGGAGTTGGATGTTTAGTTTTTCAGATAAGTACATTTTGCTTTAATGGTTTTAAGCTTGTTTTTTGCTGAGGAAAATTTGCTTTAGTATTATGACAGTTACCCATAGTTGTGAATGCATTGGCTAATTAAACTAGCAGCTAGCTTTAGGACTATCTCTGCTCTCTCGTCTAAATATGGTTACGTCTGGCTCAAAAAAACACAAGATGGCAATGGCCAAATGCCAGACTCAAGGCCTCAAAATGTGAGTCCACAAACCACTGGGTGACGTCACAGTGGCTACATTCATTATTCTATACAGTCTATGGTGGTGTCGGCCTATAGTTGAAGTTATAGCTTGCTTAGTTTTAGCAAGATGGTAAATGGACTGCATTTGTATCGCGCTTTTCTAGTCTTCCGACCACTCATAGTGCTTTTACACTACATGTCACATTCACCCATTCACACACGCAGTCACACACTGGTGGAACAGCCATTGGGAGCAATCTGGGGTTCAGTTTTGCATTACACGCCAGTCCAAAAGAAACATTGCAAGATCAGCATCAAACCTCATCTCACTTGCCAAGAGCTGTCTCCAGTGACGAAAATCCATGCCAGGCTTTACTAATGTTTTGCTGCTTATTATAGTTTTTATGAATGCCGAAGTGGTTTCATGCTGGGAGCAGGTGGTTGAGATTGTGATAAAGGTCAGTTGCCAAAAGCTTTAGCCATCTTTGTGTTTACTGTGCCCCTAACCATAGTGACACCTACCCACTAACATAATGTTAAAACTGTCATTGGAGCCTGAAGTAGAATATTCCCCTAACTGAAGTGAAGCAGAACTATAAAGTTGCCTTCAATGGAACTCTAAAGTACCTTACATATCATGTACTTTGGAACAACATACATTTTCTATTTTTACAGACTAGATGTTTTTTGCCTTGTTGTAATCACATTTTGGATCGTATCCAGGTGAACCCTTGCTCTACTTTAAAGGAGCAATAAGCGAAATCGTTTCACCGCTAGGTTTGCTGTTGTGCACTGCCTGTAGAGCAAAACAAAGTGTGTCATGAGCCACTCCTCCCTCTACCTCTGCTCTCCAACACCCCCGCCACTCGCCTCGTCTGTGCCGGTGAGTACCGCAGCATCTCCACGGACTATCACATCCAGATGGTCCCGGTGTTTCTTCCCACATTAACCTGAATAACAAACCAGGGCTCGGTGCTCCGGTTGGATCCAAACGGAGAGCGAGGCGTACTGGCTGTGTTGGCAGCTGAGTGAAGTGGAGCATGAGGAGGAAGCACCGGTTAGCCCCGCTTTCACTACAGGCAGATTCACTCGCCACAGGGGCGAGGAAATAAAACCTAAACAGCCAACTTAGTTTGGCTTAGTTAAGCAGTTAGCGATGTCTTTCACTCACTCACTCTCGGTCTCTGCTGTGTTTAGCTATTTTCCTGCTTTCCTGTTAGCGTTAGCACTACTCAGCTGCCACGCTAACACTCCAACTCCAACTGAGCCAGGAGCCGGGCTCACGGAGAAGAGTTGGACCGTTAGCATGGCAGCCGATTAGTGCTAACGTCCCCACACTTCTCCGCCAGGCTCAGTGAGTCGGAGCCGAGAAGCGTGGGGACGTTAGAGTTAGCACTAGTCAGCTGCCATGCTAACGTTCCGGGAGCCTGCTTCTCGGCTCCGGCGAGCTCTAGCATGGGGACGTTAGCGTTAGCACTAGTCGGCTGCCATGCTAACGTTCCGGGAGCCTGCTTCTCAGCTCTGGCGAGCTCTAGTGTGGGGACGTTAGCGTTAGCACTAGTCGGCTGCTATGCTAATGTTCCGGGAGCCTGCTTAAGCATGGGGACGTTAGCGTTAGCACTAGCCGGCTGCCATGCTAACGTTTCAACTCTTCTCTGTGAGACCAGGCTCACAGGCTCACGGAGAAGAGGGGAATGTTAGCGTTAGCTCCCAGAGTTAGCACTAGAGCTACTATGGCTACTGGAGTAGCTTGCAGCTATGGAGCGCTTCTACCAGCTCTTCTTGTCACTGAGCCTCGTCTCCATCTCAGCAAATATTACATTTATTACAGGGACCATCATCACTGAAGTAGGCAGGGGAATAACTAAACACAGCCGCCAGGCTGCCCGCCAGGCTACATTTTACAATGCTAATTGCAAACACTGTTGCCAGCTCCTCAGTAAGAAAAGTAGCTATTGGCTGTCTTAAAAGTCGCTAGAAGTCGCTAAATGACGTCATCGCCTAATTTGCATAATTGTCCATATGCATGTAATTGTAATGGCTGGTGTAGGAGAGAGGAATAATGTCGTGGGAGAGACAAAAACTGAGTAAAAAAACACCCTGAATATGTTTAGAACTACAAATGAACCTTCTTTCAGTAATTTACATTAGACAAAGACAATTTTACATTTACATCCCGCCCTGACTGTAAACCAGGTCGGGATCAGCCAGCGGCGGGATTCACTTGCAGATCTGGACGTGGAGGGGTTAACATCTCCTGCTCTGACTGTAGCTGGGAGGGAGGACTGGGCCGCCTTTGAGTGCTTTGGGGCGAGGGAGGAGCCCACGGCAGCATCCGCTGCTCGTTGAGAAGTGTAAGAATGATACGTGCTCTCACAACAGAGTCTCCAGAAGTCTTCAATAACATCAGAAAAAAAGACATGGTGTCATTGTTGACATTGTAATGATAACTTTATTTGTACAGCACTTTTCTTAACATAGTTATGATGTAAAACTTTAACAAAGGACACAAGAGGCAGTAATACATTTCATTCATTCATTTTCCGTAACTACTTATCCTGTCAGGAGTTGCAGGCAGGGGCTGGAGCCTATCCCAGCTGACATTGGCCGAGAGGTGGGGTACACCCTGGACAGGTTGCCAGATGATCACAAGGCTGGCACATAGAGACAGACAACCATTCACACTCACATTCACACCTAAAGAGTGTGTTTTTAGCTGCGATTTAAAAGAGAGTGCAGGAATATTCATGCAGACTATGACTAACTTTTTCTGTTGACCTTTGTGTGCGCCCTTGTATGCATCAGTCAAGTAGATAAGATATGTAGCTTGGAGCTAATCCATTAAACATATTGTAAGTGATTCATAGATTTTTTTAAACTGTACTCTGAAAGCAATGAGAGCAAATGAAGAGATGCTAAAATTGGGATAATTTGTTTTCATGGATCCCATTTGGACCAGTTACAAAGAATATATTGCCTTTTGCTAGATATGAAATAAAGGTGTACGTAACTTTCTATTACAGACGATATAGTTTGATTATAGACATGCTTCTCAACTGATAAAACTAAAACTGAAAAATATTGATGTTCTTGTTGTCAAAGCTCTGATTTGAATTTAAAAAATGGCCACATTTCTTTTACATACTTTAACAGTGTGAATACAAGCACAGAGTGACTTCTGGGTTAAGTGTGCAGGTTGACCCACATTTTCATACCTGTGCATTTATCCTTCTAGTCTTTATTTAATTTTTGTTTGTTTTTTATTTAACCCATATTTAACCAGGTAAGTCCTATTAAGAACAATGATCTCTTTTACAAGAGAGACTTGGCCAAGACAGGTAAAAAACACAATGAAAGATATAAAATAACATGCAGAAATATTAGAACACTTTCGCACAACGACAAGAACCAACAGATTCATTCATCCTTGTACTTATGTGAGCTTTAAGATTAGGAGACCAGTTCACGTAGTTTCAACTCTTTAAGTGAGAGGAGCAGAGCGCGTAAAAACTTTCTTTCTCAGCTCAGTCCGTGCACCAAGAACGGACAACAAAACAAAAGTCTTGAGATCTCAGACTGTAGCTACAGTCAGATCTCTGTTCAATCAAGGAACAACTGTACAAAGGGAGTTTACCCAGTGTGGCTTTAGAAATGAACAATTACCAGTGACTCTGCCTACAAAGATGGCCAACCAGCCCTGGAATAAAGCGCACAGTGATGAGTGAGGGCTTTACAATTTGTAACAAATCTCAGTGCACTGTGATATGTACAGTAGTATCTAACATATGCAGACAATGTGCGAATGTATTCATGTACAACAAATCACCATAATCCAGAATAGATAAAAGCATGACAGCAGCCAGTCTTTTTCTGGCCTCAAAGGAGAAACAGGACTTGTTTCTGAAGTAAAACCCAAACTTCAGCCTCAGCTTTTTAAAAGGATTATCAATCTGTGGTTTAAAAGACAGGGAGTCATCAAGACAAATACCAAGATATTTGTAACAAGTGACAGCCTCTAATTTATTTCCCTGAGCAGTGGTAACATCAGGAGTGTTCACAGCACTCTTCCTAGCATTTGAATCAATGCATCCTGCCATTGTGATCTACAGTGGGATGAGGGAGATGATTTGGCAATGCAACTGAGCACTCACACAAACTGCGAAGTCAAGTTGATCATCTTAATGACTCAGGATGGAGGGTTTCATTGCAGAAAGAAGTATTTCAAGGCTCATTTATCTGTTCCCCTTGCATTGTTGTAAATCTGTTTCCTGTGGAGCGCTTGTGTGCACAAGCCCTCCCACCTAGTCATCTGATTTACAATTGCTGTGGTCACTTAACAAGATCCATAATGGAGGCAAACAGCGCTTTTTAAATAACTGTAATGCCACAAACCTCACTTGTTGTCATTATACCATCCTCACAAGTGGCCAAGCAGAATTATGGTGCTGTAATTAAAGGTTAAACTTCATTTCAACTCTCAAGTGGACAGCCTTTTCTAGTCATGTCCCACACGTTTACAGCACCCTTCTTATGTTACAAATAAATACAGCTCTGGGGTCTCATTTATAAACATTGTGTATTCACATAACGAGGCCTGAAAGAGGCGTACACCACTTCCCATGCAAAAGTTGTGATCTATAAAAACAGATTTGATGAGAGAAGTTTTGACTCATGTACAAACATTGTGGAGACAGGAAATTAGCGACACAGATGGTAGGGTGGAACCCTGATTTTAGAAATTTTTTGGCACGTGCCAATATTTGGCTTTTGTCCGTACGCGCATTTTTAGTATGGATCCTAAGCACTGTTTTTTAAATGAGGCCCCTGGTATTTCCAGTAAATCAGAAGACTACCACTTTTTTTTCGCTTTCCTTCTCTCTCTCTCCCTCCCTATCTTGGTCAGACATAAACCCACAAATACACACACACACATACACACACACACACACACACACACACACACACACACACACACACACACACACACAAAGAGGTCCACATAAAATGCATAAATTAAACCAGTCTCAGTGTTTTCTTCCACTCAGTTTAGGTTACAAGCCCTCACATGCCACCAGATACCAACACTCGATTATTCATCCAGGTTATTCATGGGTGATTAATTTGTCATTCTGCATCAGCTGGTATCAGTGTATGTAGTGTTATGGTGAGTCATGGTTACACCTTAAGATTTATTAATCTAGTAAATAACTTAGCGATTACGAATTTTTTCCAAAAGTAGCTCTTGAATACGCTCCAGACTATTGGCAAAAATCTGACTTTAATCAACTGCTTTTTTTAGTGATGGATGTCAAGCTTATGGTATGGGTTATGGAGATAGGACTTCCAATTGGTCGACTTCTGCATTCTGCTTCCTGCCGTTGTTTTCAGCTATCCCAGACTGTATGTCAGAGTTGACAACTTTTGCCAGACCCGTTTCTTGCACTGCTCCAGCATGAGCTTATTGCCACAGCATGAGCATATTTGCCATTTCTGCAAACTACAAATATGTTACGTTTCATATATATCTTATCAACATATGAGCTGATGCCTGCCAAGTTGCAGACCGCTGTTCCAGACCAACAAACACTTCAGGTCATCCTGTTTCCAGCGGCTATTAAGTCACCATCTTGGGTGTTTATTTTTAGTAGTGGCACAGAAGTGGCTGATTTTTCCAGAGACATCGCTGCACTACCTTCCAGGATAGGGGCACAAAAAGCACTTGTTTTTATGAGCCCAGCCTCACTCCAAAGTTGTCAAAATCCAGCGCTTGGACAGTGACTCACAGCATCAGAAACCAACAAAAAAAGGCATCGGTTGCGTCGGTTGCCGTTACAGTTTAACCGTGCCCGGGGGCATCAAGGGAGAAGAGCGGTGTTCGCGTCCCATAAGATTCTAAAGCCAGACCCTGTTTTTTTTCCTACACCTAACCACATGCGTTAAGTTTCAACATATTTGCTACATGATGACATACAAAAGCAACAAATCTTTGGTTTGCAGACACGAAATTCCAGCAAATGTTTTGTCAATTGAGTTATTTGCCGACTTGTACCAAGCCTGACACTCGGAGACCATGGCTTCTCTAAATTGCTCCTTAGCTCAGGCAGCTGCTATAGATAAGCAAATATGCTGTGGTAAATAAATCAGTGTCACATCATGACATGATCAAACCATACCTCCTTAACTCATTAAACCAATATTTTGAAATGTGAATTAAACCACTGACACTGAACTCCCAAACTTAAATTTGTTCTACATCTCGTCTTTTACTTGACTTTGTACAAAACCATATGAAGCTGTCAATGACATCAACTCCAAAAACTTGGGATAACTCCAGCTGTGAGCGTTTGGAGATGCATGTGATTATGAATGTGCTGCAGCAAGCTGTTGTTGCTTTCCGTGTGAGTCATAATGAAACTAATACATAACTGCTGCAAATTGTTTTTTGTTTGGTGGTTTTTGAGTTTGGAGTTTAATAATTACTTGAGTCATTAAATCACAGAGACAGTTAAATCTGGCAGTCCCTCTTTTCTCTCTTCTCTTGAGAAATGTGATAACATGACTCATGATTTTAACATTTTACTGATTACCTTTAAGGCTCTTGCTGGTCTCTCTCCCAGCTATATCTCTGACCTCTTACTGCCGTACACGCCAGGATGTACTTTGAGGTCCTCGGGCAGAGGTCTTTTGTCTGTTCCAGAGCGTTTGCTGTCAGGGCCCCGAGGCTCTAGAACAATCTGCCTTAGGAAATCCCGTTGGCCGTGTCAGTGATCTCTTATAAGTCCCTTCTTAAAACATACTTTTATCAGAGAGCCTTTCCTGATTTTACTTGAGTTTTAAGTTAATTTAGAATGTCTTTTATTTCCGTTAGTATTACACACTAAAGTGTTTTTTTAAAGTTGTTGTTTTGTGTCTTGTCTGTTGTAATTATTGACATGTAAAGCACTTGGTAACTTTTTTGAAAAGTGCTTTGTAAATAAAGATTGTTATATTATTTTCTTATCAGATACCACACACTGGCATTCTGGCCAGCGTCTGTTTCAAGCTATTGTACCTTTCAAGGCAGGGTCAGTCCTTTGAATGAATGATTCCTTTATTCCATTATATAAGCTGAGCACAGGAAGATGACAATTTCAAGTTGCACATTTTCTTTGTTTTCCTTTATTTATCAAAGGAAACTTTAAAGCAACAGTAGCAGCAGGCAGCAGGGATGAATGCAAATTTGCACACACACGCCCTAGACCTATTTCAGGTTCTTCCTCAACACTTTTACTCCGGCACTCACACCCACCCTTTATTTGCAAGGGATATACAAAGTAGAAATATAGTAACAATGTGATTCGACCAACAGGAACCAGTGAGAATATGACAGTGAATGAAAAAGCAGATCAGATGTTTACATGAATTATTAGCCTTGGCATTTTACTGTACATGAATTGTCATGAAACTCCCTGGTATCATCCGTGTGTTTTGCACATGTGCGTTAATATGTACTCTGTGTCCGGCAGCAGACATTAGAACTCCACACGGCCATTAAATCAAACAAGATAATACCTCCATACCTGAAAATCCACCTCATGCTTCATTGTCTGGTTTTACATGTGGCTTGCTTGTCCTTCCATCTTGAGGAATCATAAGTATTAATTAAATCAGGAATACTTTGGGACGTATCACATTTTATTAACAAATCATTTGTTTTACATGTAAAATCTCAAACTGCAAAGTAAATGTAGTCAGTGTAGTAGAGTAAAAAGTACAAGATTTACCTCCATATTTGTAGACATTGAACTTTTCGTTGTGGTCATTTGACTAGTACAATAGATAATGGTGATTGTTGCTATGGTGACAACACACGTCAGTAGGGCCCGTAAAGTGTGAGGGGGCCATTTTTACATCTAATTTGCTTATTAAACAGAAAAATACAGCTGTACACCAATCCAAGTTTTTCTCTTTCACCGAACTAAGACTAGCATTGTAAGAGTAGCATAGCTTATTTGGAGACTAGCTCATTGTGCACCCAGTGTACGTGTGTGTGTGTGTGTGTGTGTGTGTGTGTGTGTGTGTGTGTGTGTGAGTTGCGTGTGGTAGAGCCAACAGGAGAGCAATTGGAGCAGAGCAGAGTTCAAGTTCAGAGGTGAAGATATCAAAAGTGAATGTACAGTAGAGTTTACACTTTGTGTGCTGTAACTTCTTAAGACTAGCAGAAATTTCCCACGTCTTGCTTACTGACTGCTGAGTGAAGTGACGAGGTTTGCTCCAGAGTGAGTGCCAGCTGCAGCCCAGGAGAAAACAAAGTCCCCCATGTGCTTCCTGACCACGGTCTGGAAGCCAATGCAGGGAAAGTTGACGCCAACATTAGCTAAATTGCTTTATCATCTCATAACAACGCACTTAATTGAAACTTGACAGAAGCAGTTCATAGTTAGTCTTTTAGTCATCTTGTTACTTAGTCCACCAAAAGCACATGTAGCATGCGCTGTGCATAGGGCACCAGGTGCCAGAGGGGCCACCAAAACATCCCAATATGCTCATCATCGTCAGTCATAATTACACAAATGGCATTAAGTCTCCCAGTTAAGGCTCTCTCAGACACAACATGGATTGAGCTGCACTGACACTGGCTCAGTGAACACAGTGCAGCCGCAGTGCGAGCGCTTAGATTAATATTAGTTATTAAACCTTTGAACCCTGAGCAAATTGGTGTGATTAATTTAAAAACACGGGGGGGAAAAGGAATGAGCCACTTGGTAAGAAACTTCCCACAAACTGCGAGGAAAAACAAATAGATTCACAAAATTATTTTTTAAAAATGGGGCAAAACTATATTTATAATTATTATTACATTTTAAAATTATGTTGCAGAATTATTATAATTTTTAAGCACTCTTTCCGAGTCATTCCCTTGTTTGTCTTTCTTTCTACTCATTTTCTTGTTTTTAATTTTCTCTTTTTACTAATTTCTTGCTATTTTCTTGGGTTGTTTCTTCTGTCGTTGCTCATTGCCTTCTTCCAATATTTTTAAAGGAAATCTATGCAGTTTGTTTAGGTTTCAAAGGGTTAAGTCACTTTATTTATACAGAATTTTATAGAGAAGTTAGCCCGCTACGGTGGTTGCAATGGCAACAGTTATACATAAAAATGGCCACCTCTCTGACCATTAAGGGGAAAAAAGGAACGCCTGCACACTGCACACACACTGCATATAATTATTCCCTCTGGGCATCCTGCTCTGTTGTTTGGAATGGGAATATCCGTTCTACTGTCTTTCTATTTATGGTTCAGAGTAAATATTATAAAACTCCACCCATTGGACACATCTGTTTGAATCACACAAGTTTTGGCCAATCAGGGTCCAGTATTGTGCTACTTTATGAATTTAAAGTGGTGTGTATCTAATTTGTTTGCCATCACAACAGCGTCATTCATTCATTCGCAAAAAAACTACATTTTCAAAGTACGTGGGAGCCTAAACTGCACATAGGAGAAATGTTTTACTGACAGTCTCAAGGCTTTGAGATGAAATATCTTCTCCCACGTACAGATGGCTGATTTTCAGTATTGAATGATTTCATTTCCTGTCAGAGGAGGTCAGACAAAGGCCAAACACACAGACAAGGTTTTATTTCCTTTTCTAGCTTGGGGGAATCGAATGACAATACAACTGCCAATTAGAGCCTAAAAGGCTGCAGTGCAAAACAACACTTCACTACTGTTATAATCATCTACACCTCTATGTCAAAAACGTCTCTTGTGTTCTCTGCTGCTTTTCTATTTCTGACAGGACTGTTATCTCAAAGGCCCAGAGAGTAACATGCTACTATGGACCCATTTCATTTTAAACCTATGTGTTATTTCGTGATTGTTTTTCCTTTTAATAGTGGCACATTATCAAACTTTCATTTATCATTTTTCCACTATGTGTTAGGTACGATGATTTGATTGCATTTTTATAGTATTTTCATAACATTTTTCAACCTGAAACATAAATAACTTCAGGAAGAAAAATGTGAGAAAAAGAAAAATGCATACAGTAATATAAAATAAGAAACCACAATATTGGCCATCTTCATCTGGTCATGCGATACTTACGCAGAGGGGTGGGAAAAACCATTCATGTGAGCTTCCTAGCTGTGAATTTGAGTCAGACATATTGGGAATTTCTGATGGCTGCATTCTTTAGAAAGAAGCGTAGATGCCTCCATTTGTTAGCCTGGAAATCCAGACCCAAATCTAGAAAGATTTACGGTCTGGCCATGAGTAATGAAAATGGCCCAACTCGAGGGGCGGCACCAAGCATGCATTTGTAAATATCACTGCACGCAATCATGACTCATGATTTTAACATTTTACTGATTACCTTTCAGGCTCTTGCTGGTCTCTCTCCCAGCTATATCTCTGACCTCTTACTGCCGTACACGCCAGGATGTACTTTGAGGTCCTCGGGCAGAGGTCTTTTGTCTGTTCCAGAGCGTTTGCTGTCAGGGCCCCGAGGCTCTAGAACAATCTGCCTTAGGAAATCCCGTTGGCCGTGTCAGTGATCTCTTATAAGTCCCTTCTTAAAACATACTTTTATCAGAGAGCCTTTCCTGATTTTACTTGAGTTTTAAGTTAATTTAGAATGTCTTTTATTTCCGTTAGTATTACACACTAAAGTGTTTTTTTAAAGTTGTTGTTTTGTGTCTTGTCTGTTGTAATTATTGACATGTAAAGCACTTGGTAACTTTTTTGAAAAGTGCTTTGTAAATAAAGATTGTTATATTATTTTCTTATCAGCACATTTTCTTTGTTTTCCTTTATTTATCAAAGGAAACTTTAAAGCAACAGTAGCAGCAGGCAGCAGGGATGATACTATGACCAATCAGAACAATACACGGGGTGACGTATCCAGAGCGCTACCAGCGAAGCTAACTGGTAGATAAGACTCTTGGATCATTCATCGTTCATTGTAGCGGCAACAACAACTGGTGTTCATCCGTAGCCATCTTGCAATGTTTACTGACTGATTCCGGACTTCGTCATCGCAGCGCTGTCGTCATCTGTTTAGCTCACCTCTGGCCCGCCTATATCAGATACACCGATGTGATTGGTGCAGCTCGGCTCCAAGGGCATGGGTAATGAGCATCATTACTGATTGCCAGAGTGACTCGCTGAGCAAATTCAAATTGTGCTCTCGCGAGAGCTCTGGATTTCCAGGGTATCCATTGGTGGCAGTTACAGCTAAATCTCAGCCAATGAAAAAGGACCAATACATGTATTGTATCTGGTTGCATTTAATAACAATTTGCTACAAATATGTGACACAGTAAAAGACAATTTGGGCTGTTCATATGGGTGTTATTATGTTTGAATAATGTGTGAAAGTCCTTCACAATTACAGGAGGCTCCTTATGTTTGTGTTTTTCATCTTAGTAATATAACATGGGTGCCACCAAATATATCCTCTGGAAAATGTAGCATCGGTCCAGTCACAGTTAAACTGCTGTTGGACTCATTAAAAGATCCAAACTGAGCAGAGCTCCAAACAGGAAAGGTTTAACGTGTATTTTAGCCATAAGCAGCAGCAGTTTCTAATATTCAAAACACCAAGGATGTAAAATACACTCAAAGCCACAGTTTAAACTTACTGTCCGTTTTCACTGTAGCTGTTCATGGGCAGGTTGTGTTTCCAGTAAACCGGCATCGGTTGACATTATGCCAAGGCAAACACACTCAGGTGTGTTTGCAGAGAAGACAATGAAAGAATGATTGACATACACACATGCAATAGTCTACTATTATTATCCTCAGCAACTGGAGCAGCAGAAAACTCCGCAGCCAAGAAAAGATATAATGATCTTAGAAACATAGATTACCCATACATAACTCTGACCCCAGATAGTGCACCGTGAAGCCAATCTCTGAAGTTTTGTTGCATAACGTCAATGAACTTGACATAATTACACTCATTGAACCCCCCCCAAAAGAAAATTTTTTTTCTTTAATTTGTTCCTTAAAACTTTTCATAAACACAGCAAGTTCTGGTCAGATATCTGTAAGTGCTTTTCAGAAGTATACAACAGTGATATTACACCAGACCCACGCACTGCCATGCTGGGTGGAACCCAACAGCTATTAGCTCTATCCCATTTGCAACAAAAGACAGTACAGTATGGCATGGTGGTGGCAAAAAGGAATATTTTACCGCTTAGGAAAACTGAGGATGTCCCTTCTTTTAGACCTGGTTGGCAGAAATCACCAACGTGTTACACATGGAGAGTTAGATGCGGTGTTTCCCTCAGCTCTGTAATCTTTGATAAAACATGGCAACCATTCACGTCCTGTTTATCGAGAATGGCCTAAAGTGTTTACGTGTATGTATAGATACTTGTTGAGATAATGGGCTGGACAAATATTTGTGTACTCGTACTATATGCAAATGTACAGACACCCATGCTGTAGTTGGTGCTGAACTTCTTGCTGGTCATTTCTGCGGATGGGGGGGGGAGGCCAACTTGTATTTGTGTTGTTTGTGTTAAAGTAGGACCCTTCCTTTTTAGTCAGCTCATCTGCCAACATTAAAACAAACATATTTTGATTCACTGAATGAGCTGTAAACATTTATAAGCATGTAGTAATCACTATACAACTAACTAAGATTCAATAAGTGACAAATAGGCCATGCAGCTATATGACCCATTTTCTGTTTTGATGCTTTTTAGAGGCTGAAACAAATCCGTGTTGGAATGTTAAATGAAATGCTATACTATATACCCAGAAAATTGATGCAGAAAAGGCTGAGATATGTTGACTTTTTGCCTCTAATAGGCCTACTGTTTGTGTCAAGCTCCAATATCACTGGATCATTCAATTCTTATACTGCAAGCACTTTGGATAAGTAATGTGAATAAACATGCTGTTTCCCAAGTCACTGCAGACCCATTTTGTGTTGATCAAGACCAAGATCTTTCTCTATCCTTAACCAAGGGCTGTGCCTAAACATAACCATAAAGATTGCAAGAGTGAATATTTGAGTGGAAACAAATGAGATACATTGACAGAGAGCATTTTACTGATACGCTTAGTATCAACGTTTTTGTGATTTGCCAGTAACTATTAATAGAAATGTAATCCAGTCGGAATTATGTTGCAGATAAGTGACCGGTAAATGTCTTTTTTTGGAGGTTGCCCTGTGGCTAGTTAGACCCTGACTGACTTTGACATGTAAAATTGTTGGAGGGCCCTTTTTAAAGGAGTAAGGCCTGTTTCCACTGAAGAAGTTCCTGGTACTATTTAAGGGGCAGGAACTACTACAGGAACGTCCTCTTGCTCGGCCCTCTCAACTGCCATGTCTCCACTGACAGCGGAGTCGGAGGAAGGTTCCTGTAAAGTTACCGGGCTCTGGATGTGACATAATCGTTGTGCGACCATTTTGACCGGGGCGACGTAGGGACGCTGTTAGCCGATAGTGGTGTCTGTAATAACTCACGAAGTGGCCCGGGGAAAAATATTTTTGCCAGTGGATGTCTTAGTTACAACATGTTTGAGCTAACTGGAGTAGTTTCATGTCGTATCCGACAACGGGAGGCTTTTAACAGATGACGTCCTGATGTTAGCTTTGCTGCTGCTGTTAGCTGTCCCTGTCAGCTGATGCTTTCTAGACATCATGATTTCCCAAAACTGAATAAATACCACACATAGCAACACAAAACTGCTTTGCTAGCTCAATCATGTTGTAACTAAGATATCTGCTGGAAAAGATATTTTTTTCACGGACCAGTTATTGAGTTTGTTTACATGGTGGTGGAAGCTATGAACGAGCTAACTCTCGTCTGCTGAGTTTTAAAAATGACGGCTATTTTGTTGCTTTCTGTTGACATCACAGCCCCCCTTGAGTATATCCAAGCAGCACCAAGTAATCCCCAAGCCCCAGCCAGGAGTTTTTCGGGGTCGTTCTAAGTACCTACTCCGAGGCAGGGACTTGTTTAGTCCCTGTAAAATTTCCGGAACTCTGTTCTTCGGGGGTGGTACCTGCGGTGGAGACACGCACCAACGGCCCCAGCCCCGTAAAATTACCCCGAAGTTCCTGCGGTGGAAACGGGCCTATAGTGTGTGGCATCTAGCAGTGAGGACTGCAGATAGCATCCAGCTGAAACTTCTCCCAGTTAGGATTCCTTCACTGTTCATTAGTCAGGAGGTTTTTACCAGGAGCCAAATTATCCACAGAGGTCTCTTCCTCTCCAAAACAATGGACCAGGTGACTTAAACTGGTAAAAACACTGAATAAAGCAGTTTGATGTTACAAATCAATGTTTCTCTGATGCTGTTTGGCTCATTGTGGACAGGCCCCCAGCTCTGCACCTGCAAATGTGTGCTCACCTTTTCTTTCTAATAACCTAAGATCCAGACTTTCAGGAGGGTTTAACCGAGAGCTGAATTATCTGCAGAGGTTGCTCCCTATCCAAAATAAATGGATTTAGTGATTTAAACTGGTAAAATCATCATTTTTTTCAATGCTGCTTGTTATGGAGGGGATGCTAGCTACGGTAGCTAACATAAAAACTGACATAAAATGGCCCTATCTAGAGCCTGTGTTTGGTTTGTCCATTCTAGGCTACTATAGAAACATGGCAGTGCTGTGTATAGGAACTCACTCCCCATGTAGACATAAACAGGTCATTCTAAGGTAACAAAAAACATTACAATTAATATTTTCAGGGGTGATTACACATTAGAGAAAACATACTTATTATACTTCAATTCTGCCAATATAAACCCCTAAATCCTACACACTAGACCTGAAACATAGAAACACTTTGGACATAACTCAACAACTTTGGAGTTAAAAAAAAAAAAAAAGAAAATTAAGCTTAAAAAAGAACACTAATGTATCTATAATATATTAAATATTTGACTCCAAGAGACACATTTGTCATAACTTTGTGAAATGGCACATTATGTAGTTTTGGATAAGTGGGTAAAACTACTACAGGTAATTTATAATAATTTGATAATGTCTCATTTGCACATTTAAGTATACATTTTAAGAAAACTTGTTGTCTTAATGGAAGTAATGAAGTTGGGCAGTGTCATGGTGACATCAAACAGTTAAGATTTTTACTCCATTCACCTGTAGTGTCGTAACCACAGTGTTAGATTTTGAGTGATATCAGTCAGTGTCATGAGAGTCAAAAACCTAGGGAAATACCAAGCTCACTTGAGTTTACCCTGCTGGTTACTGTGATGTTTGTGTCAGTGGCAGCTTCAGGGGAAGTAACCCCGCATGCACATTTCTGTCGTTTCACAACAATAAAAAAAAAAACAAGCCAGTCTGAAGTAAGTCACTGTGTGGTGTCATTGAAACGAGTGCATGTCAAGTGAAATGTTTACACTGGCCAGATGGAAAGCACCAGAGATATCTCTCTCTGGTTTCCCACTGCACACACACACACACACACACACACATACAGTACATACACAGAGTTGCCGCTCAGTCCTGTCACCCCCAAAGTCTTGTGGTTAATATATTTGAGGTGTTTTCGCTGCCATCTCATCTGTGGGCGGCACAGGGAGGAAGTTCAGCGTTGTGGGTTTGTTTTCTCCACCCGAGTACCACACCCTTTCCTCATACATTATCAGGATACTTTATAGACTCTCATATTCTTAACTTTTGCTAGATAGATTTAAAGGATAATGCTGGCTATAACCTATGTTTATCAAAGTATTAACAAATCCCAACATCCAACTGGTCCTACTAAAACATTGTTAGATACAGTCCAATTGTCATATTCCTCTTTGTCAGAGAGCTGTTGTCCAAAAACACATCAGTGAGCTACACTGTTGACTGTTGCGTTGGGTGTGATGTTTCTATCTTACTATGAACTCAGACACTAAGTCAAAACCACATACACTGTCCACCTGCTGTAAATACTCATTCGTGCACTGACTGTGTGTTAATCCTCGGTTGGAAATAGTCCCCAATCAAATGTACTATTCATTCTTGTTTGAGTAATGTTTGCTAAAAACTACTGTGCCCGGCTGTTTAAAAATAAATGCTTAGAGTTTTTAAAAGTTTTAAAGATGGACAGTATTCATTTAGAGACAGTCCAACACACTGTTTTCCTTTTACAAATACAATAAGGAAATTTATTTTCCTACACTTTAATACCTGATAATGTAGTCACTGTGCCTACATACAGTTGCCGGAATATTGTAGCTGGAATAGCAGCTTAAATACACACATGATTTTTCAAATTTCCAAAGACAGCAAACATTTCAGGCTGAATTTTGGGGAAATGTGTATGAAATTCAACCCTGTCTCCGAGAATGTATTGTATTTGTTAGTCCAGTTGTGTTGTGGGAAGAAACCTATCACTGTCTGGATTATTTTGCCCAAGATATCCAGATTATTTCCATTTGACAAAATGGTGCAGCCTTAAAAAAATATGGAGTCTTGGGTTTAGATTTTTCACTCAGTCAGGGACTAAAATAAGCTGATGCAGACTATGAATGTGACACTGACACACATAGTGGCATAAGAAGATTTGTCCAACCTGAAGGGGCAATAAAAGCAAAAACTGTAAATAACTGGGTTAAGCACGCGTAAAGAAATACAGACAGACACTCAGCTGGCTCGGATATACAACAGGTGCCGAGCCAGGCATTTCCAACACGTCCATCAGTCACCACCTCTGTCATTAACTGTCTTCTGCCTCCTGATCAGGGCATGTGGTATGTGAGCAGCAGTGTCAACATTTTCTTAATAAATTATTATAAGTGCCTCTTGGCAGTTGAGGCACTTCCCAGGAGGCATTTTCCACTTCCTTCTTCGCTGACCTTTGTTTGTATGAACCGATTGTGCTGCTGCAGCAGATTTATAACTTTGCTCTGCAGTAACAACCACAGACTACACAGTTAATCAGAAACACCTGCTGATACAGTTGACCAGATCAAAATGGCATCCAGAGGGTCCAAATCGATTTATGTAACGTCAAAGAAACTAAAGTACATAAAACTATCACTAATGATACACATTTAAAACTTACTTAAATCTGTGTACTTAAAACACACATAGACATATACTGCAAACAGACATGTAAAGCCACTTGCATCACCATGTATATTAGTTTATCTATTTACTCTGCCATGTGTACTTTATTTTATTTTTTTATTTTATTTTAGTACTACGTCTTTGGTTGCAATCACCATGACACTAAACTTGAACTTGAAGCCACCAAAGACACCCACTGATTTACAAAATCCTGGATTTATACATGTTGTCATATCTTTCAGAAACGTTTTAATGAAAATTACAAGTCCTAAAAGATATTTAAAGATTTTAAAAGGCAGTTAGCATGATTGTCTGCTATATTGTGTTTTCCCCCCGTGTTCGTATTGGCACCATATCAGCACCTGTTCCTCCACCTGGTCTGGAGTCATACAGAAGCTTCACCTGTTGTTTATTTACACTGTGCTGTGTACTGTATCAGATGTTTTGAAAAGAGGAGTCATGGGTGAATCGTTTTTACCTCGACAGTTTTGCAGTCCTATTTTGCCTCTGTAACGACCATATATTCAGAAAGTGTTCAGCAAATATAACTGGACGTAATGCTTATATTGTGTAATCTTTAAATGAGTAAAGTGTTTTTTAAATAATCAGCTATTTGACAGTCATTTAGAGAAGCAGCAATGAGCGAGTCATTCATGCCAAAAAAACTTTATAAAACATCTTTGTATTTGACGGAAAACCTGCCTGAATACTGGGCTTCACTTGTTTTTCTTAACTGACCCATGAACCCTGCTTTGTAATTGTACAGATGATTAAGGCGCACAGTTGCACCATCACTTTCCACCTGCACTTTGATCAAATCCCAGGCTGTCATTTTGACCTTAAACCACTGATGATAACACACACTGAATAATAAGCAGTGTGTTTGAACGCCATAAAATCTAATCAGCTAATCAATTAATCAAGGAATTCCTGACACTCGAAATATAGGTTTAATTTAATTTAATTTCATTGTATGAATCAGGTAATAATAAAATACTAAATTGTATTTACAGTGGAAGAAAATACAGTGAGAGTATGGGAATCATATTAATGATTGGGCAATTTAGTAGAAAGGAGAAAAGAAATTACACTCAGGTGTTTTTGTAAATAGTATGTACAGGGTGCAGTACTGGGAAACAAAACTGGAGTTTGAGCAAAGCAGAGTATACAACACTGATATTCTGAGGAAAGATATATTTCACAGTTACAGTGGGGGTACAGCAGGATAGCAAAATGGCCTTTGGAAAAATCTCTTGAAACTCAGACGGAGGGTTGACCTTATAAAATATAAATGTGACCAAAATTTACCAGCGTTCAGGTAAAGCAGTGTAGTTTGAGGGTAAAAAGCTTGAACAAAAGGAAACCCAATCACCAGAAGGAAATGTTGGCATTGAAGGTTTCTGCAAACCACAGGTACTTGCATGTTGTTATGTAGTCGATACACTGAAACTTCATGCTCCAACAACACTGTGGTTAATGCGTGGTTAGGTTTATGCACAAAAATCACGTGGTTATGGTGAAGAAAAGATCATGTTTTGGCTTGAAATACCCCGTTTGGGGGGCGGACAAACCCAGCAGTGAAAAGCAACGTCTTTTGCTGGCACTACGCCTGCCAAAAAGCCAGTGGAAACACAGCAATGACTTGTTGTTTGTTGGTCTCAAACAGTGGTCATACATTGTTAATATGATGCATTAGAAACATGGAAATGTAATGTATTAGTGGTTTGCAGAAACATATTATGCCATCATTTTCTTATGGCAATTAGAGAACTGGTTTAATGCTGTCTCACTGCCCTGGTTATTTTACCCACCAGCTCATGTTCTTTGGACTGACTCCACTAATGGATGAAGTATGATAAATACAAATTATTTTTTATTTTGCTCATTGCTATTATAAGGAAAAATTGCCCCACCAGACATCACAGAAGTCTGTCAATGTCTTCCTTTTTTTTCTTAGTGCCGTTGTTGTATCTTTGACCTCTAGCTGCTTGTTTTGAGTTTGCGTTGGCATTAAGTGGGTGCCATTATTTTCTTTTTGTGGTTACTACTGGTAGAACTTTTGCTCTATTTACCAACTGAATGCAAAATTTGCTATCTCTTCGTGGAACTTCCACTTCATGACTCTTAAGTTATTTCAGATCAACACACTTCCTTGCAACTTTCCTCAAAGTTTTTCTCCTCTTTCTCTTTCTTATTTGTTTTCTCAAATTCTCATTGTGAGCTGTCAGATCTGCCAAAAATATCTGGAAGATTTGTAAATGTAACGTGTAAAGTTTTTCAAAATATCCAAACAAATGGGGGTGCTTCCTTTGTTTCGTTGCTTTTAGTTGCAACCAAATAAAGCAACCATGTCAAGCACATGGGTGCTGCTGAAGATTTGAAATGTGCCATCTTTAGATGACAGATGTGTATCACAAATGTGAATATTTACATATATACAGTGCATAGATATTTGCAGGAATGTGTTTAATCATAAACCGTTTTCTTTTCTGATAGGTTAGGAATCTGCCTGGTGCCCTCCATGTCTACATGTGCAGTAGAGGAAGGAAGACGAGATGGCCGTCTGTCTATTCAGGAACTGTATGTCTGAAACTAAGGCAGACACAGACTGTGGGATTTGTGCAAATACTATATATATTCAGCAAGAAAATATGGACATGCATGACCACTGAGGTTTAGGGTCAGTATTTATTGTGTTTCATATCCCTTTTTTCCAGTTTGTTCTGTCTGGAGTTTACCAACCTCAGGACTCGGGAACTGCCAATAAACATATCTCCAATATACTGATTTAATATACAAATTAATTTTAGTTAAAACAAAATTAATTGAATATTATTTTTATCTAATACATATGCTTGGCTGCTGTTGACCTGCTATTTTATAGTGCCAGGTGAAAAAACAAACTGAGATGTCATAAACTGAACAAAAGGGGTAATTCATATACAGTTATTGAACGTTTAACGTACAGTTGCAGAGCATCAACCTGACTTCTGTTTGAAGCGAATGCATTGTATGCTCATGTACAATAACATCAGAACAAGAAATCAAACTGCCATGAATAACCAGTGTTTTTATAGAAATGAAATAAAGCTTAATGTTGGAAATTATGGTTTGATGATGAAAGTGTGTCTCTGTGCTAATATTCATATTTTATAATAAAACTATACATTTCTGAAGTAAATTTGCTTTTGTATTTATTTGCACCTGACATGTTTTATTTCATTTATCCTTTATTTAGACAGGTAGTCTCATTGAGACGCAGGGGCTCATACTCAAGAGTTCTAGTCAAGACATATATATAAGTGGAAGTCTGTGAGTGATTAGTAAAAAGTAAAAACAGTAGGTAAATTAAAAGTAAGATTTTTTTGTTACCAATTTATTTTTGAGTGAAAAGCCATATTTATCTTCAGCCAATGCTGGCAGGTGTACAAAGAACAGGATCATGAAACCAGAACTTCAGGTTTGCCTCCAGACTCCTGTCTCATGTTAAGGCAACAAGAGCACTTCGGTTTAGGTTAGGGAACATCTTGATATTGGTTATATTTTAATATAAAAAATATAATAAAGACTCTTGTCTTATGTTTAGGCATCAGATCCATGTGTTTTTGGTTAAATATTTATTTAGAAGGTGGTTAAAAAATGCTGCTGTAGTCAGAAATATGCAAAAATACATCAGAATATATTTTGATACAAAATACAAAATACCCCTCAAATAAAGGTATCAAAAAAAATGTATTTTGTATTTTCAAATACAGAAAATGCTTTTTTTCTTTTTCTTTTTAGCAGCGACCCGCAGCTCTATCGGCCACTCTGACCCGTCACTCTGTCAGCCGGTTGGTTGGTCGGTTGGTCCACAAAGCTTTTTGTGAATAATTCAAAGTCCTTGACCAAAAATGCTCAAAATTTATATGCTGCTGGGGTGTCGGTGGCTTAGTGGTAGAGCAGACGCCCCGTGTACGAGGCTGTTGCTGCAGCGGCCTGGGTTCGACTCCAGCCTGTGGCTCTTTGCTGCATGTCTCTCCCCCTCTCTCTCTCTCTCGCTCCCCTTTCACACTTCACTATCCTATCAATTAAAGGCAAAAAATGCCCATAAAAAAATCTTTAAAAAAAAAAAAAATGTTTTTTTTACATGAATTACATGCTGCAATTAGAGACCACAAGTAACTATGTCAGAAAGAACAACCATGATTCATCCATTAATGACGTGATAGTAGCAAATTTGGTCACAGCTGTTGCAAATTTGCGCTTGTTTTCTCACAGTTTGGTATAGCAGAGTATTCAGGTTTGAAACAGAAACACTGGCTATGCACTAGCCTAGACAGCATGCTAGCGTTATTAGCATGTTAGCATCGATCGCTGGCTTTGCTAAACACTGGCTATGCACTAACCTAGACAGTTAGCATAAGCATCGCTAGCTTGATATTATAACTATCATCACCATGTTTATTGTTATACAATAGGCTATGTCATCAGACCCAGACATAAATCATACATCAAGCCAGTTGACATCTGTCACACTGAACTTGGAAGACGTGAGCAGCAAGGTAGTCTACTGGTAGTGTGGGTCCATCCGGTGAGCAAAAAGATACTGTAGCTACTGTAGCTAGTTAACTTGTTTGCTGTCTAACTTGGAGCCTTTGGAGCCCTGTGTTCAACTTTTTTCAAGTGAAAAAGAGAAGAAAAAGCTAGGGGCATGTAGGCTACCCTAAAGTATTATTTATTGATTCAGATCTAGATTCAGACAACTTTATTGATCCCACGTGAGGCAGTTCATTTGTAGCATAGGCCTACTCATCCCAAGCATCAACTGCAACATACAATTTCCTATGTTATGCACAGTCCAGTAAAACAGACCACTAGGTCATTGAAGGGCACTTTGAATGGCCCAAGTTTAAAAAAACATATAGATAAAAATATTTAAAAAAAAAAAAAAAGTAAAAAATATTGTTACATCCAATATTATAGGAAATGTGTAGCCTATTATTTTTGTTTTTTGATCCTTGGAGAAAGTATTTTGAGTATTTTAAATACAAAATTACTCCACTCACAAGTATTTTGTTACAAATTACATTTG
Organism: Epinephelus lanceolatus; assembly: GCF_041903045.1. Taxonomy (NCBI): domain Eukaryota; kingdom Metazoa; phylum Chordata; class Actinopteri; order Perciformes; family Serranidae; genus Epinephelus; species Epinephelus lanceolatus. Next base: position 36,634,489 of record NC_135744.1, read on the forward strand.
CTTTTTATCGGCCTTATCAAATACAAATGTAATTTGTAATACAATGTAATTGAAATACGTATTTTAAATACAAGTAATAGAAATACTGCCCATCCCTGGCCTTGCTTTGCATTTTTCCCTCAAAACTAATAAAGCAAAAATATTTTAAATCCAGCGTGGTTTACATCCACGTTTGCTAGCAGGCGTTGTCTTCACTGATTTTACTGGTGCAATGCTGCATTTTTTGGCCTCTTACCGCTACAAGTTGATCAGTGGAATTGTGTAATAAAATTGGCAGGAGTGTGTATTGACCTGGAAAAAAAATACAAAAAATCTGAACACTTAAAAATGTATAGATTTGAGGTGGGAGGGGGAACGTTAAAGGGTGCGTGACCTCTTAACCTCTACAATCTTAGCAACGGCCCTGTCTTTTATATACTATATTACTGGATGCATTAATGCATATGCAGAATTTTACTGGTGTAGACGATCAGATTGGAGCAAATGTAACTATTCTGAATGTAATCTGTTTTCTATCTCATCTGAATTTATACTGTAGCTATTACAGCTGTCCAATACATGTAGTGGAGTACAATATTTTGGAGTAGAAGTTCAAAGTACCATTAAATAGAAATATTCAAGTAAAATACAAGTACCTAAAATGTGGACTACTATTGGACCACTTTTCACCAACACTCAGTAATAATGCTGATTAAAAAAGGGGTTGTATGTAAGGAGGAGACACCTGTTTGTCCAGTGGCAATAACCTCAACAGACAAGAGTGCAATGCAAAACAGCAGCTACTGCAATGAACAACGGGCTGCAGTTGTAATTACACACACCCTGGTGTTCACAAACTACTTGAATAGCAAGCAGTCAAGCTTTTATTGGCAGCATTACGTTATTGCCCTGCCTTGCCTTTTTGTCCTGAACTTTGTTGAGAGGCATTTCAGGAAGTGTGTCAGTTAGAAATAGAGCAAGCAGTTCAAGGAAATGATCAAGATCTTGTAGACACCTGAGCACAGCTGAAGAAATAATAAAATGTAGTCAGTCACACTCGAGCACATGCTGCACATACAGCAGCATCTGAAACAATCCAGACATCTCTTAAAAGATCCAGATTTAAAACTTTAATTTTATTCAATGGGGTGAGACTTTCAGGTTGTAAAGTCCATTGTGATGAAAAAAAAATACATGCATAAAAGCTGAATCCATTCTGCTTCTAATCTTAAAATATACTAGGAAATGTGTGACTTTCCCCACAGAAGGCCTCACAAATTGTTTCTTTGTGGCACATTCTCAGCTACCATCTCCTTGTTATCATCGCATTTCCATCTTACAACTGGATCAACAAGTCTACTTGTGCAGGTTAACGTCATCAACAAACACCTGGACAAATCCGGGAAGATTCCTGCGATGAATGAAAAGAATCTCGCTCTTCAGTGTGCTCTGCCAGCTCAGTGGTTTGTTATGAAAGAAAATGACAGCTGCCAAAAATATGTAGACGTCTTTATCAAGTCAATCAAAATCAAGGCTTGATTCCTCACACCCTTCATCTTAATGTTACTTGTTGTCATTTACACTGACTGTGTGTAATGTCAGCATGCATGGCGAAAGTGCATTACACAACAGCATTACTTCCTCATAATTTGTGGGGATTATAGGGGAACCCCAGATGGGGAAGGACAAATAATTAATGCAACTACTTACTATTTATCTACCTAATAACAAAACACCACATGTTAATCAATAATATAATTTATTGCAGTAACAGGCCAGATGCAGGACAACTCTTCCTCTCTGTCATGACGTCCTCACCGAGTGTTTTGTGGAAAAACTAGTTTATCTCACAGCACACTTTGTTAAAGTGAGAATGTTTTTATTTTGTTCTCCAAACTTGTAAACCCAGTTTGATCTGTATGCAATAAGGTTAAAAATAAAATACTAAAAAGAGCTGTTGTGTTGTTTAAAATACATTTCTGAACTTTTTAAGACTTTGTTTTGGGACTTAGTGATATTAAAATATTCCAATGAGACAGTTAATTTGCCACTGGAAGGAAATTTGTTAGTCAGAGCAGGGATCGCTCACATATCAGGGCTGCTCAGGCTCATTTTGGTCCGCTTCCTTCCTCCAGCAAGGCTTATCCGTGCCAATATTAGGCTCTGGTCAGAGCCGTGCATTTTAACCACAGCAGAGCAGAGTCATTCATCTCTGCGCACATAAACTTACAGCCCTTCACAATAAAGACACATAATCATTCACATTAAGATTTTTTATTTTTTATATAAAAACAACAACAAACACAAACAAAAACTATGTACAGAAATTGTTTCCACCTGCCTTGAGCGAAAAACCTGTAAGATTTTGAAGTAGAGCTTCAACCAGAAGTTAAGACAAACGTATCCTCATCCCTTAAACTGAAGTTAACTTGTTTACATAACGGAAAAAATAGATTTCACATGATATATTTGAGCATAATGAATAAGAAAATCTGCATTTTTGAGGTGAGTATTATCTACCTTGTATGTATCCACAGAAGTCCACAATGTCTGTGCTAATACAACTCAACACAAAAAAAGCTGAGCACCAAAATGCCTTGAACCAGCCAATAGCATAGAAAATGAACAGCATGTGAGTTTTCCTAACACATCAGTGCACTTCATATCTTCTCTTCATGGCTTCATACAGAGGTTGAGGGAGATGAGGAAAGCTCTCAACTGCTACGGATCGTCACGGCACACAGGTGAGGACGGGGAGTGGTTGTTAGCTTAGAGTGTGGTGGAGACAGCTCATCACGGACTGGAGGGATGATGATGATGATGGTGTTGAGTTAACTGCGAGGAGGGCTCAAAAAGGGAGGCTGGGGGGCAGGATGTGATTTTAAACAAGTCCAAATTGTCAGAGCACTGTCTGAGCCTGAAGATCTCAGAGCAAGGGCATCTGCTGACAAAAGCTGTTCCAGAGGTCATCTGTGGGATTTGTGATGCCTGTGCCCAAAGTTATGTACTCAGGAATGTCGTCTAGTTCTTCAACTGTAAGACAAACACGGAAAAACAAAGGTCAGGATGGCGAAGAACATATCTTAAATTATTAAACACTAGGTATTTCAAAAAGTGACATTCAAGTGTTATAAATTTGGCCTGTGGTCTGTAGTCTAATGCAAAGCTATTACGCTGAATTGTGGGAAATGTAGGATGCAGCATTTTTGATCCTTAAAAGTCAGGTTATCTCAAATTTGACCCTAATTTTGTTAACCTATTGCTCATGTGTGCAATGCTATATCATCAGAGCCCCCCTTTAATTTGTCACTTTACTTGACTTCACTAAATTTGCATTTTGGAATAAAGTGTTCAATTATGTTTGAGAAATACTAACTAAGTGTGTTTCACCTGAACAACCCCTTGCAGAAACACACATTTATATCTAGATTTTTTCTGAAGGGCACAAATGTCGCAGATGGATTTAGAGGCAGTTGTCCATCTGACCCATCAACTTGTAACATTTACCTGAAGATGCTGATTCACTCCACTGGCTCCCTGGACTGGTGCATGCTTCATTGCTCAGGAACCCCTTGCCGTCTAAACTGCTTGACATCCAGTTTGTTTCTTTCTCCAGTTGCTGGCAAATCTGAAAGAACAACACTGGACTGAGTATGGCTATAATATTCTGAGCCACTTTCCCCACACCAAACAGTCTTATATTATTGTTGGGGGCTATTAATACACATGCCAAACAGGCAGAATAAGACAAACATGGGTATTCCTGTCAATGAAAAATGCATGCAGATAAGAGTGGGAGCCAGAGGCAATGCTTACCTGGACAATGTCGTCGGTATAGTCAAAATCTGGAAGGCCGCAGCGAAGGGAGAGGAAGAGAAAAAGAAGGGATCGTGAGTACAGCACTGTGATGTCAATCTATTTGTTTGAATTACTAAACGATTTCTTAGCAAGTATACCATATGTAGTGTTGTCTTACCAGTGCTGTGCTCAGGTGAAACTTCGAATCTGTGGCAGAAGTTGGTTGGAAAGTTCTCAGGGGCGATCTCAACTGACAAAGACCAATCAGGAACTTCAGACGTAGACACATATGTGAAATCTGCAAAGACAAACAAGAGCATTTAATACACTGATGCTCCAGCTTCTAGTGGCAAATTTATTCCTAACACACTGTGACCTTAAATTAAATGAAATAAAATTACTGCTCAAGTTGATTCTTGAACTATCCGTATTTTCTTCCTCACCTTGCTGCTCTGTGTGCACTGTGCTGTCGACTGTGTTCTCCTGAGTGGAGAAAGTGTCCTCTGGCATTGACTCGTCCATGGGAGACTGAGCTTCGCTGCAGTCTGTGTCTTCCTCCACCTTGATCATTGAGCTCTGCAGAGAAGGATAAGGTCACAATCCGTGAGATTTAGGAGCCAGACATCTGCAGCTGTATGTTGAGCTATTGCACCAATATCATTATGGTCATTAGCTATCTGCAGTATTTACCTTCTTCCTTGTCTTTGGCTCCTTTGCTTTGCTTCGTTTATCTGTGCAGATGAGAAAAAAACATTTGGGTCACTCAAACAGCTCATCGTCTGATGAAGAAAAAAAAAGATCAGCAGCCGCTGCACACCAGTGTTAATACATATTTGCTTGCTCGCTTCCTGTCAGTTGTCTCACCTCTAGATTTTGGGCTGGCAGGCAGCATCCTGAAGACGCGCACAGCTTGGTGGCCTTTGTTAACGCTCCTGTCTTTCACCTCCTCGATGTCAGGCAGTGAGTTCATTGCACAGCGGAAGTTGGCTTTCCATGTCTTTGGGTCGCAGGCCTGACCTTCCACGTATTTTCCTGCAAAATGCACAATTAGCTTTATACCTTCTTTCGTTCACAAAAAAAGTAGAAGAATTTTCTGCATAGTCTGCAAAGTTTGTGTGCATATTCATGCTTGCTCACCTGTGTGGATGGCCCACTGCTTGAACAGACTTGCATCCTTGTCCAGCTCCCAGCCGTGGCGAGCCGCATGCTTCCAGGGGATTGAGAACATCGTCTTTTCCTGGAAAATACAAAAGGAAATGCTAAGTTGGAACGAAGGTTCAATGTAGAATAAACACAAATATGAGTGCATACTTTCAAATTTTGCAAGAGGCTGCCATTCAAACGAAGCATCCAACTTGTGGGCTACTGTTAGCAGTTTTCTACTGTGTGGCCTTAAATTATGTAAAAATCTTATTTGCATAGCACAGTCGCAGCAGCCACAGAAGGAAAGAACACACCCCAAACAAGTTTTAGTCTTTATTTAAAGACTGAACCACGGTTGGTCACATAAGATTAAGATTCGTAATTTCTCTTCGAGGTGTTTGGCCATCTCCCTCTCACAGATAAAGTAGTGCTGTAACATCTGTGAGTTAGAGACCCAACTTGGGTTACAGCCAACTCTTAACTTCTTTTTTCACATGCTTGTAATGCCAAAAGGTGTTTGTTGTAAAAGGCTGCCAGATGTTTTCCTTTTCATAAAGACTCTACTATAGCAATTTATTTTCATCTGTTCAGCACCAAAATCCATCCCAACGGTGCTTCAAACAAACAACTCTAAGAGTAGCATGCAAATATTGCGTGGTCAGCAAGGGAACAAACATCAAATAAAGACACGTGCAGCCTTGCAGATCACTTCCCTTATCAATAAAGGTGACACCCGCGCCCTACAACAAATACATTTCAGTCTGTTTCTGTTCTCATTTTTTAATATGCCGACTACACACTCTCAGCAAATGCCGTTAAACCAATCCAGTTTGTCTAAGGAGGAAATTGTCTCACCTTGTCCACCCAATTCAGACCCGAGACTGCCTTTGACTCGATCTGCTGCTCCAGCCATGGCCTCATCCTCATCCTTGACACGGGCATGTTTGCCTAAAATATACAGCAACAGAGGGAAGGAGTCATAAGATGGAAGAGAAATGCAGTGTTTGATATGAATCCACTCCCGCATCTGTCTCACGGTAGATTTATCGCTGCCTGCTGGCCGCGCAAGGGGAGGGTTCACGGCCAGGGCGAACAGGGGGGCGTTCACATCGTAGGAGTGAGCGCTACTTATGAAGGTCACAGTAGACCCAACCTGGTTGGACTTAAGTGGCTTTTGCATTCACGAAGGCATTCAAATACACGCGGACTTATTTTTTTTTTCTTTCTGTGGGCGGGGGGGGGATCTTGCATTTGATCTTATCCAATCTGTGGGCATTTGGAGACGTGTGCTCAAAGACCCGCTTTGCGCGGGGAGACCACACACCTCCTCCTGCACTGCTGCATGCATACCATACACACAGGTTAAAAAAAAGTCACTTAATCTCTGTTCAGTTAACTCCTGTCGATAAATAAACAACAGTCCGTCTGAATGCATGGTGCGCAAAAACAACGCAAATTTTTCCCATCCGCAAAATGTAAACGCATCACAACATTTGTCATTTAAGGATGTCAGAGGCTACAAACAACTTAATATTCCTGTATAAGTATTCCAGATTTACAGTATTTATTGTTAAAAACAGCAAAAGGTTAAACTCAAAGTCATTTCAATGCAAGTAGAAGTGATGAATGAATTTCAAATCACTTACAGACTTTGCTTGTTCTATGATCCGTAAGAGGAAAAATGCACAAGAATAGTCCGATAGGTCAGGGTTTGCTCCAGAGAAGCTTCTCCTGGTCTTTGTGTTATCCACTTGTCGACCTGTCTTGATCAGAAGCGGGTTCTGTGAGCCAGTATAAGACCAGCGCTGTTTTATAGGTTAGTGATAGCAGGGTTTTCCCCCGGCTGGGAGACGTGCTGCACACTGTAAAAAATACCCACCCCACTTTTTTTAAAAACCATGTCAACTAAAAATTCAGTTTTCATTGAGCAGTTGAACACTTTTCTTTGTATCACTTGGCATGTTTATAGCGTTGCAACTTCATGCATGCAATACACCACGTCTACTCCTCCCAAAAAAGTGGTTTGAAGACACAAATAGAAATGAAGTTAAACTGGGGTGGACATTTTTTGCAGCGTGCAGGCGCATGCGCAACTCACAGACCCATTCAGCGGCAGCAGAGCAGTTTCCGAGAAATCACGCTGTTAAATGCAAGACGGAAGTTTGTAACAACAAGAGTTGACTGCAGAGGATCGCAGCACGTAGACCGGACCAACACACACCCACCCACCCACACACACACACACACACACACTTTGAATGAGCCAACACATCTGTCACTCTCATGTTTGTTTTTCTTTATATTTAGGTTTGAACAGTTTTTGCAGACTTTTCAACTCTGCTGCTTATTGCAAAAGTTTTAGTATTTGCAAGTGCTGTCACACATTGATTTTAAATCTAAGGATGACATAATATAGAGTATGACAGGCTGTTGTTTATTATTATATATTAATGTGTCATAAAGGCTATCGCACATAGTTGCAACTAATAAGAAGAAGAAGAGTAAGAAGAATATGTTTTAGTGTAGTACCTATTATTATTATTATTATTATTGTTGTTGTTGTTGTTGTTGATTATAATAATAATGATATTCTTTTTAGTATTAGTAGCAGTAGTAGTCACAGAATCTGTAATATCAGTCTGAAGAGATTCTGCAAAGTGTATTTTATTGAAATAAGAATATGCATGGAAATTATCACAAATATCAAGCCACCAGCACAAAGACACACACGCGCCCGCGCGCGCGCGCGCGCATCCAAGCCAGGCATGACAAACATGTGCATGGGACCAGCCCTTTAGTATAAACAGCTCCTCAGCAGAGAAGTAAGGCATTTACAAGAAATGGTGTAGTAATTTCAGTCACCAGAGGGGGCAGTGTAGCACAGGCATGTCTTGTGATGATCTGGCGCGATGATGACACAGTGTGGGGACAGAAGCAGTAATAACACGCGGAAGTAGCAGTTAGAGCAGCAGCTGTGTAGGCACAGACCATGGCACAGACAGTAAGTGTTATAATAATTCACCCAGGCTTCATGAAATGTTTAAAAATAAACCAATGCGTGCACAAGACTGCAGCTGGGTGAGAGACATGACATCACATGTATATGTTATTGTTTTAAATCCAGGTGCTTGATCCCCTCACAGTTTGCACCTAATAAACACACATGTTATACACCAGTATCGATGCACACACAGCTCTCACGCTCCATGTGCATATGGGAACCCCCACACCACTGGTATCGCTGCTACCAGCGCTGGCCATCTAGGGGCTTCCCGCGTGCTGTGTTTGCGCGCTCGCGCCGGCGTGGTACGTGCCACAAACAGGCTCGGCCGCGCGCCCGCGCCTGTAGAGGAGTAGTAGGGAGTTTTCCTGCGGAGTTTTCACCGGCACTGAGCCTGTGGGTTTTCCCAATGAAAGCACAAATCTGGATTCGTGGGGGAATATCATCCCCATTTTCCCACCGATTATTGTTGTCAGCTCCCTGTTGATGAATTATGGCAGCACAGAGAGACACGTGAATTAGCCCGGAGGAATTCACTGTGATTACTGACTCAGTACATGCAACTGTGAGGTGTTTATTCTCAGGTTATCATGTGTTGTATTTTCAGTTCAGTCACTAGAATTTATTTATTTTAAAAAAGCATTAATTTTTTGAGCAATAGTCTAAAGTTGTGGCACCAAACCTGCATACAGGCGTCTCCAAACTGGCTGCAGGATAAGTCTGACGGGTCACATGGTGATTAATCAAAGAGGAGAAAAAGAAAACACTCAATATTTCTGCTGACTTTTCTCTAATAATTCATGTTCCCCTGCAAAGTAGTGAATAATTTTAGCCTTCCACATCTGTAAAATGTGCAAACAAAACAATTTGGCACATGGCAGATAAACAAAGTTTGGGAGCCACTGTATACTGTAACAGTTAGAGCTTTCCAGTGGTAACATGCAATTGATTCAAACACACATCTGTTATTTTTATTAATATATTTGAAATGCAAGTCGAACAATATCCAGTAACTAAATTTATTTGTTTTTGGTTTGTCCATTGTCATTTCTATCAGCAAATTTAAAACTGTAAGCAAACTACTGTAACAGAAATATGTAATCGATACCCAGCATTTAACTTCTTGTCAGTGTGTAACAGGCTGTTAGTGCCTCACTCAAAGGACAGAACAAATGAAGATGGCTTGACTTGATCTCTTGTCCTGCTAAAGAGCTGATTTTATGCTGGTTTTTGGCCCCCTTCCAAACAGAAATTGTCAGCACGCCATCATCTAGAAATACAATGACACCGGCCTGCTCACCATTTCCCATAATCCTGGGATTATTAGGCCACATTAGCCTTAAACCAGTGATTGTGTGTTTTGTATTGTCCTTTGATTAACTGCATTTAAGGTGTTTTCACACCCACAGTGACAAAGTCCTGAACGTTTTATTGCACCTTTATGGTAGTGATTCTGATTATTTAGGCCACCTGCATGGATAAGACAGTAATTTGAGGCTTTGAGATGAGACAAGCAGCTTGAGCATCCAATCTTCCCCTGGACCATCTGCTTTAAAAGCTCACTGACACTGGATCAAGTCAAAGCCTTCGTTAGTTAGCTTGCAATTACACTGTGACCTCATGCAGGGTGAGGGAGTGGGAGGGCATATACAGCGGGCTAGAATATCTAAATATAATATCTGAACCTGATGGATCTGATTTTGTCTTTTTTCTCTTGAATCATGACGCATTTGTGTTGCTCATTTATAACAATAGTTATGAATGAGTGGATTATGAGACATTGGTCCTCTGGGCACAGTTATGTTCACAGACAGGCTTCACCACCTCTCCTACACAGGACTGGAAACACACACAGACATGTGTGTGTGTCATTGTGTGTCTTTTTGGTTGTTTTGTGTTGAGCATTTTGTGTTGAGAGTCCAATCTCCCCCCCAGACCTAATGATCGTTTTGTGTCCTTTAGATCATTTTGCTTCCCTTCGTAGTTATTTTGTGCCTCTTTTTGTTCATTTAGTGTTTGTTCTTTTTGTTCATTCATGTTTAGTCATTTTGTGTCCCTTTTTTCTTCTTTTGTGTCTCCTTGTAGTTATTTTGTGTCTCTTTTTGTTTTTTTGTCTTTTTTGTTGTTTTATGTCTTCTTGTAGTCATTTTGTGTCTCTTTTTGGTTGTTTTGTCTTTTTTGTTGTTTTATGTCTTCTTGTAGTCATTTTGTGTCTCTTTTTGGTTGTTTTGTGTCTCCTTGTAGTAATGTTGTGTCTTTTTGGATGATTTGTGTCTCCTTGTAGTAATGTTGTGTCTTTTTGGATGATTTGTGTCTCCTTGTAATCATTTTGTTTCTCTTTTTGTTGGTTTTGTGCCTCTTTCTGGTTGCTTTATGTCTCCTTGTAGTCATTCTTGTCTTCCTGTAGTCATTTTGTGTCTCTTTATGGTTGTTTCGTACCTTTTTGTTAATTGTGTCTCTGTGTAGTTATTCTGTGTTTTCTGTGGTTGTTTTGTGTCTCTGTTTGCTTGTTTTGTGTCTCCTTGTAGTCATTTGTGTCTCCTTGTAGTCATTTTGTGCCTTCTTGTAATCATTCTCTGTCTCTTTTTGCTTGTTTTGTGTCTCCTCGTAAACCTTTTGTTTCTCTTTTTGTTGGTTTTGTGTCTCTTTCTGGTTGTTTTGTGTCTCTTTCTGGTTGCTTTATGTCTCCTTGTAGTCATTCTTGTCTTCCTGTAGTCATTTTGTGTCTCTTTATGGTTGTTTCGTACCTTTTTGTTAATTGTGTCTCTGTGTAGTTATTCTGTGTTTTCTGTGGTTGTTTTGTGTCTCTGTTTGCTTGTTTTGTGTCTCCTTATAGTCATTTGTGTCTCCTTGTAGTCATTTTGTGCCTTCTTGTAATCATTCTCTGTCTCTTTTTGCTTGTTTTGTGTCTCCTCGCAAACATTTTGTTTCTCTTTTTGTTGGTTTTGTGTCTGTTTATGGTTGTTTTGTGTCTCTGTTTGCTTGTTTTGTGTCTCACTGTAGTCATTTGTGTCTCCTTGTAGTCATTTGTGTCTCCCTGTAGTCATTTGTGTCTTCTTGTAGTCATTTGTGTCTCCCTGTAGTCATTTGTGTCTCCTTGTAGTCATTTTGTGCCTTCTTGTAATCATTCTCTGTCTCTTTTTGCTTGTTTTGTGTCTCCTCACAAACCTTTTGTTCCTCTTTTTGGTTGTTTTGTGTCTCTTTTTGGTTGTTTTATGTCTCTTTTTGCTTGTTTTGTGTCTCCCTGTAGTCATTTGTGTCTCCTTGTAGTCATTTTGTGCCTTCTTGTAATCATTCTGTCTCTTTTTGCTTGTTTTGTGTCTCACTGTAGTCATTTGTGTCTCCTTGTAGTCATTCTTGTCTTCCTGTAGTCATTTTGTGTCACTATTTGGATGTTTTGTGTCTCCTTGTGTCATTTTGGGTCCTTTTTTGGTTGTTCTGTGTCTCCTCGTAGTCACTTTGTATCTCTTTTTGTTCATTTTGTGTCTCTTTTTGGTTGTTTTGTGTCTCCTTGTAGTCATTTTGTATCTCTTTTTGTTCATTTTGTGTCTCTGTTTGCTTGTTTTGTGTCTCCCTGTAGTCATTTGTGTCTCCTTGTAGTCATTTTGTGCCTTCTTGTAATCATTCTCTGTCTCTTTTTGCTTGTTTTGTGTCTCACTGTAGTCATTTGTGTCTCCTTGTAGTTATTCTTGTCTTCCTGTAGTCATTTTGTGTCACTATTTGGATGTTTTGTGTCTCCTTGTGTCGTTTTGTGTCCTTTTTTGGTTGTTCTGTGTCTCCTCGTAGTCATTTTGTATCTCTTTTTGTTCATTTTTTGTCTCTTTTTGGATGTTTTGTGTCTCCTTGTAGTCATTTTGTATCTCTTTTTGGATGTTTTGTGTCTCCTTGTAGTCATTTTGTATCTCTTTTTGGATGTTTTGTGTCTCCTCGTAATCATTTTGTTTCTCTTTTTGTTGGTTTTGTGTCTCTTTCTGGTTGTTTTGTGTCTCTTTTTGCTTGTTTTGTGTCTCCCTGTAGTCATTTGTGTCTCCCTGTAGTCATTTGTGCCTTCTTGTAGTCATTTTGTGCCTTCTTGTAATCATTCTCTGTCTCTTTTTGGTTGTTTTGTGTCTCCCTGGAGTCATTTTGTGTCTCTTTGCAGTTCCTCTGCATCTCTTCGTTGTCTTTTTGCGTCTCCTCCTGGTCGGTAAGTGTTCATGTAAGTGGCATTTTGCAGGTGGCCCCATGGGCCTGTGCTCCGTACGCCCATTCAGTAATCCATCCATGTGGCAATGTAGCACAATAGTGTCAGTTTGATTTAACGTGTTTCTATTTTTGGATGCAGGCCTTGCAGCCTTTCCATCACCTCCTAATGGCTGAGGTTGTTTTGTGTGTATGTTTTTAAATCAAACCCCACAGGTTTTTTTAATTATTATTTTCTTTTGTTGTTGAATTATATTTGGTTGACATTTCTATTTCTCTCCAGCCTCAGTGGTTGTTTTCACCCTCTGTTTTTTCCTCACTTATGAAATATTTGCCACATTAGACCCCTTAGACTTACCTGCCAAAGCACCAAGGGAATATAGGAAGAAACTTGTATTAAATGAACACTGTCTTTATTTTCCTCTATGATTAGTAGTTGCTACATAACTCAAAACACAGTTATTTCCAGGAAACTAATTGGAAGTTTTGGACCTCATAAAATAAAGTATTACTGGTATAAAGGACAAAATGTCATCAAATGAGATAGAGGAATCAGACTTCTCCAGTATCAAGGCTTTTAGGTCCCATAATTTCACATTCCATAGTTTGTGACTCAGGTGGAGAGAGGGAGGGAGAAAAAGAAAGGTGGAAAAAAGAGGGAGGATTTAGGTGAAGGAAGAGAAAGGCAAGGTGAAGCAGATGTAAATCAAGGAGGTGAAAAAAGTGCTGAAAATATAATATTTAAATAGTTTCTGCAGTATATGACATGAGTTAATGTGAACTTTCATAAAAGACACTAACATCCCTCAGGCCACTCAGAAGCAAATCACATCATCTCTGCAGGTTTGACCCAAACCGGCCTGCTGATGTTTAAAGTCTAGCACCCCCATCAGTTCAATATGTGTACTGTTTGTGAATCCCCCAGCACAGTGACATCATGTACCATGCTTTGTGAGATCATCACGAGCAGACTGGTTTTGTCTGAGATGTTGCTGTTTGAGTTGAAATTTTCATAAGTAACCATTAGCAAGTAATAGGTAGTGTTGGGAATACTACCAAAACCACATCAAAATAAATATTTTGCATTCAAAATTACACTTATATAAAAATACATAAGTTTTATAATCTAAATTAACTTAAGATTAAATTCCTTTTTCAGACTTTAATCTTTTTATTTTGTGAAATACTGGAGGCTTTGACCTCTTTACAATAAAAAAAACTGTGATTTAAATAAAATCTCAGAAATTTAGAAAGAAAATCACATGCAGTGGAACCGACAACATGAAGACTTCTAAGATGTGACAAGAAGCCCAAACAAGACCCTGCTTTGAGGCTCTTTAGTAAGAGGTCACAAGCCAAAAAGGTTGCTGCTTCATCAATGCTTTATATTTAATATTTAATATTTAATATTTGTCTTGTGTGTTTAATCTAAGATTTAAATCTGATTTTCTTGGAGTAGAAGTATGAAGTAGCATAAAATGATTATACTCAAGTAAATTACAAGTACCACAAAATTGTGTTTACAGGGATAGTTCAGATTTTTTTAAGCGGGGCTGTATGAGGTACTTACTCATGCTCAGTGTAAGATGGCTGTCGGCACACTCCCAGTTTGTAGAAGCAGAGCTATGCAATGCACTTCTATGGGGGTAACGCAAAATGTTACCTTACAAAAGGCCCACCAAAAAAAAAAGATATCAGTTTAAGTGTACTGTATGCTACATTTAGAATATTTTTACTGCTTTACCTTGCCATCACACAGCCCTTTCTGACTGGGACCTGAAGCCATTATAACTCTCTCTTCAAAGCCACCACACTTCTTTGACAAAAACACAAATTTTGCAGCAGGTCTGCTGCTGCTTCGATCAGTTAATTGGTTGGTGTCATTGTGTGACTTTGGTGAATCCAAGCTAACCATTTAAGTTACACGATATCTAACTGAGACAGTGGTAGACCAGCAGCTCTCGTGTTTGAAAAGGCAGAGCTGGATGTAGTTAGTCAGTTACTGATCTGAAAGGGCTGTCTGACAGAAAAGGTAAGCCAGTGAAAACATTTGAATATGGCGTACCCATACTCGCATTGATTTGTTTGAGTAGGTCTTTTTTTTAGCTGGCGAGTAGCTGTTTTGCTGCTGCTCCTGTCCACAGCAGTGTGTTCTCCTATCTGTTTCTCCAAACTGGGGGCACACTGACTGTCATCTACTGTAGGTAATACACTGACTATAGATAAGTAGGTTGTACAACCTGCACTTCAAAAAATCTGAACTATCCTTTTAAGTACAGTTCTTTCTTGTCATCTCAAATATATGTCATCTGTCTTAAACTGTCATCTCAATTTCCTTTTCCACTTTTCTCTCAGTCAGCAAGGTTTCAGTGTGATTGTTGGATTTGAAATGTTGCAAGTTGTAATACCTTAAATTAGAATGACGATGGAAGTTATCTTTATTTGGATAAATGTTTGCTGTTTTATGACAGAATACAACAAAACGAGAGAGGTTAGGAGACTACAATGGGAAGCCAAGAAAAACATAATTAAAAACATGGTTAAAAAAGATTCCATTATTTGGAGGAAGCAAGGAAAGTACGAGAAAGAGTCCCCCCAGCTTGAGTGTCTGTCTTGTTCCTCCACCTGTTTTTATCTCCCCACTTTCACAGTTTGGTATTAATCTCTGCTTTTATATACCACCTATCCCCCCTTCTGCTGTCCTCAACGCTGTGTAACCTCATACAAAGTACAGCAGCAGGTTGCATGTAGCATGTAATTTCACACATGCATGTTGGGACCAGAACCGGCAGACAACCCACCTCACGCCTCTGATGTCCAATCAAACTTCTGCGGTGTCAGTGGCGTCTGCGGCTTCTGCGGTGCCTGCTGCGTAGTTACATTTTTGGGGAGGTGCATGGGGCATCTCTGCGGAAGCTTTTCCACAGAGGTATAAATTAGGCATAGGTCTGAGAGGTTACTCCATGTAATTCCCCCCAGTAATGAAACAGACTGCTCATCCAGTTTTGTGCAGTAGCCCTAAATTAAACTAAGATCACATTATGTAAATGTATCTCATTTAAATGGGGCATTACAAGGAATTCAAAACAGAGTTAGCTATTCAGGACAAAGATTGCATGTGCCTGATTTACCATCTCTCTCACTCCCACTCCCGCCCGTTTATACATCCATGGCCTTTCCCCTGTCCTGTGCACAAGCACGAACGGCTCATGTTAGCTTGAGGCCAGGGCTGTGTATGAACACTACAGAACTGATAATAATTGCTGAATTTGATAAAAGGTGTATTGTATTAGAGTCACTGACTGCACCTGTAAGTTAGCTCACTGATTTGGGACTCTGCATGACAACATGGTTACTGATTAAACCCTGTGTTGAAACAGAAGCAGAGACAAGGAGAAGGCAGTAAAATATGTTCAGAGGGTCACTGGGTCAAGTTGATGTCATACTTCTGATGGCTGTTTCTTATCTTTACTGCTGTAAAGTATGTGGTGAGATAAAGCAACCAGAGGCGGACAGATACGTTGTTGTACAGTGTATAAATTACCATTCTTTTATCGTCATACAAACATTATATTGTTCCAAGCAAATAAATAAAACCTGTAAATGGGTTAAAGTGTCTTAAATGACCTCATACTAACCCACTCATTCATTTATTTGCGTAGATTTCCTTGGCTTTGTGACACTTCTCTCCAGTCTTGGTTATTCTTTAGCCATGCTACTGTAGTGGAAGGTTAAAGTCATGCCGACTGTCTTTCTGTCGGTCGGTCCACCACTTTTATCCAGACTGAAACATCTCAACAGCTGTTTAATGGACTGATGTGAGAGTTTGTAAGGACATATTGCTCCCAGAGGATGAATCCTAATAACTGTAATCGCCCATAAGATGTAAGAATTTTACTCGACAAGGACTATAAGTCATGTTTTATGGAAAACATGGCCTTGAAACATAAAGACTGACCAATTTATTACCATCCTGTCAGAGACGGGTCACTTAATTTCTGTTCTCAATCCCATCTGACACTTGATCTTAATCTTAACCTTCCATATCTGTGGCAATATGATAACATTTATGAATTTTAGAGTTATATTTTACACACTGAGCAGGTTTTTTCTCTTGGAAAGTAAGTAAATTTAGTAGTCAGTGTCCTTGCTTAAACCGCATCACTCTCCTGGAGTACTGCTAGCTAATTAAAACTACATTGAGAATCCGTTTCCCTCCTCCTTCATCAATAACCGGCTCGACTATTTGTCTCAGTACACCGCCTCATTCTTTGCTCTCTGTCTTGTGTGTTTTCTCTGCAGCGGGATCAGAGAAGAGACAGAAGAACAGGAAGGTGGCGGGTGGCACCGATGCAAGTGACAGATTACAGGTCCTGATGAGTGACCCATTTAATAAGGTCAGTCACATGACAGCAGCACAATAAGACAGTGAGCATGTGGGGCACCACTGGAGACACTTGTAAAGGAGTATTATGTCAAATAAACTCAGACTGAGTCGGTGAATCAATAGCTGGGACACAAAATAGAGAGATATGATTTATTACATGCTTTATATAATGAATTTTCAAGTAAATCTGCCTGTTGCACTCAAAATGGGTCATGAACTTTAAAGGTATTCGGAATATTTACAATGCAATGTGGGTTTTTTTTTCTTTTTCAGATAGTTACTGGATGAAAATGTGTTTACTTAACAAATGTTTTAAAGGTCAGAGCAGCCTGGCAAAGTTCAAATAATTTGTGAAGCATACTAGTGTGAAGGTGCGTGAGATAACAGGATGAAAAATGTTATCACTTCACATGTAACCACTCAAGTGCCAGCGTGCCAAGCAGCGATCACACCAAAGCACAAATGTATTATTTGTAAATTATATTATTTAAAATTCGATGTCGTTCTGCCTTTTTTTGTCCTCTCCATGTCTCATCCCTACTGCCACTCCACTTTGTCAGCCCTTCTCAAGGTTACTCCAGTTCATTGGGAGTGTCTTATTGTACCACGTGACCCTGATGCAAAGTTACTCCGTGTCAAATCTGCGCTCAGCTGCAGGGACGTGGAGGCTGCATGGTGTGATGTACCAGAAACAACATCAGCACAGCTTATTTTAATATCAAACACTGTTTATAGCGTTGAGATACATAGGAAAATACCCAACAAGCATATTTAGTCATTTTATGATTTTAAAAACAAGCGTTTAAATACCCAAATTCATGTAGCGTTCAGGAATGATGCTACACAATTGCACCTATTTTGCAACAAATATAGGAATTAAATGACTTGTTTTAAAGGTGTGCATCCAAAATAGACATTTCATCCCCAGTAACCTTGGCGTCGATGGCATCTTCCGTCCGACCCACTAAGCTCTTTCATTTCAGCAGCAGGGGTGTCTGCCATTGCGCAGCAGCCAACTAGGTGAAGATGGAAAATCCAGCAGCAGGAAGGATGCTTCAATAGGCCGGGGTCTGTGTTTGTTTCTTCACATTAAAAAAAAAACCCACTGGACATCGCCATCTCCTGCTCAGCTCCCCCGCTGTGGTCTGCTTCAGATATATTGTCGCCCCCCCTCCCCTCCTCCTTAATCTCCCAGATTGTCGGCGACTTGCTGCAGTCGATGCTGCAGTTTTGAGCCGCTCCTGCGCTGGGACAGCTGACTCAATGAGAAAGACATGCTCGCATTCGTTCTGGTCTCTGGGTCGCTCTGGATTATATTAGGTGAGTTTTGAATATCTGATCGTATTTTTTAATTCATTTTTTTTGGTATGATGTTTTAGCATGGCAGGGCTGGGGCTGTGAGAGGCGATGCACCTGTCTCGCAGGGGCTGAGGCGCATTGTGTGTCATCCGCTGCCGGCTTTTTCATTCATCAGGGGCTGTGGTGTTTCTACTCTTTCTGCAGAGGCTGCCTCGTCGAGGGTTTAATCATACTTTGATGCTGCAGATTGCGCTTTGCTTGCACAGTGACATTTCCTATTCTTCCCAGACTACACGTGTACAAACCCAGGCTCAATGCAAACGTGTCTCAGTTCCAGCAGGCTGTAGCTTCAACCACAGTGCTTCAATGTCCAGAGATATTAAAGCAATGATGGAGGGATGCTCCCATGTTGGCTTTACCTTTAATCAGGTGCTATGAGGTGGCCATGCGTCTGAATGCATGTGGGTCATTCTGCAGATTTAATTTACGTTTATAAGTGTGTGTTTCACGTTTGACATGCAACCACTGAATAAAGGTTTATTCTTATTATAAGCCAAATGAGATACAAACGTGCGTGCGTGCATTTGAGGCCGGCCAGCTGCTAAGGTCGTGTGACATTGTGCGTAGACACCGGAGACACGTCATTATCAAAAAGCCCTATTAGTGAACAGTGTGTGTTTCACCACCTCAGGGTGTGTTTCCACCCAAACGAGACTCGAACAAACATCCACCTCCTGTGCTTTTATTCACACTGAACATGCCGGTTTTGCCAAGAAGCCGGTTGTAAAAGTCAGCATTTTCATCTGTGATGTCCTCCGCCATGCCTCAGTGATGGAGGGAGGATGAGGAAGGATGAGGAAGGATGACGCGCTTCGAATGGCCGCGTCTGATTGGACGGAGCTGTCCAGGAGATGGGGGGTGCTGAAATCCTGCGGCCTACCGGCAAACAAGAGAGTACAGCATGCTCCTTTCTAACCGACACGACCCTTATCCCGGTTTACACAGCGGTCATAGCGGCGTGACACGGTTCATAGATACACCCATTGACATGTAGTCGTCTTTATATTGCGCGAGGGGAGTTTAAAAACGATATAATCCTTTTCAAGCAATTTACAGCAGTGAGAGCAGATTAGGGGCGTTGTACGGCACAATAGCGGAGGGTTACTGCTTGTATGCGTGAAAGAAGCAGTGTAATAAACGCTCAGTGAGGGATTATATTTCATAAAGCGTGGCACTAGATTGCAGCGACTTTTAATGGTAAATAAACCCAGGTTTGATTATGTATCCCTCCGCCAAAAAGAGTATAGGTCCTCCGCGCCGCATGGTTGCTAAGTGACGAACAGCCAGTAACAGCTAGGATATTGGTTGGTGCATTAATATTAAAATCTGCTATTACAGGGTTGCAGGTGTTGTATATTTAATAACCGAGCAGCCAGTCGGAGTGGAGGCTTAAAGTTGTTTAAAACAGGCTAAATTGTTCAGCTGAAACTATATACGTTATACAGTGATGCTAAAATAGGCCCCTTGGGGAGATGCATGACACCCTTAACCTGTCAGCACAACCCAGCACCCTGCTGCTCCTCAGTATAAATAATTCATTGCAATCAACATCTAGTGCAGCCCCACACAGAGTGTAAACCTATTCTTTTTCCCCTCTCAATATTTGATTAAAAGGATGGTGGTGGAGTTGCCCCACCCTGTTACAGAAAACAGCCAATGATGGTTGAGTATTTAGGGACAGTAGCTCCTTTTCTTAGCATAGCACAAGGCTCATGCCCACCAGGGAAATGATCACTTGTATCTGTCGTTCAGACAACTTTTTGGATGGTATCAAAGCAGAGATTGTAACAGGGGATAGTGTTAAAAACCTTAAAATTAAAGAAACACTGCATGACTGCACTGAATAAATCCTGAGTGTTGCCTGCTGTGTAATAGATGTCAATCACTGTGCACTTGCACTGAGTGTAGCTGACAAGTTCCTGTAGTTACATGTCCTGACCTTAATCATATATCAAGGTAGTGATTTTAAGATATACACTGTTCTAAAGTCTTAATCCTGGTGTGATCAATAATTCCAGCCAGTCTGGGTGCTCTCACATCCACATGGCATCTTTCCCTCTGAGCGGCATATTGCTTGGTCAGCATTCAGCACATCCTCTTCCTCATATTGTGGGATGCTGGGCAGTAATAGCTCGGACTTAAGTGCTGAAACAGGTCTGTCTGCCCATCACATGCTCAAGAATCTTATAGATCAGTCTTCACAGTATTGTACTAAACATTTGGGTTGTGTTGTTTGTCCTGCCCCTTCCAGATTAAGACTTCCAATATTGATGGCTTTGCTAAAGAAAACCCCTCAAAAAGCTTTGATTTCAGAGTCAAAAGGAGAACCATTCGTCATTCCTCCAAAATTAACAACGTGGAGAAAGAAAGCTTTCACCAGGAAGCTGTGATGTGTAGCCGTTATTCTGGTGGTTGACAGCCCTTTTGACTCATATCCTTTAAAATGAAGCCGTGCCCAGAAAGTGTGGGCACAGTGGTGAAAAATTTAACAGTGTGTTGTCTTCCCTGTCAGGTTGAACTGGTAAAAGGATTCAACACTTTTACTTAATAATGAATAAAAAGATGAATAAGTAAGATTACAGTAGCAAAGATATGCTCTCCCTGCCTTTTCTATCCAATGAATTAAGTCATCTTATGGCCCATTAGGGGTCCTAACCCCACAGGTTGAGACCTGGAGGCCAACCCAACTCTCACTTTGATAGTCAAATCAAACTGGGAGCAGTCTTGTTTAGTGTCAGTGTGTGTAATTTGTTTAAGTGTGCAAATATCAACTGTATAAGAATGATTTGCATATGTATTGTGTGTCACTATGCCAGCGCTGCGTGTTTAGGTAGGGGGAGGGTATCAAAGAGAGAGAGAGAGAGAGAGAGTGGTGGAGGGAGGGGCGGGTGGGTGTGGTGAGAGCGCGCAGCGTCTGTCGAGCTGAGGGTGGTGTGATACGGAGGCCAGCCAGGCCCAAACTAAGCCAAAACGCATCTCGCTGCCTTCCTCTTGCTTGCCTCAGCTTAATCTGGCCGGTGGCAATTGGAAGGTAATCACTAGTTTGCACAGGGTGATCTGATATCCGCCTCAGTCCCCTTAACACACCACACACACACACACATACACACACACACACAGACACACACACATAGTTAGATCCACATCACACCTCACCGGCTGCCTGGCTGCCTCCGACGCCTTTGTAAGTGCCGCTGCATAGACCACAGCTGCTTTAACCCTTCCGCAGTGCAATGACAGTTTAGATCTTTTGCCTGATTTGCTTTTTCTAGCTTCTGCTTGCTCTGTGTGACTCTTTACTTTTACTTCAGTGCTGCATTTTGTACTGTTTGCTCTGCAGCTTGTTTCATTTTATTAAATGAATGATACTTGCATTTGCCTCACGTGTTGCACATCAGTTTAGAAGGGGAATTTGCTGTTTTATGTGCAGAGGATGCTACAGTGTCTGTACAATTATACATCAGGGACAGTGGCATGGAGAAGTTGTGGCTTGACTTACAGAGGGTGGTCTTAGTGTGGAGGAATGGCTGAGAGATAAGGAGTGGTTAAAAGAGAGTGAGTCAGAGAGATGGTGCTGTGCAAGGATGATTGAAGGTTAAAAAGAAGAAGCAATAGCAAAAAGATGAAATGCATTGATGTGAGTGAAGTTGCTGAACAGAGGAAAATGCATTTAAATAATACGAGAAAGCCTAGTTGGATGGCTTTAAATAGAGTGTGAGGTTACTACTGGTCATCCGCCTTTGTGCTAATAGGCTGTAATCTCCCCACGCTGGACTCTAATCATTGGTGACGGCCCTCAGATGGGCCGATGAGGCGGGACTTAAGGTCGCCGGGCTGCGTTTCCTTCACTTTAAGCCTCAGAGGTCACAGGAAGTCTATTTGGCCCATTCACAAGCTCCCATCCCTGCATAGCTTGCAGCATTAACACTGCACCAAAATCATTTCTTACTGTAGATTGTAAAGATGAGGAGCGTTAAACAAGCCGTGATGCAGCTGAGGTTCATAGTTAAAAATCGATATTTTGACCAGATCTACTCGTGCTGTTTAAATGGACTGAATGTAGTGACTCCAGCCTTTCGCAGATCCTCAGGGGAGCGACTGGTCGGAGGCAATTTAGATGAGCCATTTGTGGGAATATAACATGTATCCAGTCAGCCAAATTGCCATCCCAAAATACTGCCACTTATGGAGAACATTTAGCTTTTTATGTGAGTGGATACAGCTGGGAATCGTCTTTGCTCCTTGTAATTCATGTTCAAGTCAAGAGCCACGGTTAAATTAAATCCTTTGGTAGACATTTTACACCTCAGTACATCCAACTGCACGCTGAGCCTTTTGTGCGAGCTGACAAGCTTTAGCATCGTCAAGCTCATTTATTGTAGTTAAACTCATCCACATTATCCATCTCAAGCTTTTTCAAGCTAGTTCAGACTTAAGTCAATATGTACGGCTGACAAGATTTCAGGTTCATCTTATAGCTAAAATATTTAACATGATGAAAAGTTCAGATGTTTTTTTTTTACTCCAGCTGTTGATGCACAGTATGTGCACTAAATGTTTTGCAATAGATTTGATCCACTTTGTAGCAAACTGCAGTTCAGTGTTTGACTGTGCACATATTTCAGGCTCTCCAGCCAAGTGTATATTACGTCTCCAAGCAAGACATTGACGGATGTTGCGTCAGATGTTTTAAATCATTTTCATTCATGAATATTTCCAACATTTTCCCCCAGACTGGATTCTGTTTTATCTGATACATTAGGCTGTCTTGACAGAACTCACTTTATATTAGATTTCAGATTTCCATTACAGTACTCAAAAACACTTAACACACTTAAAAACATGACAGACGACAGATGGTATTCTTGAGTATCGCGGGTAAAATACCAGGAAATTATCTAAAAAAAAGCTTCTATAAACTAAAGCATCAGTCACTAAATATGAAAAGACAACTAAAGCTATCAAACCATCTAAATGTATCTCTGTTGAGAAAGTTGACTTTTAAGATGCAGTCGTACAAAAGACGATTTAATCAGACATTCACTTACAAGCTTTTTCTGAACTTTCTGCATGCTCAAGGTCTTCGTCAGTGGCTGGAGTTTATTCAGTTGTCATGGAGATAGCTGTGATGTCTTCAAATGTATTTGAACTACAAGTTTGCAGCGCTGTCTTACAATAAACCTTTGTTACTGTGTCACAGTTGCAGATTACACTCAAGGACTCCCAAACTTCCCTTCGGCAAATGTATGCATCTTTTTTGTGGATCGGTGGTTAGAGGCAGAGGTAGAGGCTTGAGTCACATGACTTGGACTTGAGTCAGACTCAAGTTGCAACGATGATTTGAGACTCAAGTTGACAAAATTTAAAAAAAAAGACGTGGACTAAAAAACACCAGTGACTTATGACTTCACTTGGACTTGAGCCCTTTGACTTGAAAATACTTTATACCTTCCCCTAAAGCCAAATATCAGAAAGTATGGTATTAAAAAATGTGCCAGGAATCAATTCATTTCCCTTCAATTCCTAAATCAGCTAATATTAACATGATTCATTCCTCACAAAGCAACACTTTGTTTGAACCAATCCGACAGCACTCAATCAAGTTACAGGAGAGAACCACGAAGAACTAACATTACGTTACTGAGCACCAGTTAGCAAAAAGTATGCCAACGATAATTTTGTTAGCATACAAAACCTAAGTGGTGGTCAACAAAGAACAAATTGCAGTATGCAAAACATTTGGGTCAAAAATTACAGATGGAGACGCAACAACTTCCGACTTGATTCAACGTTTGCACAGTTGCACAAAGAACAGCAAGCCACGGCTAACAATAGCATAGCTAGCTACCGAAGCTAATGTTAGCTAAACAGCTAAGTAACTTTTTGATAACCTTGTCTCTTTAAAAATTTAAAAAGAACTCAAAACTCAAAGTTTAGGTCTTGAGTTTAGACTTGTCTTGGGGCTTGTTAGTTTTGAGTTGTGGCTCAAGTGTGACGACTTGAGACTTACTTGTGACTTGCAAAACAATGGCCAAGTCTCTGGTTAGAGAGACTGTCCCGTTAAGTTAACCTACCTTTACAAATATTTGTAAATGCAACAGGATTTCCGCTGCAGGGACGATGACGATTTTTATGGTGTGATTTCACAAATTAAACAGAGAGGTCTTTGAGTTTGCAAGCTGATAAAGGTCATTGTTGTTGCTGACCTGCTGTCCCTCTGTCACGCCAGCTGAAGCAACAATCTTTGTTGAAAGCAACAGGAAGGATGGACTTAAAGACCTGTATGTGTCCGTGCATGTTTGTGTGTGTGTGTGTGTGTGTGTGTGTGTGTGTGTGTGTGTGTGTGTGTGTGTGTGTGTCCCTGGGGAGCATTATTTAGGTTACTACAGGACAGCTAGTTGGAAACAGGCCCATGGGCTGTAGTGAAGAGGAGGCTGAAACAGCTGAGCAAATGACCCTGTTTATTTAAGATAGTCATCTAAATTTAAACACATGACCTATCTCATTATATTATTATATATTACATTATTTATTTCTTCCATCAAAAAAGGTAACAAAATCCAATTTGAGTGACTGGATATTCATTCTGAGATTTCTAAGACAGAGATGAAGATTGAATCTTTGTCCAATTTCAGAGGCTGCGTACAAACATGCGGCCCTCAGAGGCCTGAATGTACCTCCTTCAGAGAATTCACCACAGAGTCACCTTGAGGGAAGGTTTCACTGGTTGTCATCAAATTGGGGAAAAGGCAACCTGGTCTCACTCCGAAGTTGTCGAAGTCGTCTTGGTCAGTGACTTCCGGCGTCAGATACAGACGAAGAAAGCTGTCCTTTCTCGTTGGCATGATACGCAACAATAGTTAAGGGTACAGAAGTCCAAGAAGGGTGGGTGGGAGCGGTGGTGGATGGGTCAAACAACCACAAACTTTCACCCGGAAGGCTGGTGTTCGCTTCCCGTGTGATTGCAAAGCCAAACCCTGTTCTTCTTTCCTAAACCCAGCCAGCTTCTGTTGCCTAAATGAAACCACATGCATGTGTCGGCTAAACGTAACCATGTGCGTACATGTATGTTGTTTAAGGGAAAAAAATTCGCAGTGTTGTACCAATGTAGTGCATTTATTTTGAAAGAGACTGTATGCAAACTGTACATTTCCTGTGAAAATGGAAGTGTATCTTAAAAGAAGACAATGTATGTAACAGGCAGAAGTTGACACAGCGTCCCAGGACATCAACAGCCAACCTTGCACGTCATATCTTGACATAGGAAGTCCATGACCAAACGACAATATGTGACGAGGTCAGAGTGAGAACGTGTTGGGAAAAAGATGACTGCATTCCTTAGATGAGCTTTTCAAGCCGTTGGGGCGTTTTTGGGACTAAAGCTCCATACTTGGATGGAGTCAGTCGCTAAAATGGGACATAGCCACTGTGTATATTGGAGGGCTAATTGATTCTTAAGACCTTTCACTCAACTCAACCCTCGCTCTGTCTCGTAACAGTCTGACATCACTTTTTAAGAGGAAACGTTTCAGTGAAGCATACGTGGTTTCAGTGAGTCATTAGAAATTGGCGTTAGGGTTACAACTCTTGTAGGTCAGACTCTGCCCTGAACCTTTCTTGCCCTGTCTTGTTCTCATGTCTTATATCTTGTAGTATAAGAAAACATTTTTCTTTAAAGGAAAATGCAGACGAGAGCAGAAAAGAGAGAGAGACAATGATGGGCAGTTAGATGTTTGCATCTCTCCTGGAGGCCAATTAGGTGTCAGCCAGGCTGTGGGTCTCCTGCTGCTATCAGGCTGTGTCATGGCGGGTTGGATGTTGAGCACCAGCATGTCTGTACTGTATCACACGCTGGTCCATTTAACCATGCAGGCTCCACTTTTGTGCTTAGTCCATCACAAACAGATGCCAGAAGTGGGTGTACAATGATGAGTCAGCAGATGTGGATTATTTCCTGATGTTGTCCCATAGGCTTTGTTAAATTCCAAAATATGTGTTTCATGCCCACGCAAACGCTGCAACCCTGTCTCCTGGAAATGACATTTATATGCTGCTGAATTTCTTACTTACATTGTGGTGAGAATGTAATTGCTGCCTGGATTTTGTTTAGTGAAAGCATTGCTTTGAGGTAGTGAAACACTACATTTATGTACCACACTGGATTCTCAGCAAATAAGAGGGCAAAAAGATCCAAAGATCTAATGCCAACAGTTGGTCAGTAGCAGCGGGTACCACCTTTAGTCCTGGCAATGCAGTTTACCTTAAAGTCTTCATTAAGGAGTGAGTTCAGTGAGTGGAGTGTGTGGAGAGCATTAAAATAAAATAGAATAGAAGAAAAACACATCAAATTTGCACATACATTATTCTCTTATTATTTATTTATCATTATTGCTGTCTATTTGGGTTGATTAGCTCTTGTTCTCATTTGTAGTAAATACAATAAATATGAAATATGATGATTTTTTGGGGGGTGGCCAGCAGAGCATGTGAGTGGAGTGGACCGGGTGAAAATTTCCACTCCTCGCTCGCAGACCTGTCACTTTGTGCCGCTCGTCCACTCCGCTTGGTTCTGCGCATTCTTCGCTCTGCTCCGCTCCACTCCATCATAAATTTTATCCCGCTCCACTTGCTCACCACTCCGCTCAAAAAAACTGCGTCATACTACCCTAACCTGTAATCTTCTTTTCACAAATAAAACATGAGCTTGGTAGATTCTCCCCTCTCCCCGCAGTTAGGGACCGTTCTCCACGGTACCGCTGTCAGCAGGGTGGAAATAAGTCAAAGTGTGGAGGAGACGGACCAGGTTAAGCGGCCGACCTCCGAAGCCCTCTCACCTCTCCCTGCAGTTAGGGACCGTTCTCCAAGGTACTGCTGCTTCTCTTCTCAGTTTCCTTTCTGAAGTACACAGTAAACTCCATAGTTTTGAAAGAAAATAGTGTGGGTGTGCGCAGGTGCAAAGATGCATTCTGGGTGGGGCATGAGCGACCGGAGTGAGAGATAAGGCTCCGCTCCACCTTTTTAAAAAAAATAGCCGCTCCTCGCTCAACACAAAATTCTTCCGCTCCCCGCTCAGCTCCGCTCCGCTCACATGCTCTGGTGGCCAGGGAAGCTTGCCCAGGGTGCCGAATTTGCTAGCTCTGGCCCTGTTTTTAGGAGACAGGACTGGATGCAGAGATGGGCAACAAAATAAAAAAAAAATAAAAAAAGACACAACGCTCTCACTCATGATTAAACCTTTAAGACTAGATGCTGAATCCTTAATGTCAGGACGGCACTCCAATTTAAATTTTGGTGTGGCAATATTAAAAATTCAAATTGGAGTGCAGTCCTGATCTCAACAAAATAAAATATAAAATCAGATGTTACTGACTCTTGTTACTGATGCTTGTTTTTGTGTTTGTGTCTGTGCACAACCATTGAAATGTCCAAGAAAGTTTTTTTGTGTTTACGTCTGTAAGGTTGAGTGAAGCCGAATCCAGCCTCTCCTATTCCAGCTTTCTGCACAGTGGTGTCAGTAGGTAATGGAGTCTGTCTATATTTAGTGCTGCTTCTCCTCCTCCGACTCTTTTCAAACACCAACTAATCCACAGTGGCTCTGTCACCGCTGCAGCCAGGCCACATTAGCCTCTGAACACAATTGAGCCACATTACATGTACAACATCTAAGCAGCCAACTTCTTATTAAAGGATTCCCCGAGTGATGCACAGATTTTATAGAGAACATTTGGACTGTACTGTGATTTCGAAATCAATCAAGCATGCAGACAAAGCATGTAAATAAGTGCATCATCTGTCAACATGCTCAGTGCTTTAAAGTTTTATTACAAGCAGGACCAGAACAGAACAAAGATGCCAAAATACTTCCGTCCTCCAGGTTTCAGCAAAAACAAGCTGGTGTATCTGAGAAATTTTTATTTGGCAAATTTGAGTTTAAATTATAACATCCTCACTGAGCCAGCCAATATGTCTCTGTAGGGATATCTGCATGTGTCAGGCAACTTAACTTTAATCTGAGAAAAATGACAAACTTCAATTATGGACCACCCACTAAGAAAGCCATCATCAGACTCAACATATTTATCTCAAACATAAATGCCTCAAAATCATCTCAGAAGTGATCATCATGAAGATTAAATGCATTCATTATCAGGCAATACATCCAGTGTGCACTATCAGATTACTTATGAAACAGTCCACAGTCACTCCACAGTTACAGAACAAGTCAGGTCAGTGTTTCTGTATCAGAGGTGATAAGCATGGTGGATTCGGTTGATGTTGGCGGCGGCCCGTGTTGATAGTGTTGAGGTTTGTTTGTTTGTTTTTATGGCACAGTGCAGCTGTTCATGCGCTGTTGGCACGACAGCAACATGGAAATTATCTTGTCTGTGTGTGTGTGCGGTGGTGAGCTGCCTGCCTGGTGCTTTGTCATCGATCTTCCTGTCAGAACTGCTCAGATCGATCGGCTGCACAGTAATATGGAACAATACAGTGTGAGATGCAGGTAGTGTGATGTGGAAAATAAAGTGTACGATAGGAAAAGATTCACTTGTTCTGTGCAAATCAATAAAATCAGAACAATTATAAAGCTAATTAATAATATGTTGAGGTAAAGGTACTGAACCCATTGCTCTCGACGGCTGTGACGTGTGAATGTTAACTATAGCCGGTGGCACTTTGTATGGTAGCCTCACCAGTGTATAACTCTGTGTGTGAATGAGTGACTGTTACGTGAAGTGTAAAAGCACCTTTAGAGGAAGACTAGAGAGGCATTATACAAATGCAAGTCCATTAACCATAAACAGAACTGTATTTCGCAATGTGAACTATAGCTGGAGAGACTGCACAGAAGTACTGGGCAGGTGGATAGACCGCAAGAAATACTGTAGAACTCCAGCTAAAATCTTAAATTGCCTTTGTTTAGAGACAGCACTTTATTTTACAAAACCTTAATTAGGACAGAAGCAGTTTTATTTTAAAATTTGAGAACTGTACATTTTCCAAGAGATAAAGTGTGCACAAAAGAGCAGTGAAACATATGTCAGGAGAGAGACTTGAGAAAAAAAACAGAGCAGAAATCAACAGAGGTGGGACCAAGGCATTGTTTTGCAAGTCCCAAGTATGTCTCAAGTCTTTGCAAGACAGGCAAGTCCCGACTTTGAATTTCAAGTCTGAAACAAGATGTAATGCACTCTTAACCAAATGCAGTGCCATTTTAACAACAGAGTAATAATATAATCAATGTACAAAAATCATGAATGCTTTTTAAAATGTGCATTTATTTGTTAAAACAAGTTTGTTCAAATGTTAGTCAGTTGTTAAGCTAATCTTAGCAAAGCGTTAGCTCGCTAACTATGCTAATATTAGCCTCGTCTTACTGGTCTCTGTGCGACTTCAAGCTCAAGTTGGAAGTTGTTGCGTCTGGGTTTTTTATTCATTTTGTTTTGATTTTTGACCACCCCGTAGTTTTTGTACACAAACGAAATTATCTTTCAGTATAATTTTTTCAAACTGTCGTTCAGTAACGTAAAGTTAGTTCTTCATTATTCTCTCCTGCAACTTGACTGGATGCTGTTGAATTGGTTTAAATCAAGCTAGGGTTCTGGAGAGTAAAGTGTTGACACACTGGGAATGAAGAATGTTAATTTAGCTGATTCATAAAATGAAAGGAAATGAATTGATTCTTTAGGGTGACCATATTTTGATTTCCAAAAAAGAGGACACTCGGCCGGCCACGAGATAGCCTATTTAAATGATACTCGCAGTTTACTCAAAGATGCCTTATAATTTTTATATATTTAAAGTTTATATGTATGGATAGAAAATTCAGTTATATTACAAAATAATATCTCTCAAAGACAGAAATTCAGATAGGCCCCTATAGATAGGGGACACATACACACACTAGAGTGTGGCTCCCAGATCCGAGCCCAATGGGTCCCGACGGTAGGCCTACCCAATGGGTCGGCTGGGTTCAGTCAAAAATGTATAAATTGTATTCGGGCTGGGGTCGGATTCGGTCAGCTTTCAGTGAAAATGTAGTGTAAAAATAAATAAAATCCTATTGTCTGTCCTGTTTATTGCTTGGGGACTGTTATTTACGTGACAACACCTGAACAGAACACACACACACACTGGCTGTTTGTTTCTACCTCTCCCCTCGCTGGAAGCCTCGGACCTTCCGCCGCCCGCCTCCGCCTTGATTAAACGCTGAAAATTAAATATAAGAGGGAGACAGGTTTTTCCTATTTTATCTTATTTTGTTTTATTTCTCACTCTCCTCTCGCTGGAAGCCTCCGACTTCCCGCCGCCCGCTACCGTCTCAAACATGGAGGTCTCCCTCTCCGCGGAGCACCCACGGCACACGCCCGGCACACGCCCCGGCCTGTTAAATAGCCTGTAACCATAACAACTGTGTGACACAAACTCAGTGCTTTAGTAATTTAATAATATCGGGCTCAGTTCGGTTTTGGACATAGCAAAACAGAATGATTGTCGGGTTCGGACAGAAATATGCGGCCCGTGCCGCACTCTAACACACACACACACACAAACACACACACACACACACAAGGAAAACCGGACATTATCATCAATTTATAAATACCCTCCGGACGCCCCGGACAGGACGTGAGAAGTGGACATGTCTGGGCAAAAGAGGACGTTTGGTCAGCCTAGATTCTTGGCATGCTTTTTATATAACATACTTTTTAATCTTTGGGGTTGGGGTAAAGTATCAAGTGTTTTCAAGTCAAAGGACTTATGTCCAAGTGAAGTCATAATTGAGTGGTGTTGAAGTCCAAGTTGAGTAGCAGGTCTTTTTTGATTTTGTCAAGTCTAAAGTAATCAAATTTGTGATTTCAGTCTGGCTCGAGTCCAAGTTATGTGACTTGGTTTCATAAATCTGGAAATCAATCAAGTTTGCTAAAATAAAACAACATTATGAGGTCATCCATTTGATACCTCCACAAAATCTGGCCGTAAGGGTCTTACATATTTGCCCACATGGTCCAGAATTTATTTAACACATTTTCTGAAGACAAAACGGGAAAGTAATCTTATCCGTAGCATAAATATAATTTACTATATCTGTCCGCTCCTGTGTTGTGGGGGTCTTTTTTTTTCTTTACCAAACATAGTACGTATAATCATCAGGATGCCTGGCCTGAAAATCAACATGTCCTCAAAATAATATGGATAGATCAGTGTTAAGTATGCAGTGTTTGGCCTCCCAAAACCCACACTGTTCAACATTTGGCATCCTTTCCAGCAAAATGTGCTTTCTACTTTAGTGTTTTTGTACCAATTAAATAAACAATATGCTATTTGTTAATTAGTGAGCTTTAAAGTTCTTCTGGTCTTACTTTTATCTTTGGACAGAGCCATGCTAACTTTTACCCCTGTTAACAGTCTTTATGCTAAGCTATGCTAACCCTGTCCCGACTGTGGCTTCATATTTAACCCACAAACTTTATATTGAATGCCTCATTTAAGAAAGTGAATAAGCCTTTCCAAATTATTAAACTGTTCCTTTAAAATGATCAAAAAAATCAAAGTATTTTTTATATAAGAACTTCTTTTCCAGGTTTAACATTTCTAACTTTACTTTTGACATGTTCTGTTGTCAAGAAAATTGGTCTTAATCCACCCCAGACACCTGAAACGGTGCCAGATTATGTCTCTAATTTGCCATGTCTCTACAATAATTAAACCTAACTGTGGGACAGACTCCAGCGGCGCACAGTGGGCGCTCAGTGCACTCAACAGTGCCGGACATTTCATCCCAGAATTAACTCTGACATTGCGACTGCTACAACGCCCATATGCATGCCACAACCATTACGTTTAGATCAGAAGCATCCTCAAGTGGTTTCTATTAATTTATATCACACTCAACATTTCCCAGCACTTGAGCAACTCTGATTCCCCCGTGAAGATTACTGGAACTGCAGTGACAAAAAAGGGACAACAGAAAAAGAGGAAATGCCAGATCAATGTAGTAAAAAAATAAAGAGAAGCAGAGAGTTCTGTGGTGTCAAAGGCACATTACTGGTTTCAGACACATCAGAGGGTTCCGTCCCGCTGTGGTTTTTCAGTTACAGGTGATAGTTTCTGTTTGACCCGAAACTCTAGTTTCGTTGTTTTAAGAGGATTTGAGCCCAAGCAGAAGTTTGGGAAAGCAGCGTCAGGGAATTCACTGCAGAGCAGTTGAAGGTACTGTGCTTCTGACTGGAATCAAAGCAGTGGAGATGATGAGCAATAGCTGTATTACCGTACTTGACTTTATGTGTCAGCGCTGCTTGACAAATGATGATGATGATGATGATGATGATGATGATGATGATGACCCCTGATGTGTGGACAGACAGCATGTGCAAACATGCATTGACATTTATACGCTGGTGTTGTAGTCATAGAATAGATTTCTATTTCTGTGGGTGTATTTGACTCCCTCAGGGTGTTACAAAATAGGGATGTCACAATACAACGTTATATTTAAAAATGAAATATTGATATCATGTTAATACAACACATATAATAATATTATGCCTCTTAAAGAAATACATTCCTTTCCTTTCTTCCTTTGTCTTCTTCCCTCAGCACCATCTGGTTGCCTTCTCACTATCCATTAAGTGTAACTGCTCTTTCCCACCTCCTTACACTTGTATTTTAAGTGTAATTCATTTGTCAAAAAACGACAACACACACAGCAAACAAGGTTAAGGATGAATTTAACTGATGGCATTTTATTTCATTGTATTTTTTTTCTATTTTTTCTTTCTTTAACTTTCTTTAGATATAACCATGATCAAATATCGTGACAGCCATATACCAAAGCATTTAGCTGAACTCTTCAGAGGCACCTTCTCTGATCTTTGAGATACTGAAAACTACACTGGCACGCAATCATAGCTCTGGACTGGTAGTAATGCATATTTTTGGTTATGATGAACTGTGATGATAACGCCTATGTTTTGTTAACCTATGATACGTTTCCTAATCTACCTTAATCTGCAAGCACGAAGGAGCACAGTTGTTTGTTGTATGTGTTGTTGTGCAAAGCTATGCGAGTGTTAAAGTATCTTAAAAAACAGATATTTACTTTTCCAGTATAGTTTAAAGTCTTCTTTGCGGCTGTAGTCAGCTGTTAGACAGTAGCGCCCCCAGCAAATTTCCAAACAGGTGGCAAAATGGGACCACTGAAAATCTTGGGGTGGCGCACCAAAACCAAAAGCCATAACTGAATTTCAGGGTTTTTCAAATAGGCTAGTTGTATAGGGCTATATACAGCTTTAATTTGATGGCCAACATGGGTTGTAAGGAACAAAACATTTATGAGGCTACTCAAGTTTATAACACCACACAGAGGCCTCCAATTATTTTTGAATATATTCACGAGGGGGACCAGTGGGAGGGTGGGGGTAGAGGGGTGGGGCAGTTGTATCAGGGTGGCCATGGCCCAGTCTGGCCTCCCCTTGGTGGCACCACTACCTATATAAGACACTGAGGACATGTCATTTTTATGGGAATTTAGGGGCTTTTAACAACCTGAGGGGAGTTTGGATTCTACATTTCAAAACTGACAAAATGGAAATTTTACAGGCTAATTACAGTATTTCTTTAAACTCAGTGTGCTCATGTCCACTGTAGTTTTTTTCCTGGGAATTTGGGGATGTTAGCAGCCTGAGGGGATTTTAAATTCTACAATTCAAAACTTAAGTTTCATGGAGATTTTACAGGCTGATTCCAGTATGTTTTACTTTTCATTCATTCATTCATCTTCTAACCGCTTCATCCTCTTGAGGGTCGCGGGGGGGCTGGAGCCTATCCCAACTGACATTGGGCGAGAGGCAGGGTACACCCTGGACAGGCCGCCAGGCTGACACATAGAGACAAACAACCATTCACACCTATGGACAATTTAGAGTTATCAATTAACCTAGTCCCCAATGTGCATGTCTTTGGACTGTGGGAGGAAGCCGGAGTGCCCAGAGAGAACCCGCGCTGACACGGGGAGAACATGCAAACTCTGCACAGAAGGGCTCCCACACCCGGGATCGAAGCGGCAACCCTCTTGCTGTGAGGCGACAGTGCTAACCACCACATCACCATGCCGCCCATGTTTTACTTTTAAGTTGGTAAAAAAATAAATAGATAAAAGAAGTATATTTCTGCTGACAGAGAGGGCTGTCATTTATGCTTTCATGTTGGCTCAAAGGATAGTGACAGAGTTTGCACTTCTATAAAGATAGCTTCAGATGCGTGTTGCCAAAATCAGCAGGCCTATGGAAAGATGTAGGTTTCATTTCAACAATAGCAGACACACATATGAAATGGAACGTTGTTTAAAAAAAGTCTTCCACTACTTTCATGTTTTTACTGAGGCAGAGAAATGCACATGTTCTTAATATTGAGCAAGCTGTGTTACATATGTCACCGCTGAGATCTATGCCTCGGGGACCATGTCAGAGAGCAATTGCCCACACACTGACACAAACAAAAGAAGAGGCTCTCATTGATGCAAAGATAACTGCAGTGTGGAAAAAATGAAGGACATTCATCAGCACAATGTACAGATGATGTTATTCTAGAGGCATAAACAGGCTGTGAGACTGACAGCAATGACCAATCAGGAGAGGGGAAGTACGTGTTCACACATGTTTCATTCTAGAAATGATACTAAATAAACACAATGTTGATAATACCAAATAAAAATAGTCTATTGGTCAATATTTTCTGGGTAAAGGGGGCTTAGACTCATGACCTCAATATCTTTAAAGTCCTGGCTGTCAGCAGCCTGTTTACACCACCTTCATCAGGTCTCGTGAATCAGACAGAGATGGCTTGTTTCTCATCCTGTTGTTCTTGGTTAAATCAGTCTTGCATTTAGTTTTCATTGGTTTTGAAAGTCATGCATCTGGCTTCCTCAAACCTACTTTCACCTTATTGAGGGTTCATACGATTCAGCTTCCCTTTAGTAAACTAATAACAGTGCTTCAACTCAAAATAACAGGTGAATGAGGAAGTGAGTGTTCCCACGGCCTCACATATTTATGCCTAACAGCAACACTGGTCTGTGGCTCTGCATGTGGGAGACAGAGAGAGCGAGCTAGCAGACAGGAAGTGATTCTGATTGGCTGTTAGCTGCAGCAGTGCCCCTACGCCATTCGTTCGGTCAGGTGGTGCTGTCTCTGACTCATTTCCCGCGGGAGGGAAGGAAACCCTCCAGTCAGCGCTGCAGCCAGCCTCCCCCTCATATAAATTATGCATCTCACGGCTCGTGTGTATGTGTGTGTATGTGTGTGTGTGTGTGTGTGTATTGTATCTTCGTCTTTTTAGTCCCACCACTTCTCATTGCTGTAGTGTAGATAATCTATTCTGAGTGGCTTTTACTGTAAGAGCAAGAATGCAGGGGAAGACCCCTCAATTACATTCATGTGTTTTAAGTCACAGGTGGAACAGTGAGATCAAATTTATTCATAAAACGCTGTTATCAGACACATCTGGCTCAAAGTGGTTTAAATTCAACCCTGGGAAACTTGTTGGAGGGTCTAGTTTTGTGTGTATGTGTAGTAAATTTCTGTGTCTGCATTTGGGCAAGCTGTTTAATTACTTTGAAAATACTGTATGGAGATTGTACATGTGGGCTTCCCCCTGCACTACTTAAATATGCAGTTAGACAAATCAAAACTGTAAAACTACTGCCCAGACATAGTTACATTTTTTTTGATCTGCATATCATCAGCTCACAGAACTTAATGCCTTTAGAAATCAGTCTTTGGAAAAACAGCTGCTGTGTAATTTCAGATTATTTCTATTTTGCAACAGCGGTGGTTCACAAACCTCAAAGCCATTATTTGAATATCTTCCCTGGCACACATCAGTCAGCTTAATAGGATATTGATTAGGTACTGACTGATCATACCAGGATGCATAA
The DNA here is from genome assembly GCF_041903045.1 of Epinephelus lanceolatus. NCBI lineage: Eukaryota > Metazoa > Chordata > Actinopteri > Perciformes > Serranidae > Epinephelus > Epinephelus lanceolatus. Next base: position 36,670,273 of record NC_135744.1, read on the forward strand.
AAACTGCAACTGAAAATCACAACCAAATACTGATTTTAAATCCCTTCTAATTTTTTTACATTCATGGATGGATTACTGAACAAGCCAAAGTGTCAGACCCCCCCAACCTTCATCTGCAAAATGTCACTCAAATTTATATCTAAGATTCAGGAAGAGACTCAAAAGACTGAGATGCAAAGGAACTACAAGGAGACTCAAAATAACTACAAAAAGTGGGAAAACAACCACAGAGAGACACAAAATGATAAAAAATAATACATAAAATTACTTCAAGGTCACTGCTAAGATAGGGAAACAACCACAAAGAGACATAAAATGACTACAAAGGGACAAAAAAGTACCTCAGACACACAAAGTGACTGAAAAAGACACAAAATTACTTCTAAGAGACTCAAAAAAGGTACAAAAAGTGGGAAAACAACCACAAAGAGACACAAAATTATCAAAAAAATACATAAAATTACTTCAGAGAGATAGAAAGCCACTACTAAGATAAGCAAACCAACCAACCACAAAGAGACATAAAATGACTACAGAGAGACAAACAAGTACCTCAGACACACAAAGTGACTGAAAAAGACACAAAATTACTTCAAAGAGACACAAAATAAGGGACAAAACAACCACAAAGAGACACATAATGGCCAAAAAGGACACAAAATTACTTAAAAGAGACTCAAAATAAGTACAAAAAGGGGCAAACAACCAAAAAATACATAAAATTACTTCAAAGAGCTTCAAGGTCACTACTAAGATAGGGAACCAACCACAAAGACACATAAAACGACTACAAAGGGACAAACAAGTACCTCAGTCACACAAAGTGACTGAAAAAGACACAAAATTACTTCAAAGAGACTCAAAAACGGTACAAAAAGTGGGAAAACAACCACAAAGAGATGCAAAATTATCAAAAAAAAAAAAAAAATTACTTCAAAGAGATTCAAAGTCACTACTAAGATAGGGAAACAACCACAAAGAGACATAAAGTGCCTACAAAGAGTACCTCAGACACACAAAGTGACTGAAAAAGACACAAAATTACTTCAAAGAGACACAAAATAAGTACAAAAAGTGGGAAAACAACCAAATAATACATAAAATTACTTCAAGGTCACTGCTAAGATAGGGAAACAACCACAAAGAGACATAAAATGACTACAAAGGGACAAAAAAGTACCTCAGACACACAAAGTGACTGAAAAAGACACAAAATTACTTCTAAGAGACTCAAAAAAGGTACAAAAAGTGGGAAAACAACCACAAAGAGACACAAAATTATCAAAAAAATACATAAAATTACTTCAGAGAGATAGAAAGCCACTACTAAGATAAGCAAACCAACCAACCACAAAGAGACATAAAATGACTACAGAGAGACAAACAAGTACCTCAGACACACAAAGTGACTGAAAAAGACACAAAATTACTTCAAAGAGACACAAAATAACAACAAAAAGGGGCAAAACAACCACAAAGAGACAATGATTGACCACAAAGAGACACAAAACAACTACAAAGAGGCACACAATGGCCTCAGACACACAAAGTGACCAAAAAAAGACACAAAATTACCACAAACACACAAGACAACAATAAAAACAAAAAAAGAAGAGGTAAAAACCACCACAAAGTCTGTGTGTCTTGCTCCTATATAGGTGAGGTTGTGGGACCTTTTGCATGTCTGTGCCCAGGGGCCCATTGTCTCCTTGTCTTTATTTTGGGAGGACACAAAATGTTTTTTTTCCACTGTGTCAATTTGGTATTCCATTCTTTATGACAAAGTGCCAAAATTGTTTTCAAAAACCACAAGTCAAAGAGGGTCCTCTCTCTCTCCTGCAGAGCTGAGTTCCACCCTGATGGAGAAGATGCAGGCCAAGGAGATGATGAGCGGCCTGAGGATACCGGAGATGGACGAGCTGGGACAGTTCTTTCGCTCCCTGCCGACCTCCACGCTGGTGGGCATCGGCGCTCTGACTGCAGTGCTGGCGTATTGGTTGGCCACCAGACCCCGCCCCATCAAGCCACCCTGCGACCTGCTGCACCAGTCTGAGGAGGTGCCGGTAAGATGGAGCACACGCTCACATGCACATGCACAGAAATGTCATGGAGTTTTGTTCCTCGCACAATTCCAGTTGTAGTTTGTTGCACTCACTAAGGTGCTCGCTCTACTACCATCCAGCTGCCAAAATCCAGTTAAGGAAAGCTCTGAGTTGATAAAAAAAATGCTGATCCACTCATTTAGGTCACCTTCAGTTATTATCATGCAATCACAGCAATACGCTTCATGAGCAGGAGGGAGTGCTTGGTGTTTTGTTTACCTTCCCTCTGGGTTTTACCTGTCAAAATATATTCCTGCTGCCCTCACCATCTGAACGGTGAAGCTTGTTGGGACGGCAGCCTGAGAGGAGGACCTGCTGACACTAACCCAGTCACTTCTGCGTGTACTCTATATTTTCATTTACACTGTGATTAAAGACACTTTTGAGCACCAGCCAAAAAGAAGGCAGTATAATAAACAGTTTAGTAAACACCCTATCATTGAGTGTCTGGCCTCTTGTCAGTGATAATAAATTTAATTTTCAGAAGGGTTTGGTGCATAATTAACAGAGCAATTTACATAACATTTACACTAACATAATACTTTTGTTAGACAGACATCATAGGCGGATTATGACACAGTGGGCCCCTGGGCCTGGACGTATAACAGACCCACAGAGTTGAAGTCTTATTGATAAACTGAGGGGATTAACACTCACTTAAAATGTATCATGATGCTTTCTTTCTTGAGAGAGAAATTATTTTTCGGGCTCTGTTATTGACATGAATGATGACACCCTTTAACAATAAATGCAAAGTTCATAACAGCAACTTCACACAGAGGCTCTGGCTCAGGGGTCCTCTGACCCCTTGGGCCCCTGGGCCCGGTAGGCTCATCCAGCAATACACCCGTGGTTAGAGAGAGAATTCCTTGTAATAAACACCCGCAAACACACAACCATGCTGACTGTGGACGAGGTAACATCTGATGACGTCATGTTGTCGGGAGACCGTGCGCTCAGCCCAAGTTTGGGTTGTTGCTGGTAGTTTTTGTTAATAGCTTGCAGGCGCTCGGAGGGGTTCTTTCCAACATCTAAATATCAACACCCGTGTTCTTTGGCACATCTTTGTACTTTCCCTCACAGTGATGACACTCTTTACGGCCATTTAAACACAGCAGGACTCCATCTGGAGTGATGTTGCGTACTGTCAAGCCGCAATTACACATGGCAGATCTGCTGGCTGCATTTTGTGCAACCAGCATCTGACTGTTGCAAAATGACCGGCTTCACAATAATAGAGTTACCATAGCATAACACCAGACAGTGGGAGGTGAAGAAGTCTTGTTGTTCCCCTTAATCAGGTGCCTGTGACACCTTTCAAATGTGTGTGAGAAAGTGACAGTCACAAAGACACGAGAGGAAGATGACGCTGTATTAAATTAAGATGCTGTATTAAATTAAAACACACATGCGGTCCCACTTAGCTGTTGACACCAGTAATGCTGAGCCAGCAGTGGTGAACACTTTAATTTGACCCTGTTTTTACTTTAAATTCATAATCTGTACTCATTATTATTAATAAAAATATGTTGTTAACATTGTCTCTGCTTTAAAACCATCATAAATATTTACATCAAAGTCACATAAATGATAAAAATGTAAACAAAGGACTCCTGCCCACATTGCTCTGTGTGTCCAAAATCTTGTTTTGACATCTTGGCTGTGGGTGCAACGCGCCCTCGTCTTACCCCATCCTGGTTTACCTTAACCACCATCCCAACCAAACCAAATACACACTGTTCTTTACACACACACCACAGCCCCGTGCCTGCTCACTGGCAAGTGACGCTGGCACCACTTGTACTCAATGTGAAACTCCTTTGAAATGCTTTTTGTGGCTATGAGGGGTTTTTTTCCTGTAAACTAAGAAGGTGTTCAAAGTAGTGTGTGTGCTGGGTACCTGACAAGCACACACATGCAAGCAGCACACTCATGAGTTTCATTTATGCCACGCCACATAATCTTTTCAACATAAATGACTCATTTTCCAAGAAGGAATTTTGCTTCGATTGTTCTCTGTCTTTGTTTAATGGACTGTAATCGTCCAGAACGCATCACCAACATACACACCGGGGAAAGGAAACAAAGCAACGCGGCAGCTCAGATATTTTTATATGCATTTGTGAGCTGACAAAAGAGATGGATTGTCATTTGAAGAACAAGGGAAACTAGTTTCCTCTCACTCTCCCTCAGGCTTTTGTGTCTATTTAACACCATTTTTATGATGGGGAGTAATTAGATCTGTTTGGGGTTTCATTCATTGCTCAAGTTTGGAGAAAAAAAGTTGTGGAAAAAGACTTATGGTATGACACTGTGTCTTTCTTTCTCTCTATCTCCTTTTTTTTGTTGCACCAGCATGAAGATGGAGGTCGCCGCTCCATGATGGGTGACAGCTCCAAGCTGCTGACTCATTACCACGATGATGCCAGGACCATGTACGAGGTCTTCCAGAGAGGCCTGCACATATCTGGTGTGTAGCGTGTGAAGTTTCAAACAAGCACTCACAAACACAAATACAGACAGATGTTCACACTCTTATGCATACAGAGAGCTGAGGAGTGTTTCTTTCATCCTTTCATTCATTCAAAACTATGCCTACCTAATCAATAAGTTAATGGCAGAGATTATCAATCTCTTTTACAGGATTATCCTAGTCTAGATAGCAGTAGTCTTGCCACCAGACAATCAGAGATCTCCGCCTTCTGATAGTTTGGGGACACTCCTTTCTAAAGTGTGTTTAACACACCGGTGAAAATGGCCGAATAACAAAGCAACGCCTCTTGCATTTTTGAAAAGGACACGCCTTCTCGGAAATGTGCGCTCCTCCTTTTCTCGTCCGCAAGGAAACAAACACACAGAGAGCTTGAAAATGGATGCCGAGAGATTAAACTCCGTTTTATCAAACGTGTGCTCATCCGTGAAGAAAATATTTTTTCCAGCGGATGTCTTAGTTACAACATGATTGAGCTAGCTGGAGTAGTTTCATGTTGTATCCGACAACGGGAGGCTTTTAACAGATGACGTCCTGATGTTAGCTTTGCTGCTAGTGTTAGCTGTCCCTGTCAGCTGATGCTTTCTAGACATCGTGATTTCCCAAAACTGAATAAATACCACACATAGCAACACAAAATTGCTTTGCTAGCTCAATCATGTTGTAACTAAGATATCTGCTGGAAAATATATTTTTTTCACGGACCGTTTAATGAGTTATTACCTATTACAGACAGTGCTAACGGCTAACAGGGCTAACAGCTAACGGTTAGCCCAGCTAAATGTGCACACAGAAATAGTAATGTTTGTTCAATCATTGTGTTTATAGACGTTACAAACATCGGATTAGTCTAAATGGTGATACAGTGATGTGAAAAATGTGATATATAGGCTATATATATATAGCTAAAAGCTCTGCTGGTTTTCTACCCGGACTATAGAGGGAATTGCCTTGTTGTTTACAAGGCAATTCCCTCTATAGTCTGGCCGGACGGATGAGTCATGGCCTTGTAAAAGATTCTTTTAGTTGGCGATAATGTGTCACCGCAAACACGACAAACATCCACTAACTTTGACAGAGTTTTCTGCAAGCACGGCTGAGCCATTTTGTACCGCTCCACGTGTTTCTAGTGGGACTATGTTTACAAGCACAAGAGTTCAGCGAGCCACCGAAGGACCGCCCTGCAGATTTACTACTGGTTCTGCAACATAGGGAGTTTTTTTAAACTCTGAAATTGTATCCGCCCATCTAAACACAAAATCAGGGAGAAAGTCATCAGTCTTTAGTTAAGCAAAGCGTCTAAAGACTGACTTGTGAGTCTAAGATAGCAGATAGATAATAGCACGTAGGACATAGATGTTACAAACATGTAACACAAAATAAAAATGAATAGATAAAATATGAAGAGGCTCAATTAAATCTGTCCAAACGGTGTCTTTTTACAGTTTATCCACCAAAATCCAGATGAAAGAAGCTCAGATTTGATGAAAATATATTCTGAGTCTAATGCAGTAATGATCGTCCTGCCCCTAAAAGCAGTAGCACATTATAAATAGTATATATTTATACTTCTCATTTTTAAAATCAGTAATGAGTTCCCATGAGTCGTAGCCATGGATGCATGATCAAAACCTCATGGGAGCATTCAGTTACTAAAACACCCATGCGGGAAGTGACTGCTGACAATATTGTCACTATTTTATCTCGATTATAAATGACAGTGTGCTTCAATCAGACTGCCCAGTACATTAGTGGATTTCTATTTAGATTATGGACAAAACCGCAGTATCATGTCTCAACTTTTCAGATGAGCGAAAACCATCAGTGGGAAATAGATACATATAATTCATTTATAAAAATATAAAAATGAGCCAAAAGTGAGACACATTTACAAATACATAAATGCTTATCAGGGCCTTCCAGTGTGTGTGATCTCACCTATTTTGTCATCACACAGAAGCTGTCAGACTGCTAGATGCACAGTACACACACACTGCGATTCTGTACGTATCTTATTTGACGACAGCATGAACAAACCTGATGCTGGAGGTAAAATGAATCCTCTGGTTGCCAGGGTGATGGACAGCGTTGCTAATGGTAGCAGCATCAGGGCTCATAGCCAGGGAGTATAAAGTGACTAAGTGACTGACTCACAATGCAGAGATATTCCCACTTATTGGCACTTCATCCACGCCGCTCCCTGCTGGGCTTCATCTTCAGAGGTGACTCATTTATTGTAGTTCATAAGGAGATTTTTTTTACTAAGTGTTGCCATATTTAGACTAGTGTCAGTTATATTTCTAGTGCATAAAACAGTGCCTTATTAAAGTGAATGATTTAGTACTCAAGCTAGAGGATATCCCATGAGCATAAGTCAAACATTTGGATATAGAAAACTTTGTTTTATGATATTCATTTTTTTTTTCTTCTTCTTTTTTTTAAAAGATTATTTTTTGGGCTTTTTGCCTTTAATGGACAGGACAGATTGAAATGGCGTGAGAGAGAGAGTGGGGGTTGACATGCAGCAAAGGGTTGCAAGCCGGAGTCGAACCTGCGACCGCTGCAGCGAGGCATCGCCTCTTTACATGGGGCGCCGGCACATCCACCACGCCACCGACGCCCCTTATGATATTCATCTTTAAGCTTTATGCCATTTTTGGTGGACTTGTTAGCAAATTGCATATCTTAATATCCAGCAATATATTATCAGTCATTCAGAGTTGCGCTTGTGTCCACCTGATGAATGTAAATCCAATATTCACTCTGCTGTTAGCCCTGTTTTTGGGTGCCAACAACTCATCAAAAATATATATATATCCAGCTCTTTAGCTGCTAAATGCTTCACAACACTCACCATCTAGTCACTAACTGTCTGACTGCTGTTTGGTGCTGAGCAGATGATGTGTAGTAGGTTTTTAAAGGTGCCTGCTGCAGAAATCTACGCCGTGAGAGCAGTGAGAGTGAACCAAAACAGTGAAGGTGTGAGCAGGACAGCTAAACAATGATCTGAAACTCACTGTAAAGCTCTGTACAAACAAGAGGAGCTGCAGATTTGGGTTATAAATAATTCTTTGAAGCTATGAGTGACCCCGCTCACATAGTTCTTACATTGTCATTTGAATCATTGTTATTATAAAACAAAGCGATTACAGCCTTTTAAAGTCTGTTTTAAGATCAGATGGTAAAATAAGATAAAACTTTATTAATCCCACACTGGGGAAATTCACACATTACAGCAGCTTAAACCATGGATGGTTTGACTCTGTGACATCAGGACTGTTCATTCTACTGTTGACCAATCACAGAAAAGTCTTCTGAATTACCCTGCTGATAGTGTTTGGGTCATGTGTTTTGAAGTGTAATGCTCGGCCCACCTGGAAAACTTTTACATCAAAGTGGTGTCTGAATTGTAAAATGTTGTGTCACTGTGTGTTCAACAGGTGATGGACCTTGCCTAGGCTCCCGGCTCCCTAACCAGCCTTACAAATGGATATCCTACAAAGAGGTCAGTGCTATCTTTGTCACAATGACAGGTACAGTGGGGAGTGGGAGAGAGAGAGACATTATCATATGTCTTTGCCATGGTAAAAAAAAATCTGTGTAAGATACAAATGGTATTTTCCACATCCTAGAAAACAGCTTTGTAAAGACATTTAATGAGCTATAATCTTCCCATTCAGTCCGTTTAAGTAACTGTAACAGGTGTAGTTTTGCAACCTGTGCACCACACAGGCTTTGTGGCACCAAATCTGCCAAGCAACCAAGCCTGGTGCTGCCACGACAGCCCACTGATGAACTGCAGACACTGCTATATATAGATCACTGCCAGCCTAGAAAAGTGTGGGAGTGCTGGTAACTTATTGAGAAGTCAGATCTGTCTGGGTGTCAGATCACTATCCTGCCACACTGGCTTTAGAGTATTGTTAGGAATCATTGCCCTTCTGTGCCGCAGCAACACTGATAATGTATGAAATCTGCAGGCTTTGTTACAGCTTATGCTAGCTTCTCCTACATGAGACAGATAGTGTGTTTTGGGAATTTTAGAACAAGACTCAATGTGATCTTTTGGGAAAAGCTTGAAGGGGAATTTCATCCAGACAAGTGATGTAAAAATCATCACTTATGCAATCAATTATGCAACCTTAGACATTTATTAATGACACCATGTTACTTGACAAGAGAGAGGTGGGTGGAAGTTTTGTTTTTGTGAAGTCATCATTTCACTGTAATTCCCAGTAAAGCCAGACAAGTCCAGGTTGGAAAAATAGTGTGCAAAATTTCCGGGGAGACGTGGGTGGCACATTCTTGTCTGGCAACTTTCTTTCCCGTTTTGGCACAGTGACATACATCCTGTTTTCTCTGATGTCTTTCACAATCACAGTAACTCATGGAAATTAGAGTTTGTGAATTCAACAGTTTACACAATAGAAGGTCATTCTTTTCTCCAGAAATGAAACCCACGGATGTTTTAAAAGTGGGCTTAACACTGAGGAGATGATCTTTGATTGTTATTGTTATTTATAGCTGAGGCGTGGTAACAAATAAAGCCCACACTCAAACCCTGAACATACGGGAGCATTTCTGCTTCTATAATTGCTTCCCGAAAAATTGAAAAGCAAAAAGAGGTGACAAAATATGTGTTGTTCAAGAAGTCTAGAAGATCAGCTCAGCATTTGTTTTGTTCCACCTGGTCTAATCAGCTGTTGTCCCGTCTTCCTACTCCGCAGGTGACAGCCCGGGCTGAGCATCTGGGCTCAGGCCTTCTGCACCAGGGCTGCCAGCCCAACCCCAACCAGTTCATTGGAGTGTTCGCACAAAACAGGCCAGAGGTGATTCTCACTCTTTGTCTCAATCTCTCAATCTTTACTTGTCGTTCTGTCTTTCTCGCTCTATCTCCTCGACTCTGTTTCTCACAGCCTCTGTCTTCACTGTATCAGCCAGGCAACATAGAAACTGTTTTACAGATGGTTTCATTCACACAGACCACTAATGTAAACACAAACACATGCACACTCAAAAGCTGTACACTCTTGTGTTAGTTTCTTCACATTGAGATCCTCTTTGTATTTCTGTTGCTTTTTTAGACCATAAAATGTAATATAAATATAGGAGTATGTGTTTTGAATGAACTCTAACCCCTGACCTTTGACCCCTGACTTGTGTGTTATTTCAGTGGATCATCTCAGAGCTAGCTTGCTACACTTACTCCATGGTGGTGGTTCCCCTGTATGACACACTGGGTCCAGATGCCATACGGTTCATCATTAACACTGGTAAGGACACCCACAGTCATACTCCTCATACAAATGCCAACTAGCAGCCGTGCTTCAGTATTCAGGAGTGACAGTGTCTTCTCGCCCTGCAAAGTTTTGTAGGCTAAATACAACAAACTTCTCCCTTTTGAAAAAATAAACTACATACCCCGCAGCAAATGTTTATTTAAGAGTTTTTTTACTCACAGATACAGCTTGTGTCTGTACTTTCTGAAACAGCAACTCACATCAGCAAGGGTGTAGGGCATTTCAACATTGGGAGGGACACATATGAACGCATCAGCACATCATTTTCTGCATTCTGGTGGATTTTTTTGCAACACTTTGTGTGTTTTCTGCATCAGTTTCTGGTGTAAATGTCTTTAATTTTGTCAAAATGAACATCCTCTGCTACTTTCATGTTTTTATTGGGGTGACAAATGCACATGTTCTGAATATTGAGGTGTACGTGTCTACTGCGCCCCCTGTGAAATCTACAACTATGCATATCAGTGACTAACTCAAGCAGTAGCTTTAGCAGTGCAGCTCCCCTCACTGGTGAGTGAGAGCAGCGTTGTCAGCTCAGCCATGATACACAAACAGGGGAGCTTCTGAGTCACTGACCTTATAAACACAGCTCATGCAGACCTGATTTTGTATTGAACTGACCGCAAATTTCAGCTGAATTCCCCCCTCCACCTCTGTGCCTTTTTGTTCTGTTTTGTTCCTTTTCGTTTTCTTATTCTGCTGATATTCACACAAGGGTGCATGTGCTCTTGTGTGCTTGTGTCGTTTCAGCTGACATCTCCACGGTCATCTGTGACAAAGTGGAGAAAGCTCAGGTGCTTCTGGAGAACGTGGAGCGGAAGGAGACTCCGGGTCTGCAAAGAATCATCCTGATGGATGACTTTGACTCCGCCCTCGTGGAGCACGGCAAGAGCTGCGGTGTCCACATTCAGGCCATTCAGGAAGTTGAGGTATGACATGGTTACAGCCGGGTGTATTTTCAAAGTTTGCTGCACTCTAGCTTCATCTAAACTCAATATGTTAGAGATGCACCGAAATGAAAATTTGTGGCCGAAGCTGAATAAAATTAAACGCTTGGCCGAATACCGTTGTTTAGTTTTTCATTAGTTTTTGCAGATGAACCCCCTCCAGATTAGTGTTGTCACGGTACCAAAATTGGGACCCACGGTACGATACCAGTGAAAGTATCATGGTTCTGAGTAGTATCACGATACCACAGCGAAAATGAGGCAGATGTACCTTTTGTCATTTATAAAAAGATAAATCACTTTTCTATAATACATCAATGATATTTTAATGGAATAAATTACTTATTGACTTATTCATACTTCAAAAACAGCATCAATGAGTGATTAACATAGGGGGGATCAAAATAAAATAAATAAATAAAATAAAAATCAACCAGCCACCCTCCTCCCCTGACAAGTTAAGAACAGTCCCTAAAGTGCGGTGAGGTTTGTGGACCGTTACCTGCCGCAAAGAGAGAAATGTGAACGGCTCGTTTCTCCTCTGACACACCACATACTGTGTGCCGCCACAGCTCGGCTGTCCAGGTACTTCTGGGCAGTCATGACACCAACGAAGAGGAAATTATTGGACCTTGAGCTGGGCTTCTCCGTCGCCGGTAAGCCGTTATCTTGCGCTGCGGAGCACTATGGCCGCCATATTTGACAGGAATACGTATTCCTGTCTGTGTCTGTGACCCCCGTTCAACCCACAACCAGCAGGATTCCCCTTTCGTTTGTGCTGCTGGTTGAAATCTGTACTCACACAGCGTGCTGAATGATTTCTTTTGCTCGCACAAAACTATTTTTAGTCGCAAATGCGAGTACAATGCTCGCACCGTAGAGCTCTGTAGTGGAAAACAAATCACTGTAGCATATATAAACAAATCTAGCCTACAAGTAAAAATAAATTAATAATAAATTTCACTGCTCAAAGATACTCAATAGCTCAGCTAATACGTGAAATGTATTGGAAAACAAACCACTGCAGCAGCATATTGAGTGCCAGGTGGCCAGCGTGCGCCGTTATTGGACGGCGCATGGACACTCACCCTCTTGCGATTGGACTTTGAACTTAACCCACAGTACTGGTACCGTGAGGTACAGTAGTACTACGGTACTCTAACATTATGGTGTCATATGTAAGGTGGTGTTTCAGTACCGCGGTCTGCCGTTGGTACCAGTATACCCTGCAACACTACTCTAGATAGTTCAGTATTACATTCTTTGCAAACCAATTTTCTTTTATCACTCTCCAACACTTTGAAATATCGCCACACTGCTGACATTTTACTCCGTTCGTTACTGCACGCTGTTTGATTGCGTCATCAAAACACGCTGCTATTATTCGGCCTTGCTTTTCAGTTATTCCACCGAATACCCAATGTGTGTTTTTTTTGCAATATTCAGCCGAATATATTCAGTTACCGAATATTCGGTGCATCCCTACAATATGTAATATCTGGAATTATTTAAATTATTATATGTCCATAAATGCAATCAGTATTTGTTGTTGCTGTTGTCCAGGAGCTTATTACCTCCAATATGGCTGCTAGAGGACACAAAACAGGTCACCATTGCTGTGGTAGCATCTCCCTTGTACATCTGCACAATAAAACAGTTCAGTTTTTTAAACTGCATTTCTACAGCAGGAGATCAGGCACAAATTAAAACATGTTGAGATACAGTCATCAAAATGCAGTTGAACAAGGTTCCATGTAATGTAGAAATGTCTAAAAATACTTTAAAGTATACCATGCAGGATTGTCGTTACTGTTTGTAAAGACGCTCGCCAGCGAAATTGCATGTTGAAGCCAACTCCACATTCACTCTCATTTGGCGTTTTGCCTCGCTACATTTACATATTTTACAACAGTACAACAGTATGGCTCTTTGTTGTGTTTCTGGACAGCAGTGGAGATCTAAGGCTTCATCAGGCCAACACTTTGGTCTTTTAATATTTACAGTTGACATTATTGACATTATTGACACTGGAAAATTTTATATTTGTTTATCTTTTAACTCTGTTGATTGATAATCATAGACCAGCAAATTCGGCCTAATTAAACATATGCTGTGTAGGGCTACATTACTGCACAGTTTTCGCATCCATCTTGTAAACTGCAGCAATGCCATCAAGAGTTGAAATTCCACAAACAGCCAGTCTAAACAAACTGATGTTTAGATTTGGTCTGTACACGATCAAATACTACGGTGTTTTTTCTGGCATGTTAGTAAGATCTTTATCTGCTCCTCTGTGGCTCTGCAGAATCTGACAAATGGGGCAGTTCACAAAAATGAGCACAAAACCAATCCACCATCATGTTTTGTTATGCTTCCATGTCTGAGCCAGGCATTTACAGTAACTACACTGCTCTTTTCATTCCTGTGACTGTTAATGCTTCATTAGAACAATCACAACAAACTGACATGTGAAACTGGTCCAGCAGATCAGATTAGCGTCCATCACAACGGCCGGCAAAAGATAGATGCAGATTCCTTTCGTTCTCTCTGAACACATCATAAAAACAAAGAGCGAGAGAAGGGAGAAAACATTTTGCATGCTCAAATAAAATAAACAGGTTTTATTGCCCTGTGAGGAAGTTCCAGTGAGTTGAGCCACAGGAAAGTAGCTGGCAGTCACATCTGTGCATAACTGTCATTTTTCTGTCATGATCAGCTTTAATGGGTGCGTCTAAACTGTGCCGATTTGACAGACATCCAGGTAATCAGGTTTACCAGGTGGCTTCAAAGAAATGAGAGGACTTATTGCAAGTGCGGCTCGACGCTGACTTGCAATCACACATTTCAGCACATGCAGGCGGATGCACGAAAGCATATCTGTTTTCCACCAACATGGAACCATACTTTGACCTCTGTCTTTGGTTTAGAAAATGAAGTGATAGAACTCAGAGGACACTAATTATTTAAGGAGTCATGGTAAAATAACAATAAAGATATGTCTGATCATGGATGGATTACTGAATGGTACCAGGCACGCACTCAGGGGCCCAGTTGTTAGGGGCCTTCACCTGCAAAATGTCACTCAAATTAACATGTACAGATCAAGAAGAGACTGAACATGACCACAAAGAGATGCAAACAAACTGTAATTATACACAAAATAAATACAAAAAAAGAGGCAAAACAACCACAAATAGAAATTACCTCAAAGAGACAATTAACGACCAAACTCCCCCTGAAAATGATCCTAAAGATCCTAAATGACCTCAAAGAATCACAAAATGACTTCAGTGAGGAACAAATTACCTCAGAGAGACATAAAATTATCTCAACGACACCCAAAATTACCAGAAAAGACACAAATGTACCTCAAAGAGACCCAGAATTACCTCAAAGAAACACATAATAACCAAAAAAACATCAAAATAACCCTAAAGACACAAAATGACCTCAAAGAATCACAAAATGACTTCAGAGAGACATAAAAAGACCAAAAAAGACACAAATTTACCTCAAAGAGACCCAAAATGACCTCAAAGAAACATAATGACCAAAAAAACATCAAAATAACCCTAAAGACACTAAATGACCTCAAAGAATCACAAAATGACTTCAGAGAGACATAAAATGACCAAAAAAGACACAAATTTACCTCAAAGAGACCCAAAATGACCTCAAAGAAACACATAATGACAAAAAACAACAACAAAATAACCCTAAAGACACAAAATGTACTCAAAAAATCACAAAATGACGTCAAAGAGACACAAAATGACCAAAAAAGACACAAATTTACCTCAGAGACCCAAAATGACCTCAAAGAATCACAAAATGACCTTAGGAAGGAACAAAATTACTTCAGAGAGACATAAAATAATCTTAAAGAGTCACAAAAAATGTGTCTGATAATATACTTGTTTAATGTCATTTATGCATAAAAAGTGTCAAGTCCACTTGTAATAGTTATTTTCATGTGTTTCTCTTACAGGCTCTGGGCAGAGAGCACCACAGAAAACCTGTAGTAAGTACTAATTCAAGGTTTCACTATACATAGAGGAAGGTAAAACATTTTTAGCAACACTAGCGGCATGGCTCTGGCAATGTCAGCCTGTTGGTTGGTCACACTTTTTGGTTCGTTAGCACATTACTAGCATGCTAACATGCTAAAGTAAGATGATGAACATGGTAGCTAAACATTATAAACATCAGCATGTGTCATTATGAGCATGTTAGCGGTTAGCATGCTGACGTTAGCATTTAGCTCAAAGGACACCTGTGCCTAAGTACAGCCTCGCAGAGCCACTAGCATGACTGTAGCCTCTTTGTCCTGTCTTGACTGTAAATACGATAACTCACTTATTTTTGGTGTAAATACGAATTTTGATTATCAGCACATGTAATTGAACTGGTGACATTCTCTTATCAATAAATACATAACACTGTGCTGCTGAAAGCTTTTGCATTTGTGGTTCTGTCCAAAATAAAAATTTGTAACAATAAATTGTATGGTTTCATTTACATTTTGCCAGAGTTCACAAATCAAACACAATTTAGCCCCAATCCTGTGGCTACTGGGCTGAAAATCAGGAAGAGAAACGCTTTAAACAGTGACTGCATTAAACACATTAAATAAACATTATTGCTGACAGCTTTTTGGCACCTTACCCATGAACCAACCACATACTACTATTCAAATTATGATAGTGGGAAGGAGCCAGAGCCAATGACTATAAACGCGGCATGTATCTACGTACAGTATAAGCATTTAACATTCCTTATAGTGACTGGTGTCGGTGCAAGTAGAAGTTTGTCTAATGATAAGTAATAAGTAAATCTAATGGTCTGTATGATACCATTTTGTCTCCACAGCCACCAGCACCAGACGACCTGTCCATTGTGTGTTTCACCAGTGGAACCACAGGTAAACATTGTGTAAACAGTGTGTAAAGCATGTGTTATTTGTGTTCGGGGCTGAGTTATTCAGGAACATGAGCAATGCATCATACAGGGGCTAAGTGGCTGACAATGCTATCAGTATCATTTTACATTTAAAGCAAATTTAGATTTGGTTCATAAAGTATATGAAAATGCAGTATTTGGATGAAAATCTTTATTTTGTGCTTCTGTTAAAGTACTTCCCTGTGATGATCTGTGTCCATCCCCATGCCAAACATACCTTATTTGGCACCATGCCAAGCCACACAACATAGTATGCCCCAGTATAATTAGCTGACACCACACCTTTAACAAGGTTTCCCTCGCTGATGTCAGTCCGAGCAATGTTTTGGTGTTTTCGGCTTACTTCCTGCTGCACAGCGCTCACTGATCTGATCCTGCTGCCCTAAATTCTAGTCAAACAGTAATGTGCTCTCTGACTCATAATCAAATATAATCTTTGTTCTGTGTGTCGGTTATGTATTTTAAGTTATAACACATAGTTAAACAAGATTTTGTGAATACATATAACACTGCAGAGCTGCCGAGGTAACCAATAACACACTTATTCCGCATTGTTAGGTAAAGGTTGGACAGGACAACCTGCTGATGACACACATGTTCCTTTCATAACATTTATTTTGTATTGAGATTGCTGAGTTGAAAAGTCCAAGCGGAGACACCAATCAAGTCATTTACTGATAACATTGTGTGTTGGCTGCGACATCAGTCACTTCCCTCTGCTTCCTAGCTGTTGATCCCATGTGACTCAGTGGACACCGGGTACACTGACACTATTTGGTTAAGGCAGTTTGCCAGCTCAAACTGGGACCACCCTGGGATCACCCACGCCAAAGATAAAAGCTCCCGTGACGCTGTTGTGTGCAAACGTTTGATTGATACTAATAAAACTAAGCGTATGCAAACACTGTAAATGCTTTAAGCGTGTGCATTTTCTCAAGGTTTGGATCTCATGATAAAGACAAGAGTTTGGAGGGAATGTCAAAGAACTTCATTTGTATAATACATTAAATGCAGTGTACGGTCATTTCTGTGTAATACATTTTGATTTTCTTTGTCAAGAAAAACATAAAACAAAAGTAAACCACATTAAAATGCACATTTACAACAGGGGAGCTCTCTGATGGCTGAGATTTTGAGGTGAAGCAAACACTCTACTGGAGGGGGAGACAAGATGACAGGCATTTACTGTAAATGACTCCAGCTTCTTCACAGCAGCAGAGTGAACTTGCGCCCTCTTTTCATTATATAAATGTCCACTCCGGATTCCCCAGCATGCCAGGAATACACATTAGAGTGAATGAAGAAGTGCCGCTTGTTTTTCGGGAGGTCTTATCCTACAACCATCAGACCAGAGCAAATGCCAGTTCATGTCAGGACGCACTGGTGTCAGTTTACATATGACACCAGCCACAGCTCTGTGAGACTCTGAAAATGCTGACACCTGCTGGCTTTAAGTAAGGCATGTAGCCACTCCAACATAGAGTTAAATTTCCACACACCTCTCTCCATTTCTTGAGAATTCCCTTCGTCTTTATTGCGACATCTATTCAGCTCTGAGCTTAAAACAACATTGTTCACAGCTGCGGTAGTCAGATGATGTGTCTGGAAAGAGGAACGTTTTGTTGAAGAGTCATTGCTTCATAGACTGTGTGTGTATAGAAAAGACTGAGCAATGCAGTTACATTACAGCAAGTGGGAACAAATCTGTTAATTTTAGGCTGCTGTAGGAATTGCCAAACACTTGAGAAAGACATGATTAAGGGATTTCCTTCTTCATGGGAAAAGAGCTTTTTTTAAATTGTGACATTGTGACATTTCTTTTGATTTCTAAATTTTCACCTGAAGTAATGGTGGCACATGGCTTCAAAACACAGTCTGGTAATTCAAGTAAACATTTATTTGACTGTGTATTTAAAGATTTTAGAGGCAAACAATCAATATTCCTAAATTTTGATACTTTACAGGCATGGATGGATTACTCAACAGGCCTATCGGGCACAGGCCCAGTGGCCCAAAGTTTCAGGGCCCCCCCAGCCGTCGTCTGCAAAGTGTTACTGAAATTACCGACCAGGAAGAGACTCAAAAGTACCACAAGGAGGCAAAGAAAGATCACAAAGAGATGCAAAGACACACAGAACAACCAAAAAAGACACAAAACGACCTCAAAGACCTCCACCCGAGGGGCCCATTGTCTCATAATCCACCCATGTGAATAGGATTAAATTAGTAATTCATTTTGGCAATAATAATTTAGCAGTCTTTACAACAGATAGACAACACATATACACATTATGTACAGTATGTGTGCACAGCTGGACCACACCTGCTGTTGGCCCTCAGTGCAGGTTTTAAAGTGTGCAAATAAAAGACAGAATTAAAGAGGGTGAAACAATTTCAAGAGGTCATGTCTCATTTTGGAAAGCTGATCTACTGAATTGAATTATATTCTAAATTTTGCTCCCCCACTGCAGTTGACAGCCTACAGCCTACAGTATGTCTCTGTGTTGAGCAGATGTGTAAATATAGACAGCGCAGGCCGTAGACGGGGTTGACACGGGCTTTGTGAAAGATTCGCAAACTACACCTGTGTTCAAAGAAGAACTCATGTTAAATTAAAAATGGTACCATTTGTAACAGGCTGTATGACCTCAAAAATATAAACCCACCTCTGTCATGATTGCACACATCGTGCACCTGATCCATATAGGTTGGACCACACCATTTCACATATCTGCGATGCATGTAAATGCATATAACTTGTATTGTCAGTGTTATAAGTTCATAAATAAACTGTTGTATTTAATCTAATTGAAGGGTTAACCATAGACTTTTTCATGGGCCCGCCCTTGGCCTTGGGCCGGGGTAGTCTGTACCCCGTGACCCCCCCGATGGCGTGCCTGCTTATTGATATTTTTGTCATATACAGGTATGCAATGATGGTTGTTGGGTGCATGTTTATGTTGCCTAGTGTCAATTCTCTGTTTGATCAAACATAAAAGTGGCAGTAAGAAAGGACAAGAGAGAAACAAACAGGAGGAAGAGGTCGCAAAAGTCCCTAAATTAGATTCCTGTCACTTATTTAAAAACAGTTGCAGTGGTGTGTGTGTGCGCGCGCCTTATCACTGGGGCCCATGCTAACCACCTTCCGCTGCTGACTTTTAGTATCACACCTGATTGTATACTACTTAACAGCATGTAAAGACAAATCATTCCCAGGTTCCAAGAATAATATTCAAAGGAATTTCTGTAGAACCGAGGTTTGCTATTCCTTGTCTGATTCCCTGCATGACCTCACCATGTTGAGGGCAATGTCACTTCATTGTGTGTGTGTGTGTGTTTTCTGTCTGCTTAAACAGGAAACCCAAAAGGAGTCATGCTCACCCATGGGAATGTGGTGGCAGATTTCTCCGGCTTCCTCAAAGTAACAGATGTGAGTGACATTGTCTTCTATTGTCCCTTTCCTGGGAAATCTTTTAAAGCAGTCCCCCAGACATCACTCAGTCAGTGGAGATGATTTCATCAAGTTATTCATCAGTCTAGTTTTATCGTGTTTTTACTTACCCTGCAGCTTCTAGTTTTCATAAAGTGTTTGTGTTGCAAAATAATTTTAAGGTCATCTGATTCTTTCCTGTTTCTGTCTCCTGTAGAAAGTTATCTTTCCCAACCAAGATGATTGCCTCATTTCCTTCCTGCCACTGGCTCACATGTTCGAGAGGCTCATCGAGGTAACTGGGCTGAGCTTAGGTCCTTAACTACAGGAATAAAGCAGTTATGTGTTAGGATGTGAGGAGTGTGGCGGGGGCAGAGATCGGATGTGACTTTGAAGGTGGGCGTTAATTTGAGATTGTTTAGTGAGTGGGAGGGAGAGAGAGTGGGAGGCAGGGAGGGAGGGAGAGAGAAAGGGAGGGAGGGAGGGAGAGGCTCTGTGCTCATTTTCCCTCTCCTTTCCTTAAGTTTCGTTTTCCAGCTCTGCCGATGAATGCCACTGGTGTGTGTGTTGCATCATTTCTAGCTGACAGAAGCACACACACTCACTCTTCTATGCACACTGTTATCAGATAACATATCTACATACACTGCAGGAACCCATTTACTGTAACAGCTGAGTTTACCTGCAGCTGATCAGATTTATTTTCTTCTGTACCTCCGGCTATATTTTTTAACCAAAACTGGAATATTTAAGGGTGTTCTTGCTGTCCTCCAGTTTTTGGTGGATCATTTGGACTGAGGGGCACAGTAGTGAGAGCGTCTGTCTTTACAGTGCCTGAATTTTACAAAAAGTCCACTGTTCAGCTGTGGAAGACAACTTTTCTTTTCTTTTCTTTTTTTTAAGTTTCAGTTTTAGTCAGAAAGCAAAGCTGTACGTAATTCCATGTATCATCCAGGACAGCTGCCAAAGGGATATTTCCAGTTTCCAAACAAAACTATGAAGACCTACAGGATGACAAAATATGCCTTTGTTGGTGGATTTTCCCCGTCTTCCCACCCTGGCGAGGTCAATGGTTCCTGTGGGACAGAAGAAATCACACACACATGCGCAGTGACATCCACATCAAACACAGAAATAATCAGTGAAGGTTACATCAGATTATTTAAGGGACCCTTGGGGTTTGTGTCTGCTGCTTAGTCACCTGTCCTGTCTCTTACATTAATATCCCATCACGTAAAAGTACACAGGAGCCATCCGCTGGGCCGTTAGCAGCCCTGTGGTGCACCCATTCATGCTTTTCCTGGGGTTTTTTGTTGGTATCATCATAGCCAGATGCATTTGTAGTTTGATCAGCTTGGAGTTGCAGCCATTTTAATTTGCCCTGCTGAGAACAAATGAAGAGCACGTTTTCAAAAATGCTCTAAGACAGGAAAGTGTGTTCCTTGGTGTAACAGAACTGTTTATATGAAGTCAGACACATACCAGTAGCTGTGGTAGCTTAATCCACTGCGTTACACGCCAGCTGTTTCTAGGTTGTGCGCAAATGTTGACAGCAAATTGAACCGTTACCCTCCAGGCCTCACACAGAGTGACAGTAAGTGGAGGTTGTTCACTGTTAAGCCAAAATCTGTCAGTCGAAGTCTGTGTGCTTGCTTAGACTGCTTTTCATTGCTGTTTTTTTGCTGTTACATTAAATGTGATACCAAACATTAAACAACTGGAGGAATTTGTGCTGGGATGCATTTTTGTCTGTTTAAATGAGTCCTGCCAGACCTTTTTAATACTAAATTTTGAGTATTGTTATTTAATTAAGTGGATCATCAAGTATACATATGTGTGCATCTTCTCACGTGGTTGTCATGTGCCAGTTGTATATTAGGCAGCCAATCATGTTACATCAGGTTGAACGAGCCTAGTTTGTTTGCCTGCAGGGTGCAGGCAGTTTGTCAGAGCCGTGGGACTCAGACACAGGAAACCACCTAACTTCCCCAGAAAGCAGAGCATCAGATCACACCACTGAAGCAAGCTCAAGAGTCTCACACACACGCACACCACCTCTCCATTTCTGACACCAGCGATGTCTCAATGAAAGGCAAAAAAAAAAAAAAAAAGCGGTCAGACACTCAGCTTCGTTGTGTCCTCAGACGGGAACAAGGTCACATACAGTGCGTGTTTCACAGCCACTTGACAACAAAAGGATGTGCACTGAGTTACGTCCATATTCAGTCTGACACAATCTGTACGTGTGTGTTTTGTATTTGCTTACTTGCACTTGTGGGTTTGTACATCAATCCCCAACAGTTCAAGTTGCAGCAAAATGTTCACCCTGCACATCGTTTTTATTAATCTCTGATTCATTAGATGTTGATTTGAGTCAGAGTTGTAATCAGCAGCACCACTCATATTTCTTCCCCCCCAGAGGTAGCTGTACTTAACTGAGTAATTTTATTTTAAGCCACATTCTTTTTACTTCAAGCTGAAGTTATTAGGTTAGATTAAGACTTTACTTTGATAAAAAGACGGTACTGTATTAGATTTTGACCATGTACAAAAAAAATGGTTGAAACATCATTTGCAAACAAGTAAGGTTCCTGTTTTTGTTCAGTGAGATGAGATCTGAAAGCGTTGGAGTGTGTGTATCACTGATGACTGATACACACTGGTATTTCACTTGAGAGCCCAACAAGTGCTTGTAAGTTTATCAGTAATTTACCTGTTTGTGATCTCTTATCCAGTGTAGCACAGTTACTAGTGTGGTGTTAATATGGCTGCTTAGGTTTGACCTCCAGTTCCTCCAGTCAACAGGTCTCTGGGCAAGATACTGAACCTCAAATGATTGCTGTTGGTGTGCATGTGAATGCTTACCTGATGAGCAGGTAGCACTCAGTATGGTAACTTATTTTGTGTAGCACTTTTCATGAAGGCAACACAGCTCAAAGTGCTTTATATTAAAAAGAATAAAGAGAATGTGCTTAGCATTTGCAGAGAAAGCAATCCATTAAAAGATTAACTAATAAACAGGGACATGTAAAGCCGTAAAAATGTCATCTATAAACAACAAGTAGGACTCTATGTCAGGGAGAAGCATTAAGCTCACAATCTGTGTCTCTGTTTCTGCAGTCTGTGGTGTACTGCCATGGAGGACGGATCGGGTTTTATCAGGGTGACATCCGTCTCCTCCCAGACGACATGAAGGCCCTGCGGCCGACCATTTTCCCTGTGGTGCCTCGACTGCTCAACCGCATGTACGACAAGGTGAGACGAACGGACAAAGAAAAGGCTTTTTAAAGAAACTGCTGTTTGCTTCTCCCGCTGGCGATGAAGCAATTTAGCTTTGTGAGTTCATTGTGAGTGTCTGCTGTGAAAATGGGTATCATCTGGGAATCTGACACCTGCTCTGACACAAGTTTGTGGTTTGTAAATCAAATGAAATTGGTTGCCGCTTGCCATCCAGTTCTGTAGCTGCGGTTAAGGGATAAAATGATGTGTTGGTTTTCAAACATGAGTAATGCATTTGAAGTTTCTTTAGAAATGCCTGTTGTGTAACAAAAAACCTCTAAGTTGCAAGATGGTGACTTGTGACAGTGAATGATGTAAGAGGAGGGATGCGAGGGTCTTCCCCAAACCAAAAATAGAATGTATCTTGTCTTTGTCTCTTCCGCAGATCTTCAGCCAGGCTAACACCCCGTTGAAGCGCTGGCTGCTTAACTTCGCTGCCAAGAGAAAAGGTGCTGAAGTCAGCAGCGGGATCATTCGCAGCGACAGCTTGTGGGACAAAATCTTCTTTAGTAAGATTCAGGTAAATAGCGTTTCCCTCTGCCAGAAGTCAATGCGCCACTGTGGACTTCTGTTACACAAGCCTGTCATATCCTGCAACATCACTATCACAACGTATTGTATATACTCCTTAACAGGGGCGATTCTAGGATCAGAGGTTTAGGGGTGCTGAGCACCCAGAGAGCTGCCCAGCCAGGCAAGATAAATTTTACTGTTTTGTACATTTTAACTCAATTTCATTCCCACATTTGTGAAAGAAAAACACTTTTTGGGAAAGTCTGCAACTAAACCATCAAATCTGATAAAGGTTATTTAAATGCTGAGCCACAGCAAAAGAGGAATGGATTGGAATCATAAAAGAAACATATCGTAACCCTAATTTCTGGGGGAAGACAACTCATTTTAATACAGCAGCTCCTCAACATACACATAAACAGTATGTATGTTTCTGGAGTAAACCAGCCTCCTATAGTGAGTCCCAAAAATACCAAAAATGGACCTTGGACTTATTTTTTGGACTTTAATTTGAAATGCAATGCACAACATGTAACATTAACACATTAACAGTAATTGACTTTTTCAATGTTTGTCTCTGCATTATTATATAATACAAATACATAAATAAAAATACACTTCAAAAAAGAAAAGTGCTTGAAATCTACAAGATTATAATAATATATACACATAATAGGAGTTATAATGTTAATGGGCATCCAGTCAGTTAGCTAGTCAGTAGCACCTTGGCTTTAATATTAACACATGCACATGACACAACAGCTAGCTTCTCTCATTAAAATTCAAACAGAGGACAATGGTACTGACCACCTGGAACGTTTCCTAGCTAGAAAAAACGTCCGCTAACTCCTACCTGACAACATAAACAGTGACCTACGATTAAATGCAGCAAAAATGAGGACTGGTAATGATAATAATGTGTTGGTATTGAGTGGTAGAAGTTAAGAAATGTGCCACATATCCTGGTTTAAGCCAGATACTTACACCACTACTGCACATGGAAGGCAGCGCATTGCTCTGTGCAGATAGAGCGCTCAGAGCCGAGTCGGGGAAAGGTGGGAGGGATGGGGTGGACACTTTTCTAGCTTGTTAAAAAGGGACATACAGTAAAAAAAAATAAATTAAAAAAAATCTCTCAAATTTTAGGGGTGCTGGGATTCAATTTAGGGGTGCTCCAGCACCCCCACAAATGGGCTAGAAACGCCTATGCTCCTTAAGGCTCAGTGCAGTTTGGAAGTTAATTATAATTAAGGTGCACAGTTAAAGTCAAAGCCAGATTTCTGACTGTTACTGATGTCATTAGTTTCTATGCCTTTATAATTGCGTGTAGGCATCTCACTACTGCAATCCATGCATTTCTATCTGTCTGGCCTAAACCCTGTTGGCACAAGTTTATGTATACCTGCTTGATTCTCACTGGCTGCGTCATTTTTGTGTCAACAAGGATCTTTGTTCATCCACATTCTTTCGTTAAACCTTTTTTAAACCCTGAGAAATCATTAATGGCATGCCCTCATTTATAATGATGTAGAGAGTACAGTTTAAACAAAATGACACACACACAGAAATTAATTACGGAGGAAACAAAGAAGTAAACAATGACAACACTGAAGAGGGAAGTAGTTTGTCATCATGATTTTATATTGACCAATAGAAACAACTGTATTAAGTTTTAACGTGTGTTGTAATTTGTTCCAGATGTGTGCAACTCCAGAAATAAAAGCAGTTTTCCCAGTTTCAGTGCTTGCACATGAGATTTAAAGCATTAGCCAATCACTTGAGCAAGTGAAGAAGTAATGTATGACGGCATGTTGCCTTTTAGGGCTTTAAAAATATCTAAAAACCAATGCCTTATCATGTCCAACCACAAAACTCTCATGTAAAGTACCCAAAACAATTCAGATAATAGCAGATAATCATTTGTTTATTTTGGACTCCATCACCCACAGTCAGAAGTGGAATGATTTCAGGGCATAATCCAATATAAACAATGAGTTCCTGGACCTTTTTTTAAATTTTTTATTATGCATTTTTTAAGAAAATAAAGATAATGTGTTTCCTCTCTGAACAGGCCAGCCTCGGAGGAAGACTGAGGATGATTATAACAGGAGCGGCTCCCACCTCGCCTTCTGTCCTGGGATTTCTCAGAGCAGCTCTGGGATGCCAGGTCAGACACACACACACACACACACACACACACACACACTCAAACCCACACTTGTGTTTGCACTTTGTACTGTGAGCAACCTGATTCACATAACAGATTATTGAAACCTGAACCTTAACCATCACAGCTACATGCCTGGTACCTGGAGGGGGGACTATATGAGTAACACACTGATCAGGAGCAGATGGGACCTTCGTTTTATACCCCCGCCCACTGAGGCCTGAGCTGCATCCTTTTAATGTCTAGTTAAAATTCCTTTAAGGCTGTTTTATAGTAAGAGGAGTTTTATATTACCTGTGCCCCACAGGCTACACCGTGGGATGTACATACTATACGCACCAAAACACGTACACAGTGACACATATGAATACAATATGTGGGTGTCCCTCTCCCAACCCTCTCAACATCCCCTGTGTCTGTGTGTAGGTGTACGAGGCGTACGGCCAGACAGAGTGCACAGCTGGCTGCACCTTCACCACACCTGGAGACTGGACCCCAGGTGAGCGGCAGCGTTTATGCAACAGGCCCAGAAAAGGAAGACAGATCCTGATCTCTGCAGGAGTCACTGACCCTGTTTACTCTACCAGAGGCTCAGTTCAAAGGTCTAAAAGAGACGTGGCTGAGTCATGACTGTAAGAAATAAACAGCTTCCATGCGGTGATACTGTTTAATCAGGGTCACTGTGTATGTAAACATGATAAGGGAACGGCTGCTCCCTGAATCCGCTGATATGAGTTTAGAATTATTACTCTGAACTCTGAAATCTGAACGGCACTGCGGGGTCAAAGCCGCTGAGATAATGACGTAACCTCTCAGATGCTCGGACCTTGTCAGCTCCACTCCCAGTTGGCGCTTGATAGATGACACAGGGTGGAAAAGAAGCAGGGCGAAAGTGAGGGGGCGGCTGTTGTATACAGTAGATCAAGGAGGGGAAAATAGGAGAGGCGCGGAAGTGAATTACAGACACAGAAGATAGAGCAATTAGGCCACATTTTTAACATAACTGCTGCTTAGGTGATTGCCAACATCAACAAGTGGGTATAAAAGACAAGTAGCTGTCATAACCAAGTGAATGTTATACAGACTTAAAGCTGCTTATAAATGTGCCTGTGTTATAAATAGCTGCCTGATTAAGTCATTAAATCATAGATTTTCAGCTAGCGAAGGCAATTAAATCTGTCTTTTGAAGATTTATTCTACACATATATAGTAGTAGTAAGCCTAAATATAAATACCTAAAGCCTTCTTTGGGCAGTCTAAGCAAAAGCACACATAATGTAGAGATGCAGAGATATTAATTATAAGGTCTTGTCTTTATATGGAATATAAAAATTCATATGGAAGATTTTGAGCATTCTTGGAGTTTCCCTTGTTATGTGTCAAACAGCTATAAATCAGTTAACAAAGGAAATGTTGTTGGAGTTGGAGCCAGCTGGCATCATGAGAACTTTAGCTTTCCAAAATGGCGCCCTATTCATGGAAATGAATGAACGTTGATTACCCAGCAGCCTTTTTTTCCCCGGGCCTTTCCACTCTTATATCCCAAAACGCGCACCTTTCAGTTGTTTTTATTATTTAACTGCCTGCACACACAGATACAAAGAATATGAATGAGATAACACTACATCAAAATCACAGTGCTGTTCCCGGGAGCCACGTGAACCTGCCATCACCTGTTCAGTTACATTTGTTTACTCTGTGTGGGCAGAGCTTTAGGGACACTGCTTTTGTATAAAGTAGGCTCAGTTGGTAAACCACAGTGAGCACTCGTATTAAATTCACTAAATAAATACCTGAAGGTGATGAGTTGGGAGCTTCAGACATTTTATTTGACGACAATTTATCCTGTGCGTAAGAGTTTTTGTTAGCTTTAGAATTTCTAGTATTTGAGTACTACTTGTAGTGTTATTATTGTCTTGTTTGTCCTTTAAATGTAGCATGTATGTAGGTAGTGGTAAGGTATTGTGTGAGTCAACTCACTGGCTTGTGTTTATTGTCTTTATAAAACCTGGGGGCTTTAGTTTGGATGAGTCAAGACAGTATGACTCTGCAGTGAAATAAATAACAGCTTTAGTGAAAAAAAAGGAAGTACATTTTTTCCTCAGTTGTATTTTTAAGCAGAATTACTGTGGAAAATACCCAGTCATGACCTTTGACTTTCATAGCATAAAGCTGTCACTGCAGTTTGGAAGACAGTGTGATCTTTATCAACCCAATCTCTCTGAACAAACACTTACATTTATGTTTGTCCTAATTCATAAATGAATAAACAAATAATATGTACCAACTTGTGCAGTCAGAAACATCCATTAAACAATAAAAGAGTAGTTTCAAATCCTACTCAAGCACATATACTGTTCATTTACTACTGTTTGACTGTAGCAGAAGAAAACCTACTGCAGTAAAAATCTGTGTATGTAAAAACTCCCCATATCAAGTATACTATCAGATGCCTCCACCCTTTAATTCCATGCTAGCCCTATTCTATATCATCTACATGTGTTTTTAGACTTAAGATGGCTGAAACAAACAGAGATAAATGGCATGTTTGTATCACTGTAATCAGCCAGAGCCATGTGCCTCAGCCTGGCCACCGTGAGATAACGCTGTGTTGACTCGCATCAACATGAAGTCTAACATCGCCCCCTGCTGCCCAGATCTGATACTGCATGAGAGCTTTGTATTTATTCCTCCTTTCTTTTAAATTTCATTTAGTGGACAATTAGATGGACATTTAGTCTGAAATAATTTTAATGATTGTTACCAAAAATATGAACATTATGTGAACTTACTTGTTATGAGAAGTGCGATGTATAACTACTGAAGGTTGTCAGTGTTAGCAGTGACAAAGGCATGTGTGTGAGTTGAGACAAATAGGGGAAATAGAATACAAATTATATTAATTATTTTGCTTGCTCTGACCCTGTGAATAGGTCACGTCGGGGCTCCGCTGCCATGTAACCTCATCAAACTGGTGGATGTTCCTGAGAAGAACTACTTTGCCTCTAAGGGAGAGGGAGAGGTAAGTCACATGATTTATTTTATTTTGATTTCATTTCTGTTCATGCACTTATTCTTTTCCTTTATTTAAAGTATTTTAAAATGTTTAGACAAAACATAAACAACATAAACACTGCATGGGGCTACACGGGAAAGTGTCATTGTGCAGACATTCATCTTGAAGCTGTGTCAATTTCTTTGGGAAAAAAAACAGTCCACTTCTCCCATTTGCTGGGGAATATTGCTCCACTAGACCTTAGGGAAAAAGTCATCTTTTCCATTTGAAAGATTTCCCTGATTATGTCCATCCATTTTTTAAAGCTTGGAGGTTCAGATTACTGGCAATTTTACACAGGTACCAATTTTTTCCATCAATTACATCTTTCCTTATTGCACCAAAAAAAAGTGGACGTGATCGGCATTCATGTGTCCGCACTGTCTCCAGCACTGCTGTTGTGACTGGGATAGTTTACTCTTAATGTGAGGTGTGGCGGAGACACAGATCAGAGTTTTCCAGCCAAACTCTGCCGTGTTTTCCGCATTGACTGCCAATCCTCTTGTGATATTTCTATCTTAACTTTAATATTCTCAGTATTGTTCCCTTTCTGCTTCTGTATGCCCTGATATAATTTTATTTTAATTTATTAATTTATGAGCTGCTGGACAGTTGAATTTCCCTTCAGGGATAAATAAAGTTCTTTCTATTTTGTTATATTCTATGATTAAAAAAAGAAAAGAAAAATATGCCCATGAACACATACAGTATGTCTCTATGTTCATCGTGATTTCCACATCAGAGAAGTAACAGTAAGCTCATTTAACATTTTACAACGCAGCTTTGACTTAAATATCTTAAAAGGCCAAGGCACAGAAACAAAGCCCAGATATGAGGTGTGTAAAACAGCAAGATTTAAAAATTATTACTTGAGTGGAGAGATTTTTTTTTTATCTGGGACTGAACATGGGGTGCAAATAATGAAGAAAATAACAGCATCATAAAATGAAAAACATCATAAGAACAAAAAGGCACTGACTTTTAAAACACTGTGTTGTGTATCATATATTTCACCTCTAACCTCGACCCTTTTCCACCCATCTAGGTTTGTGTGAAGGGACCAAACGTGTTTAAGGGCTACCTCAAAGACCCAGAGAGGACGGCAGAGACGCTGGACCCAGACGGCTGGCTTCACACCGGAGACATCGGCAAATGGTTACCTGTATGTACATACAGCTCTCATCAAGCTCCATTATTTAGGCATAATAATGAATTATTTTATACAACACAGGATTTGCTTTACATAATGCATTGTTTTTACATGAGCACCTTTCACGCACGTTCATCCTGCTTCCTCCTCTTGTCATTGATCCAACCTCTCCTCTCCTGCAGAATGGCACACTGAAGATCATTGACAGGAAGAAGCACATCTTCAAGTTGGCACAGGGCGAGTACATCTCTCCTGAGAAGATCGAGAACATCTACATCAGGAGTGAGCCTGTGGCACAGCTCTATGTTCATGGAGACAGCCTGCAGGTACAAACACGGACGACATATTAATGTCCTATACACTTTAATTAATCTAATTTTCAAATGGAAGTAGTGGCTCCTGACACCATGAGAGTATGTCTGAGTTAGTTCACAATCCGACTTATTTTCTTTTATGTTTGTGTTTGCTCTCAGTCCTGTTTGGTAGGAATTGTGGTTCCTGACCCTGAAGTCATGCCTGAATGGGCCAGGAAAAAAGGCATAATTGGCACCTACAAGGACCTTTGTAAAAACACGGTAGGTGGCACGCAGCTCAAGCACTTCAAAGTGCCGTTAAAAATAAGAGCTGAAAGCAACGAGGAACTACGGAAAACAACTCTCTCCTTTTGTCAACAGGAATTGAAAAAGGCAGTGCTTGAAGATTTGGTGCGTCTGGGCAAGGCCAGTGGCCTCCATTCTTTTGAACAGGTCGGTGGGCCGATATATGTTTGGGTCTGAGGCAAAAGCAGCAAATATTTGGTCTGCTTTTTGCTGTAGCTGTATTTTTCTTAATATTTTTAGAGAACATGTAAAACTAGAATGGCAGTTGGAGAGCGCAGACCTATCCGACAACCTATCTGGTGGTGTTAATGAAAGTGAAAAAAAAATTGTGTGCCCTGTAATTTGGATCTGGTCCAAAATTTATGGATTCTTCCACTAGATTTCATGAAAATTTGGGCCTGTAATGTTTTTCCATAATCCTGCTGACAAATAAACAAACCGAACCAAGAACTGAACCTCCTTGGCGGTGGTAATAACCTTGGTCTCAAAGCTACAGCACAAATTGCTCCAGTTGAGCCTCTCGGTAAAATAATAATGAGTAGTGAATCATTTATATTGTATTTTTGGCAAATGGGCTCTCATTATATTAAAAATAAATCAAGGTAAAATCAGCCGAATAAAAGAGAGAGTTACATAGGTGCTTGTTTCCTTAGCAGAGAAATGCTAAGACTTGTGTCATCTGTAGTAACATCACAGTAATGTGTACCTTTTATTCTTTAAGTTATATCAGCTAAGAAGCTTGGTGGAGACTCTCAGGAACCTTGGTGTTCATCAACATCTTCTCCAATCTGTCCCATTTTCCTTTCAAAGGTGAAGAACATCTACATCCACAACGAGATGTTCTCTATTGTAAACGGCCTCCTGACTCCGACGCTAAAGGCTAAGAGACCGGAGCTGAGGGAGTTCTTCAAGGAGAAGATCGACCGCCTATACAGCAGCATCTCCATGTGAAGGCCGGCAGACCTCATTTTCCTTCAAACATCTTTGATCTGCTTTGACCATTGACCTGCAGTGGGACAAAGTTGTGACACCTTAGACTTAACGTGCTTTGGGAAAGCAAGAAGCCAAACCTGTCCCTCCTGTGGAAGATTTAAAATGCCTGAATGAAAACAAATCAAAGAAATAAAGTGAAATACAATAACTACATACACCCGAAAGCATATGTTAAAAGAATTTCTGTTATCATTATTATTATCATGGTAGTGAATTTTTCATGCTGCATAAAAACAAATCAGTACATTGCAGTGTTGCTCAGCAGAGGGCAGTATAAACCTGCCGACACTTAAAACAAAGTGCTGTTACTAGTTGACATGAGGGGAGGTCCAACAGAGCTGTTTCTTTTTTGAAATGGAAACAGAATGTATATGACTAAATTGTATTTCACTTTGTTTCTTTGATTTGTTATCTTCTTATTTCATTTTAAATTTCCCAGACATTGCTACGTGCTACCCACCTATACAAACCATCAAACGCTCTGTCCCTCGCAGCAGAAAATCATCAGCACATTTATGTTGAGCAATCCACTCCTACTTCCCTTCTGTCCGCTTCTCCCCTCTTCTCCATCAGTTTAAACCCCCCACCAGCCAAACACAACCTAACTCCACAGTCGTACGACAGCAAGTGTGATGTCTTTGTGTGTAGTGTAGCTCAAGGAGATGTCTTGCTGATACCTTGTGGGAAAGTAATGGACTTCATCTTCAGTGGAAAACAGATTTTCCTTTCATCGAACAAGCTGCTGACAGCAGTGCCACCGAGCAGGGCCTGACAAAGATTATACTCTCAGACATTGTGCAATTTGACCAAAACCTCACCCTGATGTTAGAGGTCAGAATGAAGGTAGAGAGAGTAGCAGCTCCTGCCTTACAAATCATTGCTGTCTGCGATTCTCCATGTAGAGCATCTTGATGTCTTTAGCCACATGCAAATCACAGTTCATGTCATGTATCCACACATTCAGTAAGTCACCTCTACATGGACGCGATCGGCAGTTTAGCATGCATGCTCCTTGTTTACGTGAAGGACTGGCCCACTGTAACAACCATCAATGTTCACGCTCTACAGTCAGTTCTATCACAGCTTTCTCTACATCCATCCTTGCACAAATAGTATGTCAGGTAAAAGACTTCAAAAAAAAAAAAAAGAGATGATGCAAAACCAGGGCTCAGGGCAATGCATGCAGTTTGCCCTGCAATGCTGGCACCGTTAGCATTTGACTTGAAAACGATGAGTATTTCTTTGTGGCCATTACTAGCAGGTTGTATGCAGCTGCCACTGCTGCTAGTGCAAGGCTTTGTAATGTAGGCAGAGCTGATCAGTTCCACTCACTGGAGGAAAATAGGACCACCATTGACTTTTAAACAAGATAATACTTTTTATTTGGAGGGTTTACTCATAGAAGTAATGTATAGGCTTTTTAAGTTGATTACCGTCCCAAAGCATAAACAATGTGGATGTACATAAATGAGGACAGCTAGATGTAAGCATATTTATTAAATCAATGGTTTGAATGGATTTTTTTTCTCTCTTTTTGCGTGTAGTGAGATGAATTGTACTTATTTATTTATCTATTCTGCTGTAAAATGGAATCAGCACCATATCCTTGTAATGATTGAGTGCAGCAATAGGGATGAGGGTGGTTGGGGAATAGGACAAGGGTGATGAAATAAAAGATATTCTGGAATGATTTTAAAATAGTGTCTTGTTTCTGTTTTCTTTCATGGTGTTTTCAATACTGCTATTTGCATACAGGTTTTATTTTGAAAGGTTTTCCTGAAAATACAGGCTACTGTTTAGAGGCTGGCACTAATTTGACTCCATTACAAGTCAAAGTACTGCATTTAATGTCATCTCTGAGTATAAGTATGAAAGTATTATCAGCTAACTGTACTTGAAATATCAGAAGTAAAAGCACTCTATAATAAAATGACATACATATTCTTGCATTTTAAATCATTAGATTGTTAATACTGGTGCATAAGTAGCATTACAGGTGGGTACACTTAGGGTGTTTAGTCCAGTGGTTCCTAACATGGGGATTAAAGGCTCACAAAATAAATCTGACTGAAATGAGAGAGGACAAAAGAAGACAGTTTTTGTTTTTATATACTGTAACATTCTCTAATCTTTGCTCTTTTGTGAAATGTTTTTAACTCTTATGCTTCAAAACAACCATGCTACATAAAAGAAACCATTTGAGAAGTTTAGAGAGAGAAATAAGTCTTACAAGGAACTTCAAACGACAAGAAGCTTTTTGGTATTGGGCCACCTAGTAAAAAGATTGGGAACAACTCGTGTAACCATACCATATCATACCAATTTATTTATATAGCATATTTAAAACAACAGAGCTGAGACCAAAGTGCTTTACAAGTAAAAGAAAAAAACAGGTAACAACGCACAATCACAACTCATAAATAAGAAACATACACAGCGTCACATGAAGAACACCAATCACTCAGGCTGTGTTTGAAAAAGCCAAAGAATAAAAATGTGTCTTGAGGCATGATTTAAACACCTGCAGAGTGGGGGCTTGCCTAACATGCAGAGGCAGCTCGTTCCAAGTATTGGAGCTGCCACTGCGAAAGCTCAATTTCCCCTGAGCTTCAGCCTGGATTTAGGGACAGCTAGGAGAAGCTGATCGGAGGACCTGAGGGACCTTAGAGGGACATAGGGTTCCAGCAGGTCGAAGTGGTAGATGGGTGCCAAGCCGTTAAGGCACCTGAAGGCAAACAGCAGAATTTTGAAATCAATCCTATAGCGCACAAGCAGTGTAAGCTATGTATTGTAATTTATTATATGTTTTTATGTGAAGGGTTATTTTGAAAAACAGCTCAAGCTGTCAAATACATGCAGTGGAGTAAAATATGCAATATTTCCTTCTGGAGTAGAAATATGAAGAAACATAAAATGGAAATACTCAAGTAAAAGACAGGGACTGGTTTTAACAGCACCACTTTCACCAAGACCGGATGACCTATGACCCCTTTCTTCCTGACCTTGCATGTGAAATTTCATTGCTGCGTAGGTAGGTTTTACAGCCAAATTACTGATTTTCAAGCAGGAAAGTAAACTAAGTTTAGTATACTTTCTGGACCCAATCTATATTTTGATCAGTACTGATACTGTTGAAATTAGAATTATGTATATTAGATTAGAGAGCAGTCTCTTAGTTAAAATATGAGGCATTTCATCTTTGATCATTTCAAACCACCATGCTGCTACAGCTAGCTAAACACTGGCTGACAGGGCAGGGATGGTTGTGACTCATTTTATTAAAGTGTTACAATGACAACTAAAAACATTTTCTCCATTTATCTTACTCCTCTTCTCAGCATGACACAGTAGGTGGTGGAAATATAACCCGATAGGGGTGTGCTTGAGGCAGGGAAAGACAGTAAGGTCTGTCCCCAAATAATACTCTATCTGCTGTGTGGCATTGAGAAGATGCTGCAAAAAATGAATAGAAATAAATAAATAAATACAAAACATCAACGACAGATGATCAGTTGCAGCTGCCCTGTGTTCACAGCAGTCATAAAGTTTTCAGTCTGTTTGTATTTTATAGGCTATTTATGTGTATTTTTTGTAACTGTAATTTTTAATTCTTCACTCTTATTGTTACAGCTTACCTCAGTAATGGGGTAAGCTGTAACAATGAAACTCCTTGTATTTGACATAAATTAATGACTTATATGATATAGTTGGATAAGTTTTAAAAGCTGCTATTTGTACTCGACAAATACTGTTACTTTGGGCCAAAATTTGAGAGCCCTAACGTAAATATTCAGCAAGTTGGTGCTGAGATAGAAAGTATTACAGCCATCTGGGTCTCAAACTGTACTTCAATAGACCTACTTGAGTAAATGTATAGGTACTTTCTTATATATCTTGTTATTAATACAACTATTTCCACTTCTGATATGCGTCAACTGTTGTCACTTATACTTCCGTTAAAGACTTTCAAAATAAAAAATGTATCGACAACAGTGGGTGTTGTGTTTTACGCAGATTGGAATCGTCATCGGTTGATTGACTCCACAGGTGTGCTCGTTGCTAGGCAACACACGGAGAGCTGAGTGGAAAAGTTTCAGTGTCTTTAGCATCCACCGCCGCTCCTTTAGTCTTTACAATATAACATTAGGCCCTGTACATTTAGGATAAAGTGTTAGCAACAGTTCCTCTAGTGTGACACAGGATAGCGTCTGTTTCGTACCGCATTTTGGACATTAATTTCATTCCGCAATGCGTCCACACAAGAACCGAGTAAGAGTCAGTCGTCACATTGGATTACCTAACAAGAGAGATACACCCGTGAGACCAGCACTGAGCACCAGAGAAAGTAAGGGAAAAACACTGTAGCTATAAATGGCACTGACAATGATATTTTCTCTATAAAAAATATTTTCCCACGGTATATTGGCGAACTATTAGGCCTATGTTACTAGCCACCTGACCAGTTTAGTTTCCAGCTGCTGTCCTTTGCTCAATTAGTAAGGTATTTCATTATGAATTAATTAGGCTATGGGCTGAACATCATTTTGTTTGTCAGCATTAATTTATGTTTCTCATTTTAGTGTTTGACTAGCCTTCTTAAATATGTTTATATTGTATCAATGCATTAGGAGAAATTTATATGTAGCCTACTAGTCATTGTAGGTAAATTAATTAGCCTTGCTGCATCTACCTACTATCATCTACAATCTTTACCTTTAAAAAACATTAAGTGCAAAGTTGTTATAGTTTAGTATTTTTCATTACTTTTTATTTTGGTTTTAATTTTTGTTTTCAGTTCAGTTTAGTTAGCCTAGTTAGTAGAGTGGGTCTGCTCATTTAATTTTAGTTTTTACAATTTGTTTTAGTTTAGTTTTTTTTTGTTTTAGTATTAAATTAAGTTTTTTTTTTAAAGTTTATAATATAGGTGGTATTTGTCAAGGACAAAATTGAGTAAGTTTCAGATGGGTATTACCATACAAACAAAAC
This sequence comes from Epinephelus lanceolatus, assembly GCF_041903045.1. Lineage (NCBI taxonomy): Eukaryota > Metazoa > Chordata > Actinopteri > Perciformes > Serranidae > Epinephelus > Epinephelus lanceolatus. The sequence goes on from NC_135744.1 coordinate 36,706,244, forward strand.
ACAGTCATGTAGATATCTCAGCCAATCTCAGTAAACATGCAAGTTTGCCTCCTTGTGCCAATTTGAACAAATAAAGACTAAAACTAAATCTATTTTCTGTATTATTATTTTATTGTAGTTCGCTTTTTAAGTACACTATTGTTTCAGTTGGTTTGCTTTTTTTTCTTGAGTGTAGTTTTTATTTTTATTTAACTTTTTTTTATTTCACACATAGTTTTAGTTTTAGTTTGATTTTATTTAACTATGTTAACCTTGTTTTAGAGTTCAGGAGAGTTCTTCCCAGCAGGCATTATGAAGCATTTCCAGAGGAACCTGAGGTGAAGGAGATGAATGTCCCCACTGTCAAACTAACCAACCCAATGTTGGTGAGTATCTATCTACCTATCTAAACTATGTTCTCTACATGGGAAGGATAAAGGGTGTAGTATGAGGTAGGGGACCTGGTTTGTTTGCTTTAAACAACCCTCTCAGTTCACACAGTTCATCTCATATTTCTGAAAATCTACAATTTTCATTTCAGCTTCTTTCAAGGTTTCTCAAACTTTTTTACTCTCTCCTCATTTTCAATTCTTATCTTTCACGCACAGACAAGCACTAAGCCTGTCCACTGCAACTCTGTGTTACACTTGAGCGGCCCTGCATTGACTGAAAACCCCAGAGACAAAGCCGTGTTGCCTGCCGCGCCAGCTAATAAAAAATCTGGCCACCGAGTGTCACCAGCAGGTCCCCCGACTCCTGAGGAGCCAGAGGCTTTTAAAGGTGGTGAAATGCCAGGTAAAGGAAAAGAGCAAAACTTGACTGTGACTCTGGAGAGCATCATGTCCTCTAGCATGGAGTCGGACACAACTTTCAGCTCTGAGGATGAAGATGAGGAAGACTGCTACTCTGCCTCTACAACTTCCAGCAGTCTTCCATCCCCTGAGATCTTTAGAAGGGAGAGTAATGGTGTGTGTCAATTTTTGATTATCCACATGTAACCTTACATACCAGAAGGTAAGGTTATTCTGTTCTAGTTTTTAATCTCTCTTCTCTTCACTCCTCTCCTCAGTGGAAACATTGACTTTCCCCATCAAGGAGGAGCTGCTGGATCTCCATCTTCACATCAAAAACTCCACATTGTTGGATGTGAGCCATGCTCAGAGCATCCACATGCATCAGCCCCCCAACCTCTCTAACATCACTGGTAAATCCCACACACAGCAGAGAGAGTGTTTTATTTGGCTAGTGCACTGATTCTTTCAGATAATTAGACCTCCGCTAATTAGGTCTGCATAACATGGACAAAATCAAATATCACAATATATTTGACTACATACCTTGATATCAATGCTGCAATGATATTCTAGGGTTGACTACTGGTGCTTTCATAAAATATTTTTGATAAATAATCATCTGTAGTGTGGATATATTGACTAAGTGTGTAAAGGCAAATTATTGAACAGCTAGAACAGTCTGTGAAGTTCAGAAAATCACATAACTTTACTGTAATGCAGCCTTTAAAACCAGAAAAAGACAGCACTTACATTATAACAATATCCATAACCTAAGACAATATCTAGTCTCACATCACCATATCGATATAAAATGTGAATATATTGCCCCTTCAGCCAATAACTAATTGAAGTGTTAAAATGATTTCAAGGTTTTAATTTCTGTAGTAACTTAAGGTATGATCTTGGTAGTCTGATGGGATTCAAATTTTAAACTCATGAATATTAAGCATTAGTATGTAGCCTAATTTAAACAGCCTGCAGTCGTCTGATAAGAACTAAACCTTTGTCTGCAGATTCCTCTACCAGTATCCCTGAGACGAACTGTGACATCAAGTAAGTTTGTCAGTTTCTTCTTGGCAAAGTCACTTAACATGCACCATTTAGTGGAGTCGATTCCCAGTCTGTCTTCAGTGCTCAGATGGAATCAAACCACTAACACAGAAAGATTTACTAACCAGCATTTACTGTTTATGACCAAACTTGTTCAATCACTGTCTTTTCTCTTTGAAGCAAAAACAGAGTACCTGAAGCTGAGAACAAAATGTATACAGACTCATTTAAATCAGGTAAAGAATCACAGAGTGAGACATGTATCTTAATCGGATTGCACAATGCCCCAGTGCTCCAAATAATAACGTAATATAATGATTTTGTTTTTCATTCTGCAGAGACGGCCTTCAAGTGGAAAACCCCATCCAAAGTAAGAAACCCTGGTTATCTACTCCATCCAAAATATGATGTACACCATTTAATTAAAATAATCAAAGTAAGAGGGACGATGTTCATTGTCAATTATAATTTTGCTCCCTCAGCTCACCAACAGAAAGCCCACTGTGTACAAAAAGAAGGTGTGGTTCAAAAGCCCCATCATTGCTGAGACCTTTAAAGCAAAACTCACCCCAGCCACCAAATTAACCATTCACAGCTCCAGTGAGCCGGCCAAAACATCCAGCCCGACTGAGCACATGAAGCCAGACACAGGCACACCCAGAATGGGTGAGCTCAATTCTAAGGAAGAGGAATTACAACAAATGGTGACGCTGAAAAGGCCTGTAAAGAATAGCCCGGGGGAAGCCAAGTTCTTTGACTTTATCAATGAAAGTGACAGGGATGCGTTCTTTAAGGGGATGAAGGACAGGTGTGTCAAACTTAAAAGTGCTCCTTTGTTTCCTCTCATAGCTCCTGGGTACACAGATTAGCCTGCAGGGGCAAAGATCTGGGCTTTCTCCCGTAATCAAAGAGATTTGTATGTAAAATATCCTGTAAAAGATTAATCTGAGTACTTCAAAACAAGATGGCACGACTCAGAAGTGTGTGAGGCTAAATGTTGAAATGAAATGTGATGCACTTAAAAATATACAGGGAATTCAAAGAGATGCCACACACTGACAGATGTATAGACTGATGGTGCAGACATAGTGTAAGTGACCCTTCAACCTCCATTGCATCTTAGCCTTTATTTTTATCACAAAGCATACTGTATTAAACTGTTGCTCAAGTACATCTGGCTACAAAAATGCACTTTTTAATGTGTTATTTCAACACACTGTAAGCAGTGAAACCAGGACCTGATGTCCTTCTTAAATGTTGCATGTCTACATGCTGTCCAACAAGTGTGTGGTGCAAAATGGCCACTAGATGTCAGAGCTGTATCGTCTTACATAGCCATCTTTTCTCTTCTAACAATAATTGTTTTTCTTTTTGTTTGTGGAATATATATGTTGTGTGTGTTTCTCTGTATTTGTATTTACTTTCAGTATATGTGTCAATGCCATACGCCCCTAATCTAAGTGTTTAATGTAAGCTAAAAGTTAAAATGTAAGTTTGTTTTACTTTGCTGTTTTCTGTATGTGTGAGTAAAATGTATTTCTACAAAAAAAGTCAATGTGCAAAATAAATGAATGTACAGTAGGTTTCATAGCTTAAATAAATCATTATTTCTGGATACTACTGTGTGTTTGTTTTGCACAATTCTTGCGTCTGCACTTAACTCACATCTCGTGCGGGTGTTTTAAGGATCTTCGGCCGTGTGTTTTAATCATCCCAGCAGACGCACTTCTATGATTTCTGTGCATAAATTACATGCTGTCACGATTCCCGACAAAACATCAACACAGCGAATCCACTGACCACGTGGTACCGGGCCAAAAATATCAGCCAATCAGATAATTTGTAGTAGCAGCAGGGCCCGGTGAGCCAATCAGAAAAATGTAGTGGGTTACCAAGCAGCTCCCGTGACTAATGCCTGTCATATGACTGTGACACCCATGGAGACAGTTACAAGGAACAAGATTTGCTCTCGGATTTGAAAAGAAAAAGAGACCTTCTGTACCGAATTTAATTTGGTACAAAATGCCTCCGACTCTCTTCCAGAAACTTTTCAACAAGAGAAATGCGTTTTCTTCGCCGCCCCCGAGATGTAGCAAAGAGGACCCCGCTTTCAGGTAGCTATTTTGTTTGTTTGTGTGTGTGTGTGTACGCTGTGTGTCTGGTTTGTGTGTGTAAGATTGTACATTAACGTTATTTACGACTTTCGCTCCGCTGTCTGGGAGCATGACAGAGTTGTTGACGTGGTGAATATTCTGGACTCGCAGCCACTTCACGAATTAATGCCGTGTAGTTTTGTGAATGTGGAATGGTTGGAGCAAAGTGTGGGGACAGTCAACGGTTGTGCCTGTTGTTGGTGAGGTTAGCTAACATGCTAATGCTAGCTACCAGACGCTAGCGGGGGTGCTGCACGCCGCTTTGTCTCCTGTCGGGACTCGACTTGCCTCACTGGCTAGCACTTTTTCCGCCTTTACACAATTATTACAGCTCCTTTGCTGTAATTAATAAAGTGTTAATAAGTTAATTATAACGGCGTCCTCTCTTCCTGAAGCGTGGTTTATCGCTATCGTCGTTTAGAAGTTGCAATGTCCTCCTTTCCCCTTTGTGTCCCCAGTGTCCCCCCTTTGTGTTTCTTTGCAGTTAAGCCTGCGTGGTATTAAGACAAGAAGGAGGCAGCCGAGGCAGTACAGTCATGCTCTTTTGTCGCTTATCGTGAGCTATACCCCTGATAACTTGGAACAAAGTACAGCTGGCTTGTCTCTCAGTCCTGCGACGGTACTGTACTCATCGTCAGTGCCGTCAGACAGCAGAGGAGGACACAGTGTGCTCTGTGTTGGAGCACATGTGATCATCTCAGTCGGTCATTGATGACAGACAGATCCACTGCAAACCGGGCTGCAGCCTTTATAAACATACTATAGTGTAAGGATGAAGAATGTTGAATAAAATCTGCAATCAGTTGTGTTCAAAGCGACCAATATGGTGTATCGCTTTACGGAAATATACAAGTCACATGTCTGATTTACACCGGTGATGCCCAGCTCAAACGAAAGATACTAAATCCTGATATAGTACGAAACACTGCACTGGTGTAAACTAGACAAATACCTCCATATTTCTCCTTAATGCCAGTGATGCTTAGAACAAATGCAAGATAATATATTCATATTTTTGTACTTACCACTGCACTAGTTGCAGTCTACATCTACAAAGCAGATGAGTGGGAATTGCTTCAATTTCAAATGCAGAAGACAGAACACCATCGTTGATTTCTAGCCTTAAACCCCTCATGTTATGCCTGCTTTAATGAAATGCACGATTATTGTTGCATTAGGCATGTTGTAAAGCAGCCATTGTCCAGCACTGATAAACTTACCACGTTATTGTGCATCCTTAGCAGATGGCACTGCTGGTTTTAAAATATATTGCATCTAGTGGAAGAATAATTGCCCATAATTGTTTTTTAGTTCATAATGGCAGTCTGTGCAGGTGAAGTGTGACATGTAATGTCACTATAAGCAGCACAAATACTTGGTATTGCAATGTCCTAAAGCTGAATTCAATCTGACTGCAGTAACGCATCATTGAGCTGGCGAGTAGGATACTCTATACTCCCTGAGTTGATTTGCAGTTTCCCCGTGTATGTTCCTACACACATTCTGGGTCAGGGTCAAGTCTGTCACCAAGGGGAAAGTGCCCTTTTTAAGTTTTAAATACACTTGCATTGGAAAATGTTGCTCCGGGCCCGTCACCTGTGGTGGATATATTTACCAAAGGACCTGAAAGCTCACCTCCTCGTGGTGCTACTTGCACTTTGGCCCACGTTTGTTCCAGTGCACGTTCCATGGTCATAAAGGTGCCCTGCGCCCACTGATATAAATGCTGTGTGTGTGTGGTTGGCTGGTTGGTTTCAATCCTAGAGCAAAGAGGCAGGCAGCAGGCATTTCTGTTAACTCAGTGGTCAGCTGTGCTCTTCATACTTCTGGCATGAGCTCCCCATTCATCAGGGATGAATTGCTCGGGGGAGGGCAGAACTGTGTGAAGACAAAGGCAAGGAGAAGGAGAGATGGATGGTGAGGACACTTGGCTGGTAGCAGGAAAAGGCTAGAAAACATAGTTGAAGAGATGAGGGATTGTGGGGAATGAGAGGGTTTGTTTTAAAAGTGTATGTGTTTGATAGACTGTGTAAAAAGATGGGAAAGGTTGAGTACATCCAGGTCGAAGAAAAGAATAGAAGATGGGAGATGAGAATATAATAGAAAGCAGAGAGGAGAGTTTGGATGGTCAGGAATTTAGCAGGCAAAGTTTGACGATGGACAGATGAGAGGAAAGGATGAGGTAAGACGTGGACTGTGGTGATGAATGACGTTCACAGTACTCATGAATGTTTTAAAAACTGCAGCTTGTATTTATTTGCACTCAGGACTGCTTCTGTAAGAGAGCAGATATTATGAATTGAGCTGGCTGGGTATGGTGTTACAAACCATCTCAAGTAAGACTTTGAAAACACTCACGTCAACACCTCTGGCTCTCCCAGAATAATGCTGTCCCTGATGAAAATGATAAAACAAGTAGAGCTCCCATATGTTTCACCTCAACAAAAACCTTCCACAGCCAAATACTTACATGAGCCTTCACTTGTCACTAAGAGGTCAGAGAGTGTGTGTGTTCAGGATGATGAAATGATAAACTTCAAATTAGGAAATCAGGAAACCACTAATTTGTACAGCATACTTTGTAATACTTTGCAGCCCCTGAGCTGTGAGAGTTGCATATATTTCTTGGGTGCATTTTGTATTACTTTTAGTGTATTTTGCTATCTAAAATTGATGGATCATTTATTTTACATCAAAATAACAACAACCCAAAAAGCCCAACAAGTGTTGTGCACCATAAAACCATCAGAGATCTAACTGGGTTCTATGCTAGCAAAAGCCTCACATGTGATGAATAAAAAAAAGTTTTGCTGTTGTGCAACCCTGTTGACCTGCATAATGCATCACCAAAGCTCTGCCACAGCACAGTACTGTGCCCTCCAGAATACCACAGAGGGCAGCAGGTTGGCTGACCCTCGGAGGAAAGCCTAAAAAGCCTCTCCGGTTTCCCTGGCTGCAGCACCTGACCAGGGACAGCATACTGTACATTACACTGAGAGCTCCTGGCTCATCCTGTAGCCAGTCAGAGGCTTGACCGCCAGCCAATAGCTTTGTCCTCCCCACCCACAGCCAGACTGCTTTTCCTGGCTGCCCCCTGCCACTGCTGCCTGCTGAGGAAACTTCCCTCTTGACCTGCGCCATACAACTCAATATAGCTGTGTTTGTGCTGAGATACGAGGGTGTGTGTGTGTGTCAGCGAGAGAGAGGATGGGATGGGTGTGGGCCGATGTTTTTTTGTTTTCACACACCATTTTATAAAACCTCAAAACCCAAATCAGATGAGTTTAAAAAGGGCTAAAGTGAAGTATTTCTTTTGTGATTTTATACAAATGAGATGATAGTGATTGACTAAGCATTGTGCTGTTAGGATGAACATTTTACTTTGCAGTTTTATGTATAGCTTGTTAGACCCATATCACAGTCTTTCTAAATGAGAAACTGTGAAAACATGTTATTTCATAAGCCAGCCAATAGATTTTACCTGACTCACATTGCAATTTGGAGTTGGTATGAAATGTGTATTACTCTGGAAAAAAAGCTAAAACCTTGTGGTGAATTTAAAATATGGATTAGATTCTACTAGATTATATTTGAGAGAGAAAAGTGATACACCACATCAGGTTTATTCATAGTGATGCTTTTTCCTTGACAGATTACAGGAAAAGTAGTGTTTCAGGTTCCTGATTGGCGTGGTGTCCGTCCTCCACTGCGTGCTTTCATAACCGAGGGTGTCATGTGAGGCTTTCATCAATCTCAGGCTGTCATGTTTGTGGGACGATCACATGGCTGCGTTCTCAGTCACTGGCATAAAGAGTTGGATAAGAGCAGATAGGCGTGTGTGTGTGTCTGCTTGTCTCACACTCAGTACTTTTATGACTTGTGCATACTCAAAGCATGTTAGTGTCATGGATTCATATATATGCTGTATATTATAGCTCTGCATTCCAAGGCTGCTCTCTTCTGTGTGTGCTTGTGTGCATGTGTGTGAATGCTACAAGCCTGCCAGGGTTCTGTAAAGACAGCGGCTGTCATCAGGTTCCTATCAGGGCTATTTTAAGTGGCCACACTCTGGCTTCTCAGAACTGCAGGGTCATGGTAAAGATATAGTTTTATGTAAAAGCTGCACACACATCACACACACACAGTAGCATGCTGGTGAGTGCTTGTATGTCAGCTTAACATGTAGTTAGGCCTGCTTGTCCTCTTAGTTGTGAGGACATCAGTTCAAGCACTGCCTATGTTACACACTCTGCAGGTTATTGTGCTGCTCTGGGTTTATAGTTGGTTGTTGTAGATTATTGTCTGGCTGTTGGCCATTCTAGATTGTAGTAAACTGGCATATGATATGATGACCAATCAACACATGACAAACAGAGAACTTGCCAAGTAAATTGAATGTTAAGTCATTATTTTTTTGACGCGTTTCTGCAGCTTCAACACTTTCCAGTATCACAATAATCATCACATGTTTGTTGCTGATCAGTTTCCAGTTTCACAGCTAATGCTGATACATGATACTGTGGGCAGCAGGACCTCACAAACGGCGCAAAGATAAAGTGGAATGCATACTACTGACTGCCGACTGTGTTGCTCTACAAATGATGTTAACTATTATGCAGTTTACGTACATTCCACATCCAGTCTCCTTCATTGTGACTCTGCTGTTTGTCTGGAGTTGGGTACACTGCATACTCTAATTAGTCCACGTTATACAGTACTTTGGTTCCTAACACATTTGTTATTTAGCTAGTATTAATGTTCACACAAATAGATGCAGGTATGGTGTACCTTTTTTAAATTTCAACAGGAGAAATGACTTCATTGGATGGTTTATTTAGCTGTTGTACAGTGGCATTGATTTTCTGCTTTTCATGCTGATTTATTGATTAAGTTAATGAAGCAATTGAGCTGCTTACTGAATGCCCAAAAAGCAATTTGAACTCTTCAGTGTAGAGATCTTTGTGCGACCCTCAATTTAAAAACTCAAAGGGAAATTTGGGGCAAGGAGAGAAAACACAAGCCCATAATTTGAGAATACCTTCTTCTAAGATAAGACCTATCTCTTCTCTAGGACCATTCGCTATTGAAAGGGCTGCATTGTAGAACATTGTTTCTGCCTATCTTGGTTCTGTTATTTACAGTAAACACCAGTGAGGATTTACCTCTAATCTTTGTCCAAGCTTTTGCCCCCATACTTTCGTATCTGTCCATTTGTTTTCACTGCAATGACCTATTCTGTAAGTGTGTCATCAGAGTATGGTAAGGTGCTTTGGACGACAACTTCCATCCTAAAGGAATACGAGATGCTCATTGCCTTGAAGGTAAATTTATGAATAAAACGTGCACATTCAACCTTGTTTAGTAAATTGTGAAACTCTTATCAGCACGGGGCAGACAAAGTCACGCAGCATCGAACGTCCATAGATAATCAGCAGCGTGATTAGTTTGTCTGTTGGGATCCTGAAAGTCAAACCAAAAAGTCACATCACCTAATTAGCCTACTTTCAGTTTAGATGAGAACGAGAGAAATGACAGGGAAGGAGGTGGTGTGACAGAGAGGCAGGATGTGCTGACAGACAGCAGTCACTTTGCTTTAAGGCTGATCTGTTCATCACGTCTATCATATGACACTTTCTGTCCCTTTGATTGCTAACTGGAGGAAAGAGGAAAAAAGTTTTATATTCATTCCACGCATTATGGAGGCAAATCTGCTTTTCACCTTGAAAGCAAAATCGATCTCCCACTCTAATTTCCACATAGTTTCCGCCACTCCTGTTCAGCCTTATGATGCGTTCATGTGATTCTTTGTAAGACACAGTCATACACTCATTACTCTCATCACTCCCTTTCTGTCATGTGTTGCTGATTCAGAAGTTGTGACACAGAAGTAAGCCAAAGTGTACACATAGTCATGAGAATACAGGCATACATACACACACAGTGTAAAGACAAACACATTATATATAAATATAGCTTGTTCCAACACTTTGCTGGGAATTCCAGCCATAAAAATCCCTGTGGTGTTCTTCTTCAACTAGCGTCTTTAGGATATATACTAACAGTTCTTTGTCTCTTGTCTACAACCACTATGACTTGGACTTCTTTTGACAGTGTAAACGTACAGCTTGTTTCCAGCTGATATGAGCCTCTGTTTGAACGTAGCTGTGAGCGCAATAACCTCAGGGTGTTGTTGCATCTCCACCAAGTCAGAGTCATGTGATTACAGGAATGCAGAAGTCCTTAATGCAGCATAACCAGCAGATAAACCAGCAGGTATGCAGGCAGTCAGGTGCTTTCAGACCGTGTGGGCCAGTTCCTTGAGGGAGTTGCTGTTTACTAGAACTTACTCAGAGCAATATAATTGTTAGCTCAAGGAAGTGGAGCAGTTGTGTCACTGTGACGAGGACTGTATCGTGTTTCACCCTGTATAAATTAGGACTTGGCCTCTCCTGCAGCAAAGGCGTGTTCCCTCCATTAGGGGTTAATTTTCAGCCCATATAGCATTACACAGGTACAGCAATCTCTACATGGAAGGTTTTAAATTTGACAAGCAGGCAGGCCGTGGGAAGTATTCGCATGTGCAATTCTGAGACTGTACGTGCAGAAAGTGCCCCCACAAGGCTGCAGATAACCCAAAAATTAGATGTGATCACCGTGCCTCTGTGTCACTCCAGTGATGCATATTGAGTAGTAGTAGAGCACTTCCATCATGGGAAAGTACCATGACAGCTCACAACGAGTTACTGCTTGCAATCAACAGTGCAGCTGGGACTCATACATGAGTATTAAGCCTGTGATGCATCTTTTGCAAACGTGCAGGGACCAATGTGAGACGCGTGGCAAAACACACTCAGTTGCAATGCAATCAGTTTAAGAGTGTTGAGATATCAGTTTGGCACTACTGCTGTGCAATGTTCTCTTGGCCTCATCGCCTACAGAGCAGTCTGCCCTTATGGAAAACAAGCCGTAATTCATTCAGATTATTCCTTATGTTATATGCATGTGTTGTGCTCGGTGTTAGTGGCTTTCACCTCTCTTGCCCCTTTATGCTGTCTGTCTGATCAACATCTGTCAAACCACCTGCACTGGTTTACAACACAGGGGCCTGCAGTGAAACTGTAACTACCCTAAGCTGGTACAAGACTTTACAAGTTAAATGTGATGATGCAACCCAGCAAAGCATGTTGGTGAGAACGCTAGATGATTGATTTCTTTCTGTAGTAATGTTGTCATTTATGTAATTGATGTACAGTCAAAGATCTGTTTTATCTGTCATGAAATAGATTTTGACTGTTCACAAATACGCTGAGCGTCGGCTGTTGCCTGCAGCAGAAATGGCATAAAAATGCCTTTAAAAATACCGTGTTGAGGCTTGACCCATCAGAAACCTCTGTCACACACAGCCGGAAGAACGTCACACAGCTTGGACCGAGGTGATATTTATGTAACTGTCTCTCTGTCTCTGACAAACACTAACACACACACACACACACACACACACATACACAGATGTTCCAGTGGCAGTGGAGAGAGAGTGAGGGCTCGTTGAGGTCACTAAGTAGGCTGATGTCAGACTCACTGCAGTCAAGGAACATGATTGCTTTCTGGTGACCTTTACACCTCAGCCAGGAGCAGCTGTGGATGCTTTTTTCCCTGAGTCTTGCAGACTGTATCGCTGTCAAATGAAATAATTTTTCTTGTTTCTCCACGAATCAGAGATTAGTATCAACATATGTGGCTCCCTTTGGTATGCAATTGAAATTCTCAGTGCATCACAGTAGATGCCCAACTTGGGTGTACTTAAATGTTCCCTAAAACCATTTTTTTGCACAACTATATTACAATATCAGTGTCTGTGGAAACATAAATGGTGTTAAGTAAGGTGTTGTGGGTGTTAGTAATAGTAGTTATCAAGGTGTATAAGCTAAGAAGAGCTTCAACTAAAGCCAGAAATATAAAATACAACCACAGTTGCATGTTAGATGTTGATATATTGTTATCTTCTTGTTACAGTCTAGTCCTAGTGATTTTTACTTAGGCTGTTAATTAAGCCTAGAGATTATGGCTTCGCTCTGAAAGTCGAAGGTTTGAATCATCAGTCAGAGACCCCTCGGTCGACCAAGATACTTAGTAAGTCGAACGTTCCCTTTTTTTGTTAGTCATTGTACAGTGTAGGTCTTTCACTCCCCAAAATAAGCTGCAGAGTGGGTGCTTCTCACTTTCACGCCGCTCTCCGGTACAGCCAGCTGCAGACCCGTACCCAGATTGAGTCTGCGTGAGACGGAGGCAGCTGCCTGAAGCAGAAGAGGCTTTGCCTGTTCAGGCTCTGAGATAGTGTTATCGTCAGCCTTCTGCTTCGAATTAGTGAATTAACAGCTCACAAAAAAATCTAATACAATACAGTCTTTGGCTTTTGTTTGATGTTTAGTGTCAGCAAAAATATGTTGTTGCACAGTTCCAATGTGTTATTTGCATAGTTAGCATGCATTAGCTCGGAAGGCTAACTTAGCTTGTTTACTATATTTTGTGAATATCACTGTCACCCTGAACGTCCCGCCGAACTTCGTTCAAACTTTCAAACTCTGTAACTTTGTATTAATAGGCACATCTGATTTGACTGACATAACAACAAATTGGATACAGCCCAACTTGACATGTTAAATTTGTATTATTGAATGTTCAAATATCTCAGAGACACAAATTTATGCCTCCTGCAGCCAGCCTGTCTTGCTAGTATCACTGCATAATATGTGAAAATGGCCCATTTTGGTGACACTATTTTGATCTGAAATGATTCATGACCATCCTGATGACATGAGCTCAACATTCTGTTTCACTCTCTGTATTACTCTGGGCTTGGTGCCGCCCCTAACACTTTCAGTTGGCGGGAGTACTCGTCTTGACAGCCAGTCAGCGTAATAAAACACAGGGGAGCGTTTTCTTCATCACCAATGGAGTCAGTTGATAAATCAAGCTTTTGCCAAATCAAGTCGGAAATACTGCGACGACGTCTTCCCCCAAGAAACCCAGCGAAAGCATGCTCTCTTTCTTGTTTACTTGTTGTTATTGACTCTATTTCTGCAATAGCTTCACTTATTGCTGTGTTTACTAATGTTAGAGTTAGTACTTGTGGGGAGCCACCATTACTGTTCTGAAAGCTGCGGCCTGCATTTCATGTCATCAGCTACAACGCAGTCCCTGATTGGCTGCTTACTTTGCCATCTATGGTTTGGATCCCTCATTGGCTGTGATTGGATTTTAATCTCTGGAATGTTTTTGGGGCAGCATTGAGTCCAGACTAATACAGAGAATGAAACAGAATGTTGAGCTCACGTCATTGGGATGGTCTGACCAAGCTACCTTTTTAAAAAAAAAAAAAGTTTTCAACTTCCTGGAAGAGTAACGTATTTTTAGGTTCCTGTAGTAATGAAATGATGAGGCGTCAAACTTCAGACCTAACCCAAAATCCCCAATTGCATGATAACCCATTGAGTTTTTCAGCAGATCTGTGTAAAGTTTCAGTTCTTTGAGTTGCTGCTCACTTTCCTACTTTGCTACAGACTTTAGTAAGCTGCCACTTGTAACACATCTAACCATTTCTCACAGTACTGACCACCATTCATGTATTTGTAAAGGAAGAATTAAAGAGGAATCAACAAGCTTTCACTTGAAAGAGTCTGGTTTCTTTAAGCTGTTTGTTTGCCTGCTCTTTCTTCTAACACTTCTTTGTCAAGAGGACGAAGTGTACATTTACGTATTCTTGTTTTAAATTTATGGAAGACCGAATGATAGAAAGAAGCGGAGGGGGGGACACAAGGGAGAGCGGAACAAAAAGAGAGGGATTAAGAAACAACACACAAACACATCCCCCACTGTCACTCTCTTATCACAGTGCTTTGTGGCAGTCAGCAGTCCGGGGCTTGCTGCTGTTGCTGCCTCTGTACTGTCCAGCACTCAGTGCTCCTGCGATCACCTGACAGTCTCATGTTGTTGTGTGAATTTAGTTCACCGCTATTCTTAGACCCTGCTTTGGCTGGGAGAGGAGAGGAGAGAGGAATAGAGAGAGAGGGAGAGGGCCGGGGAAAGACTGGCAGACTCGCAATGATGCCCAGGTAGGAGACGCTAATATTTAACCAGGCTTACGTGCATCCAAGTGGGCATGGTAGTGTTGGTCAAAGGAGGTTTGTTTGTGTTGTTGTGTCTTTTAGGTTTGGTCTTCTGCCTAAGTGTTAGCAACCTGTGGACAGCACTTGCAGTTTGAGGTAGTCCTGCCGTAGTTTTAAAGATTGATTCTGTCATTCGAGGTCGGTGTTATGTAATGAAGCTTAGCGTTTGTGATGAAGCTCATCTTTTGTTTGTGGATGTGGGAAAGAGAAACTGTGTGGCTTTGTGGTATTAGGGTGGAGTTAAAAGCGTTTCTGATTTACATTTCTGTGATTGGAAAACTTTTGTTCAGGAAGAAGGTGAATCATTTAGAAATGCCAAGGCCCTGCTTGTTGTCGTCTTGGCATTTGAAATGTAACCTAAATAAAACTGTCGTCAGGGATTTTTTTAAAATTCTAAGATCAACAGGTTGTTTAAAGAAATGAAAACCTATATGTGAGAGAATTTTTGAGTCATTTTTGGTTCAGACAATCGAGGTCAAAGCAGTACAAGTATGTAACAGTCATGAAGTCATGTGCTGCTTTTATGAATGACTCCCCTCTCTTCTGTCAGCGCTGTGACTGTCACAAGCTCACTGATGGGATACTTCCTCCTTTGCTCTCATTCTGCCTTGTCTTTCTTTCAAATGCTTTTCTGTCTGCCAGATGTTTTTGTGTTTCTGTTTTTGTATGACCTTTTCTCTTCATATCTAAACTCAGCTGGTTTTCTATCTATTAACTTTAGCTGCATTTTCTCATTTAACGGTCTTATTTTCTTCAGTTGTCCCCAGCTTTTGTTCTTTTAGCTTCTTTACTTTAGGAAACATCTTTCACTGTGTGTTTGCTGCTGCTGATGAAAGGGCTCCTTCTTTTTTTGCAGTCTTTCTAGCTTTCTGTCCTGTGTTTATTCCTTCTTCCGTGCATCTCTCACTCTGTGTTTTCTCTCTGTTATGTTTAAAACAAAGGGAGCAGTGAACTTGGTGTCAAATTATGCAGATCTCCTCTGGGCTGATCTGAAAACAACAACACGTCGTCTTATTTTTGGAATTGTTGCACCCACATTTGACCAGATCATGCAACTTCTGAGCAACTTTAGTTTTTGTTAATTTAAAATTGTATTAGAACAACTTATATTGGTTTCAGAAGGTTAAATCAGTTATTGATAGTTGCAAAAATTCTTTCAGAGATTGTTTCTGCAAGAATTTTATTTATCTGTCTTCTGTCAACTGAAACACATAAAGATACACATAAGCTGAACACATGAAAACCAACAGCAAAGTCAAATTTATAAATAAACCAGTCATGAAAGGCAGTAGTCCAGTTGCAAGGAGGCATGTGACGGACTAAAACGACCGCCTGATGTGTAATCTTACACACAAGTCTGTGAGCTGAATATCGACCCAGCCTCAAACAATGCAATTAGAGATCATTATGTAGGCCAGGCAGGCATTACGTCACCCATTTAACATTCAGACTGGGTAAGAGGTTAGGTCTTCCCTCAGATATAAACCAGAGGGGAAGATGTTTTTGCAGTGTGATCCAACATTTACTTTGATTAACTGTTGGTCTAAACAAAAGAGTAGTATCTTACTTGCGTTTAAACCAAGCAAACCCTGGTTAGACGATGTATGTTGAGTGATTAATCAATGACAAGTCAACACATAACTGTATTAGTCTTTAAGTAGAATAAGATGACAGTCTGTTGGAAGTTTCTCGCAAGTTATTGTTTTTTTTCTTGAGCATATTGTCAGAAAATCTTCCAAGCAACCTGGGACTAGCATACCAATAACCTTGCAACTGTGTATGAAGAACCTGCGTGGCACGACTCCACCAGTGTACCCTGGAAAATAAACCCAAGTGTCAACAAATGGTGCATGTTTTGGTTTGTGAGAAGAACTTGTTACATGCCTAAGAGGTCAGTAATACTTGGGCTAGGTCCACAGGGGCCCAATGGAGCCTCCTATGCAGATGGAGTCTGCGTTACCAGTGACAGGAAGACACAAGGTGGTAAATATTATTCTGAATGTGTGTCTGACAGAGACAGAGACAGGTGTCTGTCTGCTAGATATCCTGCAGACACAATGAAAGTGGCATTATTCTGCAGTTTCAGCATTGGCTTGACCTCAAGGCAACCCCTGTTTCGTCTAACAGGTTTTTTTTTTTTATGCCAAAAGCCACTTCAATAATAGTTTAACATTTTAATGTAACAGCTATGATACGCCTCAATTGTTAAGCCACCTCAGGAAGTGTTGACACTGCCAGCGAGGTTAGCTAATGTTACCAAATTTTGACTCAGTATATTTTATCTACCTTTTAAATCTGAAAGTTGTCTTAACTATATAAGACAATTGTATGCAATGGCATGCAGTGAAATTTGGCTCCTTTTGTTAAATGCCCACAAAGCCTCATTTAAATTCAGATGGTGGTTTTGGTGCATATTGGCAGGCAACAGGCTCAATCCTTAAGCTACAGGATTGAGTGCTGGAGATGTTTCCATGCAGAAATGGTGAAGCAGTTCATTGTGCAGTGTTGTTCCAATCAGTCCCCCAAAAAGTTGCTCTTTTATGATTGCCCCTTAAGGCCCTGTCTGACAATGACTTTGGTGTGACAACTAAACACTGCCGCAGGCTGTAGCACATGACTCCCTCCCTCCTACTCCCCGCAAGGCTGAATCATTTTGCCTCCAAGAATGCTGGCCATACTTTGACACCAGTGTTTGGTAAATAGAAGCTCACATGCATGGCAATGTACACATGGACTCTCTCTCTCTCTCTCTCTCTCTCTCGCACACACACACACACACACACACACACACACACACACACACACACACACAGGAGCATACAGCAAACCAAAGGTATTCCCTGCCTTGTCAAGGCTCACTGACCACCAGTTGAAAAGCTGTTTTTGAATGTGGGCTTATGCATGCTATTTTGTTGACAAGTGAAATGGACTTAACTGTTCCTTTTCCACCGCTCCCTATCAACCCATTTATTATAAACACTTGTGTTTAATGACGCCCCCCCACTACTCCCCAATAAAAGGCTATATTTAGGTCCAGCTCTGTGTCCATGCGCCTGACCCATCTATCCATCAGGTCAGGCAGAAATCCTTGCCAGTCTATCTGTCGGTCCAAACCTCTGTCATCTTTATAGCCCCTACTAAATCAACCAGGGACCCAGTTTTCCCCAAAAGCAGAGGGAGTGCCAGAGCCCTGTGAAGGCCTGGTAGTAGCCACAGTGAGGTGTAAATGTGCGTCAACATTCTTCACAATATTGCCTGAGATGACCAACATAAATAAGATGAGCTGAATGAAAAAGCAGGTTACCTAGCAACAGCCGTGGAGCAGGGGCTGCCAGTAAAAAACGCTTAACTGTTACTTAACTGTTGGATGGTGTTTCCTGCCAGAAGAAATCTTACACTGCCGAAGTCTACAACAGTTAAAAATCCCAGTCTCCAATATGGCTTTAAATCTTATTTTATCCCATCGCTCGTAGTAAGAAGGTCTGTTAAGAGATCTGCATCTGCAAAGAAACATCTAATACAGTTTGACAGATATTTGAATTTCAATGAACTTATCATTTGGTTAATGATATCCTGCAGCTGTTTGTCGATTGCATAAAATTAATTTAGTTGAGAACAGCCTCAGGAGGGACACTGGTGGATACAGTGGTTTTCCCTTCCACAACTGCACATAGAGTAAAGCTCATTTTCTTGAGTAAAGTATGAATCATGCCTCAACTCATGTGTTGGAGCTGCAGACTGGTTATACTGGGTGACTGTCACATGTGTAACTGAAAAGGTAGAGCAGTGAGGAGCTGCAAACATAATGTGTCAAGCACAGGCAAATATCCCCCGGATCCCCTGGATATCTCGGATAAAATCAGCCGAGTGATAGTCAGGAGTGAGTGGCTGCTTTTTATCTGGGTACCCTCTAAATCTGAAGCATTGGTGGGTGGGTGGTAGGTTGGCTTGGCATATCTTTGTTGCTTCAGCTCCTCACTGGTTGAGTTATGAGATGGATGAATGGTAGCCATGGTATGGAGTCTGTTGACTCTGCCATGCCCACTGGGAGGGATGAAGGCTCACACTGATTTATTTAGAGCTTGCTAGTACATCATTTTGACTTTTTTTCCCTCCTGCCCAAAGCATAGCCAGTTTTCTGGTCATGTGAATATCTGGCAGATGCCTTGCAGAAATACTTACTCAGAGCTCAACTATGGCTTAAACAGCCACACAACATGATCAGCCTTTAGGGGGAACGCAATTTTAGAAATCAAACTCAATGTATAGGTCTTTTGGGAATTAAGAAATAGGAATGTATAGATTAAAAAATACATATCTGGTTCTGCTGCATACATTTTAAATGTACTGGGTTATCAAATTGATAATGTTCAAGGTTAATGCTCAGAATTGGTGTTTTAAGTGGAAGAAGTTATCCTATATTGTTGCTCCAAAGCTTCTTTCAGTACCATGCTGCACCAGATTGTTTTGGAAGTGTTTCGTTACGGGTGCTTGACCTCATTGTCTCTAATGTGCAAATTTCCTGTATTCTCAGAGAATGCGTGAAAGATGTTTAAGGAAAATGCGAGATGTTTCCTCGCTTTTCCCGTTCGCTCCTTTTCATTTCACTGATCTCCACCGCCTTGTCAGTTAATTTGTACTAATTGCATTATTTTCTCTCCTCTCTCTCACCTCTCTCCCCCCAATCTGTCTATTTCTACATCACTTTACTGTCTCCATCTTTACTTTCTCCCTCTTTGGATCCCTCTCTCCTGTGTCTGCTCTTCCTGCCACCTAGCTGGCCAATCCCCCAGCTGGAGCCCAGTCAGATCAGGTTGATAGTGTACCAGGACTGTGAGAGGCGCGGCAGAAATGTCCTCTTCGACTCCAACGCCAAAAAGAGGGGCACGGAGGAAACCCCGATCACAGTGAGTCACATGTTTGTTTTGTGTGTGTGTGTTGAAACTGGGAGGCCCACCCTTGGTTTTGCAGATGGTGATGAAAAGAAACAGTTTCTTACAAGTCTTGATGTAAAGTTAGGGGTGAACTGAGGCAGGAGAGAAGCTGTTCTTTGAAATGAGAAGTGAAAATAATTTTGCCAAACATGGTCAACTTTCACGTCCTTTACCAGATAATTTCCTGTTTTACCTTTTTCTTTCTCTGCCTGTATATCACCCTTTACCTGTGTGAGCTTTATTCAGTCACAGGTGCTGTTGTTTAGTTTTTTATTGGATTCAATAAAAGGTTTTAAAATCTTATTTGGCATTTTTGAATCTGCAGAAACTTTGACCTTTAGAGCTTACAGTCAGAACAGATGATCGGAGATAAGAGCAGAGACGGACACAAGCACAAACACAGAGACAGAAACAGAGGGCAGAGGCGTGACATGAAAGAGACGTCACATGACCGTTTCATGACCATTGGAAGCCACAAGCTGCACCTTATGCTGCTTATCCCGCAGGATGCCGCACTGCTTCACAGTGAGCAGCATTTGACAACCGGATCAAGAGTGGAAGGCAGGGAATGTGTCCCGTCGGACAATGTGCATGTCCTGTTTACGTGTTTTTACAGGGCAGTAGTGAATAACAGAATTCCTTTTGCTATTAATATTAAAATGACCTATACATTTGTAGGATTAAAAATATAAATCACCTGTCTCACCAAAACTACGTTAGTCACAATTACCAGTTGAATGAGCGCTTGTTAGTATCTAAAATTTTATTATCTCCGCACTTTGTAAAACAAAAGCGCTGGTCTCCTTTTGACTCATTGGATGCCAGCAAGTCTTATGATAAAGTTTCCACGGCAAGGCTGTCCCGAAGGCAAATATCACCTTGACACTATGTCAAACAGGTAATTAATTTGTGTGTCAGTGAGTGCGTGAGCGTCAGCCACGGATAATTGTCAACACACCCATCTCGGCCAGTGAGACGTGATAATAAAAGCTGTTTCACTACGACATGGCAGTCCTTATCAGGGTGTGTGCCACAATAGCTTTCAAACATTAATTATGTCTTTTGACAACCAGCTCTGGGTATATGGTGTCTCCCATAGTGCACCTGCTTTTTCCTCAACAAACGGTGACACACGCTCACCACTTTTTTTTTTTTTTCCTTTTTAATGCCAAGCCTAATATTTGTCATAACGCTGCTGTGTGTTTGTGTCTGACCCTGACCGGTTTGTTCTGGAGCTCTTATCTCCAATAATAATAGCCTCAGCTGACAGCCCATGTGTAAGCAGCATTCTTTCATCCTCACATGACAGCCGTGTCACTCGCTGTCTGTCTTTCTCTGTGTCTCTATCTGTCTTCATCTGTCTCCGCTCTGGTCTCACCCTCATTAAATTTTCCTCCCACTCTGCATCTTCCCTCTCTAAATCAGCTGTGTATCCCCTCTCTGTCTTTCTGTCTCTTGATTCTGATTACTGTCCTCTGCATCTTTCCTTCTTATCTCTGTGAGCTTTTATAAATCAGTCTTTACCTTTTTATTTATCTTTACATGCCTGCCCTTTCTGTCCCCTGTGTCCCTATCCACCCATTTCTAATCCTCTTTCATTCTTAAATCTCTCTCCCCATCTCCATTTTGAAAATGCATGCTTTATCTTCCTCTCCTCCTGAATCTCCTTTTACCTGTCCGGACCGCCCTCTACCTCAGCCCGTCTTTGTTTTTGTTTTTTTTTCTCCCTGCCGTACTCTACCTGTCTTCGTGGTGTCTCACAATTTCTCAAACTTGTCACTCGACACCTCTCCGTCCCTCCTGTCTGTCTTTGTCTCCCATGATTCGTTTTCCACCTCCACCTCCGTCTCACCTATGTGTTTGACCTGCCATTTTGCTTCCTCCTTGGCCTGTCTCTTTTTTTCCCCTCACCAGATTTCTCCCTGTCATGCCTCACCTTCTCTTGTCTGCCTGTCCATCTGCCTCATTAACACGTCCATAACCTTTCCATCACACAGACGCACACAGATACACACTCCTGCTGTGTTATGACACCCTGACTTTGACAATTGGATTGTCTGTTTGCTCAACTTTCGTAACTCATACACATGGATTCACTGAAGCACTACATTTGGATAGGCCTGGTGCCAGATAGAGAACCGCAATAAGAAGAGTTATGCAGTGCGTGTGTGTGTCTTTGTTTTAAGATAAGATATTGCATAGAGAACTGCAGTAAGAGGAGTCTGTGCAAAGTGTGTGTTTGTGTGTGTGTGTGTGCCTGGTGTGATGTCAATATTTTTGGTGCATTCTGCATCGTTAGGGTTTTGCCAGCTACAGTGTGACTTCTATCACATGATGGCTGTTTTTTTTGTCTTTTTTTGTTGTTGTTTTTTGTCAACTCAGAGGAATTAGAGAGATCAACAGCAGGAACAAGTAAAGCACACAGGGTCAGAGAGAATGAGGAATAGAGAAAGAAGGGATGGATGGAGCATGCATGGGACGTGTGAGACTGTAGAATAAAGAAAAGGGGGGAGTTGGTTGGGAAATGGTAGAATATAAGAAAAGAGGGAGCTAGAAAAGAAGATGAATTTTGTGTAGGAAAGAAGTGGATGTGTTAAAAGAGAGAAAGAAAGCTGCAGGAATTAGAGAGGGATGAAACTGGAGTGGTGGAGGGAGGGAGGGAGGGAGGGAGGGAATGATTGCAGTGCTGCTCGCTCACGAGTTCCCGAAAGAGTCATATGACTGGCAGTCACATGCTGCTGGCCTCTGTGTACACACCTCACACTGCACTGCAGCGGACACACACACACCCACGTACACACTGAAACACACGCTCGCCCAGAATCTACATGGCTTCATTAGCATGAGTGTGTGTGTGTGTGTGTGTGTGTGTGTGTGTGTGTGTGTGTGTTTGCGACAAAAATCAACAAGAAAATTACACAGAAAGTTGCATACACGTCCACAGTGTTTGCTAATGCACAGTGTGAAAGAGCAGAATGAAGGAGAAGCAGTAATCTTTCTTTTTCTGCCTGTTTTCCTTCTCCCCTCATGTCCCCGTTTCTTTTTGGTCTCCCCTCTCGTTTTTCCCCTCCTTTCTCTTCCTCTCTTACATTGGCAGCGACAGTGGTTTCAAGTGAGCCATTACCAGAGCCTAGCTAAAACACACACACACACACACACACACACACACACACACACACACACACACACCCTCCCCCTCTGCTCCCCGCCCTCTCAAATGCATTCCTCTTGAATAGGCTGCCAAGTTAAGAAGGCACATGACACAGGCTGATTGAGCTCACATTGCTTTTAGTTTGCTGTTTACACAAGTGCCTCCGGATCAGGTTTCTGTGGTTTTGTGACCTGAACAATTCAATTTCATTTATTTTTACCCGATAAGGGCCAGTGACTTTATATTTTAGAGACATTGGGGTGAAATTAGACAGAAAATGTGACTTTTTATAGCTGTAGTCGGCTCTCAGTCGGTTTCTACCATTATGTTTATGTTAGCAGAGGCCAGAACTGAAATCCTCCTGCAATAAAACCTCATGACTTTGTTATCTGTCCCCATGTGCATGGGCTGTTCCCACATTAAAGGGCACAAGCCTTTTAAGAACTTAAAAACACTGTCTGCATCTGTCTTTGTGACTTCATGTGCACAAGATAGCTCAAGGTTCCAGCTCTTTTTGCATATTCTTTTTTGCATATTCCTTTTGTTTTGTTGTTTAGTCCCTAACTATTCACTGGGAATAAGTAAACAAAAAACAAAAAGCAACTCTAAAAGTTGAACTATTGTTGCTGAATTCTTTAAGGCAAAGGGAGGGCATTTTTGTAGGCTTCCGTATATATGAAGGGAAAACTCATCTCGGCTGATGAAACGATGGAAATGGCTGATATACTTTGTACTCTACCAGTTATTTATGCTTTCAGAGGCTGTTCAAGTTTGTTTACATCCTTAGTAGCTGCAAACAAGGCAGTAAATACTGGTGTTTTTCATCATTAAGTCAAACTATGTAAGCTGAACTCTACATGAATGAATGATTTAAGTGTATTGTGATTTTACGATGAGTTAAATGAGCCTGTGTTCATGGTACTTGGCCCGTAATACTTTATTATTAACCCCTTAGAGCACGGAGGGCCAGGTGAAGATGTTTGGGAAATGCTGCCAGCTCCGTCCTACCGGAGGCAGCAGCAGCTCCCTGGACAGCTCGTCCTCCTGCACCTCAGAAACCAAGGAAACAAAGGAGCAGGGCCTCCGCTTCCAGGTAACACTTATCTTTCACTTGCATGCATAGACAAGAAAATCCTCAGTTCACTGTGTAGTTCATTTCTCTTTGAGGGTAACAAAAACATGTGCTCCTCCTCTCCTGTCCTCACCAGGGTTCGAGGTGTTCGTCTGATGTGGTAATGCTCGGGGAAATGATGTTTGGCTCTGTTGCTATGAGCTACAAAGGTTCCACGCTAAAAATCCACCAGATCAGGTAATGAGAAATGACATGCATCAATGTCTTTTAAGCATTGTAGCATTGGCCGTAGAGAAAGCAGAAACATTTCACATGACTTTTAGGACTGGATTCAAATGTGTGTGTGGTAGAAGAAGGGACAAATGAGGTCAGCTGTGAGAGAAGCACAAACATGCACAAGCACATGAACCAAGCATAGATAATGATGATCTGTGTCCCTGTGCTGTCGTATGTATCAGATCACCGCCTCAGCTGATGCTGAGTAAGGTCTTCACAGCCAGGACGGGAGGCAGTGTGTACGGCAGCCTCAACACGTAAGCGCACACATGCTTATCAACACGCCCTTCTCGCTCTGATTCCTGGAGCAGCTTCTGCCATTAGCCGGCACATGCAGATACACCCTCAGCTCATCTTTCTCCCCCTCTCCATCTGCCTTAGTTACTGTCTGTATTCCCTGTTTATGTCAACTAGGGACTCTGTCAGTTTGTCTTTCTGTCTCTCTTCATCTAGTTGAACACAGTCTGTCACAGTAGGCTATTACAGACTATGTGCCCTAACTGTCATCAACTTTGAATATATTAAAAAAAAAATCTTTGCTGTCTTTCACACTTGCATGCATTTATATATTGTAATTATAATAGTGTTGTAATTACCCTCCTAACTTTTGTCCTTGGTTTTCTGATCTTACGCAGGTTACAGGACAGCCTAGAGTTCATTGGACAGGACAGCAACACCCTAAGGCCTGATCAGAACACCGGGCCCCACAGTCTTCTAGGGAACATAGGTAACCACAGACACCCAGTGCCACATCAAACCATCTTTAGCCACCAATGATAGCAGTCCTGTTTCTTTTCAGTTCAGTTATAGGTAGAGTGAAATGACACTTGGTGGAGATACTTTCTTCCTGAAACGAGATGTAGGGCACGTACGTCTTATGTAGTCTCTTATGTTGCCTAATTAACTGTTAGTGCTTTTAACTCCCTTTGAGAAAATTACACTATTTACAGTTTATCTGCAATGTCAATTTTTTGTTAAGTTTAGTTTACACAGTTGAAGTGCCTCTGTAGAACTGTGAGGAATCAGCTGATTTTATTTCTTGCTCTCTGACTCTTTAACATTCCTGTTTGAATACAAACCAGGCTGGATAGACTCTGCCAACAGCTCTCCCTTTACTGCTCCCCTGCACTAACCTCGTGAACAGTTGGAGAACGTTTAAACTGGCCTCGCAAGCACAAGTTGTTGTGTTTTTTTTTTTTTCCAGCACATTTGCATAGTCTACTCTTATCCCAACACATATTCATAGCAGTATATCTCTGTTGTGACTCATCTGGTGCTTCACTGAAACTCTTAGTGACTGTGCTTGTTATGTGTGGTGAAACTCTGTGCAAAAAATGTATCTGAAAAACTGAAATCAAAGACCCTACGAGTCAGGCTCAGAGTACAACAGGCTCCCAGTAGAAATAAAAATATTAAAAACAGAACTGTTGGTAGATTCTATCGTTTTGTGCGTTTTCTGTTATACTCACAGAAAAGACAAAACTTGTACACATCACTGATGTAAAGCTGATGATCAGCTGTGTTTTCTGTGAGTGATACCAGCCTTCTTGTTTGTCTCTTTGACTGACTGACCCACCAGATGATGGTCGTTGTTTCATTCCAGACTAAAAAGCTCCTGTAACTCAGTTGTTTACTACGAGTTGGTCGGACAACAGGAGGCAGCCAGCTTTCCTCCTTAACTCATTCACTAACCACGGTTCATGTTTTTTTGTCTCTCTTCCCTCTTCCTCCCTTTCTTCTTTTCCATGTTTTTGTTTGTGCTGCGCAGGATTTTCTCAGCTCTGCAGCCCTCGACGGGCCTTCTCTGAACAGGGCCCTCTGCGCCTCATCAAGAGCGCATCTTTCTTTTCAGGTTGGCGCTTAATACTGGCCATGAGTGATGTGTGCCAGTTGCATGCGTGTGTGTAGGCTGTAGTTGCAGTAGCACTGTTTGTACAGGCCTTGACTCTCAGCGGCTGCATGCCTGTGTGGTGATTCTTACACTAGAAGTGGTACCAATAGTCATAGCATGCACTATCACGGCACGTCTGCAAATAACCTGGGTCAGATAGAAGCTGCAGAAACTGTTGTTTGAGGTGGTTCCCACCAGGCGTGCTTGGCATGTTCTGTAAAACAACATCATGTCGCCCCTAAAATTAGTTCATTTGGGCAGGTGGCAGCATTTGGATTCACACCCAAGTGGCACCAATTAACTGTGAAAATGCCGTTCCCTGCCCTGCTCCAAGACATCCACACCAATAAACGAGCTGTGAATTTTATTTACAAATGCTGATTCACTTGAAACTGGCAGTGAACTTTAAGAACACAAACTGCCGCTGAGTAGATCTCAAAGGGATATGTACTGCTTCAGACACCTTCTGGTCCGTTGTTTGGCTACTGGCAGTGTCAAAAAAGACAACCTCGCCTACCTCGAACCTCGAACTATCTGACCCAGGCCTGCAGGTGTATGACGCACGTAGAAATAGTGTGCATGGGTTCTCACTGGTGTCGGCGGCTATAGTTCTAGTTTAAGTTTTTGCAGTTCCCTTTCTTCCTTCTCTGTGTGATCTTCACTCACACACTTTCACTAACTTCACTTTGCCACTTACTGTGAATGATTTTAGGCTTCATGTGCTATGACAGCATCTTTAGTACTCTGCTGGTATTCAGTGGGCTGTTCTATAATGAGCTTTCATTTTCTCCCTTATAAACCTTTTAATGACGCAGTAAAAATTGCCTGAGCATGCATTTACACATGTGGGAACATCCTCGATCCCTTCCATAGAATTGCACACGGTTACACAATCTGCTGTGGGCCACTGAGTGGGGAAATGCCTTGTTCAAGGGCACCTTGGTGCTATGGAAATAGTTACTCATCATCCACTCTCTGTGCTGTATTCAAACCAGTAATATTTCAGTCACAATCGACTTCCTAAAATGAGGTACATAATGTGGGCGGGCACAGTGGGGAATCCTCAGACTGTTATTGCCACCAGTGACACACACTGAAAACTTGTTCTTTACAGCCTGGGGCCTGTGTGATATCAGCATTCGTTTCCATACTCGTAATATAACACCCACTGCAAAGCTTCTGCAAGTAGTATTGCCTTAAACCTTGCCCATGTAATAGCAGTGTTAGGAAAAAAAAGACAAATGCATTTTAGTTTTTAAAACAGCAACTTTGACTGAGTGCGGCAATAGAATAATGATAATCAAGCAAAGTGATGGTGAGTTTTATCAAAAGAGCGTCTCTATGCATCATGATTCCTACCCACAATCCTGTTCAGGGTACCCTTAGGTTGGCATGGCCTCTAGTTATGCAGTGTTGGTATGGTCATAAAGCACAGTGTGCCACAGCAGTGCACATACACTCACACACAAACACTCGAATGCTTTGCAACAAAAGCTTGTGTTGGTGTGCTCATTAATCATCTCATCCAGATCTGTGCTCTCGACTGCACGTTGAAATGCTGCATTTGTGGTTTTCACACCTCTCTGCTGTGAGAAGCATTGACATTTTTCCCATTTCGAGCTCAAAGTGTTGACACGAAGGACATTTGAGAGCAAGCAAACAGGCTCGGTGACATCCATATTATGGTGTCTGTTGTAGAAAGTTACCTCAAAGCCGGAGCAGCTGCTGTAGATACTGTGACAGGGCGTGAGTCAGTGAGCAATTGCCTGTTGCGACAATTTGTGTTGCTTGCGGTGCTTCCTGTTTGTGGTCTTACAAAACAAAAGGGTGCACTTACAGCATGAGAATCAATCAGTAACCGGTATTTCACAGTAGAAATTAATCCGAGACCTAGCCTTTGTTGTGGTGACCTCACATGTGGGAGCTGTGTGGTTCATAGTCTAATAGTGATACAGTTGTTTTAAATAAGCTACTAGGCCTTGGGTCATTTGAAGCATTTTCAACCTTACCTCAGTGGTTGAAGTTCTTTAGGGAGTAATTTAGATTTCATCCAAGCATCCAAAAGCATAAACCTCTGTATTTGTTTATGAAGTAGAAGAGCATTACAAGGCTCTGATTGGTGATAATAAGAGCATCCTCAGCATGACTGGTGCTCCATTGTGTTGATTACAGTTTGTGTTTCTCACATGTTGATCTTTGTCTCTTTTTTGCCCTCCTTTCCTTTCCTTTCCTTTCCTTTCCTTCCTACTCTTTATCTAACTTCTATTTTCCTTGATTTTCTTCTATCTGTCATTTCTCTTACGCATCTACCTTTGTCTCCTCCTGCCCTCTGTCTTGACCTCTTCCTTTACCCTTAATCCAACACTTCACTTTCTCTCTCCTCCTTCCTCCTCCCTTCCTCCAGGCCACAGTCACCCCATGGACATGCCTGGCCGAGGGCTTTACGACGAGAGGGACAGTGGCATCGCCAGGTCAGGTAGGTTAATGCGACTATGAGCCTAAGCCTGGATTGACCTACACTCAACACGGCTAGGTGTGCTTTCAGCCCTACACTTGAGCTTTGAATTGGGTTTACATCTATTCTTGTTGAGACTAAAGAGGCAAAGGAACAGAGAAGAGCGAGTGTGAGACAGGAAATTACTTCATAGAACGTTTCTGTCTTCTTGTTTTCACCTCAGACACATTATAGGTCACCACTTGACATTATAGGTCAAGAGCATGAACGGTTACATAAGCGCTGGTTACTTTAACAGTGGTCCTAAGCTACGACTTCACTATTGTGGCATGCAGACACACATGCGCGCAGTTTTCCATTCATTAAATCCACCCATAGGTGAAGCCTCACGAGGCTGACTGGGGTGTGTGTGGAAAGGAAAAGTGATAAAGGGAGATGCAGGGTAATTAATTCCTCTCTCCACTGCTGACTCTAAAAAGATTTACATGTTTTGACCTAATACCACAAAGAAAGATGAATGGGTGGAAGACACTGAGGAGGTGTTTACAGGGCCTCTAGAGCCTGGAAAACCTTGTGCAATGGAAACTGACCCCTGCCTCCCCCCACTCTGCCCCCTACCCCCCCTCTACAAACACCACCATGCCCCACTGGCATGACTGGTATGAGGGGAATTGTGCTTTCTGCTCAAACCCGGGTCACATGCAGAGGATTAAATATAGCAGCTCAAAACCTGCTACTAGTAAATGAGCTTCTAATTCAAGCCTCGTCCTCTCATCTCCCCTCTCTCCTCCTCCCCACTACGGTTGGACTGGAGCGCTCTTCAGCTTAGTCTGACACACACAAATACATACACGCTCCTCTGTGACACAAAGTCTTACCCCGTCTACTTTTTCTATTATTGTAGCTTTTCTGCAATTCCCACAGGTTTATTTTCATACATTATAATTAAGGTTATCTCTCATTGTCTCTAAAGATCACACACTATGTAAATGGCTCATGTGACCATTGTTCAGTGCGTGCTGCCTGTGCTGTAAATAACCCGGTGATCAGGGCTTGTGTCCTGTGTGTGGGTAGGTTGTTATTACTGTGTCAGCCTGGTGTAAAGCCAGGTTTTCCAACAACTGCAGCATGTGACTGCTAGCAGGCTAACTGATATTAGATCTCATATGAAACTATCCAGCAAATTAGAGGAAAAGAAGAGAGAGGGATGTGTGTGGTTCAAAGTGTGTTTGTGTGTCTTTGTGTGTTGTTACTTTTGCCCTTTTCAAGTTCTTTGTCTTAGTAAGAACAGTCGCTTTCCTCGAGATTTTTTGTCTCGCTCTGTGTGGTAGTGTGTGTGTGTGTGTGTGTGTGTGTGTGTGTATGTGTGTGTACAGTGTGTCATTGAGAATGAGTAACCCTACGCACTTGTTGTCTGACTCACTCTTGTCCTTTTGCTCTTGTGTCACCCACTATTCCTTCCATCTGCTCCCTGTTCCCTTCTGCTCTCCTTCTCCTCTTTTCTTGCTCCCCTAATTTCTCTCCTCTATCCACTTCCAATCCTTCTCTCCACCCTTTAGCGTCTCTGAGCAGCCTGTTGATCACTCCCTTCCCGTCTCCGGGCTCCTCCCTGACCAGCAGCTGTGCGTCCAGTTACCAACGCCGATGGCTCCGCAGCCAAACCACCAGCCTGGAGAACGGCGTCTTCCCCCGATGGTGAGACACATACAATCATAAATGCAGTGCAAGTACAATCAATATGTGTGAACAGCAATAGAGAGTCAAATCTTTCATACGCACATGCACACACTTAGGGCGGGGACACACGCCACGTCTTAAACTGGAACCTGGAAAAGCGAGGTTGGGCACTGGGTCCTAGTCTTGTGTCTACTCTGTGTCAACTTTCAAGGGTGCGGAGGCAGGTTGTGTCTGAGGTTGATACAGTGCTGGTTATGGTCACTTAGAATACATAGTCTACTGACTAGAAATTCCAAGTTAGGTTCTGATTTTCTTCCAGGGCATATTTTTTAAGCGTGTATTGGACCTAAAATGTTGTCTGTGGGAGAGATGTAAAGCTCTGCACTGAAATGACACTACCCGTTTCTCATCACATGATGTGGTGCATGTTGCTATGTTCCAACAGTTGAAATTTATTTACCTCAAGGCGTAGCTGTTAGGCCCTGAGGAGCGCTTGTGTGCCGCGCCAGAGTCGGTCTCACTTATGAGCATGCCTTCTGCATGTCTTAATTGAAAACAATGGATTTGAGGTGCAAATACAGCATGTGTACGGGCCCAGAGAGTAGTTATAGTGCCCGTTTGGAGACAGGGACAAGTGTTTAAGCTCTGTGTTTTTTTTCTGCGCAACTTTCCAAACACACACTGAACAGAGTCTCTCCCAGTTGCTGACCCCCCCCCCCCCATTTTTCTTCCTTGTTTAGGGCCTCGCTCCGACAGGCTTTTGTAAAGTTTATCTTGCTAGGACTTCCTCAGAATCCAGCAGGCAGCTGGGAAAATGACACACACTGCTGCTATGCACTAATAACTGCGCTCAAAAAAACACACACACACACACACAGAGTGCTGTGACTAGACAGGATGCTGTGTTGGCCTGTCACTGCAAATGCAGCTGTCAGCCTCTGAGTGCTCTAATCTTCCAGGCGCTCTAGTTCAGCAGCACCAAAGCGTCTTGTTTGCCAGCTGAAACAGTAAAAAAAAGACCAGGATTAAAAGTGTTTTTACACCTTTTCTTTGCTTAACAGATGTGTCTAAGTATAATTATCAGCTTAACTGTTGTAACAGGTAGAAATGTTGTGTGAAGAATATTTACTGGTAACATCTAAGCAGTATTAACCTGCTGCAAAGGTACAAGAAAGACACTTGCCAAAGGAGAGTGAAACAGTATTCTAACCCATGATGTAAAATGTTGGGTAATATATATCTTTATGACCTTCATGGGCAAAAGCCCAAGGAGTCAGATTTATTTTTGTATCGGATCTGCCTCTGCTCCTAAGTTGACCCTGTGTGTGTCTTGTCCTGATCAGGTCAGTCGAGGAGAGCTTCAACATGTCTGACGAAAGCGGTGGACCAAGCCTTGGCGTGGCTCGGAAGAAGAAGATTGCCATCGGGGTCATCTTCATGCTGTCCCCCAACCTTGAGGAGAACAACCGCTTCCAGGATTTCTTTTTCTCCCACTTCCCTCTCTTTGAAAGCCACATGAACAAGCTCAAGAGCGCTATCGAACAGGTGAATTAACTGCTGGTACAAATCAGCTGGTTGTTTTTTGTGTTCTCCTTCACTGATGTCAGCAATTACCTATTTAGTTACTCCAAAGATGATTGTTTTGATGTGTTAGTTTATTTCCCATCATGCTTTTTTAGTGGAAGATGACAGTTTTCTTGCATTTATATTCTTCATCACCTCCCTGATTGACACTGTGAAGATGAGCCTGTCAGTGAAATCCAGTTAGCAGTGAGACATGAATAGTATTGAATGCAAACCTTACACCCTCTGCTGTTGTAATGAGCAGAGTTGCTGTCAGATTGACCGGTCAATGGTCATACCTTGTATATCTGCGGTTCTGTTTACTGGTGTCTGTTGTTGGCACCGTCAGAGCTCTGGGTGACTTCCCGTTTTACCCTCCATCTTCCCTCCAGCCCCCCCCTTCCTCTCGTCTCCCTCACAAATTCCTTGCTCCACCTTTCCTCTAACTTTGTCGGCTTCAGTGCCAAATATCTCAAAGTGCATGTGTGTCGTTTCACTCTCAAGGCCATGAAGATGAGTCGACGGTCAGCTGATGCCAGCCAGAGAGCCTTGGCTTACAGTCGAATGGTGGACGGACTGAACGAGTTCAGGTTAGGCAACAACTCAGATTTACTCACTGTGACAAAGACAATAATCTTGTATAATTTTTTCCTTATTTCTCCTGCAACAACACCTTACATCATAGTTAAACTTTTAGGGAGTGTTTATGCCAACGATATCACATTGCATACTTTATAACTTAATATTTGTGTAACTGAGATTATCCTGCGATATAACACAAGAATTCAGCAGTCGGACATAAATGACAACAATGGGACCAACGCAGTTGCTCACAGTTTCTTTTTACTGAACATTTATTCTCAAACTCTCAAAAACTCAGCTCACCAAAACCAACGTCACAGTGTCACTCGGTTTCTATGTACTGTGGCCAAACACAACTCTATTCCTGGGTACATAGCAAGATTTCACATCATGGAGACTTAGGAAAAATGTGACATTTAAAATTAGTTTCCAGGAACTGGATGCTACATGTATCATTTATTTTGTCGTTAGCAACACTTGCAAACTGTGTGGTTTGTAGGATTTTGTTTCCTGGTGGTGAAGAAATGTTGGCAGGAGATGCAGGTGTGATAGAAAAAGAACGGAGAGGTTAAGAACATTTAGAATATTGGTGCGGCAGTGGGAAAGAGGAGAGGAAAAATAGGCGTGAAACTAAACTTACGGCAAATGATGTCATATCTTCCATAATATTCTTCTTTTGTTTTTTATGTTTTCCACAGTAGGATTTATCAGCAGCTTTTATAGAATTTATTCCAGTAAAACAATCTTTGACATCACAGATTTCCCATTTGAAGTCCTTCAAAACAAAGTTCACCCACATCTAAAGGGCTTACCATGCATTTTATGCGAGACCTAGCCCTCTAATGTTCCCTAAAGTAGGTCACCAAGTACCCATACCAATCCTGTGTGACTCATGTTATGGCACCAACATTTGGGTAGCCTTAATGACACTGAGTATTTTTCACGTGCCTTTCATTCCAAGCATAGTTTGTTAAGCTACTGGGTTACCAGGCACCATTTAAAGTGTCTTTTTAGTACATCATGCAGGTGGTAAACAGTGTTTTTGCTGATAACATCTGATATTCACCAGCTGCGGCCTGCAGACAAAAGAAGCAGCTCATCTATAAATGTGGTCTACAGGAAAACATTTTTCTTCTGTAATATTTCTTATGTTCACAAGGCAATGGCCCCATTACTTTAAGATATAACTGTCATAAATGTTTCCTTAAATGCCCCTTTGTTAAATGAAATGCTGCTGTTCATTGCTTTAATGATGTTAGCACAGGCTACACGATAGCTGTCAGTGAGCAGGTAGTGTCTGTATATAACAAGGTGAATTTAGGGAATCTGAAGACGACAGAGGTGAGGTAACGGATTGTGTCATTCCGCTCCTGTTACTGATACAGTGTGCTGAGGTATCGCAGCAATCAATAATTAATGAATACTCACTGTGGTTTATGTGTGAGGATAGTGTGAGGATAGTGTGATGCTAACACTCCCTGCCCTCCCTCACATGCTAGTTTGTTCCCTGTTAAATGAATCGATTATTTAAACAATAACATGATACTCAGCTCCAGTGAGACATGTTGAAATATGTCGGGTTAAAGAAAGGAGGAACACGCTGTTCTCTACCTGTCTTGTGCAAACCACAGACATTGCATTGTAACTGCAGTGCATGCTGGGAGTCTTGCTCCAAGGCTTTGGTTGTGTTTAGGGAAGCTTATCTGGCTGACATTTTAGAAGCTACCAGTTACTTCTCAACTCTGCACCACAACTACCCGGTATATCGATGATGCTCTTTTCAGGTTCCAAGAATGATTTAATCTTTTATTTGTTATGACATCAGATATTCAATCATAAATTTGTACCGACTAGATTCTAAAAATGTGTTTATGTGTATGACGGAGACATGGCTGTCAGTACAGTATGACTGTTTGGTGCTCATAAATCACGCAAACTTATTTTAAGTTATCCCAAGTGTGTGCACACATGCCTGCCCCCACCACGACTTTCACTGGCCACACACACACACACACACACACACACACACACACACACACACACTCACTCACACTGGCAGGCAGTGCCCTGTCTGAGGTCCCCTTATTGCTGCAGTCATATGCCTGTTGGCAGCTGGCCACAGCAACCCAAGCCTCCAGAGTGGCAACCCTATCTACCTCAGACACTGGCCACGAGCACCAGAATAGTAAATAATATGCGAGTGCCAGCAGGAGGAAAGCTATTGCTGGGGACAAACAAAATATCTGTAAAATCTCACCTTCAGACAGCAGCTAAATATAAGTGTAACCACCTTTGCCATTAAGGGGTTTTGACTTCATGGAACATTACAGAAGGAAACTGGAAGAAATGCCTTTGCTTGATGCTGATTCTGCTTTGACGTAGTTGGAGGGTGGGCATGCACACATACCCACGCATGCTGGCAAAGATAAGCTGCGTACTTAGCAGAGGCATGTGAACATAAAAGTCACACCAGCCTATACTGGGGTTATGTTAGGGTTTACAGTTAAGAGAAAAAAGCAGGGCTACTGAGAGAGAGGAACACTTAACACACAAGGGTTAGGAGTCTAATTCCCATTTTAGCACACATGCATGAGAAAGTGCACTTATCCTTCTCTAAAGCACCTTGGATAAAAATATGCACCAAATGGCAGCCATCAGTAACTGTGGGTAATTCAGAGCATAAAGTGAACTGAATCAAAGCTTAAAAAGGGTGACCAAATAGCAGTTAAAATCCACCCCAGCAAAATTTATAATGCAGAATTTTCTATTTTATACTAAACATCTGACTGAGTGCTAAATCACTAACATTTATTTTTACCTAAAAAAATACATGCATGCCATGCTAAAAATGCAGTTTTAGCCCAAGTTGAGATATTGAATAGTTATTGGATCCAGAATATTTAAATGACCATAACTGCACAGCTTTAACTTGCAATATTTACAAGGCTGTTTATGTTGGCAAAGGTAAACACAACATAAGTCCGAAGCCACAGATGAGGTCAGAATTGTTTGCATTGCTTCCCTCCATAGTGAGGTAATTAAAATCTGACACAACAGTTTAATTTCACATCACAGCCGCGCTCTTTAAAGTTCACCTGAACAGCTGCTGCAGACAGACAAGATCTACCACTCATCAAGCACCAGCTCAGCCATTCAGCCCACTGGGGGGGGCTTTCAGTAGGTGAATGTACACCAGACACAGCAAGGTCCCGTGGGGCAGGAAAAGGCCACGTATAAGTCAGCCTGTTTATAACACAGGAATGAATAAAGCATTATTAGGTCATTTGATACTGCAGGCCAAATGCCGGATCATCTGTGCTGCCCTGCTGACAACGAGATGTAAAGAGAGTCGGGTACATGTTTTGGGTGTGCTGAGTTACAAATGACATCAAGTCCATTCTAGTTTGCCCTACTGTGGCCTCTCACTGCTGTTAATTAATGATTGAGCAATGATTGATTAATTCTCGTGAAGACTTTGATTAGTCAAGCTCAGATTACATAATGATCTCATGCAAAAGTCAAACTGGAGTCTGTTGTAAGTTTTGTAAAACACTTGTTGAATGACTTATTTCTTTGACTAATTGAACATTTAATCAAACTAAAGATTTATATCTAAGCTAAGCACAAAAAGTAAGGAAATGTGTGTTTGGTAGATTGTTTCTTTGTTGTAACAATGCTTCTTGGCATTAAATCTTATACCCTTGGAAAGCCTGCTTATTTCCCTTTTTGGTAGCACATTTGTAAGGAACATGCATCTGTGGGATGAGCAGCAGAGCTGAGTATGTGGTTGCCCATGAAAAATTTGCCAAATCTCTGCCAATCCCAAACAGCTTTTTTTTGCCATTGCTATTGACTCTTGTTTTGAGCTTCTCGTACCCCCAGGTATGAGCATGGGCCCTGCTATAGTGATCAGTTGGTGTCTGCTCTAAGAATCAGCATGCCACATTTGACTGATCTGGATAGGGCCTGTGCGATAGGGCAACTTCAAGATGGTGTTCTGCAAAACCAAGTTGAGGCATTATTTGGAGTGGGCCCTGTCATCTGCGCACCGAAGGCCAAGTTCCGTATAACATCATTGTCAGAGACAATGGGCGTCCCAAGAAGACGGCACCCCAATAAGACCGTTTCCTCATCCTATCAACACTTAGGAACCGTAGGCAGTCTTCAACAGATTTGCAGTCAAGGGTTGCAGGATGATATTGCCGACGGCTCTCTGGCCAGACAAATCTGGAACGGATCTCACGCAGCCAATCTCCAGTCTCATAGGGCTGCCAGGAGGCCTGCCATGACTGCCCTTATCCATCAGGCCTGTTTGCGCTGGTGTCGGCAACACATGCACTGGGACCTGAACGTGTGGAGGAATGTTATGTTCAGCGATGAGTCCTGATTCTGCCCTACGGAGGTTGGATCGTAGGGTCAAAGTGTGGAGAAGATATGGAGAACTGATTGCTGCACCGATAGAGTAACATCTTTTGGTGGAGGCAATGTGATGGTGTGGGGCGGCATCTCCGTCACTGAAAAAATCAGGATTGTCATCATTGGAGGCAATCTAAATGCAGAGAGATATCGAGATGAAATTCTGCAACCAGTGGCAATCCCATATCTTCACAGTCTGGGACTGAACTCTATCCTCCAGGATGACAACACTCGCCCCCACCGAGCGGGGTTTATCAGAGACTACCTCCAGAATTTGGGAGTGGAGAGGATGGAATGGCCTGCCAGCAGTCCTGACCTCAACCCCATTGGACACTTGTGGGATCAGTTTGGGTGTGCTGTTCATGCCAGAGTGACCGACACAACCATGTTGGCTGACTTGCGACAAATTCTGGTTGAAGAATGGGATGCCATCCCATAGCAGTGTGTGACCAGGCTGGTGACCAGCATGAGGAGGAGGTGCCGGGCTGTTGTGGCTGTGTTTGGTTCTTCCACACTCTACTGAGGCTCCTGTTTGTTAAATGAATAAATTGTTAAATTGCCAATACGTCTTGTTTCTTCAGACTTCAATCATCCAATCCACCAAACAACACCAAACAAGAGTCAACAGCAAAAAAAGCTGTTTGGCATTGGCAGAGAGGATTTGGCAAATTTTTCATGGGCGCAACCCACATACTCAGCTCTGCTGCTCATCCCACAAATGCATGTTCCTTACAAATGTGGCACCATTTAAAAGGGAAATAAACAGGCTTTCCAACAGTATGAGATTTATTGCCAAGAAGCATTGTTACAACAAAGACACAATCTACCAAACACACATTTCCTTACTTTTTGTGCTTAATTTACATTATAAAGCAACATTTAGCTATTAAAGAAAACGTAAAGACAGTCAATCAAGCAATTTTCTCAGTATTTGCATCCTTACACACGACCACAGTAACTGTCATTGTGTTGCTATGAATCTACAGAGGTGGTTTGGAGTTACAACACTCAACAGTTAAGTCAAAAAAGAACTCCTTGCAACAACTATATTGCGATGCAGTTGAAGTCGTTAGTTCTTCTTTTTGCATCCAGTTAACTTCTTCTCATAAACTCATAAACAAAAATTGCACAGTGTTCCTGTTTTCTTTGAAAGTATACCTCAACCTAGACTAGCTTGATTACTGGAATTTTGAAGAACTAGGTCACATTCAGTGTGTGACACCTGCGTTTTCTCTCAGCATGCAGCCTGTCCACATCTCCTCTGTCAGCAGGTTCTTTATAGGTCAAAGAGGTTGTGAGTATACTGCAGAATTAACCTTGTTTACAATCTAAGATCTGCAGTTTCCTCTACATGAAGCTTGAAAAACAGCACTAAGTTTTTATTCCTTATCAGTAGGACCTGCAAAGTCTTGAGAGATAACCTGGGGTGATAGCAGCTGGTTACGTTTATTATAGTTTACTTTAAATTAGCCTGGCTATGCGCGTGCATTATCTGTGTTTGCTAAAGATTGCAGTTGTATGGATTCACTTTATATGTTTGCATGGAGTTAGAGTAAGCACTTTTTTTTTTTTTTGATTTTCCAAACAGTTTTGCATTTTCAAACCCAGAATCCACCAGCTGCAGCCCATATTTCAGCTCCGACTGAAAACGCCTGATTCTCCACATTCCTCGGGCTGCAGAGATTCCCCTCTGCCCCTGTGTCAAAGCTTGGCCTTCAGCCGAGACATGCTCACCAACACGCCCCACGTTCCATGGAAACTCCAGTCCTTCTCAATGGACAAATGCACCAACTGAGCTACATACAGATAGATACAAGCACACATGCGCGCTGTACAGAGACAGGGTTGTGTGTGTGTGTGTGTGTGTGTGTGTGTGTGTGTGTGTGTGTGTGTGTGTGTGTGAGCGCAAGCTCGTCGGACTGTTACACACACACACACACACACACTCAAAACCAGGGTCTCCCATGGCCTCAGTGCAGACAGTGAAGCTCTGTGAACTGAGATCTCTTTTGTTTACCCCGAGAGACAATAACACGTCTGTTCCCCCTCCCTGTCTGTTTTCTCTCTTTTTCCCCTCCTTCCCTTTCATTCGCTCTCTCCATGCCCTCTCCCTCTTTCATCCCTCCCTCGCCATACCTCATCTACAGGATGACCATCTGCGACCTCTACACCATGCCCCGAGTGGCTGAGCCTGTCTGGTTGACTATGATGTCTGGAGCGTCGGAGAAGAACCAGCTCTGCGGTCACTTCATGAGGGAGCTCTCCCTGCTGATGGAGCAGGCCTCCAAGAACCAGTTGAGTGTCCACTTGTACTCACAACTAGTCCGCCATCAGTCGCTGCATTTCTAAAAAGAAAAAGAACTACATTAGAATGCATTTTCAGACTCACACCTATCATATTGTGGAAACCAGACCCTTCACCCCCAGTTGATTTTCTCTGAGCCGGAAAGCAGTAATAGAGCAAACAGGAATCAAGCAAGCTTGCAAATATAAAGAGGAAAAGACACGCACAGCAGCGCTCAGAAATGTTTCACATGCTCAGTTTTTCCACATCTTTTGTGCGCTCGTACTTCCTGGACGAGCGAATCAACTCAGGAAAACACATGCAGGTTCACACACTCTATTCACTCCATCTCCCACATTCACACAGTCCATGGCCT
Source organism: Epinephelus lanceolatus (assembly GCF_041903045.1). NCBI lineage: Eukaryota > Metazoa > Chordata > Actinopteri > Perciformes > Serranidae > Epinephelus > Epinephelus lanceolatus. The sequence continues at coordinate 36,745,063 of NC_135744.1, forward strand.
TTCTCTTCTTTTCTTACACTTAAACACAAGCACACGCTCACACTATGAATGTTTCACCCTCTTTGCATTTGTTTGTTTGCCTCAGAGGGAGCTGTGAATGAGAAGATCTCTGCCAGTCTCTAATTGCTTATTGTTGCTGTTACAAAGCCACGTCAAACCACTGCTAATTGTACATATATGAATTGGTAGCAAGGCCTTTATTGAACATAGCAGCAGTATTCAGTACGGTTTATTTAAGTAGCATTCAGTACTCGGAACTAAATGATTACATCAAATTGATCTTAAAGGAAAGGAATAGTTGGGAACGTTTTAAAAAGATATGTGTTTTCTAATCTTGATTACTGTCGAATAAATCAAGCTCTTAGACAAACTATTAAATTTAGAAGCCTGCAGAATATTTGATGTTGTTGCTTGATTGGTGCCGTAAATAAATTATGATTATGACGATATCGTTCAATGTGTTTCTGGCTCCAACAGCAAATAGTTGTATTGAAAATAATAGAAAAATTGCGTGTTTAATGTTAACAACCTTTAAAATAAATGTTAATCTCAAGTAGAAACTGCATCACCTAGGCAACAACTGGTGTTCCTTTATCAGCATGCCATCTCAGTAAAAGTCACTATTTCCCCCAGCACTGGTTAGAATGACTAACCGGCAACTACTTCTGCATAATGATAACTCCTGATTGAAGCATTGTGTCTCCCCGGCAACCTCTCATCCTACTGTATAACATTACGTCTTCTCTGAGGCACCCCGGCAGTATTCCCATGACATGGTTTTGATGACTGCCGCAGTCACAACTGTGTTTAGCACATGATTGAACTTGACCACCATTACAGTGTTGAGTCATGAGACAGGAAGGGAAGTAGACACTTGTGGTCAGGACTGAGAAGTGAATCATGCTAATAGATGGTGTGCGTACGTGCGAGTCATTCACTCTGTATATGCTGCAAACAATGGATGTGTGTATGTGGTGTCCAGTAGAGCAAGAAAACATCTGACTGAAGTTTTCCTGTATCGGAAACATCTGCCCCAACCACACGGGGTCAGGAGGGAAACTAAGAGACATTTCAGCTAGGAAATAATTTGGATTCTCCTCTGCTGTCTGCTGACCATACCAAATCTATTATTCCAGATTCCTCCCCGCATTATTGACCGCCGTCCTCACCAATCATCTGGCCTGGGTGCCCACTGTCATGCCCAACGGGCAGCCCCCAATCAAGATCTTCTTGGAGAAACACTCTTCCAAGAGCGTTGACATGCTGGCAAAGACGCACCCCTACAACCCACTCTGGGCACAGCTAGGTGAGACACACACACACACACACCCTCAGTAAGCTTGACTTTTTTTCTTATATACTATCTGCATACTGTTTGTATAGCTGTATGTGATTGATGGGGGCATATAGCAAGTAAGGATATCCTTTAAACACACTTTCACCTCAAGTGACATGGGACTCATACAGAAAGTGAGTTCATGGTGACACCTGGTGTTCATAGGTGAGAACTGCACACTGGAAAATAAATGTACAGATGTTAATTTTAAAAAGAAGAATCAATTGTTTTAACATACCTTTATTAGTTTGGGAAGTTGCCATTTGCAAAAATAAAAAAAGAAAGTGATACATCTAAAGACCCATTTAGCATTGCTAATGTTTATTTTTCTTTCCCTATCACTGTGTAGGAGACCTGTACGGGTCCATTGGGTCACCGGTGCGGCTATCAAGGACAGTGGTGGTAGGCCGCAGACAGGAGCTGGTCCAGAGACTCCTCTACGTCCTCACCTACTTCATCCGCTGCTCTGAGCTGCTAGAGACCCACATGCTGGACAGCGCTGAGGATGAGGCCATTGTCATGCCCGGCTCCCTTATCACCACCTCCCTAAGGAAAGGAGAGGTGGAGGAGTCGGACTATGTCCTGGTTACTGTCCATAAACCCAGCGGGGACTACTTGTCTCAAGGGGCTCACGGCCGGCAGACTGACGCGGAGGACAGCAGCTACCCTTCAGACAATAGCCTCCAGAGCAGCACATACACAGACACAGAAGTGGAGCATGGTGCTGGGGACACACCCAAGGAGGAAGATGAGGAGGAGGAGGAGGAGGAGGAGGAAGAGGAGGAGGAGGACAGCAGTGAGAGTCAAGGGTCCAGGAGCAGTGTGCTTCAGTCAGGACACAGTCAGGGTAACAACCCTATTATCAGGACTACAGAAGCAGCTGAACCTGGGGAGATGCGTAGGGAGTCTAGCAGCCCACTGGCCACAGAGGCCAGACTGGAGACGGTGCTGCGTGTTGGCTCGGCATCCCCTAGAGAGCAGGTCTGTGTGCTGGATACAGAGACCAAGGGAGACCTGAAACTTATTGTCCCATCCATACCCGCAACACTTACATCAAGTCCATCCCCGACACCTTTGACCACAGAGAGTAAAAACTCTTGGGCAGAGACTGGGATGGACGCAGGTACGGGGAACCAGCCCACCAGAGTGCTGGGTCCTCGACCGTTGGGGATCCCTCTAGAGAAGAAGCCCCCAGATAAGAACCTGGCTGCTGCAGTGCCAGTGCCAGTGATACCAGGAAACACTGTGACGGGGCCCATGGCTTTGACTCTAACAGAAGAAGAGGAGCCAGCAACAAAAGTCACTTTCCTCATTGGAGACTCCATGTCCCCTGAGTCGGACACAGAGAGCCGCAGGAGAAAGATGGATGAGGAAATTAAAAAGTTCAAGAAACACCAGCAGCTGTTCCCAATGCAGCAGCAACAACAGCATCATCACGGGCAACATTATCAACAGCAACCGCAGCAGCTGCTGAGAGGAGCAGATTCAAAGACCAGCAACACTAGTGCAACAGAGGACCAAACCAAACAGACCAAGGTGGCTCCAGCCCTACAGCGGGTGTCCAGTAAAATGCCCCAGTGGAGTCAAAACTGTATGGACGATTTTGATGAGTATTTCAGCCTGGAGAACCCTGTGGAGACTAGGACTATAGACGACTTGGCTAAACAACAGGAGGCCAGCTCCACATGCAGTATACACAAAGACTTGCTAGACCCCTCGGGAGTCCCCCAGTCTGGTGAGCTGGGGAGTCACAGTTTTCAGAGTGCGGGTCGGGGTCAAGGTTTGGGACTCTGTTTAGGTTCAGGTAGTGGAGAGGTTGGGTCCAGCACCAAGGGAGACTCTTTGTTGGATGCCCAGAGGAGGTGCAGGTGTGGGTCTACAGATTCCTCTGACACCTGCTGTTGCAGGGGCTGTTCTGCTGAGCAGGACAAGGGTCCTCTGTTGTCAGTCCCCATCCCACAGGATGGGAGCATCAACAGCAAAGAGGACCAAAAGCGTAAAGCGGTGCCTGTCAACGACTGGGAGATACCGCGCAACGAGAGCTCAGACAGCGCGCTGGGGGACAGTGAGAGCGAGGAAACCGAGGACTGGCAGGAGGAAGTGCTGGTGCCCTTCCCGGGGTGAGTAGAGGACTGACACATTCATTCACAGACTTCTTTGCTGACTTTCTCTTTCTGTTAATAAACAGTGAGCAGGTATGAAGTGCTTTAATTGTAACCAGTAATTATTGCCATACTGATAACAGGGAATAAGTGAGAATAATAAGCTGTCTTTATCTTTTGAAAACCAAAAAAACCCCAAACATCTCATGTCATGTGTTTGATTTTACAGGTCAAAGTTGGTGGAGAACTTCTCAAAGCCAAGCATTGCCAATTTTGGCCGGTCTCTGTTTGGAGGCTACTGCCCCACCTATGTGCCAGACTTTGTACTGCATGGGTTGCCCAGCGATGATAAGCTACGGCAGAGCCTCATGGCTGAATTAACCCATGCTGTTCAGGTAAAGGACTGAAGTGTTTGAACCTGTTATTTTCACTGACATTCAAACGTTTCAAACATCCTTGGTATGCACTGTCACTGTAAAACAAGCACTTGCCTCGTAGCTCTGTTATGTATCATTTGTTTTGGAGTTTGAGGCGTGTATTAACATGTGAAGAACACTTTTTTCCTTTTTGCATTTGTTTTATTGGTTAAAAGAAATGAATGTTCTTGTCCTCTGCAGCATCCAGTACTGGATGAGCCCATAGCGGAAGCCGTCTGCATTGTAGCAGACACAGACAAGTGGACAGTGCAGGTGGCCAGCAGTCAGAGACGAGCCACGGACGTCAACAAGCTGGGGAAGGAAGTCCTGGTGTCCAGCCTGGTGTCCAGCTTATTGCAGTCCACTCACCAGCTCTACAAACTCAACCTCTCACCCAACTTTGTATGTTACACCTTTCAGTCAAACACGGATTATTTGTCAGTATACAGCAATCACCACTTTGATTCCTGTGCTTTACCAACTGTGTTCTTCTTCCTCTTTAGTGTATAATGCACCTTGAGGACCGCCTGCAGGAAATCTACTTCAAGAGTAAGATGCTTGCTGAGTATTTGAAGGGCCAGACAAGAGTCCATGTGAAAGAACTGGGCATGGTCTTAGGGTAAGAAGTTAACCTTTTTCTCAACTCACATGTACTGTAAAGCTGCACATTAAAGTTCTAATTATATCACTGAAACGTACCCTGTGGAGGTTTTACCTCTATAGAGCTGTTTTATGATCGGGTGCCTGTTTTGTTTGTCACATGCACACCCATGGGGATGTAAATACAGACTAATGTGGGTGACGTGATGTGATAGTCCAGTCAGTAGTCAACAGATGGCAGCAATGCTCCAAGATGAATGGCAATGTACCAAGAAAGGCAATGAAGAAGAGGAGTGATTAAATGGGAAAGCAAACAATGCAGGCTTTAAATCTTAAGGAAAGTTCAGCTTTGCAGTTTTTTTTATGAGGAAGGAAGTGCACTCAACATCTTTGTAAGACTCCACAGTGTGTTTTAGTGTAGAATACCGAATGTGAACAAAACTTTTTTTGTTAACAAGGACACTACACAGGACATCTGTTAATAAAAAACCTATCCATATTAATGTATACATCGAAGCAGAGGCAACAGATGCAGGAGTTATAGAAATAAATAAACTACACACAGAAAGTAAGGAACTTTGTGTTTGGTAGATTATTTCTTTGTTGTAACAATGCTTCTTGGGAATAAATCTTATGCCCTTGGAAAGCCTGTTTATTTCCCTTTTAAATGGTGCCACAGTTGTTAGGAACATGCATTTATGGGATGAGCAGCAGAGCTGAGTATGTGCGTCGCGCCCATGAAAAATTAGCCAAATCTTCTTTTTTTGCCTTTAAGTAGGGCATTTGGCTCTTACTATGTCCTGATCGTTGTTCTGGTATCGTTGCAGAATTGAGTCCAGCGACCTCCCCCTGTTGGCCGCAGTGGCCAGCACTCACTCCCCCTACGTGGCCCAGATCCTACTATGAGACTATAATGGCACTGAGGTCCCAAGCAGCGAGCTGCCTGAGGAAGCCAGTCAGACCTGGCTGGTGCCTCTCTGGCCCCAAAATCCTCTGGCCGTCCATGCTTCGCAGCTGACCCCCCCCTCCCCCTCCCCCTCCCAACATGGTTTCCTGACCTGCGTGCCTGGGCCAAGCGGCATCTTTGCTTCGAGCCTGAGCAGTGCACGTCTTTCACGGACCACAGCTACAGCCAGCGCCTCCGCTCACCACCACCACTGCTGCTGAATTTGGTGCAATAATGCTGTTGCACCACAGGGGGGAGCTAGAGACCACAGTCCCACAGATGGAGCGAGGCTCTGCGGATGACTGAAGTATCCCTGACGTGACCTTTCTTCAGTTGTTTGAATGTTTCTTTTAAAACAGGACTCTTTTATTTTTGGACACAAAAGCCAAAGACTTTATAATGTTTTTTTTCCCAGATGAGAATAAAACTTTAAGGATATCTACAGTATAACAACAATGGACTTTGTTTCTTCTACTACTTTTTTTTTTTTCTCTGTACAATCTTAAACCCAGTCGTACGAAGTGACGGACTACATTTTAAAGGAAACCGATGGACATTTTTAAACATTGCTTTGACGTAAATATCATTGAGAACTTTATCAATCTCATGCCAACTATGTTATTTCATTTATCTTCATGTGTTTGTTTACAAGCCAAATTTTCCCTGAGATATCTCAATGACACATTTTATTTTCTCGTCAAATTGCAATGCACGCCTGACTTAAAAGCCTATTTTCTGGCCACATGGGGGTAATCGATGCACACCATGATTTTTGGTTTGACAAACGGGTTTTGAGACGGCTAAAAGTGGCTTTGACATTCTTATCATAGGTACAGCACTACCTCAGATCTTCATGTGGGCTGTGGATGACACACATTTACAGTCGCCCCATAGGAAACCCTGAGGTATAGTTTTTAACATGTTTAATCAGAGGAATGTCAGCGTCAGCTGTGCGCAGACTCTATGCTGTGTTCTTTGGGAAAAAAAGAAAAAAAAGAAGAAGGGAAGGTTGTTAAATTCCTTAAAGATGATCGTTACACATATTTTTGCTTCAGAATGTGATCAAGGGAGGAGAAGGGTCCCTTTCTACTGTGGAAAAGCTAAAACACGCATCATCTACGTATATATATTTTAAAACCAAAATGCTGAAATATTTTCACACTTTTATAGCTTCGCCACCTTTTTACGATGTTTACGGCTTCGATGTTTGCTGCAGAGAGACGAGAGGGGGAACACAGGAGGCCTTACAGCGGATTGAAATGTGTATCGGTTAACACTATTTTCAAACATGTTTCTACGACGGTTATTCTCACTAAAACACACAAAGTACAAAACTATGGTAGCACACTTTTTATTCCCTTTTGTGTTCTGTTTGGTTTTCCATGACAGTGACAGATGATTTTGGTTGTTACGCCATATAGCCAGGGTGCGATTTGCTGAGCATAAGAAAGGGAGGATCAGTTGTTTTCACAGCTTCTGTTTTTTGATTCTTTCCTGGGCATAAAGTGTTCGCTGCAGAGGGGCCAATAGGAAAGTATGTCATTGTTATTATTGCTTTTATGTCATCAGTTGACGGCATTGGAAATGAATCTATATTTACATTGTTTAATTGCAGACAGTAGGTTGACATGAGTTAAAAATCAAACATGGGAAGGAACTGAAATTTAAATATATACGCTGATCCGTGCAGCACTTTACAAAACTGTGCTTTTAGCCCAGCAAATTTATATTGATAGCAAGAGAAGGTTTGAAGGTTTGATTTAGCCAGCAGCCAACTCAATAAATGGTTTCTGGAAAGAAATGTTCACAAATTTAAAAAGAATCCTCCTTAAAAATTGGAGTGCGTCTCAGGCTTGAGCCTGTTGATGGCTGAGAATGGCTTGTATTGTGTAAAAAAAGCAGGACTAACCCTGCAGTGTAAGTTTCCTTCCATACACTCAAATCGCACCCTGTATATGACCCAAGTCTTAACGGAGATGTGGCATGAATGCATCACAAGCTTCTGGAGATCTCATTTTTGCTGGTAAAATTGATATAAACGTGCTTGTTACTGCATTGAAGATGCTCCGCTGTATCAGCCTACATTTTGTACAACCCAGCCATGATGTTTAAAAAAAGGTATGAATTTATATCTGCTTCTCCGGCTTTGTATATGAGTAAATTATTCAGTTGCCCATGGTATGTGTAACGGTTCATGTAGACTGTACATACTGTTTATTTCCATGTATTTGTACAGAATGTCTTTTAAGAATTGTCTCCTCAGATTATTTTTTCCCAATTTTATGGGAATGTTGTGCAATAAAGATGCCGATGGTAAGAATTTATGCGTCTCTGGGAATGTTCTCTGTCACAGAATGAAAGGGGGAAAAAATCCTGGAAAAGTTAAATATTGGATGTGTGAATATAAAATCGTTAAAAGCAGAGATCCAAGAGCTTTAATTCACATCAGGGATTTGATGAGGAGAGAAAAAGGGGGGGAAACCCTTTGTAGTGCTGTACTGACCTGCGTGTACTCACAGTGGGATTACCCAGAGTGAGTGTGCTGTAGATATTACCACACACTCTGTACCTGTGTAGAAGATGTTGCACTTAAGCAACGTCCCAAAGTTTGTGTGCAACCACAGGCCTGGATCCGGTTCAAGGGAGCCGCTCCAGATCTGTGTTTCTTCACATCTGAGATTATCAACTGTGGTTTCTTGTCTGCATTCACACAATTACTAAGTAAACTATCACAAGATTGTATAACTGGCACATGTTAACTGGTTTTAGCTCTGCAGGGAGTCTTAATCTCCTTTTTCTTTATTGTCTGTCTTTTAGAAATTCTACGTGCAGAATAGTTTCTCACGACAACTTTTTTTTAAAACAGCCTGGAAAGTAGCTGTAAGTCAAACTCTGCACAACAGCAGCACTTCTGTTTAGATTAGCAGTGGTCTGACTTCCACTGCTCACCATCTGGATCACACATTTCACCCACCTTTTGGATTTACCACCCTGAAACTGGCTGTGGCTCCACCCCACCCTCCTCACGGCACAGGAGCTGAAACGAAACGAGCACACACACACACACACACACACACACACACACACACCACAGTTATGCAATAAAGGAAGGAGTGTCCTGGCTGTGCGCAGATACACTGGTAGCAAATATGAGAGTGTGTCCTGTCAGTGAGAACATCGCTGTTTTCACGTGAATAGCTATTTTAGGAAACGATCAGAAAAACACACGAGACTTCAGACACTGGTGGATAAATCAAGCGTTTCATCTAAATTTAGATCAAACTCTGAAAAGTGCGTTGAAACTGGATATGCGTCAGTAGCTCATGGCTTTGCAGTTCAAGTTTAACTGTAACTTCACCCTAAACTTGAAGACGTGCACGTCTAGATTGTGCTATTGCTTTCAATGAACTTCAGTAGTCTGATTACTCCGCGTTTTGAGAGTGTGTAGTTGCAACCTGACCACACGAGTGTCAGGAGTCAGAGGGAGGATCTGTGCTGCGTTCATGGACTCCTTTTGAAGCTCGTACACTCGACCTCCAAAAGTAAGAACCACAGGCGCCCTTTTTATGCCATTAAATCCAGACTACTATGTGACTTTTGACAAATAAATAGCACATTATTTGTCTTAGGAATAAAACATGGGACTCATAAGCAATAAAATGCACTCTCGCTCACTTCAACACATGCAAGAATTTTGCTCACACAGCCTTTATTGATATAATATGACTTGTAGCTTAGGATGGCTGATATTAGTTTATGTCAACTTCCTATTTTGCTTCTATATAACTTTATGACTCATCTCCAGGCTGCTTGTGCCACTCTTACAGTGCTTTTTAAAAACTTTATCCTGTAGTTTTCACTCTTCGCCACCACTCAGCAAGAGTTATGTCTTGTTATGCCGTTTAAGTGACTTTTCTTGATTGCATCTGGCAGCTGAGCAAAGCTGGACTCTGTGTTGCCAGTTTATAGCTACAACATATTGTTGCTTAGGTCTTTGGTGAAAAAAAAATCTGCGCAGCTGCAGCATTTTGTTTGTAACAAGTAAAGGGCAAACCAAATTAGCCGTATGTGCTAAAACTTAAATAGCTGAGCATATAAGGAAAACTATACCACACACACTGCTTTATAATACTGTGATAATCTAAAATACTTTTATGAATCTAAATATCTTTATACAAACGATGGAATTAAAAGTTTAAATTAGTTTTTCCCATTTGGTAATTTACCACAAAAACTCAGAAAACAAAATACACAAAAGACACCTTAGGTATGTTAAGAAAACTTTTGCTGTGTTCTTTTTGAGCTTTCAAAATAATGCTACTTTTCTCTGGCAATATTTCATAATCACGGTCAGAATCAAAAACAATTTACTGCCAAGAATATTGCTCATTCAGTAGATTTAACTTGGTGATTTGGTGCATGGCAATAACATTATGAAAAAATATACATAAAATATGCACCTACAGTTGTGTAGGAATGTGCAAATCATTGTCTAGAGGGTTTAAAAGTTCACAGTAGTAATGTGCAAACAGAATTTGTATGGAAACATGATAATTCAAAAACTACCACTTGAGTCATTTAATGTATCACTGTCGTCTAAATTCACTTAGTTCCGACGGTATCTGAACGCAGCACCATCTCCGTGCAGACAGATGTCGTCAACTGTGCTCACTCAGATCTGCAGGAGGAGGGATCTAAATCTGAACTCCTGGATCTGACTGACGCTAGCTACCGAGGTGGATATTTCCTTTACCAAACATGTACATAATTCAAGACTCCAAGTCCCGTAGGTTTAACTTTCTGTCACACTTTAGTTGTGTCTACTCTTTTTCGGACGCGCAGTAGTTAAAAGTGAAGTTAGTGTGTGTGTGTGTGTGTGTGTGTGTGTCCTGGAGAAGAAGGAGCTCCTGGTCGGTAAACTCCATCCATGCTCGGCTCGGCTCGGCGAGGACAAGATCCACACGGGGATGTGAGTTTGTTCAAGCTCGGGTCGGCTAACAGAGCAACCAGGAGAAGTGAGAGTGAAGATACCTTACAGAGGAAGTAAAAGGTGGATTTGAGCCGAAGTTATGAAAATGACCGGAGCCATGGAAACTTCTTTCAAACTGGCTTTGAAGAAACCGCCCCCGCTGCGGACAGCAGAGGTAAACAAAACTATCGTGTCTTTTTTAATTAGCATCTTGCTAATGCTAGCCAAAATCAAACTGTTGCTTCAACCTCGCTTGGGGAAAACTTCCCTCAGCTGTCAGTGGAGTTTGAAATGAGTCCACAGTCATTTTGTGTTGTGTTTGTGTCTCATTCGGACTTTTTAATACAGTCACATGCTAATTAGTACACACTGTACATGACTAAATAACTCACACAACATTTAGCTAACTAGCTAGTGTCCCAGAGCAGATACAACATATAGGTAACTAGCTTTAACCCTTGCCAAGTTGTCTGTGCAGTTCAGACAACTGAAAAGAAATAAAAAGGTAAAGTTAAACCACACAGGCCAAAATGTATCAGAGCTTCAGTGGTACTCAAACTATTTTTCACAGTTCCCATGAAACTGTTTGACACTATCAGATTAGTTTAATTTAACCCTAACCCACTAGTTTTTGTTCCTCTACATAGTTAAGTTTTGAATAACTCTCATTTACTGCAATCCTCCCTGTACTCCTAAACAAAACATAACATCACAGCTTCCCAGCAGAGAGCTTACGCCTAAACCCAGGAGGTACTTTGTGTAAACTTTAGGTTTGAATGAGGCCAGTTAAATTAAATCACCACTGCTTTCTCATCCCTCCTCCTTTCCCTCCTTATCCTCCACTGCCTCCTCCCTACATGAAGCTGTGGAAACACAGCTGGCTTGTCATTGCTTTAGTTATGCTGTGTGCCCCAAAAATAGCTCACGCCGTACTCCCTTCCATGTTCGGCTGCTGGTAATAGTTTTGAAGTGCAAGCACTTTTCAAAGCGCTATCAAGAGTACAAAAAATGTTTTATTTTTTTAAACACAGCAAGCCTTCCAGCTTTGCATGACGCTTTTGAAAAGGTCCCTTTTTATGGTGCTGATCCTCTGTTTGTTTGTGGGTGCATGGTGGGTAGAAAGCCTCTTTCACACCTTCATAGAGGGCTTTTGTGCGCACTGAAACAGACCATAACAACCAGGTTTAGTCCACAAATATGTGACACAGTCATAGCAGTGAAATGAATCTGGGATTTGGTAATTTAGATATTTGATTTAGCAACTAAATGAATGCTGTGTAGAGTCCTCTTTTTTTCTGTCACACTTTTTCCAGGGATGCTGAACGCTCTGTTTCTTCTTCAAAAGTTTAAACCAGCATTGAAGGAATACTTTATCCTGCAAATGGTGATTTGTACAGTACAGGCCAAAAGTTTGGACACACCTTCTCATTCAATGCGTTTTCTTTATTTTCATGACTATTTACATTGTAGATTCTCACTGAAGGCATCAAAACTACGAATGAACACATGTGGAGTTATGTACTTAACAAAAAAAGGTGAAATAACTGAAAACATGTTTTATATTCTAGTTTCTTCAAAATAGCCACCCTTTGCTCTGATTACTGCTTTGCACACTCTTGGCATTCTCTCGATGAGCTTCAAGAGGTAGTCACCTGAAATGGTTTTCCAACAGTCTTGAAGGAGTTCCCAGAGGTGTTTAGCACTTGTTGGCCCTTTTGCCTTCACTCCGCGGTCCAGCTCACCCCAATCCATCTCGATTGGGTTCAGGTCCGGTGACTGTGGAGGCCAGGTCATCTGCCGCAGCACTCCATCACTCTCCTTCTTGGTCAAATAGCCCTTAAACAGCCTGGAGGTGTGTTTGGGGTCATTGTCCTGTTGAAAAATAAATGATCGTCCAACTAAACGCAAACCGGATGGGATGGCATGTCGCTGCAGGATGCTGTGGTAGCCATGCTGGTTCAGTGTGCCTTCAATTTTGAATAAATCCCCAACAGTGTCACCAACAAAACACCCCCACACCATCACACCTCCTCCTCCATGCTTCACAGTGGGAACCAGGCATGTGGAATCCATCCGTTCACCTTTTCTGCGTCTCACAAAGACACGGCGGTTGGAACCAAAGATCTCAAATTTGGACTCATCAGACCAAAGCACAGATTTCCACTGGTCTAATGTCCATTCCTTGTGTTTCTTGGCCCAAACAAATCTCTTCTGCTTGTTGCCTCTCCTTAGCAGTGGTTTCCTAGCAGCTATTTGACCATGAAGGCCTGATTGGCGCAGTCTCCTCTTAACAGTTGTTCTAGAGATGGGTCTGCTGCTAGAACTCTGTGTGGCATTCATCTGGTCTCTGATCTGAGCTGCTGTTAACTTGCGATTTCTGAGGCTGGTGACTCGGATGAACTTATTCTCAGAAGCAGAGGTGACTCTTGGTCTTCCTTTCCTGGGTCGGTCCTCATGTGTGCCAGTTTCGTTGTAGCGCTTGATGGTTTTTGCGACTCCACTTGGGGACACATTTAAAGTTTTTGCAATGTTCCGGACTGACTGACCTTCATTTCTTAAAGTAATGATGGCCACTCGTTTTTCTTTAGTTAGCTGATTGGTTCTTGCCATAATATGAATTTTAACAGTTGTCCAATAGGGCTGTCGGCTGTGTATTAACCTGACTTCTGCACAACACAACTGATGGTCCCAACCCCATTGATAAAGCAAGAAATTCCACTAATTAACCCTGATAAGGCACACCTGTGAAGTGGAAACCATTTCAGGTGACTACCTCTTGAAGCTCATCGAGAGAATGCCAAGAGTGTGCAAAGCAGTAATCAGAGCAAAGGGTGGCTATTTTGAAGAAACTAGAATATAAAACATGTTTTCAGTTATTTCACCTTTTTTTGTTAAGTACATAACTCCACATGTGTTCATTCATAGTTTTGATGCCTTCAGTGAGAATCTACAATGTAAATAGTCATGAAAATAAAGAAAACGCATTGAATGAGAACATGTGTCCAAACTTTTGGCCTGTACTGTATGTCAGTTACTCGCCCTATGTTATAGTGAATGTGGGATGGAAACCTCGTTTTTCTGGCATACCTCCACTGTGAACGAAGAATCCAAAAAAGGCAAACATTCTTCAAGAATTTAGGGCCTTGATTTCAGTACGGGAATATGGGTATTGTACATAATTTCATTGATTTCCCTCAAATCTAGTACTTAAAATGTAGGAAATTCTCGTACATATTTACAGTGATGTCTAACAATGTTCAGCCAATGTTTGCACCGGTGCAGAATGCGGCCCTCAGGCAGGCTGGCTGGAATGCAAAAGATGAAAATTTGTACTTAAGTACAGTACTTGAGTTTATGTACTTAGTTACATTCCACCACTGCTAAGGACACTGACGTAGCTCAAAGAGATGACCACTGTAGAGGAGGAGAAAGAGACAACAAATTACAGTAATGTATATAGTTCAGAGAATCCAGAGGACATGGGTATATGTGTAGTTAAACTTAAAAGTAGTACGAGTACAAGTAGCATTTCCGGAGGAAATTAATTTCGACATATCAATATGTCTGTTTAAAAAAACTCCCACACAACTCATACAGTATATTACAAGTCTCATTTCCCATTTGTATGTGAGGCTACTTCCCAAACACATGCATTTTCGTGGAAACTGTAACATTTAAAACACTTCAACAGTGCAGGCACACTACTTGTGTGTGTGTGCGTGTGTGTGTGTGTGTGTGTGAAATGTTTCCATGCAGTTACTCAGAGTTGAGGGGTGGTTCCTGTCTCACTGATAAAATGCTTCTTTTCATGACACAAGTACTGAACAAGTGCGTGGATCTGTGTCTGTAATCGTGAAAACACATTGCACATGTGATTGTGCTACACCTGAAACTAAAACCAGATCTTGACCTGAACAAGAAGCCGGTGTGTTAATGTCTTTTTTATTTTCGCTCATAGTTTAAAACCAGTAAAAGTAGATTGAGTCTAACAGTATAATAAAGCCATGTCTAAGTTGACCGCTGTCGATCATGATTAATTAATTGAACAGACTGCAGATATTTAGACATAAACAGTGGCACATACAGACAGCTCATTAAACCACTCCCCACTGATAAATCACACCTTCAAACAACCACAACACCAAGCAACTGCTCAGTTCATAAAATCTCTCCAAATCTTTGACAAACGGTGAAATCTCGGGAACTATGAGACTGTAAAGATTTCACCTCGAGGTCTTTTATTTATAGTCTACATCCAAAATCTAGCTGTGAGCTGTTAGCTTGATGTCACCCAGGTGTGTGCTTGAGCACTTTCAGACCTCTTCTTTCTCTTGGTTTTTTTATTTACATGTTTACATGAGTTGCAGACCACCAACTACTAGGGTTTTTTGTTGAGCCTGGACTCCATTACAGAAGTGTGGCTCCCAGATGCAGATACTGATTTGAATATTGTCCACTCTGGCTAGGCCTATTAGAGATTAACCTGTGATAAGAGAGGTGCTACAAGGTAATACATGTGCTTGCTTCTTTTCAGGGATTTCAAGGATGCTGTGAGACTGCTGATGTAGTTAATGCCATTATTCTGTACAAAGTGGAAAGTGTCTGGAACGATTCAAGTTGGTTTTGTTCTCTAAGTGGTGCTCAAGTTGTTCTCAGGGTTGTCAAACTGCTGTTGAATATGGTGCTGCAAGAAAGTGCTGGTGTACTCGCTGTCACGTCAGGTTTTCTCCTCTAATGGTGCCCACTCCAGGTTATTCAGCAGCCTGCACAGATTGCGATCATTAAAACCAATTTGTAATTATTGTGGTTAAAGACAACAAAGAGAGTTCCACTTGTAAACATGCCAAACTTGATTCAGTATGAGTATATTATAAGCCTGAAGGCAAGGCGACAGGGACGTGGAAGAGCATAGTATAAGAATCAGGTGTGGGGTTTTCACCGTCGTCCTTCATTGAAAGTCTTTCTTGTTGAGACTGTCAGCTAAATTTAAGATGTGCTGTAGGTTCATCCGTCTCCTGTGCAGATGTTTGGCCCGGCGGGTAATCTCTCCTACCGCGGGTTTTATGCCTCGTCAACCTTTCCCAAGTTTCGTGGGTTTTCTGTCCAGCTCTTCCCTCCCTGCCCACCTTTCTCGGTGCCATCCAGACGCCCTGGTGGTAACAGACAACAAATCACGCCGGGTGATTTATGGCGGTTTTAGCTGCGCCCAGCACAGATCGGACATTTATGGGAATTCCAACCATCACAAAGCCACAGGCTCCCTTGGGAAGGTACAAGTGAGGGAAGAGAAAGAGAAACGCAGACTCAAGTGGTAACCTCTTGCTTTCTAAGCAAGCAGACGAGCTGCTGCAAGCAGAACAGAGGAGGAGATGCAGACCAGTGTGTGGTCGACGCTATTTTCTTGGAGCGCATGCAAAGAAACGCATCTCAAAAGAGGCTGTGTGTGTTTTCAGCAGAAGTTACCAAAGAGGGTGGTTTGCTCAATGCTGACGCAGCTCAATGAGTTAAAGCTAAAGGATAATACTGGCTTTTATTTGCCCGTCTTCATTAACCAGTTCCTGGTGCCATCTGCACACAGTCAGCACAGAGACATCAGGGTTTGTTGTTCTGCTCTCTACAGAGGCCTTTGGTTCCCATTTATTCCTGAAGAACAGTTGCCACATGCAGAAAACGTGCACGGAAAGATGATTCATTGTTATTTATATGACACATAATTTTCTGTATTCTATCATCATCTCACAGTGTCTGAGTTGGTCAGTGAGTTGTACATTCATGTGCACATTATGGTGCAGTCACAGAATCAGTCATTCAGACTTTCATGAGGAATTGAAAGGCTGTACCAGGAAGATGCTTTCATACCTTTTATTTTAAGCATTTTTCTGAGAAAAAAAAAAAAAAAAAGCATATGGTTACATCACATGAAAACTCTACTTAACCCTGAGTTGAGGGAAACACTGCCTTTTCCATTACAGAAAGAGTGGTAACTTAAATTCTGGGTCAGTTGCTGTGGTGATTGACTCTGTGAACTTAACCTGCTGGCTGAGTGTTGTGTTAGTAGTAGTTGTTTCTGCCCTCACATTCAAATATAACAGTGTCAAGTCTCAGCTCAGAATCAAACCTCTACATGTCCTTCTTTTATATTACACCAAGGACAGCAGTCAGTTTGTTAGAGCAGTTCCACTAAAATCTTCATTGCACATTATGTGTAATCTAAGTAGGGATGCACCGAATATTAGGTAACTGAATATATTCGGCCGAATATTGCAAAAAAACACACATTCCGTATTCGGTGGAATAAGTGAAAAGCAAGGCCGAATAATAGTGGCGTGTTTTGATAACGCAATCAAACAGCGTGCGGTGACGGACGGAGTAAAATGTCGGCAGTGTGGCGATATTTTACTCCGTCCATCACCGCACTTGCATTTGCGACTAAAAATAGTTTTGTGCGGGCAAAATAAATCATTCAGCACGCTGTGCGAGTACAGATTTCAACCAGTAGCAGAAACGAAATGGCGAATCCCGCCGGTTGTGGGTTGAACGGGGGTCACAGACACAGACAGGAATACGTATTCCTGTCAAATACGGCGGCGCATGATAACGGCTTACCAGGGACGGAGAAGTCTGGCTCCAGGTGAATAATTTGTTGTCATGACTGCCCAGAAGTACCTGAACAGCCGAGCCGTGGCGGCACACAGTATGTGGTGTGTCAGAGGAGAAACGAGCCGTTCACATTTCTCTCTTTGTGTCAGGTAACGGTCCACAAACCTCACCGCACTTTAGGGACTGTTCTTATGTTCTCTACTTATGAAGGGACTTATCAGAGGAGGAGGGTGGCTGGTTGATTCTTATTTTATTTATTTATTTTATTTTGATCCCCCCTATGTTCATCACTTATTGATGCTGTTTTTGAAGTATGAATAAGTCAATAAGTAATTTATTCCATTGAAATATCAGTGATGACATCTGCCTCATTTTTGCTGTGGTATCCTGATACTACTCAGAACTGTGATACTTTCACTGGTATCGTACCGTGGGTCCCAATTTTGGTACCGTGACAACACTAATCTGGAGGGGATTCATCTGCAAAAACTAATGAAAAACTAAAAAACAGTATTCGGTATTCGGTACTCGGTATTCGGCCAAGCGTTTAATATTATTCGGCTTCGGCCACAAATTTTCATTTCGGTGCATCCCTAAATCTAAGTTTAAACTAAAAATCAGTAAGAAGCTTTAGACCCGTAGGATCGATTAATAATTATCTCTATCACTCATGATGTGATTAGTCACATCAGTGGAACATAACTCCTACAGCTAATATTTGAGAGTATATTATATAGTATATTATAGTAAGCAGGATTGTGGTGAAGCTGCAGAATTAAGTTTTTTAAATACATTAAGTCTGAAGATGAAGATGTATTTAAATTTACAACATTTGTTGAAGTACCTGAAATAAAGCCGCTTAGCGCTGTTGCGATGAGATTCAAATAGATGTCTAAAATGTAAAATCTACTGTATTCTAACCTCCATGCCTTTCCAAGTGCAAATCCCCAAACACATTTGTTTCCCGTCATGTTAAAGCTGAATGAATACAGGCCTGTTTAAAATGTAGGCCTGTTAGACTATGGCCTAAATGACGAACTTAATTAAAATTTATTATGTAAACTATTGACACTTTTCCCTGCTCTCACTTAAGATAAATGCACACAGTCTGCATATATGTGCATTAATATCTATGTGCTCTGGATTCAAACGTAGGCTCTGCCTTTCATTTACATGTTGCCATGGTGAATTGTAGTATCGGAGCTCCACTGATTCACCGTGCATGACCTTAAGTCAGAGTGAGCATCAGCTGTTCTTGAACCAAAAATTCAGTTTTTCATCTCAGGGTTCATTGACTCAAAGTTCAGGGTTAGGCTTTCTGGAATCGATCATTTAAAAAATAACAAACAAACAAACAAAAAAAACACAGATGGTAAATACCTACTCTGAGGTTAGAGTATGAAAATCAAGCATTTTGGTTTGAGGCATTTCACTCTGGTGTTGACTGTTTCAGGAAGAAGATGTAGGTCACAGAGGACTGTGGGAAACAACAATAAGTAGACCTGCGCATACATGTTTGTGTTTTCTACAGGCCTCGCTAAGTGTACGTTTGTAGCTGGTCATGTATGTATATGTACAAAATTTACACACATACAATAGCTTAGTGCAAGTGTGTAAAATTCTGTGTTTGTACATGTTTCAGGTAGGACAGGAACATGTCTGTTTGTTAGGTTTAGATATTTATAATTCAGGTACACATTCAAAACACACCGTCAGCTTTACAACTCTGTCTGCCTGCCTCCTGCTTCCTGTCTCTTTCTTGTTGGCATTACTTCAGCTGTCTCCAGTGTTGCCCAGGGCATCGCAGGATACCTCATATATCCTCCCACTGCATTTTTGTTTCACTGATACACAACAGTCGGTGGAAATGAAGACACAGTGTACTGCCTGACTGACACCAGTGATTATAAAGCACTTATTTTCAGTCAGGGCATCTGATTGGTCGCAGTTACATTCCAGCTAATTTCTGTAAAACTCGGCTAGCTGTAGCCGCTGGCTATGCCAACTATGTGATAAACAAAGATGTCATCCTCATAATATTTAGTTTAGTTTAGTCTGTGTTCTTAAATGATGCTAGTATAGTTGAATTGGGTTCATATTTAGAACAGAAACGGAAACAGTCTTGCTCAGTGGATTCTTTCCAGAGTGTTCAATGCTGAATTCATGATTGATGGAAAAGAAGAAAGAAATATTTTAGTTAGTGACTCAATCAAGAACATACCCAAACAACTTCTCAAAGGATGAAACTTTGAACAAAGTAAAATTGTCATTATATAGGGCATGGCAGTATGATATCTAAATTATCATGAAAAATGCCATTTAAAGATGGCAGTCCCAATTTGACTTTCTGTTCTCATGCAGTCCAATGTGATGTGACCACCTAACGTAAAACAGTGGCTCCCAAACTTTGAACACATTGTCGTCTGTCGTCTACCACTGACCTAAACAGACATTGTGTTATAAGAATACGGTAGTCGGGTTTCCCTCAGAATTTATTTATTTGTGGTGGGCTATCACAATTAAAACATCTGCCGCTACATTTTAATTTAAATTTTTGGAGCTGGACCGTTCATTTGGTGTACAATTAAAATACAAATCCTGTTGGGTTATTATTTGCTCCACAGACAGAGCAGCACAATGCTAGGCACAGTGGAAGTGGAACTTAACCTTAAGTGCGCTGGGTCTAAAGTTTGCTGCTCCTCTTATGCATCAATCTAATCTGATAAGCTCTGACCAGATCAACCTTTTATACACCCCACGGCTCAAAACTCCACAAACTGCTGCTGAGGGACCCGCAAAATTCCCTAAGAGCTTTTCTGACAGTGTAAAGGTGTTAGTAAGCTAACTGTTGTGACATAAGTACAAAGAAACGATTACTCGGTTGCTGCTGTCGCCCTTATCATAGTAAAGACCCCTTCCCGGGCTTATCGCCTGAGTCACCAATTAGTTTGTTCGATATACAAATACTCCATTCGGACTTTAAATGTGAGCAAACATGCATGTTCACACACAGCCGAGATGAAACCAGTTAGACACCAGCGTCATCTCAACAGAGGCCTTAGGGTTCATCCTCGTAGGTGTGGGCTCCAACTCACTGTCAGAGACACATGAATACATTGATCAGTCTGCAAAATTAGGTGATTGTATCTCTGCTAGTGGCTTCTGTGCAGTGATTGTATTTGAAAAAAGGCGTAATTATCAGTGGCTTCAATGCTGTTGATCAAAGTAAACCTCATGAGTTTTACCAGGGTCTTGTGCACTCACTATAGACCTTTTTACAAAGAGATCGCACTATAGGGCTGCTACCAAGTCCCTTCTTTATGCTGCCTTTGCATTTTTACACAGAACCAAACAACGGCAGCATCACGCCGCTCCAGTTTGCAGATTATAGACAGCATGCTGGCATCACTGGAGCGAAAGAGGTGTGACGGCCATGACATTTAACACAACAGCGTCAGCGTCTAGTGTTACATAAAACATATGCGCTGGCAGTACTTTCTAAAAAATTAAAATGGCATGACATGGCAATAACAATCATTTACTGTTCCTGTTATACGGCGGGTGATCTTGTCCTCTGCTCGGAGGGTAAGAAAGTCCTGGACCTCATTGTTTTCCAATTTGGGGACATTTTTGGATTCCTCTTTGAGTTAGCTGCTAACTGCTGCTAGCTACTTTTTTAATCTCCTGGTGGTGGGTTCCACGCATAATACATTGCCATAATGTCACACCCGTGCCACGCAAGATTCTATCCTGCCAGCTGTTCCTTTTATACAGACATCATTCGGCATTGTTACTACCTCTGATGCCGTCTTAAAGCTATAGTGCGTAACTTCTGTCGCCCCCCAGCGGATAATGTGTTATTACAACAAATAAGCCGGCACTTCCATGTACACAGAGTAACACTCGCCACACACCATGTACACAGAGTAACACTCGCCACACACCATGTACACAGAGTAACACTCGCCAGTCGCCACACACCGTACACAGAGTAACACTCGCCAGTCGCCACACACCGTGTACACAGAGTAACACTCGCCTCACATCGTGTACACAACGCTACACAATGTGGCGAACACCAGGCTGCTAACAGTACATTACATTCATAGCACCATTTCTAAGAAAATAATAAAGTACTAGGTCCAGTACATGTAACAGCAACACATACTACTCATAATATAATTATAAACCAAGTCACTTACTTATCCAACAGCAGCAAGGCAACATCCATGTCTGCCCTCAGCCCAATTTCTTCCTTCAGGGCTCTCCACCGAGGAAAAGCGACGCCAGTACAAATCCTTGTTTGCCTTCTCCGTCAGTCACTTTCCTTCTTTGCTAATAGACCTTCAGCCGAACGTCCAGACTTTTTCTTTATGGTAGGATCCACTTCTGAACCGTGTCTCAGCCGCTTCTCCGCCATGTTGCTTTCTGTTTCTACCTGCGCTCTACCTCTTGCTATGAGACTCTCTGCTCTTCCTCCCCCTCCCTTCTTGTGAGGAAGCATTTCCTGTGCGCCAGCGTGGGAATGTCGCCGGTCGACACGCAAACTAAAAATGATATGTATTGAAAAATACTGCGAGATGTTAGAGGAGCCAATCGTCTTAATCAGCATTGTGTCATCTCCTCTAGTAGTGGCTTGGGTGAAATGGACATTTAAGGACCTGTAGAAGTTACGCACTTCAAAGGTCCCTAACTCTGTCCCCCTTATTCCGCGACCATACCTTTTATACAGAACAGCAAGGCAACACAACAAGGTGAAATTTCCATCCTAAAGAGGCAGTGTAAAGGGGCTTATGGCATTGTGATGCATCCAGTAATTTGTGGGTAAATGTGCACTTTGGCACCAATCACCAAGGATGACTGTACAAGGATTTAGTTAATGTTTGCTGTGACACGTTTAAAAATTTTGTCATGCCAGGGCTTTGTTGTTTTGGCTCGATTTCACCCTGAGGACAAATTTGTTGAGGTTGATTACTCAGAAGTGGTGTTTTAGAAGAGAATTTAACTCTCCAAACCTACAGTGTAGTGTTTAAAAGGCACACAGGACATGTATGGCTGGCTCTTGTAGTACTAGAAATGCAGTTTTAAATAAGGATGTGTCAAGAGCAGAGTTTTGGTGGGAGTTTCTGCTCTGAGAATTTCTCAGCATTTAGTTGGGGTTTTGTGACAGTTTCTCATCTTGTCGGAGGACCTGTAGGTTAGGCAGCTGTTGATATGAAACTGACGTGTTGACACTTCCTGTCATGGTGGCATACCTTTAACCACATTACACAGCTGGTAGCTTACTTGCTAGACAAACAAATAATCCGAGCGGGTGGGAGGAAATAAAAGAAGTGGTTTGGATTTGTGATGTTATATAGACAACAGGAGTGTTAATGTGCAAAATAAGAGAAAAGAGCTGTAGGTTATTAGTGAAGAGCGAGAAAAATCACTTACATATAGGTCCTACCTGAAGAGATGGTTATACAATTATGGATTACAAAAGGGGAAGTGGTTGCGACACAGAAAGCATGGGAGATGCTCTCGTAGTTAAGACAGATCTAGAAAGGTATAGGAGCATATCGACTAAGATAAGGCATTGAGGAAGAGGGAAAGTGAGAGAGATGCTGGCAGGCAATCAAAAAAGATGGCTGAGAGAGGTGGGATGGGGGAGATATGGATGTGTAAATTGAGAAAGCTGGAGAGTCAGCAGAGAGAAAGAGAGAGAGAGAGAGAGAGAGAGATAGCTACACATAATCAAAAGCTGGGCTGAGAGAATAAGATGAGAGCAGCAGGCAAAGTTGGATCCAGAGAAAACTTCAAATGAATCTTGAGAGAGTTGGCTGAGGGCTGGAGCACTAGAAAGTGGGTGTGAGGGCTTTGTGCTTATTTTATGAGGTGAAAGAGTGAATTTGAGTGAAGACAGGGGAAATACAAACCAAGACTCATTACGTGTCATAGAGCACCTGCATGTGTGTGATGTTCTAAAATTAACTTCCTTACCACAGTGCAGAGAAGGAGAATAATAAAAAACCACACGCCTTTTTCATCAGGAAAAAGAGTGAAAACAAAACAACATTGGTTTGCTACAAAAAAGGAAATCTTACTTGTTCATTTATTTTTATCTGAAGCCATGACCCATATGCCTGTCATTTATACCTTGTTTGCGGAATACGTCAAGTCAAATGAGCGTCACAGTGTAGCACATGACAGGATGCAGTTTGTTTGTGGGTATACATGTTCAAAAACGATGTCTGAGTGAAGCAGTTGGCAAATTTTAAGCATGATTGATACAGACAGGGTGTTCAGACTAAAAATAGCACTCCCTAAATAATAATAATTAAATAAAGAAAACACACAAAACAGGTACAGGTGACAAGGAGGTTCAGTTTTAATCATAAATCCATGAGTTTCACAGCTGATCAGACACCAAAACACTGCATGGCGGCAACTCTGTGAAGATCACGGCAACAATCAGTTAATCCGATGCTCTTCCATACCTAAACAACAGAATAGGCCGATTTCCACTGACTTCCAAAATGGCTTATATAGCCCTGTTTCCACCGAGCAGTACGGTACAGTGTAGTTCAGTCAAGTTTGTATGCTCTTTTCCGTTTCCACTGTGAAAAGTTGTGGATGGTACCAATGGAACCGCTTCGTACTGTCCACATTTCTGGTCAATAGCGGACGGTCTCTCTGCTCAGGGCTGACTTGTGGCTGGTTTTGGGGCTTATGTAACCACTGCTCATACTGTGAAGAGTTTTATTACTGTAAATTTGTTTTGCTGCCTCTCTCCCGGACTGACTGCCGGCGACTTTTAAGGTGGAACGTGAACTTGTAATGTTACTCAATGCATGAGTTGATGACGTGAATCCATCACCGCACCTTGAATTTCTCTTTAATAACTTTGACCATTTCTTTAGTTTTTGTGACATACACTTTGAGTAATGAATGGATCTTCAAGCATTCGGCCCAGTTATTTGAACGCCATATATTCTAATCCTCACATGGAGATAAAAAAAGAGTTGTGGAGCATTGTGTGGGCTACGGCAACACTAAACCCCTGAGCTTGCCTGAGAAGGACTAAATGCACAAACCCACTATTTTTAAATATCCCATGGAGAGAGACTCTCACTGCAGCTTGTTTTATTTTATTTTGTTAAATGTTGGCGTGCAACCTGCTTCTTTGGACGATAAAGAAAGGCGCACACTTCGCTCTGTGTCACCAGTAACGAGGAAATACAATGAGTGCTGGATGGAGCAGTGAGTGATGACAACCCCAACTACATTTAAGAATACTGTTTGCGGTGGAAATACTAGGGTCTAAGTACCGTGTCTGAAGGGTTACTTTTGGACCCAAAGGTACCATAGTGAAAGTGGACAAGTCACAGCCCATCAGCTGTCATCAGATTCTGACTGACCACTTCAAACCAGTAAAAAAAATAGAAATCTCCCATTTAGAATAACCAAAACTTTGGCAGGAAATTGTGTGTGTGTAGAACCATTGCTCATAATACAACACTGATTGAGAAAATATGTTTTTAGAGCTTTAAAGTAGTTTTAAGGTCCACTTCCAAGACAACAACCCTGAGTTATTTTAACATACAGCTGACATTTTTATAACCTTGAACTGCCAACATACGTAGATGTATGTTTTGCCATGTGTGCTGACAGTGTCACCCTTTGCAACATTTGTGACCCCAAGAAGGAGATTTTTAAAAAACATCTTCAAGCTGAGGCTGATTTTTTTGCCCAGTTAAGTTTCAGTAAATCCAGTATGACGTAAATACAACACACACGCACACATATGCCAGTAACAACATCAACAAATCTGGATGTGCCAACAAAGTGCAGGGTTGAGAGAGAGTCTGAAATTAAAAGGATACAGAGGAGTCTGTGTGTGAAACAGACAGAGAGGGGGAAGCCTTGGAGGACAGCGTGTTTGTGTGTATGTGTGTTTGTGTTTAAATGGGTGAATAAACACAGCCTTCCCCTGACCTGGAGCACTGAAAGCTCTCCTTGTGGAGCCAATAAAGGCCCCTCCTAACTGAGCTGAAGGGCCTGTGGACTGGAGGGCAGACAGACGCTTAAAAAAACTGCCGTGACTCAAGTTTTGTGAGCAAGTTCTTGGTCATCTTTGCTCTATGGTTTGTGGTTGTTGGTTTCAAAGATCTGCGACACCAATTCGCCACTATATATGTGTGTGTATATATATATTAGCTGCCTGGTGAAGCCTGAGAAACAGCAACAGGGTGATGTGACACACTTTAACCTAGTGAAAATACAGTTCATCACATGAGGTAATGAAAAAGACAGGACTTTTTGGGTGCGACTCGAGATGTTGAAAGTTATAAACAGATGACCCACCTCTCTTTGCAGTGATCTTTCAAGTTCATTTCAGTGGACTGTATATGGCAGTATATGGAATACCTATAGTAGTAGATGATATTGCATGCAGCCCGCTGAATGGAAGAAAAAAACAAAAATGGAAGAAAAAAACAAAAAAAAAACAATGTACAGACATGTACAAAAGTCCTCGCAATCATCACTTACGACCCACTAGAAATGTGTGGTGGTGTATTTATCTGCAGAGACTCTGCCCTCTGTAGTTTCTTCTTTTTTCTTATTTTGATGTTTCTGGGCACAGCCTGCAGGTGAGGTCAGACTTTATAAAAAGGAAGCGGCCAGGTGCCAGACCGTAAGCAGCACACACCCGAGAGGAAGCTAAGAAAATTGCAGACACAGCACAGAAAAAATGCAAATAGCCATAGCAAATGAGAGTGAATCTGGGGTTGGCTTTCAGTTTTGCTGGCGAAACTGTAGCTGACAGTTCCTGCATAGTATACCCTCACTTTAACCTTGCTCTGCACAATACAGCTTTGGTGTAGTTGGTTAAAACAGTGGACTAAATAGCAATTGGTTTTTAGATTGACAGGAATATTTAAGCATGCATTTGTTGGCTTAAGCTTTTTCAGCATGAGAAGTGGGCACTTTGGGTTTTTTTAAACTGTTGTTTAGACAAAATAGGGGGCTCCGGGAAGTTAAGAAGTGCATTTGTTCTTATTTTCTAACATTTTATAGATCAAGCAATGTTTGAATAATCTAAAAAGTAAATGTGTTATTGTTATAAGCAAAATAAAGAAATCTGCAAGGATAGTCGGTCAGTAGGCATAAGAAGTTCTGGCTTGTGTTCACTGCCTTAGTCATGCTGTTATCCCCTGTTTACTTTACTTATTTAATTATGAGCTTGCCAGTAAAACAGAAGCACTTGTGATGCCAAGTGTCTAATAGCTTGGCTTTTTAAAAGCTTGTTTTGAAGTCCCGCATTCACACAGCGGACCACAACAACAGCCGGGCTTTGTCCTGCTGGGTATTGTTTGAATGTAAACACGTCAGCTTTTCCTGTGGGTACCGCCACCCTCACAGCACAGCAGCCCAGGGTTCCTAGTGTGCGCGCATGTTTGCCTGCGCATGCATGCGCAAACAGTGTAGCGTGTGGGTGCTACTCTCTGTGTATGTGATGTGGGGAGGGTAGCTACATTCCACGCAGCACAGCAGGCGTGAACAGACAGATACCGTCAGCTCTGACCTGTTTCACCTTACATAGTTCAGGCAACCACTGACATAGTTACCTTGACATCTTGAACATCAGTTGATCATTTGCTTTCTTCACAAGGCTACCTGTTGTGTCAAGAAAGGCATTCAAGTTGTTTGAGTGTCCCTTAGTGGCAGTTTTATTGCTTCAACCAAACCAAGCTGAAGACTAACTGAGAGTTGAGTGGTTTTTCTTTGGAAATTAGGATTATGGGGTGTTGATGATCTTCTTCAACACCATATATCATTGGGTATCTATCTTCTTGCTATTAAGCAACTTCAGTTTGAGGGATCTTTGCCAGTATGGTGTATCATGTATATTTACCTCCGCCGAGAAGGTTACGTTTTGTTCGGTTCTGTTTGTTTGCAGGAGGATCACAGAAAAACTACTGGCTCAATTTTCATAAAACTTGATGGAAAGGTGTTGCATGGGCCATAGAAGGACTGATTACATTTCGGAGCAGATCCAAATCACGAGGCGGTTGAACATCACTTTTGTTAACATTGTGAGAATGGGCATTATGCCTCGGCAGAGGCCTGAGCTCTCTGAGTGCCCTCATAGTTAAATATGTCCTTCTTTATTTGCTGTGACACAGACTGTAGAAATATTCACTTTTATTACACCCTTGGCCCCTGGTTGGTTGGTGCGGTTATTCAGATTGGTTTTCCATTAATGCATTGACAAAGAACAAACAGCCAACAGTAAGGATTGCAAAAGTCAGAGGTGTAATTCCCTGTGACCATAAAGTTATGACATAAGAGCAGGGTTGGGCATCACTACTCGATACCTTAAAGGTATCAACCTAAATAACCTGATACCAAGTAGTATCGAAGCACCTCCAGTCAAACAATACCTGCATTCAACCCGTTTTGGACCGCGGTTGTGGTGAATTTGACTAAGTTAGGAGTGCCTAGATGTCACCAAAACATTTGAAATTTTGGCTACTGTAAAGCTTCAGTTAAAAGCTGAGCCCCAATGAAATGCAGAGTCCCTTTGTCTTTGCTACACGTTTTGACAAATAAACCCAGGTCACAATTCAATGCCGGGTCTGTTTGCCATTGACATTGCGAATCGGTTCATATTTATAGAAGTTTTTTGAATATAAATCCTTTTAAAGCCCACCAGGTTGCTGGCTGCCCTCTTGAGCTTAAGTACACAAATCACAATGCACAATTCAATTGTTCAGTGTATTTCAAGAAAACATGAGTGCCAGAGTATAATTCATTCAGATTTACTGGCTTGGTTAAGAAGAGAGAAGAAAAAAGTGGTTACTGCCAACCTCTGAAGAGGTCATAAACTCAGAATGTGTCCATTCCGCAATTATTTATAGTCCTTTAGTTCATGAGGGTCAACCCATCAAAAAAAACAAAAGGGGTTTTCAAAAAAAAATTGAATCCAAGTTGTGAATATTGTTTTCAGACGATCTCTCTGGTGCTCTGTCTGTCTGAGCTGGATCAAATGAAAGATTCTTAATGTTTATGCCTGTTGAGTTCAGTGATTGAACCAAATAAAAGCCCAGCATATTAATTAGAGTTTTAGGGTATACTACGGGCCACTTGGGTCACATTGTAGGTATCGCATGAAATACTCTATTGGTGTTGTTATTGCTTTAAGGTTATTGGTAATGGTATCGTAACTTTTAAAAGATACCCAGCCCTACTTGCTAGCAATACATAAGAAATAAGCTAACAACACAAACAAGTAATGCAAGTATTGACATTTGCAACTCATCTAATGTTCATTACCTGACAAAGGACTTAAAATTATTCTTATTGTTTTAGCACTAAAAGAGCATCATAGCAGAAAGCTGGCTTCAATCTCGGCTCTTTTACTATTTTGTTTCTCTCTCTGAGCAGAAGTAGGTCTAGAAGCAGCCTGTGCAAGAACCTGTTGCCACAGTACTCTTATTAAAGCAGTTTTATGACCTTGCAAAACTGGTCTGGAATGTGTGTCAGAAAAAGGAAAGCAGCAGATACCTCCAGCTGTGTGTGTTTGTGTGTGCAAGTGTGCTGTGCTGATTGTGCTACACGAGTATGTATGTCAGAGTCTGAATGTGTGTTTGGGTGCAAGGTTACAATAAATATCTGAGTGATATCAGAAAAAGAACATAAGCAATATATATTTTTTCATACATTTTATCATAGAATTCCAGATGTTAAAAGATGTTGTCCACGTCTAAAGGACTTTGGTCGAAGGGACAGTGATTCTACCGTAAGTGTATAAGCAGAACAGAGTGAAGATGTACAGTCAACCTGACTATGAAATTTCACGATAACTCATACAGTCTTCATTTTCTGTACAAATTATCATTTTTCAAAATGCTACAAGAGCTACAAGATGAATTGGCAATTTAATCTCCCACTAAAGCAATTCTTCATAATGTTCTTACCTGAATAAATCCTATTGCTTTGATAGATAACAACTCAACAGCGATTTTACCCATATACCACTTTATGGTTGAGACACCCTGCTTAAGTGCCTGTCTTTTGAAGCCCCCCTCCTGAAAAAGCCTGGTCTTCTCTGATTGGTCAGCATTTTCAGGTCTTCCAAATCTGCCCACTTGGCTTTTCTGCACTGTCATTGAGAGTCAGAGAATGACTGAACCAGAATATGACAACATTTTCTACTGTGAAAAATTACAGAATTATTGAAACAATATCAGGATTAATGGTCACATTTACTTTGGGAATCATAAGTGCAACTTTAAATGTGTCTTTTTTATAAGCAATTCTTGACAATCTTTGCCCACAAGATTTTCTGTCCTCGCAGTGGACCTCTCTTTGATAAATAACATGTTACCTCTCAGAGTAACATTTATTTAAAATAAGAAATATTCAGGGAAGGGCTGCCCGTTGAAAATTGAACAATAATCAGTCTGAGACCCCTCAGTCAACTGAGGTTCTTGAAGTTGAGCAGTTTTTTAGAATTAATCAATTAATTAGTTTTTTGTCATTGTCCTTCTGAGGCTTTTTTAGTCCCCAGATTTAGCTGCAGAGTGAGCGCCATACTCTTTAACACTGCTCTCTGGTACAGGCAGCTGCAGACACAGACCCATTGTGAGTCTGAGTTGGACGAAGGCAGCCGAGAGAGGTTTTGCCCGGTCAGGCTCTGAAAGAACATTGTCCTCTGCCTTCTGCTTAGATGTGGTGAAATGACAGCTCACAGCAGCTTAATTTAATACAGTCTCTGGCTTTTGTTTGATATATCGGCAAAACAATTGATGTTTCGGCAAAAAAGTTCCACATTTCTGATCTATCCTTAGTCTTGTTAGCACACATTAGCTGAGAGGGTTAACTTGGCTTGTTTAATACATTACATGAAAGTCATTGTCACCCCCAATGTCATACCGAACCCTTTTCAAACTCTCAAACTTTATATGGAAAGAATGAAAAATCAATTTCACAGAGCAATAAAAGTAATAGCTTTTGAAATCAATAGAAAGTTACGCTCTCACCCCTCACTCCAAATATAAATCCTGTGGTTGCTATTGCTGTTGGTCAGGCCACACTCTCACAATAGCTGAACTGCAACAAATGATGGGAATATTTTTTTTTATAGTTTATTCCTCCTTGTCCCATCCATTTGGTAACTGCCTATCTGTTGAAGCACTGAGCTCTTCTCACTGTGTAGTTTATACCATATAACACTTTGGGTTAGTTTCAATCAGCCACTATGGCAAAAGACATCCAGTCTTGACCCCACTATCTCCATTAAGCCACAGAGAATAAGGTTTAAAAATGCAACAAAGCTGTATTAGTGTGTTACACACATGGCTTCTTTTTCTTGCATTTTTGACCTTCAGGATTTTGAATGCTTTTGTGTGTTGCCACCACAGTGAAATATGTTCCCTATGTGGGGAGTGTACAGAAGAGCACAGGCACTGTGTAGGTTTCAATCATCCTGCCCTGTAAAGCCCTCAGAGACTGGGCTGTAGTCAACAGCAGCAGCATTCCTTACGGTAGCCAAGCAGTGCTGATACACGAGGGAGTGCTACCTGGAAAAAGAACCGATGTGCTTTCTTATTTTGAAGTTGTCTTTGTTTTGCCCATGAAGAGAAAAAATGTCAAGAACGGGGCAAGGTTAGAGCACAGATCGTCTCCAGAGGTCTGAGCTACTGACAGTGAGTTATGCAGTCTGCTGAGATGAGTCAGGACTTTGAAGACCAAAGATTAAAAATGCTTCTGTGTGTTTGTCTGTGTGGCTGTTGTGCGTCATTTCCACTGCGTGTGTGTGACTGGTCTGTGAGTAGTTTGAGTAATGTGAAGCAACTGTACACACGGATACAATGAGAGGTAATTGGCATGACTAATTCAGATCCACCAATTACAACTGATAAAGCGTCCTTTCCCATTGCCATTTCCGAAAGTACATTGTGAATGGTGATTGGGAGTTGTCACTGGTTTATATTTAGCTTTATAAACAGTTACTAGACATGCAGGGTGTCTGTCCAAATATCTCTGCTGTTTATTATGTCTCTCCCTGACGTCCAGATAATCAGATTTGCAGCTCATGTATTCTGTGATTTTGTGAGAGGAAATGACTAGTCAGCTTTTGTACTTGTAATGCAGACAATATTGCAAAGCCAACCTTTTTCCATGGCTCTGTAAATCCCCGAATAGTCTTGTTAAATGCTCAGATTTCTATAAATAGAATCAGCACGTCTGATTAAAAAGTTACAACGAATAATGTAACATTCAGCTTTTCCTTGTGCTGGCATTGTCAGCCCAAGGTCTTTTAATAGAGCATGATCCTGATGAAGCTGCAACTCCTGACTAAACCGAACATTGTGACAAAAAATATTTTACTTGGTTTTTGGAGCTCTGCCTTTCACGTGTTTTTCATGGATTCTTTTTGGAAGCCACTTTGTACTTCTTGACAGAGTGCACAGGTGGAAGGTTGTACAAAGAGGCACACCTGCTACACATCCTTCAAGACTTTGTATACATTCCTCAACTTTTCCAGTGTGGGGCCATTGAAATTTAGTCTCACCAAGGGATTGTAGCTCAGTTTCTGTTATTCTTGTGGGTGGCCACACATCGTCAGCAGCCATGACCTATTTCTGACCTTGATACCTGCTATCAACTTTAAAACTTTAAAAAACACAAACATTTGTATATAATTCATCAGTGCGCTTCTTTAAAGGCCCTCAAAATTGACCCTTAGCTAAGCCCCACGCCTTTGTTGTAAGCTGCTGATAGTGCGTAAAGCTGTCAGCGCTAGCATGGACCCCCACTGTCACTACATGCACTCCTTGAAGAAATACTATCTAAATTTTGGAAGCAGACAGAAGGGTCTACAATGCGTGTTTAAAGGATATATCCAGGATGTCAAACCGAGTCAACAGTGAAATTAGATTAAAAAGATAAAGATAGAAGCTAAATCGTACAAATCAAAGTGTAAACGTGAATTATCACATCACCTGGTGATTGAGACGGCAGGCAGTCAATTTAAGAAACAACACTGTTACTGTAAAACAACAGTAAAGAGTAGGTCTTTATTCACACTACTAAATACCTTTAGTAGCTAACATACCAAAGAAGTGCTAACTTAGGAACAACTTTTAGCCTGACGTTTAACCAACGTTTATATCTTTTTCCAAACTCTCTGGGTAGAGAGTATCATTATTGTACGGCCCCAGGCACAATGTTTAGCACAAAACCAGCCTGGAATTGAAGAAAATCTAGAAAGATTGCATGAGAGTCTATAGAGCACAGCCATTTAATTGTTGGACTCTGTGTTGGAACTGACTGATGCTACGCTTTAATTGGCCAGTTTGCTTTTGGCAGGACTTAGCAAAGGCCCAGACACACCAAATCAACATCAAAGAACCAGTGGCGAGGTAGGCTAACTGTTGCATTGCCTCACGTTGCCTGTGTCCCGGCCAAAAAGTTGTACCTGAACACAATGCAAAGACTACAGCATGGCCAACTAGCACCTACGTTCTGTGCCTGCATGAAATGAAAATAACTCCATATCAGCAGGCAATGGTAGTCTGTTGTTGCCATTCAAAAAGGGAAACCAGAAAACTGACAGGAGAGAATTAAGTTGCTAGTTAGCAAGGTAGCACATTAAAAGAACTAAGAATATTTACGCTTGGCCAGGTAACAGTAACACAAACACTTACAAACTGTTTCTGCTAATGATCTCAATGGCTAAACATTTTTTTTACAGTATACGACAGGTTTGTTTCAATTTCCAGCCCCCTTGACTATAGTCATTTGTTTACTTTCCTCAATTCTGTTTCTCTTCTCATGCACTGAGCTGAACTGCCAATCAGGGTGATTTTATTTACTGAGGGGCTCTGCTGTCTACAACCCTGGTTCAACGTGCTGAATTGGCAAAAAAAAAAAAAAAATCTGACGAGGGCCAACTTTTGCCAATGGTGCAGGACAACCACAAAAACTAGGGCATTTTGACTGACGGCCAACTGTGGGCTTGGTATGTCAGGGCACTATGAGTGACATGAACACACCATGTTGTAGTCATAAGCTAAACTGAAAAGAAATCTTAGGGCATTGTAATAAGGATGTAATGGATACTTGTAATCTGTGGTTGTTTCTGCCAACTCTGCCACTTCACCCACCACTTAGGAACGCTCCAAACTGTGTACGGTCTGGAGTTTTTTTTTTCCTTTCCAATAATGATATCAGGTTCACCAAACACAGAAAGTGTATCCTGACTTTACGAATCCATCAGTCACTCGTGGATCACAAAAAGATATCCTCTTCCTCAACTGTAACTGGCTTAGATTGTGGAAGTCTGCAGCAACTGTCTCATCACATCCATTTGATTTTGACCAGCTGCCAGCTGCTCTTATTATGTGTGATTGAGTCTGGAGCACTGACAGATGCAGTGTTGAGGGAGGGCCCTTGTTTGGCAGATCCCACTGTGGAAACACTGAGTCACTGTCCACATCACAACACAAACCCCACGCTGCCGGCTACCGTCTGCCCTCCTCTTCCCATTCAGCTCTCTGCCCCAACACCTCCCCCCTTTCTAAACAAAACCAGGGTGCTAATATTTTCGGAAGAAATTACGTTTTTCTTCTCTTCAATTGTTTGTTGCAGTATTGAGAAAGTTGATAGTAAAGTTAAAGAAATGTCCTGTAAATGTCCATTTTTGCAATTGCAAACATAAAACAACTGCTTCTGTTTCAGCATAGCAAGCAGATATGATTTTATTTTTCGAAGTCTTGAATACATTTGAGAAATATCTTGTCTTAAAATCTGATCTTGTTTTGATCTTCTGTCCTGATATACTTCCTCTGTCTCAACTAATGTCTCTCTCACACACACACACACACACACACACACACACACACACACACACACACTGAGTGCAGCAGGTTACCTGTTTTTCTTTAATCAAAAACAGAGATGCACTAAACGTTTGCAGGTGTAGCCAACTTTGGATGTGCAGATAAGGGATCATACCACACTGTGCTGTTAGGTGAAAACAATACACCTGCCACAACACCTTGTTCTGACAACATTCCTGTCTGACAGATAGACGCCAAGCAAATTTGCCTGATGCTTCGCACACATTTTACAAGAATGAAGGCGGGCTGGAAATAACAGATTGAACTGTCTTCCAACTTGTTATTGTTCAGTCACTTGATAACTGGCACTCTATGCTAATATCAGAATTAAAAGTACGCAACAAACTGAATGCGTGGGAACATTTGCTGGTCTCATTGGTTCATGGATGCTTTGAACAATTTAAATTACCTCTATAGGCCGTACACTTCGCTATATGTAGTGCAAGAATATAAGCTCATATATATATGTATATGTGTGTAATTACAGTATCTACAAGTTTGTGCAGCAAACAATGTTCCACCAAAGGCACATGTTGCCCGCATGGAATTCAGAAGTATGCACCTGGAGGCCAACAGTGTGATTGAGCAACGTATAGTTAACCAGAGTGGGAGCACATGAAATAGTTTGTGAGCAGTGTGGGGCATAGATGTGCTTCCCTGAGGCAAAAGTGGTTTGGTTTACAAAGACTTACGAGTAGTGCAAGTTGTGCAAACTGCACAAAGTGATGATGAAATGCATGTTGCAAGTGCAAGTAACACAAGGCAGCGGTGGGGATGCAGTCAGTTTAGTTGCTTAACTATCCATTGCTTTGACTCACCCACTCTTTCACTCAATCCTCTGTGTCACTCAATCCTCTGTGTCACTCAATTGTCATCTTACACATTTTATGAATCACTCATTTGCTTCCTGGTTTATTCAGTTGTTTATGCAACCCTGTGCATACTCATTTGCTTATTCACACACTCACATTTGTGCTATCGTCCAATTATTAATTTGCTTGTTTGGTTTCAGCAGTCCTACTTCATTAGTCACTCACTCATTCATTCATTCATTCATTCACTCGCATGGTTCTTTTGTCAGAAATTAATTCCCTTACTCACTCATTTTGCTGCTAGTCTACATGCGTACTTACATAAGATAGGTGCAAGATAAGCCCCCAACTTCGTCAATTTTCTTTCTTTAGATTTAATGCTTCCTTCATTACTACCACTAAAAAATATCACTACATATTTTTTTGTCAGTCCTCGCTCACACAAACTACTCTGTCATTTGCATGCTCACTCAGTCATTCACCGGATCACTTGTTGGCTTGTTCAGTCAACTCCGTCGCTGACAAGTTTGAAAAGAATGCAGAGCGCTCACCTCTGGAATGCCGGGAATGTGACAGCTGGATTCCTTGAACTTCCTGCCTGCGCCGCAACAACACGATTGTGTTAAACAATGCATGTTGAAACATGGCGGCCCATTTATGATAAAGAAAAGCCACTCACCCCAAGCGTTAGCTGAAAAACGTCTCACTCACGTTATCTCTGTGTGCCCACAATATATGTGTTTAGCCTTGAAAATAATACTGTATCCTTAAATGGTTGTGTGTGACACTTGGTTTTCCTGGAAGTTTTACAGCCATGTATTTTTAAATGACAGAGTGGCAATGTGTGTGGGCCTTAATGTGAGAGAAAGATTATAAAGAGGGAGAGCGACTTGGAGGAAGGAATGGGGTCAGAAGTTGTAAAGTTGCCTAAAGAAAGATTTGTGTTTAATGAGAAACCTACTTATCTTAGTGTGGAGCATTGCAACGCAGACACATAGCCTAAATGGCTTCAATAAAACTACAATATATTAGTCATGGGGATTACTTTTCTTATATGCATTTGTACATATGGCAGGGTTAGATGGCCTTTGACATATATACTCATCTGCCCTTACCATGCATATAGGTGCACAGACACACACCAGTAAAGGCCTTTGCACACTAAGTCCATTTTTTTTTGGTCCGAAATTGTCGCATGTCAAAAAATAAATATGACTTCACGTTGTGAGGAGAGGCGAAGGAGGAAATGTGTCTTGATTTTGTTGCACGCTGCAAATTTTCAAAAACGAAAAGAACAATAAAACACATCGGAATCAGTGTGCAAGGTTTCTGTGCGTACCGATTTTTTTCTTTTCTTTTTTTCGGATCACAGATTTTAAAAAACGCATACAAAAAAAACTGACTCCGTGTGCAAAGGCCAACAAGAAAATTAGATTCTCAAAGTATAGATTGTCAGATTAGTTTCATTGTTCCTTATGCCTGGAAGAAACACAGCGTCATCCATCAGAATTAACACCGTAATTAATTTAGTAAACATTAGAGCTTCTGCGATTAGTTTCTGCAACTATTTTAAAAACCGATTCAACATTTTGACTCAGTATTTTAAAAAGAATCACAAAATCCCTCCAACTTCTTGAATGTGTGTATTTTCTGGTTTCCTTAGTCTGCCCTGATGGTAAACTGAAAATCTTATGGTTGATCAGACAGAACCAAGACATGGAAGACGTAACCTTGGGGCTAGTCTTGCCACCAGACAATCAAAGATCTCTGCCTTCTGATAGTCTGGGGACACTCCTTTCTAAAGTGTGTTTAACACACCGGAGAAAACGGCCGGCAACAAAGCAAGGCCTCTTGCCTTTTTAAAAAGGACACGCCCTCCCAGAAATGTGTGCTCCCCCTTTTTTCGTCCGCAAGGAAACAAGCACACAGAGAGCTTGAAAATGGATGCCGAGAGATTTAATCTGTTTTATCAAACGTGTGCTCAGTCCACAAGATTGTGGAAATGAAGGACTTACAGCGACTTTGTTTAAAACTTTTAATGCAGTCAGACTATGTTTACGAGCACAAGAGTTCAGCAGGCCACCGAAGGACCGCCCTGCGGATTTACTATTGGTTCTGCAACGTAGGGAGTTTTTTTAAACTCTGAAATTGTATCCGCCCATCTAAACACAAAATCAGGGAGAAAGACATCAGTCTTTAGTTAAGCAAAGCATCTAAAGACTGACTTGTGAGTCTACCTTGGGGCTTTAGAAATTTGTATTTTTAAATTTTTACCATTTTGTGACATTTTTCATGCAAACAACACTGAAAAAAATCAGCAGATCAGTCAATAATATGACAAATTGTATTTTGTGGCCCTAGTAAATGTACACAGAGTAAACAATAGAATAAAAAATAGATTAGGTAAAATGTACAACAGCCCAACAATAAATAAACAGTTGATAAGAATGTTGTAATAGCAACACATTAGCCTCAGACAGCTAGTATGATTGCTAGTTTGTTAGCAGTAAACTGATTGCAAAAATACTAAATTAACAAGTTAACAATCACAAAATGGCTGTGATGAAAGAGTACCCTGAAATAGGGGAGTAGATCAAAGAGGCCTGTCAATATTTGCTTGGTTACAGATCTCACAAAAGGCTGGGTGTAACGATATCTGGTAAAGCAGCCACTATGGCCTTTGCCAGGAGCCGTTGCGACTAAATGATAAACTGAAGCCAGCTGCTGGTGACAGAATATATACATTTTCGTATGAGACCTCTAGATTAACTCTGAATTGCCATTTATGCACTTTTGTGTTTTAAAATAATGTAATTTCCTTGTCTGAAGTTTTATCCTCCAGGTTTAACTACTGTACGTGCTGCTCTTATCTGCGGCCCGGGCCTACCCTTTGTCACAGTCAACATTTATCACTCATTTCCATCAGAACAAATCATAGCAGCTCATTCCATTCTTATCAGATAGATAGGCCTACATGTTTGAACCATAGCTGACACATTTATGTAAGCCCAGTGTGCAAAAATGTGCATCTTACAGCAAGGCGGAGAAAAACTGGGTCACGTCACCTCTCTTTCCTAAAACGCTTTTTCAACATGTTTTTAAAATCTCTAAAAACGATGCCAATGTCTCTCGTTTTTATGACTTTCTTTGGCCTTACAGTACATGATCGCCAAGATATTGCTTACAAAGTACTCTGCCTAGATTTCCCCTTATCATCTTTAATTTAGCTCCAGGTTGATTGCAAGAAACTGCTGTCCTGATATTGATGAGTTCAGTGACCTTTTGCACGGACTTTGCAAATGATTTTGATCATGTATAGATACATATGTAAGAGATTTTATTTCCAATGATTGTTCTATCTGTAAACAATCTGTGTTTGCTGTGAGCAAACTCCTAAATAAGTGTAACACAGAAACAATGTACTAACCATATAGCAAGCTGCCACAATCCTTACAACTTCCAGCAACGTAACTTACTACACAGGGGAAAACTTAGCTAGCAGGAGGCCTCTATAGTTTAATGGTGGATATTTCCAGTGCTCAAACTCTGACAAATTGCTGCAAAGAGGCAGCAGCAACAGGTTGCAGATTTTCTTGTAAGACTAAAAACAGCATCTAAATTGTACATTCACTTGTCGTTGAATTGATTCAGCATCAGTAATAAAACAATCTATTTTAAAATCCAGGCTGATTCCCACCTTCGTGCTGTCAGTTGTAAACTCTCCCTCTCAATGTGCTTTCCCTGATGCCATGACAACCCAAGCAGAGGTCATGACCTGGGAAGTGACTGTGTCTGCTCCCAATTTCAGCTCCAGGTGCCCACCCAGTCCCATTCATTGATGAGGGTTCAGCCTCAATGGCCTGATTGATAGTGTATTTAGGACTCAAGGAAAGGATGAGTGGGGCTGTGCTCCATGAGAGGAAGTCCATTGACTCAGCAACTGTGAGCAGACAAAGCAGTTAAGTAGGCATGTCAGAGGAACAGATGGAGACAGATTGATCCCTCCATATGGAAACAACTTCCACGCACATATCCTGTGAGACGGTCAAAGTGAGGTTAGGCTTCGGTGATGTCAGTGATCACTTACTGTATCTGCCATACACGAAAAAAATAGTGATGACTGTGCATGGCGGCGTCAGATGGAATGTGCTGTGTACTTAAGTGATTTTCTGTTGTGAATTCTTCTATGCATTTGCCTTCAGATATGCATTCTCATAATTTTCTGTTATGTCTGCTCCGCCAGATCACATGCTAATGTTTGAGACAAGTTAAACCAGGATTTTCTAAGAAACTTGACTTTAGATCAGTGACCTAGAACATAAGAATAGTATGAACACAATAACAGATTGCTGGGTGATTAATTGCGTCAGAAATTATTGCGATAAGCGATAATATTGCGTAATATTTTGCTTTTAAGACCATTTTTGTTAGTGTTGTAATTTTGCTGTTTTTAGACTATTTTTAAACTTACATAATGATAATAAGGGCATATTGATGCAAGTGCACCCTTTTAAAGAGAAATAAACATTTTTTTAATAATAATATTTACGAATGCAAAAAAATTTAAATATCCGAAATAACATGTAAAAATACAAAATAAATAAATAAAGATCTTTATAAATACAAAAAAAATAGACTGTCAGTCTTTCACTCTCAGGTGTGCAGTTAAGTTGGTCGTATTCGCTCTTTTTGTTGAGATGGTTTTAGAACAAACCCAGCACACCGGCTCGTCAAATTACTGGGCTCCCCTCTGTCATTTGGTTTAAATCCAAAACACTCCCACACAGGGGCCGTGGCATTTGGTTTAGGAACAAGTTCCCTGTCTTTCTCTTAACGCTCAACTCTCTGTGTTTTTTTTTTCTCCACCTTGTCTCCCCCTCACAAAGATTGCACTGTGTGTGTGTGTGTGTGTGTGTAGCCCATAGCCCCGCCTCCCCCACAGAGACAAAGACACTCGATGACAAGAGCTTTCCCTCCGTTCATTACGCTAATGAACCAAATCACCTGGCTGCCAGACGATGCACGGCAGTGAACGCTCTTGTCGTCCAGTTTCTTTGGTGGAGAGAGAGGAGGAAAACAAACACGCATGAATATGGCAATTAATCGCGGCCGGAAAAGTTACAGTCTCCCTTTTAATTTACCGTGCAGTTAACCGACTTATCGCATATTGCCTAGTATGAAGCATCGCTTAGATCTCTGAGAGCCTGTTTAGACCTTGTATTAACGTGCTTTTGGGTGATCTGATCACAAGTGGACAGCACTAAATACAAGTCTAAATGACCATCAAGACATATTGTGATCTGATCACTCAAACCACTTGCAGAGGTGGTCTGGGATGCATTTGATTGTTTTTTTTGTTTTTTTTTGTAGCATAAACAATGTGTCCTCATGCGTCCCCGATAATGAGTGCAGGACGTGGTGGTTGTTTTGGTGACTGTGCTTATGCTCTATAACCTACTCATTTTATGTCGTGTTGAACTAAGTGTTGCATGACCATCCATCATTTGCCCTATGGAGGGAGACGTGTTGAATTCTGCTGACAGCGATATTTCCAGCTGTACTGACACAACCGCAAACGTGACTAACAACCATGCTAAAGAGCAGCAAGCCAAAGTGTGGGCGAAACAACCTTGGGTGGGGCAGTAACGAAATCTCAAGGGGTCGGCTGGAGACACATGATAGACACAGGTGTGAACAGTGATGTGTCTTCCGCTTGTATTCGGATCTCCGAATTACGTTACTACCAGGTCTAAACGGGCTCTAATTTGCCTTTAAATATCCTTAAAGCTAGGAACATTTGTCAACAGAGGGCTCTGCCAGGTGAGCTGGAGGTCACTTCCTTTCTTTCCCTACCTGATCTCTTACTAGAGTTCTGCACAGGCCTGAAACCAAGACCTGTACCCAGTCTGTGCCCCTGGCCTTTCACACCCGACCTGGCTGTACTGCCATATTTGAGTTCCATTAAGTTACATTTGAAAATAATCTGACCCGAGTCTGAAGTTTGTCCCACACAAACATCACAACCCAACAATTTAATTGTGTCATCTTGTACTGTAATTAGAGCCAGAGAAACACTGCCCTTGTGTAAACTCTTCTTTAGTGCTCTTGAGGCAGGCGATTAACCGTCAGTCCCTTGAGTTGTTCTTCCCAGTGACCAAAAGTAGAAGCCTAGTGTGTTGACATTTGTTAGTGTTTGTTTGATATACAGTCTTTTAATTGCTATTGGATTCATTCTTGTTTTGTCTTGTCTTGGTGTTGGTTGCACCAAGGCTTGATGCACCATGGTTAGATTTGTTTTTTACTGGGGTGGTCTGGACTGCATTAGCCTTTTTTTTTTCATTCGCCTGGTTTTCAAGGCAGAAACTATATTTGTCCAAGGGCTGAGAAAGTTTTTAAGTACCCAGAGCTGAGTAAGTGAGAGAAATGTTTTTTTCGCCAGCCTCTGTGGCCCGATCTGCAGTCGGTGAGCTCAGTCAAATAGTCCTCCGTCCCGTCAGTCCACAGTTAACTGGAAATTACATTTGGTTATGTCTACACAGATAAGAAGCTATTCACTCACAGGGATTTGTCTGTGTCAGTGTAAGGTCACAGGAGGTTTGGCTCTGTAAGTTTTGTGATAACATGGTGTGTTGGCTTCCGATGTTTTGATTCAATGTGACACACCATGATATTTTCCATGCAAACGTATTCAAACTATATGGGAATGTTGGCACATGCCCCCATGGTTATGCACAGAGCTATTTTATTGTCCGGGGGAAACAACCAGAACAACTGGATTTGGATAAGATTGTCATCTAAATGCCTGTATTCATGACGAGTTTGGTCTTTTTTAAGTGTGTATTTTTAAGCTTATACTTGTTTTTACAAGTTTAAAAACCTGTCTTTAAGCATATTGTCACCTTTTGTCCTGCATCTATTAAAAAATGCATATTTCATTTTAGCATCTCTACTGAATATACAGTTTCAAGTCTATGGCTTAACCCTTACAAGCTGCACTAAATCCCTCGTCAGCCCCCGTGCCTCCCCCACCCCCTTCACAAATGGTGGCTTTTAGGCCTATCCCTCCATTTATAGGAAACCTTTAAGGGATGATGGCTTTTTTTTCATCTGACCAAGAATAATGAAGCATACACATGAGGCCCATTTCTTAAGTGTTTGTAGTGGTTAAATTTCGCTGATGTTTGTAGAGAGAAACTATGCATTCCAGGTTCACCTGCTTTGTACATAACCCCGGGGGCCCTAGAAACATCTGAGGCTTGCATTAAACCAAACAAAAGCTGAATTAATTCCTCAAGTCCCGTCGGCTAGCTAAAACTAGCAAGGCCAGCTGTAAGACACTTGGTGCTTTTTGCCTTTGCAGTCTCACACAGCCTCCTATGCAAACTCTGAAAATAGTCTGAAAGCACGCAGCTACAGTATGCTGCTCGCTTCTGTTTTTGATTAATGCTGCAGTGAGAGTGTGAGAAGTGGAGCAGAGCTGCCTGTCTGAACAGATTGGTGAAAGAGATCAGCTATCTGTTCCATATCTTGGCTCGCTGACAGCCCGCCTGTGGCTATAAAGCCATGTAGACGACAGCTATGCGGAGGCCAAGTGGCT
Organism: Epinephelus lanceolatus; assembly: GCF_041903045.1. Lineage (NCBI taxonomy): Eukaryota > Metazoa > Chordata > Actinopteri > Perciformes > Serranidae > Epinephelus > Epinephelus lanceolatus. The sequence goes on from NC_135744.1 coordinate 36,787,333, forward strand.
GCATGCATCGACTGCTTTAAACTCCTGTGGAGAACCAGAAGTGCAGTATTCATTTACATGCTTCTTCATTTTTGTGTTTGCACATTTCTGTTTGTGTGCTGGCCTAAACTTAGCAGCCCACCCTCAAACTTTGCCTGTCAGCTGAGCTCTGTCTGGCTGAAACCTACAGTGTGTGAGTTCAGCTCAGTTCTGGGTGTCCAGTCTCTAAAAACTGCAGCTCCGGAAAGACATAAACCCCTCTGGCCTGTGTGTCCTCCACTGCTGAAGCCAGCATAGAGAGTGGGGGAGGGATAATGGGGAAGAAGTTAGAGAGGCAGAAGCATGAAAGACAAATGAGTTTAAAACGGCAGCTGATGAAAAGCTAAGTAGCTCTTAGTGTCCAACCCTCCAAACGTATAGCTTGAATAATTAAGATTAACTATAGAGTGATGCTAATGGCTGAGTAAATGAGAGCATGTAACAAAGGTGCAGACTGTACTCTTGTCAAACAAGGGAAATGATAGATGAGCTGGTAATGAGAGGGAGCAGGAGGGAGTGGAAAACACGTGGTGAATTATTTTTAAGGGTGTTTAAGATGTCTTTGAAATTTGTGAAACCCAACAGCCAGTTTGGGCAGAGTGCAGTGTAATTAGCACAGATGAATCCTTAAAATTCCCACAACTTCAAAGCATGAGTGGTAGCATTTTGTATATTTATGGAACATAACAGACAGTCATAAAAACATGAAATATAATTTCCCTGTGTGTCAAAGGTTGATACTGATGGTGGGCTTCATCACTGTGATCTTTTCACGTAGTAATATTTATTTCAATCTAGCAATTGATTTCTACAGGTGAGAATCCCCTCTAAGAGGTTTTAAATGGGAGCAAAATTATCTAGAGTTCTTTTCCTCTCCAAAAGTAGTCTGAGTGGGCGGAAGTTCGCTGCATAGATCAACCTCTCATTGTGTGGAACGAGCCACCCGCTGAAGTCCCGCCCTACCTCCTCCGGTTGTGTAGCAGTTTTCAACCGTTTTCAACACATCCTTTACTAACTTTGGCGGTGTTTGATCTTGCGGGGATGTAGACGTTTTTCTGCCATGGTTCGCGTCCTGTAGGCGATATTTTTGTGGGTGTGTTACACCAAAACCTGTTTCCCCCCGGCAATATTTTTGCAAGCGCACTGTTGCTGTGGCACCGCCCAGAACGATTGTGATTGGTTGAAAGAAATACAAGCAGCCGGGGCGTTTTTTCCTCCAATCTCAAAGTGAGAGTCGGCCCAGCGAGACTACTCCAAAAGTAACCGACCCCGTGATTTAAACACTAAAAAAAACACTCAATAAAGCAGTTTCACGTTGCTCTGATGTTGTTCGGCTTGTCGCTAGCCTAGCTCCTGCTTATGTGTGCTCACTTTTTTCTCTGATAACTTAAGATCCAGATGCTCAGTAGGTTTTTAACGGGAGCTGAATTTTCCACAGAGGTCTCTTTCTCTCCAAAACAAACAGACCCGGTGATTTAAACCGGTAAAAACACTGAATAAAGCAGATTTACATTAAATAATTTGTGTTTTTCCAACACGGCTCATCACAGAGGGGCTGCTAACTATGATGGCTGACACAAAAACTCAAATGTCCCTCTTTAGAGCCAGTGTTTGGTTTGTCCGTTCTGGGCTACTGTAGAAGCATGGCAATGCAACATGGCAGTCTCCATAAATGAGGACCCGCTTCTTATGTAGATATAAACGGCTCATTCTAAGGTCATAAAAACACAACGAATCTTATTTTCAGGTGATTATACACTAAAGAAAACATACCTAATATATTATATTCCATTTCTGCCAACATATCCCCCTAAATCCTTCACTCTGGACCTTTTAAAATGAGAATTTACACTCGTCCCCGATGCCACAGAAAGTTCATTGCAGACAGGAAAGAAAAATCTACTTATGTCTACTTCATTCATTTCAGCAAAAAACTGCAGCTAAGATTACATAAAGGGTCAGATTTTCCATCTCTGTGTGGCAGTGTTTTTGTGCGTATGTGTGTGGCTGTTTGGTTTGGCTGGTGGAGGGAAGGCAGCTGGTGTGGTGCTCTCCGGGCCAGACTCACTCCTCACCCTCTTCTCTTGTAGGAGTAAAGGAGGAGCAGACCTTCCCAATACAGAGGCAGAGATTATAGTACAGCATTTGAAAAGTGACAGTGTGTGTGTGTGCGTGTGTGTGTGTGTGTGAAAAAAAAAAAAAAAAAAAAGTGGTGAAAATTTGCCATGCTGCACCGTTGGCATTCCTCCCGGGAGGGAAATAGTGATTCATCTGAAAGGCTTATTTCTAACTAACCATCTTCTGAGGAGAAAGTGTTCATACCCTCTATTCATGTTTATTTTTGGCTATTCAGCTTCTGTTTAGCTGTTTTGGGTTGTTATTTCCTTCAACTCCACATGTTTTGCTGTTGTGTTGAAAGCATGTACTGTAACTGTAGTCATTCAGTTCGTCTGAGTCGAGTACAAGCCAAGTTCCCTCTCCTCTCCCTCCCCTCCTTCCCGCTGTTTCCATAACCCGCTCCACCACCAGCACCACGACTGTCGTCACTGGGCTTTTTATGAACCCACCTCTTTAGTTTTCAGCGCGGAAACTCTCAGGATCCAGGACTTGCACTGTATTTGTTTTCAGCGTTTTCCCTTAGCAGACATTGGCTACTGTCACCCCGCGCTTTAAATGATTTGCGGAATGATCAGACTCATGTGTGTTTAATTCTGCAGGATCACATTGTGGTGAGAGTTTGAAAAAGGTCTGTGGGAGTGAGCTGTTTCAAGCCCCTCTCTTCAACCTGGGTTTGCTCCTGAAAATAATTTCTTTGTTGAGTAGAAAAGAGGCTGATCTGTGAGCAAAAAAGAGGGGGGGGGATTTAAGATTTAAGTGCTGCAAGTGTACTTGAAACCTCACACTGATGCTGACTGATAAGGCCATACTGCGCAGTGGAGCGAGGGATTGTCAGTGAGCTTATGCGCTGTATGGATAATGATCCTGTCTGGAGTTATGATACCATGGGATCATGGTTGACCCTGTCAGCCCTTGTAGGTTTAAACCATTAAGGCTTTAGGAATATAAATGTTATATCATGCTTGATGTTAAGCTTTCTCTGGGGCTGTCTGCTAAGAAGATTGTGCAGCTGTGAGTAATGACCAGGGATATATATTTTCCCTACTGCTGTATTTTATTTGATATTAACATGATGTTTTATAAAGTAGAATAAATATTCAGCTTTCTCTTGTTGCTCATAGCTGTCATTATCAGCATAACATAGTATACATAACCAGTTTTGTGAAGGTTTCATATGCAGGGTTGTCGGTTACTGTTTGTTAACACACTAACCAGTGAAACTTAAAGTAAATGCCAACTTCAGATTTACTCATTTGGCGTTTTGCCTCCCTATATTTGCATTTCAGATTTATTTTTTTGGCGCTGTGTCTCTTGGATGCCTGCTGCCTACAGTCTGGCACCTGGTTGCTACTTTTTTATAAAGCCCTGACCCCACCTGAGAGCTCTGAGGGTACATACCCATAAACATACAGAGCACAGAAAATAAAATACAGGCAGATACCTGCAGAAAAGTACGCTGCATGCCAGCGGGTCATCAGTGAGGATTTAGAGGGATTACTTTTCTGTACAAGTCTATAATTTATTTTACAGGAAAATCCTTCATAGTATATATGTAATGCTGCTGTGTAGACCCTGTTTACGCTTGGTTTCAAAATGCATCTTGGGCGATCATATCATAAGTGGCCAGCGCTAAGTCAAGTGTAGACGACCACCAAGATGCACCGTGATCTGATCACTAAAACCACTTGTCAAGGTGGTCTAGGACACGTTTGACCACATATCTTTTGTAGTGTAACTGATGTGTCCTGATGCGTTTCCAACAAGGAGCAACAGCAAAATCAATGCAGGACCAGAACCCTAGAAACAGCACAGGCTTTGAGGCCAATTTGACAGTGGACCAACAGTGGAATTACAACTTCTAGGTCCGTCACGTGATGCCATGGTGCCCAAAAATACTGTTTCCCATAGACTTACATTGTGAAAGAGATTAATTTTTTTTATGTCACAACACCCACAAAGTGACTCATTCTGCGATCAGAATTTGATCCATTAAGTCCGATAACATTTCAAAAACCAGATGAGGCACCCGATTCAAGTTAGCAGAGAGCTAAACCGCAAGTTAGCCAGCTCAGCCGGCCCGAAGTCTCTGGTGTACTTGCTCCATGGGCTTCATACTGCAGAAGATCCAGGTAATTTTATACCCGAAACTTTTTTACCGTGTTTGCCGCTGAGCAGCTTTCATAGCAATGAAGAGGGCCCCACCTTAAACGCTGTATCCAGTTCTCTTCATACATCCAACAGTTGAAAGAATGGAGAGGAGCACTTATGTACGTGGTTGAAGTGCAAGTGAAACCACATGTGTAATCTCAGTTTGGAATAGCTCACATGTATTAAATGTTTTTGTTTTCTTAGCTAGCCCTTGCAAAACGAATCTGATGCTAGTCTGGTGAAAGACTGACACAAGAATTGTGCGCGGGGGCCCTTGGATCTTTTAGCGGAAGTGATGTGGGCAACAGCAAAACCTGAACACAAGTGGTCAGATGGACACCTAGGAGATGCATGATAGACACAGATGTGAACGGCGATGTCTCTCAGCTGTCCACTCTTGTTCGGATTATAGAGATTCGTTATAAAATCAAGCGTAAGCAGAGTCTTATATAAATTTCAGGAATTTTCTGAAATCAAAGTAATTTAAACAAAAGCAGGTGTTCCAAACCTGGTGTTGTTGAGTGTATTGCTGAGTAGGATGTTTCTGTTATGTAATATGTTCTTTACTTACTGTGTTTACATGGACAGCCTGTGTCTCCACACACTGCTGACAAGTGTGTCTAGCCTAATAGGTGGGGGAACAGAGAAGACATTGCATAAAGCATTACTTTGTTGAACTAGTAGAGTTCAGGCCCTTCAACTGCTTGTCACGACTTTCCTTTTAAATGACAAGCACAGATAGCTTAAACTCATTCTCCATCTAATTCCACCGACTCACCAGCTCACTTAGGTTTATGGTACAGTAGAGACTGAGCACTCGTCCTGAATCCCCATCTCATGCAACCTCTGACAGGCTGACATTTCTGTTCAGGCCTATTTGCAGTCCATTACTGTGTCTCGAACAGAGCATCTCCACTGTGAAGATGTGTACCACAGTACAGTATGTGGCTGACAGTATGATGACGCAGTTTATAGAGTCGACCTGTTTCTATGGTATACAGCCTGAGTATTGGAAAGTTTTATGATGCAGTAACTTCAGTGGTATCCCACAGAGACACTCGATGTCACATTTCTTGTTTCAAACATGCAGGGCTGTGTGGTTTTTGTATACAGACCATGTCAAAATATTTAAACATGTTCAAGCTAAATGGCTGTTGTACATGTCTTTATTGCTCTAATATTTATCCCATTTGATCCACCATTAGGTGATTTACTGTGCCTTCCTAGTTGTGCACTTATGTGCAATTTTTAGAGCTTTATTCCAACTCAAACTTTCAACCTATTTTTTAAAAAGGCCTAATACCAAATAATAGCTATATTGAGAGGATATAATCACCTTTTTGTGGTTTAAAAATATTTACTAATGGATTTCTCTTAGCAACTTTAAATCCTTGTATTCTGACAAACTGTTTTGTGGCTCATAAATCACAAGATAGAATGTTTTTAAAGACTTTTCTAAGTATTAAAACATGTGCGTTTTGATTATACCGTACACTTAAGCATTTTGGTTCCTGGCTTTTAGCCGTGTTATGCTGTAGCCCAGCACAATGTTGACACTATGGCTTGGGAAGTCAGTAGTCTATGTAATGTAAATGTTAAAAGGCTGGCTGTGCAGGCAGGATGTTAGCCAAGCTGTTTGTTCTGCTGCCTTGAATGGACGTGTTGTGTCGTCTGTCCACAATATCCTCTCTGTGTCGGTGACAGATCCGACTGGCATACTGTACGTTCTGGTGGAGGCGGGAGTGGGCCGAGGGGTGATTGAACCCTGTACAAAGGCAGACTCAGCTGCAGACGGACCTGGTTCCTCCTGAAATGTCAATATTTCACAAAGATTCAGTGGAGGAAATTTAAACTTTGCGACAAGTTTTGAATGCTTTTCTCGCCACCACAGGGCTGTGACCCAATATGTATGGCATGTAACTTGAAACCAGCAAATGAAAGAAACTATGCTCTTAACAGTGTGTATAAAAATTGGCATCCATGCTTTTCCATTAAGGGTTTTAGATGATTTTACTGGCCTAAGGGACATTAAACTTACCTGATACATGATGAAACACTCAAATTACAGGTTAGGAATTAAAAAAAGAGCCCCCAGAGTTGGAATTGCACAACAGTGGCGCGTTTCTTGTTACTCATGTAGGAGTGCCTCAACATATCATGAATTCTGTGTTAGTAGGCCGCCCCTTGATGGGAAAGGGAGAAATGTGGTGGGTGGGACGACAAGCTATGTACTGTAACAGCTTGCTTTTGTGCAACTGCTCCCAGTTCTGTGCTGCCACAGCTTGTTTATGTATGAGTAACATGCATACTTTTGTGGCCCCATGACAAAATGTCAGCATCCTGTCAGGGTCAGAGGTGCTAGAAACAAACACATACACATCTACTGTTACTGTACAAATGCAGACAGAATAGCTTCACCAAATTAAGATTAATGGTCTGTGGTTGGGTCGCATGACAGCTCTAACGCGGGCAGCAAACTGGTTTCACATCACTTTTTTGCTGCAGTAATGTACTGTACATGGCCGCAAACATTTCAAGTAATGTATTTTTATTATAACAGTATTTTTTTATGTGTACTGGATGGCTGCTGCCCTAAGCATACTTAAATTAGTTAAATGTGTCAGCAGGTAGACATACAGTATCTATTAGACCAAATCTCATTTTAGTGCTGAGAGTGATGTTTCTGCCAGGAGGTGGCAGCAGCACCGTATCTATACCTGAGTCACACATACACTGTTTGTCAGCACACACACACCAGGACAAGCACAGCAGGCTCAGAGTATCACTGATCAGCTCCATTTGTCTTATTTTTAGTTTGACAGCTATGCTTCTGAGGATCTGATTAGAGTAGATTTTTAGATATTTCCGCAGCTGGTTGCATCTTCAAAGAGTCGACTTTTTAGTAACCTGGAGAAACAGCCTCTGTCTCTTGAATGACAACCACGCAGTTGTAAAACTCGTGCTGCGGAGCCATGTGTAACTTTAAATAAAACATGAAAATCTGAGAACTGCTGCAACAAAAGTAACCGTGTGTCTTTGTTCTGATACTCTGACTCACCCGTGTCATTTGCAGTATTATCACAATAGTAGTATTGTGTAGTGCGATCAAACCTTCTCCAAAATAACAAAGCTATATTTTAAGAATGGAAAGACTCTTAGTGTATCTCATTATCCTCTTTCCCGATGTTTGATTTTGGCCATATCAGGCGGGTTGAAATAAAATGCTACGGCTTCATCTGGTGATGAGTCAATGGATGTCTCTCCTGAGGCTTTGACGTCCTAGTCACAAATGAGGTCATCAGGCCACCACATGAGCCTTCAGGGAGGAGAGGCCAAAGGTCAGAGGTCACTCAGGATTCCAGAGAAAGGGGAGGACAATGACACAGCAATGCATGACACGTGGGCTTGAAGCTAATGGCAGCTAATGAAGGACATGGCTTTGATAGCTGCACAAGTAAACCTAGATCTTCTTGAGATTGAGAACTGTTGTCTTGGACGTGTAAAAGATTTGGCCCTCTTTATAGTAGACTCAGGAAATGTCCACTAGTGTGTTTGCATGTTAAGACAAAGTAAACCTTGTTTGAAATGCTGCAGTGGCAATTAATGCAACATAAAAAAGAGGAACTACTGTCCGTCAAGTCCAACATCTAAACCTGAATCCTGCATATTTAACAAAAAAAAGAGAGTGACTTGGTCCAAAATTATTACACTGCGGTTAGGTTTTCCATGTGGGTTGGGACTGGAGGCACCACTGTAAAATAGATATGTGGATTGACACTACTACATTAAAGTATGGGAATCGTTTCCCAGACCGCAGCCACCACACCCTCAGCTCAAGTCCAAGCAGTGTATATATGTATTGAGGGCACAGAGAGAGAGAGAGATTGACGTGGGCGGTGCAGTGATCACATTACCATCCTCTCTCTGGGACACCACCGACTGAAACAACTAAACAGAGATCCCCTCCTCGGACATCCTGCTATCTGCCCGTCTGGGCCTATTGATGACCTGCTTTACACTAATCAATACGTGAAACGGGGACAGCTGGATTCATGAGTGTGTGTAGTAGTAGAAGCACTGTGTGTTGTTTAAGAGTCATGCAGTAAAATAAATCCGTATGTTTGCTATATGAGGTGTCGCTGTGCAGGTTGAGCTATCTGTGGGGTATTTCAAGACTTCTTGTTACCATTGTTTTCTGTTTCTTTTTAGTTAAACGACAGCAAATTGATTGGCTGCAGTTGTGATAAGTTACCAATCTTGATTTTAGCAAACGCTTGCTGTTTCAAACATGAGGATTAGCTGCTTTATATTTCTGGGCTTCGAAGTTTTGGTGAGAAAAATTATACTGTGGAGTCACCGTATAATCAGGGAAAACATTTTCAACTAATTTTACCTTTTTTCTGAAATTTTACAAACTAAAAAAGTGACATAATAATCAATAGACTAATCCATAATGGCATTTTGAGCTAATAGCCCATATAGAAGCACTGATAAAAGACACATTTTTATAAAAAAAAAAGTTAGCTTACCTCGGTAAAAATACTTAAAATCACATTTAATTTAATTTTCCCTTATTGAAAAAATCTGAATCTATGAATATGCAAATGCTTTTCATTTCTAAAGTTTGACCACTGGACCAAGATGTGTCCTGCTTCACAAAAAAGTCCATTAGTCAGTGTATATGCACTTGAGGTTTCAAGTTCTTACAGCACACTTAAATTGCATATTGGACCTCCAAACTAATTGTGATGTCACAAAATCCTGCTTGCACATAAGATATCCTCAACGGAGCTTTAAGGTCTGCACAAAGAAACTCTTTGCCTTCTGAAGATGAATGTTTAAAAAGCCTTCTAGTGTCAAATTATGCACATACGTACATTATTTTGCACAGTGACGTTAAAACATCCAAGTAAATACACAATAACTAAGACACATTTTTGAGCACACTTTAAGGAATAGTATAATATAGTTGCATGTGTAGCTGTGTAACTCTCTGTCTGTCTGTCTTTAAACTTACCAAGGTATTTGTAAAGTCAAGATAGATGTGTCATGGCCACGTTGTATGTTGTTACTGATTAAAATAACGTGAACCCAGGAACACGCCAACAACCAGGGGTGAGGCTGGTATTGGGTTGTCTCATCTACTCTGAGCCCCCATGTTAGCCAGTCGCCTCAGGCCCATACGTCCTGACATCCACACACTTACTGTACATGCACACATGCACACATGCACGCTCAGCAACATGACAGGAGTGCTTACTGCAGCAGTTTGTTGTGCTCACTAACCCAGTTAACTGTGAGTTGAAGTCAATACAGCTCCACTTCCACACCACTGTGAATTGGGTTTTTCCATGGCTGCTCCCCACTCACTGTTTATGCCTCGGGATCAGTAAATGGAGGTTACAACTCTCTCTGTTAAGCAGCTGGCCAGGTCAAGCTCTCTGTCTGTCAGTGTTTAGCCTACCTCTTATTTAAATGGCTCTAACGGAGCGCTCAGTTTCCAGTGCATGCTGCTCTTTCCTCTTAAAGGGAACGAAGGCAGTTCCTCTAAATATCACTTAACAGATATATCTAAGCGTAAATAGGATCAAAGAATCAAGAACCAGTGTGCTAAAACCATCCAGAAACCATGGTGAAAAGAATAGCATACCTGTTTTTTATTTATCACTTCTCACATTCCAGGGAGTCCAATCAGACATTTCCATCCTAGGAAGTTTACCAGTGGACCAAGAACCTTTTGAGGAACCTAGAAATTAGTTCAGACTGAAGGAACCCAAGACTAAATGCCGCTCCAGGGTCTTAAACAGTCCCTTCTGCATACTTTCCAAATGTTAAGGAACTTTAGAGGCAGGGTTCGCAGGGCTCGCCGTTTCTGAGTCAAACATAGATGCTGTGGCACCTACAACTTGAGTACCGCTTCATTCATGAAAGAAGTATTCCAGTAGCAACATTAGGATGTGGATTGGACATTTCTTAATTAATAATTAGTGTAGAAACAAAGTTAGGAATATCACATGAATGGAATAAAACATATGGTAGCCTGGGATTAGTGCCGAAACTAATGATCATTTACATTATTTATTAATTTGCTGATTACTTTTACAATTAATTGATTAGTTGTTAGGGCTATAAAATGTCAAAAATGCAATCACAAGTTCCAGTAGTCCAAAATGATAATTTTAAATTCTTTCATTTGTCCATCCAACAGCCCCAAACCCATACTCTTCATTTACTATCATAAATGACAAAGAAAAGATGCAAATTATCACATTTAAGAAGCTGGAACCAGAAAATGTCTGATATATTTGCTTGAAAAATGACTGAAACACTTCACTGAATATCAAAATAGTTGGCGATTTACTTTCTTTCGACCAGTTCTACCTGGGATTTCCAGAAATTGTGCAAAGTGTGCATAACAAACTAGGGGACTTTCTAACCTGTCTGACACCTATACATTCGCATAGCGAGCACAAGGAGAAGCCAGCACCATAAATAAGTCTGTTAATTTTCTCTGTGACATTACTGGTGACAAGATAGCCCGCAGGTAGCAGAGCAGTGTTGTAGAATGTTCATGGACCAAACCTGGCAGACTAGTATTCACCTATATCTTCACATCTGATGTTTATTCCTCCTCTCCCTCTCTTGTTTCTGTCTTTCTCCCTTGGTGTGTTTCTTTGTCCGACTGCTTGCTGTCTCTCTTCACTCCCTCGTCTCCTTATTTCCCTCTCCTCCTTCTCCTCCCCTGAACCTCTCCTTCCGGTGTCAGACAGAGCCAACAACACATCAGAGGTGTGCTGGTCCATTGCATTAAAGGCTCCCCAGTCTCCAGTGTTCAGCTCTGCTTCCGCTGACTCCCACTGCTTGACACAGTTTACTAGTGCACACATGCCATGTTCACACGCGTGCACACACACACATCTGAAACTATATGCTTGAAGAAAGCATGCCCTTTTCTCTTTTGGGGTCTCTCTCTTTCTTCCTCTGTATTATGTTATATTGCTATAATACTGCTGCAATACCCTGCAACAGTTTCTCTGTTTCATTTATTTATTTTCTAATTAATGTCTTAATTCATCCACCAATCTGTAATGTCTGTTATAATATCACTAATAAGATTTGTGGAGTCTGGTACAACCCTATCAAAATGGCATTAAAATGGCTTAAGGGCTTTGTAACATTCATAAGAGAAAACCTATCTGCTGCTACCTGTTAAAACATACAATCCATCACTTCATACTTTATAAAATGTCTGTATATTTGCATGTATCTTTGAGTGGCGTGACTTCAAGTTCCACACCCTCAGTACACATAAACGTTCAGCATTTGTGTGAAATGCTTGACGATACATTTCACACTGGAAAACAAATCCTCAATCTACTTAAGCACCATGTAAACAAAACCAGTAGTGAGAGACGGTGTTCCAACAAAGGCAACACACTGCAAATATGAATTTGTCCCCCAGGGATTTTCTGATTTATTAGTTCAGATTAGTGTATTGTAGCTGTCCCATTTTTTGTGTGTTTTTGCTAAACTGCAGCTGCGCTTTTGGCTTCATCTTGAAGAGGGATGACTGTAGGGGAAAACAATTTTTTCTTGTTTCAACCATCTGAAGTTGAAAGTGCAGCTCCTGGTTGGCTGGTGGACACTTGAATTTTATTGTTTAAAGGGATTTTCAACCAGTTTGTATCAACAGTGTGGGTAGCATGTGTAAATGAACTATGGTAGACTTCCCTTCATCTTGCCAGGACCCAGATCTCCCTGCTTATCTTTGAGCTCGAAACACATCATCCAGAGGCTTTCACTGCTGTTGCTCAAACTACAGATTATGCTTCCGCATTTTTTTATGTCCACCACCATGGAAACAAAGGCACTGTTACTGTGTTGACTGTTTCTCACCTCAGATTTTTTCAGACACATATTTTAGCTCACCGTTTAACTGTGATTTGAGGTAATTTGTTAACAGCCAGCTGCCGTATTGTTTCTTGTGTCAAAACATCCAAGTTCTCATTTTGTCACCAATCAGCAGGAGCGTTTATTGGTCCCGTGAGGCACAGAGCATTTTGCTAGTTGTAGGTTTTCTACCTACTGAGCAGAAGCAAATGCTACAGACCTTTTTCTTGGTTTTCTCTGGTCATGTAGCACAAATTTCAAACGTATTTACATCTTTATACTGCATAGACGGCTCAGTTTTATCTTTGCATCAGTGAAATACTTGTTTAAATGTCCTCATTTGGCTCAGTTGAATACTTTTAGCAGTTCAGTTCCCCAAGAAGTACTGGAAATGTACAAATGGATGGTGATGGATCTCTTCATTGGCAGCTACAAATTCACAGAAAACGAGATGAAAGGAGAAAGAGACGTAGACATATCAGTGATTCGGGTTCAAACTTATAGTAGATGGGCTGTGCTTTAAAGGAAAAGTTCGTCATTACTAGACCTATTTGCTTTTTTTGCTTTTATTTGGCAGTATAGCTGAAGTTTGAAGGGTTGCTGCTACGGACTCGGCCTTCATGGGGCGAACACTCTAGGAAACCAGCGGAGACAAGGAGTCACTTGTCCTAACTAAGAAATAGTTTGACACGTAACTCCCCATAAAAATGGTCGCTCATTGTATTTGCACTTCAGTTTTTCTACAAACAAACAAGTTACAAATTGTTAATCAGAGAGCTTTAGAGGTGATGGTAGGCAGATTTTATTCACTTTGGACAAAGTCGGACTAGCTGCTTCCCCCTGTTTGCCCGTTTCCAGTCTTTGTGCTAATCTAAGTTAGCCATCTGCTGGCTTTACATTTACCGTACGTAGGGTGCCATTAATCCTTTCATCTAACTTTTAGCAACAAATGTTGAACTGTTCCTTTAACCTGTTGATTTACTATAAACTCGTCTCTTAAAATATTCTGTGTATACTGTATAGTGTCAGTTATACTGGAATAGAAAGTACAGAAGCTTTCCAAAAGGAAATAAGTTATGGGTTCATTTCTGTAATACATTGGCTTGTGTCCATCTGTGTGTCTGTGTGAGAGCATGTGTGTGTACATAACCAGTCAGCCATGCAGTCCACCTGTTAAAAGTAGTTGCCCTGTGGCCTCAATAGCCGCTGTGTTTGTTTGATCCTACAGATGCTTACATGAAGCTGCTCGCTTCACGTACACTCTGTCAGCCTCTTAATGTTTTGACAGCTGGCCCTGATAGGGTACTATTTTAAGGCCGTGGGTGGATATAATCTGTGCTTGTCTCACTGCTGTCACGCACGTACATAAGTGGTATGCCTGCCTGTCTGCTTTGAGGGTGTCAATTTGATAGGCAGTGTGTGGCATGGTCCAAGTGGCTTCTGTCAAAGTGCGGCGCTAGATGTGATTTACATGGTGCTGAGACATTCCACACACTCTAAACAATGAGCTAATCTTTTAAAAGCTTTCACTTTTTAAATACTCACACACACTCCCAGCGGTTTGCAGATTTTGCAGCAGTGTGTGTAAATGTATATTGTTTAAAAAAGACAGTAAACGTTGATTCTGAAATGGCTTCCCACAAGTGGTAGCACAGATTATGGCAGCATGTGTGCACAGCATGTCCTAGGGAAGTTTTTCCCTTTGTGTGTGTGTATATGTGCAGATGTGAGACCATTTAATGGTTTCTCTTACGTGGTATTTTCTTGGCGGAGTGTGACATGTTCACTAACACTGATTTCATTGTCTCTGTCTTGCAGGACTTGCACACCATCTACTGCCACCTTTACCACATGGATGTCCTTTCTCACCTTCGGGAACATCAGCTAAGGTGAGTAATTTTCATTTCACTTAAGAAAAGAAAAACAAATTCAGTGTTACTCTGACATTGTATTTTTTTTTAACTCTGAGTTTTGATTTTCCGATGTTAAACAAGGTGTCAATCACAGTATCAGTTTACCAAAATTATCGTAGACTAGCCTTTAGGCCCACTTTCTGCATGAGTTGTTATATGTGGCGCACCCTACGCTAACAGGTTTAAATGTGCTTTGAATTTTTTGCAAATGCCAGTTGCCCCAAGCTGGTTTTCCGCTTTGTATTTATCATTCAAAGGATGCTCAGGTGCCTTTCACACGTTTGCACGTTCATACCAAGCATATTTGAGATGTTCTGCCGTAAGTCTGGAATGTTTGCTTTGCTCATTTGGTTCAGTTGAGCAGGAGACAACAATGCCATCTGAACAGGAGTGTTCACATTAGAATGCAGGTCAGAGCCCTCTAACTAACAAAGAATGGGGTGAGATTATAATGTGAAGCGTTTACAAGAAATAAAGCCACAGTGGAGGATTTTAGTGACGCACAGAGACGGATATAGACATCATACAAGTTTCTCATGCTTGGTAAATGAATGATAAAAGCGACCAAGTCTTTTTCCACTTAGCAAGAAACAGGACTTGTGAGTCCATTTGACTTGTGTTTACAAACTTGTTATCTTGTGATTTGGTTCAGTGGACCAAAGACACAGCAAAACTCTTCCACAACTCAGACCAAAGAAAGTGAAATGTATGTTGGACTGCAGCCAGAAATCGAGCAGCGGGTCACCTTAACACTGTGAGCTGACAGACAGCAATGGCGGAGTCTAAAATGGGAGAGCCTGGCACTTTTTTGAGGAAAAAGTTTAGGATGGATATGTGATGGATTGTCAGAGAAATCTGTTCAGGATATTTTTGGAGAGAAAAAGTCATCATCTCTCTCTCTCTCTCTCTCTCTCTCTCTCTCTCTCTCTCTCTCTCTCTCTCTCTCTCTCTCTCTCTCTCTCTCTCTGTCTCTCTCTCTCTGTCTCAGGTCGATGTGTACCTCGGCCAGGTACGAGAGACACGAAGCTAACCACGTCCTGTTCTAGTAAGTACAAGTTCTCACACAGAGCAGGAAGTGCTCTGCTGTGTTCTGCACTCTCTCTTACTATTCAAATATCTGCTGAGCGAAGCTTGTTTTATTCAAATAAGGCTTGTATTGTATATTTTTATTAGCAGTATTTATTTACCCAGTTGAAGTTTCACAACATTTTTTAAAGAATATCCTGCTTCACAATCACAGAATCCCTTACATTTACACTTTGTAGCCGCCTAGAAAAACAACTGCGTGTCAGTTTTGGCCATTAAGCATCTGCAAATGATCCCTTGCGCAGGGGCACGTCAGCATAGTTGACGTACAATGAAAGCATTCAGCATTAAAGCAAGGGCTAGATGTCATCATAAACTGTGAGTGCATCGCTCCCAGCCCCAATTTTAGTGTTTCTGTTATCTAACTCATAAAAATAGCTTCCTTCGTTTTACAGTCCCCATTTACACACTTGTTTCTCTTATTTCCCTGGTTTAATGTCTTGTGTATTTTGTTTTCAGATGTGTCTTAAACTTGGTCTTAAACACACTTTAAAAGGCTGGCAATATTATCTATTTATGTTATTGTCAACAAATCCTATTAAAAAGACCAAAAACGATACTGTCTTTCATTGTTTGACTTTCCCAGCCTGTCTTTGGCTCTCAAACCAAAGCCCATTCACTAATACTAAGAGGTTAATCTTACAAAGCAAGCCATCTCTAAAGTTAACAGCTTGAAACTGTAGTTTTTAACAAACATTGCAGGAATAATTAGCTGATTTGTGCTTTAGCATATTTGTGCTATGTTTATGCTAATGGAGGATAATTGGATAATT
The DNA here is from genome assembly GCF_041903045.1 of Epinephelus lanceolatus. NCBI lineage: Eukaryota > Metazoa > Chordata > Actinopteri > Perciformes > Serranidae > Epinephelus > Epinephelus lanceolatus. Next base: position 36,803,279 of record NC_135744.1, read on the forward strand.
GATATTTTTAAAATGCCTTTGGACAATAATGGGAGCTCTATAGCACAGAGGAATAGGCTTTTTAGTATTTGTTGGTTTTGATCTTTCAATGAGATTTGTTGATGATAAGACAAATGTAGACTATGACCAGATTTATCTTTTAAAATGGACCGAAACAGGCCCAAACTGGATTTGTCAGACTTGCAGATATCCTGAACCTTTGTTATACCAGGTGACATCTTCAAGCAACACCTCACTTTTTATACATCTCTATTCATATCTCACAGAGTTCAAATGTAAGTGACAGAGAATATTGCAGAAAAGGTGGATTAAAGCTGCTGTTGAATCATCCACATTCGAAATGAATGTTACGAAGCAGCTGTTGGAGGCTTACTCTAGCTTGAAAGGTTCTGTGTTCTGCATTCAAAGCACAAAATAGCACCAACAGCTATTTGCGGTAGGATATAGTGAATTAACGGCGTCTTGCAGGATTACGTAGCACCCTCAGTACTCAGTGCCAACCAAATTTTGTCTGTACAAGTGAGAGCCCTTTCCCTTTAACTCCATCGGTGCCAAATTTCCACACCTGAGAGTGCATCTGGGTGAGAGAACTGGGTTTAGGCAAGAGGCAGAAGTACCACAAAGCCCAGAGGCCAGCCCGAGCTCTGCAGAGCTGCCAGGTTCAACTCCAGACAAGAGGTGCAAGTGCCCCAATGCTGTGAAGCCAGCGGAGCAGCTTCTCAGTGAGCCAAAACTATGGCTTCACAATTGATCTGCTTGATAGTTTGTCTTTATGTTATTTTGATAATAGCCTAGTATAACTGCTAGATGAGCAGACACACCACCACACAAGTAGACAGACTGTCAGAGACAGAAGATCAACTCTATGTGTGATTACAAAAGAACAGAGAAGCAGAACTGCAGTTTAGTCTACTACATCATCCCTGCAGCTTGTTCAAAAATTACAGTTTTGGCATTACAAAGAAGGTAAAGTAATGATAAAAGGTACCGTTGGTTACTGTTACCGAATTAGCATCTTAAATTTGAATGGTACCCAACCCTAGCTTCCTGGGCAGAGAATGAAGTCATCCTACCACTCTGTGAGATACAGTCCGAGCTTCTCTGTTTTTTGTTGTGGTAGAAGGTGCAGCTGCTTGTGCGTCTCTTTATTCCACTGGCGAGCTAATAGCCACCGCTCTGCTCTGTGCTCATAAGGCTACTGCTGATTACTTTTACTGTCAGTCTATTAGGCACGTGTTTCTTTACTCCTTATACACTATTACCAGGATTAAATAATGAGTTAATGAATCTCATTTAACACCATCAGCACTTTTGCTGCTGTCGGCACTGCTTGCGCTGTTAGCACTGTTAGCTGCTAGCTGCTTAGCCACATTGATGTTGAGAGCTGTGTGCAGACAATCTGAATCATACGCTCTGAATGTCATATGGAGCACCTTTAAGATACCATACCATCCGGATGAGAACATTAATCTGTTGATCTAAAGGTAATGTCAAACGAACCACTGATGGCCTCTCAGGGTGTCTGAACAATGGACACTGAGATGGATGAGGCAGTTGGTAGAGAGAAGTCATTTTAGCTTTACATACAGTGGGGATTTGGAGGAAGACTAGTCCAGAGGAAGGCAGAGTAAAAAAAGAGAAGAGAAATGAGACTAGCGAAAGAGGGAGAGGGTTGCTGAAGAGAGGAGAAAGTAGATGATGAGAAGAGAAGAGAAGAGAAGGGAGGAATTAGTGGCAAATTAGAGATTGTAAGGAGGTATATTAAAAGAGAAGATGTGAGGAGGAGGGGACTGCAAAGGAGGAGAAAAAACAAGAGATGAATATGTTAAAGAGAAAGAGGGAAGAAAGGAAAGCAATTTGGAGAGGGAGGAGAGACAAGGAAATGAAGCGAGGGGAGAAATGAGGAATTGTAAGGAAGGGTGAAGAGGGATGAAGGCGGCCGGGATGTGGAGGAAGTGTGAGAGATGGAGGGAGGACAGAGACAGATGAAAGGATGAGAGAGAGGCTCCACATGCTCTTGATGTATTATCATGCTCGCTGGAATCACATTAGACACTCAGTGGTTTAATTCACCATCACATAAACACACAAACACACAGAAAATCTCCCTCTCCGATACACTCTCCTGCCTTTCCAACAAGGGCTTGTCTTAAGCACCTTAACCTAGAACAAAGCGCCTGCCATGTCCAATTACTCAGCGGTTACACACATATACACAGACGCACAGACACAGACACAGACACACACCCAGACAGACTCACTAAGTAGACAGCAGATGAAAGCAATCACGGTCTTTCCAACAAAACCATAATAGCAGTTAATCATGTTGGCCTTACTTAAAACCCAACAAGAAACAAATCTTTGTATTTCTTCTTTCAAACATGATTATGTTAGCCTCTGCTATGATAAACAACACCAAAAGCACCAAAAAAAGATGGCTGAATGAATGATGCGCACAGTAGTAGGATCACAACTAACAATAATTCTCAATTTCCTTTAATTTGTTAGTTATTATGCAATTAATTGGTCACTCTAGAAATGTCAGGAAAGATATTTTAAAAAGCCTGTCACAATGTCCGAGTGCTAAATGTTTCAAAAAGTTGAAAATTTTGAGATGACACAATTAATTTATGGGTTTTTTTTCTCCTTAAAGCTCCCATTTTGAAAAAAGTAGTTTCAGGTTGTTTTTTTTTTTTTTTTTAAATTACAAAGCAGGTACAAGTGCTATTAAAATGCTGTGACAGTATCAAAGTGCTCAATCCACAGAAAATCACACACAGTTCATGTTCAGAAACTGTGTCGTTAAACGTGCCGTCAGGACTTACTTGAAGCTGTGATGTCACAACTCTGTTATATAAAGGTAGAAGCTGCCGCTACATTGCCTTTACGGTCATTCCCTGGCTACGACGATGGTGCAGAGATGCCAAGAGTGTCAGTGGATGTCCTGGAAACACTGCCACTTCAGAGAAGACTAGGCTTCTTCGGGAAAGGGGCTTAAAGAGACAGGTGCTAAAATGGAGCCTTTTAAGCAGAGGGTGAATACAAGCCCTTTGTAGATAGGAATTGTGCAAATTTGCAGGAAAGCCCAATCAGTCTTTTTTCAGCATTGGCAGTATAAAAACAAAATCAGGGAGTGCAGCAAAATGCCGCCTGCCTACTTTTGTTTATATAGAATGCGCCTTTTTCGGGGCAATGGGGGGCGTGAGCAAGTAACAAAACGTGTTGCTCAGTGTGTGACGTAAACAGTGACGTGGGAGGGAAGCCGCTGCTGGTCAGTCCTTTGGGAGCTCTGTGCTTTCTGTCGTAAGTCGGCCATTTGACGGTTAATGGCCTCTTCATTTGCGAGGGCAAGGAGGGCGCGCAATTCCTTGTCTCCCCAGTTGCTCATCTTTACAGTGTCTGTCAGGTTTGTGTTTCCCTCTTGCTACTAGCTGCTCGCTAATTCCTGCTATCAGCTGTTTTCTGTTTATCCACCGCCAGTGGCTCGCACGTGTGGCGTCATCAACGGCTCCCCCCACGAGTCATCAACAGCCCCTCCCGTTGCAGAAGACCGCCTCGGTCTGTTTAAACTAAAAGGGTTCCGCCAATATGTCTACCCTACGAGGTGGAAAATTGGGCACCTTGGATCAACTCGCCAGTTTGGCTACAGATGATGTAGCAATGAAAGAACAAGAAAAAAAGTGTTTTTTTAAACCTTTAAGCATGTTTAAATGTTCTCGTAGAAGAAGTCAAGCCAAGCCAGGTTTAATTACATAGCACATTTCATACGACAAGTGTAAACTCAGTGTGCTTAAGATACATTTTACATAACAAACATAAAATATACAAGATAAAGTGTTACATATATGAAAACAATGAGCTGATTGAGAGTTGATTTTAAGTACAATGAGTAGACCTTTATTTGATGTGATCTCTCTGGTGTTGTATTCTGTGAGCATGTCAGCAATATAGGAAGGAGCCAAACCATTAAAACATTGAAAAACAATAGGAAGTATTTAAAAGTCAATTCTCTGTTTTATTGGGAGCCACTGAGGAGAAGATAAAATAGGAGTTATGTGGTCAGACCTTTTAGTTTTTGTTAAAAGTCTGGCTGCTGCATTCTGAATGGGCTGGAGATTATTTAAGTTGCTGCTTTGTCAGTCCAGCAAGAAGTGCATTACAGTAATCCAGCATACTGGAAATAAAAGCGTGAACCACCTTTTCAGAGTCTGACTGAGACGAGAAGCATCTAACTTTTGATATATTTCTGAGGTGATAAAAGTCTTAGAAATTCTAGAGATGTGCTTCTTGTTTCAGGTTCATTCATACAAGTATGAACCTGAAAATGAGCACGATATGGGACCTTTCGAATTAAAATCCGATCTTGGTAGTTGTCCATACCTCAAATTGTCACCTTGTAGATGAATAACCTGTTATCAATTCAATTCAATTGAATTGAATTCAATTCATTTTTATTTATAGAGACCAGTATCACAAATCACAGTTTGCCTCAGAGGGCTTCACAGCATATAGCATCCCTCTGTCCTTGGACCCTCACAGCAGATAAGGAAAAACTCCCCCAAAAAAGCCTTTTAATTTGTAAAGTATGGGATTTAAGAAAATATATATATTTGCAGTTAGATGTGAAAGTAAATCACCTCTGCCCATACATTTTATTGCATCTTGAAATTGTTAGTTTACATATAATCACTCAGAAAAGCTACTGTCTTGATGTGATGACATTGCAGTCTTCCCCTAAGGTGCATTCTTCCAGTAATGGAGCATCTCATATCTCGCTCCTTGTTCTCAGTCTATGTTCTCAGTGTCTGTATTCATATTTATAACCCCAGTCACAGATACTGCGTGCTCTCCTCTGACTTCTTCATGTATGATTGCTTCTCAGCTTGCTGCTGTCTCGAACACCCAGCTTATTAAGAAGTGAATTAGTCTGGTGTTTGGGGTTAATAGATGAAATGTGTACATGAAATAGCGCTGGCAGTCACAAAGCCCGTGTTTTCACTTTCAGATAAAAGAGTTCCATGATGTTGCAGCTGCTGCAAATGACAGACGAAGATTACGTGACTCTTTCAGCGCTGTTTATTCCAGTCCTTCTAGCGTGACTGCCTATCTTTAATGGATTCTCTCCACCTTGCAGTGATTGCACATTATATCACGGCTCTATAGTGCTCGGCATGCTAATAATACATTTAGGCTAATGCAAAATGCAGCACTTGGGATTCAAAGCTCGGATGTGCACTTTATATTTTCTTTCACAGTTCTCGTTCTACAGTTCTCTTTACATAACTCCTACATTTTTCAAAGCTTCGGAAAATAAGTCACACAAGAATCCTGGCTGGAATTGAACTTACTCGGCAGCATATTCAGCGGTAAATGTATGGATAGCAGTGATGAATAGATAAGCCCTGGGTGTAGAAATTGTCTTTAGCTCACCAAGTTATAAAAGCTAGTTTTAGTGACACCGGAAATAAGATTGCAGCACAGGTGGTGAATAAAAATCAAGTTTTAACTTCAGGAAACTTCCAAACTATCCTAAAAAAAACAAGTCCAGTAACTCAAAGTAACTGTTGTTAAATACAACAAATTAATCAAAAAGCACATATGGCAAAGAGGGGGAAAATCCACCTTAAAACACATACAAGTTGAAGTACTCAATCATGAAATGTAACAAAAGTACAAAAATGGGAAGTTCACATAGTCTGCACTTTGTAACACATTAGATTATGGGATGTAGTGAAGCACCGACTGCTGTGTGTCACACCAGTGTGTTCTTTCTGTCTGTTCCAGCCCAGACAGCATCGCTTCCTGTTGGTACATCCTGCTCTCTGGATCAGTCTTCGTCAAGGAGCACATGTACCTGGCGAGGTGCTGGTATGTAACAGTCACCCACACACACACACACACACACACACACACACACACGTGTGCACACAGAAACCGAGGAAACAACATCATGGTGGAGTGAGACAAGAAGTGTCACATATAGTAAGAGGTCTGACATCGTACGTGATGCTACCCTGTCTTGTTATCTTGTCACATGGAGTGTGTATGTGTATTTGTGTGTGTTCATCTGACACATGAAAGGAGAGCTTACATGTCACTGAGCTGTAGGGAAAGTATGAAAAGACATGTTTTACTGACATGTAAGGGAGTGGTGCGGAAATATACCTACAAAAGCGAAAAGACACACACTGACACTTGTTGTGTGTGTTTTAGAGCCACTTTGAGCTACATGAAAGAGATTTCTAGTCTCAAGTGATGTCTTGCCACCATCAGCTTTTTTGACTCACAATGAGCAACTGTCATGTCGTGTGTCATCCAGAGTCTGGGCTGGGATTGCCTACACATGGTTCTTTCCTCTTACATTAAAAGCAAACACTGAGATGGCTAAGCTGTAATGGCGTGCTAGCAGCGCTAATTGTGCTAACAGTGAACAGCAATGCACTTTTCCACCGACGTTGTCCCGACACTGTGGGTAGAGATGCTGTTATCAGTGGTAACAGAGACAGGACGCATTCACACTGGCGCTGTTTGGTCCGCTTTAAACGAATCCTGGTCCCCTTCCACGGATAGTTCGGTTCGTTTGGAGTGGTGTGAACGCTCATTCGAACTCTGGTGCGGACCAAACAAGCAAATCCCGGTCCGCTTGAAAACTGGGGATCTTGGTTCACTTGCAAGTGAACCCTGGTGTGGTTCGCTTACAGTGGGGAAATGCAAACAGACTATCCAGTGAACCAAAGAGAGGAAGTGACGTAGAGCGCAGTGCATTTTGGGTAGAAATAAAACAAAGCCAACAGCACGAACCGGAAGAAGCAGAGGTAAAACAAGAAAAAGTTGGAAAAAGTGTCGTGGGCAGACGTGGAGTAGTGAGGAGGTGCAGGCGCTTACCCCAAGACTGCATATATTTGGCGCTGCTCCATTGTTTTTGAGGTGACCAAGTCGACTGAACGGGATGGATTTCTGTTTTCGATCCTGGCCAGTCGATGAGCCAGGTTTTCTTCTTCCTCGTGCTTTTTTTCTTCCTGGTCAGTGGTCGTTTCGGGCAATACCGCCCCCAAACGAGTAGCTGTTGGAACTGTGCGACGTTGTCCAGGCAGTTTGGTCCGCTTTAAAAAGTGCAGTGTGAAAGTGAACTGAACCAAATGAAGGTGTGGATTTTTGCCGCCCAATTGAACCGAATCCCCCGGACTATCCTGGTGTGAATGCGCTCTAAGTCAGTAGTGTTCAATATCAGGTGGTAAGCTTACCATAGCATAAAGACTGGAAACTGTAAAAACTGTGAGCCTTGCTCTGTCCAGTGGTGACAAACTTGGCCCACCTGCACCTCTAAAGTTCACCAATTAGCATGTAATACATACATGTTTGTTTAATCCGACTTGTAAAAATGCAGATGGTAGTAAATTTACAAGGGAATAAGTGTGAGACTATTTTAGGGCTGCAATTAATAATCATTACTGATTGATAGGTAGACATATATTGTGAGAAAATATCAGGTCCCCAGTCAGAATGCCAAAGAAAGCCTACGAATACCTTACCTTTTGCAGCTGTTTAAACAATGGAATTGATTAGAGTAGGGAAAGCTGTGACAGAAACTGCATAAGGTTGCCCCTCAGCTCCATGTTTACCTTCCGTCTGTTGTTGAAGTTGGACCGCAACAGAAGCAACGCACGCCAGACACAAGTGAGTAAAACTGAAAGTAGTAATAAAGTAAATAAAACCTTAATGCAACAGTTGATGCAGTCGCTTGTAGTGACACTTTTAGAGGCCACATGTTGAAGGAACAGATACTGTAGATTAAAGTAGCCTGTGTGATGTTAGTCCAACAACAGCAACAACAAAGCACCAACTGACCGGCTGTAGCAGAAAGAGTAGTTAGCCAAGTATCAATAACCTCAGGGCAGCTCTAGCACTGAGTGTGCGTGCGTGCGTGTGTGTTCCAGTGTGGGTCAGTTGATAACAGACTGACGGGTGTGGTGGGGGAAGGTTAGTGTCCTGCAAAGGACTGGAGGGTGTGTGGAGTACACAGGGGGCTTGAAAAAGGGTCACAGAAGGAGTCACTTGTCGGGTGAGTAGTGTGTGTGTGTGTGTGTGTGTGTGTGTGTGTGTGTGTGTGTGTGTGCGGGTGCACGCGTGTGAGGGGAATGCGGAACCCCTGGCAGAACAGTGGCTGGCCATGTGTTCCTGAGCAGCCTGCCCGCCTGGAGCCCAGAAGCACATCCAGGCAGGAAATGAGCAGGCTATACACACACACACACACACACACACACACACACACACACACTCACACCCCTGGAGCCGACAGACAGACAGACAGACAGACAGACAGACAGAACAGAACAGAGTAGAGCGGGAGGGAACACACACACACACTCCTCCCTCAGTTAAAGTCAAACTAAAAAGCTTGACAGACACCTCCTTCTGCTTTCGGAGGAAACTTCACTCGTTCACACTCTGGAGTATAAAACAAACGCACTTGGATCTAAACCTGGATTACTGGAATATTACTGGAAATTTACTTCTCGCTCTCCTCATGGTGGATAATATGCTGGATATCATTTCACTTACAAGAACTCCAAAGAAGTGGCCCCCCAAAATTCCTGTTCCTGGTTGGTGATCTTAAAGCTTGTGTTTCTCCTTTTTCTGCCACGTTGTTATGTGTGTAATGGTCATTTGTATATCAGGATGTCACTATACTGCCATGCTGTACTGGCTGTGAAAACAGATACCCCTCTGGGACAAAAATAATCAAGATCTAAATCTTTATTTACATCTTTCAGTTCAGAGACAAACGCTGTAACGTACTGGTTTCAAAACTCCCTCTCTCTTTCTCCACGCATTCTTCAAGCCAGCGTGCTCCATTTCCTGCCTGCCATCATTTAACCAAGTGGATAGCCAGGAATTCCCCGCAGCGCTGTGGCAGGATAGCTTAACACTGCTGGGCCCCACAGCTCTGAAAAACACACTATTAACTCCTGTGTGTTGTCCTTTTCCTAATCTACACTGATAATCTAAAAGAGAAACAGACCTTTCGCTTTACTGTAAAAAATAAATAAACAAGTCTGAGGTGAACTCGGCTGGTGGTTAAAATGTTTCTTTTTTTTCTGACCGTGTTTAGTTGATGGCTGTTGGTAAGTTGTTAATGATTTAGTGTGCAGTGAATGACAGGAACAATGAGGAAGAGGAAAGAAAGTGGATCCAAATCACATGCACATGCTGCATGTTGTTTCAGGCTCATAGTTCCATTATTTGGACCATGTAGTTTGTTTAATTTATTTATTTCAGTGTGTCGGAACAATCCATATAAATCAACATTTTGTATCCTCTGCTGCTCATCTCATTTTCAGATTGTAGCTACATGTTATGAAGATTAATTAGGCTATCTTAATTAATGTTGATTAATTTAGTAGCTCCGCTCAAGTTGTGGTTATTTACAACTTCACTTGCACATGATGAAAGCTAAACGTAGTGGGATTCAGTAAGTGATTGGACAGGATTTGGGTTTGATGAGTGGATTTGAAACTAGATTTGGTTTCACTAAAATGCTATTGAACCCCAACCCTCTGCTTTAAGAGGGATTATTCATACAGCAGTGTGTTCACCATAAATTTGTTTGAAACTACTTCCTTGAAACGCCACAAGTAAAACATTGACGCTGCTCCCTTTTCATGTGTGTCCTCAGGTTTTCTGGGAACTTGCTGCGCTACAATATTACTGCAAGATAATGTACAGTCATGTGAAATGAATGTGCGCTCAGTGTAGTGTGAATGCTTATCTCTCTCTGAGCTACTTCAGCTCAGTGCGTTGGAGTTCAGCAGCAGCTGTCGGTGGTGCTCTGTTTTGCTCTGATACGCTGAGGTTTGAATTAGGCCCTTAACTGATTACTCTGTTGTTTTGCAAATGAATCGTAATGTTTCTGAATGACCCACTACGTCATTCCTTGGAGTCCGTCTGGCAGTTTTGGTGTGGGTGTGGGTGGGTGGGTGTGTGTGTGTGTGTGTTGGTGGTCTGTCTGTAGTGTTGACTGCTGGCTAGAGCTTCAGTCTTCTTTAATGTGCGTGTGAGTCAGAGTGGTCAGTGTTAGCCAACCAAGCAGTAAAACTGAAAGGAAGCACAGTCGAACTGAGTAGTAGAATAATCTGTGTGTGTTTCAGTGTGTGTGTGTGTGTGTGTGTGTGTTAGACTGTGGTCTGCGGTTTTCTGTCTTTACTGTTGGTCATCATTACCATGGAAACATGGGTGCCAAATGGGCCCTGATCTTTGTTTGGGTTTGATTTTTTGACTGCGACTTTCTCAAACTTTCTACTGACTCAAATTACACTCTCAGAGATTGCCGTCTACACACCGCGCAGCATCACAAAGCTTATCATTTTGGTAGTGAAGCTCATACTGTCGCCAAATTCCAAAATAAAGAGCAAGCAGTCAGGACATTTGTTGAATGGTTTGCAGAGAGAGGCTGCATTATGACCAACCTCCAGCCGGCAAGAAAAACTCTTCTCATAACACGAACATCCTGTTTCTACTGTTTATATGATTCTTACAGCAAAAGATGAAATAATTGCAGCTGTAATAACTTTCCAGAGCTGTTCAATCCTGCCTCAGAGTATTATGAACTGCCCCTGCACGTGTTGGCGTCTGATAAGCCTTTAAACATATGGATTTGTTACTTAGACTGGACTTCCTGGATAGTATCTCATGTCTTAGTAATATCTGAAGCACCACACCCCCCTACAAATGCAGCCTTGCATTCTTCTAACCCAGGGCTGCAGAAGTGATTATTTTGCAGGTCTTTTTGGAATTACTTTTTTACCTTTCAGAGCCACCTTGAGGGCAACAGCTGTAATCCTTAGTTGGCATCTTTAGCAAGACATTTAAAGCTCCAGGTTTGCTGCACCTCTCTGCCATTACACTCTAATCACTCTGTTAAACATGCACATGATCCTCAAATGGATGTGAGCTGAATCAGATTCTTAATTACATCAAAAAAATGATTGTAAAGCATAATTTATACCACTATGCATGATGTGCAAACTCTGACTTAAACATTTATAGTCAGATGCAGAGCCTATTTTATTATTTATATGAACCTTATTGTCATATAGAGTGCTGAAGTCACGCCTTCCGGTGAAGCTCATGGGACCTCAGATCGGAAAAAATATGAATGGCAGTGAATGAGGAGAGAAATATTATCTTTTGGTCCCGTTTGAGTTGTGACATGAAATCCAAATATGTCATTAATGAATTTAAAACATAAATGTTACGGTCAAGAAAGTCATACTTTGTGGTAAAACTGTTGAGATATAAGCTTTTGAAAAAAATGTAATTAGAAAAACTACACAGGAGGTGGTCGCGTATGTGACGTCATAGCTTTCGCTGGCTTCCTGCAGCTTGGAGTGACTACAACCTAGCACAAAACACACAGACATCTTCAATCATAAATATATTAATCATAAAACAGTGGAATTTCAGCGGGGAGGCCAAGCTGCAGGAAGCAAGCGAAAGCTATGATATCACATACGCGACCTCCTCCTGTGTACACTTGAGTCTTTCTAATTAAAAAGCTTATATCTCAACAGTTTTACCACATTAACAACATATTTAGATAATATTGCTCTCCCCATTCACTGCCATTCATATTTTTTCTGATCTAAGGTCCCATGAGCTCTACCGGAAGGGGCGTGACTTTGGCACTCTATTATTATATGTTTTTAATAGACACCTCCCTTTGTTAATATTACTAATTTGCACTCTTGGTCACATAGCGGGTTTTCCAGTTTCTGACACCAGTTCAGGGTGTGTGTGTGTGCGCGCGTGTGTGTGTGTGGCCTTAGTTTCTGTGCCGGCTGTCATGCTTTATTGCCCAGGGCACTGCAGCTGTCACTGGACCGAGGCTGAACCTGTTCTCCTGTCTGCCAACAACTTGTTTCTGCAGGAATAGAGGGGAGAGAAATCATCACCTGCCGAAATCCAGCACAGGCACAGCTTCAGTGCTGCGGGGAGAGCTTTCCATTCAGAGGAAAGATGACTTATTTCAAAAAGAAACAATCATATATTACACTGTATATACACATAATAGCTCATGCAACAAAATACCGCTGTGGGAGGAGTGGATCACTTAAAGCTTTATGTCTAAGGTAAAGGGTTTATTTCCTGCAGAGATAACGAGTAACTGAAGAAGTAGAGTGCAGTGAGATCAGTGATTTTACTCCTGCATGCTATCACCACTGTATGGAGTAACTCTTAGTAAATAAACTCGTGAAATTTGACTCTCTACTCTGAAGCCATGATTCATGATCAACACATTTATCAGCATCTTTGTTTGATGAATCCATGAAACCCTACACCCACGTTTATTCTGTCAGACTAAAGCTTTGGCCACAGCATTGCTCTGGAGGTTTTTTTTATTTCCACTGCGAGACACAGATTCACAGAGTTGACTGAAGTTTGTTTATTCTCCTACTTTTGCGGGATGCAGTAGGTCAGAGAGAGCAGAAAGAGTAAACATGGGAAGCTGAACTGAAGTATATTTTAGTTTTTTGTCCACCCGCAAACACACACATACAGTACATACAGTAGGCGTACAAGTCTGCAAACTCTAGTTCTCCTTTTGCTCCTTTATCAGTGGCAAACTGTGTGTCTCCTTTGTTTGTTTCACACAACCTGTCTCACCACACACACACACACAGATACACACACACAGTGAGGAGACAGGCTTGGCAGGCTCTGTGCGGCGCTGACAGGGACCATGCGTCTCGCCTCAGTGGAGTGTGGAGAGATCTGTCAGAGTTGGGCTGACCTCCAGGGTAAGGGCTCTGAGAGAACTCTGAGCCCAGCAGACCGCATTCCTCTCTGGGAACTCTTAAAATCCTGCCTGGGTGTTCATGTTCTGGTGGGAGCTGTTGGACAGACAGTGTGTGAATTTTGTTGTAGTTGGTAATTCACTTGGCTTTGTCGATGCAGGAGTTTGTGCTTGTGATTTTTCAAACCAGTTATCAAACCAGTTTCATATATTTAAAGAAACTCAATACGTACTTTTTAAATATAAACAAAGAACATATGATTTCTAGGGTGTGAAACAATTTAGGGAATTTTAACTGGTGGGCCTGGGGTCACTGCCCATGTGTTGGGAAGCATTTTCCTCCCTGTAGTGTCATTGACAGATGACGGTGAGCCCCTCACAGGTCTAGGAATGCTCTCTGCAGCTGACACTGACCTCTGACCTCAGTGCAGGGAGGTAAGCAAAAACAGGATTTCCCGAGAGGGGGGTCAGTAAAAAATGACTTCATTAATTAAGTACAAACACATCAGCAATATACACATGTTGATAATAACATGAATACTGTGTAAACTCTTTGCTTCGTTTGGTTCCCCCCAAAGCCGGGCATACACTGCACAGTGTAGAGAGTAGAGTAGAGTAGAGTACATTGTCTGCGATGTAAAGCCAAAGATCCCAATGTATGTGCTCACACTGTGCGGTCCGATTGTCAAGCCCTGTACGTGTAAAATAGACTTTAAAAGGGTCCGTCTGCCCCTGTGGACTGTTTAAGCCAGGGGTGTCAAATTAATTTTAGTTCATGGGCCTTATTCAGCTATATTTGATCTCAAATGGGCCGGACCAGTAAAACTACCAAAGAATAACCCAGAAACAACCTTCACATTTTTACTTTTAAAGAAGTACCAGTGCATTTTGAAAACATTTATCTACCTATTTACATGACAGATGATGAACAGCCTGATGTATCTTAGGAAAAAATGCAATGTCAGTTATATATGTTTCCACATTCAGTCAGTCTATGTCTTGCTGTCATTATATTTTTCCATACATTTCCACTCTTTTGCAGTAATGCTGGCATCACCACACCAAACTAAAGTGGAAGCTATTGAGGAAGCAGGTGAAGTTACCTACACCTTACAAACCATTTACAAATCTAAAGTTTTGGCCGTACATTAGCTGTAGGGTTCCACCAAAAGTGCTTTAAAATAGAAGTCTGATACAGATTATTTTGTACTGAAGCTTCTGGTTTGCAATGTTGTGCACAATGTTCAATATCTGTTAATATAAACACAATAAGCATTTATTATTTTTTTTTTCAGAGTACTGTATTGTGGTCAGGGTGGAAAAGCCTCTTAAGCAGCATTTTACATGACCTAGGGTGCTCATTTAACCTGGCCCTGAAAGCTGCACCTGTTAGCCTTTACAACTGCTTAATATTAAGTGTGCAAAGTCTTCTAGTTGACACCCCTGGTTTTGGCTATTGACAGCTGTTGATAAAGATTCCTTTTAGAAACTCAGGGGCTACAGGCAGGGAGAAGTTTGTTTGCTGGCGAAGGTACGGTTTACAGTAATGTGGAGACGGACATCCCCAAAAAGAGCTTAAAAGTCCATTTCTGCAAAAATGGCTCAAGCTGAGTTTTGGTTCCTTCTTTCTCTTGGTTTCCCTCTCTTTCTCTTTCTTTTGCTGTCTTTCACACACGCATAAGTGAGCAAGTTAGCAGCACCAACAAACTAGCTGGGCATAGGCTACACTGTACAATTGACTGAGTGAAAAAAGGGCACTGACCTTGGGAAAATGACCCTGCTTCAACTGATGTCTGGCAGCCAGTCGGGAGCAGATGATTGGGCCTTTCTCCTCCTGTACACTGCACAGCAAATGACGCCAGACGAAGCTGAAATACTGTCTGACTCTAAAATGAGTCGTGAGGCTCAAAAGTTAGGAAAGATTAACTCATGTTCTTCTTTCTCTGTCAATGCTGTGAATACAGAAAAGAAAATTCAATACACAGGGATAATGGCTTTTACTGTCCCTGGATTCACCTGACCAGTGAACTTTATGGAAAAAAGCTTATTTTTTGTACTGTTCATGAATAATTTAGTTTCCTTTGGAAAGCCTGATACAATAATTTTAGCCTTAATTGTTTTGGAAAAAGCAGCGAGGCTGCATCAGCAGGGATGGACGCTCTAAGGTGTAAACCTCTGTTTCACCTCATTGTGGGAATCTTGAGTCTGAACATGTGAATACACGGTGAAGCTGAGTGCATGTGGCAGTGAAGTGTCAAATAAATCCACTCACAGCTAATGTGGCCCCCTAGTTCAGCTACAATGAGTAAGGTTTCCAGCAACATGGGTCTAGTTTTTGTCCAGTGGCTTTTCCTCGACTCCATCCACTGTGGATATCACTCCTCCCTAAGGAGAAATCAGTGACGTACCAAGCTTTGATTTCACAACTGCTTCCATTTACTACTTTCTAGAAAACCTGTCCGTCCGAACAATAACTGCTCGTCCAATTCACAAGTGTGTGAAAAATGGGACTTTCATCCTGTTTCCATCATCAGAACACATTATGAAGACGGGCTTTCATCTAAGCATTAAATCAAGAGGCTGAAATTGTGAGAGTGGTGTCTGCCGGTGTGAAACTGTGATTAAGGATGTGATGAGATGAAGGTTTGATGTTTTTGAGGGGGGCCCAGAGAGAGGAAGGGCCAACAGTAAGAAAAGAGAAAGGAAGGATGAAAGGGAATGCAGAATGGAGATAAGGAGAGAGGGGAAGAAAACCGCAAAGTAGAAAATAAAATGCAGAAGGGAGAAAAGTGAAGTGGACAGGACATGAGAAAGGAAGCAAAGGAACAACGAGAGGAAGGAGATGATGAGTGTGTGAAAGTGAATGGAGTGGGAGAGATGGAAGTGCAAAGGGGTCAACAGAAAAAGAGAAAAGTGGAGGAGCAGGGGACGACAAAAAGAGCTCAAAATGGAGGGAATATTTAGCAGTGGATGAAAAAAGGGAAGGGTAAAGAGAAAGTATGAGTAGAGAGGCTACTGGAGGTGAAGGGCAAAAGGAAGAAATGACTGAGGAGAGCAAAAAGCTGAACAAAATAAAGGGAAGGAGGGAGCGACCGTGTGAGAGACGGTGCGAGAATGTAACCAGAGAGGAGATGTGAGAGTGAAAGTTGGCCGTCTCCTGGCTCAGCACGCTTCCATAATTAAAACCACCCGCTCCTCGGGTCCCAAAACAATGCTGAATCGCCACATTTAGCATGCCGAAAGGGAGCGAGACATGTTCACAGCCCAGGCTGTTCTCAGGGATCACCACACGCAGTGATTGAGCTGCTCAGACGGAGTGTCTCTCATACACTCACACACTTAGACAGTACAAGGGAACCACAGATACATGCATAATTACCACATGCAAGATCCAAACACATTTTAAAACGTGTTTTTACATACAGAATACTGGCAGATGAGAAGTGTTTGGGATTCTCTATGTCTGTTGCATCACATTGTGCATTTTGTATGTACATTATGGTGAACAACATCATCGCCAAAGCTGAAACAGTTAGTCAATGAATAGATAAGTTGTATGTTTTTCTGTGTCATTGTTCAAGCAAACATTCCCATGTTACTACTTCTCGATGTCAAAATTGGCAGCTTTTCTTTGTCATATACATTGAATGGCTTTGGGTTTTTGACAGCAACGAGCAATCTGGAGAAACAACCTTGGGCTTTATGAAATTGTAAAGGGCATTTTTTTCTTTTAATCAAATGTATTAATAGTTGATTAACAAATTAACTGATAAAGAAAATAATAGTTAGTTGCAGCACAACCAACTGTAGGTTTTGTTTCTGTTGTGTGTCTTTCACACGAGGTGTAAATGGCTTTTCAGGTTTGAAAATACCATTATGTTAAAGTCAAACATCTTGTGTGTTTTGACCTAACTAGTTAGGGACGTTTAAAAATGCATTTCTCCCAACTGTCTTTTTGAAATTAGTTGAGAATTGTACCCAAAATGTACGACTCTGACTGGAGCTAACAGAGGAAATCCTAACAAAGTTTTTTTTACTGTCACCAAATTGTCAGTTATCTAAGACATAATACAGAATCTTCATTTGAAGGGTGTATAACAGACTAACCCACAAGGTCCCACACAGCATCAACTGCTCTCCTGCTTATTACAGGACACAACAGCCAAACCTAAACCTGTGAGACCTGCAGCAAATGTTGCGTTTCCTTTGCGTTTCCACTCGACTCGCTCTTTTTTGGTTTTCCATTAGCAACAGTTGTGGATAGCCTGCTACGTGCTACTTTTTTGGCACCACTTCTGTCGGGGTTTCAAGCAAGGTAAGCCAGCAATAGAAGATGGAGTTAAAACATCGTACACCAGTAGGTAGTCTGAAAGACACGAGACATCCTGCCCAAACCCACTATTTTGAAAGCTAAGCTAACATCAGTAGCGAGCGCAATTTTTTTATTCACTGGACTCAAATATAAAAAAAATGGCAGCCTGCAAAACTACGCCACACACTGTGCCGCAAAATTGAGGAATAGCAGATCTTCCTCTTTTTGGTTGCCAATGGAAGGACTCAGCAAGTGTCACGTTGAAAATAATTTCACAAAAGTTTTATGCAGATCGCTATGACAACTAGCTGAAAATCCCACCCACACTGCTGGTGTACTATCTGCAGAGGAAAACGAAATGGAGAAAAGCACCTGGTACCAAATGTGAGTTGAGCTGAACCATGCCGTGAAAATGAGGCAAAGGACTCACATCGTACAAAACCCGTAAACTGGTGACATAATGTTGTATCAATAAGTAAGTTCACCAAGCATGCAAGCTGAAATGTTTGTGGTCAGTTGCATCTATTGATGTGAATGATGAGTGTCAACACACCAGTCAGCTGCAACAGGTGACTATTAGAACTTATATAAATCTTTAAGTTCCCAACATCTCTCCCTAAGAATTATATTTTTTGTGGTGTTCAAAGTTGGTTAAGCACTGATGGTGTTTTCAGTCTCTGTAGACTGTGTACAGTTATACTGAGATGTCAGCCATGAAGGCTTATTGATCTGCACTCTCTTTTCGTTCAGTGGTTAGACCTTTACCACAAACTGTTCGTTCAACTGTACATCTTTAATACCAATGGAGCGATGTCACAGACTGTTAAATGTTGGCAGCAAAGCTCAGGTTTCATGTAAAAACTCCTTGCTTCTCTGTAAGCTCTCACTTGTAAGAAAGGATTTATAAAGATAGATGTTGGTTAAATCATTAAAAAAGCTTTAAATATGTAACAAAATACATGTTTGTCTGAAGGTATCTCCGCAGGGCACCTCAAAAATGTGTTTTCTCCTACACGTAAGTGCTATATCGTAGGCAACTGGACTTGCTTGTGTTTCTTGAAGACGTTTCGCCTCTCATCCAAGAAGCTTCTTCAGTTCTAAATGACTGGTATGAAGTTGCAGGCTATAAACCCTGTGTGGGTGGGAACCCTTGCAGAGTCGTAGGGGTCACGTGAGTTCTTAGTTCCCACCCACACAGGGTTTATAGCCTGCAACTTCGTACCAGTCATTTAGAACTAAAGAAGCTTCTTGGATGAGAGGCGAAATGTCTAGTTGCCACGATATTATCACTTACGATTATTACCATGACCTGGATGACTGAGAATCTTCACTGACGTTTTCTCCTACAGTTTGCTCGAAGATTATAGCCAATCTTACTGTGAGAAATTGAGACTCATTGCTGTTGATTGACACCATTGGCTGACACTGAACTAAGTTTCCAGTGGTATCATCGTCACTTTTGTATTTGTGTCAGCTGCCCCAACTCATATTCATTCAGCAGAATGTTTAATATTGTACACATGGATAGGAAGTGCGTACCACACATGGCTGCTGGATTCTCTTGATATTATAAGATTAAGCTAGAATTGTAGAATAACAAGATCACATGAAAATCCATCTTGTCAGGCCTCAAGTAGTCTCTAT
The DNA here is from genome assembly GCF_041903045.1 of Epinephelus lanceolatus. Taxonomy (NCBI): domain Eukaryota; kingdom Metazoa; phylum Chordata; class Actinopteri; order Perciformes; family Serranidae; genus Epinephelus; species Epinephelus lanceolatus. The sequence goes on from NC_135744.1 coordinate 36,822,028, forward strand.
ATACAGACTCTACATTCAGTGAATGTAGAGTCTGTAGGCAAACCCCGGAGATCTTGCCTCCGGAAGAAGAGCAGAAGAGCCCTGGTTTCTGGTTGTAGGCTGTTTGTAGTCCGCGTGATATTGACCAATTATTTTTGAGCCGGCTGCAGTTGTTGCCAGGTTAAACAGTCCGTGCAGTGAACTACCGAGGCAGAACATAAGTGGCGTCACTGCAAACTCTGAATCCATCGCAATGGTTCAGCATATTTACTTATATATAAACGGAAGTCGGAAACGGAAATTCGCCTCCTCTGCCCAAATCAAACCGGAATGCCAAAAAATCGGGGGTCTGCCCCCAGAGGCTGTATCGCCGTCTGCCGGAAGTCAGACGCCGAATACAGCCGATGGGTTCCGGGAATGGGCCTCAAGCAATGTGTTTGTGGCTGCAGCATTTCGGACCAATCAGAGTTCTGTGAGGAACTACTGGCAGCCTCGGGCGTGGTTTAGGTGTGTGTGACAACACGGTGAGGTGACTGTTCATTCAAAACAACAATGGGGCCTCCCAAAGAGGTTAGTGTAGATGCTGCAATAGCATCAGTTGTATCAGAAGTGGAGAGTATTTCTTCATTGACAGAAGAGCAAAGAACGGCACTGAAGAGATGGAGAAATTGTTTTCGCTCTTTTCCCAAATGGCTTTGATTGATCTAATTGGTTGAAGTTAGCCTGTAGCAGGCAGACAGTTCATCCAATCACCTGCCAAGTATTTTTTGAAAGCGCCTGTCCTTTTCCACAGTTTTCAATGAGATGGTTCTGTGTAACAAATCGTCTGGTGTGTCAGGTTAAGGAAGTGGAACAAGTGGCCAAAACATAACAGTCAGGGAGTGATGTCTGAATGTAGAGCCAGTTCTCTAGTGAATGTCAGATCAATGTGAACACATACTATACCAAACAGAGGCTGCTTCTCATAAAGTGTGAACACATACAGTATCTACAGGAACTCTTGGTATCATTAACATTTTACCATAGGACATCTCAGTTTAGATTTGGGCCATTACTGCCAGTCAGTAGCATATATTGCGTGTTCATCTGAGGGTGGGCGAAAGTGATCGACTGCATGTGTTACCTCTGTCACTGTGTGAGAACAGTCTTATCTTTGCCTTGGTTTGTTTCTGTTTTAACATTTGTTTGTGTGTGTGCTCTCTCCACAGTTTTGGCAAGCAGCTGGGGGGCAGACGAGGCTGTGAATGCATCACTTTGGAGCCGTCAGAAATGATTGTGGTGAGTAGAGACGCTGCCTCTTTCCCTCTTTTAGACTCTCTATCTTTGTCTCTCTCCCAGGCACCTCTCTTTTTTATCGTCCCACATCTCCCATCTCTGTCCTTTGATATTACTCCCGTTATTCCATTTTTATTTGATGTCTGCATCACCTTTTTTCTCCCGTACTCCTCTCTTGTTAATCCCTTTTCTCTTTCTTTCATCCCTCTCCCTCTTCCTGTCTGTCTCCCCCATCTCTGCTCTTCCCCTCTGTACTCTCCCCCGTCTCCCTGTGCGCACTGTATCTCTGTCTACAAATTCAAATTCAAATGAGCTTCATTGGCAGGATGTGTTGCCAAAGCACTTGCCATTGAAAAATTTAATTATGTATTATGTAGCAAGCCCAGGCAATCTAAAATAGAATTAACTGTATAATATGTATTTGTTTACCCTGTTGGCCCAAACATAAGATGGTATTTCTTCAATGGAAATTATGTTTGAAAAGCAGGGGTTAAATTATGTTGTATGAATTATGTCTACACTGTTACCTACCAAAGTAGAAAAGTGCACCCAGTAGAGTGCAGAACTCCGCCAGTTGGCTGCCAGAGCCCACTGTGGTGATTCTCGACAATTCTGTTCAAGCAGACATGCTGCAGCGCAATTCATAGGCATCCCAGAAGCATCCCAGAAGCTAATAAAAATATGCGACTCTTTCATCTATTATGGAGCTGCAGCACGTTGCACCGAGCAGACTGAGTTTTCCTGCTAACAGGCACAGTATTTGAAATATAGATACAATGTAATAATGATGAAAGATTTTTTTTTAGTAACTAAAACACAGCCACAAATCTTTGATCCATGTGGTTGGATCGTTTGAGTCATTCATAACTGGACTTTTAACGGTATTCACTTTGTCTGTAGGCTCTAGCATTACAACGTAATTAACAATAAACACAATTAAAATACACCAAAAGAGAAATCATTTAAAAGTGTAGCCTGCTTACTTATGGTAGAAGCACAAATATCAAGGGAAAATGACCTATTCAGCAAAATCAAGCAGCCAAAATGCTCCCAGTGTGGTACAAACAGAATCGGGTTCCAGCTATGGCAGCCTAATCAGGCACAACTATGGGAGGTGGAATTGTCCCTCCCGGCTTCCTTACAGTCAAGATGGTGGTGAAGATAACAAAAACATTTGACTTACTCATCTCGTGCCTTCCTCTGCCTAACTTTAGTGTATCATAACATATCGGTGTATGGAATTAATCTGCAGATGCTCCCGTTTAAACAACATTAAACTTTTCTATGGATGGAGTTTTTGAGCCACAACAAAGACCGAAATGTGGCCTGCAACAGACAAGGTAAAGCTTGTTGTTTTAAGCCAAGCCGATTTCCGGAAAACCTTTGGCCCCTACCGGCCGGCTAAGAAAAGTGATGAGTCAGCAGTCAATGACAGTATAAAACAGTCAGTTAAACAGGTTTTACAACAATTGGGAGTCACCACGACATCAAGAGGGCCTTTAGCATCAAGTCGTAAGTGCGCACACAAAACAGTAGGCTGATTGCTCCAGTAGTTTGTTAGCCAGATAAAAGCACACACTCACACAAACACACCACCAAACACATGATCCTTTTCAGGTTCACGCCTAGCGTGTATAATAACATGGGGGAAAAAATCTTTAAAAAAAAAATTTAAAAAAAAACCACCAGCTCCTACAGGGCGCAGTGCATTATGGGATGTTTGTAGCCTTGATGTTGCTATGGTAGCAAGTTTATCCAGCAAGATCTGCAACTCTCATCCTTCTCTTATTCTAGCAGTATATGTGACAGTGCGGGCAAAGGAACTCTTTGCTGTTTTCCAAAGCCAGTTTATTAGTCACAGTGGTGTCATGTCCTGTCTAAGATCTTTCTCTTGTAGCGTGGTAAATAGACCCCCCCCCCAGCACAGACTTGACATCTGTGTAATTACTGGTAAACTATCTTCTTAAACGTTGGAGAATGTTTAAATGTACTTTTTCAGCTCACATTTAACATGCCATATTTTGCATACAAATGCAGTGTGTTTCTGTCTGCCTCCACAAGGTCGCAGTCTCCATCTTCTCCCTAAATGTCCTCCCTGTTCTCGTATCTTCCTTCTCCAGAGTCTTTGTGTCTGGGGGACTAGAGGGATCATGTGGGATAAGAAAGGATAAGCAGTAAAGTTTTACACAGAAAGCAGCAGGTAGCATCACTTCCACTGATGTTATTATAAGGAATATAAAACTCTAAACAGATATGACCTCGTTGCTTGATTCGTACCTGTCCTTTATCTTTGACCTGTATCAGTAAAGTGAGGGGACTCTCAGGTGTTACAAGAAGTCAGCAAATGCAAATTTTTCCAGAGAATTTTCAAAGAAACCCTCATCTGAGATTTCTGTTGCTGTGACTGTACAGACTTGCATAACTGTCATTACTGTAGCCAGGGGAACAATGATGAAACCTTATCATCCTTACATAGACTGTCACTCTGCTCACTTAAAACTGAGGTAATAATGTGCAAGATTTCATTTAAATTAATGTCAGATTTACCACTCTTTATCGCTCCTTGTTCGTAACACTAATAATTTGACCAGTTTTGTTCTGAAAGTATTTATATTTAGTGCTCCAGGCAGTTCTTTTCTGGGAAAATTCCCCAGTTTGTAGGAAGTCATTTTCCTCTACAGCTGAAAAGAACAAAGTAGAGTATCTTTTAGAGACACTTTATGCACCACGGATTGTATTAATTAACTGTAGAATTTTATATGACAGACACAGTTAATAATGTTGGCATATCAACACAATTGAAAATCACTGCTTTTCAAATCAGAAAAGTATGAAACTTTTTAAGTGTAAGGACAATATGTTGAGGTTTTGCGGTGTGTTATGTGTTGGTGGTTTGTCATTTTAAGACTTCAGCTTTTGTGCAGATTGAACAAACCAGATTCATGTTAATTAGTTAGTGTTAGAGGTGCTGGTCAAAGCCAGGCTAGCTGTTTTTCCCCTATTTACAGCCTTTGTGCTAGGCTAAGTTAGCCTGCTGGCAGTAGACTCCTATTTTATGGCACAGACATGAGAATGGTCTTGATCTTCTCATTTAACTCTAGGCAAGAAGGCAAATACATGGATTTCCAAATGTCAAACTTAAAATTTATGTGAACTCCTACACCACTGCTTCACATAAATTTTCCTCTAATATCATACACATAAGAAAATGTCTAAAAACACCAGAATTCTTATTACGTTATTAACGATTCTGACCCTAATACAACCACTGTTTTGTCCTTAATCATACAACATACTTTATGTATCCTTTCAGGGTAAGTAAGTGGCTGAACATTACAAAGTAACGCAACTCGCACATTTTTAACCCATTCCAAATTATGCTGTTTCATACATTACATAGAGTTTAGAACTCAACAGTATTCAGTGTTTATTTGCTTGTGTGTGCGGTTCATTCAGGTTTTCTTTTTTGTAAAGAGAGAAAGAAAGAAACAGGGAGAGAGTAGATGAATAATCAGGAAAATAATGAGGCACTAGTAGCCTCAAGGTAAAAGAAAGAGTGTTTGTAACAGAGCTACAAACCTGGAGGAGGGGGAAGTAAATGAGTAACACTCCCCTTGTGAACCAATGGAATTTTTTGATCAAATAGTCCCAGGAAACAAGGAGCTACAGCTACTAAACTCAGGAGATCCCCTTTGCTCCTTGCATAACCACCACCTCCAAAGAATTGTTTCAGTTAAATAAATTAGATAACAGAGCAGTGACGAAGCAACAACTGTGATACAGGTTTGTCATGTTTCTTTTTAGCTGTTGCGTGACTATCATGTCTTAAAACTGTAGATGTTGGAAGGGAGACGTGCTAAAGTAGAAATGAACTAACTGGAAGTCGATTATCTTTGCTTAAACAGCAGTAAACATTACAGTAAATGTCACTGCTTGGCTACTGTGTGAATAAATGCCGCACTGAATTTGTAGCAGCCTTGAAGCTTGTGTTTGACTACTTAGTAACATTCAGGGCTCCAAATTCCCCCACTATAGTTCCAGGCACATCAGGACATTATCTTCCTGTAAAGTTCCTGCATTGACAAAGGGTTATAATAGCGAGGTGCCCTTTCATCAAGGCACTTAATCCTAAACTACCCCTGTGGGTCCATTCAGAGGCTATTGCGACAGTAAAAGGGAGTGGTGGGAGTACTGATGATCTTCTAGGTAAGACGGTTTGATACTGTGTGAATGTAAAGTTGGGCGTTGCAGGAAAAGAGCCAGCACGCTCTGTTACCTGGGGAAGAAAGGGTAAAATCAGTTTGAATAAAAGAAAATAAGATAGTTTGTGGCTGAGGGAATAGATTTGAACTAATGTTGCCTGAGTTTGTATTAAACCATCCACTGTGTGTGTGATCCCGGAGGAGTAGAGAGAGATGGTGATGGTGATGGTGATGAAGGGGGGGGGAAGGAGGAGAGCAGTGAGCCCTACAAGAACACAAAGCTGATCAGCTGTTCGGAGCCTCAGGGAGAACGTGAGGTGTTTTTCTGTCTGTGTCTTCATATATGGGCATGTTTGTTGACAAGCATTTGCATTTCTTTCTGAGAATCAGGAAATGAGATTATGTAGAGGCTGTTATTGTTGTTATTATCCAAGCATATCCTTGTTTTGTCCACCTTTTTTTTTTAATGGTCTGTGGCGCAGCAGAGCAGGGTGGTGTTTGGATATTAAGTATCAAGACTAATAGGAAGGAAAGAACTGCCAAGCTGTAGGGCCAGATTCAGAAACAGGTTTTTTGACAGGTAGGTTTTCACACTCAAGGAAATTTCCCTTGGTGTCGTGGTGCATAGAATTCAGCAAAACCTAAGAAATGAAATGTAAATTTACATTGCCATATGCAAAGTGCACAGTATATTCTATAATATAAACAGCTATACAGAGATTTAAAACAAAGAGAATGAAATGCACAACATATGGAATATGCACATGTTCTCAGTTTAAAAAACGTGCAATATGCAAAAACACAGGTGGGGATACACAGAACTACGCTAATGTGATGAGTGGTGTTGGCGGTGGAGGATAACAGATGTGCAATGGCAATAATGATAATAATATAAGTCTTTGAAATTGGCAGATTATGACTACCTCATATATATTTAGACAGATTTGTGTTATACACAGAGCTGAGTGAAAGAAAAGATGTTCCAGTTTTCAAAGGCAAAATCAGTCTTAAACATCCTGTGATTATTACACTGCTGGGCCAGTTTCTCCCAGAAGGATCTGACAGCACATCTATGTCTAAGACTAATTGGAGATTTTGTACAATGCTACAAGATAACAGTTAAGACGATAAAAATCAATATAAACATACCCACTCAGCTTAGAGTATGGACAGAAAACCCCATGAACACAATTCAGCTTTTAGGAAGAGCAATTAAGGGAAGCCTGTTTAAGATATTACATGGTGTCACAGAGATGTAACACTTTCTAAACCCTCCACATTCTCAGTTTGTGTCGTGTGCATTCAGACTTTTGTTTTGTTTGATGCCTGATAAGAATCTATGACCAAAATGTAACTGCTTCTTTAATACACTTCATGACGGTATGCAGGGGTCAAGAACTTTGTCAACAGATTTTTAATTCAGCCGCAGGTTGGGCGTGGTCATGTTCTTCCTTTTCAATAGTAAAGCCCCTTTCCCACTAAATGGAAAATCCCTTACACCCACTATAACCGCTGGCTTTTGTATTTAATGGGAAAGGTTACAATGAATCAGTGATTGCTCAAGCTCTGATCGGCTTGGATCAGATGGAATTTTGTACCTGGGTGAATGAGCAAATTTTCACCCCTTTGCCGGCACAATGCAATGACACGCCGCCACAATCAACCGTTCGTCTCCATCCAAGTAACACTCGAACATTATTCAGAAGTACTTGGCACCATGTCCAAGACTAAATAAGTAAATGATAAGTCAAAAATTGAAGGGTATAAGGAGTGATTTCACTTTGTATATTCATCTGATGAGGTGCTGCTTGTGTCTACAAGAATGATTGGTGGAAGCTGTATCACTGTATCAATCTACGACATGCCCAAAAAAAGCAAAATCCGACTTTTGCTCGATGTTTGACACAGCTGCCTTTCATCCTATACCAAGTGAATGAAAGCTGTAACATTTGCTGTCAGATGACACTTTCCTGGAAGAATCCTTCTGATGCACAGGAGTTGGTGCTTGTTTGGTTTCAGGCAGGAGCTGCTTGTTTGGAATAAATAGGAGAAAAACTGGGTAGTCAGCTTGAATGTTAATAGCTGAACAGACAAAGAAAACAGTCGCACATCTTTGCCTATATCCAAAAAGAACACATAGTGGTGCTGGTTGGGTGACAAATGATTTCTGGGAAGCACCTCGGTGTATCATCAGTGATGCCTTTAGACATAAAACTGGAGGAATTCTTGGATAACCACAGAGAACTGAAAATGCCAAGAAAAGCTGTCAGGAACACAAATAAACATGAACATGCTTACTCACACACACACACACATGCACACACACACACTCTAGATGAATGCATAAACACACAGGAGCAGGGGGACTGTGGTCTAGTCACACTGCATTGCAGCCAATCAGCTAATTAGGGCCATGGGAATAGTAGAGGGAGTGTAATTTGTGGCTATCGTCATAACTCTGGTCACAGGATGGACAGGGGTGACATTCACAGACTGACAGGGCGGAGTTGTTTTTGAGTGTGTATGTGTGTGTGTTTGTGTGTGTGGTGGGAATGCAGGGGAATGAAAGGAAGTGAGTAGCGGGACGACGGGAGTAAGAAATGAATGAACAGAGCAAGAAAAAAGTTAGCAAAAGGGGGTAATGTAATGCACATAGACAGAGAGGAATGTTAACTGACTGATGAGTAGATGTGTAGTTATGTAGTTAGTCACACACATATTTAAATGGACAGAGGAAATAGGAAGTATGGCCACATAATGGCATGACAGTAAGTCAGAAACATAAAGGCAAGAGTTCTCAGTGGCTGACAGAACTGGTGGTCACGGGATAGATGGGAGGGGGGTTTATTCAGTGAAGCAGCCAGAGAGGCTCATACACAGTGAGACAAAAAGATGGTTATGTGGTCACAGGATAGACATGAAAGTCGGGTACACGTCTAACCTTTCCCCCAAGAATTTCGTGTGCATTACCTTCAGGCTGTCTGTCTCACGAGGCTCGTTAAAACAAGGCAAGATGACATTTTTTTGCAGCGAAAAGGGACACATCGATACCAGCACTGGTTCCTTTTACAACTGTTATTTGGTGTTTTATAGCTGAACTATCCCTCATACAGCTGTTTCAGAGTCCATTACAGCTAAACTACCCACGATGCAGTAGTTATTCTGTGTATCACAGCAGAGCTCCACCACATAAGGTTGTTGCCCTATTTGAACCCGTGGCAGCTATTGAGTCCCATTTCAGCAGTGACAGAAAATCTTTAAGTCCATCTTCTCTCTCGTGTTTTAAAGCCGCTTTATAATCGATGTGTGAGATCGTGTTCAATCAGACAGCTCTCAGATGTGTACCTTTGAGAGATATATTCCTAGTCTTGCCAGTTGTTTTTTTTTTTGTGATATCATGGGAATGTTTTGTATGTGTTACATATGGGAATACAGGAAAGCATGGAGCTAAAATTTCAGTCCTATCTTGTGGTTCTTCAGCTCATAGTCTTTTACCCTCCTCAACCCAAGCACAGTAGTCACATCTCATAACTTTTTTTGGATGATCATGGGTGTGTAAGACTTATGTGAATACACATGACTGACTCGAGGTCTTGGGGGGTGGGGGGTGGGGGGGTGAACAATGACTGCTTATAAAATCTGTGGTGCTTTTACACTGACATAATTATACCAGGGTTTCCGCTAGTGTATTGCAAGCCAGGCAGCCTGGCCTAAGTATTAGGGATATATATATTTATTATTTTTTTTTAATTTAAGACGTTTTTTAAAGGATAACTTAGGTATTTTTCAACCTTGGCCCTATTTCCCCATGTGTATGTGTGTATATGATTAATAGGTACAACTTGTTTTAAAATTGGTTCAGTATTGAGGGAGGCAGATGCAGCCGGCAGCCACGAAACGAGCTAAAACAGTAGATATGGGGGCAAATGCGCCCCGTGTAAGTTTGCGCATTAAAAGTGCTTTTATCGCCACTGACCGGTTCAGGTCGCCAGTGCTATCTCTGTAAATAACATAATAAGCATTTCCCTTACCCTTCACTTCCTCTGGGCTGTGTGTGACGTCATCTCGCGAGAGCTTTGCTTGCAGTAAATGTGTGTCTCAGAGACAATTCTAGGTATCAGTATTACATGCATAAAGACATATTAGTTATGCTTACTTGATGGATAGTTGACCATTTGGTCCCTGTGGTTTTGGCCGCCTCCTCCAATTTATTTTGGGCACATGAAAAAAGGTATCCAGCACTGCCCTGTTGATCAGAGGGGGGAAATCCTCTAACGTAGTTACACAGCGTTTGGTAGTTTCTGTATCATCCCAGGACACATCGAGACCATGAATATTGGGCAGCAGGTCCCACTTGTTGCAACACAGACATTCTTCCTCTGTGGGCATGGAGACACAGCAACCACAGGAGCACCACCAGTCCTCAGAGATTCGCGTTTGTGCAGCCGCTGCTTCACCCTCGTCTGCTCGTTGGCCCTCTCTCTCTATCCTTGTCTGCTCTTCAATTTGGAGGAGCTCCTCGTCCGTATACTTGGGCTCAAATAAGTACGGGCGGCCATTGTAATAAAAGGGCTCATCTTCATTCTCGTTATCGGGTAAATATGCAGCCATGATACCGATGCAGTAAAACTCTCAACTGTACTCCGGGACAACCAACGCCACTCTGAGCGGCGCTCAGCATGGCTCCTCTGTTTTCTTCCGGCAACAAGCAAAGCTCTCGCGAGATGACGTCACACACAGCCCAGAGGAAGTGAAGGGTAAGGGAAATGCTTAGTATGTTACAGAGATAGCACTGGTGATCTGAACCGGTCAGTGGCGAAAAAAAAAGCACTTTTAATGCGCAAATTTAGACGGGACGCATTTGCCCCCATATCTACCGTTTTAGCTCGTTTTGCGGCTGCCGGCTGCATCCGCCTCCCTCAATACTGAACCAATTTTAAAACAAGTTGTACCTATGAATCATACGCACACATACACATGGGGGAATAGGGCCCAGGTTGAAAAATACCGAAGTTATCCTTTAAGTTAACCAAAGATTAACCCTGATTACGTAACAATAAATGCCGATGGAAATTAAACTAATAGAACACACAGAGCTGCCAGCCTCTGACCTTATGACAGCTGCTGCTTTGACAGGGCATTTAACCCAAGTCAGTAAGTTAGAATTAGTTGTATAATGTTAACGTTACCAGTTAGCTAATGCTAAGCTGTTCAGCGATAACGGTAACGTTACAGTTAACAAGTCAGCAGTCGACATTTGCATTCACGATGAGTGAGTCCTTAGCATCCCATCGGGGACATGAGGCTGCAATAACATCTCTACATTGCATTTTGTCTGGTGCATCTTGTTGAGGAGACACACCAGCTAGCAGGACTGTTTCTAGCTTTTTTGGGGGACCGAGGCAAAATCTTGCTTTGCCCTTCTGTTTCACTCATGAAAGCACACTTAATCTGCATCATATTCCATATGCATGAGACCTAATGCTACTTTCCACACATGAAGATGAAATATTTTAATTTAACTTAGCTGCATTGTTGACATCAAAATCAAAACAAAGTCTGTTGCTGGCAACCATTAAAAAAAGACAGTTTTCCACCAGCCTGCGCCCGCCGCCAGCACCATCACAAGATACTTGCCACTCGGCCTAGTGAATTTTCTGGTGGAAACCCTGTATACTCTTTTATACTGAGCGCAGTGCCACATTGTAGCCTCAAAGGGGCAAGCAGAAAGACTATTTGAAAGATGTCATACTAAAATCCTGCCCAGCCATTTCATCTTTTATAACTTACAGCTCTAGATGTATTCTGTATTGGATCTTGGAAGTAAAATTAATACTTTTTTTATTTATTGGAAAAGATAATCAATCAATCAACTTTTATTTCATAGACTCAAGGTCCATTTAAAAGACATACACACAGATAGATTTAAAAAAGGCACTCATACCAGTATTTCCACATAGGTGACTGGTACAGCAAAGAACTTAGACTGGGATTTGACAGCAGCATAATAATGGAGTTATGGGACCCATTCAGTCGACAGATAAATCTCTACATTAGATTTCTCAACAAAGCATGAAACGTATTGACTCTTGCGTTACAAAACAAATCACTTGCACTGCACCACCTGGGTTTTCTAAGCAATAAAATAAAAATAAAATAAATATTTTCTAGGAGCTTTTTTATTGTAAACGCTATAAGGCACATAATAATTTGTGAATAGCCTGCAGGATTGTAAAATAGATTGAGTTATTCTATTTCTGATTCATATTATGCACATACAGAACAGGAATGAATGCACGGACATTGGGAGTGCTAATTAAAGCATTTTAGCTGTCAGCAACTACAGCTTATAGCGTATTACATAACTAGGTGCAGATGAGTAGTAGGAGGTAGAAGGTGCGAGAGCCTCACAGCCAACCAGGGAAGAAGAGTCATTAAAAGTAACAAAATGAAGATAAGTAAAGGAGAGAGACAGGAAGAGGAGTGAAGAAGATGCCTCTTTGAAATGTTCAAACATCAGCAGCTGGATCCTGTTAATTCCTCTCCCCTCTTGGCTTCCTCGACTCGCAGGCACAATGACAGAAAGCTTAATGAACTGGAAGACTGAACAACAGGCAGTGATACTCTGACCAGGCAAACAGGAACATAGAGCACACTTGTTAAACGGCGCCAAATTATCCAATCAATATTCTGGACTGTCAAGGATGAACTGCTAAGCATTAACAGCTGACCAGAAACCTTTAAGCATGTCATGTGTTATGTGAGAAGAGGTGAATTTAGGCACGTGGGTAACATAGTGCATGATTTACATGCTGTTGGCAACACATAAATGAATGTACGCAGGGCATATGCATGTCCTTAAAATGTCTTAAAGTTTAATTTCTTGAGGACTTAATTGTCACAAACATTTTATCTATTTTCATTAATTCATCCTTAAACTTATTTTTGCCTTTCTGCCTGAAAGTCCACTTTTTTGATGCTAGAAATTTTTAAATCTACCACTAAACCTCATACCATCTTTTTATGTTGTACTGTTGGCAAATGTAGATTAAGCATACTCACTTTGATAACTATATTCCTGCATAAAACCTACCTCTGCACAGGACTACATATAAACTACTTATCTTTATACTCACCGGCAATGCTTGAATAAGAAAAAGGTGATAATGAGGTTTTTTTTTTTAGTTAAAAATCATCTTGAAAGGGTCTTTCAAAGCTTTAAATTTATGTGCCTGATAACTGTATACAGCCTGGTATTGCTAGGTGGACAAACACACAAGGGCAACAAACAAAGAAAATGTGTCTGAAATATAGTATGAATCACCTGATGCATACCGGAGAGTTTAAATCAAATCAAATCAAATCAAATCAATAAAGCCCATAAAGCCCATTTAAAAATAACCACAGCTGACCAAAGTGCTGTACAAAATAAAAGAATGACACAAATATGTAGCGATATAAAATGTACACAAATATAAAACCGAACTAAACCGATAAAAACAAAAACATAGGTAAAACCACAACAAACAACCTAAGGCCATTGAAAACATGTACATTTTAAGGTTTGTCTGTTGTTTGTTTAAGTGTCAATGGAGCTATTCCAAAGCTTTGGAGCAGCTACCACAAAGACATGATCTCCCTTACCCACCGGCCTCACATCATGGGACACTTAAAAGACATTTAATTAAATTGACGTCATTTAAGGCAGTGTTGGTTGGGGATGAAGAATTTGAAAATGTAGAAAATGTTGAAGTGAGTAGAGCTTGAGGCTAAATCAGCCGGTATAACACACCTGAAGCTCCAACTAAACTGTGTGTGTTTGAGTTGCATTATGGGTGATGTAGGCGCCAGGAAGAGGAATGTGTGGAATAAAAAACACAACATTCCTGACTCCTGACTGCTGCTGGTTGATGTTCATCATGAGCCCGACAGTAATAAAAGTGCAATGCTAAATCGGTGCAGTTCTCTGTTAACAGACATGTTTTGTAAGAAAACAATATTCAAGTAAAGGATGTAACAGGAAGGGTTAAAGTTGGAATATCTAGTCGTATTTCTGCTCTGTTTGGTACGAACCTAATATTCAAACTATCAACTATAAAACATTCAAGTGTAAGAAAAAAATAACAAATAAAAGACAAGCTGAAGCAAAATCATCACAAATTGTGTCCTCTCAAAGTCGGTAACATATTTAAAATCTCTTGTTTCTTCATTACTGACATAATGAGGCAATTGACTCACTAAACATTATGCAATCGAGAAAGAAAACAAATTCCTCCGGCAACAACAGACCAGCACAAAGAGCCTATGGGGAATGAATTGTATGGCCGGAATCTGTGTGCTGTGCTGTTTTTTCTGCCTGGCGAGGATATTTGTGTATTTACGGTTTCCTGGAGGAAACTGTGGGCTCAGTGTATGCTCTGTGCGCGTGTCTCCGGCAGCGAGAGAGAGACAGAGAGCATGTGAGTAAGTCTGTCAGTATGCACTGTGTTGAGCAGCTGAACTTTGTCTTGAACTATCCGGCTCTCCAAAGAGGACAACTCTTGTCCAAAAGAGGGACAGCCCTTGTTTTTTTTTTGTCCTCATCGTCACTCCAGTTGTTTGTTCTTTTAATTTGGTTCTTGTGTTTCTTTTGTTGTGGATGCTTGCCTCGAAGGATGTAATGTTGTTGGATCCCTCAGGATTAAGGAGTCTTTTTAAAATTTGGACGCAACACTTCTATTCATCTTTTGTCTAGAAGTGTTTCCCCACTGTTTTTGTTTTTCCTCTTCCATGGTATTTCCTGCTTTTATGTGTTGTACTGATCCCGTCCTCTCGTCCGGATGAGTGTGCTCCGCTGGCACCGGCTGTCTGTGCTCTGGAAGAACTGGATGTTCAACCAGGAGCCAGCAGAGGAGCAGGTCCAGATCTCAGAGGGGCATGAAGCAGAGACAGGGAGAACGGAAGAGAGCGCACTCAAGGATAACAACTCAGACTTTCAGAACCTAACGGATCTTAAAACCCAAAACTTGGATTATAAGAAAGAGAAATCAAAAACTGAGAACCAGAAATTGGGATTTACAAAACGCAACTCTGTTCCTAACATCCAAAAGTCTGAACTACTAAAACGCAGCTGCTCTGAGCCGTGCTCTCCGGGCTCAGACTGCTGTCCCCACACACCTGAAGGTTGTGGATGTGAATCCCGGAGAAGCTACTATTCTGAGGAGGGTGTTGACTGTGTATTGCAGGTGGATAACGGCAGCGAGGGGGACGACAGTTTTCTGCAGAGGGAGGGATCCCAACGGAGGTCCAGACGGCGCTTCAGGAGGGTCAACCCCAGGGGAGAGCGGGAACTTATCACAGACGGCCAAGAACCCGCTGGCTACAACACGGTAGGAGCAACACACCATCGCTAGTAGCACTATACAATGACAGGCTTCACTTAGTAACAGTAAGAAAGAAGAGTATCAACTTCTTAAAACACCGTTAGACACCACTTAACCTTTGATTTCTTTTTCTGAACATACATAACTAGTTAGGTTTTATATATTTGATCAGTATTAGGCTGATTTAAGAGTTTCTTAAGATAAATTCTTGGTAGGATTTAAAGATCTTATGGAACCTGCTGACATCCTGACTAATTAGTGCTTTTAGTTTCAGCAGTGGCAGATGACACACACTGGAAGTGTCCTCAGTTTCTACTTGTCAAATCCTGCTATTCTTCCTATAATACTTGAAGTACTATGACAACATGGTCTACATGCACAAAGATCAACATTTTCTGGTAAATTAAAGATATGATGAAGAAGATTTGAGTGGGAAAAAAACTTTTTGGAGAGTTTATATCGAGCGCTCAGTGGTACTGAACATTCTTGTGAATATCTCTGAGTGCTCACAGAGAGGATAAATGTGGAAAACATTATATTGTGACCCAAAGTTTGTAGAGAGAAACAAACTATGTCTCTCTTAAAGCCACTTTTTGAGTTTTTCTTGAACAAACTCTGTGTAAGAAAAGTATTGAAACTGAGTGTGTGTGTGTGTGTGTTGAATTTCCCTCCTTCTGATACGATCACTGACGCCAGCCGTGTGTCAGTTACAGTTTTGACTAATCACTAGAAACCACGCTCTGCCACACACACAGGCACACAAACTTCAGCACACACACACACACACACTTGTCCCAGCTCATGTCAAGCTCCCCTGGGTGTTACAAACAGGCTTAATGGAGAGCTTTAAGTGTCCTCTGCCGACATTTCTTGCCTTCAGCACTGCCGGATCCCACCACATTATATTTCATGAGGGCATTTATTATGTAAAGGCTACCCGCTCTGATGTGCAAGCACAGCACAAAGAAGCAGGACAACAACAAGTGGAACAGTACAACTGCCCTGGAAATACAGATAATGATAGTGGTCATTATCTGCATTTGAGCGAGACTGGAGGGCAGGATGAACTCGAGACACATTTGGGAAAAAGAAAACATCCCTAATACAAGAGATCTGAGTTCTATATTCCATGTATTGTACTCTGGTCATTGCTAAGTGACTGAATGGGGCCCTTGACATGCTCACTTTATTTTTATTAAATGAGTATATAGATTGGAAGGATGTGATATGCTAGCCTGTACCTATTTTACTCTCACCACACACAGACATAGAGTTTGCATACTGTCCCATTATGACTGTATATTGTTTCTTTCTCTTCCCTTTTCATGTTTCTGCTGATGTCTTCAGGATTATGTCAACAACCAGGTAGGACGAATTACAAAATGAATCCTTCCCCACATTTAGGTCTTTCTCTGCTCCATCTTTCTGTCTTGCATTGTTACCACATCTATCAGGATTTTTTTCTGTTTATGTGTCTGGCGTATGTGTGTGTTTGTAAGTGTGTGTGTGCATGCATGAATGTGCACGTGAGTGACTTGTGGTTCAGGCACCTGTTGTTTAGCAATGGGCTGTGTTGGGAAAAGCGAGTAATTCTAAGGCTGCCACACACATGCACGCACTGCTGTGTACCAACACTGTGGGTGGCAGATAGGAAGGGGGCTAACTGTGGAACAACAGATGCATGCTGGGAGCAACAACGGAGTGGTTAACAAATGGAGGACAAGGTGCTCAGTGTTGACATTTAAACCTGACAGGACAGAGACAGGTTTGAGATGACTCCAGATGACACGTTTTTTTTGGTTTTCCCTCAGATTCAGGTCAGAACATTATCGGCGCACATCTCTGAAAGAGGTAGACATGATTTGTTTCCTGATTTGATGATTTGAAGACACTAGAAACTATCTGTCTGACCATCTAATGCATTCGTGGTGGTTCGGTGACACACAGAGCCACCAGCCAAGTTCCCCACAAGTTTTTTTGCTCCAGTGTTACAAATACACATAATTCTGGTGCCAGAGCTTTCTTTGCACCTTCCTACAGCGGAGGGAGCTCCTAAATGTGGTATTTTCCAAACTGCAATCACTCAGCAATGAAATAGCCTTGTAATAAAAGGTGGGACTTTCACAATTTCAACATCCAGTCAAAGATCACCCTTTAATATGCCGAAATATACCTCAGCAAAAATATGACAAGAAATTGCTCAGACAAATCTCTGAATGTTGATGTGTGGATGGAGGTATGTTTGTTATGTCAAAGATGCTACTGAATGTATCTTTGGGGGTTGCCCATTCGTAATGATAAGATGGTAATAGGAGGATGTTACACAGGCTACAAATGTATACTGTTCATGCACCACACACACTCAAAGAGAACTGTTTTCTGGCAGTGGATCAGAGGATGTTGTTTAGAGGCCTTATTGGACCATAATAACATCAGTAATCCATTATCACTGGTGTGCACCAGTGTCTGGTGTCTCTCTCTCCGTCTTAATGGCTCGCTCTGGAGTGAATGAAAGTTCCTGAAGCTATGAATTGAGAAGAATCTTAATAATGGATCAGAAATTGGAGCATCTGCTGTATCTTGAGTCGAGAACAAAGAACAATACGGCTTCTACCTACACATCACACCATTAAGTACACCTACTGAGTATATTTTGTCTTGGTTTCCAGAGGCAGAGACAGACAAATTGCTGATTAGATCAAGCTTTATTTTATTATTTTATTTTATGTCTTTTTGTCTCTGTGACGACACTGGTTGTGATTGATTCCCATTGATCCAGGAACCTGATTCCACTTCCAGAGGGGCGAGAGACAGAAGATCCTGTGCGTTGTCTCGCTGCCATGACAGACCACTGGGATTCACTAATGACTCAGACTTATACCACACACACACACACACACACACTGCAGAGAAACAGAAGCATGCACACAGAGAAAGTCACTTCATTAAGACATCAGATGCCTCTCTGGGTTACTGTCTTTCCCTCACTGCACAAGTCCAGATAGATGAACCCATCACCTCATTTGCCTTGCAGGGGAAACCTGCTTGAAGGGCTTTTACAGCCAGGCTACTCCATACCACCCCCGGATCATTAATTTAACATGATGCAGGTTCAGCCATCTGCATAGCATAGTTCAGTTTGCACGGCCTTGGATAAAATCAGCAGAGAGTGATGTTATTCTGTCGTAGCGACCCGAGTTGTTTTGAATTCAGAGTTTAATACGTTGGTATTTCAGAGACAAGCCAGTTACACGGTGTGAATATAGACACACAGATGTTTACACTCTTTTAGAATCACTTTAAAATAGTGATTTGTTTTGAATATTTTTCAGGGTTCATTTGCTGCTGTGAGAAGCAGTTTGTGTTTTAAGTTACTCGGTTTGTCTTGAACATGCCTGTGGAAACGTGTAGAGCATGAAGCAGCATCCTCTCTGCTGTTTTGAAGCAATCCAGTGTCGGTACACACCGGAAACACCGCGTCTCTTGCAACGTCTGTGGTTTAGCAAACTTCCTGTGTCATAAGTCAGAAAGTCTGACGTCTGCTTTCTTTTTTCCTTCCAAACACTTTAGCATTTCTTTCCCCTCTTTGGCTAACCTGGCACGTGAGTTACGTGTGAAAACCTGCATTAATAATGTAAAGCATCAGCCACCAGTGAACATCTAATGAAATTCCTTTAGGCGGAGGAGGAGGCTTGTGAAAGCCACTCTAGGCAAGATTTCTAAAATTAATTTCTGTCTTTACCATAGATATGTCCTGTCTGCCCACATTACTGTACACAGTTTAATCACTGATGAGAAATCTCTTCACACAACTATTTATACCAAACTTCCTTAACAGTAGTGAGCGTAACTCTTGCAGCTAGCTGGGCTCAACCACTAATAGTTAAATATCCTTTCAAGATTACTTTCATTCCCTCTGTTCCCATCTCCCACTAAGAAAAATTTAAAGCCTGAGGAGGACAAAGTGTTCTGTCAGGTTTTTCGCAGACCAGTTTAATAGCTGCTCTAACCTCTAGTTGGCGCTGGGGCAATAAGTAGTAGGCTATCTTTAAGCCAGAATCCCCAAATTTGTAAAACATCTTTGATGGTTTATGTTAAAATATCTATCTTTGTTTAGCTGTGTGCAAAATAACAGTTGAGTCGGGTATGTTACTTTAAACATATATACAATACCTTGCACAAGGAAACAGATGCATGGCCACAAAGTTACGCAACACTGCAAAATAGTGGCCAGTGGTAGGTTTGTACTTATTTTCAAAACCACGTCACATGTTTTTGGTATCATAAGTAGGTTAGCAGCACCAGGACCAGAGAAAACAGTTGAAGCCCCTCTACTGGCAAGTCCCCAGGACACGTAGTGCTTGTTGGCACCCTACTTTTTTGGAATCTGAGGAAGATCGTGTCATTCGAAAGCTCCAGAACAGCAACTAAATGTCCTTAGTGTTGTTTTGCCATCTACTGTTTCCGAGGTCACATAAGATCTTTTGATCTCTAGAATGTAGCGTCTTCTGCTTAATGTCTTAATTTTTAGATGTTTTTCATTGTTGGAACTAGATGTAAAAGCTTGCTTGGTCTTTATATGGTTCAAGTAGCTTTAACACTTTAACTGCACATTCATTGTACCTCTTACCTCATCTATTACCAGTTTATTTTTAGGGAGCCATTAGCATTGACTTGACCTTGATGATTCTGTCTTTGGTGGTATCATATTAGCTCTATTTGATGAGCTTGTGCTGGTCATGCAGTGCCATTACTCAAGTTACTCTTAACATCACCGCTCGCAATCAGGTTAAATCTAAGGTTGCGCTCATCATTTAGTGGGCACGTCATAGGAGTGACTCACGCGAATGCTTTGTCATAACTGTGTCAACCTGGTGTGAAGACTAATGGAAAAATGACTCTGCATCATCTTTCAATCTCCCCTCAGGTTTGAAGGTCACTGGGATGGGGTGAAGGGAAGATGCTCTTGTTTTCTATCAGACACTTCTGGTAAATAGGCTTGGAAAGTTTGTCTCTGCCAGTCAGTTTGGCAGGCAAGAATGGTTGTTCCAAGCATCCATATGTTAAGAGGAAACTTTGGTATTTTTTAACCACAACCTGATTTTCCAATGTTTCCAATGACTAATGGAACAACAATGTTTAAAAGTGGTCCAGTATTGAGCAAGAGTGCTGCAGCCGGCAGATGCGAAACAGGCTGCGATGTAATTCTTTGGAGCAATAGCCCACCATTACATTATGGAGAAAAAACAAGCCTATATTTAAGGCTGTACCCGACTCAGAATTATGTCAGTTGAATCAGAATCTTTTTTTTTTTTTTTTTTTTTTTTTGTTACCATATCAAGTGTTAAAGTTTGAATGGGCTCAGCGGGATGTTAAGTGTGACAGCTGAGCTAACTGTGCTAACAATGGATGGGAAATGGGCAACATTCTTTGCCAACACTAGATATCAAACAAAAGCCAGAGAAATAAAAACATGGGAAAATAGGTTGCTGGTTGAAAAAACTCAATTTACCCTTTTAAAAAGCCTGTTTGTGCAGGAAACATGTCTGGGAAATCTGTGGAGCTCCAGTCACTGTGGTGGTTTGTTGAAAAAGTCAATTTCCTGTGCTGATTGTGTTGGAACGAGCTCCCTGGTGTTGGTCAGTTTTATGGAGTTTTGCTTGGCATCATGTAACGATGAAGTTGTTAACATTCCCGTAATATTCCTGGCTTCATTTTCATTGTCATTAGCGTGAGTGAGTGAGAGTGCGTGTTTTTGAAAATGTGCGTGCCGGTAAAACTGCACATGTGCTGGTGTGGGACTATTTCTCAGTGTTTCGGTGTGCCTGGCTTTTTAATACTTTTTTCATGGTACTTTTCAGCTGTGTGTTCCAATGCGAATACTCTCAGTATGTAGGTTTTATGTATGTCTGTCTTGCTGTTCTTCCCTGTAGTTCTGCAGAGCTTAAACATTCTGCTTATGTTTTAAAGCCCCTTGCTGCTGTAATGCATCCAGTCCGTTCCTTAGCTCATCTGGTCTCATTCTATCAGAATGCAGGTGGGCCCAACTAAACCCCCCAAGGGCCTCTAGCCAGCTCTGCCACTGCTAGACCCAGCAGGGCCCCCAGGGAGAGACAGGGAGCCAGGAAGAAGGGGGGAGGAGAAGAATAAGAAAGGCCATGAGAACAAAAATGTGTATGTTTTCACTCAGAAAATGGTGCGACTATAAAGAGGTCTGCATTATTATCACTATATTACCCTTATTGTTTTATTGGATGTTCAACCACGATAGTTTCTAGTTTTATTGATGCAAATGATGTCAAATTAACTGTATGAATGGTTTAATCTCATCAAGTGTCTAATCAAGTGCAAATTAATAGACTTGTTGACTTGTAATCAAGGAATTGCATCAACAGGGGCCGACAGTTCTTTTCGTCGCTGACAGTAATTTACATCAAGTATAAAACCAACAGAAACACTTGGTGATGAGGAAATACACCAGGATGTTGGTATTAAGGCCTGGAAAGCTGTATTAAATTTAAACCAGATGCATTAGGGTGTTTTTTTTTAATTTCGCCAACTTGTTTCATTATTCATCTCGTCAAGCATTGTCATCACCGGTGCTGTTACCCCATCTACAGTATTGTTAAGCCAAATCCTTGCAAACAATATTGCATTTCTTTCCGTCATACTTTTGTTAATTTTTAACTGAAATGCTTGAAATTTGAAAAGATAAATAAATATTCCCCTATGGGAAAAGTTGGTGTGTCAATGGAAGCAAAAATGTGACTGCTTTCCGCCAACCAGTAGAACAATCAAACCCTTAAAAACAGTCTTTAAGGACTAACAAAGGAAAAAAGTAATTGGCATTCAGGTGACTCAGCAGCCAAAGAAAGAAAACCATGACTTGGCATTGCCACTTTATTTTGATGCAGATTTCCTTTCCTCTTTTCCTGTTTGTCCTTTCACTCTCTGATGTCCACTGAAGCACAGATGCCATGAGAATAACCTTTTAAAAAATCAACGAGGAGAGGAAGGAGAAGGACAGAATGAAGAGGGGGGAGGTAGAAGATGGGTAGGAAATTATATAAAATGTAACATAAATATGAGTAACATTACTACGTGTCTTTGAAAATGGTGAAGAGAAACAGACGTGACGGAGTGATGAGGAATTAAGGATTAAGAAAAGATGGATATACAAGGGTGAGGGGCTCTGGAGGACCAGTGGAGAAGGGGGAGGAGGAGGAAGGTGAAATAAAGACTGGAAGATAATGGGGGTTGACAGGTAATGAAAAAGATGAGTGGGCGTGCAGCAAAAGGGGTGGCGGGGCATGGGGATAGAAGGATGGGGCAGAAAGGTGAAGGTTGTGGTAAGGTCACATGGGGGTTTAATGAGAGGTAGGAAGGATGGGGTGAAGGAAAGGCAAGGTCATGAGGGGTTAAGACAGGAGAGCAGGGGAGGCTGGTTGGGGAATGAAATAGTGGCGGTATGGATCTAACAAGGGTTAATTGGACTTGTGACTAACACGTGACATTATTTTAACTTGCTCTGGGCATCATGAAGGTGGTGGTGCTTCAAGACAAACTGGTTAGCACCTTGAAGCTGAAACCTTTTGAGAGTCAATTTCCCACTGTTGATGAACCCAGCCACACTGGTGTTCTAATAAATTTAAATAAGAACGACTGTATCTTGGACAAAAGATTTCAGTACACCTCGTCACATTCACCCCATCAAACTGTTGGTTCTTTTTCCATCTTTTTTGTTACGCTTGTTGTTTGCTTGCGTGACAGATCCCAAACAAAGCCATACTTGTCGCCACTTGTGCACAAAAAGTTGGATTTTATAGATCCAAACAACTCATAAAAAAAGCTGAACAAAACTCAGACTTCAGAGCACACCTGCAGAAATCAATGGATTACATCAAGGACCCTATGAGTCTGTTTTTCTGCATTCGGCGTCTACAAAAAAAAAAAAACGGATAAGCAATGCATCAGATAACTGACCACAAACGAAAAAAACAAAACCAAAAAGACCAAAATATTTTTCTTCTAAACAGCTGGTGGGGGCGAGTACAACGATCATGTGCCAATCAATGACTTGTTTACTTTCTCAAATTGTGACTCAGGCTCAAAGTACTCAGCTCAGTCTTGGGCCGATGCCTTCAAACAATCAACAAAACCACAGTCGCCCGGCGGTGCTCCAGCCCTGCTGCTGGACTCCTGCTGCATTCATCCTCCATGCACAAAGCACACATTCAAACGCTTTCTCTAAATAGTCTTTAAAAAGACTTTAAATGAATGATCTGACATCTGGAGTTATGGAAGGTGATATTTTTAACATGCAGTGACAGCTTTGGTCTTAAATTTTGTTCTTGAAGCTGGTTTTTGAAAGGTGCAGACATCCTGATGTGCATGAGTGTGCGTAGAGTACAGTACGTTGGGCAGCGCAGTGTACCAGTGGGGCACTATCTGCGGCTGTTGTTGCTGCTAATTTTAGGGATTACATCAGCATCACTAAGATGACAACCTTGTCGAACTCCCTCTCTATGTTCCTGCTTCTTCCCCTCCTCCTCATTCTCCTCTTCTGTCCCTTATTTTTCCATCATCTTCCCTCCCTGCCATCTCCCTCTATCTAACCTTCATCTTCCCTGTTTTTGGCTCTTTGCCTGATATTTGATGTTCATACAGACACATTGCATTATCCTCTACATTCCTATTAATACACTTTCATACTTTGTGTAGCTCCTTTGTCACTTGTTCTCTTTAAATTGTGATTTTATTCTAAGCTAAAGACAATCCATTCTAATGTCCAGAATTTCTCATGATCAGCCAGTTTGAGTGTGAAAGACAGTTGATGTCTCCAATCAGGAGTTTAGAAACAGACTTTACAGTGGGAATAAATGGCTGTTTTGTGCCAAAAGCAAACAAAACCTACATTCTGAAGAAAAATAAAGCCTTTATTCTTCCTCCCTTACCTCTCCTTCACCTCGTGAAATCCCGCTGGCAGCCTCTTCCCTTCCTCTCACCCCGCCCTCCCTCTTCCTTCTGTTTGTCTAAATTTTTCATCCACGGGTCTGCTCCTCTCACTTAACTTTTTATTTCTCTTGTGCGTGCTCGTCTCTGACTCACTGTCTTGCCTTATTCACTTTCGATGTGTCTTTCTTTGGTCCTGACCCTTCGAGTTATTTCCTGCTCTGTATGATTATGACTTACTCATCTCCGTTTAACTTATTTACTAAAGTAGAAGGGGAAGCCGACTTTGTTATCGTCTGTTTATCCCCCATGTGTCACTTTGCAAATTACCCACCCATTTATTTTTAGGATACATGCAGAAACTGATTCATTGTGGGAGTTTCTGCGACAGTTGAAGGTCAAAACATAGATGATTGTCGCCAATTTTCTCTCCCCGTTCTATGATTTTGCATCTCTAGCTTTTCTGGGCTTCAATCTCTGTCTCTCTCTGTAGTCGGAAAGGGAAGGGCTGGTTTAAATAGCAGGAATTCCTGTCTTGTCCTTCAGACAGACGCACACAAAAACACTCACTGAGGTTTTACATAAACAAACACATGTGATCAGATGGCTGCGGTCAGGGTATTCACACAGTTCTCTCTTTGTGTGTTGCATGAGTGTACCTTCATGTTGTTGTGTGAGCAGGCATTACTGCTCTTTGTCTACTGTACACAGGAAACCATCAGATTATATAAGAGCTCAACCATCTACTCCTTGCTGAGAGGTGACATATTTCTTACAGAAGGCCAGACCTCATGTAGTTTTTAAGCATTTTTGGAAAAACGTTTAATGATGTTGTTTTTTTTTTTTTTTTAACTGGTCTCCTGTAAGAAAAAGAAGGATTGGAAATCTACATTAACTTCTTTGTTAAGTGTAGAAATGAATGCAAATAGTATTGCTTATCTTCCAAAAGGATAAATATGCTTTAAAGGCAGTTAAATGCAACCCACCATACAAGTGTCATGTACAGTTCATCATACAACATACACGCAAAGATGGATAAGATTTGGATGCTTTTCATTTACTTTTTAAACAATGCGCGTCAATTAAGTAACAGTTCTCATTTCGTTTTGAATTTCAAGTCATTTTTTAACCAAAACTGCCAAAAATTTCACTGGCACCATCTACGGGTGTCAATCTTATGTTTCATCATGATACGATATTATATTGATTCTTTTGACAAAGATAGGATATTTGCTGATATCACAAAGTCTACTGCAATGCCATTTCGGTTTGATTCAGTTCAGGGGCCTGTGATCAATATGAGACGATATTAGTGAGTAAATATCCATATTGTTTTTTTCTTGTCTGCCTGATGCTAGGCAGCTAGCACTGTTGGAATGTGAACGAAGGAGGTGCGCTTGGAGGGAAATTGTGACAAAGACGTGCCGTGGGAGTCTCAAAATAAAGAATGAATCCTAGAGATGACAATATGTATCAGTGTTTTCAATTTGCATTGATGGTATTGGCTCGTTGATCATTGA
The DNA here is from genome assembly GCF_041903045.1 of Epinephelus lanceolatus. Taxonomy (NCBI): domain Eukaryota; kingdom Metazoa; phylum Chordata; class Actinopteri; order Perciformes; family Serranidae; genus Epinephelus; species Epinephelus lanceolatus. The sequence goes on from NC_135744.1 coordinate 36,847,318, forward strand.
ATCGATATATATATATATTGATCCAGATGTATTGTTACACCCCCAGTACTGACCTCACAAATTAGGATTTTTGCTGATTGTCTTTGTCATCTCTGATTGTAAAATCTTTGGGGTTTAGACTATTGCTTAGACAGAACAAGCTGTTTGAATATGTCAAGTCAGTTGTTGGCCTAGTGGGTTGCTACATACACACAACACTAGATTCAAACCAGCCACTCTCTAGTCCCAACCCACTGGGTTCTGTAACTGTAAGGTTGATGCCAAAATCCAGCTTCGCCTTTATGTTGCAGAAGGTTGTGCTGCACCAAACCAGCAATAGTTAACATCTCCCTTCATTAGCTGTGTTGTAAAAGAGGCGCTGTGTCTCTGTAACTGTCCATGGAAATGACTGTGCGGCAATCTCAGCACTCCTCTGTTTGCGTGTGTGCGTGCGTGTGCATGCACACCCGTGTGTTACAGAGCTACAGGGGCTTTAGTCAGCTGACTCTTTTTAATTAGCCTGGCAGAACTGATTAGCTGTGAGCAGTAGCCAGACACACACACACACACTCACAAGATGCAGTTGGCCACTTTGTGCAAGCATGTGAGGGTCCACAAATTAGTGTGTGTGGTGTCCCAGGGGGCCAATTGTCCCAGTAGCAGGCCGAGTGACAAAGAGGGACAGGACCCCCACAGAAATCACCGAGCCATGTCACGCCTCAGTGAGCAACACACAAAACACGCAACCGCACACACAGGATGCTACGTGTATGTCTAGTCAGTGCAAACTGTCTGATGTGTGCGAGTCTGTCTGACTGACAGCTTGCCATCGGACAGGTCACATTTCCTGTCTGTCGGCGCCTGCCTGAACGTGTCATGTTTTCCAAAGAAAAAGGCATTTTCTCTGTTTTTGTCTCTCTCATCTCTCACTCTCATTCTGTCTCTTTCTTCAACTTCTATTCTCAGATTCTTGCCCTTTTATGTTGACTTTCTCGCCTCTTTTCTTTCTGTCCCGTCCATAATCACCTAACTTAACCCGCCACATGCTCACAAACGCACACAATCACAGACACACACTGTTCCAGGAAGCGTTTCCTGTGTGACGTGCATCCTGCTCCGTGTTTTGCAGACAGATCCCACATTGCCGTGCACTGAGTTACAGTAAACGGCCCTCTGAAGCACATTACGCAGACGATTGTGTGTCTATAATTTCTTCACTTTCAACTTGAAATCACTGCAGTCACATGTGACGAGAAGCTTGACTCGTCTGAACTTTAGTGTTGTGAAACTACATCATGGCGTGCAGCTGCAACTTGCTATGCAGAATTCATAATAAGTATAAAACTAAATGACTTCTTGTGACAGTTTTGACTTTAATTCCCCTAAATCCTTTTCTCAAATGGAAATTCATTTAGATAAATCCTTCTAAACTGCTACAACACAGTGATGTGTTGAGATATTTTCCTTTATCTGGTATTTGTTAGTGTCACATTGACTCCATCCTTCCTTATTTATCTCCTTTTTATCTTTTCTCTGTTTGAATTTCATCTGCATATGTGTTCTTCTTGTAATCTTCTCTGTCGTTGTTATTCTCTTTCATCGACCCACCAGGTAGCCACATTTTGATCTTGTTGATTTGTGGTTATTTCTTAGCTCTGTAACACCGTCCTAGTGATTACTTTAAATCACTAGACAAGAGCAAACACATTTCTGTTACCACCCCTGGAATGTAGAACTCATCAGTGTGCAGCAGAGATAATGTTTTCTATAGTTGCGTGTCAAAGGGTCTTGATAAAATCTTAATCTAAATAGAATGGGATGAGTGATTAATGTGCTCCATCAATCATTGATGAAGAAAAGCAAAACATTCACACAAACACTCAAATGAAGTAAAGCTGCCCCCTGAAAGTCGATGATTCAAATCATCAGTCAGAAACCCCTCAGTTGACTGAGACTCCTTCACGTCGAGCAGTCTTTTTTTTTGCAGACGTAGCTGCAGAGTGAGCGCGTCTCACTTTCAAGCTGCTCTCCGTTACAGCAGCTGATCAGATCCAGGTTGAGTCTGAGTGAGATGGAGGCAGCTGCCTGGAGGAAGATTTGCTTTGCCTGTCCAGGCTCTGTGATACATACGTCTGCTGTCTTCTGCTTGGAAGTAGTGAATTTCAACTCACAGCAACTTAATATGATGCAGTCCCTGGCTGGCTTTAGCGTAGTTAGCACGCATTAGCTATGAGGGCTAACTATATCACATGAACGTCACTGTTAAAGAGGAACAGACAGTCGAGTTTTCAGATCAAACAGACAAGTCTGATTCGACTGATGAGTCAGGTGCAGTCTGAGCCAAGTTTTGGTTTGTAGCTTAATTATGGTTATTATTAATCAGTGTTTTGACTTGTTGCACTAAATATTTATTCAAAGCATTGGATTTGTGTTAAGACCAGCTGATTTGTCCAAATATGGACTCCTGCGCAGCCTTACTGCAGACCAGTGGGGGCTTAACTTAATAAGCTGCAAACTTTGAAAAGTGATTTTCTGTTCAAATGTTTCCCTCTCATAGTTAGCCTTTGTTATAGTTCTTTAAGAAAGCAAAACGCACCAGCTATGTGTGTGTGTGTGTGTGTGTGTGTGTGTGTGTGTGTGTGTGTGTGCGTGTGCGTGTGTGTGTGTGTGTGTGTGTGTGAGAGTGTGTTTATTAGGGCTGGGGCTTTGACAGCAGGGCAAGAGAATGATGTAGTGTTGCGCACACTAGCATGCGAAAGGGAAAAATACTGCAGTTAGTACACACTAAGGCACACACACTTAATACACACAGTCTGAACACAGCCTTATGAGACACACTGAGACATACTCCCCTTTTCTTCCTATCTCTATATTTCCTGCTGTCTGTTTAGCTATCTATCTATCTGTATCACTCTACCTGTCTATCTATCTGTCTGTCATATCTATTTCTATCTCTCCCTCTTTCTCTCTCCGTCCCTCTTGTGTACATAACACTCCTCTGAAGGCAGAGCTCCATGTGCTTGCATCCGATTGGCTGCAGAGTAAAAAGATGATGTCATTCCTAGTCGGGAGGTGCGTATCGTTTCACATACACACACGTAGAGGAGAGAGGACTGAGATCCTGGTTCACAGCAGCAAGCAGAGGAAGAGTGAAGCACGAAAAGAGGGAGATGGATAGATGGACAGCTGATAAAAACGATAATGAAAGGAGATCTTTCGAGAAAAGTGGGGCTAAAAAAAAAGAGACATGATAGACACCAGAACAGAAACTGAGGCCGGTGAAGACAGGAAACGGCTAATTTGAGGCAAAGAGATTGCAAAAATTTGGGATTTTTATGTCAGAGAGAGGAAGGAAGGAGGAGGAAAAAAAGCAGGCAGTGAGGGGGAATACTGAACGAGAGGGAGGGAGGTCAGAGAAAGAGAAAGGGAGAGGGTGAGAAAGATCCTCCCCTCTCTGAAGTGTCTGGTAATAGGAGATTGCATCTCTCCTCTGCTGGAGGAGAATCAGACGTTCAAACAACCAGACTGCTCCTATTGTCTCTGCTTTTAATTCATCCCTCCTCTCCACTTCTTTTTCTCAACGTCAGAAAATCGGCACAGGATACAAGATGGTTAATGCCAGAACATGCGATGAAAAGAATAAAGGGAGGCGTTCATGTTTAGCACCAAAAATAAGATGGATATCTATAGATTTAAATGATTTCTCAGGAGACATATTATTTGAAAGGCCACATATGTTCAACTTGAACTCTTTGCCTCGTCAGGATACCCAAGTATAACAGAAGATGCAGCACCAAAATTTTATATGGAATCCTAGTGCACAGAGGGAGCTTTACAGTGAAGTTTTTTGTGCTTTTTTGATTTCCTTGTAGTGTCAGATTGTATGGGTTTGATGAATTGCTTAATAAAGTTAACATTAATTCTAGACCTGTGTGTCTGAGGTTGTGAGGAAAAATACAGGAAATGAAGTGTACAAATTTAATGTGCTGCTGTAATGTTTGAGATGAATACTGTTTTCTGTTCCCTGGGAGAAAATGCGTGGCTGTATCCCCTAGGTGTCCACTAATAATTAATGAAACAAAACGGCCTGCAAAAGGAAAATAAAAATCATTGTTTCAAGTCACGGTTTCAACATTTGTTCCTGCTGAGTTTCCGCTCCATTTGCTCTCATTAAAAGGCCTGTGATTCCCATTAAGAATTGATTCAGCGATTTGGTAAAAACTTTTGAGTTGTCAAGGTTACATATAATAAGCCTCAGCTGCATTTCAATTTTAGCTGTTTTTTTGATGTGTAGTCAGGACCTTGATATTGAAAAGCTTACGCTTGGTTTTCGCTGAGACAGTTTGAAGTCTTTTGGCTTTCAAATCAACAAATCAGTGCTTTCATATACTTCTCTGTCGGGATCCCACATTTGATGCCTCAAGTGGTATAAACCACACTCAGTAATTATTCCTAGTTGCTGTCAGAACCAGGTCTGCCTCTAATAGTTTACTCCTCTGTGATTGTCTTTATACGTTAAATCCTGTCTACTGTGTCCCGAATCCTCCAGACTGGGGCTCTCTGACAGGGAAAACCTATTATCTGCTTGTGCCATTGTGTCGCATGTTCACATTCACCAAAACACCGCCAGCGTCTGTCTTTGTATCTGATAGGGACTCAGTGATTTATGCCCCCCCCCCCCGCTTTTTTTGTAATTTATGCGGCATGCTAACAAAGAGGAGGGGGTTGCCTCAATACACTCAGCTTTATGTTACCAGCAGATCAATGAAGATGCCCCCTCTCTTTCCTCTCTATCTCTGTCTTTCCCATCCTCTGTCTCTGTCCGTCTCTGTCTCCCTCATCCACATCTGCTCAGCAGCCAATCCATCTAATGCAGTTTCCCTCTCCTTGCTCCCGCGTCATCCACGCCACCTCCCATCCCTCCGCTTCTCTCTCCCTCTCCATCGCTCTCTCGCTCACTGCACAGGTGATGTCATTCTTTTTCAGCTGGATTCTCCTCCCTTCTCCCTCCTCCCTCGCTCTCACTCTCTCCTCCGTTTCCCATTAGCAGCTGGCTCTCCACAGCACAGCATCCTATCCACGGTAGCTTCTCTCCGAGGGCGGGAGAGGGAGGAAGAATGCCGGCGTGAGGTGTGAGCGCTAACCAGGGAAGAGAGCTTAAAACTGGGTTAAGGGAGCGGGATCACTGGCCCCTGCCATGGAGCTGCACCGCTGGGCACGCACATGCACCGCAGGAGCTCTGTAGAGAGATAAAGAGTTGCAAAGGGACAGTGAAAGGAGTTTGACAGACGTAGACAGTGAATGAGGAGAAGAAGAGAGCTGCAGGCAAATGATCCAGGCTTTTGGGAGGTGAGAGGGGACTGTTTGGACGACTTTAAGCCAGACAAGAAGCTTCTTCCCAGGGGGCTGCAGATGCACAGACAAGCCCCTCTTTTTATCCAGCGCTGGCTCATCTACTGAGGAGAGGAACCTCTGCTTCTTTAAAGAAGGAAAGTGAATATAGAAGAAGACAAAAAATGACTTCATGAGTTTTTAACTTTCAACAGAAAAATCTACCGAATTTGGATGTTAAGTTGCATGGCTTTCTCTTTGACCACGCACCCTTGTTGCCCTCCGGGATCAGTTTTGAATATTCCGCAGATTTCAAGTACTCAAGGTTTTTTTAGGAGTGTTTCAAGCCTCTCTGTTGCAGTTCCTTTTAATGCTGTAGTGGATGAGGGAAAGGTTGACATATAAATGGATCTGCCCTGACTTCAAGTCTCCTATATCAAGCAGCCAATTTTTTTCGTTAATCTGCCAAATCGACACTGAGGATTTAAAAAAAAAAAAAACACCCCGTGGACAATTCTTCTCTTGCAGCAAAGAGATCAGCGTCAGCCCTTTCCCCCTTCTTTTACTTATTTTTTTCTTTTTTCTTCATCTCTTGGTGAACGAGGGGAAACTTCCCCTCGCTGGCACCCTCCCTCCTGTGGAAATGGCTTTCCTGGTCCGTTGCTATGCCAACTGCTTGCAGCCGTGGTCCTCCAAAGTAAGCGATGTCGTAATCCCTATTCTGTCCAGCGCCTCTGGCTTAGGATGCTGCTGCCTCTGTGTGTGTGTATGTGTGTGCATGTGTGTATGTATATGTGTGTGTGTGTTACTGAGAAGGAGAGATAGGGTGTGGATGAGGGAAAATGAGCTTGATTTATATGCATGTGACGAATATTTTATTGTGTCTGTTTAGAGACGCATTCATGCTTTGCTTCTTCCTTTAACTTGAATTTTAACTGTTGTGTCCTGACACATACTGATATCCACAACGGCTGCTGACATGCCAAAGCCTTCTCCCGTTTCTTCACTGGGAGGGAGGGTGAATTTCAAAACTACAGAAATCACCTGCGTAGTATGAAGACTGGATGTGTCTACTGACTTAATACACAAGTCGAAGAAGAGGCTTATATTTTGTACAGTGTTTGGTCATTTGAGAAGATTCACCTGATGGCAGTCTAAATATCAAAACATCGCACTGTGTGAACACTGAAGTGCTTTGATAGAGTGGAGACAGGAGATTTTTTTTCTGTCTTTGCACCAGTGTTTTATTATTCCTAGCAACTACACCACTCCTAACTTAGCAAAGGACAAGCTGATTTGAGGGTTTCTAAAAATAATGTTTAGAAGCCCCTGTGGCCGCAGATTATATTTAGTTTTTAAACCTTTTTTTTGTTAACAGTGAGGTATTTGGGGGAGCGCAAAGATCACAGATTATGGGACAAAGGACTATTTATAGCTTATGAGTCTATTTATAGCCTGTAGTAATGTTAGTTTACAAATTTCATAGTAGTAGTAGTTTATTGAGATGCCATTTGATGGCATTTAAGGATGGTTAATAATCATTAACATGTCACCAAGTGAGGTATTTGGTATTTCCATTTTTGCAGAAACAAGCCACGAAGTCCCTGTTCTGTTCAATAAAATGCTATCGTAACTTTGACGACTGATGATATACATTGTCGCACACTTCTTTGTTTCTCCTTGTACTTCTGTCATCTTATACACGCAATCCATCTGCTGTGTCTGGTGTGTCTACCGGCTCCCAGTAGTCAGCAGTACACTGGTGATGATGTAGCCGTGTGTATAATTAACAGTATGTTGTCCTAGTTTTCGTCGCTCAGAATAATCCGCCAGAGTTAGCCTAGCCTCTGGTGAACTTCTCGATGATGCAAGGAAAGCAACTACAGCGCATGAAATGGGACTTGTGTCTTTTAGGGATGCTTGTTTTGTCATTTGTTCTGTGTCTTTTTTTAATATTCAGACTAGACTAATATGCCAGGACCCCTCTGCTGCACGGCTCATTGGTCGTCCTAGCTGAATGACTGTCGGATAGACCCCTGTGTGTCTGTCTCTCTGGGAGCTCCTGTCTGGGTGCTGAAAGCCTCAGAGATGTTTGTCTTCATTGTGTGTGTGTGTGTGTGTGTGTGTGTGTGTGTGTGTGTGTGTGTGTGTGCGCCCGCATGTGCTTTCAGTAGGATAACGTAATAATTAGGTCCCTGGAGATGAAAGGGGATAAAGTGAGAAGATGTTCAGTCTAAGATAACAAATTAACTCTGTGCAACACGCAGTGACAGAACACGGTCTTAAATACCTTATTACTCGTCTTTATTGCTCCCCATCTCTTGTGTGAGTCACATTACGCACTATTTACAAGGTGTCTAATGTCACTGCTGCCTAAAAAGAACCTCTAATAATAAAATATCTGATATTTTTATTATAGATAAACACACATTTGGGATGAGGACACCACAAATCTGGTTATTAAAGGGAACACCACCTAAATTTGGAATTCCAATATGTTATTTCCATGGTTTATGAAAGTTCAGTTGTTATTTGTGCATGTTAACTACTCTCTCACAGCGAACCCAGAGAAGTATGTGTCAAACTTATGATGTCATATAGTATAAAGTCTGGAGCTGCTAATAGACAATGAATGGGAGCCTGATTTTGTGGATTCACAGAGGTTTGTTTTCTTTTTTATATCCACATGAGCTTTACTCTGTGGTAGTGTTCTCAGTCCTGAAACTGTAAATGTACCCATATACTCAGACCATACCCCTGGGTGCTCTCAGTGTCATCTAGAACATCTTTACCAATGCATTGTCTGTGGAGCAGCTCCAGACTTTATTTCCTATGACATCATAAAATTGAGCTTTTGCACTCTTCATTTTGGCTTTGTGCAAGAGTTGATCATGTATACGGATACTTTTGGACTGGTTTACACCATAGAAATTACATGTATGAAATTTCAAAGTGAGATTGGTTCCCCTTTGAAGAATTGTGACCAATGTATGAAATAAGCAGGACATTTTACACTTAAAAAATGTACTTAATAGGGCAGCAACAAAAATAGTGACAAAAGCCTCTTGTGATTTCTGAAAGCTCAAGATGATGTCTTCATGGAGCTTGTTTGGCTCAATTATTTGTCCAGAGAACCAAATCTATTTATGTACTATCATATAATACAACTAAAAAGGTCAAGTCCTCACAGTTGAGACATTGAAACCAGGCTTTTTTTTGGTATTTTTGCTGATAAATTACCTAAATGTGATTATCAAAAAGCTACCATCTAATTTTCTGTCAATTTGACAAATTCACTTATCAACTAGTCGTCTCAGCTCTGCTTGTGAAACTGTGTAATAAATGACTTCAGACTTATCATAGGCACTTTTGTGCTGACATTTCTTGTTACCACTTGGCTGATCAGCTGAACATCTTCACCACAACTCTTTCAGGTTATTTCCAGTCCAGCGTTTGCGTTTCAGAGCAGGAGACCTTGCTTCTCACTTGCAGGCTTCTCAGATCTGTCTCTGATAGCCTGTTGATCGTCTCTCAATTGGGTTTTCGTCCAGTCAGACTGTAACTCATTCGGTAAATGGTTTAGCTCCATTTTTTTTTTTACTGATGTACTACCAAAAGTGAAGAGCAACTTAGACTGAGCTTTTTTTTTTTCTTTAATCGTTTTTGCACCCTCTCAATTTGTACTGTTGTATCTGGATGTAATTACTCTCCCATCTATGCTGCGTGAAGTCTAGCTAATTTACTCTCAGTTTAGAGCCACTGAGGTTTTCATCCAGCTCGCCCTGTTTGAAGTCCACAGTTAATTGGTCGGCGTCTGTGATGAGCCCACCTTTTGGAAAGGTTAATTAAGTTTCCCCTTTCCTCCCATTAGGCAACGTGTGCTCTGTCTGGAGGTACAGTAGCAATCACAAAACACTGCAGTCAGGGTGGACGGAAGAGAGGCAAAGTGGAAGACAGTGTGCAAGGGCGGTCTGCGAAGGGATTTTAACTCTCTGAAAAGGTTTTGTTAATTCATCCTGAGATCTCAATGGAGGAGGGGTGAGGAAAGGAAGAAGGATGAGGAGCCATCGCGGAGCGTGATTTCAAATTAGAGGGAGGGGAAAGACAGAGAAAGGGAGAAAAGAAAGAAAGATACAGTGAGGGAAAGCCTCTGAAGCGGTGGTTTTTATTCCACAAGAGGTTTTCACAATTTTATCATTGACTGCCTGCTCAGAATGGCAGCCAATTATTTTCTCTAGAAGTCTTTTCATAGTTTTGGCTGGCTTGCACTGCCTGGGATTGGTGATACTCACCAATTCATTTTCCCGTCACTGCAGTGATCTTGGATTCATCTTGATTCACCAGCCCATATACCACCAGTGTATGGACAGCTTTGTGTTCAATAAATGTCCCACCACTCAGAGGCTTAATAAGCCTGAATGCAATCTCGGTCTTAACACTAAACTAGTCGACTTACTTCAGGAGAGCTGAGAGATCAGTTGACAGAAAAGTAGTGAGCAGGCCGCTGTTTGATTCATACGTATCACTTAGTTTTTACTTCTCTGCGGGGAATCTGCTGCTGCCAATGGGCTTTTACAGTCTTCTCTACGGCCTTGTTTACTACAGTCTTGGAGAATAAGCCTCCAGGCTGAGCTGCTATGGAAAGCAAACAGTTTATTTTGCCATTTATGCACTTTTGTTCGTTATTACTGTTCTACACTGCAGCTCTTTACCAAACACCACGGCATACTCTCTTGGTCTAATTTCTGACATCAGAGGATCGTTATTGAAATATTGACTTTGTGGATGGAAATTTGGCATCAGATGACAGACAGGGAAATGTAGGCCAGTGGAGCTGCTCTGTAGGGCCAGCAGGGCCTTTTTTCTGACGCACTGAGCAGTTATGAGGCCTAGATTTATTTGCATCTCCAGTAAACAACTCAGAACTTTAAAAGGGAGGTCTGCTTTGGCTCTCTTAAGAAACCAGTCAGTTGCTGCCTGTAAGAGGCATTCAACATCTTTTATTGTTTTAGTGTGTTTTGTTTATGGGTGAACTGTCCCTTTAAATCACGTCCTGCTCATCCCAGTGGAACAAACCTCAGTGCACGTCCTCCCGCTGCTGGAAGACTTGTCAAAATGTTCTGCTGCCGAACTCTCTGACCCTCCCTGCTGCCTGCATGGGACCTGTTTCCCCAGCTTCCTTTGTGATTTTTTTTTTGTGCCTCCCATGTTTTCTCTCTGTCTTTCCTTCTTTATCTCTTACTCTCTTTTCCTTCTGTTTTTAGCGAGGACTTCACGCTGTCTTCCTCTTTACCCCTTTCCTTCCTTTCTCATCTGTTTTTAGTAAAGGACTCTTCCATCCTCTACTACGTGTTCATCTCTTCTTCTCGCTCTCTCCTTCCCCATCTATTATTTAAACATCAATAATGGGGCCTGTTGTTGTTGTTGCCAGCCTGATGCTGCTGTTGTTGCTGCCCTGCTGGGCTGTATCCTCGCTCATCTGCTGCTTCCTGTCTAATAAATCACACCAACTCCTTCTAAAACCATCTGCATCCTCACAAGTCCAACCTTTGCTCTCTCCATTACTTAGTACCCTTCCAGATACCTTGTGTTTCCTTTGCACTTTTCTGTAGCTTCTCTGTAGTGTGGTGCACCAGCTGTCTTGAAATTACATCTAAAGATACATCTTCAAGATAGCAACTTATGTATGATGGTGGCACCAAATGACAGTGTAATGGATTTTGAGATTCTTTACTTTAATTTTTCTTTGAGCGCTTACTTAATTTAGCAATTTGCCTTCAAGATACAGAGGAAGAAGCGAATATTGAGACTTGTGGGGAAAAAATGAGTGGGTTAATTTTTGGAAGACCATAGTTGGTATCTGTTAGTTGCTTCAAATTAACAACAGGTTGCTTTATCTAACTTTGTTTGTCTTTGTTGCTCAGTTTGAAGTCTTCTATGTGATTTTCTTTCCTTTTTCTTTCATATGTGCAATCAACGTTGGCCATTTCTAACCAGATAAGCTTTTGCCTGAACAAACAGGAAGTGTCAGGCTTTGCTGGTAGGACAGTTTGTACTCAAAACAAGTACATAACTTAGATTGAAAAAAAAATTGTAATAACCCCCCCCCCTCCTCCTCTCGGATGCAGACTTCCCTGGCAGAGTGCAGCAGGTCCAGACTCAGGTTGACCCAGGCTGCTGCCTTTGCTTCCCTCAGCAATCAATGGGCCTTGCTAAACACTGGCATAATCAGTTTGCGTGGACTCCATGCTGCGTTGAATAGTAATGGGGCTATGGAGGCGTTGGTGGCGGATCGCTACAGTGGAATGATGGATTCAGTGCCAAGGCAGGGAGGGCAAGGCAAGGCAGGTCAGACAGATGGACAGGTAGACAAACAAAGCGTCTGGCATATCCAAGTAAGTTCCACTCTTACTCATGGTATATACTCATATAAGATGAGCGAGTTAAGTTAATGGCTGGTTTCTAACAAGTGATTTTATAGGGTACAAATTATATTTTAATGGGGAAATAAATTTGAAAGTACACCTTCACTACTTTACTGATCTTCTGCTCAGTGTCGTCAGACTTCTGCTTAAACAGCTGGATGCTATATTTGATTCAAGCTACAGTTACTGGCCCACCATTCATCATCAGATCAGATAGGATAGATAGCTACATTAAACTGCTGAACCGCCATTGAGTGGAATAAGGAGATTAATTATTCGTCAGTGCAGTCTATTGACCCTTTTTCTCAGTGCTGTGGCTTCATGCCCAGACAGCCCTGCGAGTCTGATTAGGAACCGAGCACCTCGAAGCTTTGCACTTTTTTTAAGGAGGTACATGTTTAGATGTCACTCCAAGGGATAAAGATAACACCTCAAGTAATTACCAAACTGGTTTCAACTCGAAGATGAAATGAGGTGATTGGTGCGGTTTAATTGGAGGAGCAATTCGCAAAGACCCTGACCAAGAAAGTATGTGACATTGAACACATATGTGGTTTCATGTGGTTCCTGGTGGTCAGAGAGACTTTACTCACACTGGCTAGTTTCAGGTTTAACTTTCAGAAGTTAATTAATTTGAAGAAGCTGTAATAGTGTCAGCAAAACACCTGAAATATGCTTTTGTAAATGTTGTAATCAACAGCAAATTCTAGAAAAAAAAAAGATCTGAAACATTAAAATGTTTTCTAAATCTGGAAAACATTTCACTCTCATTACTTTAGAGAAACAATAACTTGCAAACCACAGTTTCTGAAAAAAACAGTGGCCCATATAATAGCTATAGCAGACTAAAACAAGACTCGGGGCATTCATATTAGCTACTGTTGCAAAGAAGGTGACATTTTAATGTTGTCAAAGGCCAGTGTGGTCATGGTATAATTAGCCCCTGTGTAATCAACAAGTCAAATAAGCCAAAATATAAGAACTCCTCCTTTAGTTAGGCTAAAAAAGCAGAGAAAAAACACACACAAAGCTACAGGTTCTAGTAGGAGTAGCTGTCAATCATAAAATGCACTTTGTACCGTAATCCTCTGCATCATCAGATCAGTGGATAGAAACTGCAGGCACCATTAAAAGAGTATTAGATAGTTGCACCGTGGCTCCCCTGGTACCTGAATATGTTGACAGACCCATTTTTGTGCACTAAGAGGATGACCTTTGCCAGGTGATATGACGCCACAACCTCTTAACATTGGCCTTGGGCAGATTTACGCTGACCTCAAGCCCACAGACAGGCAGATTGACGGACTGACAGAAATCACACTGAGTGTCAAGGTAATGTGGCCTTTGAGCCCAGAGAGATGGGGGGAGGAGGTGGGTGGCGGGGGGCATCCAGATAAGAGTGCAAGGAGAGAAAGTAAATGAGCGAGAGACAAAGGGAGAGAATCAGACCGAGAGGCAACAATAGAGAGAGAGGGCTTTTAGCATGCCAAGGGAGGTCTAGGATATCATATGCACAGGAAGTAGGGGTGATAAAGATCGATATGGGTTGCATTAGGCCAGGCCATGCCCAACTCACCTCCCATAAGTCATAAATTAGAATCCTTCTAAACAAAAACATGCATTGTTGCTCAATTTTCTTCCTCTTCCCATGTGCATCTCTTACGTAAGGTCCATTTGTATCTGTGGAAATTGAAAAAGAGGAACTGAAAAATGATTGCATATTGTACAGGCACAGCGTATCATACACTCTTGTTGGCTGTGGGGCATGCTGCAAAGTGTCACAAATACCATAAGCCTTTGTATAACGAAATATATATGGTATATGTGAAAATGGAGGTCTCTTGTTTGCATCTTGTGAGCTAAACAACAATGAGACAAAGGAAAAAAATCCCACGTGGAACAGGGTCTGCTCAGTAAGTAGCCGTAGTGAAGGTTTTGCACATTCAATATGTTAATTAAAGCCTCTTTTTTTGGCAGTCTTTGATTATCTGTTTATTTTTTGCTTGGGTTTTTTTTGTGATCTTGTAGATATGATCAGGTGACAACTGGCCAGTCATCTGACTTAAAAAATGCACATATAAAATGCACATATCCCCAACTTCCATGATTCCAATACTGGTTATGGTGCGGAGGTCACACGTAACCAAAAGGCACTCACTTGCTTACCACACTTCACCTTTTGATGTCAAACTAAGACCAAAATACAACACTATTTGATTGCGTCGATGGCTACAGTGGCATAAAAGAGGCAGTGTTTTGTCCTGAATGGTGTAATTACTGTCCATTAGCTATGATAGGCTGAAATTTTAGAGTGAAAAGCCCACTCAGGCCCCTCGTGCATTAACATGCCCAAGCTGGTCAACATTACTGGGCTAAATGGACTGAAAGTGAGGCTGCTCATGTGGAGATGCTCTCTAGCCTTTGTTCACCAACACACACACACATTCTCGTTGTCTGTACACATACAGCAAACACCCATGCATGTGACCCATGACCTTGTTGGCGTCTCACTCTGCAGTGCCATTTAAAACCCACAAATGCATAGACACACACACACACACAGGCGTACATATTTGCACTCTGCAATGGTCATAACATAATAGCTATGTGCATATAACACATGTGCACATACACATATATTACTCCCCCTCACTTCATTTATGCAGACCCCACCTACTGAGGCTCTCAGATATGAGCTGCGCCCACCCCCGTGCACACACACACACACACACACACACACACACACATCCAAGTGCTGATATTTCAACCACCCATAGTCCCCACCCCCAATTTCACTTGCTCCCATTATCTCACTGATATTGATCCACCTCCCCTCCTCTGCCTACACAACCAAAGAGCCTCTACTGCTGGATAATTTTCAAGGGCATTTATAAATACAAGATGGGATGGATGGTGATTGCTCTGTGGGTGTTTATGAATTTGTGAGGAAGAGAGAGAAAAACAAGGAGACAGCGAGTGTGGGGGGAGCAGACGATGTGTGGTATGAAAACAAAGGTCATCAGGCAAGATATTCCGTAGGTCAGTTTGGCAGTGCAAAAACACTAAACCCCATTAATTTGCCAGTAAATTAGTCTGTTTTCAGACACATAACCAACCAGCCTTTTAAGTAAGTCTTCAGTTTGCACATTCCTACAATAACACTTGATGTTTGCATGTTGGCTTCGGGGAAGATAAAAGCAATTCTGGCCTTTTTATTTGGTTTGAATTGAAGTTTGTTGTTGAGCTCTCCGCCTTTGACTATTATTATAACCACATTTCAGCATTTTCACACTGAATATTCATTAACACACTCCTTTTAAATACAAATGCACATCTGTAGCCTGTCACGCTGAGACATCTTGGCAGCAGGATGGAACATTCACACCAAAAGCAGCCAAATGATTATAATTTCAAACCATAATGGAAAAAATTGCTCTGTTCAACCACCTTAGCGCTAGTTCAGGTCCATTTCTTGCAGTCGCTCTGACTTACTTTTGTCTTCAGGAATAGTTTTTGTCAGGAAAAAATAATAAAGTGTCTGATAAACGTTGGAGTTCAGGAAGCAAAGTTAATTTCCTGTTCTTCTGATGGTACCGGAACTGTAGTGATCTCTGTCTGGGCTGAGGTGAGCCGGCCAACAGAGTAGAGCAGGATCCAACATTAACAAAAACACCACCAATGGGTGGGGCTGCACCTCCACCCAGCTTCTGGGTCAACCTGTAGGGGTGCCAGGGACATGCTGCATGTGTGTGTGTTTGTATGTGTGAAGTAGTGTGGGTTGGGCTGCAGGGCAGGAAGCATCTGTTAACAGAGGGGAGTCAGGAGGCACTAAAGTGTATGTGTCTGTATGTATCCGTGCACATGCGTGTGTGTGTGTGTTTGTGTATGCACAAGTAGTCGTGTCAGTGTTAAAGCCAAGTGTTTAGCCTTCCCTCCTGTATCCGGCAGACCTGGCCATGGCCCACCTTCCTCAGGAGCCCAGACAGAGACGCCTTGCTGCTTCCTGTAACAGACACACAAACACACACACAGAACAAAGCAAAGAGTTGACGGTGAACAGGATCACGTTGCCTCAATTAGAAATCCTACATGCACACATTTGATAGGACCAACATTTCACCCTGTTTACAAACAGATGGAGACATTCATCATCCGGTACTGTAGATGTGGGCGCCATCTCATTAATTAACATTAAATCAACACCATCAAAATCACATATGGATCTTTTATCATAGCACCAATTTTTATTCATACTGTTCTTCCACAGCAGGAACATAAAAGAGGGGTTGCAGGGTATAGAAGGGGTAGGAGGAAAAAAAGATGAATGAGGGAGAGGAGGTGGAAGAGCAAGAAAAGGCTGAAATTGCAGAAAATAAATCCTCTCTTTCAGCCCACCTGGAGGAAAAGAGGGGTGAGGTTTTCCTCATCAGACAGGCCAACGACCATCAGAAAATGTAGACTTTAACTACCCAGTGCTGTGGGTTTTGGAAATGTCCTCACACGGGTTTTAAAGCAAGTAGAGGAGGAGGGTAGAAAGGCTGCGATAGGTTGAGCATTCCTTTCAGAAACATCTAACACTGTTTGGCAGTAACAGCCATCTGCTACCTGCTGCCATGCACACACTCTTTCTCTCTAGATGCCAACTGGAAGGAATTTCCAATAAAGCCTGATTGTAATACTTTCAGTCCTCCAGAGAAGAATACTTGACTCTGCAGAGGTGCTGACCCATGCTAATTACCTTCCTCACTGTGTAAGCCACCAGAAAAATGAATGGGTGGTAAAGCCTGTGTGGGATGAATGAGCATGAAGCCAATTTTGAGCCATTACTCTCCGAGAAAATCCAGACTGGCGTAGCTTATTTTGATGGAAGGGAGGGCGGCTGAGACATGATTTCATGTTTCGGGTTGCTGTTACATTAACAAGTTGAGTATTTTACTGAAAGAGTTCTTGTAAAATTTCTTGTGAAATTAACTGCATGGTTTCTGTAATCTCTATTAAATCCTGACATCACAGCCGGTCATGTTGCACAAGCTTAAGGGAACTGACTTGCTTAAGCTTGAAGCAAAAAGTGAAAGACCTGGAATTCACTTGAAACTGGTTCCTTACCTGCCTTGATAGTTTTGACTGTACTCGGGACTTCATAGCCAAGATTTGAGGGTAATGCTGCGCTCACATGAAATCAGGGAGACAGGAAACATCAAAGCGGATATCATTTTAGTGGACGAGACCAGGACAGTAAAATCAGGTGAGGCCGGCAAAGAATATCAGCGGCGGTAACAGTAGATGGCATTGCCGTTCAGAGTCGAAATATTTTAACTTTTGACCTCTTCCGTGACAGTACTTTCAACTGGATGAGCAATCCGGACATTACCAGAAAAGTTAAATAAAATAATGATCACAAAATAAATTTATTTTTCATATTTTATTGTGTTCGCTTGTTTTTTCCATGCCGTCATGCGGTGTTGTCTGTCTGCCGTCTACCATCTGCCTGATTCCATGTAACACAACATTACTTGGGACTTGCGGAAATAATTAAAACTCTGCCCCACCCATTCCAATTTCAAGAATGGGCATTTTTCTGTGGAAACATACACCCTCAGTTTCAGTTCCAGTAAAATATTACAATACCGCTCTGAGAGGATAGTGGACTTTTCCACTGTGACACTCTTGCACAGTGCATTGTTTGAGGGTCAATCCCTGTGTTTGCAATGACAGTAATGTCACCAGGATTTCAGAATGTGTGGATGATTCATTAAACATGAAACGAGGGCAAAGAAACTGCACACATAATTTCCACTTTCCTTCCATTGCTATTTACTTCCTTTGTTTATCTTTCCTTCCTCCTCTCCCCGTGTGCCTCTCCTCTCTGCATCTCTCTCCTTCATCACTCTCAGACAACTGGGGCAAAAGTCACAGGCCTTCGGCAGTGTTGGTGACAGTGCCATTCAGCATCCCGTCTGTCACAATACTGGCACGACAAAGAGTGGAAACTGCCAACTAATAGCTGTTTATCCACCAGAGCAGCTTGCCAGCCCACTGTCTATCCAGGCTAAAAAGTTGCCAACCAATGATTGTTGAACCTTGTACCTCACAAAGCAGTGCCTGCCAAATCACAGGATGCTGTTCTTTTCCATAACGGAGATTAAAATGTGTTTCACTACTAGGTAATGTGTTGCTATGCTTAATCCCCTTACACTGGAAAAAAAGTCTTTCTTTTGAGCTGCCATTGGTGTGTCATTTCCTCGTCCAAAACAAACTTGAACAGTAGGTACACAGTTCGGGAAAATGCAACAGTTCCAATTTTTTGCCAGTATTGTGCAGCTGATAGGTGTCAGTGGCTGCACAACCTTGTCTCTTTGATTGAAGTTTAACATGCTGTATACTCGCTGTGGAAGCTTAGGCTAGCTCTTAAAAGGGTACTCCATTGATGTGATATTGCATCACCATGAAGTTTGGGGCCTTGTGAGAAACAGATTTAATAAACCATCATCAAAGTCACAGCAGCAGAGTCTGAGATATTCTGACTTAAGTCCATAGTAGCAGTCACACACCCAAAAACTCTGCATTCTGCACTTCCCATAATGAGACCTGATGGCATCTTTTATGAGAGTCTCTCTGCCTGTTAAATGTCCGCAGATTTCAAACTCTGTACCCTCATCTTGTAACACAAGCCTTCTGTTTCATATTTTGTAAAGCTGAAACTGAGATAACCCCAGTGACACCACCATGGCATCATCAAGGGCATCTTTTCAGAGTAAAAAAGCTTTTTCTAATGTCATAAAGGACATTAATCAACTGAGTAATGTTCCTCATGACGAGCAAAAGGGAGCAGGATATCTAAAAATCTGTGTTGATATCAAAGGATGTTTGCAAAGAAACAGAAGCAGCACATTGACTCAGACTCAGCAGACTGCACATGCCTCCTGAACGAATGAGTGGTGTCAAAGCCACAGGCATTATGTATTTGGGTAGGAAGAATGTACAGTACAGGCCAAAAGTTTGGACACACCTTCTCATTCAATGCGTTTTCTTTATTTTCATGACTATTTACATTGTAGATTCTCACTGAAGGCATCAAAACTATGAATGAACACATGTGGAGTTATGTACTTAACAGAAAAAGGTGAAATAACTGAAAACATGTTTTATATTCTAGTTTCTTCAAAATAGCCACCCTTTGCTCTGATTACTGCTTTGCACACTCTTGGCATTCTCTCCATGAGCTTCAAGAGGTAGTCACCTGAAATGGTTTTCCAACAGTCTTGAAGGAGTTCCCAGAGGTGTTTAGCACTTGTTGGCCCCTTTGCCTTCACTCTGCGGTCCAGCTCACCCCAAACCATCTCGATTGGGTTCAGGTCCGGTGACTGTGGAGGCCAGGTCATCTGCCGCAGCACTCCATCACTCTCCTTCTTGGTCAAATAGCCCTTACACAGCCTGGAGGTGTGTTTGGGGTCATTGTCCTGTTGAAAAATAAATGATCGTCCAACTAAACGCAAACCGGATGGGATGGCATGTCGCTGCAGGATGCTGTGGTAGCCATGCTGGTTCAGTGTGCCTTCAATTTTGAATAAATCCCCAACAGTGTCACCAGCAAAACACCCCCCACACCATCACACCTCCTCCTCCATGCTTCACAGTGGGAACCAGGCATGTGGAATCCATCCGTTCACCTTTTCTGCGTCTCACAAAGACACGGCGGTTGGAACCAAAGATCTCAAATTTGGACTCATCAGACCAAAGCACAGATTTCCACTGGTCTAATGTCCATTCCTTGTGTTTCTTGGCCCAAACAAATCTCTTCTGCTTGTTGCCTCTCCTTAGCAGTGGTTTCCTAGCAGCTATTTGACCATGAAGGCCTGATTGGCGCAGTCTCCTCTTAACAGTTGTTCTAGAGATGGGTCTGCTGCTAGAACTCTGTGTGGCATTCATCTGGTCTCTGATCTGAGCTGCTGTTAACTTGCGATTTCTGAGGCTGGTGACTCGGATGAACTTATCCTCAGAAGCAGAGGTGACTCTTGGTCTTCCTTTCCTGGGTCGGTCCTCATGTGTGCCAGTTTCGTTGTAGCGCTTGATGGTTTTTGCGACTCCACTTGGGGACACATTTAAAGTTTTTGCAATGTTCCGGACTGACTGACCTTCATTTCTTAAAGTAATGATGGCCACTCGTTTTTCTTTAGTTAGCTGATTGGTTCTTGCCATAATATGAATTTTAACAGTTGTCCAATAGGGCTGTCGGCTGTGTATTAACCTGACTTCTGCACAACACAACTGATGGTCCCAACCCCATTGATAAAGCAAGAAATTCCACTAATTAACCCTGATAAGGCACACCTGTGAAGTGGAAACCATTTCAGGTGACTACCTCTTGAAGCTCATGGAGAGAATGCCAAGAGTGTGCAAAGCAGTAATCAGAGCAAAGGGTGGCTATTTTGAAGAAACTAGAATATAAAACATGTTTTCAGTTATTTCACCTTTTTTTGTTAAGTACATAACTCCACATGTGTTCATTCGTAGTTTTGATGCCTTCAGTGAGAATCTACAATGTAAATAGTCATGAAAATAAAGAAAACGCATTGAATGAGAACGTGTGTCCAAACTTTTGGCCTGTACTGTATATGCAAGTGTCTGATAGGATAAACTGATGAAGTGATGACATTTTATTTCCTAAAACATCAAAGGTCAACTTTATTGTGATATCATAATGTTTTGCAAAACACTTTTCTTCCTGGTCCTTTTTCAGCGCCATAACTGAACAGAAGGGGAGACATTTAGTCAGCTTGGGTTTTCACCTTGAAACTATTGTAATTATATAGATCTGTGAAGCATCAGCATTTTAGAATTTGTAGCTTCTTTGCAGCAACATACATATTTAAAGCATTGTCCGCTGTTGTGGCTACATATGAGTCTGAACAGACATGGATGTAAACTGCAACTTGACTGGTTGGTGGAGGCATACAACTGCAAGGTGGTGATTCTAGCTCTTGTGGGAAAGGGTGTTTATTCTTTTAACAGGGTTTTAATCTTCATTTGCTGTCCAGTCGAATAGATTAATGCGGTCGTAACACATTTATATTTTGGTCAAGGTTTTTAGCCCTAGTTTTTACAAAGTAGGGCTGGTTGGAGATGGAGGTAGTCTTACTGTGAGAGAGAGACAGAGAGAAAGCATGTGTTTGAATTCTTGTTGGTGTGTATGCACACGCAGTCTTCCCTGCCTGACAGTATTTGAGCTCTCATCTCCTCATGTGGTCCCCTGCTAACTCCACCCACTCCCTATGTCTCTCTCTTTCCCCTTCCCCTTTCACTGAGGCCTGCCTTGCAGTTGTCACCTCCAATTCTAGCTTCAATTCATTACATCTCCCCTTTTCCCAGCTGGTACAGACACACACACACACGCACACACACACAAAGTCACACTGCCACGGTGCCAGAGATATTGTCGTCTGGACTGGACCGAGAATTGAATTCTTAAGAGAATATTTGAGACTTTTTATCTTCATCTGTCCCCTCCCTTTCACTTCACCCTCATTCCACCGCTCGCTTTCAGTCCTATCTTTATTATACGCTCTTCCCTGCGTCCCTTACCTTTGCTTTCTCTCTCCCAAACACACACACACACACACTCAAGCCATTCTCAATCATATGCTGCACTCTGCCCCACTGGCTGTCTCCCCATCTCTCCCTCACTCAGTCATATTCACTTCAGGTCCCTCTATTTTCTCCCCATCTCCATCTGTCTCCCTTCACTGTATCTTCAACCAGCCGTCTGTGGACTTGCCAGTAATAGAGTGGAGCTTGGCTGTGTGCTGATCCTATTCAATCAGCTCAGTGTATGTTTTACTGAATGGAGCCCATAGACGCATGCAGTACACGTATAGTGTGCTCTATCTGTGTGCGTGGTTTGGCATGATTTTGTGTATTTTATGTTTGTATGGGTTGTGGCAGGTATTCCTTTGTGCATATATGTGAGTGTGTACTTGTGTGTGTGTATATGCATGTGTTTTCCTCTTTGTATTGCTCATGAATTTGTGCGTTTCCCGACATAGTCCTCCTCTTTCGACATTAGGACCTAGCCAAGAGTGGCTTCGATTGATCAAAGCTTTCTGTAGCGCTACAGGGCTAAATCTGGATCCTCAAAATGTGTGTGTGTGTCTGTGTGTGTGTGTGTCTGTGTGTGTGTGTGTCTGTGTGTGTGTGTGTGTGTGTGTGTGTGTGTGGCATTCAGACAGCAGAGCCAATGTTCTCACCTGACTAGTCTGATGAGGCTACTTGCAGTCTGACTTGCTCTCTTTGATGCAGAATTGCGTGTGGGAGCAAAAATGGGGGTTTGGTCCAGTCGGGAAAGAATTGCAAGAATAGAGAACATCTCCAAAAAATAGACAGAAAGGGATGAAGGTGACAGAAAGTAAGACCATAATAGTGACAGGGAAACTGGAGAACGGAGGCTGTAATGAGGGAGTGAACCATCGGACATGCAGACGTTAATAACCAAGACGATCAAAGTGAAGACGTGAGATCGGTCAGAAGGAGACAACGCAAAGCGACTCAGAGACCAGAGAAATGGAAAAAAAAAAACAGCGGAAATTGGAGTCTGACATCAAGTTAAGTGTTAGATCAAAGGAAGGATAACTTGTTAGTGCTGTGAGACTGCAGACACATTGTGTCTTTGTCTAGAGGTGAAGTGCTGCTGTCTGTGGTGTGGTTTCTGGTGTAACAACCTGCTCTGAGCGCTAACTCAACACATGCTGACAGCTGTTATGAGTGAAGACATATGTTAACAGCTAGGCTTTCCTGTTTTAATGTGTAATTATGCTATAAATATAGAGTGGGAAGGCATTTCGTGGGATTTAATGAACACATTTTTCTCTAAAGCTCCTATTTAAAAAGTTGTTAGAAAACTCTGGCTCCCAGGCTCTTGTCAGAGTGGTAATAGTGATCTAGAAAATGGGTCTCACTTAATTTTTGCAGCCTTTATAAATCACTGTGGGTGTGACTGGAACAGCTAGATATCAAAAATGCATTGTAAATGTTTTACCTGCAAGTATCTGCAGTACTTAAGCACAAGAATTAAGTAAAACACAAATAACTATGTGCTCAGTTACTTACACATGATCATTTTGTTCCCATTGCTGAGTGACAGTTGTGTTGCTTGGCCTACCACTCTAGTCATGTCAAGGCAGTTTGTCACTGCTGACATCTACAGGCCGCCTGTGTTTATGTCAGATACCCCACCACTGACCTCACTATCCATTACCATGTCTGTATTTACTCAGCTGTGGGGTCATGAGTAGCGAAGCAAAGCCAGCTCTAAAACAGGACTTAATTGTTATTATTCCCCAAACCTCTATAGCCTGTGCACATTATCAGTCAGTAGGAATGGTACTCTTTTTGGGAGGCGATTAATGATACTAGAATGAGTGTTCAGCACTGGCCTTTCATACCTGCAGGACCATCACAATCCCTTATTGATATAATTATAGATCATTGGGTATTACAAGAGGGAAGTATGTTGTGTATGTTTTTGGTTGATTGGTTGAGCATAGTGTTAAAGACTGTGGACATTGATCTTGAACGCAGCAGCACTCTTTCATGTCTAGTTTGTGAACATGAAAACAGTAATTTCCACCACCTTACTTCTGCTGTGCATCCTTTAGTATATCAGTACATGTATAGCTAAAACAAAGATTTCCCAGTGATCTCCTGTAAAATAAACAACCTTGAGATATTTTTCTTCATCACACCTCAGCATCTGTTTGGCGACACTGAACAATGCTTCTCTCTCTATGATATTGTCATTTTGTTTTCTCTTTCCAAATGCAACATTGCCTTTAAATATTCATTGTGCTTTGTTGGTGTCATTGTTTGTTGAACCCGCTTTAATTATCATCCTCATCAGGATTCATCAGCCTCATCACATTTTCTTTAATTACTCAGCCAAGCCATTTGTCCTCTTCATTATTCATCATAATGTGTTGTTGTTGCGTTTTCTTTGGTTCTTCTTTGTCTCATTCTGTGTGTCGGTGGGTACGTCTCTGTCATGCTCCATCTCTTTTGATAAATCTTCTTACTTATCCTCCTTTATTTACCAGCCTCTGTGTCTGCGGTTGTCTAGGTATCTGTCTGTGTAGATGTCTCTCTCTCCCTCTGAATAGCAGCGGTTTAGTGAAGTCTCAGGTGTGTCCTGCCATGAAGTCATTAAATAGTATCTCAGCATCCTAATGAAGCCTGCGCTTCAACAATATTGGGTCAGAAAATTATTAACTAATAATTAATGTAAAACTTAATTCAAAGTGAAGTAGCAGCACTGATTGAAAAAGTGTTTTAATGGTGTGGCCCCTTCTGGGACCCTTAACCAGCCAATTCCAGACTATAATGTCAGACAGACCAGACCTCATCCATTAATGTCTTAAAGGTTTCCCAAACCCATTCCCAAAACATCTCTCTGTGCATTGACCTACAATGTAGCAAAGATTATCCCAGCACTAAAATGCCTTTGGGAAACCCGGTCTCTTGTCTGTGTAGCCAAATGACCAGTCTGGGCTTTATAGCCCATTTTATCACTGAGGAAGTAGGGGGAACAGAGCACTCAGGCCCACAGCTAGTTAATCTCATTGTTAAAATTGGATGCAATAAGTGAAGATAGAAAAACAAGATAGCACCTTAATATGTTCTGACTGGTTTGGTTTGTTTTCGGGGACTTGTTTTGGTCTACAAAAAGGTAAATGAAGTCATAAAAGTAGCCAAAAACAGCAGAGTGGCCATTCGCATGCCAGTTAATGTGCTTGTCTCCATGATTGATGGATGGGTGGAGGAAAGGATTCTTAGGGTCTCGAACGACATAGCGAAAACACACAAATAAAAAAACGTTGTTGTAAAACTAGCTTTTATTCGTGTAATTTCATTTAGTTCTTACCACAAGGTCTTTACAATGTCTTTGTGGGGGATTTTATGATTGCTGAATGAACAAATACATCATCACACATCTTTGACAAGAGTATCATAAACACATAGTGATATTAGAAAATATTGCCCAGCCCTTCTGGTAGTGTTCTTTGTTTACAACATTAGCCAATTATTCATTTATAAGCCACCAAGCTAGAAAACAACTTGGATGTTCTGACAGCTCCAGGCTTTTTCTTTTGGGTTTTCACCCTCTTTGGCTCCAGTATCTTTCTTTGATTGAATCATTTCTCGCGGTTATTACGATGAAGTTCATTTTACGAGTATTAATCTCCATAGGTGATTGGTTCTCGCTCTGTTTGACTGCGACATAACATTTACAGCCAGCTTGATCCTCCATGATTGTGCCCTCTCGTTGACATGATAGAATTGTACAGCTGAAGGAACCTTGCACATTTATATTTAATCTCGTAACTCTCATCCTTAATGCATGAGGAGAATGGGAGACCCCCTAAACCCCCACGCCCCCCCACACCGCTCAGCCTGCTGGGAGTGGGAAAGAGGAGGATTAGAGCAGGATTAAGTCTGTGGTGTGAATAAGAGCCACGAGACCGCCACAATTATTCACTGCTCCCATCACTCCCTCGCCAGACTTCCCTCTTCAATCCTCCCTTCTCTCATACACTCACAGACACACATTAACTCCCTCTGTCTGTACGTGCCCTATTTCATTCCCTTGTACCTCCACAAAACACACTTTTCAGGGACTTCATCTCTCATATCTAATTGTAATCTTGTAACGGCTCAACAGTAAGGATCGCCTGATTGCCCAGGGCAGGTAAAATGCCAGGTCAGGCTAGTTAATCCAGCAACTCACTTACCAGATTGGGCAATTGGTGAAAATGAAATAAACACATAGAAGCGCAAGTAAGCATTTCAATTATCCTGGACAAACATGAGTTTAATTGGATGGTGTCAGAGGATGTGGGTGAAACTCCAGCTGTGTATTGCACAGTTTGCCATAAGTTTGAGAGCAAAGCAGATAAAAGTGGGTCCTATTTTATGACAGTTAACTTGAGTCTTTGTTGTTATTTGTTAACCCCTAATAAAACAAAACAATTTGTATAGAGGCAAGTAACAATTTACTTTGGGCAAGTAGATTTCTGACCCACTTGCCCAACAGAGCAAACATTAATGTTGAATTCTGCTGAAAGACTGTTGCCGAAAGACAGAATCATTGATGCACCCTGTGAGAGAACAAGAAACACATTTCTTCCTTTGCTATTATAGCATTTTGAGCTCAGTGCTCTTCTGTCTCTCTTCGCCACCTCTTCAGGTACCAAATGTTGCACAAGCACAGGGCTCTTTCCATTAATGTGCTGTCATATCTGAATGAAGCTGCAGGGAGCATTAACGTAAAAGTCACCACCTGTCTGAATGACAAAAAGCCAATACTTGAACAGCAAGATGGAGCCATCAGTGTTGCATTTTATGTGTCTGAAAAGGGCTTAAGTGTATTCCTTAAAATGTCAAACTTTTCCATTACCTTTTAAACTCTGCCTCCTTTACACAACTCTTCCTTATAGCAGCGCTTGAGTCACCAGGTTTCACTATCACCAACTCCAATAGGAATGTTGCTGCTAGATCTCCAAAGTACTTGTTTCCCTTTATGATCTTAAGGAGATGAAGGTCTGGGTGTTCAATAAGATGCCACATTTTTTATCCTCTCTGGGTATGCTTTGTGTGTGTGCTTCTTTTCCCTGAGTCTTGATCGACTCAGCAGTTTGACACATCCATTTCTGTCTCTATGTATGTGGATTCTGTTGAATGTATCAAATGGATGCAGGGTGGGAGCTTCATCATCACTGGTTTATAACTGCTCCATCACACAGAATCAATATGTATTTACCTGTGATGAAATCAGCAATCGCTCTCTGTCCCCCTCCCCTCTCGCGTTCTCTTTCTTTTTCATTCTTTCTTTCTCTGGCAGTGAAGAGTGTTGGTCAACAGCGAGCGTCAGTGATGAGTGTAGAGAATTCTGCCTGTGTATATGTGTGTGATTTAGTCAATAACAATCTAAGACTAGGTGTTGCCTGCAGTTCAATAAGTGAAACACACAATTCATTACACTGCCGTACCTAATGGAAAATGGATTTCGCTTAAATACTCCCTCAGTCACACTAAAACTAACGTCAGATATCTGTGAGTCAGTACGTGCGTGTGAACGTGGCAGTGGTACACTTTGAAATTAGAAGTGCACTGTTTAAGTGTTTGCTAATAGCACTATTATCATTAAATTATGTGGGTGATAGAGAGAAATGCAGCAGGACCCTGAAGGTATAAAGGAAAAAAGAAAGAAAGAAGGCAGCAGATACATTAATGCCGAAAGTTTATAGAAACTAAACTTGCAGTGAAGCGTTTTCGTGTATGTGAGCAAATCTGTAGGGAGCTTCTGCCAAACTAAGGGACCAAACAAGTCGTATATTTAGCTGTATAATTAGTCCAAATAAATCTACAGCAAATGGATTCCTACTTAATAACGCTGATTTCCTCCCACGACCAGGGTTTGGGCGAAACAGAGCGCTGGAAAGTTTCATGCCAGCTGATAACGTAAATAAATAATCAGTGCGTCCATAATAAGTCAATCCCTGAATTGCTTTTGCCTTCACTGCAGTGTGTGGCTGTATGTATTACATCTTACAGGCTTGAGTGCATTCTCTCATTTCTTGTTAAGGTAAAGGCGACCAGGTACAAATCAAACACACATCAAAGAGGAATGAACTTAAAATAATATGTAAAACCGTTTGATAGGTTTTTAGGGCATTACATAGTGCATGCTTATCACAATTTAGGCACTCAAAAAAAGACGTAATTGTAAATTGAGCCAAATCAGTATCATAAATATGGATTTTAGTTGTTTATGTCATGGATCCCCATTGGTTTGTAAATCCAGCGTACATGAATTCATTAAACTGAGTGTCTCCTTTAATATGCAACACATTAAGAACAAGCCATTGAACTTCTCAAACTCCGCCCCTCAATGCTGTGTTTCCCTGTGGGTTTGGGGAACAGGGGAGTGGGGGGTTTAAGTGCTGATGGGGTCGCACAGTACAACAGGCCTATTAGAAGAGAGCAATGAGGGGGCAGCACCCCCAGACTCAGCGTCTTTAATATTGCATGTTGGCACCGTGGGTCCTCGCAGCCTCGGCTAGCTTCAGTTTGGGCTTGGTGTGGCTTTGTATGTGCAACTGCTGGTGTGAGCGATTTAAGCGAGTGTTTATGTGTGCGTTTGGACAGCGAGCGGTATCCAATGTGTTGATGGAGGAGGTGTGCTGTAGGTTTGCGCGGTGTCGCCAGAGGACTTCCTCTCTCACGCTGCCCAGATCCAAACTGGTAAGACTTGAGGATTAGAAGTTTGTCTTTCTTCTTCAGCACAGGAGGCACTGAGTTCATTTGTCGATCCCATATTTAACATCCTCATGCAGTCTTTAAATATTGTTTGCAGCAGAAACAGACCAACCTGGACTTGACCTTTGGTTGACCTGCTTGTACACACTGGGTTGAGTGTCTCTTCTTATTGACTGACTGTTTAGATGCGTCCAGCATTGCAGGGCTTCTAAATCTTTCAGCATTGCATCTGAGTCTAGGCTCCTCTCTGCTTTAGTGAGACCTCAGTCAGGTTTACAGTGTTTTTCTTGGAGCTCTTTTTAATGTGGTTTAAGGGGGTATTTTATGTTCTGTGTAACAGCATCTTTACTGAGGTGTCCTGTGCTTTGTATTTGGGGATTCTTTTGTATGCACCTAATGTAAATCTCTCTGATGTTAGCATTATTAATTCCCTCAGCAAGTGGTCAGTTAATTGATGGTGTAAATAACTTTGGTAATTAAGAGAGGATAAAGTATCACAGCGGGATGCGTTGATTTGTTTTAGTAGCACACAAGCTGAGGATGAAAATGGGTTTGTTTACCAGGATGCCCTCAGACCCTTAAAAAGTGTTTAAAGGTATTGAATTCATTAATCTCAAAACTTAATACAGTTGAAATATGCAGGGCACAGACATGGCATGTCACGTAGGCAACACACACACAGCAATCACACTCGGGTGTGCACCAAAATAACCACACTGAGACCTTCTTGAAGAGGTGGTCTCGGTCGTCTGTCAGCTTATTAGCAGCAGCCAATACACCAGCCCAGGTCAAGCAGCATGCGCAGATAAATCTTTACAAAATTTAGCCTGATTTTATTGGAATTATTTGCCATAATCATGTTACACTGACCTTATTGTTTAAATTTGACTTTGAAAGTAGTTAACATTACAATAATTATGTGTGATCAGTCTGTTGGTGCAGTGACTCTACTTTTAAGGTATGCTAGAAAGTTGTGACACAGCAGTTTCAAGATTACTGTTTGATCTGGTGACCTGTTTTTCACCGACTATAGGTCTACGTAGCAGTTTTTGTCTGTGAAAGTTTACACGTTGTCGTCTTTGTGGAAACACTCCTCCCTCCCCCACACAGGTCGTTAAAAGTCATCTGGCTGCTTGACTGACAACTTGGTCTCATTCTGAATCTGAGGGGTTTATTTGAGAATGGGCTTTTAGCAATTTGGATTTTGGAGTGTGCAATTTTTGAGAGAAGTGATAACAAAATGGAAACAAATGAATTTTGGACGATCGATGCTCAAACTTTGCCTTGCGCAAATTGTTTTCTTATCCTGAAGTAAATAAACTGACCGGCCGTGAACAGATCTGTGTGAGGAATTTATATTGTTTGTGGCCAGCTTGATGTGTTTGCTTGTTTGTACGGCAACAGAGGTATATTTGCATGTGTGTTAATTTCTTTATGTATTTGGGTGTAGAGTAAATATGTTTCTGTCTTTGGAAGTGGCTCGAAATGAGTTTGAGTGTTCTTGTGTACATGTTGGTCTATTCTGTATTCACACATAGATAACATGAAAGCTGTCTTAGCCATCCTAATAAGACAGCCAGTGCCAGGATTTACTGCTTCATTGTTTTGTTAAGGTCACTCCAAAAATATGAAATCCGCCAACTTTCATCTGTCAGTCAGAAATAATATCAGACTCCAGCTCTGGATCATAATTTATAGCTGTCTGAAGTGTCTTCAGCTCCATCCTCTTCATGTTAATTATCTTGGAGTCGAACATGTTAAACAGTGCCAAACCAGCTTTGGTTTTCAGGCTGATTAAACAGCTGTGTGTGTGTGTGTGTGTGTGTGTGTGTGTGTGTGTGTGTGTGTGTGTGTGCTACGTGTGCTACGTGTGTTACGTGTGCGTGTAAGCTTGTATTTTTGCTTCTGTTGAATTCATATCCTCGTCTTCATTTTTTTTATCTGTCTCTCTATGACTTCCTGTCTGTCTGCACAGCTTCCTGCTGACCTCAATAAGATGCACCTAACAGACCACGCCCATCAGCAGGTGATGCACATGCCTCCCAGCCAATCAGGATGCAGCATCGCCAGTGACTCGGGGAGTAGCAGCTTATCAGATATTTACCAGGTGGGTGCTGCGTTGCTTGTTTGAATCACTCTATCTCATTGGTTTTCTTTTCCTTTTTTTGTGGTTAAACCAACAAACAACAACATGTTTACAGATGTATACAGTTTGGGGGTTTATACATAATTACATCATAACATTGATGATCTTTTTAAGCGTCAGCTCTGTGAAAGTTTGTATTTTTCAACATAAATATCAAACTTTGAAGATTTTTTTTAAAGTGGTAAGTTTTTGGAATATCCTCTTGCCTTTACTGTCAATTTAAAAGAAAAAACTTTTGATGAACAATAAAGTTTCTCTCTTTCCTGCCACCGTTATTACATTACATACAAAAAATAATGAATCCTTTCCAATTCAGTGACAAGCCCCTTCTGTCTATTGTAACCCACCACGCTGCGACAACATCTGGTCTGTGGCACAAGTGTTTTCCTGATGGTTGATTCTCCCCAGCTTGATTTGCTCCAATTCTGTCTACCTGTGGCATATCCGTCAACCCTCTACCCTCCCTCCTCGCTAATTATTGTGTATCAGTTGTGCATCCTGGTGATTTGTCTCCCTCTTTACTTCCTGCTGTGGACGAAAGGTCACTTAAAGGAAATGAACCTAACCTTTCATGCTCTGTCTATACCTGTGCCAGAGGTATAGAAGCTGTACTATCTGTCAGTGCATTGCAGATATGTCATTGGTCTGCTTCCACATGTAGTATGCATCGAAGACTGGCAGGGGCATTGAGAGAGCGTGACATGCAGTGTACATCACTTATGCAGATGA
Organism: Epinephelus lanceolatus; assembly: GCF_041903045.1. Classification (NCBI taxonomy): domain Eukaryota; kingdom Metazoa; phylum Chordata; class Actinopteri; order Perciformes; family Serranidae; genus Epinephelus; species Epinephelus lanceolatus. The sequence goes on from NC_135744.1 coordinate 36,878,233, forward strand.
TGTCAGACTTACTGCTCACTTTAGGTTTTCCTAAACAGGAATGTCAGGAATCCTTGAGCATGAGGCAGCTGTAGGAGATTATTTACATCAGAAAATATTCCATTTCCCTCTGTTCCCCTCAATTTTTGGCATTACATAAACAAACAAATCAGCTTAAACAAGGCAAACACACATACTCATTTAATGAAAGCACTGAAAACATGTAGACCTTTTAAAAAATTGTTGATTGCGTCCTTTTAAATATAAATTCACTCACTAAAAAAATGTTGTCTTCGTGTCGTGACTCCGTGTCGCTATTATGGCAATCACCCGGCTTAATGCACAAAGTGTAAAATGTTAAACGTGCAAAAGTATTATTGCCGGACCAGGAGGTCTTTATACCCTCCTCTTCTATCAGCCTCACCTTTACGTGACATTTCTGAGCATTCAATAGCTCAGTGTGCTTTGGAATGAAATGCCTCTCTTGAGTGTGGGGTATTTAAAATGGCTGTGAATCAATAATCCATAAAAGGGTACATGACAAGGCTGTCATCTCATCATTTTAATCCCTCAGCTCTCCTAATCTCCCCTCTTTACACAGAAAGCCGTAATAGATCCAAGAACCTTTTAATATTAACTTCTCAGCCTTGGCTCTTCTTCACAGGGTGCTGAAGTATTTAAGTTTCCTTTATACACGTTTGTGTATGTGTGCATGGTTTGCTCGGGGTTCCCTTTTGACACCAGCTTGTTAGCATTGTTAGCATTCATCAGTGGACCTGGCGAGGTCCATTAGCTAAAAGCTAATGAGCTAGTTACAAGTTAATGAGCTGGTATGATCAATGGGCGCTGGTGGCTACAAAACTAATGAGCAAGTTCATTTCAGTGAAGAATCTTAACGATGCTAATATACTTAAATACCACTATATAGGATTTATTTTACTCACAACAAATACATTTTAGTATACAACAGTATAATCATGGAGAGCATGAAAACACTAACCCAATATAGTTGAACAAAGTAGAACTTCTCACACGGTGTATACTTTGAAGCAAAGAGACTTACAGTATTTTGCTGCCATCGATGTAGGGAAGTTTACCCTCATGTGGTTGATGATTCTCTTTCTCTCTGTCTCTCTGACTCACTGCTTAGACCTGGCTTCACTTTCACTCCCCCTCTGTGTGTGTTTAATAAAAAAAGCCACAGATTTTACACCTGCTTTCAGAGGGATTATATTTCAGGCACTATTTCCTGTGCAGCAGTGGTCAGTCAGCAATGATAAGTTAGTCGCAGCAGCTATTTGCATAAATTTCCATCCCCTCCTGGGATATTTTGAGACAGGAAGCCCTGGAAATATATTTTCGATGAACCCAAATATACGCTTGTCTTATATTTTACCCATGCAAAGTCTCTGTGCAGTCTTATGGTAGCCTGACATCGGCAGACCAATTCAAAGGTACGAACTCGTCTAGAACATCTTAGTTGATTTTTGATTTCCAAGGGGTGTCAGAGCAGCTAATTATGACAGCTGATTTACAGACAAATGTAAACAGATCACAATGTGCAGAGATGAGCTGTGGTGTGGAGTCAAAAATGATGTCATTACGTATTGTGTGTGGAGCACAAAGGCTCCAGAAGTTGTCAATCCTCGTATCAAACCTGACCCATACTAGATGAACTGTTGTGATTGGCCTGACCAGGATCTGGTTGGCTGGGAGGGGGACCAGACGGATCTGCCAGAGCAAATAAAATATGAGCTTGCAGATCCTCAGTAAATATCCCTCATCGTCTCAGTAGGTTGTAGTGATGCAGTCCAGTAGGATAAGGAGCAAGAAATAAAATAAATAGTAACCTCAGAGGAATCATGGGAGCTATTAGTCAGTGTCCACTAGAAATTCACCTGTGCTCTCAATAAAAAAACAGACTGAAATGACATAATTCACATACTTTAACCTCCTTATCTGCCACAACCTGTGCTCCCTCCTCCGCCTTTGAGCATTTGCAGATTGATGCAAGTCAGGTCAACCTGGGTCCGACGTTTAACACAGAGACCTGATCTCCTCAGCCTGATATTAGATATGTATCACACGGATCTGATCCCATCAGCTTGTCGCTGACCCAGCTCTGTGTTTGTTTACAGCTGTCTTAAAGTGCTGACCCTCCAGTCAGTTGTGGTCTTCAGCTGTCAATGCAACTGTTTTTGTTATGGGTCTCTCCCACTCATTCTTCTTCTTTCTCTTACCTTTACCACAGTTCACTTTACTCCTTCTTCACCAACTTTTCAAACTTTCCTGCTTGCTCCTGTTCTCATTTCTCCATTTCCTCCCTTCTGCCCTTTTCCCTTCTTCTCATCACTCTCCTGTCAGTCACCCACCATTCTTCTATTATTCTCTATTCCTCCCACATCACGCTTTTCTTTGCTTCACTTTTCCCTCCTCTCTTTCATCTCTTGGCAATATCCTGAACCTCTGTGCATCCCTCCGTCATTTTTCCCTTTCTTCTATCTCTGCTATTCTGTCACAGCACTGTAAAATGTGGGGGTTCTTGGGCAGAGCTGATGTCCCTCGTCTCTAGGAAATGTCCTCCTTGCTCAAACTCAGCCTGAGACCGGGGGAATTGGACTGAAAGGGCACATCCTGCATTCTGAATGAACTAGGCTCTCAAAAGCACTGAAAGATATGTCAGTGGCAGAGGGCCAGAGGACAGGCGGGGTGTTATTGTCTCAGGATTCCATTTTCTCCATTTTCCTACAAAGTTGTAAATTGAAGGCCACCTTTTCTGCAGGATTTTAACAACCTATGTAACAGCCTCTATCTGACAGCATGAAGATATTTCTTTCTTGTTGGGAACTTTAAAAAGTACCGCTGCACTTTTGGCCTTTGTCTTGTTCTGCACAGTGCTGGCCTGATAAATACACGAGACAAATTTCCTCCAAGACTCAATAAATTAGAGATGAAGCAAAAGAAAAATATATTTTTATACTGTAGAACAATTTGCAGGACAAGCTGTTGCTAAGACATTTGGTTTGACTGTCCAGCAGGTTAATACAGATGGAGTATTTATCCCTGCATGTGATTCCCTTTTAGCTGCTTTTTATCCTGCAGCTCTAGCCAGCAAAGCTTTCTGCCTTGTTCTACAAAGTCCAATCATTAAATCATTATAGCTCTCTCTTATTGTGTCAGTCATTTAATATTGGTGACAAAGAAAATAAAATCAGGCTTTACATTTTATTTGGGGCAGGAAAGTTTTTTTTTTCTTGCTTGTCTATTCCCCAAATGAAGTGTACCTGAAACAGGACAGAGCTGAGTAGCTGGTATGTTCTAAAAGACCTCTAAAATGCTTGTCCAATCTAATTTATGAAAACAAGAGTGGACCCGTGCCTGAACTCGGCAAGGACTGTTAGCTTAATCCCCCTTCCTCCAGAGAAACCTATAAAACCCTTTGGCCAGGTACCAAGTCTCCATAGAACCCAAGATGTCGATTGCAGTGTTGGTTAGGGAGGCCATCTTGTACAGCGATGTAAAGAGTAGGAAATTATTTTTTTCCACCAGTCTCAACCCCTTAAATCACAATCAAATCTACTCCACTATTCTAAATCAATATGTGTGTACGTATACTTGTGTCTACAAGCTAATGTCCCTCGGTCGTCTTCGATTTTTAGACTTGCTTTTTATTCCATGACAACAAGGTGTATGTAGGGCTGGGCAATAAATCAGTATTATATCAGTATTGTGATGTGATTAGATGTCATCTTAGATTTCGGTTAATGTCATACCATTAGTGTTGCCTTTACCTGGTTTTCAAGGCTGCATCACAGTGAAGTGATGTAACTTACCAGACCATTAGAGTCGTTCAATTACTTGTGCTCACCCACAGTCATTACAACCACATTACTACACATTATCAAAAATCTTATCATGTAAATGTTTTGTTAAAGCACCAGTAGTCAACCCTACAATATTTTTGCAATATCGATATCAAGGTATTTGACCAAAAATATTGTGATTTTCTGTATGTCGCCCAGCCCTTTGTTCATGGACATTGTAAAATAGACACACACAAAAAAAACAACTACAGAAACTGAAATAAAGTGAGTGGACAGCAATGCATTTTTTCTGCACTAATAGCCAAAGGTAAAACACTTACGAAAGAAAATGATACACTAACGTATAAACAAGAATGAAAAACATACTCACATAAATTTCTCTTACTTGAAATTTGCAGTACCACTCCAAAAATTTGATATATTACTTCTATATACTTAGCTAAGCAAAAACTAAACATTTGTCAACAACAAAATCAGTCATGCCAGTCCTCAGGATCCATAATAGTTACTATCTCTGGTCCATTCAAACCGTTCCTTATGATAGTAAACCATAAATACAGTACAGACGGCATGGTTGCCTCACAGTAAGAGGGTTCCTGGTTAGAACCTTAGGGTTAGGAAGCCCTCCCGTGCATGGGTTTTCCTCCCACAGACATGCAGGCTAAGTTAATTAGTGACTCTAAATTGGCCATCGGTGTGAATGGTTGTCTGTCTCTGTCCTGTAGTAGTCTGGCGACCTTTCCAGGGTGTACCCTGCCTCTCGCCTGATGTCAGCTGGGCTCCAGCCCCACTGCGACCCCTAACAGGATAAGCGGTTACAGAAAATGAATGAATGAATGAATAAAATTCAATACAGTGCATTACCTTCTTACCTTCCTGCTTACGTTTTTACATATTAAAGATTCCAATGCTAGAGGAGTAGGTGAATTTCCTGCCTGGAGTCTTTTTAAATATTAATTAAAAACATAAATAACAATTTGTTTTAAGAATAGACAGACTGAGGGGAAAATTAGACTGCCAGACAATTCTTTTTGTTATAAGCACTACCTGCAAGGGGCTAACAGATGGCCTGTAATGCTGCAGCTACCACTCGGGAGCTCCTCTTTCCACCTCGAGGTCGATGGTTCAGTTCCCACCTGACCTGAGCCGTACCCTGCCAACCATCTGTCTGCCCCGCACCGGGAAATACGGTTAAATATGAATTATTGCTGCTGGATTTAAATATTTGGCTGTTTGCCTCTGTTTTCTAGTTTGGGACCTGGTGTCGGGGTTTTAACTCAGGGTCACAGGTACAGCTGCTCAATTCAAGGTTATTCCTCATGTTTTAGGTATATCACTGAAAGTCCTCATAAAATATAGAGTGGATGGACCAGAGCTGTAAGGTAGAGGGGGTATTTGACAGCTTTAAATCTTTTACACATTTTAAGGTCATTCACTTAACTAAAACACATTTTTTTTCCAAAGTCTAGGTACTGTTTAAATCCATAGCTGACTGACTAGTTGTCAGAAACTGACACAGTAGGAAATATTTAATAATCGTGTTTGGTGCTCCCTTCATATCCCAATAATTTAATAGAACTATGTTACAATGTTTGCAGGTTTCAAGGCTAGCAAACAATGTAGTTATGGTTCACATCACTGCTCCAATATTAATGTCTAGGTCACGTTATTACTGGAATTGAAGCATCAGACAGCCATTTTTGCAGGTTAAATCCTAAGTAAAATAAAACCCAATCTTAAATCATTACATGCCATGAATATCCATAAGACATTTTTTTTCTAAGAAGACATACAATACTATTTTTCTGAAGTCCTACTTCTTACCTTCCTTGTGCTGTTACCAACCACTGTGCTGCCTTCTTCACTGTCTTTGCTGCAGGCCACAGAGAGCGAGCTAGGCGATGTGGACCTGTCTGGACTTCCAGAGGCTGCGGTGGACAGTGAGGAAGAAGAAGAAGAGGATGAGGACCTGGAGAGAGCTTCAGACACCCTCCTGGGCCGAGACCTGGTCCGAGAGTGTCTGGAAAAAGACCCGGCAGACCGTAACGATGACGACATTGGTAAGTCCAACTGTTTTTCTGTGTAATTTGTCATCACATTGACTTTAAATGGTATGTAGAAGTGTAAAATAGCTCCAAAAGCTCATATTACTTGCTTATCAGTGAGTAGTACACTTAACATTTCAGTAAAATGGACTTACTTGTAATTGAAGCAGGCACTTACACAGTATGTGCCCGTACGTCACTTGATGCACCCAAGGGCTGTCAGTTGCTATTTTCAGACTTCATGTTCTCGACACACGGCCCTCACACACACCATCTATCATTCAGTAAGCACAGAGGAGACACACAAAGACCCCTCACAGTGGTCTCTAAACATGGGTGCCCTTCCAGTGTGTATTTTTAAGCAGGCAATCAGAGAAACGATCTCATTAGTGGGACCCAGTGGGGTCCTGGAGGAGAAGGTGACCACATCAGAGAGCTGAGAGGAGTTGTAAAGGCCTGGCCTGCTGCGTGCCTGCTGGGAGGCTGGCCTTCTCATGGCCTTCAACACTGACTGGTCACACTCAGTTCATTCAGAGGAAAGAGATGGAGGCGTTGAAGAAAAGATGTCTCTAGGTTCAACCCTAGTATCTGAAAATGTTAATACATTTTTTCATGAGTGAAGTTCACTTGAGTTTAGTTTTGCAAATATAAAACACTGAATCAACACCACCAGTAAAAAGTCAAAAGGGAGCATCTCATTTCCGTGAAGTCAGGCACTCAGTTTTGCTCTGTATACCTTTTACCAAACTGGAATTTTTGTCGTAACTTGCTATTACATTTTATTTTGCCGGCTCAGTTGCTGTGCCCCATTCAGTGACTCTCTGGAAGTCTTTTCTTAAATAGCTGGGCAGAGATATTTTCAGTCTATCACGGGTTGTACCCTCAACCAAACAGCACCACCCAAAGGATATTGTAATAAATCTCAGGGGTTGCAAAGTGGTTAAAAGACTTTGAAGCATTTCTGCTATGAAAACTCTTTTTTTTTTTTTTTCAGAATTTATTCCATCATTCGCCTGGATAATTGCACCATTTCTTGCTCCTAAAAAATACTTAAATGAACATAACTTGGAGAGAAAAATCAGTCATTGAATGAATTGCTCACAGCCTATAAACATATGTAAAGTGATGAGGGCTGGCATGAAGGCACAGCTTTGCTTTAAGGGGTAACAAGCCAAAAAGGAACAAGTGCTTCAAACAATCTTTAATGACGACGTCTAAATATTTATAACAGGATTACAACTATTTAATCGCTGTAGTTTCCATTAGTACTTGATTAATCAGTCAATGTTGGTAAATTTTGCCAGGTTACTGTAAGTTACTGTAAAACTTTAGTCTGATGAAAAGAGGCTTTTTGTTTTATATTATTTTTACTTAAATTACCTTATTTAATGTAGCTTTATTCTGCTAAACTTACCAGATCAGATTAGTTTCCATTCATAGCACTCTACATGTACTAAATTGAAACTTTGCTGTTCTGTTTTTTTCCTCATTTGACAATATCCAACCATCTGGCACTTCAAACTGTTTAAAAACACTAAGACTTACTTAAAATACATGGCTGATTAACCCAGTTTTTTTAAAAGACCAAAGGAAAGAAGGACAAAGAGAAATAGAGGAAATGAATGAGGCGATAACAGCAGGGGGAATAAAAGGGAGCTGCTTAGCCAGGCTGCACAGTGTGCAGGTTGGAGCTAGGTCACTCTGTTCTTGGCCACAGTGCAGAGGAAGTAGACAGAAGATCTGTAGGGAAGGAACACGGTGTGAAAGTTTCTCATTTAGGCGTGGAAATTTTAAGCACTGCTCATTACTGGATGAAAACAGTTAAGATATACTGTGCTCTGTGTGTGTATGTTATTATGATGTGTGATTTCTGAAAGGTTACAGGTTGTATAAAAGATGAAAAATGGTAATATTTTGAGTGCTGATGCTTTCTTCCTGAAAGCCTTGAGAGTACAATTTTAACATTTTCTAAAAGGTTTTTTCTTTGTACCTGAATTGGTATCGGCCTTGGTGATGTGTGTGAACAGGCTTTGCTCACAGTAGGGACCACCAGTTTGTTTTAGAAATGCTGCTGTTCGTCAATACAAAGAATCAATGAGTGTTTTACCAGCACACCTGAGAAGCATTGCTTTGCTTTAGATACACAAGTTATATTAATACAGGCTTTTTACATGTTTCACAAGAGTTTAAGCTTTTTTTTTTTTTTTTTTAATTCCATTGCTCTCTTCTCTCCCAAACAGAGCAACTACTGGAGTTCATGCATCAGCTGCCTGCCTTTGCCAACATGACCATGTCTGTGCGGAGAGACTTATGTAGCGTTATGGTGTTTGAGGTGGTGGAGCAGGCTGGCACGGTCATACTACACGACAAACAGGAGGTATGAATGAGCTAAGAGACACACAGACTTGTGTTAACAGAAGTGTATCACAGTGACTGTAAAAGGGCTCTGTAACAGTCTGAGAGAGCTTTGAAACTGATGTTCTTAATTTCATCTTTAAGAGTTTATTAAGTATAGAGCTTATGCAGGAATTACAGTTATTATTTTTTCATATTACCAGCCTCTTTTGCTGCATTTCCCACTTAGAATAATCACTAACAGGCTGATTATGATATGCAAAATATGTTTTGTTTTTTATTGTATTTTGAGAAATTTATCACACTTAAATCCCTTAACATTAAAAACTGGTGTTTGGCTTTATTCAGCCTGAATTAGGATGCATTTGCTGATTCTTAATTGGATCGTTAATATAATTACAGTTAAAAGATCTTATTTTGTCTTTCCAAGGCCTGCAAAACAGTTACATAACCTTTCAAAAACTCACAAAAATACACACAAATATGAAGGGAGTCATTGAAGCCAGCCTAAGTGGACATTCAAAAGTTGGTAAAATGGAAAATGATGAAAGGATGACACTCGTAAAGCACATGAAACCACACACACAGGCCCACACTGATGTCTGACATTTCACTGTTTACACACACACACACACACACACACACACACACACACACACACACACACACCCACACCATCTTCCAGTCTATCCAAAGCTAATTCTTATACAGAAACTGGTATGTGCAAAGTCACTGCAGAGTAAAAGCCCCGTCAATCACCTGAGCTGCTACACGGCTAATTAATTAAGTTACATGCCCGAGAAACGGGAGCTCTGTCATGGCTGTTTGGTTACACACAGAGGCATTAGAACCGACAGGGTGATAAATGGCAATGAACTGCAAGACGCCGAGCTCCAGGAGGAAGAGAATCCACGTCAGCAGGACAAAGCCATACACATGCACACACACACACACACACACACACATACACATATAGGCAGTGTGCATATACATGTGTGCGCTTCCATACTGTCTGTGTCGAGTCCGTTGATGGACAGGTCTCCTCTGCTCTGTGCGTCTCTCTGTGGACCTGTGTTGAAGGTCAAAGAGAAGCACTTGGCTCCTCTCACAAATGAACACAACTCTGCTAAGTGAGCGAGGGAGGGGAAGGCAAATAAAGAGTCTAAAGTGGTATAACAGAGGTGAAGTGCTTCAGAGGACAGAAAGGAGGAGAAATGCAAGTGGAGGGCGAAACCCACTGAAGTTTCTTTACCTGCCATTTTATTTAAAGAATATAAACTTGGCAAATAATAGTTTACCCACCTTTGCCGGCTGCCATAAATATTCATGATATAAATTCATAGTATATGAGAAGTGTTATATTCATGCACACTTTATGAAAATAGTCTCTCAAGGACTTTTGTGTTCAATATATACTGTATGTGGTTGATTACCTTAGCTCACCTTACTTATTACCATTCCATCATTGCTGAGAAATAAGGAGAGCACAGGGCTGGCCTAAAGAAAGAGAAACAGAGAATTGCAGAGAGAATTGGAGATCTGCAGGGTGAGAAACGTTGAGAGAATGAAAAGGCAATGACGAGGAAATATCAGTTATGGTTGCGGAGGGAGCCCGGGGCTCGTTCACCCTCCCTCCATCCGCTCACACCCGGGATGAATGGCTTGTTATACTGTGCCTGCCAGCATTTCCTTTTCAAAAGCCACCACTAGAGACACAATACCTCTTCACCACTCATACTCATGCCTCACACAACGCACATTATTCTCGCATAATAATAAATGTCAGTCAGGAACAAATAGTCATTTTAACAGTCGTTCTTGTGCAGTGGTGTAGGTCTATTTCTTGGATAGTGCTGCTACTTCCAGATGCTTCAGAAAAATGGGTATTCCATAGCAGTGATACCCAGTGTGCTCCTTGAAATCTAATGATTTAAAGGAAGACTTCATCCCTCAAATGACAATTTCTAGATCAGTTATTCACATGTTCCGTCAAATCCACGAAGAAAACTTTGTTTTTCTTGCATGCCTCTGGAGAAGAATTTAAAAATGGAGAAAATTCTTGGGGTTCGTGTTTAACAACAGTGCACTATATCAAGACATCATTTAACAAACTGTCACACGGGTTGTACAGTATCATCCATCCTTCATTTATCCAGTCATATGCTCAGTGTTACAAGAATGACTGGTAGTTTGACTCAGGTCATGTCTAGGCAACTTCATTCTCTAACACAGAGTGTGCAGAGAGGAAACATGGCTGGCTGGCGGTGGGGTTGTGCGTGGGGCTTACCTCTAAGCAGCAACAGCGGCGAGCTCGGACGAGGCTCCCCACGAGCGGGCAATGTCGTGGCTGAGAAAAAAAGTGACAAGGACATAAACTATAAAGATGCCACTGAGTTAATTGATAAGCCCCGTCCACTACCAGCCAGCCAGATGAGAAGGAAGTAATATGTGTGCCTACCAAGAGCCTACAGCTCAACCTAACACTCAGTGCTGACCAATCATACAGCCCTTTGTAACAGGGGAATGAAACTTATCTATGTTATCTTCAAAGCCAGACTCCATAATTGTACCTTTCTGAGCATGGGAGCTGCTGGCTTACCGCTGCCTTAAATAGTTAGTTTGTTTGTGTCATTGTGCGACTTTGGTGTTTTAAAGCAGTGGTTTCCAACTGGTGGGTTGCGGGTCCAATCTGAATGGGCCGCAAGTGACTTGCGAACATGTCAAGTTTGTAAAAAAAATACACTTTATTTTTAAGTACAGTGAATTTCTGGCACAGAGCTTTTATTTTGAGGTGCTGTTTCCTGCTGTGGAGTAAGCGACTAACAGACAGCTACTTGACAGAGACAGCAAACTAGCTTGACGACAAGTCCAAACACAAGTATGTCACTAAATATATTTAACTGTGTGGACCTTCAACTAATGACTACAGAGAAATCTGGACCCGGTGGCTGGACCAGTTGTGAACCAGTTTTAAAGGATTCGTTTTTTTAGTTTTAGTCTATGACTTCAGTACATTAAAACTGCTATTCATCTTTGAAGTCTGAACTATTGAACCATCCAAGAATTTAACATAACAAGGTGTGAGGAATTGATGTGCACATGGTCACTTGGGGAGTGAAGTATTCCTTCAAGCTAGAACTTTGCAAAGTCATGTCAATGATGATGAGCCATATAGAGGGAAACACAATGATTTTTGCTGATCCACAGTCAAACCGTTACATATTTGATGCTGTTGCGTGTGTGCCAACCCAAGTTGTTTCCGTGTGACTCCATAACGGTAGTTTCAACACTATAAGTGCTCAAGTACACATCGGTGTACAGTAGATTTATTTAGCTGTGGATAAGTCTGTGTGTTTGATATTATATGGTTCATGATTTTGATGATGTGTCTGTGAACCTCTCTGCAGCTGGACCTCTGGTATGTTATCCTGAACGGGGCAGTGGAGATCAGCCATCCGGAGGGAAGAACCGAGACTTTTTGTATGGGCAACAGTTTTGGCATCTCACCCTCACTGGATAAACAGTACATGATAGGAGAAGTTCGCACCAAGGGGGACGACTGCCAGGTAAAGACGCCAGATAAAGACAAAAAAGAAATCATTAACAGTTGTTGAGCTGCTTGCTGCAAGAAGTTGATGTGCACTTACAGCTTCAGGGTGATTACTAATAAAAGACTTGTGTGACAGTCTTATGCTGTAGTTAAGAAAGGAAGTGATGGCAACTTATGTTACCTCAAAACAATTCTCTCTGCTTGCATTGACTCATGTAAGACTAAGGCAAATGTCAACTACACATGAAGCTTAATTTATTTAGTAAGCAAGAGTATCTGATATAGCCATTGTTACCAGGACAGCCATGCACTGATAATTACAATAATTGATTTTGATAGCCGTGTTGTACTAGATACCACTATCACCACTGTTTCTGCATTTTTGCACCGCTTTACTTAATCATGCAAAATATGTGTCAAAGTGCAAGAACCACAAAGTTAGGTTTTCTTAATTTCTTTTTTTTACACCACAGTTTAGGGGTTTGCAACCACAACTACATCAGGACACAGTTTAATTTAGAGATTCTCATTTTTACCTTCCTTTATTTATTCTAAAAAAAACATTAAAATACAGAATGTTGTTTGTCAATTGAACCACACGCCTCCTGTACATTGTCATGTAGTGGTGTATTTTTCAGACGTGTTGACAAATAGCCATACACATTTCTCACAAAAAGCTGGTCTTGATATAGAGCTGGGTGACAGTGAGTTTACAAAAGTAAAAGAAGTCTAGCGTGTATTTGTGGTCCAGTCCCTCTGTCCACATTGCTCAGTTCCTCCACTGCACGCATCATTTCCTGTCTTCAGCTAAGGAAGTTGCAGAAGTAGGGCTTAGTGAGGCAAATGCAAAACTTGAAGATTTAGTCAAAGGAAGCGCAGCAAGTGACAGTACTGTAGGGTAGTGAAGAGCCATGTCGTGGCACAATGTGATATAATGGGAAGTTAGTTTAGTTCTGGTGTCAAATTGAAGTAGACGATGCTACTGCAAAATGGCTAGTTGAGAGGAATTTAGGTCACCTTAGGCATTTTTATTGAGCCTTATTTAATTGAGTTGAGATAGTTTTAGAACTAGCATTGTTGGTCTTTTCTTCCTTCATCCGTCCATCCCTCCCATGCCTCTCTCTGCCGGCCTTCATGCTTCTTCTCTGCTGTTGTTTGAGTACCCGACGGTGGTGCCAAGCAGTGTTCTGCTCTACTACAAGTTCACCCGCTTTCCCCATGTCGTCCTCGACCAGTTCGTCTGCGTCGCCCAGGAGGACTACTGGCGCATCCTCAACCATGTGGAGAAGAACACGCACAAGGTGGAGGAGGAGGGGGAGATAGTGATGGTGAAGGAGCACCGGGAGCTTGACCGCAGCGGAACCCGAAAGGGGCACATTGTCATCAAGGTCAGTGATGTTAAATGTTTAAGTGCTGTGTTGTTAGATTTTAAGGAAACAGGGGTTTGAGAAAGCCTTTTGCTGTTCTGGAGTGTCTGCTGAAATTCTTCTAGTCTCCAAAGTTTCTGTTGTTTATCCGAGCACGACCTTTGAGAAAGATCAATAAAGTAACACCTTGTAGTATCTCTGTTAAATGTTACTCCATTGTGGATGGAAAAATAGGGATGCAGGGTAGTTTGGGGTTAAAACTTAAGATCAGTTTAGATCCAGAAGCTAATTAGTGTGATTAAGCTCACACTGAATTCAAGTTAACATGACTAACTTCTGAAATCAAGAAGTTATTGTTCATTATGATATATTTATTACACAGACATACCTTGGATTGATCTGAGCACCACCTCATTATGATTCGACCGTGCCCCCTATACAGTATCTTGCAAAAACATCAATGCAGCTGCCTGGTGTTTTTAGTTGATCGTTTAGAGGCACCGTTAGCACTATTAGTGTTTGCTGGAGCATTTTCTTGCACGCTACATTGCAGTGTGCTCCAAGGCCTTTTGATCCTTTTCCCGAGCCTCCAGAGGCAGCCAGGTATTGATCGGATAATGGGCCTTAAAGATTCTCTTGGCCACCGCTCCGAGGAAGGCTGTTGGCTCCAAAACATATCCAGTGGAGATGAGTCAATTCACAAGTGTTAGCATTTCCGCTTCTGTTTTTGGCTTTGTTCTTTTTTGTGTCAGACAAAAGTGGATGCCTTTCTAGTTTCTGTTCCCTGTAAAATGAAGCGTTTCCCCAGAAACCTCTGCTCTGTTGACATTAACAAATTTGCTGAAACCACAAGAGTAAGTGTCTTGGACGTTGTATATCTGCTTCTTGTGAATAAAAATGGAAAGATCTAGACAAAGAAATCAAATATGTTGTCCCAAACAATACATTTAGGTTTGGTCTTCTACAAAAGAAAAGAAAAGATGTGATACTTCAGTAACAAAAGCCTGAGCCAGTCTGTCTCTCTCTTCTGTGTGTGTGTGTGTGTGTGTGTGTGTGTGTGCATGTGTCTTTGCTTTATCGATGGGTGACTGACAGCTCAGTTCAATAGCTGCATCTTTATAGTTTATGTCCTTGTCACTTTTTTGATTTATGTCGACATAATTTATTCAAATTGGTGTGTACATGTGCTTGTGTGCCTGCTCGCTTCAATGTGTGTGTGTGTGTGTGTGTGTGTACGCTTTTGTATGCTTGTGTGTGTGTGGGAGTGTCTGTATAGATTATGCGTGCCCTTGTGTCATACCAGCTGTCTCACATGTGTATGTATAAGTGCTGGCCGTATATTTTCCTCCATTTATCTTCATGTTTGTGTATGTGTTTGTCACCCTAGGGAACCCCGGAGCGCCTGATCATGCACCTAGTGGAGGAACCGTCGGTGGTGGACCCCACCTACATTGAGGACTTCTTGCTGACCTACAGGACCTTCCTGTCAAATCCCATGGAGGTTGGCAAGAAACTGCTGGAGTGGTTTCACGTGGACAGCCTCCGTGACACGGTAAATTTGTTTGCGCTTGTGTGTGTGCGGCTGGTTTTGGTCATTTTGGGTGTGTTTGTACAGTACATGGATGGATATATGAAAGGCTGTGCAAATTTCCATGCACGCAAAGTTTGTGTGTGTGTTGGGGTAAGAGCCGACATGAAAGGTCAGTCGGGTTGTTTGGCTCGGATTGGAGTGTTAAGGTGTTTTTGTGCAGGGTAGTATTGAAGAGTATGCATTCTAAAACTGTATATATCTGTTCTGCACTATTTTATATGTGCAGTTTAAATAACGGTCCTTATACTCCCATCAGCACTCCCCTAATTATTTGTATTCATGCATGTCGATGGAAATTGTTGTACCGCTCACGTGCCGATCGATACAAGTTCAGCCAGCTCAGCTGTCCTTGAACCCAGCAGCGATTTGTTCATGCCTGACACTCCCATTGTCCATAACCGCTTTAACCTAAGATTAGTCTTCTATTGTCAATAGTCTTTATGTGGTTGTCATTCAGGCTTATAATCTTCAGCTCCGTTTAACAGGATCTAATCCTGTACAGAACGAGCAGGGAGAAAGAAACAGAATGTGCAAAGAGAGGAGAAAAGATGCCGTGAGGAACTTAAGAGAGAGAGGAAAGTGGACATTGATTGATTGATGCTCCGTGTTGTTGCATCGGTTGCTCTGACCTTTTGCAAAGGTTAGAGGAATGTTACCGGCAGTGTAAACCTGCTGAAATAATTGTTTCTGAATTGCTTTTGCTTCAGGTTTTACTCCTAATTATTGTAGGACGAAATAAAGCAGTCAACCAAACAATGGTTAAACATTTTCTCCACAGCCATGCACATGGTCATTATTTAGCCTCCCTGCTGTTTCTTGTGTGTTATAGTACAAGCTACTAAAGGTGTTTTTTTTTTTCAGTAAATAAAGACAGATCTATAACTGGAATGAAAAAAAAACAAAAATCTGACCATTAGGGGTGCGTTTTGTTAGACTAACAGTTGAAACAAGTGTTTGGTAGCCATTAAAGATATAGTTAACTCCTATAACCTTTGTACATAAATGAGAAATGTTTAACAGAGACAGTTTTACAGCATGGTAACATAGTGAGAAACGATGATTGCACTCATGTTGCCAGCGTCCCTGAGCAACTACCAGCTCCCGAGGTCCTGCAAAGTAGTTAATTAGAACCTCTGACCCAGCACATGCAGTATAAGCATTCTGCAAGAGCTTTAAACATATGTCTTGTCAAAGCAGCTCATACTTAAATAGAACAAGAAGGCGGAGAGTGAAAATACATTGTGACAGAAACTGTTAAAAAAGAAGTGTGCGTATTGTGGTTTTACTGAACAAAGCTCTCATTGTGTCTCACAGGTAACGAGAATAGTGCTGCTGTGGGTCAACAACCACTTCAATGATTTTGAGGGTGACCCGGCCATGACACACTTTCTGGAGGACTTTGAGAAACATCTAGAAAACACAGTAAGCTCAAACATAAATCTAAAATAAGTGTGCACTTAAGTGCATCGATTATTTTGTCACTTTTTACTCGGTTTATTTGGTTAATTTAAATTGTAGTACTCCACAAATATATACCTGCAGTCCGTGCATTGTCAGAATAGTTGCTCAGATCAAACAGTTATTGTGACATTTTTGATATTCTCATGTAAAAACTGTTTTTAAATCACCTTGAAGCATTTGCTTATGAATGTTGTTTTAGCATCCAAAACTTCAATGCACGCCTCAGGAAGCAAAAGCTAATTTAAATGCAAGACTCATCACGCTCATCATTTTCCCATTTTTCCCTCCTTGTCAGAAAATGAAGGGCCATTTGCGGCTGCTGAACATTGCATGTGCAGCCAAGGCTAAGTGGAGACAGATCACTCTGCAGAAGGCGTCCCGGGAGTCGCCACTCTACTTCAGTGTGCAGGGCGGCAGCGAGAGAGGATTCGGCATCTTTGTTGAGTCGGTGGAACCAGGGAGCAAAGCTGCGGAGGCTGGACTCAAACGGGGAGATCAGGTGAGAGGGTGTAAAATACAGAATGTAAATCAGGTTACAGTGAAGCATGGTGTTGACGGCATTGTGCAGTAATAGTTTTAAGCAGCAGAACCGGTCAGCATAACAAACTCCAAGTATCATTCAGTGGCTCAGCTGGGAGTTGAAGCTTGAATTGCACTAAGAAAGATTAAAGACAGATCATTAGTGCGTTCCATAAAGGTACGCCTTGAGTGAACCAGAAAGAAACAAGAGGAACATGATGTCTGACGACCAAGTTTTGATCAAAGGCAACTTTTCTTTGAAGATCCATCTTGACTGTCCTCAAAAATGTTAATCTTTATTCACATTTCTTAATTATCTGATGCAGGTAAACTTCTTTCCTATTTATGATTTTAAGAAATTCTGTTTTGGCTTATACGGCACATTTTCTGACTGCTTCTTTTCTTTATATTTAACAACTGCAAACTGCAGATTTATCTGATCTAAAGGTGACATAAAACAGTGTTCAAATCAAGCTTCCCAGCAGTAACACTGTATTACACACTTCCTTTTTTTGTGTAGTTTTTAGAGGACTGA
Source organism: Epinephelus lanceolatus (assembly GCF_041903045.1). Taxonomy (NCBI): domain Eukaryota; kingdom Metazoa; phylum Chordata; class Actinopteri; order Perciformes; family Serranidae; genus Epinephelus; species Epinephelus lanceolatus. The sequence goes on from NC_135744.1 coordinate 36,895,459, forward strand.
AACTTCATTGTTCGCTCTTTGCAGTTAGTAAACTGCTTACAGATATGCTGAGTCAAGAGAGTCAAGAATAATATCATGACAGGCAAACCAAAATACAAGCGTTGTGTTTCAGATTTCAGTCACGGATAATCTGAAAGGGACTTAAGTGGGTGTTTTTTTATGCTCCTGCTGTATTTTCTTAATTTTGTTCGTCTTGTTTCAGATCATGGAGATCAATGGTCAGAACTTTGAGAACATCTCCTTCTCCAAGGCTGTTGACATCCTAAGAAACAACACACACCTCTCTCTCACCGTCAAAACCAACATATTCGGTGAGCCAAGTCAGAGTATTTGATATAAAGAACAGTCCACTTCAGTTCATATCAGTGCAGATCATTTGAGAAGATGACCACTTCTCTTTCTCCTCTCTCTGTACCTCCATCATCATCTAGTCTTCAAAGAGCTCCTAAGCAGGATCATGCATGAGAAGAAAAATGGCGGCCCTCACATTCCCAAGATCCAGGAGAAAAAAGGCAACCGCTTCTCCATCCCGGACCTTCCTGGAGACATGGAGTTCCCGACAGACCACAAGAGCACCAGGAAAATGAAGGCCAACACTGTATCAGGAGGCCGAAACAAGATCAGGAAGATGCTGGAGAAGACGCGCTTCAGCATACTGCCGCCCAAACCATTCAGGTAAGAGGATTTATGAAGATACTGCTCTCTGTACAGTTGCAAGTGCTTGAATGGGAATAAAATGGATTAAGGGTAATATTTCAGTCTAGATGTGCATAGAAGCATAGCAGGCAGAAGGACTCCAGGTGGCCAGATACACAGCTCCAAATGTATGGTAATGTTGCAACTGTGTGCTATCAAGTTTACAATGCCAATTTAAAAGGTAGTGATATCAATGCGGTGTTCACATCTCGTTTTCGCTGACCCCAAGTGGCCAAAAAAATCAGCTAATCAGAGTTCATGAGGATTTACCTTCCAGCCGGTGCACAATCCTCTCTGTCGACTGTCACTGCATCGGTATTGTAGCAAGCTGTGACCATCTGCCGACAGGAAATGTTGGAGTCGTGAGCAGAAATCTAAGCCTCTAGCTTTGCCACTGAACTGAACCACTTATTGCACCTCAGAAAGTGATAGAGAAGCACATTTCAGCCTCCTCTCATGGCTTGTATGAGCAGGAAACGGAGAGACTTCACCCAACTTACACTAAAATGCTTACCTGCATTCCCTTTGGAAGGTGGTAGTACACACAAATCAATGACAGAAAGTCCATCCCATTATAAGCTGTGGTTAAAGGGACATTGCTCTGAAAATTTCCTGCATGTGCTTGCAATCCTCTTTTTACTCTTTCAATTATCTTCAGCTGCTGTAATGTTGATATGATTCAGCCGAATCATGAAAATGTAAAAGGCGTCATCATCATCATATAGCCGTTGTCGCTGTCATCCACAAGCAGCCGTTATACTTGCAGCATCTGGAGCAATTGAAAGCAATTGTGCAGATGGAGGCTCACATTCAATATTCCACCCATAACGTGCTGATACAGGCTTGATTTCATTTCATCATTTCATGCCTCTCTAGGCCTCATTAAACTCCATACTGTGTCAGTGTGTGTGAGAGAAGACACTGTTTTCGCCCTGTTAATTACAGAGCTAACCGTCAGCGTGGCCCTCACACACTGTAAACTTGCACACTCGCACACAGACACTGTCATATCTGCGTCCCCTCCCTCACTTTCCTCCCTCACTGTCTCCACTCTATCAGTTTCCTGCTCCACAGTAATTATGTCCACAAAGCCACACAGTTTGCATGAAAACTGATTGTGTGTCTGTCTCATAACGCAACACGCTATCACGCAGCCATTGATCTGACTCGGTGCACGGCTTCCAAAGGCTCTCCGCTGCGTTCTATTTATCGACCAAACAAGAGCTTTCATTGCTTTTTTATTTCGCCGGTCGGCACCATTCAAACCACTCTTTGGTTCAAAGGAACTGATGGCTGATTAAAGGGACTGGAGATGAGACGGGTGGTTTGGGTCAATCGGGATTCATCAGTGCCTGTTATAGGATGAAATTATGACGGGAGGCAACATGGTAAAGTTGTCGGATGGATGTATGTGTACAAAAGGTACAGGCTGCTTTTAGGACGATGTCATTGTAAGCTGCAGTGCGGGACTTTTGCTTTTGTGAGAGTCATTTCACAAACACCATCAAGGCCTGCTTTTGACGGATGCCTGTGTGTGAAGTTGCTGCATCTCCCCAGCCCCCAGCAGCGCTCTCTTCAAGTCTTCGAGTTTCTTTTGTATACTGACATCCACTCCAGAAACTTTTCTTAGACACGTCCAAGGATTTTCCGCTTTAACTGCTGTACTGCTAGCTGCTGCTCTGTGGCTGTGGTCTTTCCCATGGATGTATAAAGAGAACTGGATACAGCATTCTGGGCGGGGCCCTGTTCATTCCTATGATAGTTGCTCAGTGGTGCATGAAGCAAAAAAAAAATGTATTTCCTGGGTATAAATTACCTGCATGTTTTGCATTGTGGGGCCCATAGAGCATGTGCACCAGATATTCTCGCTGGCTGACAGCTAACTTCCTGTTTAGCCCTCTGCTAACTTGACTGGGGATAAAATTTAGTCCTGCAGCTTCTCTAGACTTTCAGGATGTTACCGGACTGAATGGCTCAAATTCTGATCGTGAAGTCATTTCTCAGGGGTTGTTACACTCCAAAAAATATATCCACTGATTTACAGACATTTCTTTCACAATGTTAAGTCCAAAGGAAGAAGTCTTCTTGGGCTCACTGGCATCACGTGGTGGACGCAAAGGTTGTCAGTCCACGGTTTGGCAACAATGTCAGATTGGCTTCAAAGCCAGGCGCTGCTTCTAAGGGATTGGTTTCTCCCCCCTTCACTGTTTTGTATCTTTGTTCTTCTGTCAATGCATCACGTCTGGTGCATCTGCATGGCAAAGTTGCCGCAGACAACCAGCACCACAACTCTGGTATACAGCAAAAGACAGAGAGCTTTCTCTGACGGCAACAGGCTTAATCAACTTTGTATGAACCTGTTTGGCAAGGGCTTGAATGTAATGGACGTTCCTTTATATGTAAAAGTCCCGCATCCCAGCTTTAAAAGACACCATGCAGTTTGAAGCACGCCCACGCACACACACTGGACTCACTGTCATTTTAAGGACACATTGGCTGTCACAAGGACACAGCCTGGGACCACCGTTGCCATGGTAAAGTCTCTCAAAAAGGATACATTTCCAATGCTTTTGCTCACTTCTTAAACACCTGGCAAGTTAAAAAAGGAAAATAATCTTGTTAGACAATTTAAAATCCCATTCAGATGCTCTTGCATACATATACAGACCTACGCTACCTGCTGCTGCTTCTGTCTGTTCTTGGCTGACATTGTGCTCTACGTCAGACAGGGATTTTACATGACAAGGACACGTTGGCAATAAATAACTTGTTTTTCTGCCAAATGAAGATGCATATGCACCTTTACACACATCGCATATTGACCAGTCTGGTTGATTTACATTCCACAGATTGGAAAGCAATAGACGGAGGTTTTAGCCTTTGGTCAGTTTGTCTCAGAAGTCTAGATGATTTAGTGAGATGACGGTTAAGTAGTAGCCCCACGTCCCATGATGCCATTTTCATCCTCTGTACTGCTTTATAATGCAGTCACACGCACTAAATCATGACGCATATCACACTGTAGCTATTGTGTTATTAAGTGTTTGTGCATCTTGACATTCACCCTGCAAGACGTCCATGTTTTACTGCATGCTCGCCACACTGCTGCTGTGGAACTGTCCAGGAAATGATTACTAGTAGTGGGGTAAAAACTGATGGAGACACTGGGGCACATGCTGTCATATTTGTGGGTTGTTTGGTATGTGATCAGTAGAGTTGATAATTCTGTTTTTAAAATGTTTCTAAAAATGTGGTTATTATGTGCCTCCTGCTGCTCCCTCATGAGTATTTTTGTGAATGAAATCAAATAGTAAAGCTGTATTCTCTCACAAATCCTGCACTGTCCTGTGCTGTGTGTGAATCTATGCTGGCTTTATGAAAATGCTCCTGACACTTTTCTGCTCATTTATTTCAGCAAACCTGTCAGCGTGTCCACACTTATTTGCTGTTGTATATGTTGTCAACCTACATATGTGTTCATGTTGGTTTAAGAGTGTGTGCGTGAAAAGAGAGGCCTTGTCACTCTGCTGCACTTGTATTGCTGAATCACTTCAGCAGAGCTCTGCTTCTGTTTGTTTTGTTTTCTTTTTCTTTTTCATGCTTTTCAATGTCGTCTCTCTCCTGTTTGTCTCCGCTGCTTCAGGGGCCTATTTGGGTAAGACCTCCTGCGTAACTCCCCATCCTCCAAACATTTGATTCAGTATCCATCTGTAGACACGCACATGGCAGACAGCCACACACACAAACACACACAAAGCACCGCTGACCCTCAACAACATCACTAGAGGACTGCACTTGAAGATCTCATGCTAATTGCTTTAACTCACGAATCTTACTTTTCCACAAAGTCAAGGTGCTCCTTCTCTTTGTTTCTCTCCAGTTTCATTTGTGCTCACGGCTTCTTTCTAGAGTGTCTTAGATGCTCTGTTATTCAACCAAAGGTGCCGTATTCTGCTGAGATGTTGCATTAAATGTCAAGGAGACCTCACTTTAATTACAGTGTTATATAGTAAAGAGTGATGTCAGCTGCAGATGCTTTTGGTTTCTTGATGTTTGACATTCAGCACACCTGCCATCTAAAGTAAATCAGATAAATACCTGTACGCCTAAAAACTGGGAAGCTTGAGGAAAAAGCTTTAATGCTTTATTTACTGCTAGATATCTTCTATTTGTCATATTTAATGTACTAAACCTAAAAAAGTGTGTCATACTTGTCTCAAACCGAAATGATTTGGCCTGTGTACTTTGTAATTTTGGTTCAAAATACAGGTGTAATCACGTGTGTCCTTTACTTGCATTTGTCAAAGTGTGAAAATGATCAGACTTGGGATGCATTCAACATCAAACAGTGTCAGTTTAGTCTTATTTGAGCCCCGCGCTATTCTTATCTGTCTCAATTTCACCATTATCCGCTTTATAAATCTTCGTTTTTCCTCCTTTTTTCACCTCCCTCCAACTTATTTATCCTGCCTGCTTCTTTATGTCTCTCATTTTCTAACTTTTCTTTATCTACCTGTGTCTGTTTTTACCGTCCTTCCATCTTATCGGCGCAGCACCTCGACCAGTGACTCAAAGATTACAGAGGCTTTGCTACAGCAGCTCTCGGCTGTGTCAGTGGAAGCCCCGCATTACTGCACCGTGTTCAGTACATACTGTACAGACACACACACACACCTAGAGGGAAGCTGCAATTAGTATGCAGGCAGAACCAAGATGAACTCTCTATCTCAGATGCTCAATTACAGACTGCATCACAAACTCATAACGACAACATATTGAAATGAATGCAATGTGGATTTAACATCAATATTCAAGTGTCAATTTCAGACCTTATTGCTTCTGTTTTCTTTTATTCTAGTTTTACAATGTTTGTCATTTTTTTTCCCTCTATAAAATGCCATAAATTTACCTACTCAGTCAGTCTTAAAGCTTGAAAGTTTAAAGCTACCACAACTGTTAAAGCAAGTGTTATTTAACCTTCAGGAACCCACATTTATCATTTGAGGCAGGGCTATTCAAAAACACAATACCCAACCTGTCCGTCTCAGAAGAGCTGCCATTTCCATCACATGTATGCAGATCCAGCCAGTCTAATGAGGCCATCAATGTAAAGGTTGACGTTTGCATATCCCTGAGTGTGGCTGAAGAGCCAGGTAGAAGGGCGCCTGTCTCTCAAGTCCGGTTTTGCCTCATAATGTGGCCAAGTGCTGGACACACACAAGAGAACAAAGGGCTGAATGCTAACACCAACACATTTTCAAAAGGGAACTGCAGGAACACAAAGTACAAATGTGCAAATCTGAATGAGCTAAAATCCTCATTACTTGTCATTTCTTTTCATATGTGCTCTGCTGTTTGCAACGCTCGTTTGTGTCTCTGTTAGCATATGTGTATACCTGTCTCATTGTCTGGTGTCGTGTGTGTGTTTGGTGAACTTGTGTGTGTCTTTCTGCGAATGCTCCTTATCAGTTCCTGCCATTCATGAAACCGCTGCGCAGATGAATTTCGGCTGTGTCACTGCATATTAAAAGACAAATATAGCGATATTGATGTTTTGTGTTGTCATTCTGCAAGAGTAGACATTTTGATTAAATCTCCTGATATTTTTTCCCACTGTGTTATGAGTTATATGTTCTGAAGATGAACGGAAAAGCACTCATTCTAATTCTAAAAGTCATAATACAAAGGGGAAAAAACATTTAGGCAGTTTTGAAAATGTCTACTGCTGCAAAGTAAACCACCAAATTAATTTAAGAACATTAAGTTGTTATTTGAAGGAGAATATCTAATTTACTGCTTTTCTCTATCTCTCATATTATCACCCCCTTTTACTTTGAATACCACCCCCACTCCACCTGTCACCCCCTTCCTCTCTCTGTCCCTCGTACCCCTTTCTTTCCTCTCTAGTGATGGTGGCATGGGTCAGTCTCAGGACGACAGTATCGTGGGTACCAAGCAGTGTCGACACAGCGTGGCCATCATGCCCATCCCCGGCAACCTGTCATCCAGCAGCCCTGACCTGCTGCACCCGGCCACCAGCGTCCTCGACTTCTCCAACCCGGCAGGTAAGAATAAAATCCTGACTGGGTTAAATCAAGGGGTTTATGTGGGGACACAGAAACATCCTTTATTACTGATTGTCCCATTAGGACAGCATGTTAAGTCTTTTCCTGTTTCTTTCTTTGCGTCTCTTCAACTAAATAAATGTGATGGTTAGCTGATGAATCTTTTTGAACATATATCTTGAGAAACTGCCTGAAAATCATCTCTTAAAGGAACAGAGTGTTTGATTTAGGGGGATTTAGCAGTGAGGATTGCAGATTGCAACCAGCTGAAAGTTAGAATTCCTCTTGGTCAATCAGGAGATTCTTACCGGGAGCCAAATTATAAACACAGATCTCTCCAAAACAAACAGACCAGGTGATTAAAACAGGTAAAAACACTGAATAAAGTAGTGTCATGTTACAAGTAAGTGTTTTTACGACACTGTTCACACTGCTCACTGCAGACAGGCTGCTGGCCCAGCAGCTACTAATGTGTGCTCATATATTTTCCCTGATAACTTAATATCCAGAAGTTCAGTTTATAGCAGGAGCCAGATTATCCGCAGAGGTCTCTTCCTCTCCAAAACAAATGGTGAAGTCATTTAACAAGTGATTTAAACAAGTAAAAACACTGAATAAAGCAGTTTCACGCTAAAAAAAAGTCTGTTTTCCAACACTGTTTGGCAGCGAGGGGCTGCTAACAGTGACCGATGTGAAAAAGCCCATTTAAACCTCAGGAACAGCCCTATCTAGAGCCAGTGTTTGGTTAGTCTGTTCTGGGCTACTGTAGGAACATGGTGGTGCAAAAGGGAGATCTCCGTGATTGAGGAGCTGCTCCCTAGGCACATATAAACAGCTCATTCTAAGGTTACAAAGGTTCTTATTTTCAGGTGATTGTACACCTAAGAAAACATACTCTGTCAGTATGCCCCCCTAAATCCGACACACACTGAACCTTTAAAGTGAAACTCTAACATGAAACCAAAGCACACCCATGCAAACAAATTTCTTGATAGAACACTTAAGATATAAGCTAAAGTTCTAAAAGCCTCCAAAAACCCAATTTATCTTCACGACCATAAGTACTTTAGATGTAGGGGAAGCAAAACTTTCATTACACCTATTCACAGTTGTTCTTGACCTTTATGACCTCATTTCAGGTGCCTCAGTCGAACAATTCAGTGCTTCTTTCCTGAAGCTGTTTGTCTCACTTGACTTGAGGCCTCGGCCTCATTGAGCAGTGAAAGCCACTTGTAGAGTGAAGGACTCCAGTGCTCAGTGAGCACTGAGAGACGCTTTACTGACAACCTGTCACCCTTGAGCATAATCGCATAAAGCAGCCATATGAGAAGTACTGTATAGTGTTGGTTGTCTCCAATGCGAACTTTCCGTCTTTCTTCCTCTGTCTTTCTCTCTCCTTGAAATACGGGCAAACTCCTCAAAAACACTTATGCTCACTTGTGCTGACAAAGGAACATGCATAAACTCCCTCGAAGCGAGGAACTGCAGCTTTCTAGCACACACATACACACACTCACTCACCATGGGGTTTCTTTTGGAAGTGCCACAGAGCTGTTGCAGAATTGTGTCCATCTGAAAAGGATTAACCTCCTGGACTATAAGACTTATTTATTTATTTCCTGTCAGACAGGTTTCTGCTGCCATAATTATTTAAACTAACATGGAGCACTCCCTGTGGATCTGTGTATGTGTCCATGTTTATGTGTTAACGGAGAATGAAATATTGAAAAAGGGGAGAACAAGAAAGATAAAGTGTAAGGTGAAAGAGAGCGAGAGAGCAAATATGTTCCTGATTTATTCCACCGGCCATTTGTCAATGCGCTACACACACTCAAACAGTCAGATGCACACATGTAGGCCTCACATGTGGTTGTGTTGTAGTGGAGTGCAAACACGCACCAACTGTGCCACATTAATCATTTGTCATTAGATCAAGTTTCCTCTAGTCCTTTGGTTCCTCATTAGATTTATTAGAAGGTTGAGAATAGCTGGCTCAAACAAAACCCCTGCTCCAGATGCTCAACAGGGCTTGTGATACCTCCAGGGTCCTACCTGTAATACTTTAGCGTAGGGATTGTAGGAAGCAACATGGCTGGGTATTTTAAAATCTTGTGTTTACATCTTTATGGTATTAAAAAGCTCTTGGCTTGTTTTAAAAGAATACTTCTCCTGCGAAATGACTATTTGCATATCAGTTACTCACAGAGTGTTAAGTTGAATTTGTGAAGAAAACCTTGGTTTCCTGGCATGCCTTCATGCCTTCAAAAGGAGAATCCAAAAAAGGCAAACATTCTTCATGAACTGAAGTACGTGTTTTTGTGTGCATCCCAACCCTCTGCACTTGGAAATTAGATTTTTAATCGCGATGAGGCTCTAGTAAACTAAGGCTCCTGGTTAAATGAAGTATTACTTTGCTGGTCTCACTCTATTAGACAGTGAGAATTTGTAAGAGTAAGTGATTAAAAACTAATTTCTATTGAACTTTTTAATAACATACGTTATAAAGCGCGTTCCAGTGGATTATTTGTTTGACAGAAAATAAATCAACAACTATTTTTGCCAATTTTGGTAACTGATTAATCGTTAAGATGGTTTGGCAAGCAAAGATCCCAAAAAAGTATCTGGATCCAGCTTCTCAAATGTAATAGTTTGCTATTTTTCTCTGTCCTATATTACTTTAAATTGATTATCTTGGGATGTTGGACTGTTTGTGGGACAAAGCAATCGATTTGAAGACGTTGCCTTGAGAAGTTTTGAAGGGAATTTTCACTATTTTTCAGCATTTCAGTGACTAAATAATGAATTAATTAACCTAAGCAATTGATAACGATATGAAAATAGTCATTAATTGCAGTCCCAGTTGACCTAGTATTTGCCTTACATGTGACACACTTGATGGTCCTTGTACATTCCTGCCTCAAACTTTAGGTTACAAAGGTAACCCTGGTTCTCTGATAACATGAGTGAGGTATCTCACCAAGCGAATGTTTGAAAGAGAACCACTAAAGCTGAATCACTGAGAGACGTGGAGCGTGGACGTAAATGTTGTGTTCCTTTAGAGATAGAGGTAGAGTAGGAGCGTTTTCTTCAGTGGCTGCTGTTCATGTCGTCCTTTTTGTTTGCAAAGTGGCGACATGTCTTTTCAGTGAAGTTGAGCTCTCAAATTCTTCGTGTTTTTCGACTTTCTTCTTTTGTCCATGTCTTGCTATCCATTATCTGCTATCCATTTGTTTTTTCCTCTCCTACTATTTCTCTTGTCCTTTTCTCTTTCCTCTTTCTCCTCTTGCAACTCTTGCTGTGATTTTAAACAGATGTTGTAGTGTAGAAATGATGACTCACACTCAGCCTCTCTGGTTTCACATGAACAGATTTAGGCTACAGTAGAAACTCCACTGGTCTTCCCTCCCTGTTTTTTTTTTTTTTTTTTTTTTATACTTCTGTCATGATACTTCTAGGCACTTTGTCTCTTTGTACTCTTCCCACACTATTTCTTTCTCTCATATTCACTGTGTTTTCTCTTTCTCCTTACTGCTTTCCAAGCCCTGGGACTGTACTGTAAGTATACATACTTTTAATGCCACAGTTTGTGTTTCATTATGTATTCCTCCCTAACGTCCCCTCCGTCTTGACTCTTTTCTCCTTAAATCCATGAGCTTTTTGCTCACACTTCATCTTTGCATCCCTGCATTTGAACGTTTTCCCCTTGTCATCTAACCTTGTGAGAATCTATGAGTATATGAGTAAAGACATATTGATCAGTTTTCACTTTTGAAGAGGTTATCTAAGGGTTGAAGCAATTATGTTCACTATTTTCACTCAGATAAAGATGTAATTTGCCTCTCTCTTAAAAAACTTGGTGACTCAAACTATACTCAGTTCATTTAAGTTGATTATTTCATGTGTTCATCAGCAGTAAAATTGGTTATTCAGGAAAAAAATGGAGAAATGCTGGACAGTGACCACGAGACAGTGATTGAGTCGTATTTGATGACACGTACTGTCATTGCAAGTGCATTTGAAGTTCAGCTAAAATTAAACTGCTTTTTGTTCTTCTACAACATCTACCCTGTTTATCACATCTCTTTACATCTAATGCAATCTGCATTGAGAAAAAACTCCTTCCTTAGATGGAAGAAATTTATATTTCTTTGTTTCATGACAGCGCCCCCTTGATTTGCCTTGACTCATTGGAATACTGTTAGTTCCTATTTACATAGATGAAGAAGTTCTTCCCTGACAGCCAATCAAAATCGCTTCATTTTAAACCATATTTGCATTAAAAAGCAACATCACCCTTCTATCATAGGTGGGTGGTCGTGCTGACTAACAGCCAGTCACCAGGAAAAAAATACACAGCTAATGTCACTTTGCAGGCTACGTTGTTAATTAGCTGCTCAGCTGCAGCACATCAAATAGCATGTAAAGCTACTTGCGAATCAAAATAACTTTACAACGTAATTTGTGTGAAAACAGGGCATGCACAGCACATAAGCTGAAAAAACGAGTGCAGCTTAAAATAGTTTAAGATATCCATCTTGAAAGTACTTTAAAATGTCCATGAATAAGTACTAAATATGGGTCAAGCACCCAAGCTTGCTCAAGTACTAATGAATCTGACAGAAGTAAGTAAGTGTCACTTTGGTCCGATGAAATGCTGGTGTGGTCCTAACTCTTTAACACCACGGCTAACAACACTTTGTCTTTGCATGGCTTGAACGCTACAGGGCAAGTTTGTTTATTTTGTCTCTTGTTCCCCTGCTGCCAGCACTAGATCTAAAGCCGCCGGCTGCTGTCAGTCAAACACAGCCACCAACACACCCCGCCATTCACTGAGGCAAAAGGGAGCACAGCAGAACATGGCATCTAATGAGATCATATGGATTTATTGTTTGTTTTTTATTGTCTTTGGACAAAACTGGCTTTTCTCACACAGAGTAAGGCAAGAGAAGAGTCAAGCTCTGGCTACAGAGACAAGACTTGTTAGCAGGATAGATTGATTGTTGGTTTTAGTCACTTCAGGAGGATTGGTGATTGCAACAAAAACATAAAAGCCTAATCCTTAAGCTGTGGAGGATGAAACAGCCTCCTCACATGTACATGTAGTGACATTTTCTCGTTAGTGTTTATTTATTTGAGCCAGGGTGTTTAACCCCAGCTGCTCTACTCCACTCTCCTCAGCACCTCAAGCCATCATGCCCTGCCCTCTTCCGCCCTGTATGCTTTCACATGTGATTTATGTCTTCTGACTGTATGATGGAGTGACTGGGAAAAGCTTTGGCAAACAGTAGAAAGGAGGGAGCGGAGGCGGAGGAGGAGGAGGAAGGTTGTGGGAAGTGTGTAGCCTCTCTTAGTGCTGTGTTTGCAAAAACCCAAGAAGACTTTTTTCACCAGTGTAGAAATCGTCTTTGGCTCCAGGCCATGAATACATTCTCTGGTGTTGATGAAAATGAACGATGCCCTATTAAAGATGATAATTGATTGGATGTTTGGCTAGATGGGCAGCGATTGTCCTCCTGTGTGCAGGTCAGGTCGCAGCTCGTCCAGAGGATTAAACATGATTAAGCCCCCCGGTATGATAGCCAGCTATTTAGCCGAGAGCCTCCCACACTCTAATCACAAATCACAGCTAATGAGACACAAAGCATTTAGCTTCCACTCAGCCCACCATCACCACCCTGCTGCACATAAACAGAGAGGAGCTGTGCTACTGCAGCAACGCAGAAAACAAGGAGGGAGCCACACATTTAATCCTCTGGTGTAGTCTTTATATCATTTTCATTCTAAGAATCAGTGTTTCACCACATATCACCTTCGTTGGGCTAAAAGTCAGTAATCATTTGACTTGTCAAATTAAGTGCAAATGTCATGTGATTTATATCAATAAGTTCAGAGTCCATAAAGAGGTCATTCATAACCAAGACTGGCCTCCGACATCAAACATCAATATGTTCACATTCCAGGAACCACTGAATGCAAAAAAGCAAATTTCACACGTTAAAGCAGAAAAACATCTGGATGCTTAAAGAAATAACTCCATGAAATACTATAAATAAGCATTCAAGAGTAGCATATAAATGACAGAATAAAAACATGTGGGTGCATATAAAGCAGCAAACTCCAGAGTTGTAAAATGAAGCAAATGTGCCAAAAACTGCAGTTCCTCTAATGGCCACTTGAGGCGTGCTCCAAGAGCGAGCCACTCTTAATAGACCCCCATGTTAAAATCCCACCTTTACAGCAGAGATAAACATGTTTACAGCCTGGCACAAAATACAGTTTTGGTCAGGGCAACTGTTCGGGGGATGATTTCATATATAACTCACCTATCTGCATTTTATTAAAGCTTTAAGTTAGACAAGATGAAGGGCATGGCCGAGGTGTCACTATAGTCTATGAGTCAGATCCAGCTCTTGCTCCTCCACAGCTTCACCCTGTCGCCAAAATATGTTCACTTATGGCCCAAAAACAACATGGTGACAGCCGAAATGCTGCTCCTGATGCTTTAAAACAGGAGTCCACAAATCAACAGGTGACGCAAAAAAAGAAAGTACATAAGACATCCCTGTGAAAATAGCAAAAAGCAGAAAAGAAACAGAAAGAGATAGCAAAACGCAACACACGGACCCACCCAGACTGATGCAGCTTCCCTCAAGAAAATTTTCACTTTTTTTATTCATCCACCAGATATTGAAAATACAATGAATTCTGCACACACACACACATACACACAGGGACACACACCAACAGCTACAGCTCTTTAAACAAGCAGAGGTGATTGATTATGAGCATTCACTCAAATGTTATTGTTATTGGCTTTGCCTTCAGCAATTTCTTTCTGCTTATTGTGCTGCTGCCGCTCTAACTATCATCATCTAAACACACACAGAGACACACACACACACACGCTAAGATCCCCACAGTCATAGACAGATCAGTGATCCTTGTTAATAAAGGGGAAGGTAATGACTTTGTGTCTAAGCACGCTGAACCCTTTTCTACTTGGTAAACAGAAGGAAGCAGGGCTGTGTGCATTTGCATGAACATTCACTTGAACAAACTCATCCATCAAACGCACCTTTTATTTATTTATTTATTTTTCCTAGTTGCCACAGTCTTTTCGTGACCTCCCTCCATTTTCAGTGAATGTTATCGAGCTTAACCACACAAACACACACACACACACACGTTGCAGCTGTATGACAGCTTCATCTGCTCTGTCGGACTCCCTTCTCTCCACTTGTCTCCGTGCAGCATTCATGACTCATTGTTTTAAAGCTCTTTGGCTGCCTGTGGCTAATGGGCCGTACCCTCTTCCTTACTCAAACACAGGGATCTTTAATGCAGTATTTCACTCAGGGGGAACATTTTCATTATTTAACACACATCGCAGCATGTGAGTCGCATGCAGCTGCTCCAGCATCAGCTGCAGTCACCACTAACATTCAAGCTTTTATTCTGGCCTCTTGCTATTGAATGTTGTGTTGAATCAATTAAACAATAATACAGTACATCATCTAACTTTATGAAGCAGTCATTGTGAGAGGTGACGTAGTTTTATTTATTTATTTATTTTTATGAATTGTACATGACATAAATGTGGTTCAGGTCGTAATTCATGTTTAAATGAGTTTTTGTTTTTTTTTTTCAATTGAATATGTGCAGGTCTTTCATAGTCTTAAAGGCAACAAACCGAAAGTTAAATACCATACAAATTTCAATTAGAAGCCCGGGCTATTATTTGCTTAAATCACTGAACTCATCAGGCTTATATTTGGGACAGGCCTTTAATTCCTTTCACACAAAACTGTTTCTCAGCAAAGATGGGAAACACAATCAGATTGTTTATTTGAACCAGTATAAATGTTACTTGCATAAAAATTTGGCGACCAGACCAGACCTCTATTTGAGACTGGCCTTTATTTGTCAAAATGTGTAGCCACACCGTGCTAGTAAAAGGGACTGGGCGTTTAATTGGGACTAGGCTTTTAATTAAAGTTTTAGGGTATGATAATGTGTTGATACTCTGGTTAAGCATTGGACCCTACGTGCATGTTCACTGTGAGAGCTCTGCTTCCTCTGCCGTTGTCACACAACTTCTAGCAAGCTATTGTTTCCTTTACCTTTCTAGGTAAATGTGTCCTTGTTTCTTTATCCCACTCAATCTTTGTCTGAAGCTCAAAATGACTGTAGTGTTTACTGTGATATCATTAATCATACTGTCACAAATATCCTCACAGCCGTGTGTGGCAACATCAAGCAAGTCCATTAGAAAATTGGCTTCACAGAAGGGTTGAATTTATGTTACAGCAGGGCTGGAAATAAGATGAAAAAGAGTGTTGTGATTCGGCTGAACAGCAGGATAATTTAGCGTTGCTGTTTGTAAATGTAAATCGTTAAATTAGTGTAATTTTCATTTTGAATTTAGGTTACTGTGACACCAGAAACTTTCTTTGACCCTTTGCCCAGTTGGTTTTACACCAAAGACGTTTTTGGCAGGAGAGTGGTCAGCTCAGCAAATCTGCTCAGAGAGGAAGGCATATGTCTCACCACCTGAAACCCTTTATAATGTAATGAAAATAAAATATGGAAACCATAACTTGATAGCATTCCTACATTTACTGGCACAGTCCACATTTAGCCATAATAACTATCACATTATAGGTACATTACTCAGACAAAGATAAATGCCAAAAATTGCAAAACTACTTTGCGATTACTGTTTTATTGCGTCATAGACTTCATTACATAAAGTTTTATTGCATTATTGACATTTGTTACAGTGTTGGCCTCCACATACTGCAACCATCAACTCATCTTGCCCTAATTAGTCACTGACAGCACTACTTTTCTTTCTCCTCCACTCTCAGACATCCCAGACCAAGTGATTCGGGTGTTCAAGGCCGACCAGCAGAGCTGCTACATCATCATCAGTAAGGACACTACTGCTAAGGATGTGGTAGCCCACACTGTCAATGAATTCGGCCTCATCGCAGCACCTGAGACCTACTCCCTGTGTGAGGTATCAGTAAGCCCGGAGGGAGTCATTAAACAGCGCCGCCTGCCCGACCAGCTCTCCAAACTGGCTGATCGGATTCAGCTCAACGGCAGGTAAGAAACACAAGAATTACACCGCAAATCTAACACCAAATGGCTTACTTTAAAGTTGACGTAGTGGTCTTCTCTCATCAGAACCAAAGGTACACAATCCAACAAACGATAATACTTTAATAAACCAGAAAGCAAAAATATTTCATGGTTAGGGAGGCTTATTGGTCATGGGAAGAAAGCATGGGCATGTATTTACAGCAGATCCACTGTGGGAAGCTTGGACAAAAAGCAGCTGGAAGTGGAACAGACAACTTGAGAATTTATATAGACCTATGTTGTGTTGAAGGCTTCAATGACTAAACCAAAGACGTGGCCCGCTGTGCTTGGACTCCAAGCCCAGGATCTTGAGACATGGCAGATCTTCCTTCCTTTTCTGTGTCGAATTATATCTGGGTTGCTTGAAATTACACAAGGCAACACAGCGCTCAGAATTTTGTACAACTATTGTGGGCTTTGTTCTGTAAATACATTTCCCAGCCCTGAACTATACGAGAACCAAATCCTTTCTAACAGTGGCTCCAGACTTCATCCCATACAACAGCACAGGTTATACACTACTGTATTGATTAAATTCTCCTACAGCAGTGGCTCTCAGTCCTGTTCCTGGGGATACAGGGTACCATTCTGAGATGTAGCTAATTCGCTTAGCATTTCTGAGGTGTAAATCAGTTCCTGGGTAAGTGGCTCGGATGAAAGCCAGCAGGGTTCCAGGTGCTGAGGAGCAGGATTCAGAGCTGCTGTCCTAGTTCAGGAATGATAAATGAAGTGGTGATCCGTGTTAAAAGTGCTTGGAAATATTTTTAGTTGCTACTCTGAGCAGAAGCTGCAGTTTGTCCCAGTATTAAAGAAAAACAACAGTTTACAGTTCATGGTACAATGCAAGTGATGCTGGTTAAGCTCTGCATTGATGTTTTGCAAATCCAAAGGGTCAGGATGCTGAATTGGTGCTCTGTTTCAATTTGGAAATGTTCACTTTGTTGTGGATGCAACTCCACGTCACCTAGGTGGGACAGCCATGTTAGGACGTTTAGCCTTTGTGTGATGCGTGTGTTTCTCTTGCCAAGTTACCAGTATGATTTTTCAGATGTCTGTGGCACATCACACACTGTCGTCTCGATGCCAGACACATTCCCTTTTAAGATTAAAGTTAGTAAGACATGAAAGGATAATTTGGACCGCAGCCGTAAAGTCTGCTTTAAAACAGCTCCTCCGTCCGTTTTTCACAGTTTTCCCCCCTCTCTCTCCTTGTCTCCTGTGGTCCCTCATCAGTCCTCTCCCAACTAGGTTAGCATGAATTTTTCATCCTCTGTCAGGGGCGGAGGCCTCGGCAGACAGCATGGCACGTCTGGAATTATTCATACACACACTAAAATGCACACACAGGCACATACAAAAATATAGATGTAGACGGTCGCATTCTTATACACGGTCATGCATCTGCACGCATATATGCAACTGCTGCGTTTACACACACATACGTATTTGCAGTCTCAGACATGTATGGACACACACTCACTTACTTAGAGGACACTCATGGTAACACCTTCCCTGTGTTTTTGATGGATGGCTGAGCTGCAGCAAGTCGTACTGTGAGATATTGGTAGGAAAATAGCTTATCTGTAGAGGTATGAACAAGCAACACCACTTATTTACTTTGCTCTCATCTTTATGCATATCCCATGGTAGATGTTTATATTAAAAGAAGTTGCTGGTGTGTCATGATTGGCAGTATTTTTACACATATGCATATACATGCTGCAGTGTCAGCAGGATGGACATGTTCAGCAAAGAGTGCAGTATTTGTATTTATCAGGAGCAGTGGGCAAATATATCTCTGCCTCGCTTCTCTTCCTCTGTATCTCGCCTCCTCCGTCTCTCACACACTGCAGCTGATGATTGACAGACGGTCCAGGGGACAGGCCAAGCCAATTGCAGGCCCTGGTCACACAGCCAAAATACATATAGATCCTCTGCTCAGCACACACACATATACACACTCCCACAAAGCACCAGAGGACATTTACAATGGCTTGGTTCCAGTGACTTTGCTTTGCCCAGTTCTGTTTAGCACCACATTGTCCATCATTAATTCAGTCTGCTTTCCTCTCCATATGTGCAGGGCTGTATGTGTTTTTATGCATTTGTTTGTTTCAAAAGTCAATTTATGAATGTAATTTTAATTGAATTGAGACAACTGATTGAAGGTCCCCTTGTCTTGTCTCCCCTCCTGTCCTTTTGTCCTATTTTGTATGCTCTTGTCTCCTCTCTTCTCATCTCCTATCCTCTTATCTCTTGTCTTCTCCTCTTGCCCCCCTCTCAACTTACGCTAATTTAGTGAGTTTACAGGTTCTAAAATGTCTCGACTCTAAATCAGTAAATACAGCCTTCAATAAAGTCTTCAGTTCTGCTTTTGTGCTCACAAAAACGTCAACGCTATGTGAGTGTGAGACATGTCTTGTGCTTTATCCTAAATTTAAATTCAGCTTGAACTTCTCCCCTCACGTCCTCACATCCTTTCTTATTAGTTGCTCTCCACTTCGACTCTACTTGCAAAGTAACACAGGGCAATTTAGAGTCACATCCATGCCAACACTTTGCCCCTGAGAGCCGTAGGTCTACGGGGCGCTGAGGTGCTGCATTCCTGGATGAGCACATTACAGCTCCATTAGAGTGGAAGCAAGGTGGTGGGGGGGGGGTTTAGATTTACAAACATAGAGGCACATAACGAGGTAAGAGAGATGGCCTGCTGCTGGAAGCTCTCCCAGAAAACTGTTGGAGATCAGAATCTTTTTTCTCCCTCTCAATCGTGCACCTCCCGTCTTTACTCTCTTCTGCTGAGAGCCTCTCTCACTCCGTGTCTCTACTTCTTCCACCCCAGCGTAAAATATAGCAATCTATCAGTAGCGTCAGGGTAATTTTTTCCTTTTCCTGAAACTGATCTTAAAGTGGAGACAGAAAATGTGCCTCTTAAAGATGAAATGTAGATGAGAGGAACATTCACAAGATTTATCTGGGTTTACTTAACATGCGCCAAAAGTTACAGCTGGCTGAAAAACTGGATGCTGTCCACCCACTTGTCTCCCTCTGCAGCTTATATTAAAGCATCTCAGGATACTGCAGATCTAACACCTACTGCTCTAAAAATACACAGAAATGATGTCACTTTCAAAGTATTTTACATCTTGCATGTCCTGTACTCTTTGTAATTATTGTCAGTTAATCCCCCCCCAGACTCACGGGCTTAGACATAATTATCCTCCTTGCTGTTGTTTTTTTGCTGTTACTCAAGGTTTTTTATACATGACGTACATGTTTTTTCATTGGAAAATAGCAGAAATATAGTTCGTTAACACCCTTATTTCATTAGATATGGTCCTCGGGTGTCTGACTCCACAGCAGGACCAGCTGTATTCGAACTCTTTTCCTCTGTTAAAAATAAACATGCCAAGAAAAATGCTTTTTCTTTTGACAGTAATGCTTCCACAGCTTACCCTCTTTCCGTCTGCTCTCCTTCCCGAAGGTACTATCTGAAGAACAATATGGAGACGGAGACGTTGTGTTCAGACGAGGACGCCCAGGATCTCCTCAGAGAGAGCCAGATCTCTCTGCTGCAGCTCAGCACCATGGAGGTCGCAGCCCAGCTCTCCATGAGAGACTTTGAGCTCTTCAGGAACATCGAGTCCACAGAGTATGTGGTTGTTTAACATTTAAATGGTTTATAGCAGGTGTAGTACATATTTCAAAACTTAATCTGTATGGACATTTTAAAAAAACAAAAGAAAAGGAAACATTCTCGTACAAGGAAATAAGAGATGAGATGAGGATAGGAAAATATGACTAGTTCTCCACAGAAGCTGTTGTTGTTGAACGCCATTAAAACAGGATCTGTTTTAATTTCTTTGTCGTGGCGCCCAGGTACGTGGATGACTTGTTCAAACTCGACTCCTCGGTGGGAAGTGGTAATCTGAAGCAGTTTGAGGAGGTGATAAACCAGGAGACCTTCTGGGTCGCCACAGAGATCCTGAAGGAGCCCAACGCGCTAAAGAGGATGAAGACTATCAAGCACTTCATCAAGATTGCCCTGCACTGCAGAGAGTGCAAGAACTTCAACTCCATGTTCGCTATAATCAGGTAGGCTCAGTTTAGAAACTGTGTAAGAGAGTGTGTGTGTGTGTATTGGCTTTCTAAATTAAGTGTGGTGACACATTGTTTCATCATTTCCCTCATTTTTGCCTCAGTTGTGGTAGACATGATTCTTGTTCTGTGATGACAGCTAGCATTTACTCCATCTCCCCTGACAGCTTTTGTGCCAAATGAGCTTTGGCCACTTGCCTCCTTCCCCACATCCTCAGGAGAACCAGCCTCACCTCCTCCCCCTTCCGCCAGCTCGCTGAACCAGCCCTGACTTTCCCAAACCGCACACACTCTGCCACTGCAACCCTACGGCATTTAAAACAAGAGTCCCATAGCAACGGTTACACTTATTGTTTGTTGCTATTGTTAATTCCCTCTGGCTGCTGTGGTTTGGCTTCAGATGGCTGTCAGACTGAGCTGAGGATGTATGTAGTGTGTCTCTGCTTTAAGGGGTAAAACCCATGTGAGGGGAGACATTTTAGCTCTGGTGGTGTGTTTTAGTGATGAACTGAGATGTAATTCCGTTCGAACCAACGCAGGCAGTTGGGAGTGTGTGTGTGAGCTTTTAGTTTGTCCAAGTCCCATGAGTAATTATTCAAAAGCAGTACGTCATGCTCTCGCTGTACCCAAGCCTTGATTCTAGATTGTTTAGTTGGTGTTTTGTGTTGCAGTTGGCTCTTTTTAATCTACAGTAATAATCATAAGAGGGTATTATCTGCATTGTTACTGCAGCATACATTTAATATATATGCCTGAAGATGCAGATTTGCAATAACTATCACTGCAGATGTAATGTAGTTTGATTAAGTGAAGAGAACCAGTTTCTGCACAGCATAGTAAAAATACATAATTGGTATTTTTTTCTTAATGCGCTAAGGATCCATGTGTCTCGCTCATGCTAAGCTATCCTCTTGCTACGCTGAGTCATGTGGGACCACGTCCACTTAAAATCTGGACTCACAGTTTCAGGAGCTCAGCAGTATGGTGATCTTCTGCTCGCTGCTGTAGACGGCACTTTAGAGCAGAGATGTCTGACCTCCACGTCCCTTTACACTCCTCCTCACAGCAGGATGTCTTGGCACATATGGCTCTCTGAAGCATAACCTGCGTGGTGACAGGGGCATTGCTGCTGCTGCTGCTGCTGCTGCTGCTACTGTGTGTGTGTGTGCATGTGTGTCTGTTTAATAGAGATAACACGCAAGGTTTTCTGTAGCATTTTGTAGTGGACACACCCTACTTGGCTCACCTGAAATAAAGAGCATCTCCACTATTGTCATTTATGTGTATGGTGACCAGATGTCCCAGTTTGCCTGGGATCATTTTGAGCTGGGTGTCTCGTGTCTGTATGATATTAAAATGTTCCGGTTTTTGACATTACCACCAAATCTTTCTGGCTTTCACCACGATTACAATAATGATAATTAATATGTGATTTCAGTGCCTTGTTAGACATTTATTATGTTTGTAAGGAATGCACCAAGCTTCTGAATTCAACACTGATTTATCTCTGTTGCTATGACGCTTGTAGGTCTTTCTGAGAGAACTTGTGAGTACGCTAACAGTTAGCTGTCATGTGGAAGATGAAGTTGCGCCGTCCTTCGTACCCAGCAACAAAAATGCTGCGTTCTGCACACACTACAAGAGTATATTTTCAGTCCAGCATTGTGGAAATGTTGATATAAAAGATCATATTAAGCTGGCCAAACATAAGCGGTGGCAGCCAGCAGGAAGTAGCACCATTGCGACCTCCTTCAGAGACGCAAACGCTGGTGACAGCCATCCGAAACAGGCACCTCAGGACCTTTTACCTACTGTCTGGTAAAACACAGCCAGAGCTTTTGTTCCAAGGACTGTACAGCTGGTCTTGTGTGTTTAAGTGTTGTTATACAGGGAGACAAAACCTATTTTTTTCTCCTGCTGAGGCACTGTCCATGGTGTTCCATAAAAAGTAATCCTTTTCCTGTGAGGGACACTGCTAATTTGTTTACTTCATGAGGTATGGTAGATGTGATAAGTCAAGAAATAAAGACAGACTCAAGGAGAGGTGCTGGGATAAAAAGAATCCAGACCTGATGCCATTTACATGATTAATTGTCACAGGAACATCAACCAGATTGACCCCGTAAAAACATTCTCGTGATCATCCAATCTTTATAATACCCATTTTATTATCTTCTGACAAACCACAGCTATTACGCACTTGTAGACAAGCATAACATCCTAAAAGAGAAAAAAGCGAGGACACACAGAGAGGCTGTAAAAGAATAAGAGGAGGGACGTTGAGTTGATGAGTGAGGGACAGGAACTGGAAGATAATGAAAGAAGAGAGCAGAAATAAATGCTGTGCCAGTCATAATTATCAGCTGTCTAAATGAGCCTGCTCAGAGATGACATTGCCTCAAGGGGTCTTCCGCTCTTGAAAAATGGGAACTCGCTAACTGAAGATGATTAGCTGGAAAAGTAGTAATTGTGCAAATGTCAGTATGGGGTTTTGATTAGGATGTATGTATTGAACACACACACTAAAACTATTCTCCTTGCTTCTTTCTCCCGTACCCTCCTTTTCCGCCTCTGTAACCCTCTTCCCACTGTAACATATTTATCACTGCCTCCCCCTCTCCCACCCTCCTTGCACCCTCTTTCCCCCCTCATGTAGCGGTCTGAACTTGGCACCGGTGGCTCGGCTGCGGAGCTCATGGGAGAAACTGCCCAGTAAGTACGAGAAGCTGTTCGGAGACCTGCAGGACGTCTTCGACCCGTCTAGGAACATGGCCAAGTACCGCAACGTCCTGAGCAGCCAGAGCATGCAACCACCCATCATCCCACTGTTCCCCGTGGTCAAGAAGGACCTCACCTTCTTACATGAAGGTAGATGACTTAGTGGAGATCCCAGAATTTCTTTATGTGCCTTTTTTTGTGTGGTAACAATTCACATGTTGCTACATTTTTTTAAAATTGCTTACACCTTAAAAAAAACCTGAGGCCATTTCTGAAAGTTGACATGTCATTTTGTCACACTTTAATGTCCCCTACTTCCTCTGTGTTGCACGGAAGGTCAATTTCAGTCTCACTCAGGAGGTTTACTTCTGCTAAAGGCTTCCCCATCTGGCCTCCTTCACATATCACACGGAGTTAGGTCAGAAGTACCCGAACTGACTTCTCCTTAAAGGTTTTCTCTTAAAAGTCTATGTACGGCTATGTTCAGAAAGGAAAGTTTCCCTAATTGTGCAAGTTGCCAAAAATTCTCAAATGGCCCAGCATGACTCGATATGAAAGACCACTTTGATCTCCTGGAGGACTGATGAGAAGGAGACCAAAACAAAGAGATTTTTCACTTTGAAGATTTGACTTAGAAATATTGTTGCGGATTGAATCGTGCAAATGTCTCAAAATATTAATCATTTAGCTGCTTTACAGTGTTGACAGCTGACCTCAAGCTCACTGTTTGCGCGTGTTATTTTTGTGTGTGTGCGTTTCGCACTTGTGTTTGTCCTCTCAGGCAACGACTCCAGCGTGGACGGTCTCGTGAACTTTGAGAAGCTGAGGATGATCGCCAAGGAGATCAGGCATGTTGTGCGGTTGACCTCGGCCAACATGGACCCTGCCCTCATGTTCAGACAGAGGTTGGTTGTTTTGATAGCACGAGTCCTTCAAACCTTTTCTTCTCAAGAATTTTGCTTTAACTTGATGCTGTTGGGGCCAGTTTCACAGATACAGGTTGCCCCAAGCTGTTTAAGATCACCAGTGATGAAATTAACCCCCCCCCCCCCTCCCCCCCCCCCCCCCCCCCATGTGGAATTTTTATGTGATTATGTTGTGCAGCAACATGAGGAAAATCTGTGTTTCCTTCAGAGTCCCTCTACACACGGATCTTAATTAGCTGCATCACAAAAGTGTCACATCCAAAAATGTTCTCTAATTAAGCTCGGAATGCGGAGAACTTCAGAGGCTAATGTCATGAATGTAAATTTTGGAGCCTTTTTAAAGAAAATGTGTCGAGAAAAGGAGCGTGAGGTGAATTCTGTGGCTCAGAAATCATCACAGGATCTAGTGAACAGTTGGTATGTGTGAGGGGAAAGTCTCCAATTAATTTAACGTTAGAAAATAACTCAGTTTGTAGTGAAACCAAATTACCAGCTCCCTTCAGTTGTGTGTATCTTTGAAACTGACTCCACCTTTTTCCTATCAGTCAGACAGTAGCAAAACTGTCACTTCTCAGAAAGAGGCATGAACGCAGGGAGTCCAGTGTTGCGAGGTAGATTAGAGGTTTTAGAGAAGATGCCCCCACTGCAGAGGACGACACATATGAGCAAAAAGGGGAACCACTACACCATAACTCCACCGGTCAGCCTGGATCCTTTACCAGCAGGATCAGGCACACACTCAAGGTCTGGTCCAATCAATTCCAATTCACTTCCTGTCCGGACCACGGCTCTTGTTGGTTCGATTGCATCCCTCTGCTGGACTGAAACGGCACGAGGACACAAGGCGCGGGTCGACTGGAAGCGAGGCAGAATTGATGCCAACCGCAGTGTGTAGTTTGTATCACTCAGTTTGTGTGTGTATATCACAGTCTGTCACTGCTGCAGTGCATGACTGCCCTCTGCAGACACGCCTTCATACTACAAGCTCAATATCTTTGCAAGACTTTGATTTTAGACATAAAAATCCATATCATGTACGGCAATATTTTTTTCACGGTGACACAACGTAACATCATGAGTGTGTGATGCACAAAACCATAACGCACACTGTTCAGGTTGATATGGGGAGATGTCATATGTCTGGTGTCCTCCCATCTCCAATCATTTCTTGTTTGTTTGTGGTGGCATGACCTCTACATAGTCTTGTCCCCCCCTTCCCCCTCGACCCCCCTGAACTTGTCTTTAAGTCACGCTTCAATCTACACACCTCTTGCTTGCAGGAAGAAGAGGTGGAAGAGTTTAGGGTAAGTTTGTCCTGTACCGGTTTCATCCTGTTTCGGTCTGGACCGGCAGTAATATTCAGTCCACCCTGCATCCCCACCACCATAAACTCTGCATGTCCCCTCCCACCTTTACTTTATCTGAGTGTCCATGTGTGTCCGCCTGTGCTTGTGTGTGTGATTAACCCTTCCATTTGCAGTGCCCATTCATCTGAACCATACCAAAGTCCATCATTGACCCATTAATTGTTTGCCATGTTCATAAGATTGTATGTTTGAGTCATATAGTAGCTTGAAATAATGCTCAGTGTTTGCTTTTACAGAGAGGCTCTAGACACATTGAAATAGTGACAGGCAGAAATTAAGGTCGTCATAAGTATTTTCGATACCATGTGTTCAAAACAATATTATCTCCGTTTATTATACATTTGATACTATGGAAAGTATCACAGCTTTAAAAAACAGATCTACAGTCAGATTTTCAACCCAAGGCTGCACATATGAAACAATGGCAAGGAAAACTGGTCCTCAACCAGTCACTGTTCTGCATTCTCTCCAGCAACAAACCCACCACGTGACAGCCGGCGTACGTTCAGTGACTTTTTGCTGTTCGAGCACTGTGCGCAGGTTGTTCAGGACTTCCTTTTTCTTTTTGCTGTGGCAATGAAAGCATTACCAAGCATCGTTTGTTATATTAGTATTGTATCAAAGTTGAAAATTCTGGTATCTTGACAACCCTAGTGGGAAGTAAAGAAGATTATCTCAAATTACAGATTTCTGGCAATTATCGTTATTTCAACTTTTTGTTGTTCTACCATAAACAAGTATACAGTCGAAAAAAATGTTCTTTCCTTGGATCAAGAAGGACAGAAGGAGAACATAACAGTGACTACACAAAATATAATAAATATTAGATAATGATATGTAAATATGTAAAGTAAAAGAGCTAAAAACCTCTAATCAGTTTCACCTCACTGTCCTTTTATTACCTGTTCAATAACTTTAAGAAATATCTCATGATCTCCATCAGAATCCTCATTAGCTTCCACAAAGTGATCGCTAGTCTTCCTGGGGTCCACTCACAAAACACTAAAAATACATTGATTTAAAATCACACAGTGTAAATGGGACAATAACATTCAATATCAGTCCAAAATTAAGACAAAAAAAAAAAGAGTAGAAAACAAAATTGACACAAACTCAGTCTCAAAAATGTTCCAGAACTGCCAAAGCAAAATTTACATGTGATTCATCAATTTTAGTGAGACCCCTCTATAAAGAACCGTTCTCATCATAAAATTTGTTTGTGGACTTGATGCCACCAGAAGATGTTCATGTTTCCACATTTTGTGAGCACTTTGAGGACGTCTCATCTGTGTTGGCTGAAAAGTTAAGGTTCAAAGTTCATTTTTGACTTTGGAAACAATCATGGTATTGTCGATCCATGCCAGATCAGGTACTAAATGGACTTTGAACCTCAAATCTTTAGCTAACATGGCCAAGAAGTCCATGTACTCGCTCCACTACAGTTACTAAATGGACCTTTAGGTGAGATTGAGTCGTCAGCTGCTGTTTATAACGTCAAGTATGAACCCTGTATTGCAAACTCCACCCATCTGCCAAACAAAGGCGAGGTAAAACAAACCATGACAAATATTTACAGATACTATTTGACTCAGGTTTGGTGTTTGTTCATATCTGCATCCTGGCATAATATTCCCCATATCGAATCTTGTGCATCTTTTGTTTCCTAACCCTTTTTGCCTCCATCTGACAGAATGTTCTGCTGTTCTGTACTGTGATAGCATGGCGCACCAGCGAGAGCTGCCTCCCTCCCAGTTGCATGGTCCTGTTTATAAATGCTATGCTCCAACACAAAGACAGATGTACAGATTTTATAGTGGAGGAGGCTTTTGATAAGAAAGTAGCTGTGCCCGTTTTATCTGTGATTGTACTCACTGTTGTTTGCCATTTTTTTCTCTTCCTCTTTTTTCTTTGTCTACTTTCTTGTGCATTTTTTTCTTTTCCTGTCTTTATTTATTTCCCTCTGTTCTCTACGGCTTTATCTTTTTCCTTCTCTGCTCATCCATCAACACTTTGTCCTTTACTCTCAAATTCCCTCCGCATTCCATTGTCCATCTTTTACTCTCCTTTTTCATTTTCCTCCTTGTCCTCTCTTCATCTGTCTTTTATCACGGTCCTCCTCCCTCTCCTTCCGTCTCTTCTCTTCCTCCCTCTCTCTTCCCCTCATTAGGTCTCTGAGTCAGGGCAGCACCAACTCCAACATGCTGGACGTGCAGGGCGGCGCCCACAAGAAGCGAGTACGTCGCAGCTCGCTTCTCAACGCCAAAAAGCTGTACGAAGATGCTCAGATGGCCAGGAAGGTGAAGCAGTACCTCTCCAACTTGACGGTGGAGATAGACGAGGAGAAACACCAAATCATGTCCCTGCAGTGTGAGCCGGCCTACAGCACTTGTGAGTAACACAGAAACTGGGACTCGTTACACTGAGTGAACCTTTTTTTCATCAGCACCTTAATTGTTTACCAATATCCGTCATATGAGTAATTGTGGGGTCACCTGGTGCACAGACATTGCTAAAAAAGTACTTATTATTTTGAGTAGATTTAATTTTGCATTATTCAAAGCATTTCTATGTATGGATTTATTACTGTATGTACTTTTATTTATCGTGGTACAACTCATTATATAATTGACTGTAAGATATTAAATGCCAGAAAAAGGAAAGTTAATAGAATTTATTTGAAAAATACTAAAGTGTGTATTTTTTTTATAATTAAAAGAGCTGTTATTTTAGTGGACAATAGCATATCTGACAGTACACAGTTTATTATATTGCATACTGTTCTGTACATGATTAGATTATAGTATTGGCTTGCACTGCCACCTAGTGTATTTGCAAATGTCCTGCAGAAACTAACAGGAATTAACTGATCGATCCACTGAAAGATACTGCAGTACGTGTGTGCTGTATCATCCAAACCCTCTGCAGAAGCATGTTGATACCTGAGTCACTGTGCTGAAATTCCTTTTATTTGCCATCATTTGAATTGTGTCACCGCAGAGATCATTTGTATTTGGCCATAATATTAATCACGTCCTTCCTCATGTTATAGCTGTAATTGTGCGAAAGGCAATATGTGCTGATAAAGTGATACTTTTATCTGTTTTACACAAGGTTTACATATTGAACAAAGAGCCCAGAAAGATGTGTAAAATCATTGTTTCTTAGTTCCTGTGTACATCTGACACAAATGATGTGACGGTAAAACTCACTGTCCAT
The DNA here is from genome assembly GCF_041903045.1 of Epinephelus lanceolatus. Lineage (NCBI taxonomy): Eukaryota > Metazoa > Chordata > Actinopteri > Perciformes > Serranidae > Epinephelus > Epinephelus lanceolatus. The sequence goes on from NC_135744.1 coordinate 36,923,689, forward strand.
TGTTATAGTATTAAAAAGTAGTATCCTATTAAATTTCCACCGTTTTGCAGCCAGTGGGAAAAACACATCTTCGAAAAGTTTTAAATGTTGGATGTCCTGAAGTGATTCTGTTTTGTTTTACATATGTGGTTTTAGTGTCTAAGAACTTGAGCGAGAGACGATCCACCAAGTCGGACATGTCTCCAGTTTCTCTACGGTCGGCTTTGCCCTCGGGGAAAACGCAGAACAGGGTGTCACAAGTCCTTCAGGTCCAGGTCCCTCTGAACCCTCTACGAAAGAAGAGCACTGCCAAGGACATCGGCCCACCTAGTCAGTACACCTGCACTGTATTGTATATCATTATTATATTCATTTATGTCCAGTTATGTTTTACTTTTTTATGCTCTCTTGTACTGTATTTAGATTTTCATTTTAATGTACCTGAACAGTACATTTTCATTGATACTCATCAGCCTTTTTAAACAGAGATTCCACAATACTGCTGTTATGCTGTACTCTGTTGTATTGTTTACATTGAACCAAACAACACCAGCATTATGCCGCCCCTGTGTGTACTTTTAGATAGCATGCCAGCGCTTTGGAAGCAAAAGAGTTGTGATGTGTAACACAACAGCATTGGCATCTTTTGTGTAATCTTACACAGACATTGATTCAGCCCTTTTACTACCTCTGCTGCTGGAAGAACAATGCCCCCGTATTTTTGCATTTACTGAAGACAGACAAAACTGAACAGTACCACAGGAAGTCGTGGGGACAGTGTAGCATTGTTTGAGCGAGATACGACTGTAGGGGTCGACAAAGACATTTTAAAAATGGCGGAACAGAACGAATCAGTAATGACATGTTGCAGTGTATTTAAGGGCCTCACAAACCACAGCCGTGTACAAGGTTGCACCCTTTAAAAGGTACATTATCACAACCTCCTCCACCATCGCCATGTTTGTTGTTGTCAGAAACGTTTGATCATGCCCTGTAGTGCCATCTAGTGCACGTAGCTGTACCAACATAAAGGACGCATAGGAGTATGTGGGCTGGACTGTCGAAGCGTTTCAAATGATCATATGTGTTTTCATACGTAAAGAGAGTATAAATGAGCTTTTACAGAAATCCCTTGTGGATTACCCTCCAGGTAATGTAGCATAGGGGCAAATTTTATTTTCTGTAGGTTTGCTGTTCACAAATTTGCACCAATGTTTGATGTTTTTTTGACTATTACGTACGTTTCTTGCCACATTTCGTCTCTCTCTCCATGTAGGCTATGCCAGCTAGCTGGCGTTATGTTTGAATCTGATGTGTTTGAATAAATGGAAAATAATGTTATGACAGTGTGATTTAGCACATAGGGCCATGAATGCCAAAGTCTCCATACCTTTGCACTTTTGAGATTGAGCAGTGTTTGTTACATACATTGTGAATGGTCATGGAAATTTTATTGTTGGTCCTTGAAAACTCACTGAAACGTTTTGAAATTCTGTCCATGAAAATGTGTGGGAACCCTGTGATCACGCTGGATAAAAGGGGCTACAGATGAGGTCCTAGTGAAAGAAAACTTAAATTTCCTTGTTCTGTATTATTACAGTTGAAGCAGACTCTCAGGTTAATGTACTTTTCTGTAACTTTGTTCTTTTTCTTCTTCCCCAGACTCCAACTCTCCCCAGGTGGTGAAGAAACCTCCAGTGAACTCGTCAGAGGAGTGGAACACCAAGAGACCATCTGATGACACCGTCTCCACCATCTCCTCCCTTCACTCCAGCCCCACGGTGTCACCACAGGGCTCCCCACGCAAAGGTCTGTTACAGAAACTCTGCTTCTCACCCAATGTGCTTTTATCTAAGGATAAAAGGACTGCCGTTACCCTAGGTGGAGAGTTGGTGTAGAGTTAATGAAACAGTCACCTCCAAGCAGAGCTCTGAAAAACTACTGATCATCTTACTCAGAAAGTTACTCAGAAACAAAGTCTGGGCTGAATGCACATATAGTGAAAGTCTAGAAAGTGATTCATGGCAAATTTCTATGAAGAATGTTATAGGGTTGCACATATGTTTTCCTACAAATAATAACTGAGATAGTTGCTTTGTCCTGAAGGCACTCTGTGGCTTACACCTCAAACCATCCTCTTGTTTCAAGTTGAATAAAAGGCCCGTAAATTCCTCTCTAACTTCAACTGTCCGCCCTCCTTTTCAGTTGGAGGTGTGGCCAAGTCCCAGAACTCCAGCCAGATGAACTTGTCAGGATCTTCGTCATCGCTGACCAGCGACGCCAGCACAAAGGCCGGCACTATCAGCCTGCGGAGCTATGGCATAGGTGGGGCTCTCCTCCATAAGAGGATTCTACAGATGACAAGGCAGCACAGCAGCGAGAGTAGCAGGGAGAGAGAGAGTCAGACGGAGGAGACAAGGGAAGCGAAAAGAAGGAAAGTGGAAAAGGAGAAAGAGGAGATGACGCAGGAGGAGACAGAAGCAGTTCAGAGAGGCTTGCTTTCGTCAGGGCGAAGGAGAGGGAGATCCAGGCAGCAGAACAACCAGGGTGCACAGGCAGATGCAGGGCTAATGCTGCTGAGGGAAAGAGCAGGAAGTCCAACAGAGAAATGGAAAGTCCACACTGGGTTTTCTCCCACTCTACCAGGGTTGGGACCCATGACTGTGTTACCTCTCTCCCAACCCCAGTTATTGAAACCCAGACCCCCAGAGTCCCCAATCAGAGCAAGGCTGATGTCACCGTTCAGGATACTGAGGGAAAGGAGCCAGTCCAGGGAGAGACCGATGGCAGTCAGGCCACTCCTGAACAGTGGAGAGGGAACTGAAGAGGTTGTGCCCTCCTCACCTCAGGATGACAGACAAGGACAGGCAGAAAGGAGAGCCAGGAGGTCGGTCAGCCCCAACCCCTTCCTGTGGCTCTGCAGGGACAGACACTCTAGGAGAAAGACAGTCTGACAGAGACAACTGATTGATCCAGTTATTTGCTGAGTAAAAAACACCGAAAAAGAGATAAAAGTGAAGGAAAAATGAAGCCTGTGGTGTTTCAGAGAGAATTTTTGTCAGAGGCGCCAACACATTTTATTTTGGAAGCACAAAAGCAAGAGTTACGTGAGAGAAAAAAGTCTCATATCCACCTTGAGTCATAGAGAGTGGACATGGAAAAGATTTTTCACAGAAAGCATTCAAAGCAGATAAGGAAAAGAAATTTCAGAAACCATTTCATTTTGTTCTCTTAGTTCTCCCAACATGTCTTTGTTTGTGGGAATAATGCTGTCAGTTTGTGTTGTAGTGGCAAAATATGTCATGGTCAAAGCAGAAAGCATGCTTAACTTTTTGTTTGCAAATTTTTTTTAACAAAAATCAGAATGAAACATTTCTCTGGGATCCAATTTTGACATGTATTTTCAGCAAGAAAAAGGAATTCTTCATTCCTTTCTGCTGAAAAGTGTCGTTTTTGGTGTGTGACATTTTGCTGTGGCATACAGTTTTTTATTGCCATGTTCGTTTTGTTTTTCCTACAGTCAAAAATGATTTATTTCAGCAGGATTTTATGTTTACAATTCAGTCTCTGTACATGTTTTAGAAGTGGTCATAACTTATTTCTAAAACCACCTGCTGTACTATACATGACATAGAGACAGTGACGAGTGTTACAGATTCTAACTGATATAACAGTGTTATTTTGAAGTGTTTGCTATTAAAAAGCGCACAGAAACTTCAGATTGTCTCCCCATATTGTCAACTCAGTATGGATTTGTTTCAGCTTTGTGATCCTCTGGGTGCAGGGTAATCAGATGATAGAAAGATGGCCAGTCAGGTGGTGCTACATACTAACACTGCCAGGGTTGGTTAAAACAATTGTCATATCATCATTGATGCTAGTGGAAGGTGCTTGAGGTGAAAACGCTCTATATTCAAACCAGTCATTTCTCTTAATTTCTCTTTTTTTTTTACTCTCTCTGTCTTTCCATTCTCGTAATGTCCCCATGTGGCTTTTTCCTCACAATTACAATCTGTATTTTACTTAATGTCCTTAATGTTCCTTTCTCCTCCCTCCAGGTTACGCTCTCCTCCCAGCTGGCAAAGCAGACAATCTGTCAGACTCGAGTCACAGCGAGATCTCCTCCCGCTCGAGTATCTGTTCGGTGGACTCTGTGCCGGCTCCCGGGCTTGAGGACCGGTGTAACAGCAGCAACAGGACCTGTATTGCTGCTGCTGCTATTACTACTACAACTACTACTACAATGGCTGCTCCGGTTGTTGAAAGCACAGCAGCAACACATGCACACTTAAATGCTGATTATAACCAGCCTAGCACAAGGTAATTAATTTTACTTTATCTAATCTGTTTGATTAAGTTGATTGATTTAGGCTGAGAAGAGAGCATCAAACACTGAGTATGTTTCTTCAGTGCTTGTCCTCTGATACTCACAGTGGAGTCAGCAGACAGTTTTTGACTCTGGACACTGGAATTTTTCAACGTGCAAAGTTCATTTATAAATTGCCAAAGCTATCTCTAGAATTCTTGACCGAGAAAAAGGCAGAAAAAAGTTGCATGGGATCACGTGGGATTAAGATCACAGATGACTTCTGCAATTATTCCAAATTACTAGGGGTCCTTAAGTAACACTAGTCCCGTGTTAATAGGGCTTAATATGTTTTTTACATGTATGCATGTGAATCACAGAGAGAGCAGGGCTGTGACAGCAGCAGGCAACTGGGGCTGTAATTATTAATGAGGTGGGGGGTAAAACATCACAGCCACATGTGCTCCAGGTGTTATTAAACATCACTGACCAGCTCAGCACAATATTAAAATCATCCCGCTCCCACAGAGAAATAAATCATGTCAGAATGGGGCTAAACTGGCTCAAAGATGCAAGAGTTAAGCACTTAAAAGTTCCTCAGGTTACTCTTGACTGAAGGACAATAGAAAACATAAAAACATTCTCCGCCACACTGCCCACAAACCTAACCGGAAATTGTCTTTTCCCACCCGTGACCCGAGCCTCAAACCACCAGGATGCACTCGCACACAAACACATAATCATCAGAAATCCTCCCTATGGCCAGCGTGAGCAAAAAGGCAACACACACACACAGTCAGAGCCGCCCTTCCATCTCCTCTCCCAGCTGGACCCCAATTATGTCCGTCCCTCATTAAAACTCAGGGAACAGGAAGTCGTAAAACGCGGCAGGTTTTTATTAGGGCCCCACATTTACTGCCCTCCTCTCTCCTCCTTCTCTCCGTTAACAACTTATCGCTTTACACGCAGGCGGGTTTTTAATCCGGCCGAGTAAACAACACACCTTTCTTTATTGTCTGCTGTTTGTTTATTGTTCCTCCATGATCAGGCCATTCTGTCTCTTAAAGAGGAGACCATAAAATATCTCTGGACGCAATATTCTGTCTGCTTCTCTGATATTATATTACCTTGGCAGGCTCGCCGTATAACACTGGACCATTTTATGAAATATGGCTCGGTTTCACTGAGTAGCTTGTTTGTCCAGTAAAACCGTGTCAGTGAATCAAACTGCTGCTTTATGAAAAGCAGCCGAGGAGGAAAACTTTTTTTTTAAAGCCGGACGTAGTGATCTGTCACGAAATTGCTGTCAGATTTTTGCTTTGTGATTTTGTGAAGAGCGAGTGTACAGACGAGGCATAAACTTTAACGGCTCAACACTCACAGTGACCATATTTTTTAGGCAGAACAACAAAAAAGCATTTGAAGAATCTTGTATAATAACTTTTCTTCTATATTTTGGTAGGAAGTTGAAGATTGTGTAGAGACAACATGAATCAACATTGAACTTCATCGTATTTCCATTTGTCTTTGGAAGTGTTTTGTTAGTGCGTGACTCTCTGACTCGCATGTCCTCCAGCCTTCAGCCTTTTATAGTTATTGGACCTCCTCCTCTGCCCTCTCCTCCATCCCTCTCTGTCTTTATTGTCAGTTCATTTCAGCATGACTTACCTCCACCTTTACCACCACTCTAATATCGTGCAACACACTTTTTGACTTTACCTCTCTCTGTTTCTTTCTTTTATCATTTCAGTCTTTGCCTCATGAACTCTAGAGTTTCTTATCTTATTACCTCCACCAAGAAGGGTGTGTTTTTGATGTGGTTTGTTTGTCTGCTTGTTAGCAGGAATACCAAAAAACTACTGCCCCGATTTTCCTGAAACTTGGTGGAAAGATGTAGCATGGAGCATATCCGAATCTTGGGGCGGGACAGGACACTTAGCCTAGGCAAAGGCTGTCTAGTTGAATATGTTTTCATCATAGTGTATTTACTCATTTCACTCTCTTTTATCTCCAGTAGTTCCTCGTCATCTGCTCGAGGATACACATCCCGAGCCTCCACCTTCACCTCCTCGATCTCGACAGAGGAGCTGACCCCAGACCACACCTCTCTGGACTCCGTGGCCGACAGCGGCCGGGGCAGCTGGACGTCCTGCTCCTCCAACTCCCACGACTCCTTCCAGAGCCTCCCCCCCTCGTCCTGCCGTCCCTGGGACCACGGCATCCACGGGCATCCGCTCGCCCTCCCTCACACGCACCTCGGCGGCTTCAAGCACACGCAGCTGGCCGGGCCGATAGCGGAGGTCGAGGCCGCGGGTCACACGTGGGCAAACGAGGACGCCACCAAGCATCACTCCAGAGACTCCAGCTCGGATCTGTCCAATCAGTCGCGGCAGAGCTGGGCGTCGTCCAGCTCGCTGTCGGACACCTATGAGGGCAATTACGGGACGATAAAGCGGCGGAACACCTCGGAGCACCCTTCCTCACCGACCAACGAGGAAGGAGGGCAAAGCACAGACCCTGTCTACAAAACGGTGACGTCAAGCACAGAGAAAGGCCTGATAGGTGAGGGGTCAGGTTGCGTGTTTGATTCCCTGTAAACACAGTGTGACCTGGTCCACTCAGGAAGTTGTTTAGATAGCTACAGTAAAAACTGTTTTCCCATTTTAGGCTTTGTTTGAAAAGCTGTTCATATTTTACATTAGACTTAGATGCAGTCAGTTAAATGAAGTCTTCTTTTGTTTTAGTTGAATAACTGCAGCTTTCTGATGCTTGACTTGCTGTTATTGTCTAGTGACCATTAGGCAAACGCCCCACTTTGGCATTAGTTGGATCTCCAAAAAAGATCTCATTCTGCAGTTTGCTAGTTTTATAAGGATTACAAAATGCTTTTTTGTCTTTAATTTTAGACAGTTTTTGACTATAGAGTAAAAGGGGCGGAGGTAAAACAGTGGTGTGTCCACCAACTAAACAATTAGTCAATTAATCATTCGATAGATCAACAGAAAATTGACAGAAATGTTTCTAATCGATCAATTGTTTAAGCAAATCAATTCTGCTTAAAATATGTCTCGTAAAATCAAACATCTTTACATTCTAGACTTTTGGTCAGACAGAACACGTAGTTATGATGGTTATTTTTCAATATTTTCAGATATTTTTTAAGATCCAATTGATTATTCCAAGTAATTGACAATTTTTCGAAAATGAAAGTAATTAGTAGTTGCAGCTCTACAGTAGTTCTGTCTGTATCAAGCTGCAGCCACCCATCTCATTGGTTGTATATTTTTCTTTTGATTTTCAACACATTTTAATGCATGTGTAGTTGTGGATTGTGTTAGTGAAGCATCACATTGATTTCATTTTTACATCATTTTTTTCTTTTGTTTCTCCCCGCACACCTCCTTCCCAACTTCCCCTGCAACCTCTTCACTCCTCATCCCTCACTCCCCTCCTTTCTTTGCTGCATCCCTCCTTTGTTTTAATCTACGCCTCCATCCAGTGTACTGTGTCACATCCCCCGCCAAGGATGAGCGTTACCGAGCTCCCCCTCCCACCCCTCCAGGCTACCAGGGTCTGGCTTTGGGGGATCTCGGCCTCACGGACGGAGTAGTGGGTGGGCTCCCCAGGCCTCCTCACCTCAAACCTCCGGACTACAGCGTGGCCCTGCAGAGGAGCAAGCTCCTGCAGAGCCCCGGAGCGGCCGGGAGTCTGGCTGAAGCACGGAGGCTGGCTGGTAACCATCACCTCCACCACCAAGAAGCCCGGACAGCTGGCTCCACGCAGGGCCACTCCAGACCGCCCAGCATCTGTCTCCCACCAAAGGAGCTGGCTGACAGTGAGGATGGTATGTCCCACAGACTGGTGGCATGATAAAGCACCACATTTTCTCGTGAGCAACATTTTAAACAGTTAACCAGGAGTATAAAAACAAACCCTAACCCCTAACGATTATATTAGTACTGGCTTAGGCCTTGATCACACAGAAGACGTTTTGCAGATTGGGTGAGAGGCTGTCAGCACAGGGAAACGGAGATCTGTGTGAAAACATGAGACCCTAAAAAAGAGTGTGGATCACGGGGAGTACCACCAGTTGGTCCAGGAGCTTCGCCTCTATGATGGCCATTTCCCAGCATATTTTAGGATGACTCAGGGGCAGTTTGACAACCTGCTGTCTGGATCTGGGTATCCAGCAACCGCTACCACCAGTTCTTCCGCCATTGTTTACCAACTGTAAACTTGTTGTCATGACCACCACAGAAGGCCCATCGTCTAATTCTCATCAAAAACAATTACCCTACTAAACGCTCTCTGTGTGATCAGGGCCCTAGGCATGTCACAATACCAGAAATTAAGTAGATGATACCAATACCAGTGAAATTCCACGATTCTTGATACCCAAAATCAGCACAACAATAATAAACAATAACAAAACTGGGTTCATGAGATGTTGTGGGCAAGGAAATGTGAATATAGCCTACAGTTTGTCAACATATTTCTCCTCCATTGTTGTTCTTCAGCACTTATACATGTACGATGTGATGGTCAATGTTTGTTGTGGGCAGTTTGTCCCGCCCCTCCTCCACTGTGATTGGATGGCTGGGTAAAACAGTGACAAGTGCAGTGTTTTCTAACCCCTGATGACCACAATAAATGCCAAAAGTGCAGCACTCAGAGCAGAAAAGACGCTCAGCACCTTGTCACACTGCTGGCATTTGTAGCATAGTGTATATATCCCATTGAAGACAGTACACTGGCCTCAGGAAAAAACACTTTTCTTTCGATGAGGCAAGATGGAGCTGTCGCTGCAGCTCCACTTGTCAACATCTTACACGTGTTGTTGTTGTGTCGTGCTGGTGCATGCTCTTCTTCCCTTGGCATTTATTCTACAGCAGACTGGAACACTTGTAGGCGTATATGCTGCCCTGTCAGGTCGAAGTGAAATACATCCCTGGTACCTACAGTACTGGAGAAAAACAAGTGCTGTCACGTTTTCACAGTTTTGCTATGTTACATTACTGTTACTGGTTTTCCATTATGTGCTCACACTTGTGAAACAGATATTAAATTGCCTATGTGTTGTCTATGTGGTATTAAAAAGGTTTTTAAGAGTCTAAAATTGAACCTCTCTTCTCTTCTCCAGACGAGCAAGTGTCAGCGGTGTAAAGATGGTGACGTCACGCACACAAATATTCTCACACACGGACCAAGTTGTGTTGCTCGGGCTTTGGACCAAAGTAGCATCCTGCCGTCACCTCCTAACAGAGCACATTGTCCTAGCCCTGCCCACACGGCCTTGTGTGACATCACCTCGGACCATAACGCACCTCTCGACCAGACCGGTGGGTCACGTGACGTCCTCCCAAGACTTGTACAATCATCTCTTTTTTTAAAACTCATTTCACAAAACAAAGAAGAAAGATTTTAGATACTTTTTAAAAACTCTTGAACAAAGCAGAAAAAGGCGGCAGACGGACATTAAAAGGACAAATCACAGAAGGACAGAGTGACTGTAATGATGTCTCGCGAGCAGAAGTCGGCCTCCTTGGAAACAGACCACCATGTACCTCCATTTTGCGCTCCAAGCTCTCTTGTTTAACGTTGTTTGACATTGTTTTTTCTACAGTTTTAAAATGTTGTACAGTGTTTCTTTTTCTTTTTTTCCTTTGCATTTCTGAGCTTTGCAAAGTTTTATGTGAGAGAAGTGAGGAAGAGCAGACAAAGGGATAGAGAGCTGTAGTGGAAGTATTAAGATGAACATCAACTCGTGGGGGAATTTTTTGTTTTGTTTTTTTTTCTGTAATTTGCAGTCAGCTCAAAAGAATATGAATGTAGATGAATCAGAGACAGGAAAAAAACCTGATTTTGAGATTATTTTGAAGTGGTCTTTATCGGCCTCTATCAAACCCTGGCACTGATTATGTAAATTTACATGATTAAAATTAGTCTCCACGCCATCAAACCAAATTTTCACTCTTCTCATGGAGGTGAAACAAGAGAAATTAAACTCCTGAAGTAGCAGAGAGCACATCTGTTTGTGTTTACCACTTATTGTTCTTTGTTGAACTTTATCCAAAAAAAGAAAAAAAGAAAAAGACAAACAGCATCTCTCAGGCAGTTGTGTGTCTTCATGTCGCGCTCTCCGCCACCCAGCCACCGCTCTTATTGCTCGTTCAGCCTGACGCGAGGTACTTTAGCAGCATGCTGCCTCCTGGATGTTCTATAAAAACTGTATTATAACTCGTTTTTAATGAGCTGAAGAACAAATGCCTCGCTGCTTCCTGTAGAGTAAAATGCGTCGTTATTTTATTGCAGCAGCTATAATAAAACGATAAATTAGCACTGTGTGGTCGCACAAAGTGCATGCATATACACTCACACACACACACACACACCAAAATCTTAGATGGTGTGCTTAGAAACAAAGGACAGTGTTTACACCGACGCTTACACATTTTGTTTACAGTGTTTATTGGACTAGTTGTCTATTGAATTACAAGCTGAAATGTTAAAGTATAATACTTTAGGTTCATTTGACCTTGTAAATTTGTTTATAAAGCAGCAGGAATATGAGATGCAGCATAAACTTTGACTACGTGCTCGCGGTGTACCTCTCGTATCGGTTTTTTGCTTCTTATTTAAAAAGAAACGAGCAGCAAAACTAGTCAACAGATAATGTATTTTAATGCCTGGCTTGCATCTCCATTCCATGTTCATAGTACATTTTGTAGAATATTTAAAGGATTTGCTTGAAAAATTGTCTATTTGTAATGAAAACAAAAGCAAATTTGTACATTCTGAGTTTTGGAAATGGGAAAAAAAAATGTTTTTAATTGTGTTTATCTGCAGTGCAGCAGGGGTGTAACTGGAATTAGACGCTCTTCTCTTCTCCTTCTGCTGTCTGTCTTGCGCTCTGTGATGCTTATTTTGTATTGTTTTGCCTCACAAAGACTTGAAATGATTATTGCTAATATATACATGGCATATATATGAATTTATACATATATATTTTTGTTTTCTTTTTCTTTGCCATAAATTAATGTCATGTATAGATGAGAGAAGAGAGTCCTCTATAAAGGCTATTTTTGAATATTTTGTTATAAGAAATAACCCAAGGTTGTGATTGCCCTGTTTCTGTCCCCGGGCAGGAGTCTTTCAAGGAATTTCTGTTAGCTCTTGTCGTCGTTCATGACTTGTTTTTCTCCCCTCACACTCTGTTGTTGGTGCCATTTCTGCTCTGTCTATAATCGTAATTGCTGCTGTGTTTTGGGATATGACTGTGTGCGTGTGTGTGTGTGTGAAGTGGAGTTATATTTGTGAGGTTGGGATCAACATAGCATTTTATTTTTTAACCCGTTTTGATTCTGGGCATACAGTACATAAGGAAAGGCTCCGCATTCATTTTTTTTTGTAAAAGCCCTTCTTAGTTTGCGGCTTTGATTGCTCCTGCCTGCAGAAAGGTGGGGGCCCTCGAGGGTCTCTTGCCATTGGTTTAATGGCACAAGGCGTTCAAACTCAGGCTGGAAGGTTGAAAGGAGTGTTTTTGAAGCTATTATATCTCGGTCTGTTTGAATTGAACGGAACAAGCCCTGCCACGATGCCATGTCTGGTAGAGTCTCTGTCTCCCTCTGAGCTCTGTCAACTCAGCAGGACTTTAAACTTTCAACCTTCCTCCTCGCTGTACTCGTCCAATGGATATCACTCCATTGCTCTAGGGTTTTTATATTAATCATGATTATCCACTGTGACCCTCACCTTACGTCTTTTTTCCTTTTTAAAACAATCTCAATAGTAGAAACTTCGAAACAGACTGAGAGTCAGAAACTGACAATTCCTCTTTTTTTGCACAACTGTATTCCTCAGATTCTTAACCATCAATCAGTATTAATGTTCTACATGGATGGATAAATTAAAAGTAGCAGCATATGCTTCTTCCAAGTGTTGGCTCAGAAGTCAGACAGCATTAGAAAGCAGCTTTCTAATGTTTCTAATGTTGGATTGAGCACTAAACATCAGGCAACAGTTTTGTTTTTGTGGGGTTTTTTTGCCATAATTTACAGAATTTTGGAATGAGACTCTCGGCACACATCAGTCACGTTCGTGTCAGGTGCTCTTTAAGCGCTCCAAAATGCTACATTTTTTTATGTTTTATTTTTTCTTTCGGGGCTAAATTTAATTTAGCAGTCACCCCATCTTCTCTGTCTCTGCATACAGTCAGTATGTTTTCATGGAGGATCTGGCAGTGAGCAGCTCCTGGCACTGTGAACACAAGTGTTTTTAACAACATATTACTGGAGAGGATAAACTTCATCTCTCTCACAGCTTGATGAAAATATCTGGCTGATTTTTAATTTACCCCCCACCTCCCCCCCATGTTACCTGGAATGCAATAAGAGAGATGTGAATGTGTTTTATGTAGACATCTTTTTTTGGCATTACAGCAGAAATGCACAACAATAAGCTTCGATGTGGTGAGTGTGCTGCACAATCTGTACAAAGAGGTATTAACTTGGTCTGTGGCTTAAAGTTTGCTTTCGTCTCACACTTCTCATAGCTGTTGTAACTTATGTCTTTTAGAAAGACAACATGATTTTGCTCGTACGCTTTTTATGTATTTTTTACGAGTGATTGTAAATAGTTGTTATATTTTTGTTTAAGAGAATGTTTAAAAAGGAAAAAATACCTTTTATTTCTCCAAGTCTACTGATATGAATTTGGACAATGAATAAAATGTTAAGCAGAAGCTATTTTGTGTCTTTATTCATGGTTAACCTGTGATTACCAGGAGTTCTCTAGACCAAACCTGCAAGTATTTGTCTTTGGCTTTTCTCTAGTTTTGGCATTTTTAAATTGTTAGTTACACTGTAGGCTCTGCATCGACATAGAGGCTACGCCGTAGCCTGACATGCACCTTCCCAGAAATATAATTATGCATCGCAGCAACGCAGACCTCCTGTCTATTTTCATAAGCTGAAACCATTTCTCTCTGTGAAAATGAAGCATTTATTTCCTTGAATTTCACAGATAAGAAAAAATAAATTGTAAAAACAATAAAGCCTCCACAAAAATAGCATTTTAAGTCTTGTGTGTGATTTATCCTTCAGGGATTTATCCAGGTTTCATATGAGCAGAGGAAATGTGTGCTCGTTGCTAGGCTAATTTATACAGTGTAAAATGCCATAGGCCTGTGCTAATAACGTTAGCATCTTATTTTTGTTTGGAAAACGTCTTTAGTATAAGACAGTTGTTTAGTTGGTGAACCTTGTGAGTTGTAATGGAGCCAAATTTTGTAATGTTACCTTTGTTAAATGTTGTTCATCTGAGTAGAGAGAAATCCGCTAGCTGCTAGGCTAATTTATACAATGTAAAATGCCATAGGCTTGTGCTAAAAACATTAGCATGTTGTATTTGTGGGAAAAATGTGTCCAGATAAAGACAAGTGTTTGTCTGTGAATGTTGTGAGTTATAGTGAAGCTGATGTGCATACTTGTGTTTGTAATTGTCACTATTAAGCCATGTTTAATCTGTGTTTTGGATGTTTTGAATCAACTACAGCACTTCACAGGAACCTCTACCGCTAACTGATGTATTGGAGGTGTAACTGCAGAGTGACACAGACACACCACCGCACAAGTATAAAGGCTCATAACAACGTAAGCCATGTGCGTAGGTTACGTCATAGGTTCTGCCGCACAAGTATAAATCCCCCTTTAAATGCAAGATACTTTTCCCTCTTCACGCCTCTAAAATTATTCAAAGGAATCAATCCTCTATTCTGTCACCTAAATTAAAACATGCATACACAATTTAGTTATAGCACTAATTATGTTTTGTAGGAAATATACTACTACTTGTATCGTGTTTTTATTGGCCATGGTGGTGACGTGGCTCTGGGGATGGCAATCGGTCTACCAATGTGAAATAGTTCAACAACTGTTGGACAGATCTCTATTAATTTTCCTCACAGATGTTCATTGTTTCCAGAGGATAAACCATACCAACTTTGGTGATCCCCGACTTTTCCTTTAGAGCCACCATGAGCTTCACATTTGTGATTTGGAGTGAAATGTCTTGATAACTATTGGATGGATTGTCGTTGCCAATATAAAGTATGTCTGCCACATGCCTTCTTGTCTCTACCTGAAACCATCAGGAGCCTTGTGGCCTGTGTGTAACCATTACGTCACGACAAACACAGGTAGTAGTTCTTGGTGCAGTATCCACATTCTGATACTTTTTTCCAGTAAATCTTCACATCAAAGAGAAGTGACCTAATCTTTCTCTGTGTTCTTCAGGCGTCCTCAGTTTTGTCCTCGCCATCTCTCCGCCTTCTGCTGCGTTCAGCTCTATATCCGATCTGATCAGAGCCGGAGAACGTCACGCTGGGCTCAAGGTCAGCTTCCTTTTATTACTCATTAAAGGTTTACTGTCACACAGAGGGGCCGGAAGTCATGCTGGTTGTTCTGTCTATGTGTGAGAGAGAGGAAAATTTCGACAGCCTGTAATGTACTGTAGAATGTGGTACATTTCTACTGCAGATGCATGTGCACAGGCTGAACTGAGCACAGCAGACTGCAAACACCAGAAATGATTGAACTCTTTGTCACATCAGCTGTTGTTATAATATTGTGTGACCCTAAATAGTTAAAGCCTTGTTAGATGTCACCCCGTGTGCTGTTGTTCTCCACTGTCAGAAACTTAACTTTTAAAGGTTCAGTTCACTCAAATCCCAACAAAAAGGCAATCGAAGCCTTCAGAAATAAGAATCTGGTAAAATGATCACTTGAAGGAGCTCATAGCATATCCATGATTCAGAGACTGGGCTAGGATTGTCTGCACATGGCTCTCAACATTGAGGTGGCCAAGCTGGTGGCTAGCCGCTAATGGTGCTATCAGTGCAGACAGTGCTAGTAATGGCTACAGAACAGTGCTGTGAGGGCTAACATTGTTAATCAGGGGGAACAGGAGGGTGGGTGTTATTCTTCTGCGGTGACGCCATCCCAGTATCAGCGGTAGCCACTGTATCAGCTCAGAGTAGAGCGGCAGCAATGAGCTAGCCAGTGGGATACACACAGCCAGACCATCTATCACAATAGAACAGAGCAGAGTTAGTAACACTCTGAATGTTGTGTAGAGCTCCTTTAAGGTCCACTCACTAGCTTCTTCCACAGTCTTAAGCATTTCACATGATCTTAGTCAGCTGCTGCTCAGATGTATTTGTATTCTTCATGTTGGTGTAAAAGTGGAGCACAAGAAGTTCAGGTTTGACCTTGGAAAGATTATTCTGGCAAAACAATCTCAAGATCCATTTACCAGCTTTTTTCCAAAGCAAATCTAATAATCTAGACATGGCAACAAGACTGTTCTAAAGCAAATATTTCAAAACATTAAAAAAAATACACAGTAACAATTAAACAAATTGAATTAAATTAAATTAAATTAAATTAAACACTAAAATGTACCTTAACTTATATCACCTGATTTCTAACTGCGCAGATCATTTTGGTTTTCCTTGCCCAAGTTTTAAGACATCAAATTTAAAAAATGAGATTACTGCTGCTAGTTAAACACAGCGGAGGTGAGAGGAATTTTATCTGAACTTTTTTGCTCAATCTGACTTTGACACTATCTGACCTGCTTCCCAAAGACACTTTTTTTGCGATAAAGTTAGATGTGTAATGGAGACAGATCAGGGTGGTAAGGGGGGTGATGGTGGTGATGGTGGTGGTGAGGGGGTGTAAGGAGGAAGTATGTTAACCAGCATGTTCAAAGAACTGGTCTTTCCACTTCAGAGAGAATATTCCAGAACGATGAGAGAAGTGAAAGTTCAGCTCCGAGTGGGATTCGACTGGAAACGAGTCGGTGAAATTACACACAGCTTCAATTATACATCACAAAGGGCGAAAGAGCCCCACTGGATGGCAGGGGAGGAAATGTGGAAAAACTGGAACGCTCGGGTCTGGTAATATGTGTGTGTGCGTGTGTCACACCTCTCCCTCTGTTTTGACTTTGAAGTTGTGACTTTGTCAGGAGCAGAAGCCGAGAGCAGGAGGTGGGAAAACGGAAACTTTACCACCTGAGGGTTGTGCGCACACACGGGGGTTGGCTTTTAGCATATTCCTGTCTAAATGAAAATTTGTGAAGCAAAACAGTTTGGAAAATATTCTGTCACCTGTACAGTCTCAGCGCTGCCCTTGAGCGCACGTACGTGTGGGTGTGCATTCACTCTCATATACATAAATGAAATGTTGTGTTTCCTTGTGCATCTTTAACCTTTCGTGTCTGGTTTTTTGCATGATCACACAAATTAGCTGTTTGTCTTCAAATATATCACTTTTTTATGTCTTTTCTGTTGTCTTTATGTCTTGTTATTGCACTGCATGTATGAAAGAAATCTTTGTCTTGAAGATGCTGATCTCTCCCATCATTTCCTGTCACCTGTGTACATTCTACCGAGGGCACCTAAGCCTGACTTGTAGTCCATCAGTCAAGCTCAGAAATCATTGGATTTTACACTTCCCATGATGCCACTCTTTTGGTAGACCCTGCATGGTTTGACCCTGAATTCATGTGGTCTCTGAATAAGTTACTGACTGGGAAAATTCATGTGAATCCCCCCTCAAGTTGGATCAACAACTTGGAAAGTTGAAAGTTGAAAGTTGAAAATTTTGATACATCATATCTGCAGAAACATGGTGGACAAAAATAATTCAGTCAGGACCGCTTCAGTCAAAGAAATCTTTGCAGACAACACAGAAAGCTTAAGGCGGAGAGAACACACCTCTCTGCCCTTCCACACACAGACGAGGAAAGCCTGAGGCAGATAGAGCAAACTTCCCTGCCCTTCAATGCACCTACATGGAAAGCCTAAGACAGGGAGAGCAGCAACAAAGACCCCCCAGGAACAGAACAGAGCAACATCAATGACAAACAGAAATGACATTGATAAGTCCGACACAGCATGAAAAGGAGGAGCTGGAGTGGAGGCAAGTTGTGAAGTGGCGTGCAAAGGAGGCAGCAACAGTCCAGAGCAGTTTAAATAGGGTGCCCTGAATGAGATTTACCAATTGGTAGCATAGAAAGGAATCATGTGATCTCTCAGCTGACTCCCTTCCATCAGTCAGCTGCTCCATCAGTTGAGTGGGCTGCTTGAGATCAGCTGACGTAGCTGGGATGTGAGCTGAGCTTGACATTGTGTCCTGCTCACATATAATTTGTAATATAATATTAATGATTAGTTGCTGTCCACGTAGAGTGAACTGTATTAGTTAGAAAAGTTATTTATTAGTATTAGTCAGGAAAAGCAATATTTTAGTAGTTTTAAGGGATGTACTGGTGCAGCAACAAGTCTGTGACAAAATCACTTTGTAATATAAGGCTTCAAATTGTTTGACAATACTTGGATAGCAACATGAATCTTAACTTTGCTAATGCTCTGAGCAATAAAATACAAAACGTCTTCTTTGTAGCAACCATATTTTTTTCCCATTACAACATTAAAGCTCAACACACCAAAGTTGGAGGAAGGACTTCCCAGCTGGGGAAATGGGACCATCCAAGAGCACGTGAATTCAGCATAAGGGCCAGGTTAACAAAAGTGTTGAGTTGTTTTGATTAGCCATACTGAAAGGTTGGGCAAGAGCCAGCTGCCATATACAAAGGCCAGACGCGAATATTATTCAAATATGGGGATAATGGAATGAAAAGTCCTTTCAATGTGTTTGGGTCTATGATACTTTGCAGTCTGGCTGCACATTATGAATGCTTAGAAGCTATAATGTTTTTGGGTTTCATGCTCTGTGAAGTAGTTACATTAAATGAGGACAGCCATAGACTGTATAAAAATAATGGACGTAACCAATGTGACATCACCCATTGGTTTGTGGACTTCAGTTTAGCATTTCAGCCATTGCCATCATGGATTTTTGGGTCCAAAGGTGTCCATATTTGGATGAGAGGGTGGAGCTGAGGACAGAATTCACAGACTTATTATGTTATGCATTATTTTAAGCCTAAGCAAAATGAAAAGGGGTGAGTTAAATGAAAATTCAACCCCGGCACAGTTGTCATGATTGGGAAAATTAGCTATAGAAACCAAAATCCTTTTTTGGAACCAGGCTGTAAAAAGGCCGTCTATGGGGACTGACTTGCTTTTGGAGCCAGCCCCAGGTGTCCATTAGAGGAACTACAGTTTTTGGCACTTTCTGTGCTGGCTTTATTTTTCAGCCATGGAGTTTGCCACTTGGGGACAACATGACATTAACTTTCAGCCACTTTTTCTGTCCAGGCCAAAGGCTAGTCAGTGATCAACGAGGACAGGTGACGTCCAGCGAAGTCATTATCACAGTTCATCTTCTTGTTCTTCACCTGCTCTGACGCGTGCTACATGCTGTGAGGTTACTTGAGTCATTTGTCACGAAACCTGTAGTCTTTGTATTCTTAACTCTAAAAGGTTACTCTGACCAACATTTATCACACCAGAGAACTTTAATAACTCAAATAAAATGTACCCAAACATATTCTGAAGTCTACCACTCACCTTTTAGCATTTTAATTCCTCTTCTCTTTAAAAAGAAGGGAGATTCTGGTTAATTAGCAGCTCTTCCTGTCATATCACAGATCTTGTCTTGAAGATGTCATTGAGGTCTCGCAGCAGGAGTTTTGGCATTTGGCAGTTTGTTAGTTTGTTAGCAATATTAGTGCAAGTCTCAAAACTGTTTCATATAGTTTTGATAACATGAAGGTTTTACATACAGTAAAATGGAAGCAGAACATCTAGTTATTGTTTGTTTGTTTTAGATGCTGGGAGGTGACTTTGGAATAAAATTATTTGTAGTTTGGTGTTTGTGTCCCCAGCTATTTGTCAAAACAAATATTGATTACTTGAAAGTGTCACTTCAGATTTTGTGTTAGTATGTAGTAGTGACAGGGGAGCAGCAGTGGTCTGAACTCAACAGAAAATCAAAGGCAATGATGTTACTGTGCTGGATATAAAGTTATGCAAATGTGCCACTTTTGTTGTACTGCCAAAACAAAGAAAGGCTGATGTTCTTGTTTTTTTTAATCCATTCTCCTCCACTCCCAACGCTGCCTCTCTGGACCATTTGCAGGGCATGGTATAACATGTTGAGGTGGCCCCCTTCAGGGTTAGCTCTGGCCATTTGTCACCAGTCCTCAAGGCTTCCTGCAGCTTGTACAGAGGTCGAGGTCAACGTCCTTGCATCTCACCGTCCTCAACAATGTCAGCAGTGCAGCACAGATAAATGACCTGACAAGCCCACAGATTGTACCCCAACGTTAAAAAGCCCACAAGTAATCCTTCAAGCTCCTTTTTTTCTTATTCGCTTTCCTTTTAATGACATTTAGGTGTCAATGTGACTCTCTTGAATGTCAATCACAACTTTTGGATTAATTCAGTTTAATTTGTGAGGGTTGTTCACCTTGACACAAGCAGCAGATTTCTCAGAGACAGGGCCTTTCATTAATTAATCTATGACTGTCATTATGTCTTGTTTTTTTAAACTATGTCTGACTTAATACTCTAACCACTCTGCTCCTTTTTTTTACACCGTGTCTTTAGTTTAACGTTGGTTTTAACTAGATGCAAAATTCTTGATAAGTATCTAAACTTATCCTCTGATATAAGGTCAGGGAGAATAAAAATGTTCTAGTTTCAGAGTCAGGTCGATACCTAAAATGTATTTGAATACATATATGTTCCCTCCATGCTTTGATAATCTGTGCACTGATCTGAAAGCTTAATCTGAAATTGTAATATTGATTTCCTGATCTCCTATTCCTTTTTCTTTCAATTTAAAACTGTCATCAAGTCTTATATTTTTATTGAAAATAATATTTTAAAAATCCTAACATTTTTTTTAAGTAACTTAAATTATACAACGCTTATTCAAGGAGAAATGAGAAGAATAAATTATTTAATCGATCAATTAATTAATCAAATAATTAAAAAATACATATTCAAATATTATACGAGATAGCTGTTAGTTATAGACTACATTAAAAAGATATGTTTTGAGTTGTCGTTTAAAACTGTCCACTGAGCCAGCAAGTTTAATATTCAAAGGCAGGATGTTCCATATTTTTGTTGCAGTACTCATTTCTGCCACAAGAGGCTGAAGTGCACCACTACCCCATGTTCTAAATAGGACTTACCAGATTCATATGTTTTTCCAGGTAACAACAACAAGCAGAAAAATTGACAATGACTTTTTTTTTTCTTCTGTTGTTGTTGTTCTTTTGGGGTTTTTTACATATGAAAAAAGGAGCACTTAGAAAAATTGTCTTTGCAAAACTTTTTTTTTAAACTAGCATTACTTTTCCCCACCTGTTTCAAAGATGAAAAACAAATTAAGGAATTTAAAAAGATTATCCTGGCAAACCTTTTTTCCCCCACCTGTTCCTGAATCATAACTACAGGAGAGAAAACGATTTAGACCCGACTATGAAAATGGATTCCCAGATTTTTTTCCCTCACTTGCCTCTCGGGGCTTCCGTAGCAGATGCATGCTGCAGATGTTTTAGTTTCTTTTTTTTAAATCAGATTTTTTTACCCTCTCTTTTTCAATCACAGTTTATCTAGTTGAATGTCAAATAAAAACACATATTGAATATACATGTGTATAAGAAAAACAGGCTTTTTTTCTGACAAAATTTGAAGCATCAGAACCATCAGAGCTGAGTCCAATGGGCCTGAGGATCTGCTCCCCTGCTGCTCTGCTGGCAGCCATGGGGGGGCAGTGCTGCATTGTGAGAAACACTGCCTGTGGAAAAAGCTCAGCTGCTGCGCCTCTGCACCCACAGGCATTCTGCAAGACTGGTGAAAGAAAGCTATTCGGGGAGCATATTTACCCCCAGAGATTGGCCATCCTATTAAGGTGCAAATTACCAACACATTGTCCGTGTTGGAACAATGCAATCCTGACTTTGTGGAGGTAATGATTATATCTGTCTCAATTGTCTTTGCCCTGTGTGCAGAAGTCTCCTCTCATCCCTTGACTAGCAAATGTCGGTTCCTAAAGGGGGAATGGCTGCCACTCCTCCATTCTGAGATTTAATTGTTGTTTTTAATGGGTGGTTGCCTCACTTTGTGCGCATTATTTAATTGACTCAGGGGGCGTGCAGAGTGTGCGTAACTTCTCTTGGTGTGTGTTTGTGTGTGTGTGTGTGTCTGTTTGTGTGAATTAGTGTCACTTTCAATGAAAGTCATGCCTTTAAAGTGTGATTTTGATTTGCATTTGCATGTGTGTGTGTGTGTGTGTGTGTGTGTGTGAGTGAGAAATCACTGGGGAGTGTAATCTATCCTCCCTAACTTTAGATGAATAAGTTGCGGCTGCACATAAGGCCTCATCATGATCATCATGATCGTCAAGATCATTATCATCATCATCATGACCATCATCATCATCATCATCATCAGTATATCATTACCTTAAATAGCAGTACGAAATGCTGGGGAGGAAGCAGACCCTCTGAGTAAATTACGGTCACAGTAATCTATCTATCTATCTATCTATCTATCTATCTATCTGACATACACACACACAAATAAACATTACTGTTCACGCTTTGTTCAGTATTCAAAATCTACAAAGTCACATTCAAAATTGCATCGATTCCTGTCGCCCCACACACACACACACACACACACACACACACACACACACACACACAAACATTATTAGTGCTGAATGAGAGGTTAGCTCCAGTTCACATCCTCTCTTGTCCTTCTTAAGCAAGGTTGCCAAAGGATCACTCCAAAATTGCGTGTGTGTGTGTGTGTGCGTGAGAGTTAAAGCAAGTGTTTTCGTGTGTTTCTGACCTTCACAAGAGTAAGAGAGTGTGTCTGTATCCTTACCAGCGCTGAGACTGACTGACTGTATGTCTACACTTGGGTTTCTGTGCAAGTACGTGAGCAGGTAAGTGAAGTGCTGAATCTCTGTGTGTGTGTGTGTGTGTGTGCTCACGTGTTTAAGTGTGAGTAACTCTTGCAGAGGGAAGCAGCTACGGTTGACGGAGTAAAGTAGCTGCACGCCAGTTTCCAATAATGAGTCAGGGTCAGATGGTTCAGAGGGGGAGGCGAAGGTCAAGAGTTTGAACAGGGCGATCGACCTGATACACCCTCTACCTCCACAAACACCCACACGCGTGTACACTCACATGTGGATGGACACACTTGACTTTTCTGGCCTTTTAGAGGAAGCAAGTGGAGAGTGGCGAGGGGTGAAGGGAAATGAAAGGCTAGAGGGGAATTGTTGGAGGAAGAGGGAGGAGGTGCAAGTTGATTTATGTGTTTGTGTGTGCGGTAGGGGGACGGAGGGGTGAGACGGGAGGAGGGCAGTATTGTCTCAGCGGGTCGGCACCTTTGCCTAAAGCAGACCTGGACAAAGAAAGAAGGGAAGGGCGCATGGGAGGAGATGTGAAGGGAAGGAACTTGTGTAAAAGTGAAATTAGTTAAAGTAAAAAGCAGTTAAACTGTTGTACTCTGGGTGAACTCCATCCCATCAAACCCTTTTCTGTCCGTGAAGACTTTTACTTGTATTTTAACAGATGCATAGTTCATGTCTATGAAGTAAGAGAGAGAGATAGAAGAAGCAGCAGGAGAAAAAAAGAAGGTGAGAAAGAGAGTGTCAGAGGGGAAATCTAAATACCCCCCACTGAGGAAACTGGGGAAGAGCTGCGGAGAAATGGATGAGAGAGGTGATGGGGGGTACTTAGTGGGAGGCCCCTCCTTTGAACTAGATGTCAAGAGATAGGGAGGGAAGGAGGGAAGGAAGGAGGGAGGGAGGGAGGCATCTCAGAACAGATCAGAATGCAGCAGAGCAGATTAAAGACGCAGAGATCACAACAGAGTTTAAGGAGACGAGAGAGAAAAAGTAGACAGCTCTGCAGGTCCAGCAAAAGAGGACAGAAGAGGAGAGGAGAGGAGAGGAGAGGAGAGGATGCTGAAGGTCTCACCTCCTCTGGTGCCTCTGAGCTGCAGCCAGGTCTTTGATCCTGCACTTCATTTAGCTCCACTGTAGGAGACCCTCCCAGTCTGATGCACAGGATTAAAGACCCGCTTCAGAGTTTATTTGACATATAAATTATTATTCACACACATTCACGAGGAGTTTGAGTTGGAATTGACCTGCATTACATTTTACAGCTGTGGCATCTTAATTCAGAATAGAGCAGGGTGTGCTAGTATCTCAGCAATCTGAGAGGTGTGTGATGTCCTTGTGTAAGGGCGGGTCTGCTGCTGTCACATGTCATGTCTCTCTTTCTTTGTCCCTTACAGGGCTGTAAATACAGACAGTGCAGATGCACCGAGGCCTATGGGGTGGGGGTGGTGGGTGGCGTAGAGAGAGCGGGACCTCCAACTATGTGTTGCATAGAGAACAGGCCTTTAGGTTGCTATACGTCTGAGTTCAAAGAAGAACTCGTGTTGAAATGCAAATGGTACCATCTGCTATATATGCAAAAGCATCTCCCTCATCGTTTCTTTCCTTTTTTTGGTGAAATAGGCAGCAATCTATACCAAAATTATTTGTTTATTGTGCATACACTATATAAACTAGGAAAAAAACTAAAAACAATATTTGATTAAATATATTTCAATCAGGAGAGACACGTATTATTGTAAAAGAATATTTATTAACGTGCACATAGGAATAAAAATGTGTAAAGTCTTTGGCGATTAGACCCCAGAGAGATGATTTAAGGAGGGTGATGAATCTCGGTACCCTCCCCGGGGTCTAGACGCTGGTGGTGGTGGAGGTGGTGAAGATGAGATGAGAGGAAGATTGAGAAGTGCAGATGATCTGGGTGAGTGGAGGAACGAGCCCATAGTCAGCTGATCAGAGGAAGCAGTGGGAGTGGGATGGAGAGAATTGTGAATGAATGAGCACAAAGAACAACCTGTCCCTTCCAATAAGGATGGGCAATGCCACAAAATTTGGTTTCAGTCCGACAGCAAGTAATACAGGGCCAGAACTGATATTGATATCAGCATCATCAACAGATACGATAGTGGCTTATGTACTTTCATGTAGGGAGGAGCGGTGTGTCGTGATTTATTAAGTGAATAATCAGTCTGCTAAAGTAACATATACGACTGATTACAATTTAAAAGTGTAACATTAACCAATGCTGAAGATCTGATTTGATTAAAGTATCATTTTCACTCCTTTATACCTGGAATTCCTCTCCTGGGCCTCTCTGATTGGGGGTCTAGATGTTGAAACATCTGTCTATCTATCTATCTATCTATCTGTCCATGTTTAAACAAATTTAAAAAACACTTTTGGCTTTAGCTCAAGACTGAAGTTCTGTCTTTTTCTTCTGGTGTTATTCATTATCTGCTTCAGCTTATACCACACAGCAAGGTTGCTGCATTATGACGAGCTGGCAGAATTTGAGAGATTGTAGGTTTTGTATAATGTGGAAGAAGAGAAACAAGTTTTATGAGTCATCTCTAAATCCTCAGAAGTAGCTCAGACAGGCCTAAAAGTGAGTTTTAAAGCCATTAATCTCACGTCTGAGTTGACGAGACATTTGTGATGGTTGTCAGCTTTATGAAACTGTGCACTGCAGGTGCTAGACAGTGTATTTTCGTTATTATGTACTATGAGAAAGTAAAAATCTCAGTCATTCATCTTCATCAAAGTATTCAGGAGCAGTTTTTCCAAACCACAGCCCTGTCTACATCTATACAAACATTTTTGCAAACTGATATCTTCCACTACATTTTGGCATGTTGTCTACATGAAAATTGGCTCTTCATATGCCCTAAAATCATATTATCTCAATCTGCTTCTTATTATTGTTACATAAGCAATGTGGTAACACATCAATGTGCAATTTTCTGCTTAAGTTAGTTTTGGTTCTTATTTCACAAAAAATAAGCATTTTTGGTTTTGTTTGTGCTTTTCCCTCCCCTGGTTTAGAGTGTGCATTAAAATTGAGCAACATTTGATTTACAATCTGTTGGCAGTTGGTGGGTTGTTTGTTTTTGTTGCTCAGCAACTGTCTATCAAATCTGACCCTACCACACCCAGACAGTCTTTATGAAGCACAGTATGTATTTCGAGTCTTAAAGCAAAATGTGTGATACTGAAGGATGAATTAAAAAAAAAAACTCATAGAGAAATATTTAGGATTTTACAGTAAGTTTTCAGAGACTTTAAAATTCAGAACCAGAGAGCAGCTGATACACACAAATGAGAAAACATCTAGCAAGATTAAATCTGTCCAGTTAGCTGCAGAAGCAAAGGCTCCATCCTGGATAGGCTGCCCAGAATCATTAGAAATTAAGCCCATATTGGATGATTCTGCATCCCACGATTTACAACTAATGCCAACTTTTGGTGCCAGTGCAGGAAGCAATGTGGCCTTTTTGTAGCAAGGCACAAAGTAAGAGTTTGGAGGTGTGGGTGGTTGATGAGCATAGTGTGCCTGACTCTCATTAACTGTAACTATGCATTCTCTATAACCTTTAAGTGTTTTAGTTTAGTTGCCTTACCTCAACTTTCCGAAGCTATTTGTCCATCTGACAGGCAGTTCTTACAGAGTATACTTGGCACAGTAAATAACACCACATTGTGCAGGGACACAAAAAGATTACAGTTTCACTCACACAAGAACTTGTTACATTTAGATGCTGGCACAGCAGCCACAGCAACATAATACCCATATTCAAGTTGTGATTCATGAGAATCTATAGAAAAACATTGTCAGACAGCTGAAGCATCATCTGGCGCGAGTGCTTTTATGGAGTGTTATAGAATCTGTGGCAGATGGCAATTCTGTGGCTGCATACAGTATGTCATAGCAACATGGCGTCAGTGTTATCATCCATGGCTGACAGAGGTCACACTGTGCAAAGAAACGTGCAAGATCCAGTATTTTTCTCTCCAGCATCTGGGTATACTCAAAGGCAGCACTTTGGGTTGATTTTATTTTTTTATAAGAGTTTGACCATTTCTTTGAAGTCAGCAAATTGATTCTTGGGCTGCCCCACAAACAAACATTGAGGATGTCGAAACATACTTCAGCTTTAAAGCAAAGTCTGCTCTCCTGAATTGGTCCATCCTCTGTCTTCACTTAAAAAAAAACAAATCCTGTTTTTTTCTGGCTCTCATTTACCTTAGTATACTCTGTGGCTCTGCTGAACTCTCATGCATTATTCCCCACCGTGTCCAAACTTGTAAATGTGTGTAACTAATTCCCCAATCTGAGTCAAAGCCGCCTATAGATCTTAAGATGAAGTGTGCATACTAATAGGTAGAAAAAAAACAGCATATTTGCAAGATATCTATAAAAGCTGGCTGTGACATAAGACTCTGAGTTGTTTGCTGAGGGCCCACTTGTGTCTGATAGCCTTCTCTGCATTGCTAGGCTCTTGAGTTACATATTACGAGGGTTCTTTACTTGTATTTAATACCTGTAGGGCCCGAGGTTAGAAAGCCATACCTGCTCTCTAATGCACAAACACTTCGCATGTATTTGTATTAGATAGCGTTTATACATTGATTTTTTTTCTTTGAGTTATAGTATTGTTGATTAAGCATGGCTACATGAAAAGCTTTGTTTTTTTCAGATTGACTTCGACACCAAGGTCCTTGTTGAATGCACAAATCAACACATCTCTGCCTGTCGGCTCTGCCACTGGGAAAGTGCTCAGAGCTGCTGTCTGTTCCCATTAATTCATACTCCTCTAGTGCATGTGCTCCTGGAATACCAGGCCCCATGACAAACCCATCAAAGAGTGTTATTATCTAATGAGTGAGGTCTGTTAATTTATTTAGTTCTCCTCTTGTCTTTACTAATATAAGCAACCATGGTGCTGTAATAGATCCTCCAGTGAAGAACAGAACCTCACAATGCATGTTTGATTTTTCATGTATTTAAATCATGGCTTTTTCTGTATGTGAAAAAAAGGTTGATCAGCCAAGACTTTTTAAGTGTATCTGCTGATTGATTGAAAATATTCTATTACAGAAACAAATTAAAACGGCATGGAGCATTCATCTAAAACATCCAGTGTGTGTAGAAGAACACAGGACATCAATTAACATTAAATCCTGACCGATCCTGTCAGCATGTCTGGGGATTCTAATCATCAGTGAAGTCATGGCTGCTGTGCCTCGTGCGTAAATGCGCACAGCGGGGTGACGCACGTATCTCGTCTTCTGCAGTGGGATCGCTGCAGCAGATATAACTGCAGTCCATGAGGCTACCTTCCTATCTGGCTCCCCAGTGTGTTGTATCTGTTGCCCACATATATGGGCAGAGAAGTGAGATGAACCCGAGTCCAACCCGAGCACGAGTTAATTAAAATAAATAAATAAATAATAACAAATAAAAATTTAGAAAAATAATAATAAGACGAAAAATAAAAATAAAAAAACACCCCCTCCAAAAAAACAAAACAAAAAAACCCGAACAAACAAAAAAATAAAAAAATTAATACGAGATATGCCTGTTAATTAGTGCTCTTTAGAGATGCTGGTGGGTGCATTTTGTCAACTTTATATATAAAATGATTTCAATGTTTGTGTGAAGCCCCTCCACAACTTTTGGAAAACTGTTTTGGTGCGCCCTCATTTAAATAGCAAAGAAAAACTCTGAATTTACCCTTTAACCTGTCATTGGTCCGCCCACTCTTGACAGGTGCTCTGTGCTGCTGCTCATCAGCAATCAGCACTTTGGCCCATGTCTTTTGTTTGGGTCGCAAAATAGAAGACATGAGAGCAGAAAATGGAGAAACCACAGTGGCTGGATTTGTAATGTCACCAAACGGATTATCTAGAGACACGTGGATCTGCCAGCGGTTACTGGAGCCAAATATGGCCGACTGACACAGCACAATCTGGCTGATAAACCACGGACACTCAACAATATCTTCAGTCATGTTTTTTCTGTAACCACTCTAGTTTGCTTTGTGAAGAGAATAAACTAAATGCTGGGTAACAGCAGTGGGCCCTGAACGCAACTTGAGTTTCCTGTCCACCTGTTGGCAGCCTCCAAAGGATTTATCTTCACCTTAGATGTCGCAACTTCCCCTTCAGACAGCTGCTGAACTGTAAGTACTTACTGCCTGAGAAGTTTTGTTTATGAAGTCATGGCTGCTTTCTCTCTCATGTCTTAGCTGTTGCATTTTTTTTTATCAATAACTGAGCTTGTTTTGCCCATTGACTGTTGTTTTGACGTGTGATGGGATGTTTTCCTGCTGCTGATTGACACTGTGCTGAAACATGACTGCTAATATTTTAGTATGATGGCTGTTATGAGCTGAATTGAATTAGTGGCATATTTTGACATTGTGTTAGATGTGCTCCTATTAGCTCTGACAGTAGGGATGCAAACATCACCTTGTATAATTACCCATTCACATACTTGTTCCTGTGGCTGAATGTGGAAACTCAACATGGCTTTTCTCACACATAGGTAGTCACATTAGCACTTCCAGCGAGGCACTGGAGAAATGTTTCATTCAAAGCTGTGCATTAGTGTGACAGCTTGCTTCATATAGTAAGCGTATGGTCTAAACTCCTGAGCTGTGGTTGTGTGACTTGCTGTAGCATTCACATCCAACATTGAGTGCTAATTGTCATCGGCTGCTTATCACATTGGAGACTTGCTGGGAAAGGTCATATGGCGGATGCTGCCTGGCCCACATAGTAGATTCATAATAACTGGAGTCCTGCTCTGTATCTATGGAGGTTTTGGCAGTTTTTTTTTTTTACTATGGTCACTCCCCAGCCCCTGCTGTGTCGAGGCTAGTATTTGCTTGCAGGGTGAGTTCAGAGCTGTTTTCTGTGAGTTTGCACTTCGACTGGAATATTTTCCACAGTGAAGAAGTCTTATCAAATTTTTCCTGTGTACTTTTTTTCAAATTTCAGTCCATCATTGTGATTCACCAAAACTACTTTTCATGGAAGCAGGGGCAGTCTATTTCTCTCCTGCTGTCACTCTATCTCTTTCAGCGCTCCTTTCAGATGTGGCTCCTTCCTTTCATTACAGCATGTGGCCAGTTTAACAGAAGCTGTAATAATATATTGACGTAAAAACCTGTGATGTGCTGCTTCACCCACTACCTCTAAAAGCTTCCCGGCTTTAATTGCAGAGTTAGAATTTCTCTCACAGTGAACCAATTAGGAGATGTGACATGTACTTATTCAAATTTAGAATCAAAAGCTCAGTGTTTTGCATAAAGCTGACACATTGCAGGCAGTGTTGGATGTTCACTTTTTATTCCGCCAGTCAACGTGGCTGGTTTTTACCAGGTATCGCTTTGTATTTGCACTCTTGTGTGTAGCTAAACTCGGTGTAATATTTGTCTTGCTTTGGAAAAACAAAACAAAACAGAAACTTTCCCTGGATGATGCAGATCACTTCCTTGTGGCATTTGGAGGCTCTGTGGTGCTAGATAGCCTCTAATTTTCAAATTTCAGCCAGAATTCCCGCCTTAGAGTGTTAACGTTAAGCTAGTGTCTGGTAACATCTTTTATTATTGCTGCAAGTAAAACTTAATCAAGTAGATATCCTCTCTTGAATCTTCTTCTTCTTCTTCTTCTTGTTCAGTGGTTGGGATTTGGCTTATTGGTGTATTACCGCAACGCTGTGCTCTGGACTGTGGATTGGACAATAGACTACACACTCTGACACAGTAGGTGGTGGTATGCACCTTTAAAGTTGGTTTGCAGTCCAACAATAAACACAAAGGAGAGGGAGAAGACAAAGAAACTTGCTCTGGTTACTCGGGAAGATGCAGGAGGAGGCCTAGCTGACTTTTACCTGACAGCAGCTGCATAGGCTGGTAAGTAATGAAGGTTCCAATAGTGTAACCCTAGTTCTATTAACACAGGCTCCGCCCTCTACTGGACTCTATGGGTAATACTCTCCTCCAATTACAAGGGGTCCGTCCCAAGTCTCTTATATTACTGCTAGTTATCTTACCTAGCCGACTTTGCTAGCTGTTTAGCCCCTCCCACCTAGGAAAAAATGCGAGGAGCTAGTGCTAGGAGTGATGAGTGAGCATTGTCGGTTTAAGAGACATGAGACGTCCTTTCCACTGAAGCGTCACGTGAAGCCACGTCCATTCCTGATGACGGCGGTACCGCTGGATCTGCTCCGTAAAGCAGCCAGCATCTGGCGTTACTATAGGTACATCCCAAGTCTCATTATATTCGCTGACCAAAACAGTAACCCCCACCCCCCGCCGCCATGACTCTGGTCACACACTTTTGCATGTGTTGCCATTGTTATTGAGTCATTTGTCGAAGTTTGCGCAATTACAGAACAGTTTGTAGCCCTGCTGTTCCACTGTCACTGTGATGAGCACTATCATTCAATTAACTCACCATCATTCAACATAGTCAGCGTTTCATTGCAAAGAATGCATGTAACGGGTACTTCAAATGTGCCAGATGTAGAGGGCGGGTATTTATACGTCATGGCGTTCAGCTGAAAAACTCTTCTGGATAGGAAGCTCTCGACCGTCCTAGCTCGTAGCTGCTTAAAGCTTTCTGCTAGCTCCTAGCGCTAGCTCCTCGCTGCACAAATAAGAGGACTTGGGACGGCCTAGAAGATGGCGGACCTCAAACAACTTCTGGTTCAAGCGAGGAGCTAGCAGTAGCACTATAAAAATAAGAGACTTGGGAGGGACACATAAATAAAGCTGGCCAGCAGGGCGTGCAGAATACTTGAGGAGTCCATGGTTTGGGAACATATGATGGCTGTGTGCTATCCTGCACCCTCTGGAGAAAGCTAGTCAGTGGGATAGCTGATACCGTCAAATGGTTTATTTTATATAGGCTGAATAGGCAGATGTACACCCTTTGGACTTGCGGTCGAGCATTAGAGGTTCTGGTGGGTGCATTTTTCAACTTTCAATACACAATAATTTCAATGTGTGTAGCCCCACGGAAAACTGTTGTACCCCCTGAGTTCGTCCTGTTTTAGATAGAAGCTGAATGTCCACCCTCTGGACTTGCAGACTGAGCCCTCACGGGCTTATGTTGTACGTTGTGTGACATATTTACTGTCATCACATAAAGTCTGCGAGGGCAGAGACTGCAAGTGGCTGGTAGACAGCCCTCCACACTGTTATACTTGTTGCCGTGGAAACGTTAAACTATCGCTGCTGTCATTCATATATGTCATGTAAGTTGATGAGTAGTGCCTACTCATCTGTCCCTGCAGATAACAAGATATAAATCCCCTGTGTAGCCTTTTTCTTTGACTAAACAAAAATGTATTAATACATCTCTAACAGCCTACACATGTTCAAAAACAGAAATGTTTGTAAATAAGGACAGGACTATAACTTAATAAATTGGGCATTACTGACATTAGAAACCTTCTTTTGTTGTTTTTCAGACAATTTTTTAGCCTATTTCACTGCACAGTCTGATAGGCTGCAATAATAAAATGCACTGTCAGTCCCTGTACAGCTTAAACTTATACATTTCCCTGTATCATGATGTGGTTGAATATTATTTCTGGCCTTCACAATTAAAGTAGCATTTTAACAGGCCTAACTATCAATAACTATTTTACACATTCATACGTCTTTTTTGGCAGTTAAAAAACCCACAATGTCACGTCTGTATTGCACTGACTTTTGGGTTAATAAATCAATAAGGTCTGCTGAAGTCTGCACCCCAGGCGGACTCTCTGGAACTCTGCAGAGAGTCCGCTTGAGGCCCCTTGGGGACTTGTTGAGTTGTGGATTTGGACAGCACTCAGCACTCCCGGACGTCTCGGGAATGCACCCTCAAAGTCCGTGGTGCAAGTGCAGTGAAGTGCGGACATTTGGATTCAGCCATACTGTGGGGAGTATTACCTGTATAGTCCAGTAGAGGGCAGAGCTTGTGTGAGCTAGAATAACACTATATAGGTAGGGTGCCTGATGGTTGAGTTGATTTTTTTTTCTTCCATGAAATGATTCAATCATTTGTCAAATTGCTCTTTTTTTTACCCCCCACAGTGGCTGGTAGGTTGATCAAATTCACCTGGATTTGGCCGGTGGTAGGTGCTGATTCTCAACCCTGATTGTTGGAGATGTTGGTATCAGCAAAGATTTCTAAATTAAGCCATTTCTTACATGATGGTTTTCTTTAAAGTTCGGTTATTTTAATATCCTTGTCTCAAAAGCTTTGCTCAAATGCTCCGTCTCTTCCCCTCTCTCCCTTTAAGTTGAATAAATGTTATGATGCGAGTGCCATTTTGGATTGATGGATGACTACAGTGCCCGCAGGCAACTATTTCAACTTACAAGCCTGCCTCTGTTTTCAAACCAAGCTTTCATATCATTTAGAACACGACACACACACACACACACACACAATGGAGTCGGTAGACTTCAGCCTTGGCTTCACCATTAGTTTTCACCACCACTCTGCTTTGACTGGACCTCCTAGGGATTCCCAGCGACTGTTAGGTTGTGTATGTGTGTGTGCTGGGCATTTGAAATGTGTGTGGGTGTGTGTATATCTAACTTAATTTGACTCAAACATGCTCCTCTCTCTGGGAAAGAATTATGTTTTAAGCCAAACAGGGCCTGTGTTGTTAAGATGCACAGTGCCTCTCTGCCATTCCTTAGTGTTGCAGGGGAGGGAATAATATGTCGAATCTCATTAGCAGGGAGACTGTGACATCTTCAGTGTGCTGCTTATACCTTAACCACCCATGTTTGTGCGTGCATGACGGTGGCTGTGGCTGTTTTTATTTACGCCTATATATGCATTTTGTTTGTACCTCACTGTGAATCCACCAGGTGCGTCCTATAGTATCTCCTATGCATTAATGTGTGTGTGTGTGTGTGTGTGTGGGGGGGGGGGGGGGCGTCAATCAGCTGGCAGTTAGTATGCACTGCAATGGGTCCAGATTACTGTTGTGATTGATGTAGCTGTGTACGCACTGGATCTCAGAGCTGTCCAACAAAATGGATCGACCGTTACTCTCTATTCTGTTTCCTCCTCATCAGCTCCTACCTTGTTCTCCTCGTCTTCCTCCTCCTCATCCTCCCTCCCACTCCTTTGACTCTTTTCTGCCTGAGACCATTAGCTTTGACGAGAAAAAAGCAAAAACCTTAATTTGTTTCAGAAAGCGGTGTCTTTGCTTCTTTAAATGATGTCTCACTGCAGGAACAGGCTTGTCTGTGTCTGAGCTCTTGAGTGTGTGAGTGAGAGGGCTCAGGTGGTTGCACTGATAAGTTATGACCTTGCTGAGTGCTTCACTTTGTTTGCTTCTCCTTTAGTTCTGATTTTAATGGTCTAGCAAATAAAATTAATGGACAACATTCTTGAAAACTGATTAAATGTCCCTTTTTCTACCTTTTTTCTTTTTTTACTTTATCAAGCAGAAAATGACAAAGATTTTTTATGTTTGAAGATTTGCTGCCTCGGGTTCTGGGAACCTGTAATGTGCATGTTTTTATTTCATTTTGTAGACTAAACAAACAGTTAACTGTAAGAATAATCCACAGATAATTGCAGACAGTTTAAGTTTTCTCTCTTGAGTTTAAGCTGCAACCTCCAGAGTTCACATATCACCTTGGGTTCCTTCACCTTCTCAAAATGATCCCACACTTTGGATTTCCTGCCCGACATGTTATTAACTAGCCTGTGCAATGACCGCAGGTACCAGCCCTGGAAATTAGGGGCCGTACACATGCCGCGTTAAATGCGAGGTCGGGCACTGGGCGCTACTTTTGTGCCTTTTTTGTGCCAGCTATCAAGAGTGTGGCGGCAGGTTGCATCTGAGGTTGCTAAGCAACCTTAACAATCACCGTGAAACCTATTTACCTGAAATCCTGAGTGCAGAGCTGATCTTCTTCCAGGCGCTGTTTATAAGTGTGTAGATGTAAAGCTCTGGGTAGCCCTGCACTAACATGATCAACTTTTCTGTATTTATCACAGACTGAATATTTACAGAAGAAGGGAAAGATATCTGTTGGCTGTGACTGGTTTGCACCAGACTCCTGTCTGACTGCTTAGTGTGGCCACTTCCTGTGTCTGTCCTTTCAAATTAAATTCCCACACAGTCCAGTCATAAAGGTTTTGATTTATTTTGAGGAGGCCCAGCTCCTAATTGAGCTTCACTTTTTTTTCTGCAACCAAGTGACCATTGAAATCTTGCCGACTGTGACCTTTCTGGTCGATTAACGTTTGGTCAACTATTAGGAACTGCAGTTCCTTGAATGGCACCTTGAGGCTGGCTCCAGAAGTGAGTCGATCCCAATAGATCCCCATGTTGAAATGCTCAACTTTACAGCACACTGTGAGGTGTCACCACAGTCTGTGAGTCAGATCCACCCCTTGCCCCTCCACAGCTCCACCCTCTGGTCCAAATACGGTCACTTCTGGCTCCAAAATGCCGAATTTGAGGTTTCAAAACAATAGTCCAAAACCAACGGGTGACGTCACTAAGGCTATGTCCATTATTTTATGGGTTGTTTTTTATTTACTTAATCTTACTGCAGGTGAGATGGGACGGTGCATTCAAGCAGCATTCATTTCCATTAAAGTCCCATAATAGCCCTGCAGGATAGATGAGTACTTAGATTGAGTGAAATTAATCATTTAGATTTAGCTTTAAAACATGCAGCCCTTTCATGCTAAATAGCCTTTTAAAACCAGCAGCATTACCACAAGCAACTGTGATCAGAGCCTGGGATGAGAGCAAAAGGCTTCATGTTTATCTAAACTGTAGTAGGTGCTGGTCATGTGCACCTCTTCTTCTTCCACTGTTCCTTGTCATATGTATGTGTTTGTGTGTTCGTATGTGAGACCTTAGAAGGGCAAGTGGAGGTGAATGATCACCTCGTCCTGCTCTGTTTAATCGGATGGAGACTGTATGCCTCTGGCTAAGACGGCTTTCTCTATCGGCACACACGCACACACACACATGCACACACACCTACCTAGCCCATCAATGACCCGTGTATAGCATTCAGCCATTTGTAGTCATTTCAATGCAACAGTCATTTTCTTTCAGGCGGACAACGGCTGTTGATCTGCCCAAGGGCACGTACAATTTTCTGCAGTCTGAAGTCTCATGCTCTACTTCTGATTGA
This sequence comes from Epinephelus lanceolatus, assembly GCF_041903045.1. Lineage (NCBI taxonomy): Eukaryota > Metazoa > Chordata > Actinopteri > Perciformes > Serranidae > Epinephelus > Epinephelus lanceolatus. The sequence continues at coordinate 36,959,052 of NC_135744.1, forward strand.
TGGACCTGGTGATCTAACTTTCTTTACATGTCTTTCAGTCCCTTCCTCCTCTTTCGGCATCCTTGTTACTCTTTTATGCCAATGGCTCTCTTTATCCCTTTCTCTCTCTTTGTTTCGTCTGATTGTGGAGGGAACAGATTTGGAACAGATGTGAGATCATTTACACCTCTGTGGTGTAGAGGAACCTGCAGTAAAGGTAGGATATGAGGTGGATGTTTAAAGAGGGTGTCTGATCTTAGACATGAATGGTCTCCTTGAGCTTTCTGGCTGCCCGCTGACTCTTGTTTGATGACTTTGACCCTTTCCAAGTCGACGCTGTGATTAGTTTTGTACAATTTGTAATTAATAGGCTTGGCATGTTGTTTTGTGTTTTTTAAAAACGCTGTGGCCTAAAAGAAACAGTCTGCTAATTAAAATGCAAACTCACTGCTTGATGGGGTATGAAAGAATTGCAGCAGGTGTAAGATACCATAGAGGTGTGTTTATAGGTTTGTGGAAACTTGAATATGGTAATGTGTGTGTGCGTGCACGTGCGTGTGTATTCCTTCTACAGCCAGATATGAGACGTCCTGTGTGACAGAGTCGGAGTGCTCATTACCTGCTAAATTACCCAGGATCCTGTGGGAGGCCTGCTCTGTCTGTGCTGCTACAGTAACTCAGTGGTAGATGGAGACGCTCAGACTGCAGACTCTGAAGTGCTTCACAACACTGGGTGACTGGACTCGACTCTGCGTCGAACTGACTCTACCCTGAGAATTGAATGAATTCTGTGTCATCTTGCGTTTGAAATGAAATCAAATTGGCCTGTTCAGTCACTGATCTGCTACTCAGCCATTTTTTATCTCTCTCAAGGGGATGTCTGGCTGAGAACAAATGCTGTTTTCAGCAACACCCTGCTTAAGATTCTCAACTTGGGTCTACCCAGTAAATATAACTTCTGTTGACCACTGAGCAACTTGAGAATTGACTTTGCACAAGGACGCTTGCACAAAGTAAACTATACAGCAAATATTTCCTGACCTTATTTAGGACTACAGTCTGTTTTCTAACCTTTAGCTCTGTGATCTCAGCGCTTCCATCAGCCCTTGTTTGGCTCAAGCCTCCTTCACTAGCTCTTGTTATTTTAATATTTTCATCAAAGTGTTTTTTCCTCGCTCATAGAGCTGCACTGACATTTGTGAACTGTTGGATCAAAGCTGGATCCTACTACACGTCTACCGTCTGAACTGCTTGACAGGGACTGACCCTGACCCCCAGGAGTATTCTGGCTGAGCTTTTATGGGTTTAACTTCTACTTCAAATGACCTACATCAGATTAATAACCACGGCTGTAGTTCCTAACGGGTTATACGTTCAGATGCTCAGGCAATCTAGCTGTCTCGCTGTAGCTTTAAGTCTGAGGTTGAATGTTCTCACTGAAAGTTTATTGAAGCTTACAGAAATACAGTGCTGTTTTGTAGCACATAAGACATCACAAGTCAAAGCAACTTCTCTGCACTTTGCCACCTTTATTGTCCACTGATGTAAGGTCTGATGTGACATTTCCAAGCAATCAATATTTTGTTTGTGTGTGACATTTCATTTGCAGGCAGTTCATAATTCAGTATGGCTGCAGATTTAATGGTTTTGACCAGAGTGTAGCAGAGAAGGTTGAACCAGTGATCCAGACTGTAGAATTCTCCAGATGACACGTGCTGATTACACACCACATATAGATGTGTTTCTGCTCGCTTTTACAAAATCTTTTGCAGCCTTTTAAGATGGAGCCATGAAGCAAATACCAGAATGCTCACGGGGCCGTGGAAAAGGAAATTAATCCATGACCTTGGGTTGGAAAGGTTGAGGCATTGTCAGGCTCGTGGTGTGATGCAGGGACCTTGACAGTCTTGTTATAAATGGAAGGCAGAGTTATTTACCAGTACACAGGATCTGATATAAGCAAATCTTGTTCTACACTGGGAGAGGTCTTTATTGGAAACGTAGATTGGATGTTAGAGGGGAATGGTGTGTGAGTGTGGATTGATTTAATGAAGCGGCCACGTGTTGGCCCTATTTTGGTCTCAATGACACCAGGCTTATAGGACGACTGACCTTTCTGGCATCAGGGATCACATATTACATAGATAGGTTCATTAAAATGAAAGTGATTTCCACTCTTTCTGCTACCTTCCTAGTTCCCGGTCATTGCTTATTCCTTCTATTTTGATACATTTGAAAGCATAATATAAAAATATAAATGTTGCCTTTTGAATTTGTGGGATGAAACATTTCTAAAACTGTACAGTAATGCCTGCCATACACTAGAAAGCTTTGAAAATCTTTTAAAAGACTTAAGTCTGACACTCAAATCTAAAGACAATGAAAGTTCTTAGTTACACACTATATTGTTTTGCAAAAACTGGGGATGTTGGGGTCACTATTTCCAAGACTACACCTAGATTCCTTTTGAGATTTCCCCATCCTACTCCTGGTGGAAAATATTACGCCAAACTCCCCTTAAGAAATATGAGATATTAACAATTCCTTACATGTTCGTACATGATTTTGTTGCCTCAACTCACTACCAGCCTCCATTGGTTAGCCGCACTATTTTAGTGGGTGAAGACTGAGGGAATAAGACGCGAACTGTTTCAAACATTAAGTTTTCTCACTAAAATAATTGCTGGCTTGTGGATCAGATGCACGCCAAGTTAAACATAGACTCATGCTTACTCTAAAACTCCAGGGGCCGTATTCACAAAGCTTCCTAGTAAAAAGAGTTGCTCCTGGTGACAAAATTCTGTCACATTTTCTTAGAATTTCCCCTTAAAGTTAAGACTAGGTCCTTGTAAAGATAAAAGTTATTCACAAAGCATCTTAGACCTTGTAAGAGCTGCTAAGGTGAAAAACTGTTAGGAGCAGGGAGGAAGACTTTTAAGAGGCTTAAGAGTTTCTTAATCAGAGGAGAAAATGGTGGAAACACAAAGAGGTTGGAGAGATATTCTCCAAACACTGGATGACATTTAGTTAATGCAATGCTACAGACGAAATTGTGCATATGTGTGGTCGATCTCATTAGGGACGCGCACACGTTTCCCACCCAACGCTATAACTCTCATGATTTCATTCTGACATAGAAATTTCGTCCGTGGCGGTAAAATTGCTTGGGAACCACTGTTCTGAAGCTATCCACACTAAAAAAATAAAGGAAAACCCAAGTTGATTGGGCATGACACACAGAGGTGCTTAAAAATTGCACAACACTGAGATAATTGAAAATATTTCCAAAATCATACCCACTCTCCCATTTCTATTTTACAAATCCCCTTTACCTCTCTCTCATATTTGGCTTTTGTTTGCAACATAGTCTCGGATGTGTCACAGCACAGGAGCTGTTTTCCCAGTGTTTATTATCACGAGGAAGTTAATCAGAATGTTTTGAATTATTCAAATGAATTATGTCTTTCTAGACCTATCAGTATAACTAGTTTATAAATATCCCCAGGCTTAATTTAATTGCCAGTGCACTTCCTTGTATCGAGAAAACACAGCAGGGTTTCAACTTTCCTAGACTTTTCCCTAATCAGATTTTAGCCGGCAGGTTATGAGTTGTGGCAGACAGGAGGGACTGCCGGTGAGTCTGACTCAGAGGTAGGAGGTCTTCTGCAACTCATACGTGTGTTTGTGAAGACAGGAGAGAAGTGCGTGTATTTAACTCTGAAGAGCACATTTGTTTGTACGTACTTGTCCTGAAGAAATGCTGCATTGTGATACTCCTTGACCTTCATGAGAAAATATCAATCCCCATCACAGCTTCGACTGTTGGAGGTACTGTCAGTCGATTGTGCTGTTGCTTTGATTAATGACTCCATGGTGTGTGTGTGTGTGTGTGTGTATTTGTGGCTGTGTGAAGGCACTTGTGGCTTACAGGTGGTCGGATCAGACTTTACCACTCAGGGTTGCAGCACCTTAGTTTTGCCAATTAGGAGAAAGTGGGTCAGAAGATATGGAAGGTTTAAAAAAAGGAAAGAAGAGGATGGAGAAGGGTCAAGACCCTCTGGTGAAGGGTGCTGGAAAGGAGGAGCTCTTGAAGGCTATTAAATCAACACAGTAAGTGGCTGAGAAGTATAATGGGTGAACAGACATTGCAGTGTTATCGACCCTTGCTTGGCGGTGGTTGCCTTAAGTCAACAAAAGAGGGCCCTCTCTCCTTCCTCAGAAACTTTAAACTTAAGCTGCTGCAACACATATCTTGCACAAACACACACACACACTCACACTCACATACGCTGCAGTCCCACAGTTCACCACCCCCTGCAATGTCTACACACCCTGTACCACCTGCATTATTGAAATATGCCTGTCACTACCAAAGTAGGGGGGGCAGGCTCAGATCAAACAACAGTCAGTGTGACAGAAACATAAGGAGACCCTGCTGAACTAGAAAGACCTAGTTCGCAGCAGGGCTGTGAAAAAGACTTTTCTTGAGACACTTGAGAAAAAGTTAGATTTTTTTCGATCCCTGTTAAAGGAATATTTCACAATTCCGTCTTGTTTAGTCAGAAAGAAAGGGATGTTTTTGTGACAATTAGATTGAAAGTCAACCTTTTCTGTTCCAAAAGGGGCAGAGAGAATTACTGAACAGATAGATTGGAGCTTTACTGGCTGTCTTTCTTGTGTTTCTCAAACTATTGCAAAGTGAACCTGATGAAGTCTGTGCTTCGTCAAGTATGAACTTGTGAAAAATATTACGCAAGTCTCCCACTGTGTATTTTTTTATTTTTTATGCCTCTGCACTAGGGCATTAACAGAAAAGTCGATTTGTCGACGTGTCAACGTCAGCGGCACAAGTCGACACCCCCCGGGAGGAGTCGACAAGTCGTGTGTTTTTTCCCTCTCTCTCTCTCTGTGTGCTTGTGTACGGAATGCAATCGCTGCCTCTGATTGGCTTACACTGATACTGTATCCTTGACTAAATGAACATACTAGGGCGTACTATAAGCGGAGCAGACTCCGCGAGGAATGTCCGCAGTCATTCGGGCTTTCATAGTCGAGCGCACTTCCGCGTTGTAGTTTCCTGTAAAAATGTCCGTGAAAAATCCCCACGATGTGAAAAATAAATGCTGAGCACTCACTGGTGCGGAGCGGAGTCCGTGCGGTCGCAAAATCTGAGCTTTGCTCGCACAGCGCTTGCGGACGTCCGCTTTGAGTCCGCGCGGACCTCCGCGGAGTCCGTTGCCTTGACAGACACACATCACATGTGTGGTGATACTTCACTTTCCTCCGCTGTGTCAATGTGATGACGTCATCAAATGACTTGTCGACTCGACTTAGACTGTATTGACATATAAGTCGACCTGAAAAAAATCAAAGTCCTTAATGCCCTACTCTGTACCAGCGATAGCTTTAGCAGGAGGCATTATGTTTTCAGGTTGTCCGTCCATCCATCCATCTCTGCTGTTCTTGTGAACATGATATCTCAAGGGAAAACATCCCAAGGGAATTTCTTTAAATTTTGTGGAAACATCTCCTTGGATTGAACAATGAACTGATTAGATTTTGGTCGTAGGTCAAAGGTTAAGGTCACTGTGACCTTGTCTGTCTCATTCTTGTGAACGTGATATTCCAGGGAATTTCTTTCAATTTGACACAAACATCCACATGGACTGAAGAATATGTAGATTAGAATTTGGTTGCGTCAGGTCAAGGGTCAAGGTCAGTGTGATGTCAGAAATATGTTTTTGGCCTTATCTTAAGAATTCCTACGCTAATTATGACAAAACTCAAGGGTCAAGGGTCACCTTCATTGTGGCATCATAATATTTTCTGGCCATTATTCAGTTTCATAACTTTGAGTAGACATTTGGTTAGATACTAAATTGAAACTGTACTGATTTTAAAGATCTTCTGTGTGTGAAGCATCCATGTTACATTTCACAGACATGGATGTAAACTGTAAACGTAACTGGTATGTGGAGACATACAACTGCCATTTCAGCAGTTCCTTTAACACTCATAGCACACCTGATATAAACCCTGCTGATTCTTTTTGTTTATTGAGGAGCACCTATGTTAAAATATTCATTCATTCATTCATTCATTCATTTATTTCCGTAACCACTTATCCTCTTGAGGGTCTCATTGGGGCTGGAGCCTATCCCAGCTGACATTGGGTGAGAGGCAGGGTACACCCTGGACAGGTCACCAGACTATCACAGGGCTGACACACAGAGACAGACAACCATTCACACTCACATTCACACCTACGGACAATTTAGAGTCACCAATTAACCTGCATGTCTTTGGACTGTGGGAGGAAGCCGGAGCACCTGGAGAAAACCCACACTGACACAGGAGAACATGCAAACTTCGCCACGTTACAATATGCAACTACAAAATATAAACATCCTGGTGGTCCATCAAAGTTTAAGTGCTATAAATTTCTCATAAATATGTTCAGGATTTTATGTCAGAAAAATTTAAGTCCACTTGTTGAGGTGTATTTTTTACACCTCAACAAGCTCTGCACATTTTTGTAATATCGCCTCACTATTAGGATAGGAAAAACCAACTATCGATCATCCTTTCAATAGGTGATATAAGATCTGATTGCCAACCGGCACAAACCTGTAAGGCGGTTGCCAATGCACTGTGGCTGCTAGGGTGGTGCTACATACATGATTTCTTTGGTTTTCTTGCGCTTGCAGTTGTCAGTGGTTGTGATGGTAATACTGAATTCTGACTGGTGGATTGAAGAAAAGGATTTAAACAAACGGAATAAAGGATGGTGCAGTAAAAAGAGTGACTGGGTTTATCATGGAGAGACACACACACAGCGACTGGCTTCAGATGTTTCAGCACCACAGAGAGGGTTTTTGCTGAACAAAGATGGAGGAATCAGGACAGCCCTCCTGACAATCTTTGTCTCATCATCTTACATTTGGATATTGTGCCTAGTCATGACTAGCATGTGTGTTTTTCCAATTGTTTATTGTCTCCTGTGTAACAAGGGAGCATGAGCAAACATAGAAGTGACATGAGAAGAAGATTGACCTTAATAGTGCCAAAGCTGTCACTTTGTTTTCGGCTTGGTGGATGAGCACAGCTGTTCAACTGGCAGACTGCTGTTATTACACACAGGTGGAGGAGAAAAATTTTAGGCATGGAAAAGGATAAGACGGAAGAGAACGAAAGAGGTATTAAGAGAGGATGCAGAAAGCAGACACAGCCAGGAACCAGACTCTGATAGCACAACAAAGTGAGTGACGGATCGAAGGGGAATAGAGACAGAAGTAGAATGTCAGAGGAAAAAAATGGAAAGAAGTTATATAAAAATATAACACTGGCAATGTCTTTGTTCAATCTATAAAGACCAAGACTTGGCAATGATTGGTCTTGTGGTGATTTTTTTAAGTCCCAACAGACCAGTAATAATCTAAGGTCTTAAAGACACTCAGATGTACTGGATTTCTTTACAGACCAAAAAGGCAGACTTATCTAATTTGCATTTTATCTCATCAAAGGTTTGTGTAAAAATTCAGTTGCCAAAAGGGGGAAAACAACAAAGATAAAACAGCTGGTGGGGACATACAGACAGAGAAAGCAGGGCGACACTGATGGAGAGTAACTGAGAGCTGTCTTCACTTTGAGTCTGTCTTTGTGGACCACCTGCAGAGACCTCAGCTCACGTATTGTATGTGACTCTGTCTTTTTGATTTTTAAGACTGATTTTCTTCTGTGTCTCTCTGTCACAACATCTGTCTTTCTTCCTCATGCACATAAACTCGCTCATACTCTTTTTATCTCACATCTGTTCTCCCTCACACGCATTCCCAGTTTTCGTCCCTGCCATTTGTCTCTGTGGCATTTTTCACCAACCCCAGAGCTCAAGACACACCTGAGACTTCTACTCTATCGTCGTGCTCGTACTTTATCGCAGTGGGATGTGCTTCGAGGGCACAAATCTTTTTTTACTGTGTGCGCTATATGGTGTAAGATAGAGAGGTGGAGGTCAAGTTTACAGCTAGCTTATTAGCCACATGTTGAATATGGGGTAGCAGACTGGCCAAGTGAAAAGAGAGGTCACTGATTCGATCTTAACATGAGCTAAAATGTCCGCAAACAGCTTCAACCCATTCATTGATAAATCAAGCCAGAAATGGGTCAGTGGAGGGCCATATAGTGCACAAAACTGTCAATCTAAAGGGTGTAAAGATGAAGTGTGTGGGGAAATTTTACTGTGAGCAAAATTAACAGCATTCACTTGACAAATGCTTTACTTAGTTTCAGGCTCCCGTCCAAGCTGCTTAATATGTGCCACCTGCTCTACTTATATATGTCCTTAAGGAGCGCTATCACAGCCCAAATGTTTGGTGTAAAAGCACAAATTCGTCAGTTTACTTTATGTCAGACTATTTCAGTCCATATTACAGAGAGAAACATCAAATATGGCATCAGTACTGTATGTTTTTTTTTATATATTGTCAGGTTGATAATGCAAATTATCCCACCTCCCCTCTTGTTTATTAGTTTCAGAATGGAAAGAAACTTTAGTGTCCTTTTTGTTTTGTAATCCCTTGAAACTGCCATTAGCAGAGAGATGCGTGTTTACGTTTACCGGAAGAAAACACTGTAGTCCTCGCTCCGGATAACAAGATGCTTGACGATGCCCTTCTTAGTGCCTTTTTCGGGCTTGTTTTGCTTATATTCTTGAAGCAGCAGTACGACAACAACCTTGTTCTGCTAATGCTTCATCTGTTGAGGAGGGGAGGTAGAAGGTCGAAGAAGGGAGATATATGACCGTGCTTTGGCGAATGGAAACCGGTGAGTGCAACGAGCCCGACTGCTCTATCTCAGCCCGTTGCTATGCACGCTGTATACGTCATCGCGTCAGAAGTGCAAGGAAACGAGCATGTGCAGAAAGATCGTAATGAACTTAAAGAGGAATGAGTGTATACAAGTGCAAGAAATTCTTTCATTCGGAAGTAGAAACAGAATATTCCAGCCCCTTACATCGGATTGAATTTTCAATCGCATTGGCCATTTTCATTCCGAATTAGGTGTTTACAAGATCACTTTTAATAGGAATGAACTTTCATTCCAACTTAAGCTGTGTTGAGAGACAGAACCATCTACAGGGATGGACTAAATCATTTTGCTCCTTTAAGGGGTGAGAGAGCTCCCACTATTTTTTTATGCAAAGTACAATCTTTCAGTGGATTCATTCAGCCAGTTTTAATGTAGTTATGACACTAATTACTTAAAAAATTGCGAACAAATCTAAACTTTTCATTCCATGCTTTTCGAGGGCCCCCATCCTATTGGGGCCCTGGGTAATTAGTCCTGCTTGTCTCCTCACTACGAAGGCCCTGGGTAGCCTCTACCACAAGCAAACATGAGGAGCGGGCTACAGAGTTCTGGTAAGCACACTTTTTTCTCACACCACACCCCCATTTTATTTTCAGTCTTCAGACTCAGATGACACTGACTCATGTGACATCACTTGAAGCAATTTATCAGCCTTCATATAGCCCCCCTTTAGAGCCACTAAAGGCTGTAGAGCATCATCACACATGAGCGAATGCAGGAGAGTGACCATCGCCACTGAAATGTGAGCAGATTTGATTTGATGCACACAGAAAGCTAGCTTGCTGGCTAACAAATGAATGTTAACTAACTTGCTAAATAATAATAAATGCTTTGAAATTTGATACTACTGGTGGTCTACATTTTCCATTTTCTTACGTTCCATGCCTTACTCTTGACTGACTGCCAGCCAGGCAGCATCTGTCATGGCCACACATGGGGGAAAATTATTGTCTCCTCTCCTCCCTTTTAGCTCATTCAAAAAACTACAGCCAATGACAATCAAGCAGAGTATACCACACTTACAGCTTTGCTTTTCATGCAGGCTGCAACTCTGCTGGTCAAAGTTCGCAAAAATTGGACTCCACGCTATGAGAAGATGCAAATTTACTTTGCCACCAGAGCCAAATGTTTTTTTTGCCTCTTCAGTCGAATTGAATGGAAATAAATGGGAGGTAAATATTCACCAATGTTAAATCCATGCATGTGTGACCATGCCCTTGAGTAATCTTCAGGTGGTGATCTGGACCAGTGACACTGCATTGGCCTTGAGCTAAATTCCGTGCTTGTATAACTACGACTTGGATGCACACAATGTACACTGAAAGATCTAGTCCTCAGTGCTAACAAGTGAAACCACCCATCCATCTTTGAGCTGCTCATTGTAGCCCTGGATGTGCGAGTGTTAGCAGAGCAGACCAAATGTCTACACTTTCTTCTTAGAACATCCTCCAGATCCTTCTAAGGGATCCCCAAACACTCCCACTCCATCAGGGAGTTGCATCCTCCTTCTGTTCTCCTTCCAAATGGTCTTCCCCGGAATACCTCCAGAGGGAGGCAGCCAGGGGGCATCCTCAGTCTTTACCCGATTTCAGCTTAATTCCTCTAAATATAAAAGAGCAGCGGCTTCATATCAAGGTCCTCACAAACCACTGAGCTTACTCACTCTGTCACATAGAGTGAGACCAGCCACCCTGTGGAGAAATATCATCTCGGCCGCTTGTCTGTGAAATCATTCTTTCAGTCACTGCCAAAGCTTGTGACTACACGTGAAGGGGTTCAATGAAGATTGACGGATAAATTGCAGCCAAGGCTCCTAACCAGCAGTCAGTCATATGATATTTTTTTTATCGTCACTTCTGAATAAAATGGTGCTTATTGCCACTTGTTTAAAAGTGGTATAATTGGAACCTTGGCTGACTGTTTCCTGGTTTAAAGTTTAAATTTTCCAAGGATATTGGTGTTTTAGACGTTGCTTCCACTGCCTGCGTTAGGCTTACATCTTCATGAATGTTATGAGGAAGGTCAGGTTTACCCCTCAGACCTGGTAAGGTATAATGAGAGACTCTTAAGAAGTTTGTTAATCAGATGATTACCTTTTTTTTTACTTTAATTAGACACATAATTTGTAGTGTCTCCTGCATAAATTCAGGGTTTAGCTGATGTAATAGTACCTGCAGTTGTAGCTCTCTGCCAGCTCTGGCTACGGACTGTGAAAATAAGCTCAGGAGTTGAGACTGTTTTTCTCCATTAACTGTGCATCAATAGCACTTCCAGTGCATGCCAGAGCTAATAAGTGACCAGCTGGTGCTTAGAAACCAAGCGCCTGAAGCCTTGTCAGGAAGCCTCCAGTCACACTCGAGTCCCCGCCACAAAACAAATTTCTGGTGACAGCATGACATACGCTTAAAACAGAGAGGACCGTGGCACTCCGATTCTGTCCTCACTATTAATTAGCAGTAGGAGTGTCGGTGCCAGACGTGCAGAGTGATGACAAAGTGTGTGGGCACCTGCACCTTATTAGCTTTTCATGGAAGTAAGGAGATGTGTCAAACATAAACTGCCATGCCTTCTAACATTTTTGCTGTTGGACAATGCAGTATCTCTGAAGTCAGAGACAGCGGCTCACTTCTTTAATCTGTCAAAGAAAATACAGTCAATCTGGGTTCCTGTCAGAGCATCAGAGCCAACTGTTACTGATACACAATATCACTTGGCTGAATGGTTATCGTTATAACCATTTATGCCCGTTACCAAAGAGGATAAATATTGGTGAAGGTGCAGCTGCCAGGTAGTGAGCATGTGGCAACATTTTTAAACGTGAATGTTTTTTGTGTGTAAAAAGGGTTGATGGAAATGTAAGCAAAGTTTGTGGAAACACTGCTGTAGAGAACTACTCTTCAAAAAAGCTGTTCAACAAGCAGCTCCACTCTAACAGCTTTATTTTTCACACGTGGGGCAATTTTTGGTGTGAAGAATGTCCAGCACAAGTTCTCTCCATCACAATGTGTGCTCAGCCAGCTGTGAGGGAAATGCTGAACATTGTGTTCTTTCCAAAGTCTATATATCAAAACAGGGCTGACACAGTTTTGGGGTCCTAAGCTGTTTGTCCCACCAAGCAACCTGCTGTCACGTCGTGTATTACACAGTCAGCTATGTAAAAACTTTATTTATGTCTTACTTACTGAACCTCATTTATTGCCTCATAATGCTGTGGCATGCATGACCTGCAGTTAATAAAGCTCAAATGTTTTCACACTGTTGTTCTGCAGTGTCATCTAGAGAAGTGGGCTTTGGTACCAATTTACATTTGAACCAATACCTGGAATATGATACCAGAATTCAACGGTACTTTTATTTGGTACTTTACTCTCTCTGTGATAACAACAATGTAATTTCATTTATAAAAAATAGGTCCAAACTCCCAGCTGCTGAGTTGAAGTAAATGGAGAGTCAGTGGGATTATAAACAAGAGCAGCACACTCTGCTCCACCAAGGCTGCAAAATATAGATTCGATAATTGTATTTATTTACTGCGTTTTTATTGTGCATCATCCTTGTGTATTGTGGAAAAAATCGTCTTGAGGCATAAATACGTGGTTCAGGTCACAGTTACGCCATGAGACGCAGTGGAAAACATGTCTGTGGTTTCCACCTGGTGCCACAGTTTTCATCCCTGGACTAAAAGTGACATGATTAGTCTATTAATGGCTGCACCACCTTCTAGCTGTGACCCAACAGCTATGTTACGTCCTTCATTATCAAAAGTGGCTGCAGTTAGCTCTGGCGGCTACGTCACAGCCAGAACGCAGCACGCTCTTGCACCTCAATGCACTCTCAGGTGCTAAAATTAGGCCCAGATTGATTTTAAGGTTAATTGGTACTCAGCAGTACCAGTGTAATTTGGTCGATACCTTTACCCAACCAGTAGAGGAAGGAGTTGTTGTAGATGGGTGTGTTGAGCATGTTGCATGAGCTGTTGCAAAACGTGGAAAATGCTGTGAAATTTGTTGTCAAATGCTTTGTGTCCAGCATGGTCAAATGCAGTTTAATTGTAGATATTGCTGTGTGTCTTCTATGCAGGAAAAGGGAAAACCCTCTAATTTTGACTTGTGTTACCTACGTTAGTGAAAAGTGACTCTTCTGTTTCCTGCAATCTGTTTTCCCCACTGTGTGCCCTGACCACCCTCTACTGGCCAAGTTTATGCTCTGTGCAGTGCAACAAATAACGTAAATAGCATTTGTCAAACTACCCTTCATGGCAAATGCATTCCAATAAAACTGAGCCTCCCTGACCTCAGTTTCCTGACCTCAGATGGGATCCTTGAAAGTGCTGCTGGAAATATTTTGGTTTTTACTTTTCCTCAAAACTACCAGCTTCAGAATCCCACACTAATGAAAGTCCCCTCTTATCTCTCCTCATGAATTTTAATACAGACACACAGATTACATTTCTGTAGATACTGCAAAGCCAGAGGAAAGAAATTGCCAAGATTCAGATTGTATGCATGTGGAAGAACACTTATTGTTTTCTATGAATATATCAGCAAGCCCAGGAATGGATAAAACAAAATTAAATTGTCCCTCTAAAAAGGGATAAGTGAAAATGGTGAATCTCAAAATACATCTTTTTGCAAAGATTCGAAGTACATTATGAATCTAATTTTAAACTTTGATCTTTCGATTTTGGGATGATAAATTGTTTGATGCTGCAATCAGAGTGTTTTCTTTCTCTGCTGGTGTAGTGCAGCATTTTGCCAATAACCTCCTAGTTCTTCTTGTCATTACTGAGTAAGGAGGATAATCCTGAGAGCATAATAAAGACAAGTGATTTGTTCTAAATATGACCTATATCTGAAGGTTCGTCATTTCTGACAACCTATTGTATCTTGTGGTATAAATCGCTCTTACAACTCATTTAGAATTTAAATTTTCACAGGGCATGTTTTTATTTGGCTGCTTCCCATAAGGCTTTGTGTAAGTTGTAGCCACCATACAGCCTTGACCAAAATGTCCTTCAGTGTCAGTGCCAACAACTGCAAGTTCTCCCATATTCTCAGTCCGCATCAAACACATTTCTTTGTTGCTATGCTGATGTGAGGATGCCTATTTGTCTTGTTTAATATCCCCGGAAGATCAGATGCTCTCAATTTTCCCTCCTTTTAGTGTCAATGACAATGGGTCACTTTGTCCTTGAAGATGAAAACAAGTTGCACTTAGCCGCCAAGCTGCGATGGTGTGTCAGGAGATGCTTTGCTCTACATTTGGAAACCAGCTCAGGGACCAGCGAGGGCATCTTTACTAACACAACCATTTATGACAAGGGAAATTACTGCCACTGAACGACTGCCAGCCTGCACAGGAACACAACATACACAGCCACACACACTTGTTTTGTGCAAACATGGAAAGACATAAAACCACCTTCTGGCCCTCTCATCTGTTCCCAGTTGGCTTTTTCCCTGTTCATATATAACCGAAAAAATAAAGCCGTTTTGTGACTTTGTTTCGACTTCGTGGCAATTTCTCCAATTTCTGACGCTCAATTACTGACCCCTGAGAGAAAGGGACAGAAAATTGCGAAGAATGGCAGTGACCCCCCATCTCAGTGGAGGTTCAACTCATTTTTGATATTTCCACCCCCTCTGGAGCAACGGTGTCCTCTGGAAAGGCCCATATTCCACAATGGGGGTGTGATGATACGATTTACCATGACTGTGTGTGTGTGTGTGCGTGTATGTGTGTGTCGTATGCTGTGTGCCACCTCTGCCGTTCAGAACACCATTTAGATTACTTTCACCTCATCAGCCCACACACACTTGGCTGAGGCCATGGGGACATACTCTCCTGAGGATAGATGTTTTCATTGCACCACGAGCATATATTCCTTAGTGTGTGTGTGTGTGTGTGTGTGTGTGTGTGGGTTTTGTCTGTATGTGGGAAGATAAGGAGAGAGGAAGAAACAGAAATGACACTAAGGGTGAGGAGGAGAGAAGACAGTGACTCAGAGAAATAGAGGGAACTCCATATACCCAGAAAATTGTGTGTAGACATCGGGCGCTTTTCATTATGCTAACGTGTCTCCTTGCTTCCACTCACTTGTATGTCTTCCCTGCATCTTAGCTCCTCCCAGTGAGGATGTGAGAGAGAGATGCGAGGAAAGAGGAGCCATATTGGTCAAATGAGAAATCCTTGGTTGCATGGTGTCAGTCTTAAAGGGATAGTGCACCCAAAAATGAAAATTCAGCCATTATCTACTCACCCATATGCCGATGGAGGCCCTGGTGAAGATTTAGAGTCCTCACATCCCTTGCGGAGATCGGCAGGGGGAGCGGCTAGCACACCTAATGGCAGACGGCGCCCCAGACTAACGTCCAAGAACACAAAACTGAATCCACAAAGTATCTCCATACTGCTCATCCGTAGTGATCCAAGTGTGCTGCAGCCCCGACATAAAAAGTTGTTTCGAAAAACGTCATATGAACTCTGTTTTTAGCCTCACTGTAGCCTGTAGCTCTGACTGCTTCTCTGTGCGCACGCTCACGTGTGTGCGCGACCAGCAAAAGCATGAGCTTTGCTCACCTGTGTTTACATCACGTGACACGTGCACCGCAGGGGACAACGTAACCACAGAGCTAAAATATAATTTGCACTACGGTCTTTTAGCAAAGGACAGCCCAACATGTCTGAAGACTTTGAAATTGAGGAGGAACAGCATTTCTTTGTTGAGCCGTATTTGTTTGAGCCCGAGTATATGGACGAAACTCAGGCTACTGGACGAAGCAGCCGCCGCAGCTCATGAGCCTCAGCCAGCCGTAGAATACCGGAGTCGAGCACTGGAAACCTGGTGGTGTAGTTGTTTCAAATGCAAAGCAATGCCAACAGATGAGGAAAGTCTTTGCTGCTCAGACTGGGAATTGGCGATGCCTGCACTTGAGAATCTGGACATCAGTACTGACGAGACTGCTGCTCTTCAGAGACCGTGCATCACCGATCACCCTGAGCGTGGAGCACAGAGAAGCAGTCAGAACTACAGGCTACAGTGAAGCTAAAAACAGAGTTCAAATGATGTTTTTCGAAACAACTTTTTATGTCGGGGCTGCAGCACACTTGGATCACTATGGATGAGCAGTATGGAGATACTTTGTGGATTCAATTTTGTGTTCTTGGACGTTAGTCTGCGGCGCCGTCTGCCATTAGGTGTGCTGCCCGCTCCCCCCGCCGATCTCCGCAAGGGATGTGAGGACTCTAAAACTTAACCAGGGCCTCCGTCGGCATATGGGTGAGTAGATAATGGCTGAATTTTCATTTTTGGGTGCACTATCCCTTTAAGCAACATCATTTAATTTGCCACATATGGAGGCGCGGTTTCCATACATCATGTCACTTGATTAATACTTCCACATAGGATACACCTTTTGGTTCCTCACTCTAAGCTCATCCAGAAGCGTCCTCTCTCCTCGTCACCATGAGATACATTTGTGGGCTTGGAAGATCCTCCATGATGGCGGAGGGGGAACGAGGGGAGAGAATGCAAGGAAGCACAAGTTAGCAAAATAAAAAGCACCTGTTTAGATTGCTTGTCTGTCTCCATTGCCGCCATTTTCTCTTGCAGAGAAAAAAGAAACCGCCTCAAGATGTGCTGATCCCAAGCAAATATACATAAAGCAAACATGAATAAGCCTCCATTCAAACTCTTTAAAACAGCCATTTGTCGAGAACCATAGCGACCAAATCGTTCTTGTCCTCTGAAGATACTAATTCAGACAAATTGCACTCTTTTCCTTCCATGCTATGTCTCCATTTCATCAACTGTACGACCTCCATCTTACCTTACTTCTCCCCAATATAGAGACATGTTCATCAAACTTGTATTTACAGCAAATACATGTCCTATATCCATGACCGGTGTATTTTCCCCATTTAAGTAGTTTTAAGTGAAATAGACTTCTCATCAAACCTCACAGGGCTTCAGCTCCATTTATCATTTTGCAGCTGAAATTATGGCATATTTGTGCACACTCAATGAATATCAGATGGCTCACTTATGGATGTCTTCCTCTCTCTGGGTAACACTGATAACCCCAAACCTCATCCGCAAATTCAAGAACGGGGCATACTCCGGCCTGTAAGAAATTGGTGTTTGAGGATAAATCAAATTGACTTAGCTTTGCCAAGAACTCCCAAAGTGCCCTTCTTTGAGACTCAGACAGAGTTTTTGTACCCAAGCCAAAAATGATATGCTGTCACCCAAATACTTTTAAAAACTTTAACTTCTCATCCATGCCATTGCAAGGTCAAGGTATTTTTTTGGTTTTCATTTATAAATGAAGTTGTTGCATGTCATTTTCATCCCCGGACAGTACTAGATCTGACATGATCAGTCTGTAAACGCTGATTGGTTACTCTTTTGATAATTTGATAATTAATTATTCAATCACTATTATCTGGTATTTTATTCACAAAATCATAAGTCGGGTAGTTGAAAAAAAACTGATAATAGAAGTAGTCGACAGTTGCAACCCTAGATAGGACAACATCATCTGCATACAATAGATTACTTATAGGGGTGTAACGGTACACAAAAATCACGGTTCTGTTTTTTTCGGTACAGTAATGGAAAAAAATAGACAACTATTAATTATCTTTTACTTATTGGTAACCTTATTAAAACATACCACCACAGCAGTTAACTCTTTTTACACAATTTTTGAATGAAACAAATATATATAAAATCCTGCTTTTTCACATTGTTTGAATGAAAATAGAAATATAAAAGTGAAAAATAAAATCCTGCTGTTTTTTTAACACATTTTTTGAATGAAAAATATAAATATAAATTTCTGCTTAAACAGTTTTACTCAATTAAAATAAAAAGTATAGTACAGCTGGTCAGCTTTAAAGCCTGCTCAGATTCAGTTTTACTAGGAACTTACTTAGCTTTCCCACTTTGTTAAAGTGCAGTAAACAAAACATGTTTATATCTAAAGTGCAGCTTAAACAATTTTACTCAACTCCAATGGCGTTGGTTATTTCTTTAGTGCGATGGTCAGGGAAATGCTCTTTCTTTTTGAACGACGACGATATCGTAGTTTGCACCAGATTGCTTTTTCTAGTCGTGCCGGTTAACGTTCAAACTCGGGTGGTGTCGCTTTAGATGCGTTAGCATGTTAGACGTGTTTCCAAGTACATACCCGACCACTGTTCTGCAGTGTCGGCACACTGCTTTTGTCTTGTCCACTTGTTTATTTCCATCTTTGTATTTTACCCTGAAACCAAAGTGTTCCCAAACGGAGGACTTAAGGTTTGCGGGTGGGTCTTCAGGTTCGTCAGGCTCACTTGCCATGTTGTCAAAATGCGAGAATGCGCTGCACAAAGTGAAAGCGGAGATTTACGGTCAGACTCGGTCCGTCACTCAATTATGTCCATCGGGGAACTAGATATTTTAAATGGTTCGGCTCGCAAAAACAGAATTAAAACAAAATAAAATAAAATAATATCCTGCGCCCAATAATTCGGTACAGGGTCGTGCTGAACCGAAAGTTGCGTACTGAACGGTTCGACACAAATACATGTACCGTTACGGCGCTAATTACTTAGCATTGCCTCCACCTCTACACTTTATACCAACTACACTTTTTATTTGCATATGCCAAGTCATTTATATAAACTACAGTTAAAAGGGCATTCAAAGCACCTCCCAGTTTTGTCCTCAAGTTTTTATACAGATCAGAATTAAATTAATTTATTCCGTCACATACTTCAGGAACACCATAAAGAGAATGCAGTGACTTGTGAAATTTATCTACCTATATCCAGACAGTCTGTAAGATAGAAACTGGTCATTCCACATCATAAATGTTATGCTCCCAATGTTCTCTACATTTAGTGCATGTGACTATATACTGCATTTAGCCCATGTCTGAAAATACAAAGCAGAGGCAAACAAGGAGCAGCATCCGTATGAGACTTGACTGCAGGGCCACAGTTTCACACCCACACAAAATGCTAACTTCAGTCTGAGCACCAGTCCTCCAAGGTCGTGGGCAAAGCAATTCAAGGCTGTCAATCATATCACATCCATTGAATAAAAGTAATATTTTCTGTGGTTGCTCATGCTGCTCTCACCTCTAAATGACACTGAGCCCCTCGGTGGCTGTCCACAGGAAGCACAGAGGAGATGGCTGACTATTAGATGAATTAGACATTTTGAGCATTTTTATGCATCGCCACCTCACTTTACCACATTATGTGTACTGTGTAGTTTTAGCTGTGGGGGAATTGGACGGGTCAGGAGACAGGTCGACAGGCTTACCCACGGTCAGTCAGTTCAACAGGGACAGTTTATGTTCAATCATCATTTTCCAGCAAGTGTTTGATGGGTGGTAATGTGGTAATGAGTACGGGATCTGTAATGACATTTCCCTGTTCACCACGTACTTAGCTGCTGCATTTACATAATGTAGATACAGAAATGCATAAGGAGATAAAATGTTTTCAGTTTCATTGAGCATTTACCATTTGTCTGGTCGATTTTGTGAATGATCAAGTAAAAATGGATTGTGCTCGTTATCACAACTCATTAAATCCACTCTCCTCATGAGCAATTGATTTTACGAATAATCTAAATGGAAACAGATATTGACCTTCTTGCCAGGCTTGTTGTTCAGCGTGAACCACTGAACTGCTTGGTGTTTAGGCTGCCTTTTAGAAAATGTGTAGATGGAGTATGTTTACTGCATTAAAATGAGAAATTCTCTATTGGCCGAGTTTAATAAATGCGCATGAATTTTCACTGCTGGTGCAGAGATATCAATAACGTTCACATTAACATGACTCATCTTTTGTTGCATGGGTGTGTTGACAACTGTTCTTCCCATGCTGAGCTCGGGGGATTGTGCAGGATGCAGAACAGGTAGCACAGGATGCAGCACATATCACTCTGAAGATACATTCACCGTATAGGGATATACACATGTTTTTATGGCAAGCACTAAGACAAGAGAGAACAGTCTTTGCAGGGAATATTTATGGTGAAAATGAAGGCCAGACATCTGATGTAATGACATATTGAATCATTTCACATCACTTGCAAGGCAAACAGCAAAAGTCTGAATACAAATTCCAATCTTGTAGTATCAGATGCTGCTACGGGATGTGCGCTATCTTTCATAATGCAAACAGAGGTTCACATATACGATGTCCTTCAATATTGATGCTTCTTGCAACTCTGATACATTGCATGTTTACATTTCTCTGTAGTGGAGGCCAAGGAATCATTTCCCTGCCCATAAAAATTGCCTGTGTAGTGCTCTTCATGTGCTCTCACTTGTTTGACAACAACCCAATACAGATGACAGCAGAGATCTGACACACTGGCTGAGTTGTCATAATACTAGCAGATGATTTTCCCTCCATCTTTCCAGCATGTGAGTTAGTCACAGCCATTTGTTAGGCCTTGGATTTGCTTCTTTCAGGAAAGCTTATGTTCCATCCCTCCCTCCCTGCGTGCGTCCCTTTCATCCCTCCCTTTTGCCAGCCCATGGCGATCTATGGCCACAGCCAACCTCATTAAACTTACAACCATCAAGATAAGACTCAATTACTGTGAGCCTCTGCATTGGCATCCAAGATCAATATTGAACTTAAAAAGGGGCCGTCTAATAGTCTGATGTGCTTGCAGCTGACACAGAAGAGGCAGTGAAGATGAGTAAAATGAACAAACCAGAATACAGTCTGGTTTCCCATCCTAGATAATGGCTCAATTGCATGCATGTCCACTTTGTTCAGCTTTCCTCACACATTTGAAAGGATTTACTTGAAGCAAGGCCGGGCCTTGTGTGACTAAAGATTATCTGAAGTTGCAACTGTGTCTGATCATGCAGTGTGAAATGCTTGAAAATAAAGACATTTTAAAAGGTTGTAGACTCCCGAGAGCGCTTCACTCACTCCCACACCAATCAGGTGAGAAGAATGAATGAATTAAATAAATGATTTAATTTAATAAGAGGTTTACTGTGTACTTTTTAGATGGCGTTTTAGTTGATTGCTACATCTGCTTTATTTAAGATGTTTTTATTCCAGTATTTGTTTTTTTGTTTTGCAGTTTAAAGCTGATTCGATATGATTCAACCGTGATCAGGGTGTGATATGTTTACTTTTTAAATAATAATCATCCTTATTTTTCATTCAAACACCGAATCAGAAACATCCCAGACTGTTATTTTTACTGCCACACCAACAGTAGTAATCTGATTCACTGGGTGACTTTTTGGCCCCCAAGCAGGATAAATTTCCAACTGCAATGCAGGTGTTGTTTACTCCACTTCCTGGGTCAGCTTCATTCCTCTGAATTTTGGTATTTTCAACAGTGCTGCATGGCACTTCCCTGTAAATAAAACAGCACATGCATGGCTCCAGTAACCGTTAATTGCCTCCAACCGAGATGCATAATTGCCAAGCTAATTGTTCTCCACACCCAACCAAGTACACACACACTGGAAGATGGATTCCGACAGGTGGTCTCCAGTCACTCTGTTTACATATTCATGTGCAGGTTCACGAGTTTTACATCGGGCATGATCTCTTTATTTATCCACACACAAATAAGCCTTGATACTAATTAGAAATTGTTGTCATTTAATGTATTTATTTAACCTGTATTTATGCATGGTAGATCAGCTGAGAATACACGTTCTTCCACAGCAACACTTAACATTAAAACAACATAAAAAAGTAACAAGGACTGACAGATACATTAACGGAAAGCAGACAGTGTATAATGTATGGGGCTGGGAATTTCTGGCTGCAAGGGTTACTGTGTAATTTCACTGCTTTCTAGACAGTATTTTCATCACTGATGACTGTCTCTTCAAAATGTGATGAAATAAGTACAGCTCATTGAATATTAATGTATTTTCACAGGGGAAATATTTATCTGTTAAACTATTCACATTCAGATCAAAGTGCTTACAGTGTAGCTGGGTCTGCATACAGCTATAGTTTCAGCTTCATTTTGGTTTATTACGAAGATATTTCAGTTCCAATGAAATCTTGGTTAAATTATGCATCTCACTCTCTTCTGTCTTTTTGCACACAAATGCGTTTTTACAACACACTGAAACACACACACACACGCACACACACACTCCCTTGCTGTCTCTACTGCTGTGTCTCTTTCCACATCCCCGCTGCTGCAGTGAGCATAAATAGCATATCAGAAATATTCAAATTGGTCCGTGCTTAGGGGAGCATGAAAGATGTATAACTCTTGTCTCCTAAATTCCTGCCCGTCCATTAGCTTTTGTCCGCTCTTGCCGCATTAAACTCATGCTGCCTTGACGTCTACATCATCAGATGAGCTCAACTGAGGAGTGGCTACATTATTGAAAATCGTCAGAGTATAACAGGATAACGTCAGGGTAGAGATCCTACTTTGCTGCAACACGTTGGCCTATAGTTTGTACGGGTCCAACTGGTGAGATCAGCTATACAAGAGTCTTTTTTTTTCCTGATATGCAGTGTTTTTCTTAGCCTTAACTAACACAAACTGTATGTGACAGGCTATGAGAGCAGTAGTTCAGAATAAGAAACAGGTTTTCACGCACCCATATGACACATAGCACATTAGCTAATCAACATCAAGTGGCTCCTCTTAGACCTTTGATGTGATGAGCAGCTGGAGGTCAGGTTGCTCTGCTCCTGGTACTAAATTAGCTTCAGTACAAGCACAAGTATAGTACAACCAATGCATTGGAGCATTAAGCTATTTAGGATATTATACCAGTCAGCCATGTGGCAGCATCTCAGTGCATTTAGGCATGTAGACATGGTCAAGACAACCTGCTGAAGTACAAACCCAGCATCAGAATGGGGAAGAAAGGTGATTTAAGTGAATGTGGCATGGTTGTTGGTGCCAGACGGGCTGGTGTGTGTATTTCAGAAAACTGCTGATCTACTGGGATTTTCACACACAACCATCTCTAGGGTTTACAGAGGATGGTCTGAAAAAGAGAAAACATCCAGTGAGCAGCAGTTCTCTGGGTGAAAATGCCTTGTTGATGAAAGAGGTCAGAGCAGAATGGCCAGACTGGTTCAAGATGATAGAAAGGCAACAGTATCTCCGATAACCACTCGTTACAACCATGGTCTGCAGAGGACCATCTCTGAAGGAACAACACGTCAAACCTTGAAGCAGATGGGCTACAGCAGCAGAAGACCACACCAGGTACCACTTCTGTCGGCTAAGAACAGGAAACTGAGGCTACAATTTGCACAGGCTCACCAAAACTGGACAATAGATGGTCTGATGAGTCTTGATTTCTGCTGCAACAACTGGTGGTGGTGTAATGGTGTGGGGGATATTTTCTTGGCTCACTTTGGGCCCCTTAGTACCAACTGAGCATGGTTTAAACACCACAGCCTACCTGAGTATTGTTGCTGACCGTGTCCATCCCTTTATGACCACAGTGTACCCATCTTCTGATGGCTACTTCCAGCAGGATAATGCACCATGTCACAAAGCTCAAATCATCTCAAACTGGTTTCTTGAACATGACAAAGAGTTTACTGTACTCCAATGGCCTCCACAGTCACCAGATCTCAATCCAATAGAGCACCTTTGGGATGTGGTGGAACGGGAGATTCACATCATGGATGTGCAGCCGACAAACCTGCAGTAACTGTGTGATGTCATCATGTCAATATGGACCAAAATCTCTGAGGAATGTTTCCAGCAACTTGTTGAATCTATGACACCAAGAATTAAGGCAGTTCTGAAGGCAGAAGGTGGTCCAACCTAGTATTAGCAAGGTGTACCTAATAAAGTGGCCAGTGAGTGTGATTTGCTTTCCCTTTCTCTCTGAGGATGTGAGCTTCATTGTCTTGTTGCAGCCCTCCATCATCAGCAGCTTTTGCTTCATGATGGGGTCAAAGAAGCCTGTTTCACACCAACCCACCCTGATAGGCAGCAGCGTTGGGCTGTTGTTTATGCCAACTTCTAAACACTTATGATTTATGTAGATTGGTATGTGTGTTATATTATTTTTTACTGTCTGGATTGTTTTAATGAATTTTTAATTGCAAAGATATGGAAAGAAAAAACATTGGAGTCACTTTTAATGAGGTGGAGATTATTGATTAGATGGACGATGCTGACGATAAATGAAACTGGGTTTTGCTGACTTTTGCTTTTAGTTGCAATGTCAGATTACCATCTAAGTCAGAGTTATTGCCATCCATTTAATAAACTTACAATTGATATGAGAGAGTAAACTAATGTCATTTGGCTACTGCAGAGTTAAATTGTTACTAGCCTAATGTGGTTGGACCATGTCAATGACCTTTCCAATTGATTCCTGGTGTCGTGATTATATGAAAAAAGTTCTGGAAATCTGTGTTTTTCACCACTCACATGAACATCAATTTAAGATGAAAGCCAAACAAACCCCATGGGCCATTAGCTGACCTTGGCGAAATGAGAAATTCTTTACCAGACACCATTAGGGTACTAAAAAAACAGGTTACGAAAAATGCCATGCAAGTACATGGGAACCTATTTCTCCTTCTAGACTACACAATAAAATCACTTATCACTTTATACAGTATTCACCCTATTTCAGGAAACTCCTTAAGGCACACTCTGTAGGATATTCCTAAAAAACAATTTTTTGACTCATACAGAAGTAATCCCTCTCAGTTATCACTTATGACCCGCTAGAAGTGTGTGGGGATATATTTATCTGCAGAGACTCTGACCTCTGACTGTATTTTCTTATTTGTTTCTTATTTTCTGTGCCTGGGATGTTTATGGGCGTGCACAGCCATGGTGCTCAAGTGAGGTTTGGGCTTTAGAAAAAGCTAGCAACCAGGTGTCAGACCATAAGCAACAGGCATCCAAGAGACACAGTGCCAAGAAATACAAATGTAGTGCAGCGAAACGCTAAATGAAAGTGAATCTGGGGTTGGCTTTTATGTTCACTTTTGCTGGTAACAAAAAAGTAAATGACAATCCTGCATAGTTTACCTTCAGTGTTCCATCCAGCTGAAAATAGTCTTCAACAAATGAACTTTTTACCTCTGTTTGAGTGACATTTGCTAACAAATAAAATTGTCCAGTGGTTTTAGAAAAATACAGAGCATTATATAAATCATAAGATATCTGCAAATACTGACCCATTACAGTTTGCTTATTAGTCAAATAGTTAATGATGCTGCATCACTGGCTCTACATACTGTTCTGAAACATCTGGAATGCAAAAATACCTATGTCAGAATTCTGATTGTTGGTCACAGCAGTTTTTTGAACACAATCATATAATTTAATCTTGTGTCTAAACTGAAAACTCTGCAATTCAATGTGCAGGTGATAATTTGACTTTTTGACAAGTAGACTCCAGACAGTAAGAGTTGGAAACAGCTAATCATTTACCACAGTTCTATATACTGGTGTTCCACAAGGTTCATGTCTCAGCCCCTTGATTTACAGTCTGTACACATATGACTGTGTGGCCAAACAACATATTATCAGCATTGTGACATTTGTGGATGACACTACAGTAAATGGACTCATTACAAACAACAACAGATGCATATAAGAATGAGGTGAGGGAGCGGTCCATATGATGTCACAACAACTATCTCTCCGTCAATGTTGGGAACACAAAGGACCTCATCATTGACTTCAGGAAAATTAAAACTGTCAAGTAACCTGTTTACAGACACAACACCCCTGTTGAAATTGTAAACAGACTCGAGTTCCTAGGCATCCAGATCACAGACTCACCCTCCTGGTCTCTCAACACCAGTTGTGTTATCTAAAAGGTGCAACAGAGACTTTACTTTCTGGGACGTCTGAAGAAACATGACATGTCAACAAAAACCCTCATCAACTTCTACTGGTCCACAATAGAAAGCATCTTGACTGGATGCATACTGGTATGATTTGGCAGCTTCAGAGCACAGGATCTTAAACGCCTGATGAGGATAGTGGAAATAGCGCCAAAAATCATAGTATCACCACTACCTCAGATGCTTACATTTATACCACGTGCTGCAGGAAGAAAGCACCTTGTGTTTTAAAGGACCCGAGTCACCCTGCATACAGCCTTTTCTCTTATCTTCCTTCAGGGAAGCCCCTGCAGAGCATCAGAGCTCAGACCTCCAGCCTCAGAGATAGTTTTAACCCCCAGGCAGTCAGACTACTGAATAATAGCACTTAATGACTGTGGATGGTGTGGATTATTTGTGTTTTTTATATGCTGCTATTATGTTAATTATA
Organism: Epinephelus lanceolatus; assembly: GCF_041903045.1. Lineage (NCBI taxonomy): Eukaryota > Metazoa > Chordata > Actinopteri > Perciformes > Serranidae > Epinephelus > Epinephelus lanceolatus. Next base: position 36,985,174 of record NC_135744.1, read on the forward strand.
TCTTGCTTATTTTAATCTAAGGGTATGTATTTTTATTTATTGTATTATTTATAGGTTTTAAGGGCTGAGATAAAAAGCCAGGGCTCAAGTATTTCATTACATTGAATGTACACTGTACTATTTGACTTTGTGACAATAAACTTGAACTTGATTAAAACAAAAGGTTTATATTTGTGGTTAATTTGTGGTTAATTTTAAGTATTAAGAGGTGGACTAACACTTTTTTTTGTCTTATCCTGGGTTTTGTTTAGGGCCCGACCGATATAGATTTTTTGGGGCCAATTCCAATATTATGGAATAAAAAAATCTGATAACCGATATATTGGCCGATTAAATTTTTACGTTTTTCAGTTTAAAACCCCCCCGAAATACCTGCTTTTGATGGCTTAAATATAGTTCAAACACTTGTTACAAAGATATAAATTGAAGGAAGAACATTTTACTATTTTCAGATACTTTTATTATCAGAAATTGTGTGGAACAAGCAGCATATGAACAATCTGAACACAAAATAAATAAAAAATATGATGTGCAAAAAGGCAGTAAACCTCTGGGAAATAAAATAATCATGCAAAGTCTATATGAATTAAGACATTCACATGTATGTTCACAGTACCAGAGTTCTTATTATTGCCAATTTAACAGAGGTAGGTTATAGTGCAAAAAGTAACACAAGGACATCATTTCTAAGTAAAACACCATAGTCCCTGCATTTTATTAGCGATGAAAATATAAGTGTTAACATCGGTGTCAATCGGCCAATTGACGATTATTCTCTAATGGCTATAATCGGCCGTCTGATAAATCGGTCGGGCCCTAGTTTTGTTTATATTAACATGATGCTAATATTTGTTTTTTCAAGATTATGGTCAGTATCATTAAATATCATGGTTTTAAAGGTTAAACCAATACAAAACAACAAAGCTACATAGTGTAATTAATGAGTCAAAGAGACTTTATTCGAATTGTGTGCTGTAACAAAGTACAACATGTCTGAAGAACAAGATTTTGGCATTGAAACAATGTTGACTTAAAGGATCCTGATTGGCTTTAACAAGATGACCATTTAGTTTATCAGCCAAACTGGATAAGCCTATTTAATAGACATCCAAAAAGGGATACTGCTGCAACTGTCAGAGCTGTGACATCTAAGTTCTTACTTCTGGAATCTAGTTAGTTTTGATATTACTTTTATCCTTTGCATGTTTTCTCTTGCAGAAATAATTAATCTCTTTGTGGCACTGCAGGTATTCAAGTATGCTGTTGAACATTTGCGTCAATGGAAGTGAGAGTTTGAGAAAGTTCAGTGTGAGGTAATACAAGGTCACAAACAACCTGTAAAGAAGCTTGGCCGTGGGGTGGATTCAGGCAAAGAAATGGGCTGTACTCAAACAGCACCTCGGCTGTCTTCATTCCATTTTTATTTTTCATTTTTTTACACGATTTTCATTGAGGCAGAATGAAAGAAAAAAAAAAACACGTGCAGATGTTTTCAGCTTCAGTCTTCCTCTGTGCCTTGGCTCTAGGGATGGATACAGAAGGTACTGCTGGTAGACTGCAAGGTTGTTTTATATCACTTACCATACCAGCATGCTTCACAAGCACACAGTCGGGGGCAAATGATGTTGAAGAGGCCACTGAGGAAGAGTGGGGGAAAAAGACTGGTGCAAAGTGTGGGGGCTTTAGGTATCTCACATGGGGTTCAGTGAGTCTCAGTGAGAGCCAGTGCTCTCCCTGATGAGGTCTCCTCCTAAGTCCTCCGCACACATAATAGCGATTACAGGCTCCTTTAGGGAACATAAGGTGAATATAGCAACACCCCTGGCTCATCAGAAAATGTGAGGGAGGCATCAGTGAAACAGGGCCCTGTGATTATTTAGGTTCACAAGCTGTTAGCGTGATGGCTTTTTAATCGTTGCTAATGGAGTTCCCACCAACATAAGCACCCAGTGGGAGTTTATAGGGTGGGTTTGGCCTATTCTTCCCCCCTATTTTCTCAATATATCTATTACTTTGTGATATCTAGCCTCATGTCCTTCATTTCTTTCATCTCTTTTTTTTTTTTTTACCTTTCCCCCCCTCAGTCAGCAATTATGTACTGGAAAAGGAGTGGCTGTTATTTTTAAAGTAGCACCAGCTCTCTCGCCTTTTAAAAAGCAAACACAAACACAATATTGAACCCAGCAGCAGCCAGACTCACCCCCAGGGTAATGTATTAGCTGCTGAAGTGGCTATTTAGAGTGAAAGTAAATGAGTCAAGGGATGACAGGTGAGCCGAACGTTTTGAGTTTGCAACAACCAAGGACATCCCCCCCGCCACATGCCTCGTTCTCATGCTTTTTTTTAATGCCTCCGCGCCGACAACAGCCCTGGCCGCAGGCATTGTGTTTACGGGTTGTCCGTCCATCTCATTCTCGTGAACTTGATATCTCAGGAACGCCTGGAGGGAATTTCATTACATCTGGCACAGACGTCTACTTGGGTGTTTCAAGGATGAAGTGATTAGATTTTGGTGGTCAAAGGTCACTGCGACTTCACAAAACATGTTTTTGGCCATAACTCAAGAATTCATTGGCTAATTATGACACACTAATGTCTAATAGGATAGAACAATGACGTGAGGATTTTTTCCCCCCAGAGGTCAAAGGTTAACTTCAAGGTGACATCACATTGTCACCTTTTCTTAGCCATTACTCAACACCATGACTCAGGATTTAGAATCTGTGGCTTATTGCAGCAACTTCCATATTTGAGGAATTGTTTGCTGTCATGGCTACATTTGAATCTGGACAAGGATGTAAACTGCAACTTGACTGTTTAGCACAAGGCATACACTGCTAGGCAATAATTTTCTTTTTCTTAAATACAAAACAGGGAGATTATTTCTCACCATAATCAGCTTTTCCCCTGTATGTATGTATTTCTACCTCTTCATCTTCTCACTTCTCCCTCAGTCTGCGATAGCGAAAGGCGTCCTGCTGTGGCCATGTCTTCCCTGCTCTCCCACCATCTATTCCTCTTTCTTTCACATTCTGTCTCTCCACCTTTCTGTCTGCTGGTGCTGACTGTTGGTAGAGGCTGATATGAGATTTGAAAGGCCCACGTGTTGGAAAAGCGCACTGCATTGTGAGCAGCTCCCCACGCCCAAACCTCCCCTGCTGTGCTCCAAGTTGAGCTGTCAGGCAGACCGTGCATGGATGAAACCAGGTGGGGAGCAGAAATGATGCACTGTCAGGAAAACTGTAAGTCATCCATGTAAAATATCTGAGAAAAGAAAAAGTAAGAAAAGTAAGTCGACACCCTATATTATATGCTATGACCTATGTCATGATAAAATGGTATCGAATGCCACAAACATCAGCTCTCTGCTGTGTGCTGGAATCGGTTAACTGAATTGAATTTTACTAACTAAAAGTAAAATAGTGTGAGCGCACAGGGTGACTTTACTACAAATGCTCTCCATCTAACCTCCACAGGGCAAACCTAGCCCCAGTGATCTGCTACACACTCAGCATACCTAAGCATTTCCCTTTCATATGCCTCATTGACGCATCCTCCCATGGTGCCATGAGCAACACTGCACGTCTGACCACCACACAGGATCTGGCCTTAATCTAGTGCTCAAGATTTCCCATAGGATTATTTGCATTTTGCTCAAATCCACCATTTCCTATTTTATATCCACCCTGAACATGTAAAAGTCTGATGGAGCTGTAGCAACTCTCCAGGAACACACAATCAACACACTATCCTTTTTTTTCTAATGGCTGGAGTGTTTTGATGAGTGGGGGACTAAGCTGGCAGGAAAATGTGGTCAGGGTGGCGAAGCATTCAGCAGCCCTCAGGAATCTTTAAAACACAGTCCAGAGTGTTTTTTCTTGTAGGAGAGCTGAGGACATGCTGGTGGAATTTAGGAAAATGTGTTTTGAGGTCTGTTTGGGTTTGAATCAGCTGTAATAAAACTACTGTAAGGTTTTTTAGTCATTTGTCTACTGCTGGCTTTACTCACCTACTGCGTTACATTTTGGCTTTGTTGTCTGGGGGGTTATTTGGTGCACAGTGGTAATGGATATACTGGTGTATTCCCAGAAACAAAGGCCAGCATTTGTTTTTTGATGAATTCCATGTCTGGGGTGCGTTACCTCCTCTGTGAGTTGCCACCTTAAAGGGATAGTGCACCTAAAAATGAAAATTCAGCCATTATCTACTCACCCATATGCCGTGGGAGGCTCAGGTGAAGTTTTAGAGTCCTCACATCCCTTGTGGAGATCCAAGGGGAGAGGGGGGTAGCAACACAACTCCACCTAATGGAGGCTGACGGCACCCCAGATTCAAACGTCCAAAAGCACATAATTGAAACCACAAAATATCTCCATACTGCTCGTCCGTAGTGATCCAAGTGTCCTGAAGTTGTTTGGAAAAAAACATCATTTAAACTCTGTTTTTAGCCTCATTGTAGCCTGTAGCTCTAACTGCCTCTCTTTGCACCCCGCTCACGTGTGCGTGCGAGACCAGCGAAAGCACGTGAACACACATGAACACGGTGCCCATGTCTCATGGTCTCGTGCAAGAGAAGCAGTTAGAGCTACAGGCTAGAATCAGAGTTCAAGTGACGTTTTTCCAAACAACTTTTTTTATATATACATATATATTTTTTTTTTTTAATTTTTTTTGGGGGGGGGGGGGGGGGGGGCATTTTTGCCTTGATAGATAGGGCAGTTAAGTGTGAAGGGGAGAGAGAGGGGAAATGACATGCAGCAAAGGGCCACAGGCTGGAGTCGAACCCTGGCCACTGCAGCAACAGCCTTGTACATGGGGCGCCTGCTCTATCCACTAAGCCACCGACGCCCCTCCAAACAACTTTTCATGTCGGGGCTTCAGCACACTTGGATCACTACGGACGAGCAGTATGGAGATATTTTGTGGTTTCAATAATGTGTTTTTGGACGTTTGAATCTGGGGTGCCGTCAGCCTCCATTAGGTGGAGTTGTGCTGCTACCCCCTCTCCCCTTGGATCTCCGCAAGGGATGTGAGGACTCCAAAACTTCACCTGAGCCTCCCTCGGCATATGGGTGAGTAGATAATGGCTGAATTTTCATTTTTGGGTGCACTATCCCTTTAATGTGGAGGAGGGATTTGCATGTCCTTGGACCCTGGGAGCTGTGTTGTTGGGGGCAATAGCTCCTGGTAGAGTCTCCCATTGTAAATTGGTCCCATGAGAGGGCCACGACTAAGAGTGATTCAAGGACCATTATGGGGAACATTCATCACACCCAGAACTGCGGGAAACTGATCCCTCCCCCCTCTGGAGCCATGCTTTGGAAGTAGGGCTGTACCCAACTCAGAATTAGTCAGAAATCGGGTTTGGCAATATTTGTCTATTTGTTCCTTTTTATCCATATAGAGATTGCGACAGTGATGTCAGGGTGATGGTGATGTTCCGCAATATATAGTAAACAAGCCAAGTTAGCCCTCCACTACGCTAATGACAATTAGGAAACGTGTGATGAGGTTTTTGCTGACACAAGATATCAAAAATCAGAAACTATATTGTATTTAGTTGCTGTGAGCTGTAGAGGTACCACTTCTAAGAAAAAGGATGAAGAAAACGTTATCTTAGAGCCCAACCAGGCAAAGCCTATATGCCTCTGTCTTACCTATACTCACCCTGGGTCTGCAGAGTGGCGTGAAAGCAAGAAACTCTCAGTCTGCAGCTAAATCTGGGGACCAAAATGCCCCGAGAAGTACACTGCACACTTACTGACAAAAACAAACACATAAAAAAGACTGCTTGACTTGAAGAATCTCAGTCGACTGAGGGGTCTCTGACTGATGATCCAAATTTTCAACTTTCAGGGGGCAGCCCTACTGGGATGAGACTTAGTGGGTGGCTTGGCCTGGTTTAGCTCACCCAGGAATCCACAATGTGGGCCAACCACTTGCAAAGATATGTGCTTGGGCCCAGTATATTTATAAGGAACAAAATTTAAGGGCTTTGGTCTTGAATGTTGTAATAGAGCCAAGTCTTTATTTGCTATGGCAGTATCAGACAGAGACAATTCTTATTGTGTTTAATGACCAGACAGAGGCCAGACATAGATAAAGTAATAGTGTAGTAACAGAATCTTGGTTCTTATTTGATCAGCACTGCTTAGTTTCACTGTTTGATCTCAGTTTTTTTCAGCCTTTGTTTTCACATTACAGAAAACAGTATGGAACTTGCTTCTTTTCTCATCTCACAGCCAAACAGTGCACTAAAATATGTTAATGAAGACAGGCGAGAAATAGGCGATACAGAAACAAAATCTTGGTTACTATTTGATCAGTGATGCCCAGTTCTACAGTTTGATCAGAGATTGGTTTGAGTTTGATAGACAGAGAAAGAGGCGCGGATCACTCTCTTGATTTGCTTTTATACTCTTTGTATCGGTAGTGGCGGGCATACGAAAATGCAGAGGCACAATTTCTAGTTCAAGCAACAGCCCTAGAACCAGCGAAAATCCAGATTGAATTTGAGCTGAGATGAGCAGGGAGTTTGGGGCACTGGTAAGATGGAGGGAATGTTTACCACAGTTCATTTATGCATACTATCTAGGGCTGGGCGATCATACGATCTCAATTCGGGATCGCGCTAAAATTTTGATCAATCTCAATTATCAGCATGGGATGTTTTGAATCAATATCATATGGCAAAAGTAAGCGCAACAACAGCATATCAGAGTCTGCCGGCTACTGTATGCCATGCAGGCAGGATATGCCCACTTCTCATTGTAAGCGTGGCTACAGTTGTGAAGGGAGGTGAACAGAGAGAGAAGTTGGAAAAAGGAGAAAAAATGAGTGAAACTGAAGTCGAGGACGGCAAAAATAATGCAGAACATGAAAGCGACATCACTATATCATTCGGAACTGAAGATATTGTTGAAAAAAAGAGAAAATGCGACGTCAGTTGTGTGGAAGTGGTTTGGATAATGTTACCTCAAAAGTGACGAGGAGCAGATGAAGACGGTCTGCAAAATATGCCGGCGGTTGGTACCAACCAGGTCAGGAAACACCACAAACCATCATCTGAGACGGCACCATCCCAGTGACTACACAGAGAGTCTAACTATGCGGCCTGAAGTTGCCCTGACTCCACACACACAGCCTAGCAAGACCTCTTCATCTGCTGTTAGCGTCGCTAGCAGCAGCTTAGCAAAACAACAGTCTATCCAGTCATGTTTTGCAGCCATTACCCCATATGAGAAGCATTCAAAGCGGTAAGTTTATATACAATGTTTCAGTAAGTTAAAGCTTTTATTTGACATTGCTTCTCGTTCTTTGAGTTTACATATGGCTAAAGGGGAAAAAAACAACTGTAAACGGATAGCATGATAAGTGTTGCATTCAAGATTTTTTTTTTTTTTTTTCACAATCGAATTCCATGCCATCGAACGAAGCTTCAAAGCTTCGAATTTTTTGGGTCAGCCCTAAATCCCACATGCAAGGGGCTAGCCATAAGGTTGTTGTTTTCAGCAAGTTGGCCTTGAATAGCTGATGTTGAGCTGTAGAGCTGTGTTACTTGTTATGACCTAAGGTGTATTTTAATAAACCTGCCTTTGGTTTAATTTATTCTTTCAAGCTTTATTCCTTCTCATCTTATCTGAGTTCTGTTGTATGTTTGTGCTCCATAGATTTAATTGCAAACTACAGCTGTTTAGTACGTTAAAGATGCGTTACTGCTATCGACAGCTTGAAGTGGGGATGAGGTCTTAAGGTTTTTTTGGAAGGTCTTAAAAAAGTCTTAAAAAGGTATTGAAATTAACCTCAGGATTCCTGCATATACCCTGTAAAAACATTTTGTTCTCAATATTGGAAAAGCATATTATTTAGTGTTTTATGTTATTGAACTTTTATTGTTAAGTTTCAGTGAATCTCTTGTTTCTTCAAGCTCCAATCAGGATGCTTCCCGAACTGGCAGAATCAGCAAAAACTACATATCGTGATAAAAATCGAGATCGATCAATATGAAAAAATATATCGTGATAACATTTTTGGCCATATCGCCCAGCCCTAATACTATCTACACTGCTATGATACAAAGCTGGTTGAAAATCTGCAACATATCCCTCCCTAGACTCTCTTGCTCCTTTCTGGTGTCATATCATGCCATTCAAGAGCAAACGTGGGGCTAGGTTACATCAATAGACTCGAGGTGTTGAGAGGTCTGATGGGTAAAATTAAGCATCTTGGGGAAAATAGTGTTCTGTTATGTGTTATTGTTGGTTACAACATGTTGTGTAGTGGCTTTAAATATACTTTTTTCATGCTTATATGTGTTGCGGCGTATTTTGGTCTGACTTGTCGGCTGCTGCAGTAAAAGTCCTGAACAAAGGACTCGTAGCCAGAACTTCTACTCATTCTGTAATATTACAGTACTACTGGTGTGTAACTCATGCCACATTTGTGTTCTGTGGATGCTATTTTCTATCTTTATGACAGTAGGCTCAGTGTTCAATACAGCTAGGGATGCAAAATTGCAGCTGTGGGAACATCCCATTAAACAGGAGGGACACCTTATTTCTATTTCTTTCTTCTTTCAAATGGTCATTGATAGATGCCATCCCACCCCTAATTACCCCCAGCAGTACTTTTGATATTTCACAGTATAATTTAAGGTATATGAAGTTATCTATTTTAATAATCTAATCAAATGTCTCTTGGCAGCCATATTGAATAATATCCTCAAGGAATCTATTTGATATGTGCTCAGAGTCCATATCTGTTACATCATCTTGACTGCTGTAGCGAGATATTAGAAATCCATACACTCAAAATATGATGTATGACTCTGCAGCCGTGGAATTGACTGGGGCTTTGGTGTGTTGCGGCACATTTTCTTTTCTGGGGGGAGGAGAAAAGGAAAGCTGGAAAAAAAAAAAAAAAGTCACAGGTTACAAAATCAAGAATAATTTGCACATTCAGTATTGTGGAAAAGGTCAGACCCATAAGGTAGCTGAAGAAACAAGGCCATTACTCTTGATGAGGACAGATAACATGCATTCGGGGGCCACATGTGGCAGTTAAGTGGCTCAGTTGGCTGTGATGTGGCATGGCTTAAGGCAATTTGGCCAAATTTTCACCATGTCACCATATTTTCACAGTTGGGGGGAATTTCTCACACATCTTTTCAAGTAAACTACCCAGATAAGAACACAGCCAGGGGCCATGTATGGATATTGTATGCTGTGGAAAGGTTACGAATGGGTGACGTTCAGCTAACATTAAGTCCATACCTCAACCCACTTAACTGTGCCACTGTCTATTTGGTAAGACTTTTTTAAGCCTTGATCAGTGTCCAGTGCCACTGTAACCAGGAGGATGCGATTTCCCAGACTAATTATCAACCTAGTTGAGAGAGAATAATTGTAAGGAATGGGAAAGTGGATTAAAAGGGATAATATGAAAAAACATTACTTTTCGCTTAGCTACTGAGGTCAGGGAAAAGTATAGACTTTGTATTTCAAGACAGGAACTTTGGGTTTTTCTAGAAATGTTTTGTGTTCACCCCGGATATTTGCTAATTATACAAATCCATGGATGTGTCATTGGCATCCGGATCCAGTTGCACCAACAGGGCTAATGCCTTGTCTTAAACTAAGTCAGTCATAACTAGGCATTCTAAGTCCAACCTAATAGTTACACTTTTAGTTGCACCATCTAGGCTCAAGCCCTCTTGCCGAGATCAGACGCAAATCTTTTGCCTAGTCAAAAGCATGCATGAAGTCAAAATACTGTCAGTTTCTATATAGCCTATCAGCAACTTGATACACAACACAAGGGCCACAAACTTTAAAACAACAGCCCACATTAGCTTTCCTACTTAAAGGAATACTCCGACGATTTGGGAGTTATGCCCTTTCTCTATCATTTTCATATTGAGACAACATGATCAATATCTTTTTTGTGTCTGTACGTCCAGCAGCTGGGTCTCAGCGGTTAGCATTGCGGCTTAGCTTAGTGAATACAATTGAAGTCTATAGGGGATCAGTAGCCTACGATAAAAGTGAACAAATAAACGTTACAGAAACCCTGAAGCTTTTCTGCACGTGCATTTAAAATAAACATTTAAACATTAATTTGAAAAACGAGAGTCCTTTTTAGTCATTTTAGAAGAAGTTTGATACACTGAACTATAGTGTGTTTACGCCTTGCGCGGAGGGATACACCGGTGAGCAACAGCTGCAGCTGGCTCTGGGACAGGTACGCAAGGTCACTCGGTGAAAGCAAACAAAGAGACGAAAATGTGCATTACAAAGCGATATTACTCACTTGACTGAAAGCTGTCCATCAGCTCCTGAAGGGCTGGGGCGTTTTTTCCAGTTTATCTTAGGAACATGAAAAAATGTTTCAATCACGCCAGGATTAGTGATTGCTGCAAAGTTTTCACTCCTTATGATGCACTCTCTGCGGCGGTTTTCCTCCTGATGATGATGATGATATATCTCTAGCCTCCCCAATGATGGTAGCACCGAATTCCATTCTGTGCAGCAAAATGATTCCACCTCCATAGGCATACGTTGGCAAGCCCCGCAGCTACACCACCAATCCTCCCCTGACCTCTGGTACAGGTATGGCTCTGGATCTGTGTCTGCTCTAAGAAAATCTTCAAAATCGTGTTCAAAGTCGTCCATTGCTGCTACTATAATCCAGAGATATCATTAGGCTAAATATACAACTGAATTTTTGTTTACAGGCTACGTCTGTGCCTGTGCCCGCTCACCGGTGTATGCCTCCGCTGATCACAGCGCAGGATGTAAACACACTATTGTTCCGTGTATCAAACTTCTTCTAAAACGACTAAAAAGGACTCGCTTTTCAAATTAATGTTTAAACATGTTTATTTTAAATGCACGCGCAGAAATGCCAGCTTCAGGGTTTCTGTAACGTTTATTTGTTCACTTTTACTGTGCAGGCTACTGACCCCATATAGACTTTAATTGTATTGGCTAAGCTAAGCCCCAGTGCTAACCGCTCAGAACCCACCCACTGGACGTACAGACACAAAAAAGATATCGCTCATGTTGTCTCAATATGAAAATGATAGGAAAGGGCATAACTCCCAAATCGTCAGCGTATTCCTTTAAGTCTCCTTTTTTCTTGCCAACGTTCAAACACGAACACGTCTTGTCCCTTACCTCAGCTTGTTGAGTGAGCAACCAAACAAATGTTAACCTGTGAAAAGTGCACTGCTAATGTCAGTTATCAAGCCAGAGAGCTGGCTGATTAGAAGGTCAAGGGAAATTTACCTACAAATGTCTCTGCAGTCTGTTCAGACACTGGTGTTGTCATTACTCGTTAATACACTGGCCATCCATGAGTTGTTAGCTACAGCCAAGTTTATTTTCCTTTTTCTCTCTTTTCACATTACCTGTGAAGCTTCACCTGCCAGCTGCTGTCAGTCAGACATAAACACAACTCTCCTGTACAGCTCTAATTTTCATACCTTGATGTCTGTAAAATTTCCTTGTCTTTTATTTCTGATCCTCTATAATAATGTAGCTCCAAATGATAAATGATTAGCTATACATTAGCAATGCATTAGCAATATTTGTGTGGGAATTCATGTGAACATGCAATGCTAAGACTGGGTGTAGTTAGGACTAGGCTTAAGTTTGGTTGGTGTAACCAATGTAAAATCAATACCAAAGACCAGTCTTTAAGACTGAGTTGACAGCTAGGACCAGGCTTAGTAAAGACCCTTGGCTGCAACCCGCTTTATTTACTTTGTTACTGTTTCTTTAAAAAAAAAAAAGATCATGTCATAACTCAAAAATTTTAAAATGCCGTTCCCTTTTTTTCCAGTCTGTAAATGGATGGACTGTGAATCAGTATAATGATATGTAATACTACTGATATGCAAATCAGGGCTGCAACTAATGATTATTTTCATTGTCGACTAGGGCTGCCATGATTAGTCGACTAATCGATGACTAATCGACTATTAAAATAATCTGTGACTATTTTAGTAGTCGACTAATCGGTTTGAGTCATTTTTCATTGAAAAGTACTATAAAAGTACCCCAAAGTACTCTTACTGCAGCTTCTTACGTTCAGATATTGGCAGCTTTACACACTCTCCCGTGACAGTGAACTAAAACCCTTTGCCGTGAGTATGAAACAAGACATTAGATGAGGTAATTTTGGGGTTTGGGAGAGACAGACCAACATTTTTCAACATTTTAACACATTTTTTGATGAAATGATTTGTCGACTAATCGAAGAAATAATCGACAGATTAGTCGACAATGAAAATAATCGTTAGTGGCAGCCCTATTGTCGACCTAATCATTTTATCAAAAAATGTGTTAAAATGTTGAAAAATGTCGGTCTGTCTCGCCCAAACCCCCAAATTATGTCATCTAATGTCTTGTTTCGTACTCATGCCAAAGGGTTTTAGTTCACCGTCATGGGAGAGAGTGTAAAGCTGCCAATATTTGAACGTAAGAAGCTGCAATAAGAGTATTTTGGGGCACTTTTCTATACTTTTCTATGAAAAATGACTCAAACCGATTAGTCGACTACTAAAATAGTCACCGATTATTTTAATAGTCGATTAGTCATCAATAAGTCGACTAAGCGTTGCAGCCCGAATGCAAATGGGAGGTAAAAACAAAAGACAAGCTCCATGCCATTCTCTTTTCTTTGTCTCCGAGCCACTACACTCTTATAATCCTGACATCATCTTCTGCCAAACCTCTGCATCCCCCAATACTCTGCTCTCTTTATTAACATGGAGCTTCCTGTTTGAGTGCTCTTGGCAGCTTTTGTGTGTAGTCGTAACATCAACCGAACCAACTGCAACACTTGGCATGCTACAACTACGTGATAGAGGGAAGGAGAAAGAGAGCTTTGGATGGCAGGTTAATGTGAGGAAGCGAAATAAAGCCTATCAAGTACAGTATTTGTTCTTGGCCTTACACACAGGCATACCTTTCTACTTAAAATCTCGAGCTACAATAGGCCGGGTCAACGTGCTGCTAGAATTGCACATGTTTGAGTGCGACTTGGCTCTTGCCCCTCTGATGATGACAGAACAACTAAAATGTTGAAAATTCAACTCTGCACATCTCCAAACAAGGGGAGAAAAAACACCAGCAGATATTATGCTCTCTATTTGCATAGTCAAACTTGGACGCAGGCTTGTGTACATTATCAAAAAACGTTATCATCTTGACCAACTGTGAAGGTGTTAGTGTAAATTTTAAATACACTTTAATATCTGCGTGCGCACACACTCCATATCTGCGTGAGTGTGTGCCATTTGGGCAAAGGGTGTGTAAAATAGTGTGTGACTGGATTACTTCACTGTTTTACTGCCCGTCCCAAGACAGACATTTGCGGAGGCTGTCCAGTAACTGCTGCATATGCCATCTTAATCTGTTTCCCCTGCTGTGCCAGGTGTGCGGGCAGCATGCACTTCTTGCAAGGACAACCAACTATGTGGAAACTCTGCACTCAAGGCAAAGCTGGGGGACCGTAGAGGCATAAATCCTCTTGTAATTATGTTGTAAACAGAGATGGAACAATAAAGCTTCGTTTTGATGTGTGCTGCAACAGAGTGGGAGGCCCAATCTCAGACAAATCGCTTCCTACTGGGCCATTGGCGACCGTCTTTACACTCTTCCTGTCACTGCCTGTGGAAGTGATTGAACACTGGTAATGTTGGTTGCCAAGTGACAGATTGGTCCCCAGGACCGTCTATCAGTTGCCCATGCTGACTAACCATCTGGTACGTAAGTGACTGTCGGTGATAGTATCTTGTCATACTTGCTATACCAGCCAAATTCTGTCGTAGTCATTGTTTAAAGTGGAAACAGACAACTTTGCAACCCCACTAACCCTCAGGTTCCACATTTACTTTGGTTTTTCCACTGTTCGCATGTTCCTCTACTGGGGATAGTAACTGCAAAGGGCTTACATTGATACTCTTAGATAGCTACCGATAGCTACAGGGGAAAACAAGCCCTATCCTCTTTCTGTTTTGGTTGTGCAATGGTTAACGCATTTCCTTTGTGCCGTAAATCAAGCCTTCATTTTCCTGGGAGATTGTTCCCGGTGGCAGACAGAATTGCACAGTAAAAGCTAGGCTTACAGGGAACCAGTCTAAACGCAGATGGTGTCATTATTCCATAACCATTGTGCAATCAATATTTACTTCATAATGATAAGTTAAAATAAAAAAAACTTGTCTGTATCCTGATATCTACCTTTTTAATGCAGACCATCAGGTACCATATGGATGGTTTATACTGAACTGGGATGTCTCAGTCCCATTTTTGTCCCCAGTGCTCATCAAAGTCCTTTAATATTAACTGTCTGCCAGTAGTGTTTTTTTTTAAACTGACATAATACTGCTGCGTATTGCACAAAGCGTAAGGTCAAAGCTGGGCTACATTAAAATTAGTGGAGCGGCTCGGATACATCGGTTGGAAGCTCTGCATAAAAAAAAATGCCTACACAAGAGCTTTTCTTTGATTGTTTCCTATAATGTTTTGTGTAGTGCTTTCCAGTTTATTGTATAATATTCATTGGAAGAGTGTCAATCTGAATCTGTTGAGGAAGGGAGGATTTGGACAGGATTTTGGCCGCCACTCTTTATCTCCACTGTCAACAAAATTCTGAAGTTTAAACTTAGTTTTTAACACACTGTACTGTAGCATATAAGAGGCTTGTATCTGTAAAATGTCACTGAAATACACCTTTGTTTGTATTACATGCTGACTCGAACACACAATTGGGCTCAGCTGGCAAACAAATAATTATTTACAGTTGATCGGCCTTTATTTCGCTCATGAGGTTCATTAAAAACCTGGATCGGTCTGCAGATTTGCGTGAGACACTTTGGTCGCTTCTTGTCAGTTTCCTGCTTTCAGAACATAAACTTGCATTAAAATTTGCATGTAGTGTACTTCACTACACAAGAGTGTGTACTCCAAAAAGATAAAATGTCACTTTAAAATAATGCCTAGTAGTTGTCTGCCAGATAAAACGTCTGTTTATGAGCGGCTCTCGATCGTCTGAAAATTAATTCCACCATGGATTTCTGTTCACATGTCCCTTTGTCTGCCTTCAAACTGGGAAAAGACCTATCTTTATTATAATTCTCTGATTCTGTCATATCTGTTGCAAATTCACTGTCTACCTGTGCAAATTACCCCTTTCCTTGCAAGTGGCTACATTTCACACAAGTCCACTGAGAATGCTCAGCAGTAATCCAATATTCACCTGAACATCAGACAGAACTATCATCAGACTTTTCAGAGAAACCAATCATCTTTTCATTCTGTCTGCTTGCAGTAGCTGGAAGGCAGGGGGGTGGCATCTTGTTTGAGCTCCCTCCACGCTGACCTGTTGTCTCCCACTACACCGTTGGAGATAAAGGCATAAAATGTGTTCTTCCCCAGCCTGATAGATCCCCAGCTCTGATCACTACTTGTGTGCCTGTATTTGTTTGAGGTTGTGAAACTCTTTTGGGCTCTTTGTCTGATTATCTCTCCAAGATTGTGTCCTTTTATTTTGCTGTCATGCCTTCTGAAGTGGCCAAACCGTTTCCTGGTGTTACCAAGAGAGAATGCAGGAACACTGAGTTCTTTGTTGTTGTGTTCTTAAGCTTATCTGACACATCCATAACAAACGGCCAGACTATGAGATAATGCTTTAGTTTGATCTGGTCAAGTCTGAGTCTTTGGCTGGTGGTAGTGCTGTGAACACACAAAAATGCGTCTGTAAAGAAACATGCATACAAAGACAAGTTTATCTGGTATACATCATGCTGCTTATGTAGTCCTTTGAATACTGTGTCCTTTTAGTTCAGACTGAGTCTGTGGGAAGAGACAGCGAGACTGAAGGTGGACCCTTATACCTGAGAAGCTGTATCCTCTGAAGTTTTTAAGGCTGATTGTTGGCCAAATTCAAATGTTTGCCTACCTCCATTGGACAACAATTATTTGAATATGACCCCTTATTGTTGATTAGAGAGATTTCTTGATGATATACGGTTAAAGGTCATATTGATTTCTGCAAAATGTGACCTTGGTTTTGCATTTTAATGTTGGGAATTCAACGTTTCAAATACCCTAATTGAAACCAACCTGATCTCACTCCCAACTCATCAAATACAGCCACTTGGGCAATTGCCCTCAGCATCAGAAACGGACGCACTGAGGCACCCTTTAATGGTGGTATGACACACAACGGGCAGCAGCATTTTTTATTGCTCCTGGCAACTTTTGTTGTGTAAAGAGTGAGAAAGTCCCCGCGGAGGTGGATTGGTCAAACAAATTCTGGACTTTCACCCCAGAGCCCACTGTTAATGTACCGTGTGAAACCAAAATAAAAATCTTTTGTGCTAGTATGTGTAGCTTACCATGCTAGTGATGTATGTCACATGAGGTATGTGATGTTTGTCACATGAAGTTACATACTTAATAATAAACACAAGTAATAAGTAATAAACATACTTATTTTGAAACCCAACTAGTCTTTTTTGCCTGAACCTGAGGAAGTAAACCTAAAACCTTTTACCTGCATTCTGAACTTATTTTAAAAAGAGACAGATTGCATTTAACGAGCAGAAACTGTACATTTGTTGTGAAAATGGAAGTTTATTTTGAAAAGGCACAATGCATTGAACAAGCACAAATAGACACGCTGTCCCTGAGCGACAAAAACCGACGCTGGATGAGGTGCCTAGAGTGTCATATTTTGATGTGATGGGCCACTGCCCAAGCTTAGATATTTGATGCGTTGAGAGTGATAATGTGTTGTTCAAACACCAGTTTGGTGTGTATAAATGGCAGGGTTTCCGACACATTCATTTATGGCAGCCTGCCACAATATCAACATTTGCTGCCAGTAGTTTATTGTTTCTAACTTTTATTAGTGTGAGTGTGTGCGGACTTCAACAGTAGTGACAATCTGAACCACACGTTATTGACACTAATTAGCTTTATAAGCAAAGAGAAATCAGATTACACTATTTATCAACAGAAGCCTGAGTAAGTTTGGGCCAGTTTGACAGTTTGATATCAGTTTATTTTAAAGAGAAATAAATCTACAACTGATGGAGTGCTGTGAAACTGCACTTTGTATGCATGCCTTTCTTTCCTGTATTTAGATGCAGCTTCATAGCCCACTCTGTCAGTTGAGCAAATCATAGAGTAGCAACAAGCTGATTTGAATTGAAGTGTGTACCTTGAATGAAAAACTGTATTTCTAATGGATAAAATGTGCCTTGCTGGGTTTTTACAGTTGTAAAAGCCTGTATTTTACTCACTTTCCTCGCACATCTGTGAGCACCATGTACCTACCAGAGAGCCTTTTTGACAGATATGCTTGAGATGCATGGTGGTGTTGGACTTGAGGAAGAGAGAAGGAAGGAATAAGGGTAGGACATAAAAAAAAAGTTTAAATTGTTCAGAAAGAAAACCATTTTTCATGCCTCTCATCTTGATTTTGGGGTGACAGTTTAATATTTCCCCCCTTTTCTTTAATAAAAACATTTTGACTAAAGGTACTGTAGATGGGGATGTCTTGGAGCAGCAGTTAATTGATATAATCATTAGAGGATTCAGATTGCATCTGTGGCCTCTTTGTTTCTGGCTGGGACCAGTAAGAGCCAGATGCACAATTCAAGACCAGATTACTTCGCAAAAAAATTGAGTTTCTTGCTCTGGCTGTGCATTGTCAAACTTTCCAAAATCTTTTCTGTGAGACATCACTTTACCATCACATAACTGCTTCTTCCCAAGAGCTGTCAACCTCACTCAATAATCCATCCTAAGAATCAACCAGAGCTTGCCCACACAATCTCTGTCTCCCAATCATCTACTTCTGTGGTGTCCACTGGAAGCCCAGCATTTGATCTATATCACACTCGGGGCGTTCTGTCTCTGCTCCACAATGCTCATGTGACTTGTTTCACACGTTATTCGCAAATGTTTATATTGTGTCTGAAATGTAAATAGCGTGTGTTGTTCTTTGTTGCATGGTGACATTGGTAGTTACATTTCGTACTTAATAATTTATCTTCATACTGAATAAAATGCTTGTTCATATCCAATGTGTGCCTGAATACTACTACACAGGATGTCTTTGTTTACATCTAAATAAACCTCAACATATTGCATTACTGATGTGATATTAGTGAAGTGGTAAAAAGTCCTCACTGCAGGTAGAGAGGATGAAAGAGCTGAGCAGTCATTGTGAAAACATCAATGGGTAAGGTATTTAGCCGCCTGCTATCCCACTGGAGCTACTGTGTGGCCAGCAACATAAAATTGAACTCTTACCCAGCAGGATTGAAGTTGGAATACATGTAGCTGCCATATATGAATATAAAACAGACAATAACTCTCACACTTTAAAAACTAAAATAAATCACAGAGCTTGTGCTATTGTTAATAAATACTGCACGATCAAATGCACTGCACTGCATTGAAAGTCTTCATACATCCATGAAACATTCAAGGCAATGGATGAATCAACGCTAACCAGCTGTGGTGTAAATCACTAGTTTTTATCGTTGCAAAGACGAGGCTTTCAACATAAAGCTAGATTGATTTGCCATGCTGAATGTAGCAAATGGACTACATGTAGTTAAGATTCAAACTGCAACGTGGGACACGAGGACAAGGGAGTACAGGTCTCATAAAGTATCATTGAAAGCACCATTAAAGCTTCAATCAACAACTACCCATTACCTGGTGACAATGGAGAGTGACTGTCCTGTTTGTTATCATATGTCCACTCCTGTTGACATATCCTTGAACAAAAAGCATTAGACTAAATGCACTTCAATAACTTGCATTTGCATCATATATCTTCAAATATGGGTGGAGTTATTTCACATGGAAATGTGTGAAAACTCATTCATCCTGTTGAGAAAACTAATAAACTGATATCATAACAACAGCAATTGGAGATGCTCATTTTCCTTTGAGGACAACATTGCGGCACGCACAGGTGCAGCGGCCTGTCTGGGAACATCTGGTGCAATTTTCTGTTCTATTGTTTGTCGCAGATGTCCCCAACGCATAACCTACAATTGACCTATGGCTAAGCCACGCCCCCCTCCACTCACTCGGACAAACTATCAACATTCAGTGACCGGCGCTATGGCAGGTGTCACAGTACATGGCATTTTGCAGGAGGCAATTGATGATTTTTGGAGACATAATGATCAGATTTTTTATTGTTGAGAAGGTCGATGAAAAGCTTAAATTACAAGCCAAAATTTACAGGTCACAGTGTACGCTTGTGAACCACATCTGGTTGCCGTCACCATCAAAGACAACAAGTTAAAGTGCCACTGAAGTTAAGGTTTTTGGCTAAGAATATGAGAAAAGGATAACGGCCTTTTTACCATCTTTACCAAGAGTGTCTCTCCGTTAGTTTGGTGCTACAGTATTTACACTGAATCATTCAACATAACGTTTGCCAACCTTTGTTATCTCTGTGATTACAGATAAATTAATGAAGCTAAGCTCCAGAAGTTAACGTTAGCTTAACTAGAGCCCTTTGGACAACAGCTAACAATGATGTACGATCACCAAAGTACAAAACTAGAACAAAATAGGCTAATGAACTCCCAGCAAACAAGGTGACACGATGAACAACGCAGCTAGGAGCTAATGTTAGGCTAACTAGCTAACGTTAGCTAGAGATGTTAAAGATAACTTTATATTTCTTTCCAGTAAAGTGACAATATGTTGCCTCAAACACGATGTTGACTTACCTTAGAACAGATGTAGACATCATTGTTAATGTTATTCACGTTGAGTTGATGTTGTGGTCTAACGTTACCACACAACTTTATCCAAAGGAGACACTTTTCTTGGTTAAGATGTGGTTTAAAGTGTAAAAAATACACCTCGTCGCCCAGCCTCTCAGGATACCTTGTGTTGGAGTTGCATGTACCCCATGCACACCGTTTGACCATTTTTAAACTTCAAATCTCCGAAAAAGCTCATAAAACGAACGAAACTGACTTTCTGTAATGCATTTCAATGGACGTCCAGGCAGAGAATGTCAGAGTGTATGGGAATGGCTATATGCACTGTGATTGGCTCATCGCGTTTGAGGGCGGGACTTAGCCATAGGTCAATTAGAGTATGTTATGTAACATCAGGACAAACTATAGCCTACCAGAAAAACTGATGAGTTCTGCTGTGATATGGAGCAACTTCACCACCTTGGACTGCATCTTAACTTACGTGAGACTCTTTATTTGCATATCTTATGTCTGGACACTTTTTTACAACTCCATACCAATGTTGTTTCATGGTCTTTACTATTTTATATAATTTTTACTAATTTAACTTGCACTTCATCATTCTTAAGTATGCAGGATCAGGGACTGTGTTGTGCTGTATAAGTTATTGTTGCACCTTGACCTTAGAGAAACACTCTGTCATTCTGCCCTGAACAGATATGTATGGTGAAATGACAGTACCCTGGACTGTTAATAGAAAATATGCTGAATGCTATGACATGTGTTGATTAATTTGGTATTTGGTACTGTTTCAGTCCATATTATATGTGTGCCGTATTATTAAAACAGTGTAAACAGTGTTTGCAAATGCAGTTATTTGAGCCCAAAAGCCCCAAAAGAGACTGTATGCATTTAACGAGCAGCTCAAATTCTCAATTCTTGTGTGCGTGTAGTAATTCTGAGCCTCTCTCCCGTTTTTTGGAGTTACTGGAGGAAAGCTAATAGGCTCCATGCAAATTAGATTTGGCATTTGGTTCTTCTCGGTGGACCTGAAAGGTGAGGTGAGGGGGTCAAGAAGAGGTACAGCCATTATCATGACTCATGTGAAGGCCACATCCATATCCATGTTCTTCACATCTTTGGCCTTGAGGGTGGGCAGAGAAATTAGAGAGCACAAAGGGGTCAAGGAGTCGGCTGAGAGAAAGGAATTGAGAGTATCAACATGCAAGGAAAATGAGAGGAAGAATGAAAGAGAGTTGGGAGGAAAATGAGAGAGAGAAGGGCATAAACACAAGATGGAGCAAAGAGGAAAGGAGGGGAGGCGTTGCTCTGTCCTTGCTATTAGTCACTCCGTCACAGCTCCCTGGCTTTATGGAGAGTTTCCTGTCATGGTGCTGCTTTTTAATTGACATTAAAATGCACTGACCAGTGTGGCAGTGCTCCCCCTCTTTCCTCTCTCTATACCCCCACTCGTCTCTTCACTTTCTATCTCTTTAACTCTCCGTACTTGACTGACGTGGGCTGTCATTTACATACAGTGTGGCATGACAGAAATGGCACCCTTACCTCACATCTCACCAGCAGCTGTGACGGCCGGCAGTTCCTTCCCGTCAGAATGGCTTTGCTTGTAAAACCTTGTTCTGTATTCTGCCTATCTGTACAAGCACCAGCTTCTGTGTGTCAATGTCATATTTCATGGCCTTGTCATGTGTAGAAAAAAATATGTCCTCTTGCCAAGACGGAGAGCAAAGCGCTCCCATAGGATTGCGAAGCTGGCTCCCACGGGTGCAGCAGAGCTTTCAGATGTTATAAAGGGGAGGAGATGGAGACTAATGCCTTTGAGGTCAAAGGAATGCAGATCTATGGAGCAGAAAGTGTGCACTATTAAGGCTGAGATAACGCTTGGCGGAGATGATGGGAGCATATTGTGTGGAAATATATCGTGGCTGATAAATCCTAGAAGTTTTTGAAAGTAGGAGCATGTGAGATCTATTTTTCCTCTCTAGATATGTTGTAGTGATAGCTGATACTTTCCAAAGTCCTTGTTTATTTCTTTATTTATTTGCAACTGATTTTCAGCAACACTTTTCAGTGCTGCCCTAGTTGCACAGTGGCTGACAGTTTGATGTGGAAGTATTCACAGGTACAGAATTTCGGACCTGCCTGGTGGAAAATCTGCCCAAACCCTACTGTACAGTACATGAATTTTCAATAAAGGAGACCTGATTTGAAAGGGAGCCAAGAACAAACAGACACTCTCCGATATAGACCTGAGGATAATTGGACCCAATACAAAATGTGGTGTAGCCAAACAAAACCAAACGGAAAAAGACCACCAACACTCTCAGCAGCATGAAACTGCACCAGTGAAGCTTGGGTTCACTCAGGTATCAGACAGACTCTATCTGGTTGTGATGGGTGGGTCAGGGTTTTTTAAAACCCACACCAAC
Source organism: Epinephelus lanceolatus (assembly GCF_041903045.1). Classification (NCBI taxonomy): domain Eukaryota; kingdom Metazoa; phylum Chordata; class Actinopteri; order Perciformes; family Serranidae; genus Epinephelus; species Epinephelus lanceolatus. Next base: position 37,007,374 of record NC_135744.1, read on the forward strand.
CTGGCCCATTATGAGAGCCAATCTGCGCCACCAGGCCACCAAACATATATGTTAACCAATGACTAGAACCAAAACCCACAAATCCACAAAATGGAGCTGAAAGTTTCTGGTAATGACTTTCGCTGATAATAATGTACTTGCTGTTGGCTTTATTGTGTGTCATTTCCAATAAATGTCACAATTTAAAATGTTTGTTTTTTTCTGTTTTAGAAGTATAAACATAGGAAGACAGCAAGTTCTCACCCATCTGTTAGGTGGCTTATTCTTAAGTATGATCTTGGCACATAGGTACAGTAGTTTGTTTATGTTATGGAACAGAGATGTACATTTAAAGGACTCACTGGAGACCGGGGGATGCTTGTTTGGTTGCTGTTAGGACACAGTGCTAGGCCTACATATTAGTAAGGGTGGGAATCACCAGAGGACTCAAGATACAATATTATCAAGATACCTAGGTCATGATACGAGTATTGCAATACAATGTATTGCGATATATTGCGATTTATTATCTGTTTTTCCAACAGCAAATTATTTACCCAAAGGAAAACTTTGTTAACATCAGTTTTACCTCATTAGATAGGCTGACCAAACGTCCTCTTTTGCCCGGACATGTCCACTTTTCACGTCCTGTCCGGGGGGTTTTTATAAACTGATGATGATGTCCGGTTTTCCGTGTGTTTGTGTGTGTGTGTTAGAGTGCGGCACAGGCAGCATATTTCTGTCCGAACCCGAACCAAGCCCGACATTATTTGATGACCAAAGCACTGAGTTTGTGTCACGCAGTTGTTACGGTTACAGGCCGGGCGTGCGGAGAGGGAGACCTCCATGTTTGAGACGGGAGCGGGAGGTCCGACGCTTCTAGCGAGAGGAGAGGGAGAAATAAAACAAAATAAGATAAAATAGGAAAAACCTGTCTCCCTCTTTTATTTAATTTTCAGCGTTTAATCAAGGCAGAGGCGGTTGGCTGGAGGTCTGAGACTTCCAGCGAGGGTAGAGATACAAAAAAAAAAAAGCCAGTGTGTGTCTGTGTGTGTTATGTTCAGGTGTTGTCATATAAATAACAGTCCCCAAGCAATAAACAGGACAGACAATAGGATTTTCTTTATTTTTACACTACATTTTCACTGAAAGCTGACCGAATCTGACCTGAGCCCGAATACAATTTATAGCTACATTTTTGACCAAACCCAGCCGACCCGTCGGGTACCGTCGGGCTCGGATATGTGTCCCCTAATGGGGCCTATCTGAATTTCTGTCTTTGAGAGATATTATTTTGTAATATAACTGAATTTTCTATCCATACATACAAATTTTAAATATATTAAAATTATAAGGCATCTTTGAGTAAACTGCGAGTATCATTTAAGTAGGCTATGTCATGGCCGGCCGAGTGTCCTCTTTTTTGGAAATCAAAATATGGTCACCCTGTCATAAGAGAAAGTTTTTATCACAGCATGATGTGATGCAAAGCAGAAAGACTGACTAACACTGTCATAAAACCTGTCAGAAATGCTGCATACACCTGACAAACTAAACTGTTGGCGGGTTAGAAGCATCATCTGTTACAAGGACAAAGGTCTTTTGTAAATCCCCTATTCTTATTCCACATTTTGGTCTGCAGTGTTTGCTCCTGTGTGACTTTTGTGTACTGCTCTAGTTTGGAGAATGCAAGACACCAGTCTCCAGTCCTCTGTGAGATAATGTGCCATTAAAGTCACCACTGACCTTGAAGTCCAGGCGTCACAAGTTAATGCCACCCTTCCTGCTGTACTCTGCTTTGAGCCCTCAATTTGTCGCATTTCCTCTTCGTTTCTGCCTTTTCAGAGGCAGACTTACGCTTCCTTTCGGCCTTTGCCGGTGGGGCAAGCAGAGGCCGCTTGCTGCTGTCGCTGTCTTTATTTTCCATATCGAAACTCATGTAGCTGAATCACTCAGGGCCTTCTTCTTCTTCTTCTTCTTCTTCTTCTCTCTTCATATAATGGCAGATTACAACCAACGTTTTAAGGTGCATACCACCACCTACTGTACCGGAGTGTGTAGTCTCAGGGTATGTACTTCAGGTTACATTCTAACAGGAAAAACAAACAAACAAACAAACAAAAAGGTCAGGACCTTACAAACCGCTCGTACTTTCAAATGCGGAGGGGGGTTGGAACGAGGCTAGTCTGAGTGGGCGGAAGTTCGCTGCATAGATCAGCCTCTCATTGGGCGGAACGAGCCACCTGCTGAAGTCCCGCCCTACCACCTCTGGTTGCAGTTTTCAACACCTCCTTTACTAACTTTTGCTGTTTTTGACCTGCAGGGATGTAGCCATTTTTCTGCCATGGTTCACGTCCTGTAGCCTATATTTTTGTGGGTGTGTTACACCAAAACCTGTTTCCCCCCGGCAATATTTTTGCAAGTGCAGCATTGCTGTGGCACCGCCCAGAACGATTGTGATTGGTTGAAAGAAGTACAAGCAGCTGGGGTGTTTTTTCCTCCAATCTTAAAGTGAGAGTCGGCCCAGCCAGACCTTTCTTTTCTTGAGAAAGGTCTGGTGAGCGAGACTAGGACGAGGCGGGACGAGGAGCAGAGGAGTGTCAAAATGGAGTGAGGGGATTGGACGGAGGGTAAGAGAGAGAGCGTGCAAATTTGAGCAAGGAGTATGCAGACCAGATGGCTGTGATTGGTCAATTTCTTTCTAGCCCTGCAGCCACCAGAGAGAATGGATTTTTTTTTGGTTCCTTTTGCTCTTCACATTGTGTAGCTAGCACTATTGGGCCATAACCACCATCTAAATGATGTTAATAATAATGGTCAATCTTTCTAAACGTAGACCGTAGCTTTAAAGCTGCAAGCAGCGATGAACGGGCCCTCGCACCTCTGCACAACTCAGGGGCACTGGCAGGTTGCTGGCTTGTCGTGACAGTTCATTTTTGTGATAGTAGGACAAGGAATGGAGGATAACATGGCGTATGTGTCATATTGTAGCCTATATCTTAACATGACATTTCCTGTTGCCAGTAGGCGGTGCTGTACTTATTATTAAATATTGGCATATAGAAGGCGTCACACTTAGGTGTCTGTTTATTGGTCAAAAATGTCAGCCGGAGTCACATACCTGGGTTCCAGTGTTTTTAAGCATGTAACAAAAGCCTTTGTTTTCAACAAAGCTGTATGAACGCAGATTTCTGCACATGACGTAGGTGATGGACTGTTAATTCCTTAGCTCTCTCAGAGTTGGTTGGATGGTAGTTTTGTTGAGCCAAGTGTTTCCAGTGTTGGTTGATTTTTTGCCGGAGCAGGTTCACCATTAGCTTGGCCTTGGCCTTGGCCCTGGACAGTGGAGTGTGAGATGAGCCCTCATGTTTGTTGCTTGCAAATCCAAGCCCCCCTTCCCTTCCATGATAAAAAAAAATCCAAAACAAGTCCAGACACTGGATTTAAATGCTCAAGCTTGTGTGCACAAGTTTTTTTGTCCCAGGCTGGTGTGATATCATCTTTCTTGGATATTGATGAACTTAGAGTTTTTGTAGGAGGCGCTCTTTGTTTGGGCGTTGTGGTTATCAGTGGTGTTATCGGGCTGTCAATTTTCATTAGGATTTCAGGCTATTATGTGAAAGTGGGGAAAACATAAGCATGCAATTTTTAAACATCCATTCTAATTCAAAATATACTTTATATAAGCCCATCAAGTTGTGCCTTGAACTCCAGCAAAGGGCATCACTAAAATGTTTGTCTGACTCATTGTGTGCATGCCCAGCTGCCCTCAGTTAATACTAGGCTATGGTGCTTTTTAATGCAAAATGAAGAAAACTAATAATGTTGTGTTCAAAATATGTAGATGGAAAAAGCGGGGATATTTGTTGTCAGCTTGTCACATAAGTGAGACAGTGAGGGCAAAGCAAATAAATGGAACAAGGTCAGTTCTACAGCATTATGTATAATTAGACCACATGGGTTATGTTCAGTTAAATTCCTACAAATTACAGGATAGTTCTCATTAGCTTGATCTTGTTTTTTGGAAACATGAAAGATCTTCATTATTTTAATTGGAAACAAACTAAAGCCAGAAAAATAAATGCATTATTTATAAAAATGTCACGTACGGTGACATCAAAATAAAGACAACATTTTAAAGTTCGCCCCTACAAATATGAGCCACAGTGTTTCAGTAGATGATATCATCACATCAGTTTTGTTTATAAAGGAGTACTTTCCATGTTGATAGCAGATACGAAACAAAGTGTATGACAGCTGTATGCATGAATGATTCTGTGTGTGTGTGTGTGTGTGTGTGTGTGCTACACCAGCACGTCTCTGTATAAAATGTGGCTTACTGGTACACACAGTTCTTTGTGAAGCATGCTTAGTAGTTTGAGCAGAGAACAGCCTCACCTCAGCATTTTACGCTTAGTTCCTTTCTGCTCCACTTCCTCAGATCAATGAAATGATAGACTGCTGAGAGAGGACTGAGTTCCTCTGCCGTAGTAGCGTCTGTGTCTGAGTCAATTAATGTGTGCCAGTGTGTTAAGATTATGCATTTGTGTGTGTTTGTGCCAGTGTCTGTGCATAATTTCATCCTGAATGTGTTTAATGCATGTTATTGTCTCAATGAGGGCATGATTGCATGTTTTAGTGTTTTAGCCCTCAGTATAAGTGATAGTTTGCATATGTGAGTTCATGCAATTGCACAAAGTGTCTTTTTTGCACACACACACACACACACACACGCACACACATCCAGAAAAGCACAACTCCCAGAGCAAACGGGAGGCACACAGGTTAGTGAGTGGTGTGTAGAGGTCAGTTAGTGGAGTTACTTGATGGATGGTTACTAATAGACAGAGAGTGCAGGAGGAAGATGAATAGAGGGAAGGACAGAAGGAGACAGATGGGCTATTAGAGACAGATAAAAGAGCAGAGACGGATAAATATAAAGTAACAGAGAGAGCAAGATGACACACATGGAGAGAGAGGGAGACACTGAGTGTGTGGATGTCATACCGTGCAGCCAGTGTACCAAAGCCATTCCAAGGACACTCTCCTCCTCTTGGTCTTCCTCCCAGTGGCAGAGATGTTTCTGGACCCAAAGTTCAAGAGTTCGTGTCCTCTAAGTCTGCTGCCCCACTCTGCTTTGTCCTTTGTCGATGTGTGCCGCAGCTCCCTCATGATCTATCAGCAAATGTATATCTACAAGAAAGGTGCGTTTATACAAACACACACACACACACATAAAAACATACACAGCATGTGAGCTGAGGCGGATTAGACATACCATTATCTGTTTCCGTACACAAACAGCATGCACACACCTACCTCACTCCAAATGTTTCCCTAGTTTACCAGATTTCTTGGTCTCACGATGGTGCTGCTGCAGTCTTAGCCAGAAAACAGAGACAGATTTTGCCAATTAACTCCCCTCGCTCTTAATGATGATGATGGCCATGGCTGAGCATTAATTAAGAATAACTTCCTCTGCAGCTGTGCCCCACAACACATGTGAGCCAGAGATGACTGACGCATGCCTCAGAAAGATTTGGTTTAAAACCACCAAAACATTATCAAGACGTTTTACTGTGACAACTAACCATGAACCGAATGCTGAATTTTTAAGATGTCTTTATTCTGTGTGATTTTTTTAGTGATGGAAAACAAGGACAAACACAGGCCTCATTTGAAAAACCTGCTTTTTTTGGGGGGGGGACAAACAAACAAAAAAATCACGAGCTCAAGTTCACACCTGTAGCTCAGAGAATGATTAGTCGAGACCAAAACTCACTTCATATGTTGCTGTGTTTCGCTCACTTTTTAATGAGGAACTGAGGAGGACACAAACACAACACGCCGCTGGTTTCATTTTCTGATTGATGCAGGAATATCTACACTCACACGCTCAGACTCATATATGTTACCATAGATACCAAATGTATAAACATATATACATGCAGATTGCCTCTAATGCATGTTGATGCATGTAATGGGGGTTTTGCTTTTCAAATCATGCTAAAATCACATCCTGTGGTTGGTTTGCTTTTCTGTAACACTACGACAAACTTCACTAGAGTCCATGTGGTCATGTCCTTGTCATGCGGTCTTGGTCCTGAGTTTGAGTGACAGCTTTCATGCCAGCCTAAACAAACCAAAGTAAAAAGGAAACGCACCAGAGAACATTTGAATCGCAGGTGAGGCTTTAAAAATACACAAACTAGCAACTAGTCTGTAGCCATGTTTCCATCAGCCTGTTTAGATGCGCATCTAGAAGTATAGCATCGGAAAATTATGATGGAAACGCCAAAATTCGAATTAAAATCCCCTGATTCGCACAAACAAAAATACGCTCGCTTTAGCCGGGTTTTGGTTGATTTGAAAAAATGTTGATTCGCAAAACGGGGGATGGAAACAGTTATGTTCGAATTAAGTCTGACAAAGTGCATCTCTCTCCATGGTGATATCCGCACTCCGGGTTGGGAAGGCGGTAATGCATTTACAACGCGGATTGCCAACCGCCAGAAAACGCAGAAGAAGAAGAATGAAAGACTTGTTTTGTTTCCGGTTCTGCGGAAAACTCGCACGAGTTCGTAGTTTTCACCAAAGTCCGTACATTTAATGGAAACACACAGGATTCGTATTTCTTTTAATGCGCATTTCCCAATGATTCGAATCACTTTTGGATGGAAACATAGCTTGTGTCTTGTAATCTTCTGTAGCCAAATGAGCACACACAACAACATGTGTCACAATATTAGTCGTGTGACAGGTGACACTATTGGCTTATAAGACCATGGTTTCTTTGTTATTTGAATGCTGCAATACAGTTTTAACTGTGGTAACTGCTCCATTTAGAAATGTCGGAACTGCCACAGGTGGAAACAGAATCTCATATTGTCAAGAAATACCTTGTCATTGTCTGAGTCATAGTCCCTCTCCTATATATATACCTCCTCAACTTATTCTAACATTCAACTTGAGAATTTTTTTCCTGCTCTTACAAAAAATGAACCCAGTATTGGTTGTTTGCTGTGTTGTTGATCCTAGATAATTTATTCTGCCGCTGCAGTCATTGCAAGTTGCCCTGGATAAGAGTGACAGCTAAATGCCTAAAATGTAAACACCTTATGGTTAGCTTGAGTAGTTTCCAGCTTCCAGATATGCCAGCTGCTATTGGAGATGGCAGATAATGATACAGGCAAGTGCTTTTTCAGCTGCAGAGAGGAAAGGAAAAACCTGCTGCAGCTTCCACAGTCAGGTTTGTTAAACTTCTAAATATTGTTTTTTTTTTAGTGAGTGATCATGACATTTAAATCATGAAATGAAATTATTTGAATGATGTGTGAGGATTTGAAGCTCTCATATCATTATAGACTGAATTCCTTTGGGCATTGTAGCTGTTGCTCAGGAAAAATAATTAATTGCAATATGACACTTTGATCTTTGGGATCTTGCAATTAGCAGTTGCTTTTGTTTATAGGTTAAACAATTGATTCTTCTGCAGAAATAATCCATAGATTCAATCACTTAGAAATAGATAACCATTATTGCAGCTATAATCTATTGGAATCCTCTAATTGCATAATGTTACCAATGACATTTTGTTTACAATAGCTTATGACCCCCTCACCTGCGTTTCTGTACTGTTGGTTAGTTTTCACAACGCTTCCTTAATACTCTTTATTTTAAGTTGTGAACTGAATAGCGTATTGGGTCTGATGTTGGGCCTGATGTTTTTAAAATTTGAGGTTTCGAGTCTGCTTTCTGTTTGATATGCAGCAGGGATATGGCACTTGAGAGTAGAGGCTGTTGGAATCGTTAGATGCATGCTATTTTGTACTCAACACATTATTGCTATATGTTCTTCAGACAATGTTGAGAGCACTTGTTCTTAATACTTGTATTGTTCCGTTGTATTCTCATTTTGATGGATAAATAAAAGAGTGGCATGAGCACTTTCAACATTTATTCTCTCACGCCCCTGCTGTGAAAGGTTATGTCACCCAGTTAGGTGCTTCGTTTTGAAATGCACTATTTGTATGAATGATTTGCTGTGATTTCCCATGCTTTAGCATGCTTTCTGCTCCTATTACACATTAAAGTGGAAATAGACAAGTTTTTTGGTCTATCATTATGAAGTAAACGTTGATTGCACAATGTAATTGTTATAGACTGATGACACCATCAGAGTTTAGATTGGTTCTCTACAAGCCTCACTTTCATTATGCATCTCTGTCTACCACTGGCTACGATCTCCCAGAGAAAAGAAGGCTTGATCTACTGACAACACGATAATGAAATTATGATGTTCGTGACAGTTGTGTCCATTCACCAAACATTGCTTCTATACAAACACTGTACGTCTCCTGTCGTCTTGGCGGCTGGCAAATCCTGTGCACAGTGTAGTGAGTAGTTAGCTATGTCTCTGTCAAACTCGGGATGCAACAGTTCTTTGCGCCTCACTGTGATGTTATCCTCTATCTTACCTTGTCTGTCTTGGAAAGGGACTGTATGTTAGTGAGGGCGGACAGGAGTGCTTGTCTGTGCAGGTAGCCTTTAGCTTAGCTTTTAGCCCCACTTGCTTCCCCTGTTTCCTGTTGCTGCCGGTGTTCTCCTAGGATAATAGCTCAAGCTGACCCCGGTGGCCTGACAATCACCACTGGTATCTGTTTTCAGTCAAATGTGGGTTGATTGTATGTAGTGCTGATTCTGAGGGGAAAAAAAAACAGTAACAATACACGTGCCTTGTTTGTCCAAAAACAATAATTATGCATGTGCCTTGTTTGCTAGTGTTGATCAGCTAACACACCCTCTCGCATCAGTAGTCTCTGAGCTTCTATCCACCAGGGCTTTCAATGAATTTGCCTCCTTCTTCACTTACAAAAGCCAGAAATTTAGGCAAGCAGTCAGTGCCTCCAAATCAGATACAGGATATGTATTGTCTCTGTGTCCACCTAAAATCATTTCAAATACCATAACACAGTTTAATCTGATAAACCATAAAAACATAGAGGACATTATACAACATCTGAAACCCTCCTCCTGCTGCTGTGTTATTCTGCCAAAGGGCTTATTCAAAAATGTTTTAAATTACACAGCCTCGGAATGTCTACAAATTGCAAATACATCCCTTCTCTCAGGTGTCCTCCCAAAGGCCCTAAAAACCGCAGTAATCAAACCACTGTTAAAAGAGAACAACCTAGACCCATCACTATTGAACAATTACAGGCCCATATCAACCCTCCTGTTTCTTTAGGCTGAAGAACTTATTGGCACTCAATAACTGTTTTGGTGCCCTCTAGTTTGATTTTTGACTACACCACTGTACTGAGACAGTCCTTGTTAAGGTCTTCAGTGACATGCACTTAAACACAGACAGTGGCAGAGTTTCAGTCTTAGTATTACTGGATCTGAGTGCTGCATTCATTTAAAACAGTTTAACACAACATATTACTAGACAGACTAGAAAATTGGGTGGGACTTTTTTTTCTTTTTTGGGGTGGTTTTGCCCTTATTCAAAATACAGCTGAAATGGACAGGGAAGGTGAAAGAATGAGTGGATAACACGCAGCAAGGGGCCATGGGTTGGAATCGAACCCCAGCCACTGCAAAGGACTCAGCCTGTATGGGGCTCACACAGTCTACTGGGTGAGTTAAAGGGCACACCATGGGTGAGACTTTCTGGCACAGTATTACATTAGTTCAATTCCTACTTAAGGATAGGGACTATTTTGTGTCTACAGGTCATTACGTATCTGAGCATACAACAATGACATGGAGTTCCCCAAGGCTCCTTTCTGGGACCGCTTCTGTTTAACATCCAGTTCCAGTCCATCTGTCTCTAATAGATGTTAAACATCTGAGTGCATCAAACAAATCAACAAATGGATGTGCCACAGTTTTCTTCAATTAAACAAAGATGAAAATGAGGTAATTGTTTTTTGGAGCCAAGGTGGAACAACTAAAGATCAGGGCTCAGCTTTAATTGGTAATGTTAAAAACCACAGACATAGCCAAAATCTTGGTGTAGTCATGGACTCAAACCTACATTTCTATAGCCACATTAAGACAAAGTAAAGACAAAGTCAGCCTACTATTACCTTAAGAACTTATATCTCAGCAGGATTTGGGGAAACATGTTCATGCATTTGTTTTCAGTAGACTTGACTAGTGTAATGGTGTCTATTCCAGTCTCCCTAAAAAATGGATCAGACAGCTGCAGCTGATTCAGAATGCTGCTGCTGCTTGCTCGAATACTCATGAAGACCTAGAAAGTGGATCACATCACTCCAGTTCTTAGGACACTGGCCTTCTGTCTCTCAGAGAATTGATTTCAAAGTACTACTGCTGGTTTATAAAGCTGAATATAAGCTGAATTGAATGGTTTAGGGCTGAAATATACTTTTCTGATCTTCCACTACACTATGAACCATTCAGACCTCTCAGGTCCTCTTGGACAGGTCTGCTTTGTGTCCCTGGAGTCAGGACTAAAATTGTCTATTTCCACTTTAAATCAGATGATTGTCTTCAAGGCATTTAACTGGCTTGTAAACAATTAAGTAAAAAATGATTTAGAAGTTGAGCACTGTTTAAATTCTGGTGCACTTCTGGTCTTGGAAAGGTACTCCAGTTTTTGACTTGCTTTCAACTACCTTGAAACCCTGCCAGACTCTCAGCTCCAATCGTGGACTTGATGTGATCTTGACCAAACTGATTTTGACTACAGCTCTATACAGACTCTGCGCTGTTTCTCGTGGGACTGGGGGCTGATTTCATAGCGCTGCAGAAGCTGTGTTTTGTTGATGTCAGCATATAATTGGGTTTGTGCTACAATCTGTGTCACTTGGTGGCACACCCACACACACACACACACACACACACACACACACACACACACACACACACACACACACCTTGAAAGCTGCATTGTTTTGAAGTTTGAGCAACCAAGCCTGTAAAAGTAATATGTGACATTTTCACATAAATTAATTCCTGTTTTGCTCCCCTCTGTCACCTATTGATAAAACACAGTGATGATTGAACTTACAGCCAGCTCTTCAAAGGTTTTCACATTTGCTGTTCTAAATAGCAAACTTGTTTTGTTTTGTTTTTTCTCAAGTAAAGAAATCCTCTGGTCCACATAAAGTGCTTCATTTCCACCTTCTAGGTTTCTTTCAGTACCCAGTTTTCTTCTTGTCATTATGTCTTTAAATCAGTATGCTAAATACTGCTTAGAGATATAATAAAACCATTACATTAATTTAAAGTCTATGTATAACAGTGATGTGTTTCCTGTTAAAGTATTCATCTTAAGATTTTTTGTTGGAAGGAGAGCAGCACAGGGTCCAACTCAAATAGGGCTTGTATAATGTGGTCTGATGGAGGATAATGAAACTCCTCTTTCATGTGCACTGGATGGGAAAAAAAGCCTTGGACTCTTCTTCTATTGCATCCTTTTCTCCATCACCTCTCCTCTTGTGTCTCCATATCTCTAAATTTTCTTCTCGCCTCTCTACTCTTTCATTCTCTCTTCATCTCTCCCCTATTGCTTTCAAAAGTACTCCCACTGCCATCCTGTTTTTCTTTTTGCTGCAAGAGAGATGCTGCTGCTTGTCCATCCTCCCCTCCGTGCTGGTATTGCTTCATTTGAATTTTGTTCTGAACAGTGAGGACAAAGATAAGCAATGATAATAGCCCTTGATAATGGGTGAATCTGAATTTTGCTGAGTAAAACCAAGGTGACATTCAGCCTCTGTAGTATGAATAGTGGGACTAAATTGAAGTTATGCATTACTTTCAAAAAAGACAATTTATTCTTGTTTTGTGCTATAAAACAATCTCATTCTGCACTGAAAACAATTGATTTAGATTTCTGGCACACACTGCAGTTTGGGTGCTTCCAGTCTTCTAAGTTGCCACAATGCAAGAAGAAGAAGAAGGTAACATAATAAAAATGTAAATATGATATATAGAAATGCATGTGATCCATATAACTATCTGATATACAACCCAAATTCCAAAGAGGTTGGGTTGCTGCATAAAAATAAAGTAAAAACAGAATGCAATGATTTGCAAATCCTTTTTGACCTCCCCTGCCCCCAAAAAATTAAGGGATGGCACATTCATACGTGCGGTCACAAGACCCTGCTGAAAAAACCAGCTGGTTTAAGCTGGTTTTTTCAGCAGGGGAATGTTTGCTGTGTCTCATGAGCATGGAGGACATACCAGGAGACTGGCCATTACATGAGAAGCTCTTCTCATGGGCCGTAAAATGGCATGAAGGAGCACTGCCAGAGCCCTACAATATGACCTCCAGCAGGCTACTGATGTGCATGTTTCTGACCAAACTGTCAGAAACAGACTCCGTGAGGGTGGCATGATGGCCCGAAGTTCTCTAGTGGAACCTGTGCTCACAGCTTAGCACCATGCAGCTCAATTGACCTGTGGCTAAGCCACGCCCCCCTCCACTCACTCGGACAAACTATTAACATTCAGTGACCGGCGCTATGGCAGGTGTCACAGTACACGGCATTTCGCAGGAGGTAACTGATGATTTTTGGAGACATAACAATCAGATGTCATTGAGAAGTAACCAAAAGGGCCTAAACTACACATTGGAGGGATATATTCATCATTTTATTGTTGAGAAGGTCGATGAAAAGCTTAAATTACCAGCCAAAATTTACAGGTCACAGTGTACGCTTGTGAACCGCATCTTGTTGCCGTCGCCATCAAAGACAACAAGTTAAAGTGCCACTGAAGTTAAGGTTTTTGGCTCCGAATATGAGAAAAGGATAGCGGCCTTTTTACCATCTTTACCAAGAGTGTCTCTCCGTTAGTTTGGTGCTACAGTATTTACACTGAATCATTCAGCATAACGTTTGCCAACCTTTGTTATCTCTGCCATTACAGATAAGTTAATGAAGCTAAGCTCCAGAAGTAAACGTTAGCTTAACTAGAGCCCTTTGGACAACAGCTAACAATGATGTACGATCACCAAAGTACAAAATTAGAACAAAATAGGCTAATGAACTCCCAGCAAACAAGGTGACATGATGAACAATGCAGCTTGGAGCTGACGTTAGGCTAACTAGCTAACGTTAGCTAGAGATGTTAAAAATAACTTTAGGTTATATTTCTTTCCAGCAAAGTGACAATATGTTGCCTCCAACACAATGTTGACTTACCTTAGAACAGATGTAGATATCATTGTTAATCTTATTCACGTTGAGTTGATGTTGTGGTCTAACGTTACCACACAACTTTATCCAAAGGAGACACTTTTTTTGGTTAAGATGTGGTTTAAATTGTAAAAAATACACCTCGTCGCCCAGCCTCTCAGGATACCTTGTGTTGGAGTTGCATGTACCCCATGCACACCGTTTGACCATTTTTAAACTCCAAATCTCTGAAAAAGCTCATAAAACCGAACGAAACTGACTTTCTGTAATGCATTTCAATGAACGTCCAGGCAGAGAATGTCAGAGTGTATGGGAATGGCTATACGTTATGCTGACTGGATCATCATCCAGCATGTGGGTCAGTGATGGTCTAGGGAGGCATATCCTTGGAGAGTTGCACAGACCTCCACCTCATAGCCAACAGTGCTCTGGCTACTGTTAGGTGCCAGGATGAAACCTTGAGAGCAATTGTCAGATCTCACGCTGGTGCAGTGGGCCCTGGGTTCCTCCTGGTACAGGACCGCACTCATGTGGCCAGAGTGTGTAGGCAGTTCCTGGATGACAAAGACAGCAATGCCATTGACTGGCCTGCTCGTTCCCCTGAACTAAATCCAATTGAGCACCCATGGGACGTTATGTATCGGTTCATCTGACACTACCAAGAAATGCTACAGACTGTCCAGGAGTTAAGTGATTGCCCGATCCAGGTCTGGGAGGAGATCCCCCAGGACACAACCATCGACTAATCAGGAGCATGCTCAGACATTGTCGGGAGTGCATACAAGCAGGTGGGGGCCATACACACTACTGAGTCACATTATGAGTTGCCATGAAAAAATTCACACAAGTTGGATAAGCCTGTGATTTCATTTTTTTAACTTACATTTTCAATGTGATTTTGAATCCAGCCCTCAGTGGGTTGATGAAATTGGTTTTCACTGACTGATGTAACGTCATTTTGTTCTCAGCAAATTACACAATGTACATCAGTAAAGATTGTCAACTTGAATAATTTGTTCATCAAGATCTGATGTGCTCCCTTAATTTTTTGGAGCAGTGTATATTCAATTGAATACAGTACAAAGACAAGATATTTAATTTTCAAACTGATCATTTTTTTGTAAAATATCCACCTATTCTGAACTTGATACCCCCAGCACATTCCAAAACAGTTGTGATGAGGGCAATGAAAAACTGGGAAAGCTGAATGCTTGTAAAACAACTGTTTGAAACATTCCACAGGTTAACAGGATAATTGGTAACAGATTAAAGTATCAGTATTGGGTATGAAAGGGGCTTTGTGAAAAACTGTGTGGGCAAATGGTCCAACAGTTTGAGAACAACATTTCGTAAAGCACAATTGCAAAGAGTTTCTGTATTTCACCATCTACAGTCCATAATATCATGAAAAGGTTCAGAGAATCTGGAGAAATCTCTGCTCTGTTTGAGTATGAACATTGGGTTTGGGTGATGAGATGAGGCATAACAGAGGTAGTCTCACAGATACTTAAACAGCACCAATGTGGCAACATCTTGGATATGAAGCAAATGAAAGAAAAACATAGATGATGCAACGTGTGAACACTGCAGGAAAAAAGTCATTGAGTCTCATTGATGGGCTCTCATTATGTTTTACTCAGGAGCAGCTGCTGAGTCAAATGCAACACCTCATGGTGAAATACTGGTCCAGTCTGGTGTTTGGCTTAATATCAAACTGGTTTGAAAATGTTTACACCATCCCAACACTCATATATACATATATGTTAAAGTTCTAATCTGTAAGATATTTATGAAATGAAACCTGGTTTTTGATACTGTTCATGGTTTGCATAACAATTTGTTGTATTTTTATTCAAACATTACCTCTCTATATATTTGCTTTCATTGTTAATGGTTGAGTCAGATTATCTTTACACTCACAAAGGACTCACAAGCCATGTTTCCGTGAGGCTGTTTAGATGTGCATCTAGAATATCGCATCAGAAAATTATGATGGAAACGCCAAAATTCGTATTAAAATCCCCTGATTCGCACAAACTAAAATATGCTCGCTTTAGCCGGGTTTTGATTAATTCGAAAAAATGTTGATTCGCAAAACGGGGGATGGAAACAGTTACGTTTGAATTAAGTCTGACGTAGCGCACCTCTCTCCATGGTAATATCCGCACTCCGGGTCGGGAAGATGGTAATGCATTTACAGGCTGGTTGCCAACCACCAGAAAACGTAGAAGAAGAAGAATGTGAGACTTGTTTTGTTTCCGGTTCGTAGTTTTCACCAAAGTCTGTACATTGAATGGAAACACACAGGGTTCGTATTTCTTTTAATGCAAATTTCCCAATGATTCAAGTCACTTTTGGATGGAAACATAGCTACAGAAAAAGATGCTTGCATGTAGTCCAGCTTTACAGTTTGTGATTTTATCTTATTGATATTATTATCACGGTTTATGTTTGCTCTCTTTATATCCGAGCTGTGGCAAGTTGTTGCTTATATCCAACATTTTCTGCTGCTTCATGTCAAAAGCATTCACCTGGTGGAACATGGGGTGGTTTTTATTTTCAGTCCCAGAAAATGCAGTGCATTTGTCACAGAGGTTAGCGCAGACCACCAGCAGTCATGATTGTCACCAAATCAACCAGCAAAAAATCTGGAAGATTATGACTTTAACGTTACAAGATTGAATACCAAAACAATACCGACTTGTAAGTGGAACTTTGCCTTTGGATGGCATGTCTCCTTATATGTGTAGCAGAAAATAAGGCATTTGTAACCAGCTGTCATGAAGTAAACTTGGAATTGAATTGTATCTCCTCTTTGTCTCCATGCTCCTTCTTATTTATGATCTTACTGTGTCTCCCACCCTGCCATTTTACCATTTTCCTGTTATTCGCTCCTCTCAGCCTCCCCCTCTGTACCGCTGTCAACAAGTACAGATACAGCCAGAAGAGGTGCGACTCGATAATGAGTACAGCTTGCCCCTACCTGCCATCCTTGCTCCACATCACACAATTTGATTTTCACCTTTTTGCATACCTTCTGTCATCTCATGGCCCCTACCCCTTTTTTCCTAAATTTGGTGATGGTGTGAACAGTTAAATTAATGATCTCTGTGTCTTTTGTCCACATGATACAGGTGGCTGCCTATGAGAGCTATACTAAACTGGGAACAAGTATTAACAAGAAATTTGAAACTGTACATGAATATACACATTTTTCAAATAATTGAGTGTGAAATGTGATGACCTTTTTAAAAAACATTTCATCAGCTTGTTGAAGTTCTCACATTGAGAGAAGATGTATATGTGCTAATTGGCCTCAGTGGAATTCACATATACAGTATATTCACATAGGAAGGTGAGAATGAGCACAACTGCCTTAAGGCAATCGGTGGATTTATCTGCTCGATGAGAGTGGTGCATACGCTGTAGAAATTACAGTGCTTAATGTGACCTAAAACCAAAACAACTGGCTACACTGGGCTGAAAAGTTTGGTAGAGCTGTAGACTTTCATATTCTCTGTGGGGTAGTCATTCCATACTTGTAATGACTATCACCCCACTTTTTTAGAAGAATATGTTTATTACATTTTTCATATACAACACAGAACAAAACAGTTTGCACATGACAAACTGAGAAGGTAGCAATACAAAAATAAAATTATTATTGTAGCCATTGTATCCATCCCAAACCCTCACCAACCCCTACAACATAGAGGCAGCATCAAATAAATTAATAGGCTCTATAGACAAATAGCAAGGTTACAGGAAGACAGATTTTAAGGAAACATACAGAGACGGGCTCAGCTGATTTAGAAAATCCTTGTAATGAAGCTCAGCGTAAGTTCAATCAGGAAGACCTTTCTCGTGCTCACCCCTTCACATTTTTCTCCATCCCACTCTCCACTACTCCCTCGAATCAGCTGACTATGGGTGTTCACTCCTCTAGTTATCCAATCACACTTTGCCAAGATCTCTCAGCCAATCAGGATGCCACTGCAAAATTTTAAATCTGCTCTCTCTTCTGCTGCTGTCAGCTATAGGCGTCATTTAGGTATGGAGAGGTATGGCAGCTGCCATACCTTGGAATCGGGAGGAAAAAAAAGAGAGAGGTTCTGTAGTCATCTTACTCGAGGCACACTGGCTGGCTGTTTTCATTGTATTGCATTTAAATAGGTCAATAATATGCTCATCAGTGAATATGAGTGTTAATGAATATGATTTATTGAATCAAATTGTTCGCCACTTCGCTCCTCCGCGAGGTATGAGTTACATGAGTTATCTGTGTGTTGTTAAAGCATTTTGCTCTGCTGCTGTAGACAGCCTGTCTAAATGATGTCTTGAAGCCTGTCTGATTGTATGTGGGGTTTTTTCTTCATGTCGGCATGTTAAGCTTGTATTTTCGGTCTCTGGAGACACTCCAATAAATTCGCCTATACAGTATTGTACCAAATTGGCCTTTGTTTTACTGTGTTTCATACACTGGACCCCTTGGTTATCTTCTAGAAATGAGCTTGTAATTAATTTATTTTCTTTACTTTCTGTAAAGTTAAACACATGACTAATGATAATTAAACGTCCGCTTGCTGTCCGTGGTGCTGAAATATGTGCCGAAATAGGTCCAATGTTTTCACTGCTCTCACCAAGTCATGCATTACATGCAGACATGAGGTATTATAAATGTGAGAAACAGCTTCATGTCCTTTGAAACAGTTTTCAATAGCATAGTATGTACTTCTGACAGGTCAAAGACCAAAGTGAAGTTTTATATAAGCTCATATTTTTGAAACTCCATCATCAGTAGCTCTGTGACGTCATGTCATATTGCCATACCTTAGCTTTTGCTGAAACGACGCCCCTGCTGTTAGCTGTCATTTTAGGCAGAATCTTCGCACCCTTCTCCACCCCGGTCACCTCCAGCCATTGTATCCAGAGTCCAGGACAAGCTCTCAAAGACTCATTCCTCTGCTCATCCAGATCATCAGCACTTCTCCATCTTCCTCTCATCTCATCTTCACCACCTCCACCTCCACCACCACCAGTGTGGTTGGATGGTTTAGAACACATTTTTCTGTGGCGTGACAAACTTAGTACGCATATTTAGTTTTGCTTTGCCAAGACTTAAAAGTTTTCCTCTGGAGGTTTTGACCTCTCGTAGTGCTATCGAGCTGCCTTGTCTATAACTGGGTCCCTGTTTTCTTGATCATGGGCATGCACACAAGTAGGGCTGTAGTCAACCAAAGAAAATCTTGGTCGACTAAAGTCGCACATAATCTTCAACTAATCGATTAGTCGTGGGGGAAAACAAAAATCTGCACGTTATTTTTTACTTCTGCGGTGGTGTGTCTGTGTCACTCTGCAGTTACACTAGTCAGCGGTGGAGGGCAGTGTTAAGTGCTGTAAGGTTTAATTCAAATCAAACTTTATTTATATAGTTGATTCAAAACTCACACTAAACATGGCTTAATAGAGACAATTTCAAACACAAGTACGCAAATTGGCTTCACTATAACTCGCAGCATTCACAGACAAACACTTGTCTTTATCTGGACACATTTCCCCCACCAATACACATGCTAACATTACTAGCACAAGTCTATGGCATTTTACATTGTATAAACTAGCCTAGCGTCCTCTTCTCATATAAAACCAGGGACAACAGCAACATTTAACAAAGGTAATGGCACTCAATGTGGCTCCATTACAACTGACAACATTCACCGACAAAACAACTGTCTTATAATAAACACGTTTTCCAAGCAAATACAAGATGCTAATGTTATTAGCGCCAGCCTATGACATTTTACCTGGTATACATTAGCCTAGCGACGAGCGGAGATTTCCTCTGCTCATATGAAGCCAGGATAAATCACACACAAAACTTAAAATAGTATTTTAGTGGAGGCTTTACTGTCTTCACAATTTATTGTTTCTTATCTGTGAAATACAAGTAAATACAAGCTACGTTTCCACCGAGGGAAATGGTGTCAGTACTATACAGAAACAGACAGGAGGTCTGCGTCACCGCAACACTGACACATTTTCACAGGTAACTTAGCCTGTCCCCCCGCCGCAGGAAATACTGGATTAATCCTGTTGATGTAGCACTTTTCTCTTTATGAAAGTAACATGGTGATTATTCGACTAATGAGAATTTGGTTGGACGAGTGCATATCGACCAAATAATAGACTAGTTGACCAGGAGACTACAGCCCTACACACAAGGATGCTCAAGCAGGCACACACCAGTGTGACACAATGCACGTTCCTGCCAATGGGTTCACACTATCCCACTGATCAACATAGATATGCTGCAACATGACAGCAAAGATGGGAAAAAAGAAGACAGCCAGCAAGTAAACATGGCTGTAAACAATACTGCATTTAGAATACTTTTTAAAAATATGCTTTGCAAATGTTTAATGAGGAAGGAAATGCATACAACACATCTGTTAGACCTCAAGGATACACCCAATTTGTTTTGGTGAGCAACAGTCTATAGGTACAGAGCCCGTAATTTGTTGTTGGACTTGGATGCAAAAACTTTAATCTGCCATCCGATCCTCTACATCTGTACTTTCCACTGCAGTATTTGAAACTTTATCAAACTCCAGCCTTTTTTTAGATTAAACATTTGTTTTTGTGCTGGGGAAGGATTTTTATCCCACAGTTTATGCATAATATTTACATTTTAAGCCCATTCTCATCGTTTCACAAAATATTATGAGACAGACCAGGCCATCTAATCACAGTGAAACCACATGGAAGTAATCACTCACACAGCCATGAAGTTAACGGAGGTGTACCACAAAGGGATAAAATCATTATATATTGTCATGTAAATTAAATCTTCAAGCCAGTAAATAGCAGCTTCAGTGGGAGGACAGAAGTGTTCTGTGGTGTAGGAAACAAGCACACAAAAGGGCACAGTTAATAGGCAGAGCAAAGATGTGTACATCGCCCACATGTCCCTGTGCAAACAGTATTATTTTCAAGCCATGTGTGATACAAATCTTGATATCACTTTGTTGTTGGCCTTTGACAATGACAGCCATATGGACCTTTGCATATTTATTTACCTTCACTGTTGCAAAGTCAGTATGACAAGCCTTTCTCCGCGGGGACATGACTGACAGCGAAGTGATCCATCTTGTAGCTCCACTCCTCCACAGCTCTTTATATGGCACATCATCACAGTTAATTTACCTGCTCTTTTTAAAGCTGGTGATATTCTATATTTAACTTCCTGTCAACAAATTCCCATCAAGAGACTGAAACAAATGATGAATTGATCCCACTAACAAGTGTTGCCTGTGTATCTAAAGCCTGATTTATCTTATTCCTCTGTGCTTTAAAGCCATTTTGCATCTATTTTGGTCAGAAAAATTCACACGGAAATGTATAAAAACTGCACACTGCGTAACATTCCCGCGGAGAGAAAGTATTCAGACAGCCCTCATTACTGTTGATTTCCACCTATGAAAATATGTTTGACCAATGAAATTCTTTGTTCCATGTCAAGTCATATCTCCAGGTCATAGCTAGCTTGCTGCCAAAGTAGGGAATGTCTTATCAGTTTGGTTTCTGCTTTAGCTGGGATATGATGAAGATGCAACTGATATGCACGTTTGCAAACGTCATATGTTGATCACTGAAAGTTATGATATTGTCACAGTCTCAAACAAACAGAAGTGCACCGCTGCATATTATGCAGAATAATGTTATCACACCATTGGGTGCTCGTCTCGCAGATCTTAATCAAACAGTTGTTCTTCCCTGGTTGGCATTAATCTCCGAAGAAGAATGAAGTACTTAAGTTACTTAACCCTTTGAAACCTGAGAAAATTGTCTTGAATTCCGTCAAAAACATGGGAAGAAGACAATGAGCAACATGAGAAGACATTATTAAAAAGAACAAGAAAATTACCTAAAAAAATAGCAAAAAGAAAAGATAAAATTCACTCTGAGAGGCTCTTTGAAAAGGTTTCACAAAAAATGGTCCCCCTTCTTGGTTTATTATGATAGACTACAAATGTCAAATTGGGATGAGTAATGATCTGAGCTGAGTTGAAGGCTGTCCCCTCTCTCTCTCTCTTTTTTTCTGTCTTTTTCTCTGATCTTTCCTCTCTTCCCTCTCCTCTTTCTGTCCCCCCCCCCCTTTTTTTTGTCTTTAATTTATTTATGCACTTTTATTTATTTACTTTTTCTTTCTAATAATTTGCAATTGCTATCATGGTCTTGGAGGTGTTTTTTTTTTTTTTTTTAATTATTAATTAGTTTATTTATTTATTTTTTGGACCAGAATATCTGTCACTGCATTGATCTGTGTGATTAGGACTCTTGTTGGCTGTAGTGTAAGATTTAATCTTTAATCAGATTTAAGGTGTTAAACTGCATAAGTTGATTAAGAGTGAAGTTCATATAACCATGTTTCATGTTATAAGTTCCTATAAAACGGTTTGTTATGCATCTATGTGTGATAAAACAATGTTATACAAGTTTATGTATTCATAACACAGGGATATGTATTCACATTGAAGAGCACACATACACAACACCATTGTGTATTGTTTAATAACCATGTACTGTTTAATAATAACACACACACTCTAAGACTTCACATTGCATGAAAGCACAGGGGACAGTATAGAGAAAGTCCCCAGGTTTCATATATTTTTAAAAAATAAAGTGAAACCAGGTTCGAATCTAATGGTGGGAGAATTTGGGGATTTCCAGGCCCAGAGGTCATGTTTGGACAAGGGCCCAAGGGGCCTGCCACCAATAGATTTGGACCAGATGGAAAAGGGCTAAAAAGAAAAAGACCTGCCACCAATAGATTCGAATGCAGGTAGGATGGACTAAAGGAAAAGGGTGGAGATTCTTTCGAATCTTCACCAGCATAAAAGGGAGTGCGCAGAAAGTGAAACTTCAGTCTTGCTCCTGAGCCTGACTCAATGAGTTGTATGTGTTGAAGCCTGTGAACACATTAAACTCAATTGCACCAGATTCTACTTGACTCCAGTGTTTCTCTAAGTGTCAGCCAACTGAACCTAAGATACTAAATCAACTCAGAGGATGATCTGTGAGAGAAGTAGAGGACGAGGTCGGGTGCCATCTGGCCCATTTCCAAGCACCGATTTTCACTTCTACATGACTCCTGGGCAAGGGCTGATGGGACTCAACCAATATTCTGATGGTTTCTGTGTATTGTGGGTCCTGTCCCAACCTTCTGGGGCTGCGGCCTCCCTTCTCAGAATGTCTTGGACTGTTATACCGGCTCTTGACCATGTCAGGCCACAGCTTGTGCCTCTAATTTTATTTTTATTTTTTCCTTCACTATTTACCTGTATTGTAACTATATTTTTATTACTTAATACTTTAAAATTACCTGAAAATTGGCAAAACATAAAAAATCCAAAAACCCTGAAACCTGGCAAAAGAAGTAAAAAGGTACAAGAAAATTACCAGAAAATTAGAAATGTACCTGAAAATCGGCAAAAAATTAAAAAGTCCAAAAACCCCTTAAACTTGGCAAAAAACATAAAAAAAATTAGTAAAAGTACTGTACAAAACTATAAACTAAAAATTTGCAAAAAAATGGACATTTTTTCCTAGCTTAATTCTAATTATTGTTATTATCAATATTCTATGTTCTAAATCTTCTGTTTTCTTGCAATTTGTAGGAGTTGCTTATTACCTTTTTTTCTTCATGTTTTTGAAGAAAATCAAGCAGATTTGCTCAGGGTTCAAAGGTTTAGTTACTTTTGAAAGACATTTGAAAGCAGTCTAAGAAAAATGATGTCGATCCAGGTTTGAAATTGTTAATGACAGCTGATTGTTTGTCACATCGCAGGTCTGATGTGTGGAGCAGCTGAATTGTGTAGTTGCAGGCCATGAATCTTTGTAACTGCAGGGAGAGTGCACTTTTTGTTCAGATTTTTGGAGCAATGGGCGTTTGTCTTCAGGACAACATTGTCTGTCTGGATAGGTTTTTGTTTTGTGATGTCCACATGGGCGCTATTTAGGGAAAACTCTCTTTTTTTCTTTCCTGAAAATGGAACATGGCAACATGGATAATCCTCACTGGACCGCGCATACAGTAGTTGTCACGTGGAAAATTTGCGTGTGGATTTTCAGTATTACTACAACACATTTCCACATTGTACTGATGAGAAACTGATTCTCGATCTCCATTGTTTCACAAAAAATTATATATTTTAAAAACTTCACTGAGCTACATTGTTGCACTGAGTGACAGTGGAATATTTTGAGTTATTCCTATACACTATCCTGCTGCTGTCAGCATTCACAGGAGCACCAAATATGTATTTAGCCACCACTGACAATAGTCCCCAAACAAATGCATTATTTACTCTGGTTTAAGAAATGTTTACTAAAAACTGCAGTGGCCAGTTTTGGGTGGGGATTTATTTAGCCTTTTGTGAAACTGACATTAAGTATTTATGAGCTGTTTTTTTAGGATTTACATCTTCAGTAGGATATAATGGCCTTTGGGCTGAGCACAGACAGGGCAGCAAAGAGACAAAGCATTAGGTAAGTAGTAAGATTGCAGAGTTAATGGCAATTTCCAGCAAATTACGTGGTGTTTTAATTGCTCATATGTCATTATACAGTTCTTTGAAGATTCTAGTCATATGTCAAGTGAAGTCAAAACTAAATATATGACATGTGAATGAAAAAAACAGCTTGTCTATATCCTTCACTATGATTAAAGCTAACTGCAAATAGGACGTGTTTCTGTCTTATCAAAGCTTTCACAGGAGTTTAGTGTTGATACAGATGGTATCTGATATGGATTCTACAATAATGGTATACCACTGAGGCTGAGATTTGTTACATGCTATGCTTTTTGACAGTGTAACGAAAAAAAAAAAAGTTAAAATTAACCCTAATCCCTTGTCAATTCCTGCTGATAGTCAAAACGATTTGCTTTTATGGGGTGTTTCTTTGCCATGTAACAAAACAAGCTGCTGCTGGAGAAATTCTTTCCATATAATCCTTTGATACACACCAGCCCACACACACACTTCAGTAGCTTTCTCTCTGAGTTTGTCCTGGAGGCGCAGGCACACACAAATACACGCTTAACTATATACACACACTCATCATGACTTCCTAACTGAGGCAGCGCTGCAGGTATTTTCTATCTGTTGATAAGGGTGAGCAGTTGTGTGCTGACCAAGCAGACCCCTGCAGCCCGCAGCCCAAAGAGAGAAAATGTTTAGTCCACTGACCTCCCATACATCACTGAGTGGCCAGTATCTGAGTAAGCACAGACAGGAGGGTGTGTTTATGTGTGTCTGTGTGTGAGTGAGTGGGTGTAGATATCTGTATGGTCACTGTAAAGGGAATGCTGAGCAAGAAACACTGAGATTCTGTGCGACTAGAGAAGTGTATATCTGTATGTAGTTTAGGTTGTATGACAGTGTGTGTGTGTGTGTGTGTGTGTGTGTGTGTGTTCTTGTAGGCTTTTGTTGTGACACAGTATTCAATTTTGAAGTGAGGGCAGTTCTGGGAATGAGGTTTTGGTCAACGCTAAAGCAACAAATAGACTAAATTTTTTGGTTAGTCTAAGAGTTCACAGAAACATCTGACCTGAAACCCTTTTATTTTTAAAGGTTATTGGAAATGCATTCTCAGAACCCATCGGCTGTATTCGGCAGCCTCTGGGGGCAGACCCCCGATTTTTTGGCATTCCGGTTTGATTTGGGCGGAGGAGGTGAATTTCCGTTTCTGACTTCCGTTTATATATAAGTAAATATGCTGAACCATTGCGATGGATTCAGAGTTTGCAGTGACGCCAATTATGTTCTGCCTCATTAGTTCACCGCACGGACCGTTTAACCTGGCAACAACTGCAGCCGGCTCAAACGTGATTGGTCAATATCACGCGGACTACAAACAGCCTACAACCGGAAACCAGGGCTCTTCCGCTCTTCTTCCGGAGGCAAGATCTCCGGGGTTTGCCTACAGACTCTACATTCACTGAATGTAGAGTCAGTATATAGAGACTATTGGCAATGTATCTGTGGTGCTGTATATATTTAAACCAAATACAAAATATTGTAATTATGTGAGATGATGCCACCGGGTGTAGAGCCTAAGGCTACGTTCAGACTGCAGATGAATCAGATTTGCTTTTTTGTTTTAAGACTGTCTGCACTGTTATTTGCAAGTGATAAGATCAGATTTATGTGTCCAGACATCACCAAACTATTGCATAGGTTGCTATGGTAACAATGTAGGTGCCAGTAACTAAATAGCTGCTCTGGTGAAGTGGCGTTCCATGGTAGTGCAGTTTGATATTGTTATAATGGTGGGGGAGGAAGAGGGATTTGGGTGTGAGAGTTCAGTTTGTGTTTGGCTGTGGGGTAAAAACTGTTCCTCATTCTGGAGGTGCAGCATCTCAGGGCCCTGTAGCGTCTTCCAGAGGGCAGCAGTGTGAACATGTGGAATGGGTGAGTACTGTCTTTAACAATTCTGCAGGCTCTGCTGAAGTAGCGAGACCTGTAGATGTCTTCTAGGGGCGCAGGGGGAGTCTAGTCATTTTAATGCAAGAGCTTGAGAAATGGAGGTCCATCATTTCTTGCCTACAAAGTGCCAGCAGACAATTTATTCCAGTGTCTGTCCACTGACTGTTGTTCTCCATGTCGTCCTTCATAGCGCTTCGCTAGTAGCAGCATGGATTCTATTCAGCACATCCATCACTCTGGATTTGACGTTATCGTGTGGCGCATTGCGAGTGACACAAATCTAATTTGAGAGTCCAGAGTGTCTGGACTGGAACACGTCTGTAGAAATCTGATTGGTATTGCATTTTGGGTGGTTTGGATCCGATTTGCAGAATGTGCATTTCATATGGGGTTAGGGTTTGTTTTTGGAAGACAAGCAACATCAAATCTAGAGTGAAGGAAATGCTGAGCAAATTTTATCCTGTTACTAGTGAAGTGCTATGGAGGACAACATGAAGAAGAGCAGTCCGTGGACAGACACTTAGATAAATTGTCTGCTGGTACTATGTAGGCACCTCCAAATGATTGCATGTGACAGCACAATTGTTTAGAGGGCAAAATGATGGACCTCCATTTCTAATGCTTCCCTGTTGGAAAGCCACGTCACCAGCATGCAGAATGATTAGTCATGTCTTGACAAATAAATCCAATCTGATCACTTGCAATTAACATTGTGCCAAGTCTGTACTAAAGATCTGATAAACAGTTGAATAGATATAGGGAAAAAATAATAACAATAATAATTATATAGAATATAGAAACAATACAGAACAATAATATAGAAGACATTTAGAAGATAACAAACCAAACACTTAGGAGGAAGCAGGAAATGACCTGTTAAATTATTTTATCATAACAAATATGATTTATATTTGAAAAACATATTCTTCTGAATAGGTTATATACAACATGACTTTGTGACTTGAATGCACTCAGCATCATTGGTCTGGCAGTCAAGTTTGGATCCCGGTGAAAATAATTTGTATTTAGGATATGATCGCAAAAAAGCATTTGTTTATTTATTTAAAAAATCTAAGGAGTTTAATTTAAAAACATTAATATCTATCGTATATATTGATTTTCTTATATTTAGATACAGTTTTCCTTTTGAGAAAATGGGCTTTAAAATGGTAAAGAGAGAAGACTCGACCACCATCATATATATGTCAGATATATTCACCAAATAGTCTGTTGGAAATATTTTCTTTCTTTGTATTTATTTTCTGTTCACAGAGAGAAAAATACCTGTTGGAGGAAGATGAAAAAAGGTGAAATAGGATGTAAACTTCGCTGCCCTTGCGTCATCTACGCTGAGATGTGAAAGTCTGATAACAAGAAGAAGTTGAAGTGGACGAGACAGAAATGTTGAGAATCCACCAGTGTTTTTTAAAAATTCTTCTCAGGGTTTAAATTAATGATCAATAACTGATTTGCTTTAGGATGGAGATTGTGTGTTTTAAACATGAGGAACTCCAAAGGGACCATGAGGCAACATGTTGTAACTGCTGCAGGGTGCATGTGTGACTTTTCCATTGGTAGAAACTCCTGCTTCTCCCCATTGAACTGACCTTACACACCAACTAGACACATTTTCATTTGATTTATTTGGTCAGTGCGGTGTGTTTCAAACTAGTAGTGAATTAGGACATGCAGTCTGTATATGTTATATTCTGGCTCTTGTTTCCAGTTTTCAGTTTCACGTTTTGAACAACACTCTGACCTCGTCACATATCGACGTTAGGTTGTGGACTTTCCATGTTCAGGTATGAAGTGAAAGGTACCCTGGGTGCATTGGTCGTTGATGTTCTGGGACGCTTTGTCAAGTTATGCCTATTACATGTATTTTTTAAAAATACACTTCCGTTTTAACTGGAAATTTACCATTTACAGACTGTCTTTTTCAAAATAAATGCACTACATCAGTACAACAACACAAATTGACATTATTTTCCTCCAACAATCAAAGCACGTGGTTAGGTTCAGGAAAAAAAAAGCAGGGTTTGGCTTTATAAGCTTACGGGACACAAACACAGCTTTCCCAGGTGAAAGTCAGTGTTTGTTGGACCCATCCACCCGGCCTGGACTTTCACTGCCTTAACTTTCCTTCTCATCCCGCCACGTTTCCCCCTGAAGCAGTAGAGCACCATCAAACTATAGTATCATGCTGTCGTAAAAGGACGACCCAATTCGCAAAACGCTAATGGGTCTGGAAATGGAGTGTACATTTCCTCTATTCCTGAGGGGCGGTATCAATGGCTGTCACTCAAAGTGCCCCTTCTCGCAATTGGAAAGACGGAAAACCAATCAGAGTAAACGAAACGTGTGACGTAGGCTAGCACAACGCCACTGTAAACAGACCAGCAAGCTGCAGCGGAGATGAGCTGTGATGATGTCTGGGAAAGAGTGTTGCTGTTTTTGCGGATTTCCTCCTCACTGTGGAGTTGCATGGTTGTGATTCCCAGCTTGGTCGCTTCCCTGACCTGCTCCTCCATGAGAGCAACTAGCGGAGAAACAACAATAGCCACTGGGTTTTCACTGAGTCCCATCTTCTTCCTGATCAACGGAGCCAGTTGGTAAATTAAACTTTTACCAAACCCTGTAGGAAGGACGGCAAACACATCCTTTTTTTTTCAATAAAAGCTTTCAGTGCAGCCGTTTGTTCTGCTTTTAAAGAAAATACACATTCCAGTTCATTCAACACATTTGCCATCGCAGTTTCAAAATCAGTCGCCATGTTGGTTGTTTACTAAATGCATTCACTCCGCTCCTTGTCCCTCCTATTCTGATGACGTGCCCGCCCCGAAGTAATAAACGGTTGTGATTGGCCCGGTAAGCTTTGACTGATGCCAGAATGCACCTTTATGATTGCATGGCCAGACTGATCTGCGGAGCGAAATCGCATATGAGCTCGCGAGATTAGGATGGTTTGACCAGGCTACCCGCCCTAGACTTTCACCGCCTTAACTTTTGTTCTCGTCCCGCCGCATTTCCCCCTGAAGCAGCAGAGCACCATCAAACTATAATATCAAGCCGGCGTTAAAGGACAGCATTTTTCGTCAGTGTCTGACACTGCAAATCACTGCCGAAGTGCCAGAGTTCGACAACTTTGGAGCGAGACTGGGCTCGTTTTGAACTGTAAATATTTACTATATATTTTACTTTTTAATTTCTGCTACTGTTGGTGTAAATAGTCAGAATTCAGTGGCAAGGATCTGATATGACAGATTTCGTATCAGCCCCCATACTGACCTTTTTAAGTGGCCAGACGTAACAGATCCACACTGAATACATCAACATTTTTAGTTCTGTTTCATTTGTCATTGTGAGCACATTTTGATGTGTGAAGCCTCTGCTCTTAGTTAGTACTTACTGCATGTGCTTCACATTAAATGCTTTTAGTGTGAAGGCAGTGGTAGGTGTTTAGGAAAATGTGTGAAAATACCAAATCAGAATCATCCCAGTGACTTTCATGCAGGAATGACCATATACTGTATATTTAAAATGCTGCAAAATGATAGCACTGGTATCAGATCTGCACTCTGTATCCTCAGATACCCTGAGTTTGGATATTTGAGTTGGTATCAAGAGAAAAAGTCAGATTGGTGCATCTCTAGTAAACACCAGAGTTGGGCTTTATCGGACTTTGTAAGGATTTCGCTTTCACGTAAAGGGAAATGGATAAAGATTTCTGCTTTCTCATAGCACAGAATGACTACCTCACACCAGTCAAACCTTCCTCTGCGGGGGTTGATAGTGTTTTTGATCAATACCAATCACTGAGCAAATACTTTGCCAAAGGATGGATCAGCTGGGCGTCTGCACCAGATGATGACTATACGCCTTTCTGATTTAAACTACTTTTCAAAGGGCAATCAAGGTTATTTATCATATACCACCTTTGATTCTTAATGAGAACAACTGAAGATGGGGTCGAAATAGGTGGCCTTCCTGAATTGATGTTTTCGTTACATCATTCCTGAGAGAGTGAGTGAGAAGGGACAACACATGCCACTAAAAGTATTGTATGGATTTTCTTTCATGATAGAGGCTGTTTCAGATCCTTCTCTCTCCCTTTCTATCCTTCCCTTCCTTCTTCCTCTTCTTCTGTCTCATCCCTGCATCTTTGTCTCACCTGCATCCAGACTCTTGTATCTCAGACTGAGTTGGACCTTATGAATGTTGCGAGGGGAAGAAAAGGGCTGGAGCGCTGCAGGGTGTGAGCAGAAGATTGCCCAATACATCATAAACCCCATCACAGGGTTGACCCATTAAATAGGCTGTTATTAGGTTTTTCAGGGAGTGTGTTTGCAGGGGGCATACCATCTGTGTTTGATCTATCATTTTTATCTATTGCATCTGCTGACTCAGAGACTGTTTTCAAAACTAGCTGGGTTAAATCAAACTTGACCCAAAACAGTGGGAGACGCTGCATCTGAACTCCTCATATTGTACTTTTTTTTTGGGATACCAAAAGAACTTCTTGAACGGCTTGTAAAGCAAAACTCCAGAATCTGTCACGGGTGCGTTTACTGCAGTCTGTGGACTTTTCCTGGACGTAAAGGAGGGAAGAGATGGAACAGCTCTGAGCCAGTCTGCTCTATAATTACACTGTGTGGTGGTGCTGTAAGCAGCAGCAGCACTGCGCTACAAAGTCCAACACTGTCATTTGTGTGTGTGTCTGACAGATGCCACAACTAACACCATACGCTACCTGTCACCTACAGTAGTAACAGCTGCAGCTAGAGGTACTTTTGCATGCTTGTCAGTGTGTGTCCATGTGTGAGCGAGCTCTTACCCCAGGGACCTCCTTTCAGTGTTAAAACAGTTAAGTAATCGATCTCTAGATCAACAGGATATTAAACACAAATAATTTTATCATTTATAAAGTAAAAAAATACAAACCATTGCTTCTCAAGTGTGAGTATTTGTTGCTTTTCTTTGTGTATATCTTTGGTTCTTGCACTTATGGTCCGACAAAAAACATGTCACACTGATATTGTAGATCCAGTGTGCTATGTTTATTGAAAAATTCTTAAATCTTTCAACCATCTGATCAACAGACTTTTAACCTTCAAAGGATAAAAATGAGCAAAACTGGAATTTTCAGAAACAGTGGATGTCAGTAGTAGTTTAGTAGAAGTAGAGGAGTAAAGTAGAAGTTTAAGGACACACATGATAAAAAGTAGGACTTCTCTAGTGGTTTCGTGCACATCTGAGCTTGAATGTGTGTATCGAAATTATGAAGCAGGAGATTGACTTCACTCCCAGAGCTGCAGAGCGAAGCATCATGGTAAATTGGTCACGGATCCTTGGTTCCCTGCCCCATCCCTGGTTCTCTGGCCCTCTCCCGCCTGGAGATGCCTGAAGAGCCTCACGTCATCCCAAATGGAAAACAATGACAATCGCCTCAGAGGAGAACTTAGTGCCCACACAAAATGGGAGAAATGGAGCAGCAAGTCAAGAGAGGGAGAACAAATTTTGAGAAATGAATGTGCCAAGAATGGATAGATGGAGGAGGGAGAGTGCTCTTTGGGATGATGCGATCTAAGAAGAGTGAAATTTTTTTCTTAGTGTTTCTGTTTTTTGTAATGTCTAAAACTTGAAGTTAAAGAAACTTAAAGAAGAAAAAATGTGTGTGTGTGAGTGTGTAGCATCAGATAAGGTGATATACTGTTTGTCACATAGGGTTGTAACCAAGGAAAGATCTCTAATTTCTCAAATTAACAGCCATGTACAAGTACTTTTACATTTTTTTCAAATCTGTCATGTACAATGTTGTTACAATATTGGAGGAACAAAAAATGCTGAGGCTCTAGGGCAAGGCGACCCCGCAAATCCTGGGAGAATTTCAGTTATTACGCAATGTTGTACCAAACCAGAGATCTATTGCAACAAACAGCTTGCACTGTGAAATTTGTGCTAAAAAAGGCCATGAGAAAAAGGTCAAAAAGTGCAGGGTTTAGATGAGATCCTGGAAGATGAGGAATGGGCAACCCAGACTGTGTAGCCTTTAGAGGACATTGGCAGTGAGTGAGAGAAACTAACTCATTAGGTTCAGCTCTTTTAAATACTGGTGTTACTGTATTTAGTTGCTAATATTGGTCATAAATATCAAACATGTTTAAATGTTTAATGTTAAAACAAGTTTTTTTATAAACTGATTATAATGTCCGGTTTTCAGTGTGTTAAAGTCATAGTAAGCTCTCTTTTTTAGCGACTGTCTCGCTAACCTCAGGTATTTATACTCTATTCAGAAATGCTACTTACTTTAGCTGAGCGGTTAGCAATCTGCTAGTTATTTGAGCAAACTGCTAGTTACTTAGCTTTACAGTTAGCGATGGCTTCTCCCTCTCTGCTGCTCTCTCTTGCTCAGTGTGTCTTATGTTTAGCTATTCCTCTGCCTCTTTTATAAATGCAGTTCATTTACCGGCATCAGTTCAGCATTATAGAAACCTATCGTTAGATGTTGTGGTTAGCCAGCCTCCGCTCCACACCGCTCCGCAGCGGTGGCCGCTGGCCGGAGCGCTGGTGTCCCGGCGGGCAGCAGTGCTTGCAGTACACTGGTGGAAATGATTAATATGTCGATAACATCAGCCAGATGTTTGCTTACCTGTCTAGTAGAACACACGCGAGGTCGGCGTCGAATTGTAGTCCTAGATTTTCATGAAGCTCTCTCCATCTCAGAAAGGCCACACCAATATTTATCCAGGATTTAGCTCTCGTCTTATCCCAAATTCTTCTTGGATCGCTTGGTTGACCCGTACGTTTCCGTTTTACCAGCTTGTTTACCAGGACAGCTTCGGTGTCAGAAGGTGCAGCAACCATCAATGCATAATCATGATCCATGACGAGTTAGCTTAGCCTAGCAACAGTAACGTTCATTCTCTGACGTCTCATCCGGTCTGCTGCTGCTTCTTCTTCTCCTTCATTTAATGTCTATGGTAACTGGAGTTACGCCGCCATTGCGACCTAATGACACGGTCCGTAACTGTTATTAATATTTCATATTTATCTGGGTTTGAAAAATTGTTGGAAACATTTCTGATAATCAAAGTACACAACTAAACAAAATATATAATATTGGTTTAGTCATTTTTAGAAATTTTTATGTGGAAAAACTACATATTATACCTTTAAATGTCCCGACTTTTGCAACATGTTGTCCTCAGACACCTAGTATGATGGCTAGCTTGGTTAACAGTAAACTGAATGCAAAAAACGGTGGTTCGCTGTGAAATATGAGGGCGATGGCAATGCGCTCTAATGTCAGTAGTAACCTAGTATTTATGTAGTAAGGAAGGGTTTATGTTAAGGATGGCTCCCAGTGCATCATCGAGCAGGCTTTTAGGCCTGCCCAAAAAACCCTGGACAGAGGAATGATGGGAAATGGTCCAACTTCACGATTTACTACACAGTTTCAACTCTTTTCACATATTTTCAACAAGTGTTTCCCAAAGTGTTTAGAAAGAAATCACTGATTTTGCTTCACCTAGACTTTACACGGCCATTTCAACATACAAAAAAAAAATCCAAATTATATTAGTTTTCATACAAAATTTAAGAAATCAAGGAAATTTCTCTGACATTTCTTCTTTTTTGCTGTGTGAAAAACCACAATATCGTATTGAGATGAACTGTGAATTTTGTGAACTGTTAAACCCCTAATGATCAGTTTTCCCTAACCAATCACTAAAGACCAATATCTGCCTGAATCTAACATAATTTTTGCCAACTTGCCAACATACTAATTTTGTTGCTGTTTAGAGAATGGAGCGGAGTGAAGTAGAAACATATTACGATGTTGGGCAATATTGAAAAGACATGCCAATTTAGAACAGCCCCGATAGCAGCATCTACCCTGTCTATAGGGGTAACCATTTTTGTTGACAAGGCTTGACAGCAGCTTGACCATGGCTTTAGTCCCTAATTGTCTAATCTTTAGTCCCGCCACGGCGCTTATTGGATTTTTTATTTTTATTTTTTTTCAAAGAAGGAACCAATGTTTAATGTCACGATGCCAGAGGAATCAGTCAACTCAAACTTGGAGAAGTGGGTGGTTTCGAAGATCTGGATCCAGGCAAACCCATGACCTCCTCCACACATGGACCACTCTTTATAGTACGGCAGTTGCACATCAAATATTGCCATGGATAGGTTTACATTGTGGATCGTTATCAGATGCTGTACGGCATTACTAAACATCGGTATTTGACGATGTGGGAATGAGAATGGGTTGGGGAGTTGACTGTCCCAGTAGGGGTTGGCATAGCAACAGAACATTTAAATTAAACTAACTGCTGATGTCAAAATAATTATGCCTTCAGTGAAGTATCCAAGGCAACAATCTCTGTTTTGAAAGTGGTAGCAGTTCTGGGATTAAGTTGAATGTCGAGAGGATGAGTTCAAGTGTTTTGCCTGAAACATAAAAGCAGTAAGACACAAATTAAGTTTACCATGCTTGAATTGAGCTGCCATTCTCAACTGCTGGTCCCAGACCTTCTACATGTACTTTCACCCAAGACCAATCTCTCCCTCATGCGTCTTTCTTTCCATCTTTCTCTCAGCTCTCTGTCCATCTGTCTCAATTCCCCCTTCATCCTGTGGATCATGGGGTTGTGCAGTCTTATGTACCCTTCAAATAATTGGCGTCAGTGTCTCTTGATGTAATATGAATGGATGGCATTGTGTCTGGGGGATACAAAGCACCCTGAGAGCCTGTGAAACTCCACACAGTAATAGAGGGAGAGAGGTGGGGCAGAGGGAAAAATCAAAGTACAAAGCTGGAGATAGAGAAAGGAGAAAAGTAAGAGAGAATAAGAGGAGGAGTGTTCAAGATAGAGGGAGAAATAGAAAAATCAAGGCAGTGCAATAGTGGGAAGCATGTGTGAAAGAGTTGGGATGGTTCAGTGGGAGAAAATGTGAGGACTCGGTGTGTAAGTGAGAAAAAAGATAAAGGGAATTCATCTTCCACCCCAGGTTTTAAAGTAGCCTCTCTAGCCACTAGACATGTCTGAATGTCTTGACTGTTGAAGCTCAGGGCAACTTGGTGACAGCTTAAACATGCTACTGACATGTTCATTTAGCGTGACATGTACATCTTGTACCTGTTTGACAGATGGGGATATGCAGATTCAGATTCAGATTCAGAATACTTTATTAATCCCCGGGGGGGAATTGTTTACGTATTGCTCTGTACTACTGAAAATGTAGTATACGTCAACATCTATAGTTGGTTGCAGAGGATCAGGATATAATAACCCGTCTCAATTTTTTTCTTACAAAGTCACTGTCAGTGACTGAAAGAAATGACAGGTAATCAGTGTTTCCACAGAGCTCTATTATTTGCAGGAGTAAAGGCATTTAGACCAATTTTTTAACTGAAACCTGTATTATTTTAGTTGATTTGAGAAAAATACTGTAAAATAAACATAACACAGAAATGATACAATAACATAAAATGGTATTACCGGTTTTATACACTTTTTTAATTTAGCTTTGATCAGGAGGGGACATTAGTTTGGGTGCTCAAAATTTTCACGACTGAGGGAGCCAGCATGTGACTGTGGGGCACTTGACACTTGTTAGGGGGCCACAGTTTGATGCATGAACGAGTTAGGGGGCGATCACACAGAGATGAAACGCTAGAAGCGCGACGCCAGTAAAACAATTGTTTTCCTATGATACGGCGCGTCTGACCGGCGTTCAGGCGTCTTTTTAGACGGGCGTTTTCCCGGCATCTTTTTAGACGCACGTTTTTGTAGATGCTTCTTTTTAGACACGCATAGACGCTGAAAAGTTAAAATATTTTCAACTTTTTGAGCGTCAGATGCCAGTAGCACCATTTGTCATTGTCGTCATTGGCCCAGGCAGCCAATCAATTCCTCCTTCCTGTTTTGTTGTGGCAGTTATGGCAGTTATGGCAGTTATGGCAGGTTGGTCAGTTACGGCAGTTACGAGTGACAGACAACACAATGCAATCCGAAGAGGAGAAATTTATCCTGACAATATTTGATCTTTAAAAATTATACACCACACGCACACCTCAGTATTCAAACAAACACAGGAGGAGACACGCATGGAGCTGTGCGAGCAGTGCAGTGAATTTGTCTGGTGAGTACAATGTAATTGATGACGACGATATCGTCGTAGCAGCTAGTTAATTTTAAGACATTGGGATATGTGAGAGGGCTGGTGACCTTATTTTGTAGTTCACAGTTTTTGTGCTGCATTTTTATGTATAAAAAGTTGGATTTGTTTAGATAGCTCGTGATAGTTTCATGTAAGCCAGTACTGTCTCTACTGTATTTGAGGGAAACACTGTATTGAAGGGGAGGTGTGTGTGTGTGTTGCGCACGCACCCCCGCTCCACAGGCACTCCTTGCTGGGTTTTTTTTGTCTAGCGCGCATTGAATAAGCGCTGTCCAGTGTTCAAGCGTCTTTGAAGCGCCCACGTCTCTAGCGTCTCATTTCTGTGTGATCGCCCCCTTAGACTTGGCTTTTTCTCTAAAAGAGGAACAGAAGACGGTGCTCGAACCTTTCCTTTGCAAGAAGGACGTTTTTGCTGTTTTGCCGACCGGATACATCCAAGAGTCTAATCTACCAGTTAACTCCGCTGGTAGCGCTCTGGACACGTCACCCCGTGTATTGTTCTGATTGGTCGTAGTGTTACCCAGTTGCGTGCAGTGATATTTTCAAATGCATGCTTGGTGCCGCCCCTCGAGTTGGGACATTTGCATTACTCATAGCCAGACCCTAAATCTTTCTAGGTTTGGGTCTGGATTTCCAGGCTAGGGTATTATATGTAAGCTATCAAAAGTGTTGAAATGAATTGCAAATGATTAAAACACAATACATGCATTTCATGTCATGTTTGGGGGCTGCACAAAATGTTTCTGAAGCCCACCATTTGCCCATGAGCCGCACTTTGAGCAATAATATATGAGATGATGCTGATTGTTGACCTTACCTTAGAAAAGACTGGCAGATCTAACATGACTGACAATCCTAAATTGCACATGAAGACTGATTGTGTCTTATTTTATGGTGTTTTATTCAGCATGTTATTATTGTTGTGTCATGTTTCAGTAATGCCAGATGCCCATCCTGTACGTCTCATAAACCTACCTAGAGCATTTAAATTAATGTCCTTGCACAAGTTGATTGATAGTTAGCTGTTGCTCTGCATACACGTGAGGACATGGTAAACCCAGGATTTACAGAACCAGAGGTGCCATACAGTGTACAGTAGGGATGTATGGTATTGGATTTTTTGCCAATATCTTAAATGCTGATATGTAACAACTCATTTGACCAATAACCTATACCGATCTTGATATATCCACTTCTTTACCAACCTTATTTTAAGGATCATTAACGGCCCATTTATGCTCAACGTTAAATACAGATCCAGATACAGACGGAGGCTTCTGTCCGTGCTCTGCGTTCATTTCGTCCGTATTTCTGCACGTTTCCATAAAGCTTACGGATACGGTCCAAACGGAGCAGTACCACCGGAAACCGTGGGGGCAGTGTTGCTGTCATTACCCGATACGTAGCTTTAGTGAGACACGAAGAAGGAATAACAATTCCATTTCTCTCATCGGCAGTACTAGAGAAAAGAATTCTCCGTCCTCCGGTCGCGATGTATTTAACGGCCTCACCACCGCCCCCTACAACGCTGCCTCTGTTTTTGTCTTTTAGCAAGAGGTACATTATCAATATCTCCTCCACAGTCGCCATGTTTGTTTTTGAGTTTGTTGTTGTCATAAATGGGGGGGGAAGGAGAAGGATTCTAGGGGCCCATGATTAAGAGGGGCCCAGAGAGGCCCCTAATACAACTATAATACTGAAAAAAATAATATGACACTAAGTTATTAACTAACTTATAATCACAAATATATTTTACTTACAATGTGCTGGTAACAATAACTTTATTTGTTTTGGAAACATTAACGCCCCCCCTCTCTATTTACGTAAAATGGTTCAGTCTGACTGGATCAGCTGCAGTGCGCAGGTAATTTGTCACAGACAGCGGTAAGGAGGCAGAGACGGCAATATGCCTAAAAAATCAGGTAGCCAAAAACGGAAAGAAAGGAAGCTAAGAGAGGAGAAAGAAGCAAAGGGTCAACAGTATGTCACACTGTATTTCAAAAAGCAAGGTGGGTTTGTTAGTGGTTCATGTGGTGGAAAGTTATGGAATATTACCTTTGTTAATATTCTAAGTTAATATTCAGAAGAAGGTGATCATTTTAGTTAGGGATGAGCAAGCAAACAACATTTTTTTTTCTTTTTTTGCTGAGCGAAAACGAACTAATAACTTACAAATTATGGCAAAAAGATAGTTTCTTGCAACCCTAGAATTAAAATAAAAATATTCTCAAATTAAAAAACACTTCTGGTTGCTGATAAGTAGTGTTTAACTTTTGATTTAAAGCTAAAAATTAAAACCCTCGGTGCGCACTGCAGTACAAGCAGATAGATGCGTGACTCAGAGCGGCATGTGTCACTGACACCAGACTCAGAGCGCAGCGGACCGGTGGAAAATGTCACCATCAGCATATTATCTTACATCAATAAAATCTATTTTATTATTATTTTGAGTCACATTGTTGAAAGAATTTAGTTGTCTGTGTTCAAGCAGGATAATAGGTCTCCATTCATTGCACGTCGGGCTTTCTATTTCCTTTTCGGAGATGGTGTTGCGTTCAAGGTCCCCCCAAAAAACGGGAGAAAAAAAAAGGTAAATATTTGATTTTTTTTTTTTTCACAATCGAATCCCGTGCCATCGAACGAAGCTTCGAAGCTTTGAATTTTTTGGGTCAGCCCTATAACGTTCACTCTACAGAACCAGGTCCAGGATCCTCTTCAAGTTTGTCAGGGAGGAATGTGGAAGTGGAGGAAGAGATTGTTCTTTTTTCACAAATGTGGGAATGATAGTCAAAAATACCATCAAAATGCTTAGTTTTATGTAAAATAGCATCAAAAATTTTCAGCGGCCTCCCAGCCAGCTGTGTATAGAGCCCAGTAAAAATTCTTTTCATGGGGCCCAAAAATCCCTGGCGGTGCCCCTGCCTATTGTACAGTCCAGTGTAGATTCTGCATAAATTGCTCCAGAGATGTACAGGTAACCAATCCAGTCCCAGTCTCACTACTGGATGACTCGTCCTTTTTATTTCAATATTTTTGTTTTTGGATGATTTTAAGTATAGAAATGCCTTTAATTTTCAAGGGCTAGTAATGTTATGGTAGCTCTTACACGTAGGTAGATGAAAGCATGAAGCAGTCACATAACAACAGGATACTAAAGCAGAATGACACACATACGCACGTCTATTAATCAAATTTAACTTTTTCATGCTTGAACTACAACAGAATCAATTTTTTTAATCAGACGATTTTAAGGGTAAAATGCTATTTCCATTGTGTTTCACTATGACCAACAGGAGGAGCTGTAGCCCCCTCATTTACCCCTCGTAGATCAGTCTGTTGCCAAGAGAAAGGGAGAAAAAAGGTGAATAAAAAATTAACAGCACAAGTCAACAAAACTGACTTAATGCAAAGTTAATTATTCTCTGGTTCACTCACTTGGCTGTTGCTCTCTAAAAGATTTCATACTTTGCAGCATTTTTATTTTATAATGTAAAATGCACTGTTAATTTTTTGTTGTTGTTGTATTGGTCATAAATCTCTGCTGCGTTTTTTTCATGCCCTTCTCCTAGCTTTCATTGATTGAATGAAATAAATAAACAAATAAATAAGCCCTTCACATAATCATCTCCATCACCTTGAGAATACTTCTACCTGCAATGATAAAAAAACCCACCCAAGGCAAATCAATAGTTCCATTATGAAATGTTTATTCTAGCATGCCTGTCTGTCTCCAAGGTGCAGTGGAGAAAAGTTTTACCTGCATGCCTTTACAGAGGCAAAGATGGAGGGATGAAGGGAATAGATCACTGGATGAGCAGAGGAGTGAGGGAACTGAGGGGAGAGAAAGAAGTTCGCACAGAGAGGTCTCCCTGTGGACTGGCTGCTTGTTTTTACTTCAAGTTCGTCTTGATCTTGAGTGTACTCGTTAGGGGCAGAAACATTCGCCGGCTATGTTCTCGCTGTAGAGTTTGTTTGCAGCTCCTGATTTTAAGGTTAGTTTGCAGTTTTCTATTGCAGCTGACTTTTTCTTGAGGAGTTCGGGGTGTTTTTGAATGCATGTTTGTTACTTAACGCTAAATATGGGATAAATGTGTGGTCATTGTTTGGCAAGAGGAAGCTACTAGTCATTATTCTGTCACAACTACAACAAATACTAAATAACTCATCAGTAGGTGAATGGCCTGTAAACTTGACACTGAGAATGTCACCTGACGCCTGTTGCACTGAATGTATCATACAGACAATGGAAGTGTGAGGTACAGAAGCCAATATGTTGATCTGACTGGAAAATGGGGTGGATTGTGAAAATGTATGTCAGCTCATGCTGCTCATGCTGCTGGTTAGCACAGTCACATTCAAAACAAGTGACATTTGACTCAAGTTTGTGTGTTGCCCTTTAGAGTCGACTTCCTGTCTATATGTTGACTGAAAAGTTAAAATTGAAAGCACCTCATTCTTACTCTCTCAAGACAGATTCTGCAGTTTACATTGTAGAATCTGTCGGCAGCCCCGTGTGAAAGACAACTACAGAGAGGGGCAGGGTGGGGCTTTGAGTTTGAACAATGCTGCGCTTTAGCCAGTCACAATGGAGGGGGCATGGCCGAGACATGCAGGTGTCCCCAGGAAATGTGTAAATACAGAAACGGCAAGCTCCGCGTCCATAGCGACCACTCCACCCAAAACGCCGTCTCATCAACGTGAAAAAAATATTTTTCAAGCGGATGTCTTAATTACAACATGATTGAGCTAACTGGAGTAGTTTCACAGATGACGTCCTGATGTTAGCTTTGCTAACTGTCCCTGTCAGCTGCAGCCACTGCTGCTTTCTAGACATTGTGATTTCCCATAACTGAATAAATACCACACATAGCAACACAAAACTGCTTTGCTAGCTCAATCATGTTGTAACTAAGATATCCGCTGGAAAAAATATTTTATTCAAGGACCGTTTAATGAGTTATTACCTTATTTTTATACAGTCTATGGTTATTACAGACACCGCTAACGGCTAACGTTAACAGCTAACGGTTAGCCCACCTAATCTACGATAACCATGTTAATTACAAAACACACAGAAATAGTAGTGTTTGTTCAATCATTGTGTTTATAGACTTAACAAACTTCAGATTAGTCTACACGGTGATAGAGTGACGTGAAAAATGTGATATATAGCTAAACTCTGCTGGTTTTCTACCCGAAGTATTTGTAAACAACACGGCGATTCCCTGGGGGCACCGCCGGAAGTGAAGGGCGTGAGCAATCGCCGAGGCCCCTGCACTTCCGTTAGTTGAAAAACTCCGGGCTGTGCCTCCAGAGGTTTTTTTTTTTTTTACCGATGGAATTCCAGATTGCCTCATTCTTGACCTCAATAGCCATAGTTGAGAAAATAATCTCACCAGTAGCTTGTGTGATACAGTCACAAACTCCAAAACAGCTACTGAGTGGACTTTGAACTTTATGGCCTCTAGTTTCGCAGACCGGGCGAGGCGGGGGCGCAGCGCACCTGTGCTTCGCCAACTGGGTGTGGCCAGGCAGATTTTGCAAGTTTGGCACACCGTGCGCCTGGCGCAGCTACTCCTCTTTCCCACCTCCGTCCCTCCTACCTGCGCGAGTCGGAAAGAGGGAGGAGAGAAGGCGTGGAGTGGGTTTTACACACATCACACCAATCAAATGAGCCCCTCTCCTCGCCCTTAAATGCGCCGCGCAAAGGCGTAATGACAGTTTACTCAATTCGCCATGGCAGAAGAGAGCAGCAGCGTCAGACGGCCAAACTTCTCCCAGGAGGAAACTGATGTTTTGGTCCGGGAGGTCCAAGCTCGCAGTGTCCGAATATATGGAACTGCGAGCAGACCTCCACGGACTGATGATGCAAAGGTAGCCTGGGAGGAGGTCACCACAACTGTAAATCAATGTTGCGTTTCTCTCGTGCGCGTGCGCTCTCTCTTTCTCTCTCGCAGTCTCACTCTTTCTTTTCTTTTGACTTTTCTGAGATGACAGATGCTGAATATATACTCCCTATCTGATGCTGTGGCTGTTTGTGGTTGGCTGAGAGGGATGTGAACTCATTAGTTTGCAGCTGTTTAATCAAATCAGGTTGGGTTTCCATTACACGTGCCAAACGTGCCAAACGGTGCCAATCCCCTTTGATCTGACATCAGATGTGACGGGACAGTCAATATGGAGATACATTTATGTGCTGATTGCAGATAGTTGCATTGAATAGTGTTTTTTTGGCTATTTATTGCATTGTTAATGTGCCTGATATTCTGGAAACCTGCCTGTGAGGTTTTGGTGACGTGTGTGCACTGTCCGCCGGTCAGCCAAACTTCCACTTACACCGGCTGCGCTCCACCTGCGCTGACGGTAGACCTGGTGTCAGCTGGTGAGCTTTTAGCGCACCTCCGGTGAAGCCTTTTGGCACCAAACTGTCACTGCGCCAAGCTGGATGTGTCAACACCTCCCCCTGCTGCCCTGCCACACCCATCTCAGAGCACCTTGGTCTGCCAAACTACCAAACTGAGCGCACCTCGGGTTGTGCTGCTCGAAACTAGCTCTTCGCGGGGTTCACCACCCTGCGCCGCGCCAGGAAACTAGAGTCCAGAATCTCAACTTTTAAGCCAACAGGGATGAGAGGTCAGACAAAACTAAAAATCTAAACATAAATAATTTCATGACAACTTGGAAACTTTATCTGCTGGTAAAAATTGTTTGGTACAATCAAAAGCTAAATGGACTTTATGTCGGGACTACCTTGTCAACTACTGTTTCCGAGATCCAAGAATGAACTTTCAATCTCAATTGTTGACGGAGCTTTGAAGAAAAAAAAAAAATGCTGTTTAAAGTTTATGGCTAGCATTCAGACCTGAAAGACAGTTGCATCTTGACTTGTTATTTGCTCATAGTGATGTGATCTCAAGCAGCTCAATCAACTGATGGAGCAGCTGATTGATGGAAGGGAGTCAGCTGATAGATCACATGATTCCTCTCTGTACAACCAATTGGTGAATCTCATTCAGGGCACCCTATTTAAACTGCTCTGGCCTGCCTACTGTTGCTGCCTCCTTTGCAAGCCAGCTTTTTCTTTTCATGCTGTGTTTGACTTATGAGTGTCATTTCTGTTGTTGCTGCTTTGTTCTGTTACCGAGAGGTTTTTTCTGCTGCTCTCCCTGCCTTAGACTTTCCATGAAGGCGCATGGAAGGGCAGGGTGGTTTGCTCTCTCCACCTAAGACTTCCCATGTAGGCGCATGGAAGAGGATTTTTTTGCATAGGCCTAGGAAGGGCAGAGAGGCCCCACAACAGAGCTATTCCATCAAATATAATACTGCAAATGGAAATAAAGTTTTCTTTGACTCAAGTGTACCTGACTGAAGTACACACTGTGTAGTGTATTGAGAGGGTACAGCTTGCTCTCCGTCGCTCGCTTCAGTACATTTAAGGACAGATGAAGAAAGAGAGACCGAAGATGTTACATGAAAGCAAACTCAAACATTTCAAGCATCAGCAATGTTACTTTCAGAATGAGCACTCTTGTATCCAGAAATAGCCCGGTCCATTCAGCTCAGTCCCAAATAGCCAGCTGTTATCAAACTATGTGTACACTCTTGCATTGTTAGGGGATGCGATGGCAGCTGTATTGCTCAGCACCAAAGGTAGCACAGGATTTTGAGTCTGAAGTTTTTTGGAGGAACAGCTCTTGAGAAAGCTGCAAGCAGCAATACCAGAGACTAAACAATAAGCCTGCTCCAAACATCCATTCTTTTGAATGGGCACTGCCCTAGCATTTGTAATTCTTGTTATTACCCCAAAACCTGAGCACAGGCCAGCACAGTTGATCTCAAAATGGTGTTTCAATACCATGCAGAGCAAAGAAATGACCAAATTAAGAATCCCATGATGTTAATAAAACCAAGATTAGGCATAAAATAAATCAAACAAAGGGTTGTTAGTGTTTTTATTGGAACAGTATTATACAACAATTATCTGAAAGTGGCTATTATGTCATAACCATGTGGTGTCCTTTGCTGGACTCCTCTGAGCTTGTTTGCAAAGCTGTGGCTATTATTTTGCCAATATCACTGATATCTTTGTATATCTTTGTATCAGCTCCTGTAAAATACCATTTATGAACATTGAGTATAATAATAAAACATGTCACAACTATAATTTACAGCAAGTGCCCAAAATGAAATTGTAACAAACACAAAATTTCCTGCCTGACTTCATGAGGTGTTGGGT
The DNA here is from genome assembly GCF_041903045.1 of Epinephelus lanceolatus. Taxonomy (NCBI): domain Eukaryota; kingdom Metazoa; phylum Chordata; class Actinopteri; order Perciformes; family Serranidae; genus Epinephelus; species Epinephelus lanceolatus. Next base: position 37,051,440 of record NC_135744.1, read on the forward strand.
TGATGTAGAACTTCAGTTTAAGACTCTTACTGAACTAAACTGTGTATATAAATTACATTTTTTATAAAAGCACAAGGATGTTCGAAGTCATTCTCGACATATGAGATGTCTGTTGATGTATTTTCACGTTTTTGTGTCTGCATGTGAGCTTGAATTTTTGTCCATCAGTCCAAAACACAAAGCTTTTCAGTTTACAGTTCATTTAGATATAAACTTTTTATTGAAGAGGGTGTACACAGCCACTCCACCAATCCCCTATCCACCACCTTATTCCCTCAACTGGACAAAATAAAACTCCAAAATGACCATGCTAGGCCTTTATTAATCCAATATGACATTTGGATAAAAAGGATTTTAGTGAAAAGCTGGATTACTTTCTTGTTTCTAAGCTGCCTTGTAGTTTTTCTTCTGTTGGCTACAGCTCCTTCATCCTTATATTCAGAGAACCCCCCATGGACCGAACTGTGTGCTCTGGGAGAGAGCATTAACATTTATATAGAAACATGAGGCCGTTGTTTGACGGACGATAAATGGGGTATTTTCCTAACTCTGTTTCAAATGGTACAATGGGGACAAAACTCGGCAAAACATTGTCCATTGGCACACAGTAACCCTGCCTAAGAGCTACATACATCAAGACAATTGCCTTTATTAGTCTGCCTCTTAGAATTCATGGTTGGGTTCGTTTGTTTGTGTGGGTTTGCCTGGGGGGGCTGGTGGTGGTGGTGGTGGGGGTGTTTAGAAGTTGTGGGTGTGGTGATGGTGGTGGAGGGGTGAAAGAATATGTCGAGCCTGCTTAAGAGGCTCAAAGTCGATGGCAGTGGCAATTTCAAAGTCACACATGATAAATACAATATGAGAGGAATGTGAGTGGGAACAAACACAAAATCCCAGAGCAGGGACGATGTAATAAATCATATGAATAAATCCGCCAGCTGACCACTAGGGAGCACTAATAATCCGAACCCAACATGCCCTCTGTCTCTCTCTTTCTCTCTGGCGCTCTCTGTTTTTCTGTACCCCTCTAACTCTTCTTTTTTTATCTCTGCATGCTCTCTCTCTCCCTCCCTGCTCTTTTCTCTCTGTTGCCATCTTTTCCTCATTCTCTCTCACCTTCCCTACTGTTTCTGTCTTTGTCCCCCTCCTCGGCTCCATACAAAATAATATACACACACATATACTGTGCCTGGCCCTGTAATGAATTAATCAGAGCTGGGGCAGCTGTGTATTTGAACAATGCCACCCCGAGAAGTTGGCTGGAGTTTTAAGCATCAGTGTGTGTGTGTGTGTGTGTGTGTGTGTGTGTGTGTTTGTCAGTAGGGGGAAGCAACCAGCAGAAACAGTGATATTGACTTCAGGCGTGTGTGTGTTGCTGTAGAGTTTGATTCAGCAGTAGTTGTGTGTGTGTGTGTGTGTGTGTGTGTGTGTGTGTGTGTGTGTGTGTGTGTGTGTGCAAAGATAAGGCTGACCTGAAGACCCCTATAAGTAGCATTAAATTTACCATTGTTTTACACCTCTTTTAACACCTTCCGCCCCTCATCTGCAGACACAAAGTTCAAATTCAAAGCCTGTTTGTCCTTCACTACCTTGCTTTTCCTTCTTTTGTCTCCATTTTTGCCTGCGTGCTCTTCCTTACCCTCCCTTCTCCTTGTCCCTAGGTAATGTGACAAAAATATGTCCAGTGTTCAGCGGTGGGAAAAAAGATGCTCAAAGCATTGTCCTATTTGTAGGTGCTATTACTCCAAACATCCTGTCTTTGCTCACACTTTTTCTATAACTGTCTCCTTTCCTCCTTTTATAAATTCTTTTTAACAAACACATTACAGCACATCTCAAACTTCAGGCCATGTAATTATTGTTTTTTTTAAGTTCCGTTCTTAATTGTACTGCAATATAATAAAGTAAAATGTAGTATTTTATCAGTTCTTGCAACTGCCCTAAGTCTGACCTCTGATGCTGTACATCAGGGATGTCTAAACTTTTTTGAATGGTGGCCGGGTTTAGAAAATATGAAAATACCTGGGGGCCAGCCTCTCGCAACATATGGGATTAGGGAAAAAAGCAACAACCCCAAAACAAAAAAACAAAAAAACGAGACAAAAGCAATTGTTTCATCTCTCAGTCGAAATGTATTCAACTTCTACTGCTCCTGAAAGTGGTGGCCCTCATTGTTGACTTTATGCTTCTTTGTTGTGGCCATGTCTACCACCTAGCAGGAAACGTCTGCTTTTAGGTAATCATTTGTTTGATTATCTACTGTCTGTCCTACCATTGTGTGGCGGATAGAAGAATTCTAAAGTGATCTTGCTTGATTAACCAACATTGTGTGGTGTGCCACACATAGTTTATTTTAAAAGACAAGCAGGGGGCTGCTGAAATCGATCTGTGGGCAACAATTTGGTCCCAGGCCAGATGTGCCTGTTGTAAATTATTTATTGGTTGCAAGTCAGCTAGGCTGATGTGTATTATCATAATGACTAATATGTTATAAGCAGTGTTGGGGAAGCTACTTTGAAAGCATAGCTTAGCAGGCTACCGATTACTTGACATTGGAAGAAACTGAACTATAGCAAAGCTACCCTAAGCTACCTACAATCTAAAGCTACTTAGAGAAAGAAGTTCGGACTACTTTGTCAAATAAGGAAATTGATAATGCATGTCTTATGGAAAATAAGTAAAAAAAACACTGAATTGAGTGTGAGTAATGTCAAATTGAGCACATCCTTAGTTCAGGCAGGACACAATGTCAAGCTCAGCTCACAATGCTTTGCTGCTGCTCTCCCTGCCTTAGGCTTTCAATGTAGGCACATGGAAGGGCAGGGTGGTTTGCTCTCTCTGTCTCAGGCTTTCCTTGTTTGCACGTGGAAGGGCAGAGCTGTGAGCTCCATCTGCCTTAAGGCTTACCACGTAAGTGTAAGTGCATGGAAGGCTGGTGAGGTGAGCTGTCTCCACCTAAGGCTTTCCACATTGGCACGTGGAAGAGGCTTTCTGCATAGGCCTAGGAAAGGCAGAGAGGCCCCAGAGCAGAGCCATACCACCAAATAGAATATTGCAAATGGTAATAAAGTATTCCTGACTGAAGTACACACTGTGTAGTGTATTGAGAGGGGACACCTATTAACTGTTATACTACCAAACAGCATGCTTGGTACAGCTTAGAAAGACATGGAAGGGCAGTGAGGTTTGCTTTCTCTGCCTCAGGCTTTCCTTGTATGTGCATGGAGGGGCAGATAGGTGTGCTTTCTCTGCCTTAGGCTTTCCATTTAGGCACATGGAAGGGCAGAGAGAACTGTGCTCTCTTGGCCTTAGGCTTTCTGCAGAGAGGCCCCAGAACAGAAGAATGCTGCCAAATATAATACTGCAATGAAAATAAAGTTTTCTTTGACCAAAGCGGTCCTGACTGACCTTTGGTTTTGTAAAGCATGTCTATTGGTAAGACACTTGCCTTTAGAAACTAGAGTTGGTGGTATTGCACCCAGCAGGATGACTCAGTTAGCCAGGTAACTTCTAAAATAGCATACAACAACAGATATATTATTAGGATTATGTGAACTCTCAATGTTGGCATCAGCCTAAAAAGTCCAGTACTTGTCAGGGGTAAGCTTAGATTCACCTGCAAATGTTACTGGCAGGGATTAAAAATTGTGTAGATCGAATTGGTTTATCAAGTGTAGGTGCAGTTACAGCACTACAGTAGGTAGGTTAGGTACCAACTTGATGCAGTAGCATTATGGTATAAAAGTAAATATGGTCTGCTTCCAAAGAGGCATTCACACATCGCGAAGACAAATTCATCACCCAGATATAAAATATTAATTACTGATTAAAATTACTTTACCATTAATTTCTCTTTGCCTTTGAAAATGCAGGACGTACAAGTCCAACTCTTACCTGATAGCTGGTGTCCGTCTGTCAGATATCACTCAAACAGAGACATCTGCTCAGTGTGAGCTCATCGACTTGACTGATGGTGTTTGTTTACACAAACACTCTGCGCAGAACACTGAAACTGCTGGCTGCTGTTTACTTTCCTGCCGCTCTGCTGTTTGCTTTTTAACATTGCACATCGTGTTACTGGTGTTCAGCTGGAGAATGTCACTACTGGGGGTCAGAAGTAAATATATGGTGTGCACTAACTGTAGCCAGACATGGAGGAGTGGGATTCGAAAATGATGGAAACATGATCACATATTTTCTCTTCCTTTTTTTCAGTAGCTTCAGACTCAAAAAAGGAAATCACAATGCCAACAGGAATAAGTAAGGGCAATCTGTATTATTCAAGCAAGAAGAAGATATATAATGTCTATACCAAGTACATGATGGTAGCTGACATGGTTATATCTCACCTGGCTCTTTCTGTCCTGCTTTGACCCGAGCCTCCCAACCTGAGCGGTGTATCAGCCCTTTGTATCTGATCTTCTCCCCTTGCTGGGGTTTCTTTGTCAATGGCTGTTCTTTCCCGCATTTTATTGAACTAAACTCCAGGCAAGTGAGGAGGATTCCACAGATAAGCTATCAGGCCCCAGCATCACACAGAGAAACCATCAAGCCATGAAATATGTGTCTGGCTGTGAGTCAGGGTGGCAGTGCTGCATGAGGAGTGGAGACTAGTGCACACACACACACACACACACACACACGCATACGCACACACAGTAAGAATGCAAAGCACAAGCATATGCATGAATACATTTAGATTTGATACTGCTTATTGTATCTTTTAATGTATTTTTGTTGTGTTGAGATACAACACAAATACATCAGAAAAGCAGGTGCAATATTTTTTTGTTTCATTGTTTCATCTAACACAAGCAGACCCATTGATACTAAAGTGATAGAACATGTTGAAATTAACATTTTGATTCATTTGCCCAAATCATTTTTGAATGCCAGCCAACTAAAAGATTAAAACATGGTACAAAACAAACAGTAGTAACAGTTTTAAGCAACCGAAGAAATTTTTGGACTCCAGCCAGTGAGTTGTACAGACCTTGGTCATTCCCTGACTTCACATCTATTTTCCTCATTTCCTAAACAGATATGATATTCAAGCATTCCTCAAGATGAATTGTAATCACTTTAGTGATCCCTTAAGTTTTCATCTTATGCCATCATCAGGTCACAAATAAAATGCGTTCAGTAGACCAGGCCACAATGTTGGTTTACAATAACTTCCAGGTAAAACCCTGTATCATAAACATAAAATAGAACTGTGCTGAGAAAACACTGCCGCAATCAGTTAGTTTTTTGCCCCCTACAAAAAGTTAATATTAGTTTAAGTGTACGCTTTATTTAGAATATTTTCACAGCTTTACCCTGCTGTCAGACAACCCTTGTTTCTACAGGGAACTGAAGCCATTATCTCAAAGACACCAGACTCCTTTGACAGAAACAGTAGTTTAACTTCGCAGAACACAGAAGTTGCTGGTCTACCGCTTCCCTGATTAGTTAGTTTGTAAGAATACAGCGCACACTTACACTGGTACTGATTTTTCTTTTAGGTGGCTAAAATACTTTTTGCTGTGGCCCCCGTCCCCAGCAGTACATTGCTCCCCAGCTTTTGTGCTAGTTAGTGAATGTAAGCTGCTAGTATGGCTGTAGACTCTTAGTCTTGTTTGTATACAATTTCAAACAATTTCAGAAACAAATACTGTACAAGGAAATGTTAACATGAATTTACAGATTTAACCCTGAAATTTTAGTCTAACTCAGCTTCAAGGACAGAGATGGTCTTAAATTCTAAGAATAAATCTGCTTTGTGGCTCTCTACTGAACTGGTAGCGGAATTGTTTCTACTCCTGATCCGCCATCTTGAATTAATCCCCTTTTTAGTCTAACTCAAATACAATAAACCCTTTTCCACTGCCACTGCTACTAATCACACCACCTGCACCTGCATCACACCACTGTCACTAAATTTGTATAGTTTCTATTTTTTACTTCTGTTCTTTAATTCTATATACATATTCTTATTATTTTTAACTTGATCTGTACTTATTTCTGTCCTTGCTGCTGTAACAACCAGATTTTAAATACTTATCTTACCTCATTTAATTTCACCTTATCTTATTGTCTACATGGATATCACTTGTTCTTTAAACACAGCCATCAAATTTGTGATAGCAATTTCTTTAAGGTTGGTTTTCCCTGTTCAGCTTTTAGGTAAAATCAGTTGTTGATGAAGATGAAGGTTAGATGGATAGAGGGGGACAGACAAATGTTGGCTGAAGCAGAGACATGAACTTGTAGGGAGCTGGGATGCACTTCTAGTGCACGTAAGGTTGTCTGCTGATCATAGTGAATAAATAATTCATCGACATTAATGTTTAATTATGTTGTTAGGTTTTTCTTTTTTGTAATTTGTTGTCATACCTTTTAATAACCCTTTCTTGGCTCACTGCCGGACTACAGGTCAGTCAACCAGAAAAACAACTAATTCTCCAGGTGGCCAATCTGTCGCTTTTAAACACACATATGCATCAAAACAGAGCAAATGATACATAATATCTCTTTCACACAGAGCCAGCACAAACGCTCTCTGATTACAGAGTCATTTAAATGATACCTTTGCCGTATTTTAATTAGGCAGACTTTTGGCTGCTTGTGTTCAGACAGCATTCAATGTTTGAGACGACTGGCTTTTGTTTAACCCCAAAGAGTTTTTGTTTACATTAAAGTAATAATAACTTTAATAATAATAATAACTTTATCTGTATAGCCTTTTCAAACCAAGTTACAAAGTGCTTAACAATAAAAATAAAAACAGATTAACAGATAAAATACATGAGCAGTAATACAAACAGTGGTAAAAGTTAAAATGCCAACAGTTAAGAAAAAGCCAAACGATAAAAGTGAGTCTTCCGAAGAGATTTAAAAGAGGATACTGAGTTAGCCTGCCTGAGATCTCCAGGCAGGGAGTTCATAGCTGAGGGGCCCGAGCAGCAAAGGCCCGGTCACCTTTAGTGACCATGCGGGTTTTTGGAACCATTAGAAGGGTTCTGCTGGAGGATCTCAAGCAGCGATCAGGCTCATAGGGGGTTAAAAGATCACAGATATATGCTGGAGCCTGGCCATTCAGAGCTTTAAAAACAAGCAGTAAAATCTTAAAATCAATTCTAAAACTCACAGGTAACCAGTGAAGGGCTGCAAGGATTGGTGTGATGTGGTCTCTTCTCTTGGTGCCTGTTAAAAACCTGGCAGCAGCGTTTTGTACCAACTGAAGTCTTTGTATGTTTTGCTTACTGATGCCAGAATAAAGAGCATTGCAATAGTCCAGTCTGGACGTGATGAATGCATGGATAACCTTCTCTAAGTCTGCAGGGGAGAGGAATGATTTGATTTTGGTGAGCTTTCTGATATGAGAGAAGCATGACTGCAGAACTTTGGTCACCTGGGTGTCAAAGGACAGATTAGAGTCGAAAATGACACCCAAGTTACGGGCCTCATTACGGATATTGTCAGAGAGGGCATGTAGACCAGAGGGGGGGTTATTGAAACTGCTAGAGCTGTGGCCGGGGGGCTGATAATGATCACTTCTGATTTGGAGTCATTTAGCTGTAAGAAATTATTTGACATCCAGTGTTTGATCTCAGTAATACAGGACATAATGTGTGAAATGTCGGTGGAACCAGATTTCAGTGGGACATATAATTGGGTGTCATCTGCGTAACAGTGGAAATTGATATTATATTTACGGATGATTTTCCCAAGAGGTAGCATGTAAATGGTGAATAAAATGGGGCCCAGGATCAACCCTTGTGGGACCCCGCAAAGAAGAGGAGCACTGGAGGAGGAGGTGTTACCGATCGTTATGGAGAAGGACCCGTTTGACAGATAAGAGATGAACCAATCCAGAGCCACATCACTGATACCAACATAGTTCTTCAGACGGTTGATCAAGACATTGTGGTCCACTGTATCAAAAGCTGAGCTGAGGTCAAGGAGAATTAAAATGGAACACTGGCCTGTGTCGACTGCAAGCAGTAAATCATTTGAAACTTTGACCGAAGCAGTGCTGTGTAGAGAGCGGAAACCAGACTGAAATTTCTCAAACAACAGATTATTGTTCATAAAAGAAATTAACTGGTTTGAGACAGTTTTTTCTAAAATCTTAGATAAAAACGGCAGCTTTGAGATGGGTCTAAAATTACTTAATACAGATGGATCAAGGGAGGGCTTCTTTAAAAGAGGGTAAACAGTGGCATGTTTAAAATCAGTAGGAAAAATGCCCGAGGTGAGAGAACTGTTAACAATGGCTAAAATATCTGGACCAACCGTCTGGAATACCTCTTTTAAAAACCAAGTGGGAATGCAGTGTGAAGGGCAGGGTGATGATTTACAAAGTGCAACAGTGCGTTCCAGGGTTGACAGAGAGATTTCAGAGAAATGGGTTAAGGTTGAAGGTGGGCAGGAGTTATCAGCAGGCTCATTGATGACATCATTGAATTGTTACCGAATTTGAACTATTTTATTGCAAAAATAATTCAGAAATTCTTCAAAGTAAGGTAGTGAGGTATTGAAAATAATGATTTAGGTATGGTTTTTTGGTGTAGCACTCGAACTTAGGCCCTGTCTACACCTGGTATTAACATGCATTTTGGGTGATTGAAGGGTAAGCTCACAGTACATGTGTGAATGCATCCAGTGTGTCCTCAATGAATCTTAAGATCCAATTGCTCGGACCACATTCAGAGGTGGTCTGGGCCGTACATGGCCACATTCTTTCAGCAGCTTGTAATCTAATGTGTCATGGGCCACACTGAGGGACTGCCTACTCAACTAATGTCCTTGCTTATCTGACTCCCCCTTTCCATTTTCTGTTGCTGTCGATGCAGCACCGAAGAGTGCGAGATCTGAGAGATCTGCTCTCCTCCTGGCAAATGGTCATTCTGACTTCTGCTCAGTTAGCATGAACTAACACAGCAGCAAACCCTTTAGTAACTGTTAGTGTGAGCTGTAACACTAGCTGTGTGATGCTAACAATTAGCCCTGGTTGCTCTAAATGTGGGTGGACTCTTAACAACTGTCCCTGCCGCGGAGCTCAGACTACCGCAACAACAGTGCAGTGCCGCCTTTGGCATAGGCAGTATAGGTGAATGCTAAGGGTGCTGTTATCCATAGGAGGCGCCACAAACGGGGTTTATCTTTTAGTGTTTTTTACTTATACTACGGTTATTTTGAAATATGACAAAAGGCCACAGCAACGTAACTGAACAGCAAAGCCTACTAAATAATAGAAAGGCCTTTTTTTCTGGGTTCCTGCCACCCCCAGCCCACCGCCTCCCCTCCTCCAACCCATTACACTTTACCTGCTCTCTGAGGGAGATAGGCCAGTTATCTCACATCACATGAACCCTGAAACACGTTGTATCGTTATCATTGCAAAACAACAAAAGCTCTCCGCTGCCCACTCGACTACCACTACACCACTGAGAGGAGTGGATGTGGAGAGACAGAAAATTACAAAATCCCAATAAATCTGTGTTGAAATCAGCAGGAGGAGAGCGAGTTAGCGTTACCTCTAAGCGGCCGGTGGCTGCAACTAACAGCTCACAGAGGTTTCATTGATTTACATTATGATGAGTTCAAACTGTATTCAGTAAAAAATAGTATTGGGTGAAGGTAAATTATAATAGTCTCATGATGTGTTCAATGTAATCTTGTTAATTGTAGCTTTTGGTGAGAAACTTGAATAAATACAGCTGTTTGAAGGAGAAATGTGTTGATGTTTTCACAGCACTATAAAATAGATATGAGAGAGGGAATTATGATGTATCATATAAAGTATCAAGGCTTTTTGCTTGTTTTTTTTTTTTTTAAGATGTTTTTCATATGAAAGGAGATTGTGTTAAAGGCTCGCCTAGGGCACCTAGTGGTGGGCGCTTAAGTGTGGATACAGCATGACAAACCTCCTACCAGTTAAAAATAACAACTCATTTGGTCTTTGACAGTGCAAATGACATAAATGTTTAGTGGGGAGCTGAGATCCGATCATAAGTGGTCATTTGAGACGAATGTGGAGACGCATTCTAATGCGAGGCGTGAACAGACAGACTTAAAGCTGTCCACTTGTGATCGGCTCACCCAAGACACATGTTAATAGATGTCGACAGGCTCTAAAACACAACTGATATCCAGCACTACTGTTTCCTTAAAGGAAAGCTTCCATTTGTTTTGTTGTTGTTTAAATAATAAAACAATCAATATTAGATGAAAGCATATCTAGTCTCTGTCTTTGAGCTAAAGTGAAGCTTCAGTAGTCAGAGTCAGCTGAATCAATGTGGTGGTTATATTCCAAACCTGAAAGTTTATTCCTACACAATTGAGATTGTGTTGAAATGCTGAGCCATGGCCGAGAGATACTCTGTGGTAGCATTTTGGCTTCACCACTGTGTAAGCCTACAGTACATGTGACTACCAGGTATTATTCCACCTTGAAATTTTACCCCAAATTCCACTCCTAACCTTGTCCTTTTTCGAAGAGAGAGCTGGCCAAGTCTTCATCTTTCAAGGATTTAACTCATTGATCCCATTTAGGGAGCACATTTGGTCCTAATAAGTATAGAAACACAATAACTCGCACACACTACACACTCTCCTCCCCCCCATCCTCCCTTCACTCCATCACCAGCTCCTCCTTTTTATCTGCTTCTCTTCTTCCCCTTTGCAGGACATGTGTGAAAATGTTGAAAGCAGACCCGCCAGGCCTTTAAGATTGAGAAAAACAAATAGCATAATTCAGGAGAAAGCCCCACAACTCCAGGCAAGTTTTTTTTTTCTTCTGTAATTTGGATATATCTGAAAGGGCAGCCACACAGAGAGGGAGAGAAAGATGGAAAAAGAGAAGGTGAGACAGACAGAATATATGCAGGCAAGATGATGGAGAGAGAAGCAGTGTAAGTGAAGGAGAAAGGAAAAAACAAACACAGACGTTGGTATGATTGAATGGGGTTTAGCTCGGCTGTTGGACCAACAGCAGCTTCCTTTCTCTCTCTCTGTCTGTAATATATATTTCCCTTCAAGGCTCCTTATGATAAATGAAAGACTGTTGAAGAAGGGCGGTTGCTTATTCCTTTTTTCTCTTTCTTTCAGACTGAAGTGTGAGGCTTTATTCAGGTCAACATAAAAGAATAAATGGTAACATGATGCTGTGGGGTTTAGTGCAGACATACAAGGCATGCTGAATAGAGTTGATATAATAGCACACTAGTAATCCGATGTAGCACGACATTTGGAAACATTTAACTCTGCAAGTGAAGTGCAAGCACATGAAAACCTCGCAGCACTTAATTTTTGATTTTTTTGATTCTGAGTAAACTTAAAAATTGTAAATTTTTGGTCATGAAAATGTTGATGCCATAATTCTATAGATGCATTATCTCTGCGGACAGGTATTTACATCCCTTCATTGTTAGCTATGGCTGTACTGAGGACTTCCTGTTGTTGTGAGTTTTTTTTTTTTGGGGGGGGCATTTTTGCCTTTATTGGACAGGACAGGTGAGCGTGAAGGAGGGAGAGAGAGAGAGGGGGGATGACATGCAGCAAAGTGCCACAGGCTGGATTCGAACATGGGCCGCTGCGGCAACAGCCTTGTACATGGGGCGCCTGCTTTGACCACTAAGCCACCAACGCCCCGTTGTTGTGAGTTTTGACTGCTTGATCATTTGCCATCACTACATCTGGACCTCTGAAAGAAAGATGGCTAACAAACTCCTCCTTAAATGTGGAGAAGAAAGAGGAGAAGAAGATGAAGAAGATGTGGTAGAAGATGAAGAAGATCAAGGAGAAGAAGAAGAAGATGGAGAAGAAGACGAAGGAGAAGACACAAACAGGACCTGTACATGCAGTAAATGAAGAGATATCAGAGCGAGGGGGCTGCCCATGAACAGGTGCTCCGAGCAGTTGGTGGTTTGGTCCCTTGCTCAAGGGCACCTCAGTGCCCAGGAGGCAAACTGCCACCTCCCCAGCTACCAGTCCACACTTCATATTTGGTCTGGACGGGGACTTGAACATAGCAGGAGCTTGACAGTGGTGTTGAAATTGCAAAAAATAGTGTCTAGTGGGAATCAGTGCTAATTTCAATGTTAAATATAACCTTAACAGCACAATAGGTGGATACAGTACAGGCTGACAGTTGATAACCAACACTACTTGGGTTTGCTGAAAAGAAAAAAATGCCTTGTATAACTCTTTGTAGGGCGTATGATTTTGGAAAAGCTATTGGATGTCAGTCAACCACTGCAATAGAAACATCCACCCAGAGATTTAAAGCTTAACTTGGCAACTTTTATAAAAAATATTTGCTGAACCTGTGATTATATTCATGCAGCACAAAATGAGAAAGGTAATCTGTGAAAAAAAAAAAAAATCATATACCTCTGCCTACTCTATTGCTTTGTAGCACTTCTAATGGCCTTACAGCTCATTTGTCACCTGAAATGTTTTCAGAAACATATTTTAGTGTACTGTTTAGCTGTAAATGAAAACGTTGGTCCAGCTGGTGGACGGTGCTTGGCACTTCAGTTGACTTTATCCAACATGGCAACCAGGTCACAAACTTTCTCATTTTACAGCGAAACAGTCACTAAAGTATGTTTCTAAAAACATTTCAGGTGACAAATTCGCAATGCAGTAACAGAATCTTGATGCGTATTTGATCAGCTCTGCCTAGTTTGACAGTTTGACCAGTTCATGGAGTAACTGACCCTTCGCTAAGCCCCGCCCCCCTTAGTTACTGTTGCCATGTCAGTCAAGCTTTCACTCCTAGCATAAGAAATATGGAGTTTTCAGCGATATCAGTGAGAGATATTCCAAAGGAAATAACATCACATTTCTGGAAAAACTGTTCGGAGATATCAGAGAGAAGACAACAGAAAGGTCTTCAATATGCATGTGAGAGCTAAATTCACAATATCATCTGCAGGCGGAGTATAAATCACGAGAACATTAAAATAGAGGGAAAAGCTCACCAGTCGCAATGCAAGAATGTTCTTGTACAGCAGGGTAAGTCAATATATGGTTTAAATTTAAGTTAATGTTGAGTTATATTCCCTCCTTGGGGCTGACAAAGGGAGAGCAGCTAGCACACAAAGCTAGCGTCAGCTAATGTTAGTTAGCATCTTAACTTGGAACAAACGTAGGTGGTTTTTTTTTTTTTTTTTTAATTTTTTATTTAGAAAGAGCACTTACAAATGGCAATGTCATAATCAGGTAAAATAATCAGCATAAAACATATGTATACAATGACATTATCAAATAAGTAGTCACAGATCATCTGAGTATATCTCCATATAGCTCTTTCAGATGTTTTTGAGCCTTTATGTAAACATTAAGTGTGAATTATTTACAAGAACACGGGAGGCCTTCACATTGGAGAGGTATAGAAACAGAATATCAGTACATCCATATAACAAAATAAAAAGTTCAGGTTAAAGGTCACAAAAAATTACCTGGGTCAATACAACACTGTTTGCCTGACCTTTTCCAATAATTTAAGAAAAGTCTGGTCTTATAGGTTTAACATACTCAGTCCATTTGCTCCAAATTTTGTAAAATCTATCTTTCTGGACTTGAAGGGAATATGACAGCCGCTCCATTATGTAAATTTCATAAATAATGTCTATCCATTCATCTATAGTGGGCAAGTGGGGTTTGAGCCAATTTCTCGTAATAACTTCCAGCCAGGAGAATTAGAACCAACTTTTTATCGTTATTTCTCCATCCGTCAAATTGAATATCTCCCATATAAACTGTATCCATAATAAAAGGAATATTGACTCCAAATATATTGTTAATGTGTTTGTGGATTTCCTGCCAATAAGGAACAATGACTGGGCAGTTCCAGAAAACATGATAATGATTGGCGTCGTCCATCCCACATTGTCTCCAGCAGCTGGAACCCCCTCCCCCATGTCTCTTTTGTAAAGGTGTAATAAAAAACCTAGCAACGTTTTTCCAACAGAATTCACGCCAATTAGTGGAGCAAGTTGAAGTCCATTGTATGAGACATATTCTTTTCCAAGCATCCTCTGTTATAATCAAATTGCCTTCTTTTTCCCACTTTTCTTTTATATACCACGTATTTCCTGATTTGGGATGGAGTACATCTTTATATAGTTTAGAGATAATCTTAGTACACGGAGATTCTGATACTGACAAAAGAATTTTCAGAATTCCTGTTTCTACTTTACCTACATTTGGTCTCAGATTCTGGTTGAAATAGTTTCTAACTTGGAGATATCTATAGAAATCCTTTTGCTCAAGATTGTATCTCTTCTTTAAGAATTCAAAACTGTGTAAGGTCCCCTCCTTAGTAAATGAGTAATAGTTTGTTAGGCCTTTAGCAGCCCATTTTTTAAATCTGCCATCAGATCTGTTTGGAATAAAGTCAGTGTCATAAGCACACCATCGCAGTAGTTTAATTGAGTCATTTAAATTACAAGTTTTTACAATTTCCTGCCAGGTTTTCAATAATATATTTAACCAAGGGTTGCTTATGTTCAATTGTTTATTTAAAAGTTCATTATCTGCAATAGTAGCTTCAATAGGTATCCCTTCTAGTAAGGCATTTTCAACTTCTTTCCAACGTGCAGAATAATCTGGGGTACATAAGCAGATCAATGGCCTCAGCTGTGCTGCCAAGTAATATTCTCTTAAGGAGGGGAGACCCATACCCCCCCTCTCTTTACTCAGTTGTAAGGTCTCAAACCTGATCCTGGGTTTTTTCCCCTGCCATAAATACCTGGATATCATCATATCCCATTCTATGAATTGTTTGGTTGGTATTGGCACTGGAAGATTTTGGAAAAGATAGAGAAATCTTGGCAGAATGTTCATTTTAATGGACTCCACCCTGGAGCTTAAGCTCAAAAAAGGGATAACCTTCCAACGTGAAATATCGGATTTCAACTGGGAATTTAAGGGGTTATAATTCAAATCAAATAATTTTGTAATATCCTTTGTTAAGTTTACCCCTAAGTATCTGATTGATTCTGCATCCCATTTCATTTTGTATTTGCTTCTGATGTGATTAGGTGGGTAATAATTAAAGGTGATTACCTGTGTTTTTTGTATATTAAGTTTATATCCTGAGTACATCCCATACTGTTCTAGCAGGTTCATAAGCTTTGGAAGTGACTGAGTGGGTTGTGATAAATATATCAATACATCATCCGCAAATAAGGCCAATTTATTTTCTCCTGATGGCATATTTATTCCTTTAATGTCTGTATTTTGTCTGATCCATTGAGCCAAGGGCTCAATAAATAGAGAGAAGAGGAGAGGTGAGGCACAGCAGCCTTGTCTGGTTCCTCTTTCAAGGATGAATGGATTAGATAAGTCACCATTAATTTTTATTTTTGCAGACGGTTTGTCATATAAGGCTTCAAATACTTCAATAATAGATTTATGAAAGCCGAATCTTTCTAAAACTTTATACAAAAAAGACCACCTGACCGAATCAAAAGCCTTTTCGGCATCTAGGCTAATAATGGCTGATTCTATTCCTTGTTCAATAATCTGATCTATAATATGCAAAGTTCTCCTAGTATTATCCTGTGTTTGTCTTTGTCTCACAAAACCAGTTTGGTCGAAGTAGATCAGATCTGGTAATATATTATCAATTCTCTTGGACAGTATAGTTGTAAATAATTTATAGTCAATATTCAATACACTAATTGGCCGGTAATTGCTGCACTCCAACTTGTCTTTTCCATCTTTTGGTAACACAGAAATAATGGCATATCTCCAGGAGGCCGGAATTTCTTTCTTCTTCAACACCCAATTAAAAGTTCTCAATAGTACTGGAGCCAGTGATTCTTTCATAGTCCTGTACCATTCAGAGGTGAAGCCATCTGCGCCCGGCGACTTCCCTGTTTTCAATTTACTTATTGCTGCATTTAATTCTCCTATTCCTATTTCAGACAATAGTTTGTCATTTTGTTCGTTGGTAACGGTAGGTAAGTTAAGAGTGGCTAAAAATGATTCAATCTGAAGGTCATTATTCATTTTTGGTTGGGAGTACAACGATTTATAGAACATTTCAAAACTTTGCTGAATTCTCTCTGTATGTGTCTCAATGTTCCCAGAGTAAGGATTTCTTATTTTATGTATTGAATTGTCTGCTTGTTGTTTGCGTAATCTGTAAGATAGGAGTTTGAGAGATTTTCCACCAGCTTCATAGTAACGTTGTTTTATAAATAACAGCATTTTCTGTATTTCTGAAGTATTGATTTCATCTATTTCCTTTTTTATTTTGTTCATTTTTAATCTGGTTTCCTTATTTAGAGTCTCTACATGGTCTCTTTGTAATTCTTTTAATTTCTCTTCCAAATTAATGAGCCTTTCTTTTCTGAGTTTCTTTTCATACGACGAGATAGCTATTATTTTCCCACGGAGTACCGCTTTCAGTGCATCCCAGAGCACAGATGGCGTCACCTCCCCATTATCATTTAGCTCCAGATATGTTTTAATTTCTTTCCTAATTTTTTCTTTAATCTGTGGGTTGTTTAGAAGGTTTGAATTCAGGCGCCAAGGTAAAGATCTTGGTTTATTGTCTAAATTTATTGACATGTATATAGGGCTATGGTCAGATAAGGCAATCGGACCAATATCACATTGCTTTATTCTGTGAAAGTCCTTACTAAAGGTGAAAAAATAATCTATTCTGGAGTAGACTGCGTGGGGTGAGGAGAAGTGGATAAAATCTCGGCCAGACGGGTACAATTCTCTCCAAACGTCGATAATTCCCACTTCTTTCATCAAAGCATTCACTTTCTTGCTGATTGCATTTGAGTCTGACTTTCTATTGGAGGAGTCTAATCGAGAATTCAAACGAATATTAAAGTCTCCTCCACTGATTAAGATGCCCTGGCTTTTTGTAGTCATTATTTCAAATATTTTCTTGTAAAATAGCCAATCACTTCCGGGAGGGACATAGACATTTAGGAGGCTCATTAGGGCTCCGTTGATTCTCCCAGTAACCAAAACAAATCTTCCTTCTTTGTCCCTAATTTCTGACACGTGTTCATATTTAACTTGACCAGATATCAATACAGCCACTCCTCTGCGCCGTCCTGATTTGTGAGAAGATGAGTATATGTATTTGAAACCCATTCTGTTTAGCTTATTATGCTCTAAATCACTTAAATGCGTTTCCTGTAGGAAAGCGATTTGAATTTTTTCTTTTTTTAATTTGGATAAAATTTTCCCTCTTTTGATTGGACTGTGTAAACCATTAACATTAAAAGAAGCTACTTTTAAAGTTTTACCTTGCATGTATGTGAACAAAAATCAGCCTCCATATACTTCCTAGGAAAGCCCCCCTTCCCTGAAGGAACTGACAGGGAGTGAACATAGAAAAACAACATTGAACCAAAAATGTAAAACAGATAAACATGTAATATAACAAAGCTGTGTATGGCTTCCACTTCAGAGGTCTTTGTTGTGACCCTGTTCAAGTCTCTAGGGAAAGCCCCTCCCCGTGTCCAGAAGAGGGGGCCCTTACTCAGGTTAGCTGCATCAGAGTCCCTTATTGCCCCCTGTGATTCTTACATTTTGTAAATAACATTATTAACCAGAATAACCAGGTAATATAACCTTTTCCCCATTTAAATTTAGGTTTTTATATTTGTAAATGCACCTACCCGATCCATCAGACATTGGGGGGAAAAACATTAAAAAGGGGGGCTCATCTACCAGACAAAAATGACCAATCTTAGCTTAAGTTGTTGGAGGTGAGGTCCGCCTGAAAGACTGCAGTCTCTCCTTGAAGTTAGACTCTCGTCTGGGGTGGGATGCGCGTCTCCCCCTTCGCTGGCTGCTCCTCTCCCACGTCAGCTGCTGCAACTTGTCCATCAGAGTCTCTGGAGGTTTGATGATCTCCACCGGGTATCCTCTGTTTGACATGTCAATTGCCGCTTCCTTGGCGCTCTCGTAGATCCGGGTTTCATCGTTATATTTAACTTTAAGCCGCGCTGGGTACAGGGTTTGGAAAGGGATCTGGCGATCCTTCAGGATCTTGCGTATTTCTGTATATGCCCTTCTTTTCTGAAGAATACGCGGTGCGTAGTCGTTATCCAGGTTTATTCGCCTCCCTTGCCAGGTAAAGCCCCTTTTCTGCCAAGCTGCGCGGAGAACATTTTCCTTTGTTTTGAAGCTGAGGAATCTCACCAGGATGGATCTTGGTGCTGCGTCCTCAGGTGGCTGTGGACCGAGAGCGCGGTGCGCTCTCTCCAGCTGCAAAGGCGTCTCGTCGGGTATGTCGAGATTTTCGCGGAGTAACTTTTCCACAAATGAAGTCATGGATTGAGACTGCTTTTCGGCTCCCTCGGCGACCCCGTAGATCCGTATGTTTTCACGTCTAGAACGGCTCTCCTGGTCGGTTATTTTAGCATCTAGCGAGTTGTGTAGCTTTAGCATTTCTGCTAAAATATCCTCAGTGTTTTGGACTCGTTCCTCGACTTTCATTATTCGCTCTTCTGCCTCGTCTAGTCTTACGTTAGTCTTTAAAATTTCCCCCTTAATGTCCTCCAACTGTTGCTTGTTGTCCTGGCGAAAACCCCTCAGTTCCTGAAGGATCAAGTCCAGATCAGCCTTCTCTTCACCTGGCATTACATTAGCTTGTTTGCTAGCGGTGGTCTGCGTGTCACCTCGTGGTCTTTCGTTGTCATTTATTTCTGGCTGCTGAGTCCCCTTCTTGCCCTTCTGCCTGGTATCCATCGTTACCCCCGTTTTAACAAAGTCTATAAAGTTGAAATTTCGCTTTCTTGGGGGTAGTTCAATGACTTTCTAGAGGGTGCAGTCGGGAGCTCCTAAACTAAGCTGCCATCTTGTTGGTGTCCAACCCGGAAGCCCATCAAACGTAGGTGTTTTTATTGATCTTTGCTGGATCCAGCTGTTCGTGTGGTCTTCCACACTGTTTTAGCCATATCTTCCTTGGGTCTTGGGGAAGGGGAAAAATTCAACACCACCTTCGACACTTTTTGGGTATCAGGTGTCGGACTTGAAGGTAACGTTACCGTATGCACGCCACTTTGGCATATTAGCTTCTGCTGAAAGCTTGACGGACCTCTCGGTTGCTACACACGGTTGCTAACGTAGGATTGGACAGTGACTGATTAAGGGAGAGGCTTAGTGAAGGGTCATTTGATAGACTGACAGCCGCCTTAGAGACTCCCCGGCTCTGATTGGTTGTTGCTGACCGCACCACAGTCATTTCTGGTGAATGTCACAAGAGGCAGTAGGAGATAGGACATGGTTTTTATCACAGACTGTCTGTCTCATGTACTGTTCTCCGAATATAGTGGCTGTGTCAGCAAATATGATACAAAGTTATTTTCATAAAACTACTATGGCTTTAAGGCACAGACACTGTTTTATATTATATTTTATTTAAAAATGTGCACAATAACTGCAGTTCCACTGTAGTTTATAATTTCTTACCCAAAAGGCATGAAATTTTATATTCTAAACTTTAAAACAGTGAGATCTGATTACAAAGGAAAAAGAGCTTTTCTTAAAAAAACAAATTACTGCACCTTTTAATATACAGTTTTTTTGTCAGTTGAAATGATAGTGGTTGTTATTTTACTTGTCTACATGAGTCAGCAATTTCAATTATCATTTAACCACTAGTATAATTTTTCTATTCAGACCATCCGGTTCACTGACGTCAAATCATTTAACTTTTCCACTGCACAGTCACCATGATTTCCAGAACTTCCTCTGTGACATTTTCTTGATACTGGCGGAGTGATTTATAATGTTTCCAGCTATCATCTCCTGACTCAAAAAACAATTCTAAGGATCAATACCAGACTAAATGACTGAGGACGGACGTTTTTGTGCAGTGTAGTGAACTGGCAGGTGCACTTGTTTTGTTTTGTTTTTTCTGTGTGAAGTGATGCCTCATCAGCTGCTCTCATCCTGACCTTATCCTACGTGCTGATTTGACATTTCCTCTTAAAAGGCCACAGATAGATCATGTGTTTGTTGACTGGGTGCAGGAAGACTCTGCTATACAAAGAGTAATGAGCCTTGCCATACTGGGAGGCAAGCTGCTGCAGATGTTTGTGTTCTAGTTTAGGAGCAAGCTGATTTTATGTGGCAGGGCTAAATATTACTCCTGATATCACACAGCTACATGAGATAACAGCACACGCACAAAAAAATAACTGCTGTTGCGCTATTTGTATTAAGTCATTAGATAACATAGATTCCATAGTGAATATGCAGTTCAGTGCCATGCTCAGAAAACATTCATTTTTACTACTGTTTTTCATAATTTCTGCTAATATTTGTTATCACTGTAAGAATAATCACAGGATCCCAAAGATTTCAATTCTATTACAGACGAAAGAAATTGATTTCATATAACAATATGCAGCTAATAGCCATCAGTAATCAGTAAGTGATTGCATTTTGAGGTGAACCTGCACCACACTGGGAAACACTGATTTTCATGATACTGGAAGTGTTTTCATGCACAGTAGGGAAGGCATATAAACTTATGAAGCCTGCAGAGATTTCATTCAATTTTCTCAATTCTGTTAGCTCTAATCTCAGAGCCTGCAATCTTTTCTATAATAAGCATCTGGGCTGAACCCCCCCCCCCCCCCCCCCCAAAAAAAAAACAAAAAAACAAAAACAAAACAACAGCAAGACAGAGCTCTATGTAAGATCAAAGCAAAGATTAACCGCTGTGGCTTTGTTGATTTATATACCAGTAACCTTAAATCATTTGGTTTTCACATCACCCACCATCTACAGATGCACATCTGTGAGTGTGTTTTGACCTTGGCTCCTGTGGAGTGTGTTTGTACTTGTGGATGAGTGTGTGAGTACGAGTGTGAAGAGAGTAGAGTGGAGGAGTAATGAGGGAGAAACGGCAACTGTAAGAGAGTGGTGAAGTAGAGTGTGACAGAGCAGATATAAAGCTAAACAGCCTCACTCACAAACCAAAAAAATCAATTGAGAGTTACTGGTTTGGATCTCCATATTTGGAGATTTCTCACAAATCGAAAAAATGCGCCTCCTGATCCACGAGACAACTGTTAATAGATAACCCCTTAAGAACGGTAAAGTAGCACCTCAAGGTTAGAAAAGAGCACAAGATAAAACTGCATTCCAAGACGTCAATAAGGCATTCATGAGTATCTTTAGCTGACTTTGGTATTAGAAAAACCTTTAGACTTAGTTAAAGGAGTCAGGGCTAAGCTCTGAACCTTCACTGACCCTAGAAGTGAAAATTTTCAATTTTAATGGACATCAAGTGATTTATGGACTCTTAATTATCACTACAACCTCTTTCACACATGCACTGCAAACCTCACTAGACATTACCTGGAGGAGCTGTATGTGAATGCAAATGTCGAATCAGTTGGATCGGATATTGAATAGACTTTACCCTGCCAGCTCCCTAGTGCAAAGTATGTGTAAAGTCCGATTGAGCCCATGTGTGAATCGAGCAGGTCATTGTCTGGAGAATTAACAGTGAGCGAGTGGGCGTGTTGATGATGTTTCCATAATGCAGCTTGCGCGAAACTGGAAGAAAACAAGCATCCGAGAGTGAAGATGAAGGGTTGTTTGCACAAAGATGGCAATGTCTGCTTGGAGATGAAGATGAGATTCTGGAACTGCTGTCGTTAAGAGCTGAGGCCAAAATCGTTACACAAATTCAAGGAACTGTTTTTATGACCAAATTACGAACTGCCTGCAGGACCAAGGAGTAATCCATGTCATGCACTGCCTCCTGCATGCTCTACCCAGGTGCCTCCCCTCCCCTAAACCAAATGGAGTATTTCCAGTAAGTGGGTACGCTTCTGACGCACAACATCTTCTGTTGTGTGAAAGGGAAACTGGAGAATGTCCAGACTTGTTTCTCCAGACAGTGTCTGGAGTTCATATGAGAAAATTGATTAAATAAACTATTCTTGTCATTTTGTACCTTGTGGCAGTAAAAAGCTAACATGTCTCCCTTATAACAGGAACACAGCACTTTTGCCACATTTTGGTAAAAAAAAATATCAAAGTCTGTACTTGTGAAGCACTCATCTTTGAGAACTGGGCCAAAGCCTTACTTTGTTTGTGATTCACTTTTTTTCTTGAAAAGCCTACATAATGGATGTCAGATGTAATATCTGACAGAGTTGGACATGACAAAAAGTTAGAATTTTAATAATTTTACAGCAGTCATAGTTAGTAGCCATTTTATTTTTCACGGTTGCCAAGAGTTCCCTTAATGCTCATTAAAATACTGATTTTTTAACTGTAATTCCTATTTAGCTTTGATTTAGAAGGGCTATGGAGTTGACCTCTTATGGTTGAGAAACACCCAATAGCAATACTACTTAATTAATATTAGTGTTGCACGGTATACTGGTACCAACGGTAGATCGCGGTACTAAAACACAACGGTACATATGATACCATAATGTTGGAGTACTGTAGTACTACGGCACCTCACGGTACCAGTACTGTGGGATAAGTTCAAAGTCCAATCGCAAGAGGGTGAGTGTCCATGCGCCGTCCAATAACGGCGCGCGCTGGCCACCTGGCACTCAATATGCTGCTGCAGTGGTTTGTTTTCCAGTGACAGTTCAGGTATTAGCTGAGCTATTGAGTATCTTTGAACAGTGAAAGTTATTATTTATTTCTTTTTACTTGTTGGCAGTGATTTATTTTCCACTATAGAACTCTACGGTGCGAGCATTTTACTTGCATTTGCGACTAAAAATAGTTTTTTGCGAGCAAAAGAAATCATTCAGGAGCACGCTGTGCGAGTACAGATTTAATTTCCTCTTCGTTGGTGTCATGACTGCCCAAAAGTACCTGAATAGCCGAGCCGTGGCAACACATAGGTATGTGACGTGTCAGAGGAGAAACGAGCCGTTCACATTTCTGTCTTTGTGGCAGGTAACGGTCCACAAACCTCACCGCACTTTAGGGACTGTTCTTAACTTGTCAGGGGAGGAGGGTGGCTGGTTGATTTTTATTTTATTTATTTATTTTATTTTGATCCCCCCTATGTTCATCACTTATTGATGCTGTTTTTGAAGTATGAATAAGTCAGTAAGTAATTTATTCCATTGAAATATCATTGATGTATTGTAGAAAAGTGATTTATCTTTTTATAAATGACAAAAGGCACATCTGCCTCATTTTTGCTGTGGTATCGTGATACTACTCAGAACCATGATACTTTCACTGGTATCGTACCGTGGGTCCCAATTTTGGTACCGTGACAACACTAATAAATATATTAAAAAATGGAAAGGCTTACCACCATTTCAGCAGCATTCCTGCCCTTTTGGAAACCAGGAAGTGAGACAGGTGTCCTTAGGTTATATCTAATCCCATTTATGCCTGATGAAATTATTTTTTTGCAGAAATCTGACGCAGTTGACAAAAATCTGAGAGACAGGGGCCAACATTTTAATAAAAAATGAAATTTAAAACAAAGAAGAATATCACAGTTCATCCATACATATAGTTCTTTTTTTTTTTTAATATTTGAAGTTGTGAATTCTTGTCTTGGCAAGTTTAAAAGTTAAAAAAACAAAAGCAGTTCAAAATGTTTTATATAATCATATTTATTTCATATAAATAAATCCTTTAAAAATAATGTTTCACCCCAGAAATGGAATTAGTATGTTGATAAGTTATAATTTTAAGGTTTTTTTTCCTTTGGTAGGACATGATTTGTCCCACTTATTAAGAATGGGTGGAAGATAATACATAGTTTCACTGACACAGTTAGATCCGTCTCTGTCTCTGTTATTACGTTTTATCTCTTGTGTCTTTGTGTTTTATTTTAGGTTTTAATTTGTAATGTGGTTTTTCTTGTGTGATGTAAGGCACTTTGTAAATGTGCTGAATGAATAATCGCTGTTATTATTATAATTAGATAACAAGAGCAACTGCAGCTGGCTAACAAATAGGATATATTCTGTACAGTGTTAATGTACTGTCTTAGTATTAGTATTTAAGCACTGCAATTTCTCGACATCAGTGTGGGCTCACCTGCCAGAAAAAAAGGTTGGGAACCACTAAAGAGACCCATGCAGAGGTCTGCACAGAGGCAGACTTGGCCCTGCGGCTTAGAGCAAATGCCAAGGCGCACACACACACACACACACACACACACACACACACACACACACACACACGCGAAGCCTGGCACACAGCACGACCCTGGCACCAAGTGAGGCATGCTGTCTGCCTGTGAGTTCAGATCAGCCGCCTCCCTTCTTCCCCCTCACCCTCTCATCACCCTCTCCAGATCTCTTGGCCATACAGCTATGCCGCCTCAAGAGAAGGAGTTATAGAGTGGGGAAGACAAAAGCAGGTTCAGAAGAAAATGTAAAAGATAGCTTAAGTGGCACACAGATAGAGAAATCAGAGAAAGGGTCAGGCACAAAGACAAATGCACTGAATAAATTAAAATAGAAAGAGAAAGAGAGAAGGAAGGACGGAGTGAGATAATGTAACAGAGGAAGAGGGAAACCTGTCAGTTTGCTTGGCTCCATTGCAGAGGATGAGGGATTTTGAGTTTTGGGGAAGTGCAGGGGATTTGGACACAGACCACGGATGGTCCCTCACACATCTCTCAATCATGCTGCTGCTGACAGATTTCAACAGACGCCTTTATTTAGAAAATAAACCGACCCAGAAAATGTGCTCAGATTTGGGTTTTTTGCCTGCTCAGAACGCACACTTAAAATGCATGGAGGAAGTTACTCTGTGCCTCGCACGCCTCAAGAGACCTGTGAGTTTTGGATTGGTATCTAAATTTACACAGTGGAAGTTCTGTCTGTTACAGCAGTATGCCAATTAAGGTCGAGCTTGTGAGGATGCCGGTGATAACAATATGGAAGACAAGCTTCCTTAAACCTGGCATGTGATAATCCAAGGATCTGCCCTCAAGGCCTCACACAGGAACCTTGTGATAGGAGAGAAAACCATCCCGATCAATCCATCTTGTACTTTTACTGAAGTGTGTGTCTTTGACTCTTAAAAATAACATAATTTGCCGTATTCAAGAATGTGTCATTCATTTCTGCCCTGTCGTATAATAGTCATTGTTGTAAGCTGATTGTAATTAGCAGCCTTTGTTAGGGCTCTAACGGGGGAAACAAAAGTCTTCAGATTTGTGACTGTGTACATCATGTTGAATCCATCACACGTGTTATCGATGTGTTATGGGTATGTGATACATGTAATTATGTTTGTGCGTATGTGTTTCTGTTATAAATAGATGTTTTCATGGGGGAAGATTACTCACCTTCAGGCTCTGGCATCATCTGCACAGTTCATGTCTTTAAGTATTGCTGAAACAATTGTTATTTGATGAATTAGTTGACTGTCAGAAAATTAAACAATTATTTGGATAATTTTCAAAAACTAAGCCATGTCACTTTGGCTTTTACTTTTTCTTTAATGGCTTCTCACAAGCGATAGCCACGGCTGGAGGCATTATGTTTTCGGGTAGTCCGTACATCTGTCATCTGTCCGTTCTTGTGAATACAATATCTTCAGAACGCTATGGGGGAATTTCTTCAAATTTGGCACAAACGCTCATTTGGACTCAACAATGAAGTGATTAGATTTTGGTGGTCAAAGGTCAAAGTCATTGTGACCTTGCATCCATCTTGTTCTTGTGAATGCAATATCTCAAGAAGGCCTTAAGGGACTTTTCTCAAATTTGGCACAAACGTCCACTTGGATTTAAGAATGAAATGATATTTGGTTATCAATGGTCAAAGATCAAGATCTCTCTTTATGGCCATAACTTAATAATTTAATGAGGGGGTGCTGGAGCCTATCCCAGCTGACATTGTGCGAGAGGTGTTGTACACCCTGGACAGGTCGTCAGACTATCACAGGGCTGACACATAGGCCCTGTTTAGACGACAACGTTTTCTCTAAAAACGGAAAAGTCTGTCCTTTGCGTTTTAAAAAAACTTCTGCGTTTATATGACAACGTTATTGAAACGATCCCTGTTCACACGGAGCCGCAAAATCTACTGGAAACGCTGTAGTATGCATGCCAGGCCAATGGGTGGAGCTGAAGCGCCTTCCTCTACAGCGCAGTTATTACAAACCAAAACAAAGAAGGCACAATGGCGAAAGCATGCACAGATAACTTTGTCTGGACGGACGACAAGGTGGAGTTGCTACAGTGGATCTACACTTTGCTGGAGAAGCGTTGATAAATTCAACAGGGTGAGCAGCACAAACAGAGCTCGGCATTGTTGTTGTGATGGTCGACTTTCTCGCGCACGCCTAGTGACTGGAACCGTACTGCGCATGTACAAAAAGTCTCCATTTTCAGAGGAACTGCATATTGCAAGTTTACATGAGAACATAGACGGTGCCGTTTCCAAAAAAATTGCACTCTGGAACCCATTTTCAAAACGTTGCGTTTTCAGGCACCCAAAACACTACTGTCGTGTGAACGATCGGCCAAAACGTAACTAAAGTTTACCAGTTGAAATCGTTGTCGTATAAACGGGACCTTAGAGACAGACAACCAATCACACTCACATTCACACCTACGGCCAATTTAGAGTCACCAATTAACCTACATGTCTTTGGGCTGTGGGAGGAAGCCGGAGTACCTGGAGAAAACTCACGCTGACACGGGGAGAACATGCAAACTCCACACAGAAGGGCTCCCTTACCCGGGATTTAAACCCCCAGCCCTGGATTCAAACCGGGAACCCTCTTGCTGTGAGGCGACAATGCTAACCACTGCATCACTGTGCCTCGAATTCATTTGCGAATTACGACAAAAGTTCACACAAATGTCTAATAGGAAAAATGATGAAATGATGACATTTTATATCCAAAAGGTCAAAGGTCAACTTCACTGTGCCATCATAATGTTCTGCAAAAATGCTATTCAGGCAATTACTCAACATCGTTTCTCAGGAACAAAACGGGTGACATTTGGTTTAGATACTGAATTGGTGACTAAAATCTTGGGTGCCCACTTTGAAACTGCTGATTGTATAGATCTTCTCTGCTGCGGGGGGGAAGGTGTGTGTGAAGCATGTTTCACAGACAAACTATAAGTGCAACTTGACTGCTTCATGGCGGCATACACCAGTGAGGAAGTACTTTTAGTTTTTACTGTTTCCTGACATTGTATGCAGTAAAGGCCCAAGTGCACTGAAAGCGTCTGACATGTGGGTGTTGAAGTACACCTATTATTTTAAATGGCTGAATGTGCACCAAAAGTGTTTTGAGGCACTTCAAAGTGCTTGATGCCCCTGCTCCAAGCTTGTTTTGGTTTTGGAGCATGAAATGAGGACCCAGACATCAAAGTCAGTGAGGAGAGAGACAGAGGCGGACCGTCCGCAGAAGTGCTGTGAGAGCGCACAACAGTTGTGGGCAACAGCTGACAGCCGACGTTAGCTCCGTTAGCTTAGCTTAAAACTTTATGAACAATACAATTGAAATTCTGCATTGCTAAATAAAGAAATAAGTGAAATAAGTAGAATACAAGTGCAGACCCTTGGTAGTTGTACGAAAATAACAGACCCACCCTGATTTATCTGTCACAAATGTTAACTGACATTACTGGTCATAAAAACTAATTTGCTACACAATTAATTACCATAGTATAGAGTCACTTTGTGTGACTTTGACCCACCTGGAAGAAAAAATAAAAGCTAAAATGAGATCGCCCGTCCCCAGTTGCTTTGCAGCACACACTCAATGGTTGCCTCTCTGCCTTACAGTATGTAGGCTAAGGTTATAGGCTACTCAGATAGAAATGATTACAAATACCTGCCATCAATTTTTCTTTAAAGCATACAAACTTGTCCCGGCCTACATGTTAGCATTTTTTTCCCCAAATACTGCTGGTTCTATGGTGTTGGAATTCCAAGTCTGATGCCTGCAGTGTGCTGTAGGAGCATGTGTCAAATGAGGTCCATCACATTACTCCTGCGAGTCCCTTGAGAGTCTCTTGTATGAATTTGCAGCTCATTAGCTAACACCAAATTTTTCCTGTAAAATTTTAGTATGCGCTGTGACACGGCTAATTCCACTGTCATTAATGCCTGCCATTATGACTTCCAGGTAACACTTGCTCACATAGTTCTGTTTGGGAATGGTAATTATTATATGTAGGGTTTTGGAGAGATGAGATTATTCACATCTTATCAACATATGCATCTCACACTAGTTGAGATGATTTAAGAAATTCAGAAGCTGTTTGTTTCTAAGCTTCTTGGTTACATTGCTACTTGACCTTTTGTTAGCAGTAGGTGTCCGATGTACCCAAGACAGAAAGTCACAAAGTGTCAATGAAAATTAAAGAGACATCAAGTGATTTATGGACTCTATGTGATCACTATGTAAAACTATTAGTACTTGTCATTTTGTGCTTTCCCCTTTACACACACAGCATATTTGCAACGTTTTGGTGCATAATATCAAACCAAATCTGTGCTTGTGAAGATAATACACTCTTGCACTGACACAGTTACATCAATTTCTGTCTCTGTTAGTGTGTTTTACAGTATTCACAACTTTATCTCAAGCGTAGCGTAGCTTTGCCTTTTGATAAAATTGCATTAGCTTGTCTTGACAACACTCAGAGTGTTGGCAGGGATTGCTGTGACACAGTCTCAACAGTCTCAAAGGCCCAAAGACGCCATCTGAGGAAGGAACTCAGATAACAGGCACAGAACTGCATTCATCATTCACCCCCCTGACAAAGCCAATGACACCTGTATTTATTCTTTGTTTTTGAGGAGGTGTTTTGCAGAATGATTTTCTAGCCATGCGGGTTTGAAGATGTCAAAGGAGAAGAAATTGAATGAGTTGGTGTCACGCTGTGAGATAAAATCGTTCCTTGCAGCTGAGAAAAACTGATTTAATGTAGTGATCTTTGTTTAAAGGTCAGGAATGTGAAGACCTTTACTGAGCATCTCTAACTTTGCAACAGTTTCCAAAGAAATTATTTTAGAACTGTATATATATATATATATATATATATATGTATATATATATATATATATATACAGTACAGGCCAAAAGTTTGGACACACCTTCTCATTGAGTGCGTTTTCTTTATTTTCATGACTATTTACATTGTAGATTCTCACTGAAGGCATCAAAACTATGAATGAACACATGTGGAGTTATGTACTTAACAAAAAAAGGTGAAATAACTGAAAACATGTTTTATATTCTAGTTTCTTCAAAATAGCCACCCTTTGCTCTGATTACTGCTTTGCACACTCTTGGCATTCTCTCGATGAGCTTCAAGAGGTAGTCACCTGAAATGGTTTCCACTTCACAGGTGTGCCTTATCAGGGTTAATTAGTGGAATTTCTTGCTTTATCAGTGGGGTTGGGACCATCAGTTGTGTTGTGCAGAAGTCAGGTTAATACACAGCCGACAGCCCTATTGGACAACTGTTAAAATTCATATTATGGCAAGAACCAATCAGCTAACTAAAGAAAAACGAGTGGCTATCATTACTTTAAGAAATGAAGGTCAGTCAGTCCGGAAAATTGCAAAAACTTTAAATGTGTCCCCAAGTGGAGTCGCAAAAACCATCAAGCGCTACAACGAAACTGGCACACATGAGGACCGACCCAGGAAAGGAAGACCAAGAGTCACCTCTGCTTCTGAGGATAAGTTCATCCGAGTCACCAGCCTCAGAAATCGCAAGTTAACAGCAGCTCAGATCAGAGACCAGATGAATGCCACACAGAGTTCTAGCAGCAGACCCATCTCTAGAACAACTGTTAAGAGGAGACTGCGCCAATCAGGCCTTCATGGTCAAATAGCTGCTAGGAAACCACTGCTAAGGAGAGGCAACAAGCAGAAGAGATTTGTTTGGGCCAAGAAACACAAGGAATGGACATTAGACCAGTGGAAATCTGTGCTTTGGTCTGATGAGTCCAAATTTGAGATCTTTGGTTCCAACCGCCGTGTCTTTGTGAGACACAGAAAAGGTGAACGGATGGATTCCACATGCCTGGTTCCCACTGTGAAGCATGGAGGAGGAGGTGTGATGGTGTGGGGGTGTTTTGCTGGTGACACTGTTGGGGATTTATTCAAAATTGAAGGCACACTGAACCAGCATGGCTACCACAGCATCCTGCAGCGACATGCCATCCCATCCGGTTTGCGTTTAGTTGGACCATCATTTATTTTTCAACAGGACAATGACCCCAAACACACCTCCAGGCTGTGTAAGGGCTATTTGACCAAGAAGGAGAGTGATGGAGTGCTGCGGCAGATGACCTGGCCTCCACAGTCACCGGACCTGAACCCAATCGAGATGGTTTGGGGTGAGCTGGACCGCAGAGTGAAGGCAAAGGGGCCAACAAGTGCTAAACACCTCTGGGAACTCCTTCAAGACTGTTGGAAAACCATTTCAGGTGACTACCTCTTGAAGCTCATGGAGAGAATGCCAAGAGTGTGCAAAGCAGTAATCAGAGCAAAGGGTGGCTATTTTGAAGAAACTAGAATATAAAACATGTTTTCAGTTGGCCTGTACTGTATATATATATATATATATATATATATAGTGGGGTGCCATAGCTATAAAATCGTTCAATTTTGTGATTAAAGCACCAAATTTGGCAGATGTGTTGACAAATATATTTAGAACAAATCTGGATATTGGGGCATCAGAAACTTGCCCCCTGGTGGCCAGAGCAGGCAATTGAATCCTACCTGCCCATGGACCCCTCCCGTTAATTGGATCCACTCCAAAATGTAATGGCTTCTAAGTTGGACCATGCTACTTGCCTTCACCAAGTTTTGTGAAAATCAGTTGGACAGTTTTTACGTAATCCTCATCCAAAAAATGAATGTGTGAATGGGCGGCCACGTGTGGGTGGCCCGTGGACACGCCCCCTAAGTTGGACCAACACCAAAATTTAATGTATTCTAAGTTGGCATGTGTTACATCCCTCCACCGAATTTTGTGAAAATCAGTCAGACAGTTTTTGTATAATTCTGCTAACAAACTAATAAATTGGGCGGCATAGCTAAAAAATTGTTAATTTTTGCGATAAAAGCGCCAAATTTGGTACATTTATAGCTTAATATACTGGAATAGAACACTTTGGTCACCCCCCAAGCTGCTGTCACCATATTTTCAGCACCACAAATATAATATAGAGACCATTTAAAGTGAAAAATATGTTTCATTCTAATGTAGGACAGTAGTAAATTAAAGACATCCAACACAATGGTGAGATTTATAGTTATTTATAAGGCCATTTAACAATGTTGAGGGAACATACTTAACAAATACACTGTAACAGTTTGAACATATGATATCTAACTAGTGCAGCCATCTGCAGCAATGTGGAACCTTAATAATAGAGCTGTTTTTACAACGAGGCCTTGAATATTCTGAGAAAAGAAGAAAAAAAGGGTGAAAAACATTCATAGATCACAGTGTCACTGTCACTATAATCAGGAGGACATGAAATTGGTTAAATAACACTGTTAAATAACTATGATGTCTTTAATTTACTACTGTCCTACATTAGAATGAAACATATTTTTCACTTTAACTGCTCTCTAAATTATATTTGTGGTTGTAGTTTGTGAGCAGAATTATACAAAAACTGTCTGACTGATTTTCACAAAATTTGGTGGGATGTAATACATACCAGCTTAGAATACATAAAATTTTAGTGTTGATCCAACGAAGGGCCGTGGGCTGCCCATTCACTTCCATTCATTTTTTGGATGAGGATTACGTG
This sequence comes from Epinephelus lanceolatus, assembly GCF_041903045.1. Taxonomy (NCBI): domain Eukaryota; kingdom Metazoa; phylum Chordata; class Actinopteri; order Perciformes; family Serranidae; genus Epinephelus; species Epinephelus lanceolatus. The sequence goes on from NC_135744.1 coordinate 37,083,182, forward strand.
AAAACTGTCCAACCGATTTTCACTTGGCGGAGGCATGTAGCATGGTCCAACTTAGAAGCCATTACATTTTGGAGTGGATCCAATTAACGGGAGGGGTCCATGGGCAGGTAGGATTCAATTGCCTGCTCTGGCCACCAGGGGGCAAGTTTCTGATGCCCCAATATCCAGATTTGTTCTAAATATATTTGTCAACACATCTGCCAAATTTGGTGCTTTTATCACAAAACTGAACGATTCTAGAAAAATATTGAGCTGTGCCGCCCCACTAATATTATTAAAATGACTTATCAATGTATGGCAATATTCCATAGCTCACTGTTGCACCTGGTGACATGTTCCTTCATTTCCATCATAGAGGACAACACAATTTTGTTTTTTACACATACATGTCCTGCTGCCATACACGCCACTGCAGTGCACCAGATGTGTATCAGTCCATGGCTAAAAATAGTCCCCAATAAGTGCACTACTGACTCCTGTTTTGGTAATGTTTGAGCTGCTGGAAATTATTAACCCTTTTAAAAAAATAACAGTGTGTGTGTGAAATACAAATATGGGGAAGAAAATGTTTTGTAGTCCCCCACTGGCATTTTTATTACAAAGCCTGGCAATACTTCTCGCAGTTTTTGTTTTTATTTTTCTAAATAAAACACTATAACCTATACTGTGATGCTGGTGATTATCACCTCACTGTGATGTTCTTAGGCAGCAGCCTTTTTTAGTTTCGCCAAGAATGAATAAATTCAGTGTTCAATTACGTTGCTTTCACTCTGAGGCGAACATCTTGGCTGCCTAAATGTTTCTCCACATTTTCTTGTCTCTTGTTAACAGAGTTTTTTAATTACATTTCATGAATTTGAGAAGATAGATGATGATATAATGACTTTTATGCCTCGTGCACCCCCTAACAGCAGATCCTTCTAATGTCTGTAATTTAGGTTCAAAGATGATTCTACTGTTGAGCTCCATGCGAATTACTCAGAGTAAAAGGTCAACTAATTGCTTACTGTGTTAAATGTAAATTTACATGCATTCATTGTGTCATGGATCATGAATTACTGTGAAAACCCTTGAAGACCTGAGTGATGAACAGTTCAGCAGAGTGTCCGTAGGCTAATCAGTGAAAGTGATAAATTAACAGATGCGTGACACTGACAAGCGGCCACACAAAAGGTGACAAAGATTCATTAAGATGTACAAAATACTCATCTGTGTTGTGCTTTGTTCCTTTCTCATTTAAATGTGACTCGCGTATGAACTATACAGTATAAGAACTTAAAAAAAATACTGCCCCCAGCCATGAGAACAGGTAACACTTTGTTCTGTAACATATTTCAATTTGGTGGGTTTTGCTCCATTAGAATTTGATTTCATACTGTTGTTGCTCTATAATAGAAGCATTTACCCACATCAACCCTGCAGTGTAGGACTCACTGTGTTCTTTACTCAAGAGAAGCTACAAGGACTGACTCTGTCCCTTTCTGGCTATTCTGTTGTCAAACAGGACAAGGAGATGTACTCAAGAAGGGTTTAGCTGTTTCTGCAAAAGGATACGGAGCAAAGAGTTTTAGTCAGCAGAGTTTTTCCTCGGCCTTGTGTTCATATCAATTTGGATCAAGCAAAGAACATCAAGAATTAAAATTTTAGTGCATCATGCTTTTAAATACCCAAGATCCACATATTTCTGCCTATAGCACAAAATAACCAGGATATGAGTAATATTCCTTGATATCCAGTGAGCTGCAGTTAGAGATGTGTCGATCAGGGCTGCAACCAAGGATTATTTTCATTATCAAGTCAATCTGTTGAATATTTATGTGATCAATGAAATAATTGGTCAGTCTATAAAATAAAATAGTCAAAATTCCCTATGCAATATCTCAGAGCCAAAGATAACATCTTCTTTTTTAAGATTATTCTTATGGGCTTTTTTCCTTTTAATGGACAGGACAGTGTATGAAATGGGGAGAGAGAGAGAGAGAGAGTGGGGAGTGACACGCAGCAAAGGGCAGCAGGCTGGAATTGAGCCTGCGGCTGCTGCAGCGAGGTGATGCCCCTGTACATGGGGCGCCGGCACTATCCACTATGCTAGAGACGCCCCAAAGATAACATCTTCAAATACTTTTAGTCTGACCAACAATGCACAATGCAACTGCAAAATCATTTAAAACAGAGAAAAGCAGCAAATCATCACAGTTTCAGAAGCTTGAAAAAGCAAAGTAAAGTAAAAAAAAAAACAGTGTTGAAAATCTTTAGTGGTGTACACCGTGTAATTTGAGCAAAACGAGAACAAAATAACGTAACAACGGTCAGTGGAAACCAAAATCATCAACCCACTGAGGGCTGGATTCAAAATCCCACCGAAAATCAAAGTAAATCATTTAAATCACAGGCTGATCCAATGTGCATGAATTTTATCACAGCAACTCATAATGTGACTCAGTATGTGTATGCACTCCTGACAATGTCTGGGCATGCTCCTTATAAGTCGATGGATGGCGTCCTGGGGGATCTCCTCCTAGATCTGGATCACGACGTCAGTGAGCTCTCTGGCAGTACTTGGCAGCGTCAGGTGCACCAATACATAACGTCCCATCGGTGCTCAGTTAGATTTAGGTCAGAGGAACGAGAGGGACCGTCAATGGCATCAATTCCTTCATCATCCAGGAACTGCCTACACATTCTGGCCACATGAGGCTGGACATTGTCCTGCACCAGGAGGAACCCACGGCCCACTGCACCAGCGTAAGGTCTGACAATCACCCTGAGGATTTCATCCTGGTACCACTGGCTATGACATTTCAGTCATTTCAGTTCTCTGCAGCCCTCCAGGGTTATGTCTCCCCAGACCATCACTGACCCACCACCAAACTGGTCATGCTGGATGATGTTACAAGCAGCATAACGTTCACCACAGCGTCTGCAGACTCACTTGTCACTTTCATTTGCACCAAAGCAGGTGAGACTGATTCACAGTCACTTGTGCTCCTTTCATGGACAGATTTATATTCCTGAAGTTTAACTGCCTTAATGTTATACTGTGAAAATTAAGTGTTAAGTGTTTGAGCAGTGTATATAAAACATTTACCACTGACATTTATCAGCTGTTTTCCTTCATGATGCTCTTTTAAACAAACACAGATGGAGCTACAGTGTGTGGAGTGCTGTCTATGAATTAGGAAACAATAGCGTTGGTGTGAAATGTGATCTTGATAATAACATTAAAGGGCATATTGAGAAGGTGTAAAAAGAGGTGAGAAAAGAGTGAAGAAAGTGAAGCCATGTCACGTCTTTTTGTCTTCAAATGCTGAACAAATGTAATAACCTGTACTGAAGTGAGTCGTTATCATCAAGTAGTCAGAATACTTTAAGGATGTGTAAAGACGCCTTTAGTTTCAGCTGTTCTGTTTAGAATATGTGTGTTATATAAAGATTTGGGGTATATATTTAGTAATGAATTCAGCCAAAAAGGCGTAGATCAGTACATTTTGGGTTTTCTGAGAAGCAATGTGTGTATTATGTCGCGGGATGCTAGCTAGGAGAGTTCTGAACTCCAGGTAAACTTTGCAGACACACATTTGGCAATGTTTGGATTTACTTGGTAAACTCCTTCGGGGCTCAGTCAGTTTTCTTGGATCATGTGGCCACTGGTTGTTTTGGCTCCTCTATTATGTGCCATCAAACATTTGCTGAAGTCTGCGGTTTCAAATCCCACTCCTTCCTGCACGCTGTGTATTTCCTGTGTACATACAGTAGCTGCGTGTGTGTTTGAGGATCGCACGTGGCCATGTGCATCAAGTCTGGTGTGCGGGAAACGATGTGTAATTGTATTTGGAGGTAAGGCATTTGTGTCACTGTGTGTGGATGTACAGCTGTGCTCCTGTTCACAGATGACTGCCTGTTTGTATTTGTGCTCCGTTATTGCTGATGAGTTATTGACTGCTGTATACAAACCCATATAAGCTGACACAACCTCTCTCTGGAAAGCTTCCAGGATCATAAGCCCTTGTAATTACAAGGCAGACTGGACAACATGGATTGTCTTTGCTCTAATTAAATCACAGAGGTCAATTCTGAAGAAAAGGGGCAGTAAACACGGCCAACACTCTTTTGTAGTCAACTCAATGCATTTTGATCTGAGTGCTCCCGTTCTGTTGAGGTACATTGTCTTCTTTTCTCTGTCTCATCAAGCATTTTTATCGGCCTGTCTTCATATCAATAAACCAATAACAGCAATTTGGTCTTTTTTTCTGTTCATGTAAGCTTTCCCATTTTCTCTCTGGGCTTGGAGAGAAGTGACAGATGGGCTGATTGTCCAAAACAAGCAAGGATGGATATTCACATTCGATAATCATACAGACATCCTGGTCAGGTTTGCAATAACAGTTTTTGTTGTTGTGTGCCACCATGGGAGGGTGTTGTGGCTCTCTACCACCAAAATATCAGCAAGACAAATTATTTTCACTGCTGAAACTGGACAGACAAAATATATGGGCCAGACAGCAAATGAATAAATACAATAAAATAATAATCATGTCAGTGTTTCCCCTACCATTATATTGGGGGGGGGGGGGGGCATCATGGTTTAGCGTGTAGCTAACATTTGCAAATTAGTACAAACACGAAGTATAGCTGAGGCTGATGGGAATGTTATTAGTTCTGCAGGTATTTGGTCATAAACCACAGTACTGAGCAAAATAAAAATTTGATCTGATGAATGCCCTGGAGTACAGGGAGTCAAGGAATTACCAACAAATGTATCCTTAAGGGGACTTACAAGAATTTTTTTGGCAAACAGTACAACACATAATAAATATTTTCACTCAAAACCACTAATGTGAACCTCAGGGAAGCACCAATGTCAGCATCCTCTGGAAACCATTAGTCATTGTGCAGTGTATCCAACCGAAGGCTAGAGCAGATGACGCGCCTGCAAATGTCTGGAGTGCCTAGACAGTCTCCCATGTTTCCCAGACATGTTCATTTTTTTTTCTGCCGCTGATATCCGTCGTCTGGTGCTGAGTGAAGAAGGAAACTTGAGACAAAAAACCAGCTGTCACTGTTCAGGGTTAATAATGCACACAGTCAGTGTGATTTCATGACTAAGCTCTTAGAGCACATTGCCACAGCCGTCTCCTCGGGCTCTTCCCTGCCTGGTCACCTCAGCTAGTGACAGATTCAATCTGTCCTTGCGCTGTGCTGTCCTGGCACACTGTACTCTTGGCTTGCTTTTTATCTTGTCAGCACACAGTCTTTGCTTTCCTCCCATCTCTAACCGGCCGGATAAGTGGCTCTGTCTTCCCCTCAGCCACTGCACCTTCTGCTTTGGGTGGATATCCCCCTCTCCTATTGTTGGGGGGGCTCAGCCTTGTTGTCCTTTCTCACTGTCTGTGCCACACACAGGTCCTCAGGCATTTATAGGAGGGTAAAAACCAAACTGTTTGCTAGTTGACAGCAGGTGTATGCAACTGGAAAATGCTAAGAAAAAAAGGAAACCTACAGCACAAGAAAACAAACAAAACAACAAAACAAAGAAAGAAAACGCATGGCATGAATGTATTCTGGCAACAATTAAATCGTAGGCAACTGGACTTTGATTTTGTCTAGAAGACGTTTCGCCTCTTATCCAAGCGGCTTCATCAGTTCTCAACGCATCAGTCTGACTAGTCCTCACTAGTCTGACAAATGGGTGGGGCCACTGGTGAGCAACAGTCGTTCACTGGTAACCACACATCATGCCTAACGACTGTTGCTCACCAGTGGCCCCACCCACTCCTAACGACCGTCGTTCACTTGTGTGACTCACCTGACCCAAACAATGGTCCAGTGAAACTCCACTAACGAAGTATTGTTTTATGAGGGTGGTGGGTGTACACCTCCACAGAGGTTAAAAACCTGAGTCTTACTCCACTGTTTGTCAGACTAGTGAGGACTAGTCAGACTGATGTGTTGAGAACTGATGAAGCCGCTTGGATAAGAGGCGAAACGTCTTCTAGACAAAATCAAAGTCCAGTTGCCTACGATTTAATTGTTGCCAGAATGGAATTGACCTGGATAAATGAGAATATCCACAGGCACGAATGTAGTTGTATTCCTTTTTCGTCCATCTTAGTTGTTGGTGTGTATCTCAGCAGTAGGGTGCTGCCATGTTGAATCGTGCCTCGATGTCCCTAGGGCTAGTCAACCAAATAAAATCTTGGTCGACTAAAGTCGCACATAGTCTTCAACTAATCGATTAGTCGTGGGAAAAAAAAACAAATCTGCAGACTATTTTTACTTCTGCGGTGGTGTGTCTGTGTCACTCTGCAGTTACACCTCCAAAGGCTAGTCAGCGGTGGAGGGCTGTGTTAAGTGCTGTAAAGTTTAGTTGATTCAAAACACACAGTAAACATGGCTTCACTATAAATTGCAGAACTGACAGACAAACACTTGTCTTTATTTGGACACATTTCCCCCACCAATACGACATGCTAACGTTATTAGCACAAGTCTATGGCATTTTACATTGTATAAATTAGCCTAGCCTAGCGATATTTCCCTCTTCTCATATAAAACCAGGGACAACAGCAACATTTAACAAAGGTAACGTCACACAATTTGGCTCCATTACAACTCACAAGGTTCACTGACAAAACAACTGTCTTATACTAAACACGTTTTCCAAGCAAATACAACATGCTAATGTTATTAGCGCCAGCCTATGGCATTTTACATTGTATAAATTAGCCTAGCAACGAGCGGAGATTTCCTATGCTCATATGACGCCAGGATAAATCCCGAAGTATAAATCCCTGAAGGATAAATCACACACAAGACTTAAAATGCTATTTTAGTGGAGGCTTTACTGTCTTCACAATTTATTGTTTCTTATTTGTGAAATACAAGTAAATACAAGCTTCGTTTCCACTGAGAGAAATGGTGTCAGTATACAGAACAGCGTTGCCAGGTGGGAAATGTAGGATTATCGTACCAGAGACTCAAAATTATCGTATTTTGAGGGAAATTATCGTACATCCGTCATAACCAAAATAACAATCCTACTGATGCACTAAAGACAATTATACAACAGTTAGTTTCGACCAAGTAATTTGATTGGACGAGAGGCATTCCGTGAGTGCTGATACAGAGTATAACATCACTGGGACTTGTAACAGTAAAATCGCTCTGCTCACAGGTGTTATAAATATAAATACAACCGTTAATTAACCAGCTGTCACACTCGCTACACTGACACAAACTGACACTATAGCGTTACACCAAGAAGATGGATATTTTCCCCCAAATTACCTTTGAATTAAATTATGAGTGGTTGTCAGGAGAGGACGAGGAAAAGGAAAGCCAGGACTCTTCTGTGCAGACCTCCAGGTGTGTTTGTGGAACATCAGCCGACCTCGACAAACTGGAGAGAAGCAAAAATTAAGCGAACACGGTCAGGAATTATCAAGGTACTGATGAGGATGAGGGAGAGTGGAAGCTGAATCCAGCCGTGCCAAGATCCAGGTTTGCCAACGTTTCATCAGCCGAACTGGACGAAGACACAGTTGCAGATCAGTGTAAAAGTAGCTTGTGAGTTCCTGGCGTGTGTGCTGCGTTGCCTGGCAACGGACTGGGGGAAATGTTTGTTTTCGCAGAGCTACATAACATACTTAAATAATTCATTTCATCACCTTTTGTTAACATTTCCTCACTCAGCATTGCTGTTTAAGCTGTTGTTGAACTGTTGTATAAAAGCAATATCACACTCGAGGTCGTGATGTTGTACTGTATATTGTCACCGAATCACAGCTGTGACGATATACATTACAACATCACTCCCTCTCGTGTGATATTGCTTAAATATAGTCACTCTAGTGTTTACTTTTTTTCCATTTTCCTTGCGTCTGTTTTTCCTCTTCTTTTTCTGTTTTGAATCTCATTCTCGCTCGACTTCCTGATGGGTCCTAGCGCCTCGTGGGGCGGGTACAGCTGACCATTCAGCCAATCGTGCTCATTGTTCAGAGACAAACGTCACCCGTATCTCATGCAAAGCAAAGTGCGATTGGCTGGAAACATGTCACATGGGAACAGATGCCTTCAGGGCTCACAAAAAAAACTCCGGCATACTGATTACAACCACACATTCATGAAATGGTCAAATTATCGTACATTTGGCCTTTTTTGGGATTATTGATCGTACATTGTACAGAGGGCCAAATTATCGTACAAATACGATAATTATCGTACACCTGGCAACGCTGATACAGAAACAGACAGGAGGTCTGCGTCACCACGACGCTGAGCGTGAGGGTGGGTGAGTTCAACTCTGTCAACACAGGTAACTTAGCCTGTCCCTCCCGCCGCAGGAAATAATGGATTAATCCAGGAGAGCTATTGATGTAGCACTTTTCTCCTTATGAAAGTAACATGGCGATTATTACTGCCCATTGGTCCGACAGCCCATTGGTCCGACCATATTAAACCCATTGTTCCGAAGTCCTGTTGTTCCGAAATCATCATGATGCCCTGTGGTTAAGGTCTGGTTAGGTTTAGGCACAAAAACCACTTGGTTAGGGTTAGGAAAAGATCATGGTGTGGGTTAAAATGAAAAAGAAAGTGGCAAACGCATAAGCTGTGAGCCTGCTTCGCCTCAAGCCTTTCCCAGGTGACCCAGAGCCGGTCGCGGCGCACCATCAAGGCAGAAATACGCCCGCCGGGAGCCATTCAGCACCGCGGACCATCAGACCAATGGGCTGTCGGACCAATGACGTGGACCCGATTATTCAACCAATGAGAATTTGTTCGGACCAGAGCATATCGACCAAATAATGGACTAATCAACCAGGAGACTACAGCCCTAGATATCCCAACCCTTTGCATAGTTGGAGTGTTAAGATAGTTAGAGGTCTTTGTATCGTTGCTTATAGACACGTGTATATTCAGTGCATACTAAATATGACATTTTGTCCTATGAGACCTCTGAATAAATCATATTTCAGGCACGTATGATGAGCTGTCCTTCAGCTGTGGAAAAACCTGCAGTGAAAGTAATGTACAAAAGTTTGCGAAACTGGAAACACCTGTCTACCTGTGAATAGCTAACTGTTGAAGAACAGGTTAATGTGACAACACACACTTTCCCTCCTCAACACACCTGCCACGCAAATAGACACAAAGCTAATTGATTGTCAGTGGCACTGAGTAGACACGATAAGAGTTTAATGAATTAACATCAGCTGGCAGTGATGGCTGAGGCATGCAGGACAAACCTAACCCTGTGCGACAAGAAAATGAAACTGTCAATATTACAACTGTTATACTTCCAATTTGGTTCTGTCATCATCGTGCAAACATTAAATACCTGCCCATATACTGTCACTAATAATACTACCTATGCTCCTGTCAATTAGTTCCTGTTGTCAGCAAACTGTTTAGCAGCCGTGTATGATTAGACTTTTGCCTTTTGACAAATGCAGTCAGCTGTAACACCTCCAACATACCAGATGTGTGGCTCAGTTTTGTACAATGTGATAATACGACTCTCATTGAGAAACTTTCAAGTCTCAAATACCTGTCAGAGCTGTGCTATATGCAGGCAGGTGAGGTCCAATCAATTTAACTGTGTACTGTAACATTAGCATAGAGCTGTACAGTCACAAGGGGACGGATTGACAAAGTAATTATCATTTTCCACTGTTTGACATCCACCTCTGCCCCACATGCCTAAGAGTTTAAAGAGTGTTGGATCACTAAACTGATTTCTTCAAAGCACGAACACATCTACACCTCATATCAACATTTTAAAACCAATATCTACAGTGGCTGATGCACCTTTGTAGTTAATACCTACAAATGATCTGTAATTAGCCCTACTCAGTGGCTGGAAATATCCTTTTTACGCCTCACAGAATGGTTTAGCCCGGGCTGAAAGTCATACATTTTCACTTTCTCTTGGTGCTTAAAAAAAAGGCTCAGCCATGTAATTGCAGCAGGATTCACTCTGAAGATTACCCATGCTTATGCTGAGTGGTCTGAACAGAAACATGTGGATGAGATGATCTTGACAGCGAGACGTGCCACAGCTCTTCTTGGCTGCAACACAGCTATCAACCAACTAGTCGAATTCTGCCGGGGAGATGGAACATGATTTTTCTTTTTGGCAGCTTTGAGTGTTTTTTGTTGGAGAGCTTCTAACAAATTCAGGGGTGCTTAAGTACCACTTTACCCTCACTTTTTCTGAGACGCTGTTCCAGCTGCCGTTGAGAGTCCCTGTCTAGAGACGACATCATCATCAATTATCTACAGGTTTTTTTTTCTCCAGTATTACTCTTTGAGAACTCCTCATATCTTATAAAGATGAAAAGAAGTGAAGGAAAGTCTCAGGGTATTTGACGCTTTATTTTCTCATTTTACCATACTAGAAGTAGAAATCTTTCTGTAATCCACCAAGTATCCCTTTGAGCATCCTAGTATTGAGTGTGGAGAACAAATATGGCTGTTGAGAAATGTTGTGGAAGACTATATTAAAATTCATCCACATACTTATGCCTCATTACTTCTAAGTCAAATTGTTTTGTTTCATATAGAAAATGGGCTAAATTTCAACTTAGACGTACAGTATTTACCTTCCATGCAGCTTGTTATCATCCCTAATTTGGGTCTAATTTCCCTGATGCCACATGTATCTGATAATGACAATGTTCCTTAAATAGCTCACAGAATGTGCCTGTACAACATTTGACGCTTATTTCATTTCCTTTCTTGACAACACTCACACACGACTCAAATTCTCCAGCTTTGGTAGAAAGCCAGAGTGGGTCAAGATTTTCAATTGTTGCGCAGACCTCCTGAGCTTCCCCGCATCACCCTGCTCAAGCGAACTCTTTGGGGATATCTAAGTGCTACACCTCGGCGGGCCCAAAATGCAATTCTTTTTCACAAAATCCATTAGAGGACACCGCTCTCCCCTGCCTCCCTCCCCTTAGCTCTTCGCTCTTTTTCTGTTGTGTCTTGCTCCTTCGTCTGAACTTGTGAGATTAGATTTGAAAATGTGTTTTACAATTTCTTTAACCCTCGACTGGTGCCAGGTGGGCGGTGTTTGCTGTGTCATGGAAGCAAGGAATTTGAAAGTTGATTTGACAAATCTGTCTGACCGAAAACTTGTGTGACACTGATTAGTTCTGACATGTTGTTCTGTTTTCTTACACTGTGGATCACATTCCTCTGTATATTCATTGTTCTTTATCATTCTGACTTTGCTTCCTGTACATCTACCTAAGATCTATTTCGATCTCAAATTGTATCACCACTATATTCCATGCCCGCTAACATTTAAACCCGTTTTATCATAGACACTGTGCAAATGTATCACCAAGCAGCAATATCGGGGTCATCCCTATGTTTCCCGGGTTCTATGTTTCCCGGGTTCTATGTTCCCCACTTAACCCTGCAAAAAAAGGTTCTATGTTCCCCGCTTAAGCCCAGCATACACTGTAGGATTTTTAAAATCTTGTTGTTAATTCCAGCTCACACTGTACGAGTGAATCGTCTGCGATGTGCGGCCAAAGCTCACGATTTATGTGCTCACACTGTACGTTCCGATCATCAATGATCAGAGAGCTCACACTGTACGGGTGAAAACGGCTCGTCGGCCCCTGCTGACTGTCCTGCCCGTTGACAGCTGTCAATAAAGATACATTTGAAAGCTCCGATTTGTTCCGGAAGTGCCGTTGTTGTCAATGAAGCAGGACAAGCGGTTTGCTTTGATGATTTGCGCTATACTGTGTGCCGAAATGTCCAAAAAGAAGAGGCATCGGCGCATATGGACTTGCAGATGGCTTGAGAGACGTGGACAGTATGGTTTGACCATTTTACAACGAGAGTTGGAGGTAAGCCGGCTACAGCCGGGTGCACCCTCTGTGTGTGTGTGTGTGTGTGTGTGTGTGTGTGTTGTACCTCGTCTAGCGCGCTAGCTTGTATGTTTGTTGTGCTTGCTTGAACATGAGAGCAGAAAAATCTTACCAGGCAGCTGAAGAATATTGGCTATCTCCTGCCAGCGTTTCTCTCGTTGATAGCGGTCGTGGTAGGTGGAAGAAGAAAATACTGTTGCCACAGCTCAACCAACCTGGCCTCCATATTTACAGTCCACCGACGCGTCGCCATGGTGATCTATGTCTTCGCGCAGGCGCAGTGAGGGATAAATGCACAGACGTTGGCGAATCGGCTCGTGGCTCTGCTTCAACTGTGCGAATGTCTGTGCCGGCTGACCAGAATTTCTGACATGTCAGAAATTTATCCGACCATCCGACCGTGGTTCTGGAACAGATGATCGGCCCTCGCCGTCTCCTGTACACTGCATGGCAAAAGACGCATGACGAAGCGGAAATCTGGCCCGAGCGTCGGCAGATCGTGCGTCTCAAAAATCGGGTCAAATCCGGTCAAAAATCGTACAGTATATGCTGGGCTTTACACAAAAAGGGTTCTGTGTTTCCCGCTTGGTTGAGCAGGCAACATAGAACCCGGGAAACATAGAACCTTTTTTGTGTAAGCAGGGAACATAGAACCTAGGGCCCATGGGGTGAGGGGGCCCATAGAGAGTGGGCCCTCCAACTATATGTTGAAAAGAAAACGGGCCCTTGTGAGTAATTTAAATTGCCGCCTTAGAAATATGCCTGTGTTCAAAGAAAAACTCACATTTATTCAGAAATGGCACAATGTGCTTTATATACCTTTGAAAAGACAAACCCATCTCCATCATGGTTTTCTTTTCTTTCTTTTTTGTTGCAGAATAGTAGCAGTCTAACAAAATATGTAATAAAATGACTATATAAAATATAAAGTATAAAAAACCTGTTCAGTCAAATGAATAATTCTTTATTTTCTTTGTTATTTTTGGTCCTATACACATATGTGATGATAAATTCTTGGCGATATTTATGTCATGTCATGATATGATTATACAATAGCTAGTTTAGGAGGTGCGGTTTGCATGTTCTCCCCGTGTTTGCATGTTCTCCCCGTGTCAGCGTGGGTTTTCTCCAGATACTCCGGCTTCCTCCCACAGTCCAAAGACATGCAGGTTAATTGGTGACTCTAAATTCTCCGTAGGTGTGAATGTGAGTGTGAATGGTTGTCTGTCTCTATGTGTCAGCCCTGTGATAGTCTGGCGACCTGTCCAGGGTGTACCCTGCCTCTCACCCAATGTCAGCTGGGATAGACTCCAGTACCCCGTCATTAAATTATTAAGTTATGGCCATAAACATGTTTTGTGAGGTCACAATGATCTTGATCTTTGACCATTGACAACAAATATCATTTCATTCTTAAATCCAAGTGGACAGCCTTACACCACTGTCCACAGTCAATGTATTAAATACAGCAGATGTTGGTTGGTGCACCCCCCAGTTTGGGGAAGCATAGAGAGGTACCACCAAGGAAGTTAGGCAATGTACTGCTGTGGATGGGAACAACAGCAAAATGTATTTTTCTCAGAAAAATCAATAAGAGCTTAAGTGTACACTGTAATGATATATTTCAATATTTCAACCACGTTACCTTGACACAGACAGTCCTTTTAAATGGTAAACCCATAAATGGCTTTAGTTCCTCATCTCTGCTCTCGGCAAAGCCACCAGACTCCACTGACATAAACAGCAATTTTACTTTGATAAACACAGGATGTGCTGATCTACCACCGTCTCATTTACTTTGTTTGTTTGTGTGGCTTTGGTAAATCTGCACTAACCCTTTGAAATGCCAAAGCCACACAAAAACAAAAACTAACTTAAGTGATGAGGCAGTGGTAGACCAGCAGCCCCTGTGTTCAGGGATGTTAAATAACTGTTTTTCTCAATGGAGTCTGGCTTTTGAAGAAAACATTATAATTAGTGCTCCGTTGGAAATTGCTTTCTGATGGCAAGTAAAGTGGTAAAAAATAATGTAAATATAGTACACACTTAAATGCATATTGATTCTTTTTTTGGGGGGGGGGGTCTTTTGTCTAAAATTCCTTTTCTTGTCACCCTCATCCACAGCAGTATACTGCTTTGTTTCCATGTTGTCACTTTTGCCTGCTTTTCCAAACTGGGAGTGTGCCACAGACATCTGCTGCATGTAATACACTGACTGTGGATAAGAAGCCTACCTCACAACCCCACTTCAAAAGATCTGAACTATCCCCTTTTGGTATATGTTTAAAATCCAACAAACAATTGATTTTTAGAAGACTGTCCCCATATAACGTCTTTCTATGACTTTATTCAGATAGAAATAATTTCCTAAACCATACAGTCTCCCCCTGTTTAGACAAAGGCTATTTATGTGCTATTAATATTCCCGCATCCGTCCATGTCTTCATATCCCGTCCCCTTCTGTTTTCTCTTTTATTTATCCCATGAGGCTGAGACAGGGGGTACAGCTGGGAGAATGCCATGCTGTCAGCACATCAGGAAAAACATTACTTTCATTAGGCCCCATTATATCACCACAGACATCCTTGTTAAAATGTCATTTGCTAATTCCTTTCGATACTCATTTCCACCCGGCTGTCCCAGCAGGATTAACGTGTCATTTATTGGGATGTGGAAGAAAACAAGCTCAAAGTTGATTAGCAAAAGTAAACAGAGAGACAGACAGAGAGAGAAAGACAGAGACTGAGATAGTGATTGAGGAGGGAGGGACAGTTTATTGATTACAAATCCATGGCAGCCATACCTAGATGAGCTGACAACACAGGAGACACTAAAACACCAATCCCTCTGTTTCCATTGTGTTCACAGATATGCTTTGTCTTCATGGTCACTGAGTAACTGCTTCCCTTCAACGTGCTGCATGGTTTCAGTCATAGTTCTGCAGAGGAGTAATCACAACATGAATTAAAGTAATCAGAATCCTTCTAATTTGATCATTTAAATATATGAGAGTTTTATTTGTTGTGGAGGCATATTGTCAAGCCAGGATAAGACGAGCTTGTCAAAACTATTTATAATTCCTCCCGGCTGACAAAAGTTGTGTTATGCTTCGGTATGAGAGGTGGGTGGGTTGTGTTAAGTTATGATAAACATGTATGTCACTTGCTAGGAGCTCTATACTAATGAGTGTTTCTGAAAAACAGAAAAACACCATAACATAGCATATTAAATTGTATGATTTTCTGCTCTGAAAATAATTTCGACATGATGTTCACATCCCGCTGCAACTCATGGAACAGACATCACCAAAGTCACTTTCATCCACAGGGCACAGTTGATATCAATGTCATTGCAGTCCATCTAATAGTTGTTGAGATGTTTCAGCCTGGACCAAAGGTGGACCGGTAGAGCCGTGCTGCTAAAGTGAAACAAGCAAAGAAGTGTTACAGTACAACATGTAAAAATATTTAGACTTCTGTGTGTTTCAACATTGTGCTGTTTGGAAATGTAGCACACAGAAACCTGTGAAGTCCACATATGACTGAAGAACACTTTCTGTAACTTAAGTACTGTATTAAAAAACGGCAACCGCTCTAAATTCAAATCATCACCACCTTGAAGTCTTTCTGTAAACAATAATAGACTACATCCCTCTATTCTGGGTTTTAGGATGCTTCCCATGGATCTACCACTTTTTCAAGTAGCTCTGTGTGTATGCATTAAACCAAACGTGTCTGCTTTTTCCCGCCTACGAAGCACACAGAAGACTGCTGTGTATAAAGAAGCTCTCTTTCTGGATGGCTGCCTATTGAAGTGGGATAAGCCAGAAGCCTCAGTAGTTCCAAACAGGTTTGGGCCAAAGCCACAGCAAAGCACATTTCTGTGTCTGCAGGAGTATTGTAACTGCTATTTTTGAGTTTCACCATAGACTGAAAGATACTCTTTTTTATGGGACTGTTTTGCATCATCTGCAGAAAATATTTTTTTCTCCCAGAAAAAATAAAATCAAAGAATATTCCAGTTGAAACGAATAAGGTGCACTGGCTTGTTTTGGCAGGAACTGCCCATTAGTCCGACAGCCCATTGGTCCGACCATATTAAACCCATTGTTCTGAAGTCCCGTTATTCCGAAATCATCATGATGCCCTGTGGTTAAGGTCGGGTTAGGTTTAGGCACAAAAACCACTTGGTTAGGGTTAGGAAAAGATCATGGTGTGGGTTAAAATGAAAAAGAAAGTGGCAAACACATAAGCCCAGCTGACCCAGAGCTGGTCGCGGCGCACCATCAAGGTAGAAATACGCCCGTCGGGAGCCGTTCAGTACTGCGGACTGTCGGACCAATGGGCTGTCGGACCAATGACATGGACCCGTTTGGCAACTTTTACCTTGAAGCCATAGAATATGAATAACTTCATAATGCATTTAAGAGGTGCATTTAAAGCTTAATTAAACATTTAAGTTTTTGCAACAAGATAAAAACCATGGTCACAATGCTCTTGAGTTCAAGTATAAAAACTGCTCAAATTTTCTTCACTTATTTTGCTTGTAACGAGTGTCCTTGTGGCCTAGAGGTTTAAATGATTAAAAAAACAACTCTGCAACACAAGCTGACTAACAAGAAGGCTAAATCTTTTTCAGTCACACAAAAATAGTCAGCCTCTAAATAATTTTTCACCTTAACACAGATACCTCAAAATAAAAATGCACAACAAGATGAAACATGAGAAATAATAGTCACAAAAACTTTATATTTAGGATATAAGGATATAATTAGGATATAAGATACAATTTAAAACCTTGGTGAATATTATTATAAAAAGAAAATCTTTTTATTAAATTATTAATCATAACCTATTTTAATGATTATAAAAACAGCCACAAAAACTAATGCTAAAATCTTTATTTATTACCTGTAGATGTATGCTACTGAGATTGTAAATTCAGAAAGAAATTTCACTCCTCTGGGTCTCAAATTGACCTCATCAATACCATTAAAAGAAAATTCCATTATTGAATGTGTGGCCTCAAAATATTTCTTGACTAGATTATGTCTTTCCCTGGCCTAAAAGGTTTAAGACACTGTCAAAGTGATTATAATGTCTGCAGTTCGAGTCCAGCTGTGGACCTTTGTTGCATGTGATACCTTCCCTCCCCTCATTTCCTGTCACCTCACTACTGGACTCTAATAAAGGATAAAAATGCTGAAACCAAACAAAGAAACACTCCAGTGACATCTGGCTGCCTGTTGACATCAGAGGCGTTGATTACAAGTTCAAATGAATCTTTACACAGATCTTCAAATTGAACTGAATCCCATTGTCACTGACTGAATCAGTAGCTTTTAGTAGTGTAGCTCCACTTCCTGTTGCCTGAGAGCACCATTATCAGCTCAGCTGTGACACAAAGGGTGTTACTTCCTCATTAAAAGCTTATGAAAAGACTGCAAAAGCCACAGGAATAATCATGAGTTGACACCTCTGCTGCAAACAGTCACCTGCTTAACTACAGTACACACTTTATTGACAGTTTTGTATGGAAATTAGTGTAGCTTTAACTGACTGAACTTATACCGGACTTAAGACAGTGACAATCAGCAGCGTTGAATGCTGCAGTGGTACGAACAGTGATGCTTTCATCAGGGCTGCCTCCTAAAAGTTGACAGTTTGAATCAGCAAACTGAGTCCCTTAGGTTGACTGAGATTTCTTCAAGTTGTGCAGTTTTTCAGGGGTTTTTTGGTCACTCACAGAACTTCTTGGGATGTTTTGGTCCCCACATTTAGCTGCAGAGTGAGCGGTCTTCCCATCTTCACTGCTCTTTATTACAGGCAGCTGCAGACCCAGACCCAGGCTGAGTCTGAAGCCTGGTCAGGCTTTCCTCTGCTTTCTGCTTAGAAGTGGTGAATTTACAGCTGTTCGCATTTCCGATTCGTCATTAGCATAGTTAGCCTGCATTAGCTCAAAGGGCTTGTTTACTATAGACCTTTTCAAACTATACAACAAAAAGCCATATGGTTGATTTGTGTTAAATGTACTATCCTGCCACACCATGAGGTGGCTTACGTTACTGGCTGAGGCAGGGCATGGTATTTAAGTTCATGCCAGTTAGCACAGGTGTTGCTGGGTCATTATACGAAAACGTGCCATTATGTGTCCCTCGAACAAAACTGTGCTATAAATGTCAATAAACAATAATTACACTATAATCACTATAGAATTTATTTTCCATGATATCTCTTGTAACATTAAAACAATGTAAAAGTTTATTTCTTTTGTTTTCAAAGAGTTTTAAACACCTTTTTGTATGAAGCATCATTCAAAAGCTGTAAAATGGCTGGGAACTGCCCATTGGTTCGACAGCCCATTGGTTCGACATCCCATTGTTCCGACCATATTAAACTCATTGTTCCGAAGTCCGTTCCGAAATCATCATGATGCCCTGTGGTTAAGGTCTGGTTAGGTTTAGGCACAAAAACCACTTGGTTAGGGTCAGGAAAAGATCATGTTGTGGGTTAAAATGAAAAAGAAAGTGACAAACTCATAAGCCGTGAGCCTGTTTTGCCTCAAGCCGGTCGCGGCGCACCATACGCCCGCTGCGAGCCGTTCAGCCCCGCGGACAGTCAGTCTAATGAGATGTCGAACCAGTGGGCTGTCGAACCAATGACATGGACCCAAATGGCCTGTCTCTCAATATGATTGTTCTACTTTTACTAGCTATTAAGGCCCAAAAAAGTCAAACTATCATAAAAACATAAACTTATATATAAAGCCTCAAGTGTCCTTTCATTACCCATGAATGGGTTTTATTCTTAATATATGTAAAATGTTGTAAAAAACATCAGTCGTCAACCCTGTTACTTTTAATGAAAACACCCCTTCTGAGATAATGGACCGCTCCAAAAGTTGCATCATTTCCTGGGAGTGAAATCAGCTTCCTTTTGTGAACATGCTGGTGAAAAGACAAATAAGTGTCCTTTTCTTTTCATGATTTTTCTTAGAGTTATAGAGTTATATAATGTTTGACAGAGGGGGACAAGCTCATTGTGTCAGCCCTGTTTCCACAAAAGGACACGTTAAAAAGATTTTTGTTAGAAATTTTTAATGTACATAAATAACATGATTTAAGCCTCTAATGAATGCACACCATGTGGTCTCATGACCATCACCACATGGCTAGTAATGGCTGCCAAGAACATTTTTCGTCAACCCTGTTACCATTCTAGCGTAACAGGGTTGACGTAACAGGGTTGACAAAAGTATGGTTTTGCGAGTACGTGAAAATATACTTTCCTTACCAATAGTATTTACATTATATACATGGTTTTACAAGTTTCATTGCTAGCTGAGCGGGAAATTGAAAAAAAATGTGCACTTGGTGACAAGTTTTTGAAATTTGGCATAGTGTAAGGTATGGGTATAAGGTTTTCAAAAACCAAGTTGGGATAGCCACAAATTTCAATCTGGCCCTCACTGGAGATTTGGATCTGCTCCAAATTGTAATGGCTTCCATGGTGGACCATGTTATACCTCTCCACCAAGTTTAACACCATGCCAAATTTCAAAAACTTGTCACCAAGTGCACAATTTCTATGAATTTGTACAAATTTACTCTCAGCTACGAGGTTTATGATCTATACTGATTTATATTAATACACTATCAGTATAATGTCATGTTGTATTAAAGGTTTATGAATGTCCCATTATCTCCATTACACCCAAAGCTGCAACTTAAACTAGCAGTATGGTAACTGTTGTCAACCCTGTTACTGAGGTGTCAGCCCTGTTACTACCCTGTATAATATTCTAGTATAACTCAAAAAAGGAAAAGACAAATGTCAGATCAACTCATTTTATATGTTAAGTAAAAGAAAACCAGTAATCTACAGAACAAAATGTGGGTATTATTGTTTTGTTTCCATATTCTGTTCTTAAAAAGAAAGATGCTGTGAAAGTGTCAATTGCAAATGAGCATGTTCATCCATGGATAAAAATAAACACCTCAATATTCCCACTGTACAAACACACTCAGTGTAACAAGGGGGGATTTATCCTTCATAGTATATCAGATTTGTTGTAAATATGCATTTAAAGCATTTTCAAACATTAATTGGTGTATCGTAACAGGGTTGACAAAACACACATATTCATGTTTATTAAAACCACAGTGTGTAGGAATTTCTCCCATCTAACGTTGAAATCATATATTGTATTCAAACAGATAGCGCAGTCTAGCGCCTCACTGTTTCAAACACGTATTGCAACAACGGTAGCCGCTGTGTACCAAAAAGCTATGATAACACTGATGAAACCATGTCATCCGATACTACACGGAATATTCATTCAGGCTCCTACACAGACACACGTGACGCGAGTTGACAAACCCCCTCCTCACCATGCTGGCTGTGTTTACAACGTAGGACTGTTGGGGCGGGTGTAAATTGAAACAAACCAATCACGTCTTGTCCTTTGACAACTGACAAGTGGCTCAACCTCACACACCTCATCCCTCTCCTCGCATTACTGCACCGCTAACAGCTGTTAGTGGCCAGCGGCACTACTGCCGCATAACAAAGTCCCACTCTTTGAGCATAATGCAGGATCAGGTATTATGCAGCATCACGGGAGACGGAATCCTCGTCGCCAAGAAAGTGCAAAAGGGAATCAAAAAGGCAGCGTGACCGGCGAATTAAAAAAACAAGGGTCAGCAATGTTGGTTGCCTTTCCCAGGTGGAGAGAGCTGCTGAAGGAGAAAGGTAATACAATCACAGGCCAGCGTAACAGCGGCTAACAGCGGCGCTGGCCTGTGATTGCATTACCATTCTCCCTCAGCAGCTCTCTCTACCTGGGAAAGGCTACCCCGATGTGGTCCTTCATTTTTTTAATTCGCCGGTCACGCTGCCTTTTCTATTCCCTTTTGCGCTTTCTTGGCGACAAGGATTCCGTCTCCCATGATGCTGCATATGCATGATCCTGCATTATGCTCAAAGAGTGGGACTTTGTTTCAAATTTGCCAGGGTAGTAGCGAAGCACCTCTTGCTCCTCTCCTTCGGCTCCTCAGTCACACAGTGCTGGGCTGGCCTGGCTCTCAACGAAAACGCCGAAGGCGGTGCTGTATGTCCCTTGCTGGCGGGTGTATTCTCAAGATGGCGAAACGTAATGGAACCCCACAGACGACTTACCCGCACAATGTACAAACAAATCTGAAATTCTCCTTTTACGAGAATAAGTCAGATTATTGGTGGAGGTAATAGTACACCAGTGATGACATATTTATGAATGCAGACATCAATTTTTGCCAATAAACAACTGAAAATGTTACACAATGTCCCTTTAAATGTGGAGGAAAAAAAAAAGATAGCCTGAGATGGCACAGCACTTATTTCTAATTGGTAAGGATCTATTTAATCCAAAAAGGGTCATAAATAGTTTTACAACAGTACTTTGAAAATCAAACATTAAGGCACGTTTCCATATAATGACCCTGGAGGCACACAGTTTCAGTTGTGCTCGGATTAAGATTTATATGGTTGTATTCATTTGAACTTCATGTTCTTATTGGAAGTTATACAGACATTGTAGACACTGGTGAGACAGAATAGTTTCTGCGTACGCATCTAAACAATTCAGCCAGTTAGCAGCCAGGCTAATTTATACGGCTAGTCACTACAGGTTCTTTTGTGTTTCCTCATGGAATGTTTGTTATGTAAGTGAACGTCAGTGTCACCTTAAACTTCTCGATGAACCCCGTTCAAACTCTCAAACTCAGTATGGAAAAAAGGAGTGATTAGTCAAATATTCATATTGAACAATCAAATCTGATTCAGCTGACAGAGTCGGGTACAGCCCTAGCATGTGTATGTTATTGCTTATTAGCTTAAAAAAAATGAACACACCGCATTGTCAAGGATAACAAGTCTTTGAATTAAACTAAAGACAACTACTTGAAACTGCAAAGTGATTAGTAATGTTCATCTCTACTCTGCATCTCCATATCCATTATGGTTCCATGAAGCACCATAATGATCATTATAAAACCTTATAACATTAATAATGTGACTCAGTGAATGATTACAACAACTTGTATTCTGCACTAGGCATGTATTAGAATGAGTGCAGGTATCTATGGCCTTTATAGAAAGGTGAATAGGCAATAAAGTCTTGCTTTACACTAAATTTAAATTGTGTCACTTAGATATTGTCCCGCTAACTGTTTCCATAATGGAAAAATATTTGTTTTATGTGTAAGGCTGTGAAGGGATAATGGATGCAATTTAGTTTGCAATTATTGTAAATGGCTCTTGACAGGAACATTAGGTACATGCCTAAAAAGTAAATGCAGTGTTTTCATCATAACCCCACATCAGCTCTAAGTGCTGAAATATGCAGTTTAATCGTCTGTTCCATTGTGAAACAGAATCAAGGTGCTGGATTTGACAAACAACCACTCTGCCTCTAATGCTAAAAGGATAAAAAGAGCTTCTGTTTTCCTGTGATTTGACAGCTATTACTTATGGTTACCTCTGAAGACAGACCCAAAGATAAACATAACGCATTTCACCGCTCAATAAAAACTTGTGTTATCATGTAGGGAAGAGGGATTGCAGTCTCAGTGGTTGCACAGGTTCATTGGTGCTAATTTCATCCATATTCCCTTCAGTCGGCTCGAGGGCCCAGCATGAGGAAGTCGGTTTCTGCCTGCTGCTGCTGCTGCTGCTGCTGCTGACTGATTTCTTACTGAACTCAAGTGTTGTTGTTTGTCTTCGCACGAAGACGCACACAATGGAGACGCACAAGACAACATATCAGTTATCCCAATCCAACTCTGGAGTATCAGACTCAGGAGATCAGGAAAATCTAAGAGGAGGTGGAATTTGTGTGTTTAGTTGGCCCAACTGAGAGAGGAACATGACAAGCTGCACCTCTTAAGAACAAAGATGGAACAGAAGATTGAGAAGAAAATAAAATCTGTATTCCCTTACATGTTAAGTTTAACTGAAATTATCTTTTTTTTATGGTGATGATTTTTGTTTTGACTTGTGTAGTTATTTGGTCAAAATGTTAATAAGCCCCCCACACAAAAAAAGGAAATTTAAATTTTATTTATTTGATCTATTAGGGTTCTTCAGGGGGCATAAATATTGGTTCCTACTGACAGTGTCCTTACTAAGATTTGTCGCCTCAGGCATTTTTGAAAATAAGTCACAGATGTCAGACAGATGTCATATGTTAATACATAATAAGCGCTATGTGTGCTTCTTGTAAACCTGCCTTGTATAAATTTTCATAGGCTAAACAGGGCTATGACATGCTCCAGTTAGCAGCGCAACACAGAAATTAGCAGTGAATGTCCTAGTAATGTAATCTAAAATGAGGACTTTGGGGTTCCTCTGTCAGAAAATCTTGAGCATTACACACTTAATTTCCTGCTTTCTGGTGATTTTTTATGCACCGCTGCTCATTAACACAAAGGCCTATAGTTTCACAGACTGGGCGAGGCGGGGACGCAGCGCACCTGCGCTTCACCAAGTGGGTGTGGCCAGGCGGATTTTACAAGTTTGGCACACCGTGCGCACTGACGCAGTTACTCCTCTTTCCCACCTCCGTCCCTCCTACCTGCGCAAGTCGGAAAGAGGGAGGAGAGAAGGTGTGAAGTGGGTTTTACACACATCACACCAATCAAATGAGCCCCTCTCCTCGCCCTTAAATGCGCTGCGCGAATGCGTAATGAGAGTTTACTCAATTCGCCATGGCAGAAGAGAGCAGCAGCGTCAGACGGCCAAACTTCTCCCAGGAGGAAACTGACGTTTTGGTCCGGGAGGTCCAAGCTTGCAGTGTCCGAATATACAGAACTGCGAGCAGACCTCCACGGGCTGATGATGCAGAGGTAGCCTGGGAGGAGGTCACCACAATTGTAAATCAATGTTGCCCGGATACACTGAGTCGATATAGAGATACATTTATGTGGTGATTGCAGATAGTCGCATTGAATTGTGGTTTTTGTGGATATTTATTGCATTGTTAATTTGCCTGACATTCTGGAAACCTGCCTGTGAGGTTTTGGTGATGTGTGCGCACTGTCCACCGGTCAGCCAAACTTCCACTACACCAGCTGCGCTCTGCCTGCGCTGACAGTAGACCTGGTTTCAGCTGCCGAGCTTTTAGCGCACCTTCGGCAAAGCCTTTTGGCACCAAACTGTCACTGCGCCAAGCTGGATCTGTCGACACCTCCCCCTGCTGCGCTGCCACACCCATCTCAGAGCACCTCGGTCTGCCAAACTACCAAACTGTGTGCGCCTTGGGTTGTGCTGCTCGAAACTAGCTCTGCGCGGGGTTCGCCACCCTGTGCCACCCTGCGCCATGCCGGGAAACTAGAGGCCAAATAGCTAATCAGCCAGTGCATTTAGGCATGTAGACATGGTCAAGATGTCCTGCTGAAGTTCAAACTGAACAACAACCGGTTGTTGGTACCAGATGGACTAGTCTGAGTAGCTACTGGGGTTGTCACACACTACCATCTCTAGGGTTTACAGAGGATGGTCAGAGAAAGAGAAAATATTCAATGAGCGGCAGTTCTCTGGCTGAAAATACCTTGTTGATGCCAGAGGTCAGAGGAGAATGGCCAGACTGGTTCAAGGGGGGGTTCTTGGCACACTTTTGGCCCCTTAGTACCAATTGAGAATTGTTAGATGCCATAGCCTAGCTGAGTATTCCATCCCTGTATGACCACAGTGTACCCATCTTCTGATGGCTTCTTCCAGCAGGATAACGCACCATGTCACAAAGCTCAAATCATCTCAAACTGGTTCCTTGAACATGACAATGAGCTCACTGTACTCCAGTGGTCTCCACAGTCACCAGACGGCAGTTCTGACGGCAAACAGATGTACAACCTGGTACTAGCAAGGCGTACCTAATAACATGACCAGTGAGTGTAAATTTATCTGCGTTTTTGGATGATTTTCTGCCATGAATCATGTATGTATGACACATTAGTGACCGAACACGCTTCGATTTCTGACACGCCTTTCATCATAACTGTCATCAGATTGAGCATTAATACATATCATTATTACGAACATAGCTGCTGTAATGATAGTGATTTGGTCTCGCAGTGGCACACCAGCCATAAACAGGCACTGACCGCAGTGTAGACTTCCCTGTGACATTTCATATTTATGGCTGTTGTTATTTTTTACTTCAGCTCTAATGGCTGACATATTCTTGACAAATTCCTGTCAGAAGGTACCTGGTTTTCTTATATGTTCTACATCAGCACCAGCCCCTGTGATGAAGGCTGGTCTATCTTATTAATGATCTGGCCACATGTCAATTCAGCAACCAACAGAAACTGACTCTACTATCCAGATGTGTAGCGTTATTTTTCTGCCACAATGAAAGAAATATTGCTCACAGACTCTTTTGATCTTGAGCATCTTAAAGGTAAAACTTCTCCTACTTTAGTCTTGGATAAAACACATCAATCACAAACCTCATGCGACTGAACTGTTTGTGCTTTCATCTGTATTCTGTTGTTTAGTCCGCCACTTTGGTCCAAACTGAAACATCTCAACAAATACATTGCCATGAAATGTTGTATAGATAGTCATGGTCCCCACAGAATGGATCTTACTGACTTTGGTGATCTCCGGACCTTTCTACTTGTGCCTCCGTAAGGGTTTAACTCTTTGTCTTTGAGAGAAATGTGTCAACAATCTTTGTATGGATTGCTGCAAAATTTGGTTCAAACATTCATGCCTCCCTTAGGATGTATTGTAACAATGTTGTGATACCTTAACCTTTCAATCAGAACAATAGTCAGGATGAGACTTACTACTGTTCTCACCCCACCTATACCTGAAGCCTGTCTTTGGTTTTGGCCCCATGACACTAAGGAGGAGACTCAGTTTCCATCAGTGCTAAGTGTCGTTCTGACAAGCATCTGTCCTCTCCAGTAGAAAAGACAGTATGATTACTTTCTGTTGCAAAGCACAACCTACAGTGACTTCTACTGGTTTAACAGTCTTGATAATGAGTGTGTCTAACTTTGATAATAAAGAACAGGGTATGCGTCTTGTCTTGTGCCAAAAGTCAGTGTAGATCTTTGTTTAACACAAAAGTGATTCTACCATAACTTGAATTGTGGTCATGATTTTTTGGTCACCTTTGTAGCCTGGATTTCATATATATTCCTCACAGCCTTTGAATAGAACATACTGTACCTGGATACTGGACTCAGTAAATTAAATCCACACAGGTACACACTGGCAGATGTTGCATCTGAGCTACATGGTACTATAGATTTCCACATGCTTTTTTATTTGCATCACTGCTGTTTGTTTATTTTTTATTTGCAATAAATGATGCACTGATGACAGATTCTTGGCAGAATACGCCTGGATTTTTGATACCCTGCACTGTGAGATGCAGCCCTAATGATGAAAACATCACTCTTCCCTCTCTGAATGTTTCCAGTGTGTCCACATACCACATCAACAATGCGCAGACTCTGACTGTGAAACAGCTCCACATGTCTTTACTTGTTACTGTACCATGGGCTTTTTTTCTGGATGCTGTGAATGATACATGGCAGGGTGCTCTGCTGCTCTGTTCACAACAGTCAGCCCGAAGGATTAGACTTGATGCTGAGGACACTACCTCCTGCATCATGGTCTGTCTGCTCACTGCTTTCATCCTGACTGAAATATCTCAACTATTGGATGGATAACCAAGAAATGTGGTGGAGATATGGATGATACTCAGTATATCCAGATTTTTGCGGACATTCATCTGTCAAACTTTGTTCTGTATATACATTCCCATCAGCCTTAGTCGCACTTTGTCTTTAGCGTTAATTACCAGATGTTAGCAAGCATGCTAATGTGCTAAAGTGAGATGTTAAACATTGTTACAAAACCTGAGTGCATCCAAAGAACAGCTCCATGCAGCCACCAGCATGGTGGTAGACTTGTGGTCTTGTTCTTTAATAATGTTGTCTTCCACACACAAGAAGGTGGTTGGATCTTGGTCAGATCCTTTCAGATTTCCACACATAGTCCAGAGGGACATCTTGTATGTCTTTTAGTCCTTTAGATTTCTTTAAAAGTATCTTTAAAATCACAGACGTCTGGATAAATGAAAACCTATTCTCTGTGATTTGTAAGTAATCTGTTCTCCTACCACAACCAAGCAAGCATCTGATGACGATCAGCTTTGCCAATGCAATGTTGAGTACTTTGATCCTTAGCTAATACCAAAACAATTTGTGCTCTTGTAAAATAGCATCTTAGCGCTTATTTATTTAACCAAAACCTAAGCCTTTTCAGATTAGTTGCCCAACTCTAATCTGGACATTAATCCTGCTTTCACCAAAACAGTTTACTTGCCTAAACTTCACTGAAATGTAATCTTGTTATTTGCTGAGGATGTGACAGAGGCACATCCAGTTTTTGTTGTTATCACATTTAAAGACGGAGTTATTTAATTATCCCTTAATCCACAACACATAACCCCCCTCAGAGTTTGTGTTTATTCAGTGGTGTTTTATAGCAGTTGTGGTAAATGGAAACTGAAGTTTGGAAAAAAAGGTTGAAAATGGTAGAACTTTTAACACTATATTCCCCTGAGAGCCTGTGTCCTCATATGTGGACATCGCACTTTGGGTTTACATGACCTTATTCTTCATTCTACTTGACTCAGACCTGTTGTCCTCATTCATGGACACTTTTTTGTGCTATCTAGTGGTAGTAAGAAGAACACAATACACTAATCCATGTAAAAAAAGATGGTGGCCATCTCTGCCAAGTCAGTCTGCAGCTGATCCCGACACAAAAGTGGACAATGTCCAAAACCTGATCAGATGTTATGGTTGAAACTTTTTTATTTATGATTAATAATGTTTGTAGAGTGATATGGAAACAAAATTGACCAATTTTAGCAACAGTAACAATCTAAGCTAATTAGAAAGTACTCATTTGAAGACACTGGGACTTTGTTATCATCTCGTTTGAGGACACTGAGACTTTATTATCGTTGACAATGTTTATTTTTTTTATACCTATCGGGTCCTACTGATCCCAAATAGCTAGGAAAAATTAAAAATACATATCAAACAAAAGTTCAGGTCTCAGGTGGATCTAGTAACATAATGTTCTTACTTTCTCATTAAAGAGTATAAAAGGGACAACAGTGAAGATTTTTTATTTTTTTTATCACTGTCTGCATAACTTTACTGTATAGTAACTAAAGGTAGAAATCTGTGTCTTCAAAGTCAAGCTGAAATTTTAATTCTTTAATTCTCCCCACTTTTTGATAAAGGGAATATTCACTAAATTTAAGATAATAACTACGGTCCTCAATTAACATTAAACATTATAGATTAAGATGAAATACTTATTTTTTTTACTTTTTTCTTTCTTTTTGCACATTATTATTTATTTCTTCTTTCCCCTAAATTACCAAATTTTTGCTCCTACATTTAAGAATCAGAAGGAACCTGTGGGAATTTTTATTATCACCTGATCAATACAATGCAATCACATTGTCACAGGCTATATTGTTCAATGTTACCACACTTGTTTATGACAGAGCATCCACCTATTTTATAACATAGAGTTCCAGTGGTGGAAATCAACTAAGTACAGTTACCCAAGCACTTAATTTTTTTTAGGGAATATTGGCTCAGTCATTGGTATACTTTTATATATAAGGCATTACTTGGTCTACTGCCTTCCTACATTTGTTCCTTAATTGCACAGAGAAGTGCTGGTCCTTACTCCTTTCATTCTCAAGGCTACTTGTTGCTTTCTGTTCCATATGCCTGTACTGAATTGGGTAAAAAGGCTTTTGTCTACTCTGCACCTTTAGCATGGAATATGTTGTAAAATGACTGGAAACTAACAGGGTTAATTTCTTTGAGCGCCTTTAAATCCAAACTGAGAATACTTGAGGCTGACTCCACTACATGTACTTGTTTTTCATAATCTGCTTGTACATTCAATACTTTTTTCTTTTATTTTTTTGTGTTTTATCAGTGTAATTTGTAACTGTGTTTTGTACTTGCTGCTGCCTATCTTGGCCAGGTCTCCCTTGAAAAAGAGGTTATCAATCTCAAAGGGATCTTCCTGGTTAAATAAAGGTTAAATAAATAAAAAAAAGTACTTTTTCGCTACTTTTCAAATTAAGTTTTTATGTACAAAAGATTTTATATACAAAACATATAATCCAGAATAAACTACCAAAAGTATATGAAGCAGTAAAAATTAGCTCCACTTTGACCAAAAACAATAACAATGTAGTGCTTACATGTATCAATAATATGACCAATAATACAACAGTATATCATTAACAGCAGCCACTCTGCATTATGAATATTTTTACTTTTGATATTAAGCACATTTTGTTGCTAGTACTTCTGTTCTTTTGCTGAAGTTAAATTTGGAATGCAGGACTTTGAATTGAGTATTTTCAAACGATGGTACTGATGCTTCTACTTTACTAAATACTGTAATTTAAATACTGCAGAGTTTAAATTAGCCCTGATGATGAAAAAAGGAAATCACAGGTGTGTCTCTGCTTAAACTGTGCTGCTTCAGCTCCTGTCATGCTTTCACATGGATCTTGTTCATTAGAGGTATAAAGCAGCAAACACACAGCAGTATGAATGTTAACCAGATAGGATATATCTGTACATGGAAGAAAACTGAAATGAATGAATTATCAAAACTGAATTTCTAATATTACTTGGATTTTTGTGACTGTCTAGCAGTTATTGGCAGATATATGCATCACACTTGACACATCTGTTCCACCAGAGTAAGAAAAAACACACATTTGCAAATTGCAAGTAATATTTGACCCAGGTCTGCTTTCCAGTAGGTTTAGTGTTTGTTGTTAGCAACCTTGTTAGTCAGTGAGATTCACCCAAATGAGCCTGCTGAGGCAATATAAGCCTCACTTGCACTCACATGCTGGTGAGGGCACACTGTGGATTCACACTGTGCATCACAGATAAAGATAACTAGGCTTTCTCACCTGATTCTTTAGTTGAAGTGACAGTAAGCGTGACGTTCTTTTGTATCACAGCAATAAATAACTGCAGTACATTTACAACATCTGCGCAAGGTTGATACGATCATTTTAAGAGGCTACAGTGATTTATAGTTTTAAAACTAACTTTCCAGTTTGATGAGTTTGTTTTAATAGTGTGTGTTTTAATATTAATTATAAACACGTTCTATAGCAGTAATAATTAACTTTCTAGCACCATCAATATCCCCTTTTATACCGAAGAGGGAAGTGATATTTTAAGGCTGACTTAGATCCAATTACAGCCTTTTGGATGGCACATGAATAGAATAAAAATGATTTAATTACTGTTTTCCCTTGTTAGAGCGTGGTAGAAGAAACTGTGATTCTTCATGAGGCGTGTATGAAACAATTAAACCTGTTTAGTAACAGATGCAGCCTTTGTGCTGAGCTGAAGCTCCTTCCATCCTAATATGGACAGTTTCCCAGAAGACTCCCCTCGATCAGAGCGGCACTCCATCTTCTTCTTGTCCCTAATGGTGATTTTCAAGGCCCTCAAATTGCTTTTCTATGTGACATGTGACCAATGTGTAATGAAGAACAGTTAGCCTCAGGCGAGCAAATGAGGTTTTGTAACATGGCCATGGAAAATACCTGTTTGCCTTTCTTTTTTAATTGAAAAAAAAAAAAAAAAAAAAAAAACATCCTTGTTTGATAACACATTATGAGTAATATTGTGCACACTAGTCCATACCCATTGAGTGCACAGTTTCCCACGTACAGTTTCACATGGTGTGTGTTTGGGATACAGGTCATAGGAAATTGCAGATTAAATAGTCAACTGAACCCATTAAGAAGAGCAATGTATTCAGACAGAGTTTTTGTGAATTTGATAGTACGATTGCTTTATTGAAAGTACAGTAGTACCATCGCCAATAGTGGGATAGTTAGTGGGCTGAAACTGTACATTAGTAGTTGAGGTAGCACGTTGAAAGGCAGATAGTTAAAGTGTTTATATGTTGTATTGACTTAAAAGTGGGCGCACTGGTAGAATGACTGACTGACAGTTTCTGTGATTATGTACAGCATACCATACCATGACTTAGTCATTCCAGAAATTAGAAAAAAACTCAAACATTGGGCCACGGGGGGAGCCACAGCGATCGGTCGCATTTTAGCCATTTTTAAGCATTTTTCTGTTGTTATAGCGCCACCCAGTTGCCAATTAGTTAAATTTCTCCAGTCACCTTGAGGCGTCCTGTTCTACATATCTACCAAGTTTAGTAAAAATCCATATGGCGGTTAGGCCTAGATAAGAAATTAGCTCTCTAGCGCCCCCATTTTGTTTGATGGGGTCAATAATGGAGGGGTCCCCTCAGATTATGTGTGGTCATATGCCTACAAAGTTGCGTGGTGATGGGTGAAACCCTTGAGATGTTATACACCTTTATGTGATGAGCCACGCCCTCCGCAATATTCATTGCGTTATAGAAGCTCAGTTTTAGTAAGTTTTCCAACTTTTGCCAAGAGGGAACTTTAGATATTGGTCCCTAGATTATGTTCACCCAGTTTCATGCAGATTGCTCAAACTTCCTAGGAAGAGATCCATTTGAAGTGTTTTTCAAAAAATTCAAAATGGCGGAAAATCTATAAACCCAAAGTTATGGGTTCTTGAGGCAAATGTGTTCCTCATGAGGAGAGGCATCTCTGTGCAAAGTTTCATGTCTCTACGACATACGGGGCATGAGATATGCCCATTCAAATTTTGCCATTTCAGTTGGTTGCTACAGCGCCCCCCTTTGGCCAATTGATGTAATATTGCTTCATTCGCATCCTCCCATGACCTTCTACCACTGTGCCAAATTTCACATGGATTGACCAAGTCAGTGAGGAGAAAAACGTGGAAGAGACACACACACACACACACACACACACACACACACACACAGAGTTTTCGTCATTATATAGTAAGATATAAGATTATGACTTTTTTTACATGACATTTTTATGACATCCATACTTTAAAAAAAAAAATAAATAAATAATGGCATTTGGTTAAGTACGTTCATTCAGTAACAACAACTCACATTTTCACACCAGAATTTAAGTATTTAAGTAATTTTGAATTTCTCCTCAGGGGGATTAATTAAAAAAAAAAAAGTAAATAAACTTAAACTTAAAATAAACTTAAAGTAGGGTTGAAATGAAATGGTAGTGAGGACATTCTTCCGTCATTTGTGTCAGCTCATATTGGTATCAGATTGTGAGAAATGAGTTGCAGCAGTTCAGAAGTGGATATGATGATTTGAAGTGTGATCCTGTTGTGGTCCCAGTCTTCCACAGATATGTCAGTAAGCTTTGCCGACTGGATGAAAGCTGATGTCTCCCTGTCTCTGTTCTCCTCTGATTCATTGGAAATTGAGGCAGGTGTGAACGGGATGGTAATTGTCTGTGTGATCATATTCTCGTACCTCACTGATGTTTAGCTCCGGGAAGTCATTTTCTGCCTTTCATCCCTTTCTGTCACTCTGACACTGATGGAAAGTGTATTGACAGCGTCCCTCAGTAGAGCAAGTAGTGGTCATGGATTGTTGGAGCGCACCGAGCACAGAAAGACAATAGATTACATTAACTTACACAGGAGTGAAGGCCAGCTCGATGCCAGTTCATCAGTGGACTGAGACCGTAAATGACGATGGCTGTGAGGTGGGCAGGGCCGTGGGGATCGATGTCATATCTCAGACAGGAGCTTGTCGCAAATGTCCAGTAATTTTCCAGATGCTAAGATTGTCACTCTGTCTCACCTTGTCAGCGATAACACTTTGGAGGATAGTGGTGGGTGTGTGTTTTTGGAGGTCATCTTGGGAGAATGTGACTAAATACCATGAACTCCAGCTGGGTTCAGTTAAATTCAGCTCTCTTCCATTATGAACACACACACACACACACACACAAACACACACACACTTAAGTTTAATTATGTTGATTGCAATATCACTGTGATGATGATTTATGGTATAGTATGTCAAAAAATGTTGTAAACAAGTCATAGTATAGTATGCCATAAAAATGTCATATGCAATTCAAAGTATAGTATGTCAGATAAAATATCATCATAAAGTGATAGTGTAGGATGTAATAAAAATGTCATGTGACAAGTCCTCGTAAAATTTGTCATAGAGATGTCGTAGTATAATGTGTCATAAAAAAGTCATGGTACTGTAGGCCATGAAAAATTGCATATAAAGAGTCTATCATATCAGTATCATTGTATAATATGTCATGAGTAATACATAAAAATATCAGTATTCTTTGTTATAAAAATGTCATAAAAACACATCACAGTACAGTACATCTTAAAAGTGTCATAATATAGCAAGTCAACTATAGGTTGTCACAAAAATCACTAAAATGTTAAACATTGGCATTAAAATGTCATGGAAAAAATTGTATGGCATAAAAAGTATGGTATTAACACTTCATAATCTAGTAAATGTTAAAAAAAGACATGATAGTGTGTGACAAAAAAACTGTAAAAAAAATTGTACTTTAGCATGTCATTAAAATGTAATGAAAAAATCATAGCAAAATATGTCATACAAATTTATAGTATAGTATACATTTACAACGTCAGAGTATAGTGTGTCACAAAGAAATTACATAAAACTGTCATAGTGTAGTATGCCAGAAAGGAATGACACAAAATATCATAGTATAGTGTGTTATAAAAATTGAAAAAAAAAGAAGAAATATTTTCACTTTTTTAGCATAGTATATTGACTTGTGAACATACTTTATCATAACATTTCTAACAAACTATAGAGTTTTAACATACTGTACCATGACTTTTTTTACATACTACACTATGACTTTTGTAACATACCATGCTATGACTTTTTTTTTTTTAATTTATTTTTTTTTATAATAGTACAGTTTTTGGCGTACCATACTTTGACGTGTTTACCATACTATACAATGACTTGTTTTTAACATACTATGATCCTTTTTTGACATACTATACTATGATTTTATTTAGTATACTATACTATGACATCTTTAACCGTTCTATACTAGTGTTTTTGATTTTATGTACACTATATGTGACTTTTTTGTAAGATACTATGGTGTTTTTTTGGGAATACTACACTATGACTTTTCTAACATCACTTTGACCGTGATGTTTTTTGCATGGTTTTGGACAACATACTATACTCTAACATTTTTCCCTGATTTTGAACTACATACTATACTATGAAGTTTTTTCATGGTTTTAGATGATGTTCTATACTATGACTTTTTTTTCTGGTTTTGGACTACATACTATACTGTGACCTTTTTTTCATGGATTTGGACAGCGTACTATACTAAGACTTTTTTTCAAGGTTTTGGACGATATACTATACAATGACTTTCTTTCATGGTTTTGGACAACATACTATTCTATAACATTTTTTCGTAGTTTTGGACATCATACTATACTATGACTTTTTTTCATGGTTTTGGACGACATACTAGACTATGACTTCTTTTTCATGGTTTTGGACGACATGCTATACTATGACTTTTTTTCATGGTTTTGGACGACATACTATACTATGACTTCTTTTTCATGGTTTTGGACGACATACTATACTATGACTTTTTTCATGGTTTTGGACGACATCCTTCACTATGACTTCTTTTTCATGGTTTTGGACGACATACTGTACTATGACTCTTTTCATGGTTTTGGACGACATACTATACTATGACTTCTTTTTCATGGTTTTAGACGACATACTACACTATAACTTCTTTTTCATGGTTTTGGACGACATACTATATTATGACTTTTTTCATGGTTTTGGACGACATACTATACTATGACTTTTATTCATGGTTTTGGACGACACACTATACTATGACTTCTTTTTCATGGTTTTGGACAACGTACTATACTTTGACTTCTTTTCATGGTTTTGGACGACATACTATACTTTGACTTTTTTTTTCATGGTTTTGGACGACATACTATACTATGACTTTTTTCATGGTTTTGGATGACATCCTTCACTATGACTTCTTGTCATGGTTTTGGGCGACATACTATACTATGACTTCTTTTTCATAGTTTTTTCATAGTCTTTTACATAGTTTACTATGACTTTTTTCATGGTTTTTGACGACATAGTTTACTATGACTTTTTTCATGGTTTTGGACGACATACTAGTCTATGACTTTTTTTTCATGGTTTTGGACAACATACTATACTATGACTTTTTTCATGGTTTTGCACGACATACTATATTATGACTTTTTTCATGGTTTTGGATGACATCCTTCACTATGACTTCTTGTCATGGTTTTGAGCGACATACTATACTATGACTTCTTTTTCATAGTTTTTTCATAGTCTTTTACATAGTTTACTATGACTTTTTTCATGGTTTTTGACGACATAGTTTACTATGACTTTTTTCATGGTTTTGGACGACATACTAGTCTATGACTTTTTTTTCATGGTTTTGGACAACATACTATACTATGACTTTTTTCATGGTTTTGCACGACATACTATATTATGACTTTTTTCATGGTTTTGGACGACATACTATACTATGAGTTTTTTTCATGGTTTTGGACGACATACTATACAGTGACTTCTTTTTCATGGTTTTGTACGACACACTATACTATGACTTCTTTTTCATGGTTTTGGACGACATACTATACTATGAGTTTTTTTCATGGTTTTGTACGACACACTATACAGTGACTTCTTTTTCATGGTTTTGGACGACATACTATACAGTGACTTCTTTTTCATGGATTTGGACGACATACTATACAGTGACTTCTTTTTCATGGTTTTGGACGACATACTATACAGTGACTTCTTTTTCATGGTTTTGGACGACATACTATGAGTTTTTTTCATGGTTTTGTACGACATACTATACTATGACTTTTTTTCATGGTTTTGGACGACATACTATACAGTGACTTCTTTTTCATGGTTTTGGACGACATACTATACTATGACTTTTTTTCATGGTTTTGGACGACATACTATACAGTGACTTCTTTTTCATGGTTTTGGACGACATACTATACTATGAGTTTTTTTCATGGTTTTGTACGACACACTATACTATGACTTCTTTTTCATGGTTTTGGACGACATACTATACTATGACTTTTTTTCATGGTTTTGGACGACATACTATACAGTGACTTCTTTTTCATGGTTTTGGACGACATACTATACAGTGACTTCTTTTTCATGGTTTTGGACGACATACTATATTATGACTTTTTTCATGGTTTTGGATGACATACTATACAGTGACTTCTTTTTCATGGTTTTGGACGACACACTATACTATGACTTTTTTTTCATGGTTTTGGAAGACATACTATACTTTGACTTTTTTTCATGGTTTTGGACGACATACTATACAGTGACTTCTTTTTCATGGTTTTGGACGACATACTATACAGTGACTTCTTTTTCATGGCTTTGGACGACATACTATACTATGACTTTTTTCATGGTTTTGGACGACACACTTCACTATGACTTCTTTTTCACAGTTTTGGACGACATACTATACTATGACTTTTTTTCACGGTTTTGGACGACATACTATACTATGACTTTTTTTCATGGTTTTGGACGACATACTATATTATGACTTTTTTCATGGTTTTGGATGACATACTATACAGTGACTTCTTTTTCATGGTTTTGGACGACATACTATACTATGACTTTTTTCATGGTTTTGGACGACACACTTCACTATGACTTCTTTTTCACAGTTTTGGACGACATACTATACTATGACTTTTTTTCACGGTTTTGGACGACATACTATACTATGACTTTTTTTTCATGGTTTTTGACGACATAGTTTACTATGACTTTTTTCGTGGTTTTGGACGACATACTATACTATGACTTTTTTTCATGATTTTGGATGACATGTCATACTATGCCTTTTTAAGCGCCCAAAATCCAAAGATATTGAAGCTGGACCTGTTACAAATCAAAAAATAGTCAATTATTAATTATGGAAGTTGTTGAACCTTGACAAATTCTACATCTTGCATGTCTGAAAGTGAACATCACACCACAACTCTCCATCACTTATTGTCATTTGAAGTTGCAATCAATAAATTTTAAAGACACGACAAGACGACTGATTTTTACAATATATTTAATTCCATTTTTTCTTACAAAACAATTCCCTCATAAACCAGAACACACAAAATGCATAAAGAAAACTGTACAGTCAGTTTTGTCATGTCTGAACGTGTTCTAAACATGAACAAGGTTATCTACAACAGTGGTTCCTATCAATGTCTATCACACCAAGCGGTTCAGCTCTGCAGCCCCCTTACTTGAGGGTTCAAGGAGAGGTACAGAAATAGTCATGTGACACTGAAGGTAGATCCAAACAAACAACATGGGCTAGCCAATAATGAAGTTATATCAGCAAGCGCAGGTGCAGTCTCTTTGTTCTTGCTCTCCTTGGCTCTAGTAGCAATGTCATACTGCTGAATCAACCTTAAGAGATAAGCGGACGGACGTGACGATGACAGGGCGAAAAAGTGACTTTTTCACAAGCAACTGTAAACCGTATGTGACTGTGAGAGATCACTGAGAGTGGTCAATGATGATCATGTTGAAGGTCTATTTTCATTACATGCATGTCTTGGAGATGTCCAATACTGTAGATGGCTCCATTAGAGCCACTGGAGAGTGACTTTGGATGGGATAGTGACTTTAGGAAGCATCAGAGCCTGAATTTTTTAAAAGTAAGTTGACAATTCTTTTTTTCAATGATACAGTGAGAAAACTGGGCTACCAATTCGACAAATTTCATTAAACATAAATGTATGTCAGATAGTATATTCTCTCCTCAGTGCAACAGTGGTCTATCATTAAGTCATTGCCTTCAAAAAGTTCATTTAGCAGGCTTTCATGCCAGAATGTATTTTCATGGCAGATTAGCAGCAAATACCTAAATCACACACAAGAACAACAAATCTGCTTCACTCCTGTGTTTAACTTTTTCTTTTCTCACACAGCGTGGCTTCTACCCTACACATTGCATCGCATTAGGGGAGTTACAGGCACAACTACATATTAGGAGATGATGGTTAATATTTAATTTGGGCTGCTGTTTGTGTCAGGGTAAAAAAACAACAACACATGAGCAGATATACTCCATTCAGGAAACTCCAGTTAGACTTACAGTGGTACACTTTTCTTAGACGGCTCCTTTGGACTTGGTCTGTGGACGGCCTTCAGAGATAAATACGAGTTCAATTCCACTTCTTTAAAACAAATTTAATGCACCAAGAAAGAAAACAGTCAACTGCAAAATCCTACAGGCTGTGAGTATTTGAGCACAAACTGTATGTACAAGAGAGCTTCCAAAGACTATCAAGAAAATATTTCCTCTTTCCATGAAGGGACTGAGCATTAGTGCTTGTTTCCATAGCCCATGATTTCTAGGTGATTTAATTTATTGGTAAAGTTCTGGATTATGTCTTATGTGTTGCTTCTCACTGATTTGTGCTGGCAGTGAAAGCTAATTTAAAAACAGATTTAGACAGGCTGACTATATTTAGAACACAGCAAATTCCAGAAATACAATGACGAAGGGCGCTAGTTTTCTAAGTATGTATGTTTTCTAATTTCAAAATTAGAAGCAGGCTTATTCATGTGATTAATTAAATGCTTATTTTGGTAAAATACAAAATTTGTCTGCTACAGGAATCAGCTTTTTGATCTATCTTAAATGTAAAATTAGAAAATGAAAACATCTGTACCAAATGGCGAAGGCGGACCTTCATTTTTTAACTGTAGTTTGAGGTTTGGAGGCTTGCAGCATTAAGAGAAAAAAACAAAACAAAACATTGCCCCAAGACTGGCACCCATTTTCAGCCAATATCTATGAGCCATCAAGCGGGATGTCCGGGCCAAGTATTCACGTACAGACATTCAGCACTACTGTCAAGGGGCAGAGATGTTTGAGACATTATAATTCCAGTAATTTCTGATAACATTATTACATCCGCAGAGAAGCAGCAGCATTGTCTTGCTGCTAATGGACCATCATTATAATGATTAGTGCAAATGGCAAAAGCAAATTACAAAGAAGATGATTGGAACACAGAGAGAACATATCTGCTATTATGAAGGACGAAGAGCTGCTGGTGTTTATTCGGTTACTGCCTCAAGACAGATAATACCGTTTTTTTTTTTTTTCAAAAGTAGGTATACACTTTCAATGATAGTAATTATTAGGAAACCTTTAAAATTATGGTCATTTTTGTAATTTAACAGTTGATAATTATTCCTGGAAATAGGATGAAGGTAAAACTGTATGTAATGCTAATGTCTTTACAATGTAGCCCTACTTTTCAAACAGGGTACTAGGTTTTGAGATACAGCACATTTTTTTTATCTCAACTATCCAGATACAAATGACAAATCCAAAATATAAGCTTTGTTGCTGACTAGACGTAACTAATAAAAAGATATTCTGTTTGTCTTACAGTCTTTTACGTAAAGCTGAATAACTACCACACGGTAAATGGAGTCTACCTGCCTAGGAGTTTGATCTTGATGCATGGCTCTCTGGGAGGATGTACAAATGCTCACAGCCAGTCAGATAGTGGAGTTGATGCCACTTTGGCACGGCCTCAGCATGTGGGGTCAGCGTAAACTGGAATCATTACCCTGAGGGAATCTGCTAAGTGGCATTTTCAGGCTCGGCAGCACAGAGTTGTGCTGTAGGTATAGAATAAATGTGAGAGACAGCGGGGGACAGATTATACCATTGCAAGAGACCAAAAGATGTACTGTTCATTTCTGGTTAGGCTTCCTCTGCGAGCGAAACATCCATTGACGACGGCTAATGGACCAGTTGGGCTCTTTGGATACACAATGTAAATAGAGGGTATTACACGTGTGCATAAAGCCAACCTCTGCCGGCATGAGGAGAATGAAAGCTTTCAGAGGGAGGATACAGTACAATACCATGACAAAGGCGAATAAACAGATGGGTTTGGTAGCTTTTAAAAGGACTCAGAACACACATACACTAAAGGCAGACAGGACAGACGGACAGTTTGTGGTGATTATATGCAGCACTGGTGAAAACGACAAACATTGTTGAGATAAACAAAATCGGAAAGCTTTTTACTCTAAAAAAAGTGAGCATTGTGCATAGTTCATAGTTCGTTAATAACCCCTCTTCAGGTACCTATTTGCTGTGATAACATGGAAGGAAGTGCAATAATGTACAATTCTGTATAGTTAAGTGCACATAGATCACTGTTGCACTGAACGGCATTGACACTTTCTCCCAATAGAAATATCACAACAGGGTTTCTTAATGTTTTCTCAATTACTCTATTTTTAAGTGTACTTTTGTTACAATAAACCCAGGCATGTATCCCTCTTGCTCAGTCCCAGGGTTGAGTCCACAACTTATGTTCACATAAATCTTTATAGTAGGTAATTTGGCCTGATCTTTCCTTTTTTTCATTTGCGTCTGTCCCTAATCCTACGTCTCTGGCTTTCTTTCTTTTCTTTTTTACTCATACCTCGCCGACCCAGACAACTGTGTTCCCTCTCTTGATGTCTGACACCTCGCAGTGCGGCGTTCTCTGTTTGCCATTCAGGACAAAGAGGGACTCGGCTGACGGCGTCACCAGGTACTGTCCGAACAATCCACTGGAGACCACTACTCTGTTGGGGCCTCCCCAGGGCCAGGCTTGGGGGGCCAGGGGCTCCTTGAGGCTCCGGAGAACCTCAGTACGGCCCGAGGACAGATCGGCAAATAGCAGGTCCGTGCCTGAGCCTGAGGTGGCCACAACCACATGCTGGTTGGACTCTGTGAAGGACGGCTGGAAAGCCAGATCGGAGACAGCTACAGGCTCGTCCAGTTCCTGGTTCAGACCCAGCTCCCCCTGGAAAGACACGGTCTGTACTATCAGCTTTGAGCTCTGCGGGTCAGGTGTCACAATGTAGCGCCCGTCTGGTGACACAAACGGCTGCCCTGTGATGTTTAGGTTTGGACCAATCACCGTGTCCGTCACGCTGTCGATGAGGAGCTGGGGCGGGGCTTGCAGGTGGCTCTTGCTCTGGCACTGGACGAAGTAGAAGCCACTGAGATGTGTGTAGGCCATGTTGACCGGTATGCAGCTGTAGTTCTTCAGGCTGATGGTCTTGACCCGGTGGAAGGTCTCCAGGTCAATCTTGTGTACCGCAGGTTCATTTTTGAGGAAGACAAAGGCAAACCTAAATTGACAAAGTTCAAGGAAAAGGTTAATAGCCTTTCTATATTTTCGGGGACAGTGATTAACACTCATCGAGATTCTCATTAGGATTCTCATTTGCTCTTTTCTCCTTCACTTCAGAAGGACAGCTGTGATGAGTGAGCAATGAGGTCGCCTGTGCTTTAAGGTTAGAGGTGGCAGAATGTCTGCGTGTGTGTGTGTGTGTGTGGGTGTGTGTGTGTGTGTGTGCGTGTGCGTGCGTGCGCGCTGTTTTACCTCACATGGGTGATGATGAGGTTGGTCGGAGGAATGAAGAAGTCGTTGACCCTCTGGAAAGTCGTGCGGATTGCATGATGTACTTCTCCGACACTGGCTTGAGGAATTACCTGTGGACACATAACAGCGTGAATATTAAATATCAATACAAAGACATAAAAAAATAAATACGTAGAGAGAGAAGTTTTATATTTTTTCATGTTTTCTACTCAATGTCTTTAATTTGGAAAGTAATCCACATGAACAAAAATTATTTTGAATCACAAAATGAAAAACAGAATACAAGACATAGTTTCTGTATGTTGTTAAAACCACTGTAACATGAAGACTGAGGTTAAGTGTAGAACCAGAGCAGTCAGCCAGGCTGACATTTATCCCAGATGAGTCTGTATTGGTGAATATGCCAATTAGTGACAAGAAATTGAAGTGCACAAATGTCAAAGAAATGTTAATTAAATGTTAATTTAGAAAGCGTTTCTCAATTATATGGTTTGCCCACTGCAGAGCACTGTCAAGCTTATATCTTCACTGTAACAAGAGTTAAACTAATTATAGGGACCCTTATCATAAATGTGCGCGCTAATACAAAATACCTTTTTAAACTCACAAGTATCATCATTGATATACCCAGGGTTAGGGTTGAAGGAGTGCTTTTTGATATTCAGAGCATATCATGATTCAGAGGTTGTCTGCACACGGCTCTCAACATGGAGGTGGCAGAGCTAGCAGCTAACCGTGCCAACAGCGTAAGCAGTGGTAACAACATGAACAGTGCTGACACAGCTGAAGGGACACTACGCTTCCACGACAACACCTTATTAGTGGTCACTGCTGTATAAACATGGCGCAGAGCAGCGGTGATAAGCGAGCCAAGGCTTTCGTACACATCAATTTGTGGCAACTCTCCACGATAACATCTGTCGCCACATTTTGATTTTCTATTTATGGAGCTGAACTGTTCAGTAGGAATACTATATTTACTGTTGAGTTATTCATTGCATCACACTCAGAGCACAGAATGTACTCTGGGCACAGACGGAGCAGCAGAACGTTAGGCGCAGTGAAAGTGAAACTTAACCATTTATTGCACCTGGTCTAAAAGTTTGCTTTCACTCGGCTCTGCAGCAGCTGCTCCTCACATCCATCAATCTGATCAGCTCTGATCAGATGAACTGATCAGTTATCCATCCCACAACTCAAACTGTTGTTGAGGAAAAAACACAACAACTCATGAACAGTTCAAACCGACCTAGTGGAGGTGAAGGCCAACTGTTATGTTGCCTGTGTCTTGGCCAAAAGTTGCACCTGAACACACAGCAAAGACTACAGCCAATGGTCAACTAGCACATACGTTCTGTGCCTGCTTAAGAGGGAATCGCTCTCCATAGCAGCAGGTGGTCAATAGGTAAATAAGGACACTTAATGACCATTAGGACAGATTGAAGATGCTAGTTAACCAGTTGGTACACTAACAACACAACCTATTACTGAAAACAAACCAAGGATATTTACGTGTGCTAGTGAACAATGATACAAACAATTACAAACCATTTCTGCAAAAGAGGTCACGGCTAAAAACATAGTCTTACCTAACATATCAAGTTTGACCCTAGCTGTCTGTTTACTTTCCTCATTTCAATTCATCTTTTAATGCTCTGAGCTGAACTGCCAATCAGAGTGCTCATTTAATGTTCTGTAAAAAGGTTCGTACTCTGCGCATCCAAAAATGTGCACGTAAAATCACCATCAAATGAATGAGACACGCACATCGGTTGATTATGTTCTCATCACCATGCGTATGTTGGTGAATCAGAATCATTCTAAATTGACAGGCGTGTGTTTGCTATTTGCAGTCAGCATACTGTCACGCCTCACGTCTCTTTACAAGGAAATCAGTTTGCCCAGAAGTATATCCTGGAAAAAGCGGTGAAGCTGTTTCTATGCATATATTACGGCCCTGACACACCAATGTCAGACCATCAGTGAGCGTCTGTGAATGTGAATAGATTACAACACACACAGAGGTAGCGTGCGTTCATTCCCTGCTCAGGACGCCATTATTCCACTTTATGTTTATGTAGCAAATGGATGTTTGCTGCTGTATTAATGCTCTGAATATCGTAAAGTGCTCCTTTAAGTGTCCTGCTCAGAGACGATCTGATTGTTGTGATAGTTAAACCTGTGACCTTCTAGCTTCATTGCCATGAAGGCTCATATCTCAGGTCTTAAGAGCCTGGACTTGTTCCCCTGACATGTCCATATATCCTGGAACAGATAAACATCTACAGTATATGACTTGATGAAACATGGCCCCATCTCAGTTCTCTGATAAAGCATCTCATTCAAAGATGGTTGTCTTAGAAGCACACACAACAATAAATGCTCCATCTCTCATGTCATACACCTGGCACTGAATCAGCATATTTGCACAGTGCAAGGAGGGGGCTAAAAAGGGTGTGCACACACTCCGATGGGCTCCCAATGCACCCCATTGTGGATGACACATGCTCCATCATGCATGCCTGCATGATCAGGTCACAGTCAAGGACAAGTGAGGTTGTTTATGGGACCCACACATGTGAGAGTGTGCATTTATTAACTTCATCATCTCCTCCTCTCCCTACAATAGGCCTGTTTTTGTCATTTTAGGGGGGACAGGGGATCTTTAAAGTGAGATAGCATGTCAATGGTATATGCTGCATAGTAGTGGTATGCATCAATTGAAAGCAGGGAACCTGAAGATTAATCTGAGATGAAGCTCACTGACAGCGCACTGTCTGACGTTTTCTTTTTGTCATAAATATGGAATAAACACTGTTTTGTTTAGGTGCCTATTCAAACTTTGAACATTTAGTGTGTGAGGGCTTAGAACAGTATGATGGAAGTATTTGATGGCCATTCACATGCTCAGTTATGTCTCATAAGCAATTTTTGGCTGGATACTAAATGTTACACAGATGTGTTGCAAAATTTTAGCATTTTTTACCACTCAAGAACTGATAAAAATGGTCAAAAATCCCCCCTAAAATACCACATTAAGAGACCTTGCGGAACAGCATGGATTTTTTTTATGCTGCTCCTCCTGATGTGATATCAAATGCCTCCGACATTTTGAGATTTTATGTAAGAATATCATTTTTTGGGGGGATTGGATGGCTAGCACTTCTCTTCTGGAAACTGCTGAGAACCCCTCTAATTGAAAATATACCT
Organism: Epinephelus lanceolatus; assembly: GCF_041903045.1. Lineage (NCBI taxonomy): Eukaryota > Metazoa > Chordata > Actinopteri > Perciformes > Serranidae > Epinephelus > Epinephelus lanceolatus. The sequence continues at coordinate 37,127,852 of NC_135744.1, forward strand.
ATGAAAGCCATACATCCTCTGAACGCCCTAGACCTCTAGTTTGTTTAGAGTTTCCTGAGGCTGCGATTCTCCAAGAGGTCACAATAGGTCATATATATTTTTATATATAATAGTTTAATAAAATATGGTCTTACTACTAGGGGTGGGTGATATGGCCCCAAAATAATATCACAGTATTTCAGGGTTTTTTTTTGTGATATGACAATTTAGTAAAAATAAAAAAAAGTTATTAATAATTTAACAAAATAGAATTGCAAAAAAATAAGTGATACAGTTTTACTGTTTACAGTTTTGACTGTGCCCGTATTAACATGAACTGGATGATGTGGCAGTGCAATAAAATAGCCACTACAGGGGCTACTATCATCACACATTAATAAGATTGGGCTCATAGAATCGAAAACAGTCTCAGCTTCAGTCATACCCAAATTATGCAAATCCAAGTTACCAGTTTGCAGAAATATTCAAATACACTAGGTGAAAGTAACATTTGTACTGCATGCCAAAAACTGCATAGGACAAGCATAAAGTGGGTATGTCTCTAAAGGGCAGACTCATGGGCACCTATTGAGCCCACTTTCATTCAGATATCTTGAGGTGAGAAGTCAATGGACCCCATGTGACAATGGCCGTGCCACTTTTTCCCTCGGCACAATTTTGCCTAACTTCGGAGCATTGTTTAACCCCCTCCCCTTCCTGACTCCAGCTTTAAACCTCAGCCCTCTACAGCCTCCAGAAGACAATAATGTTGGCCGGGAACGCTGTCATCCCTGCGGAGTTTGAGAGGTTAAAAGCAACCAGTCAACTTCTGCTCCTGCTTCCGCAGTAAAAGCAGCTCTTTTTTCTTCTGATTTTTCAGACTTTATATTCTCAGAGAATCTCGGCTTATTGAAGCAGCTCGAGGTTTAGACAGCTAAGCAAATGTTGCTGGAGAGAGTATATAGACTATTGTTTTAAAAGGAAAGAACTAAGTGTAAAATCTATTTTGATGTCTGCACCTACGCCACTAAAGCTGAACCTCTACCTGATGCCCAGTGGGGGGCCACACTCCACACTCTTCCCTCAGAACTATCAAATGCAAGGAAATAAAAATAGCACTTTAAGTTGCAGAGTTGTTACTTTTGCTACACTGCTGCGATGCACCTCAAAAGCTCTCCCTCTCTCTCCATCCTCCTGACTAGCTCATCCATTTTTAACAAAATAGATCTGCCTGTTTTTCACTGCTTGTGAGACATAAAAAGAATCCTCATTAAAGAAAAAGGCATTACAACAGTTGCAGAATACAATGACGGGAGTTAATGAGGTTCAATGTAGTATCGCTCATGTATTATTAGGCAGCCTCTGTGGTCTCCAGGGCTGCAGGTGCTCTAAACTTAATGCCACTGGCTTCTCTTTGTCATCGCTCATGCTTGGATTTCATATCCACACACTCAGCAACGAGGCCCAATTGAGTTTTACTCTGCCCCTGCCTCGCTGGCTGCCCTAATACCTGAGGGGGATTTGGTTCTGACTGAGTAGCTTTTGCTTTTCAACAACATTCACTCTGCAGAAGCCTTGAGTAGCTTTTTCCCTTTTTTAACTTCCCATCCAACTACAGAACACCCATATAAGATGGGACTCCTCAAATGCTCCAGTGTATTTGTGTAATCCAGAAAATTCAATAAATCTTACAAGGCACTTTAATATTATCCACTGCAGCACATGTTACATGATTTTTTTCCTCACACACTGTCAGAATTACTTGTCTTGTTGCTCCTGGGGAGCAATAAAGTATAGTATGGATTCCCTAGAAGATTCAAAGGCTTGTTGCTTGAGATCGATGCAGAATTTTAAAGCTTGAATTAATACTTGGTGGTTATTTTTTACTCTCCGAGGTGTAAATCAGTTTTTTTTTTTAAATGTATGCATACAAAAAGGAGAGAGATGGTTGCTGATATACAGATCAGATATTTATGTGTTACACTCCAACACTAAATGAATTCCATTAGTTGCCATCCAGTGTCATCATCTTACATCCTACAGTGGTAGTGCAATAAAGGTAACAGGCCAGAATCAAACAAGGAGAGACATGGTGTGGGTCTTAACCACCAGGCCACTAGATGCCCTTGATTACATTTGTTTTTTTAGACTGTTTTTTCTATGTGAAGTTATTGTAGAATAAAAATAACATTTGAGAAGTTTGGCTTCTTTTTTCAAAGGTTTTTGGCGATAGGCGATAAACTGCTTCCCATTGCCAGTAGACCAGAACCCTGTACATGGCTCTGTAGTAGACCAGTATGCCTTTCTGTTTTATATTTATTTATTTTTTCTCGTGTGTCACGCTGAATGTCACAAACGTGCCAGAGAACAGGTTAGTTACAGTAGAAAGCAGCAGGGAGGCCAGTAAAAATGTTACGATGGTTACTTATTTTTTAAATCTCCTACTTATTCAGTCGCTCTTTCAAACTCTAAGCTGACAAATTTGGAACAGTATTTGAGTGCTGCTTGGACAGAGATGGTCAGAATTTGCTGCAGTGTGTCACTGCATCATGCTGGAAAAGGGGTGAAAATTAGTGAGTCAACCCTGGTGACTAATTTTCATCACTGCTGATTGGAGCTGGAGCCGATAAATACCTGTGACTACTGAAGAGTCCTGGGAGTGACTGCTGATTGTAATCTTTACCATTAAAGACAAAAGCCAGATGTATGTGGGTGTTTTTTTTGTCCTGTGGGAAAGGGGCTAAATTAATACTGTGTTTCACACTGAAAAGAGATAAGATGAGTGACGCATCAATAAAATGGAAAAAACAAACAAAACTTCAAAATAAAACTAAATAAAAACTAAAATGTATTAGATTTTTTTTTACTGTATATATGGAGATTATGTTGCCAGCCTTAATTGAATACATGTAGTTTGCTGTTGTGACAATTTGTTGTCATAACGATTTAAATTTTAATAATAATCAGCCTTAAACACATACTTGGCAAACCTAATAGAGAGATAAACGGGGAGAAAACAGATGGGAACCACGGTGTCCTTGTGTGCACAGAGAAAAACAAAGTGCCTGTGAGTTAAATGCCTTCTTGGCACGTAGATGCAGACTGGACTGACAGTCTGAAAGGCCACGTTTCTATCTGCCCGCCAGAGATTCCTCCATTTGTCTTCTCTAATGAATTGACAATCACACTCTCTCTGATGTTTACACAGAGATATTGAGCCATCCTAAAACTTGGCTGCTTAAGAATACCACACACACACACACACACACACACACACCGAGCTGAACGCACACCTCTCCACATTCTCAAATGCACCCTGACACATCAGGAGCACAAGAACTGACATGCGCACACACAGACATGCGCTCATACACATGTATGATCCGCTGCAGTGGAGCAATGCCTCTGGTAGTGACAGGCAGCTGCTGAACAGGTCAATTACTTTCAGTCCAAATGATAATGACATTATCAGACCATTTATTTGTGGTGTGATCCAAGTGGCCTCCAATCCATTATGCAGTTTCCCCGCAATTGCATTTTTGAATGATTCATCCCCTGCTCTCTAATTATTCATTACTCCTGAAGAACTGAAGGAAGTGGGGAAATGAATAAAATGAAAAACACAAAAATGTGTTTGATGCCGTTTAGGCAGCAGCCGCAAAATGGAGAAATGTTATGCAAAGCTGCTCTCAGTACTCTGATTGATTCAAAATTATATAAGGAGAAAATTGTTTTGTCTGCAATGAAAAACATCTTTTCATAGAATTTTCTGCTTCATTTAAGACTATAACCTCCAAGAGATGTTAAAAAACAATTCCAACATAAACACCAGAAGTGTGCACCTTCACTGAGACAGCTACACACAGAAACAAATCCCCTGCTTGTACACCTACAGTCTATGACGAAAAGGTGCACTAAATGCACAGACACATGCGGTCTGCTTGGCCATGCACATTGTAAATCAGTTGAAAGCCCTAACACAGGTGGTTGGTGTTCATTACTTTTGTTTGCCAGACCATAGTGCCACCTGTGGAATCACAACCATCTAATATACCATTAAAGATTCTTTTAAAAAATCTGAATAAAAGAGTAAAATGAAGCAGTATTTATAGGACCATTTGACAAACTACTGCAGTACCATTAAGAGCTCCACAACCCCTGATTAACTATTAAAAATTTTGATGAAACCCCTAGAGTTCAAAACCAACAAGGCAAACAGCCCTGAAAAATTACGCATTCAAGTGATTTCCTAAACTAAAATGAGTCATTTCACTGCAAAGATCCTCTGAAGAATCGTAAATTCGAGAGTGTATCATCCCTCTGCAATCCCCACAATGAATAGACACGCCACATCCCCAAACAGTAAAGACCGAACACAACACCTCACATGATTATAATGGGATCCGTCCCTCCAATGGGACGAAGCAGAACAATAAACATGTTTGTGTCTATTACTGAGATTACAATGGGATCCCTTGGTGGCTTTACTCGTGGCAGTGTCCTCCTCCTTCGCGAACACACATAACACCGGCCCTATAAAAACAGCATCATACCTCTCCCCCGGGCACCAACTCTGTTCCCTTTCCCCTCCCCTCCACCTCCTCGACCCTCTCTGCATCCTCCTCTCTCTTCCCTCGCCTCAACCAATCCCCCGAGGTGGATTAAATACAACCACACCTGTGATCATTTCTCATTTGTGAAGTCTCCAACACCAGTGGTCCAAAGGGACGCCAGGCACAAGCCGACAGCACCGCAGCTGTGAATTGCTGTTTTGCTGGCTTGGTAAATGCTCTAAAACATACATAGATTAGATGTTGCCGTGAAAATACTTATCACATAAACAGAGTATGCAGGTACACAACGGAGCTCAATTAGTTATGAGGCGCTGTTTTCCTCACTTGGTGAACTCTCTACAGCTTATATAGATTATATTCTCCCAGGAAGAGAATCGCTCATCAGAGTTCACAAATACACACACAGAAAAAGTAGGTGTGGGGTGGTGTGGTAAAGAGACAATAATAAAGAAGGGCTATTTGTACTTTAAAAGCTGCGCAAGGCTGGACTTTACGTAAATAATCACCAGCCTGATTTAAAAATGAGGCTGCAATGGAGATGAACTTCCTGCACTTTACTCAACAGATTCATTAGATTCTAGCACTGGATAGATACACTAACACAAAACTCAAGACCAAAATACAAAAGTGTGACCTTAACAGTAACAAATAGGCACTCAGTCCAATACCAGTTATCTCTTGTTGCTATGACCTTAAAGCTCAGATATTTGGCTTGTCCTTGTAGAAAAAACTAAAAAAGACAAACACATACACATGCACTGTGTACTCACCTGGAGGGTTGGGTGTGTTCTGTCCATATCCCCCCATGTTAGGACCCACACCTGGTCATGTGACTTGTCATAGAGCATCTTCACTGGAAAAGGATCTGTTGTTACTGCCTAGAAGAGATGGACAGAGTGAGGAACACATATGACTTGTATTTGAGCTACAAAGAATTAGAGGTTTGTCCACTGCTGCTAAAAAGTCATAAAAGCCTCACTGATATTTACATTTTACGTCCTGGTATTACATTTTACGTCCTGGCGAGAACAAAACAAACTAGTTACCCTTTTTGACAATGAGCATATGGATAAAAAACGAACAAAAAGAACCCCAAATATCAGCTAATTTATCAAACATACTTTTAAACTCTCTGAGCTGGCCTCAAAAATCCAACATCAGTTTCAGTGTAGTCCTTCATAATTCCACTGATAACCTAACACCAAGGCTTGGCAGCTGGGAGACCACAGTTTGAATCCTGGTTTTCGGCCAACCCCACCAGTAAGAGCTCCTTAGCAAGACCCCTAATGCTTTACTCGCCTAATATAACAGGATGATCTGGGGCAAACAAAAACAACAAAAAACTGGACCTTGTTAAATGCAAAAAACTCCTATTAGAAGTGCAAATGTATAAAAGACCAGAGGCTAGTTTCCCCACACTGATTTGCAAACGCCGCTTACGTGCAGATTGCAAATGGTGCCAACATCTCATTTCACCAATGACTCTTGCACATTCTCCTACAGTCCTCTTTTGCTCATTAATGGGTTGCAAGTTTGGTGCTTGTTTTAATTAGTTAAAGTGTCAGAAAATGAAGGGACAATGATCTCAAGTTGCAAGTCGCAGCTTGCTTGTTGCAAATTTAGTGAGGAGCGCCCCGGCACACTACCCAACAATGAAACATACTCAGGGGTAAGCTGTTATCACATCTCAAAAGTGAAGGAGTACTAACTACTAAGTAGGTGTAAATGCCAGAAAGGGAAGAGAGAAGCTTGACAGCATGTGCACTTTTACAGGCTTACTGCTGGAGAGGTTTTTGGTGAGGATATCTGACACACATCAGGCAAGAGAACAGAAAGCACAGAGAATAACAGTGAAAGGGAGAATAGAAAGAATAGAACAGGCAGACAGGAAAAAGAGAGAGGTGTGGGGGTGGGGTGTATTCAACCTCAGGTCTGCTGCAATGTCAACAACAAGGAATAACACAATCCATTACCCTGCTTCTGGCTGGGTGGACAGGGAGCTGCTGACACCCTCACCAGTGGAGCGAGACCACAAGCTCTGTGTTCAGTAATGGGAGGTCCAGCCCTCTGCTCCGCACTGGTCAGCCAAGTGTCAACTCAGCATGTGTGTATGTACAGTATGTGGAGATGGTGGACTGTGTGCCTGGATTTGCCTTTGTGTGCATTTAGCCTCCTACATGATGGGAGCAGCGGTAAAGCTGAGGTCGGGGCACCATGCAGCAGACCAGGAGGCAGTGGACTGGATTCTGTGTTCACCTCTGAAAGTCCAACATACTTTAAATGTCCATTTTAAGTTGAAATAAACGACCTATTTGTAAGAGAAACAAACAAAACAACCTTTTAAAAATAGATCTTGATAATAAGACAAAATCTATGTTTCATTTTCGTTGACGAGAAGGGTGGACTTTCGGACACTGTAAGAACGGCAGTGCTTGTAATTATCTTCTAATGCCGCCTGAACGACAGGATGGCAAACTCCAGTGAATAGTCTGTACCAAGATGTTTCGCTAGCCAGCTAAACCACTCACACCATAGCAGCGTCACCAGCTAGTGCGAGTTGTGAGCTGTAGCAGTAAATAATCAGCTGTGCGTGTCTGTCTGTGGAAGGTGGAAGTGTTAAATGGATTTGTCGAATTTGTTAGTAGCACTTGCTGTTAGCGGTTAGCTCCGCTTGTTGGCCACTGAGTGGCAGCGAAGCAAGCAGCCACTGGCTGCTGGACTTTACATCTACTGATCTCTGCAGGACTTAAATCAAATCAATCTGTTTGACAGGCAGGTAGGAGGCTCAGTTATCTTCGAGTGTCTGAACTCAGATCAGTTTTCTTTGATAGAGATGAATGGTAAGTTTTGATCACTTACTCTGTGAGAGGACATGAATTTAAACCTGATTAAGAAAGAACCAAGGCTTTAATTAAATTATTTTTCCGCGTCTTTACATCTCTTTACGATTCTCCTTTACAATTGAGTTTACAATGGACCTGGGTACAAATCCTAGTCTTCTTAGAATAGTTATTTGTGGTGTCAAAGTTTTTGAGAGCATAAATTGAGAAACATTGAGCTTTTTAAAAATAATGATCAGTAACTGTGTGTTTGTAAATCACCCCTTAAACCTGTAAAAAACTGCTGGAGAAATTACAGTTTGTAAGTGTTCAGAAATTATTTGTAGTTGTAGAAAAAATTATCTAAATGAAATTTTTATACAACCTGTCACCTTGATTTTAATTTCCGATACATGAATTATCCTTGCTGGATTAGATTAAATGTAAAAAAAACATAGAGAAAACATAATGAGTAAAAGTTGATGAAAACATCTTTAATTTTGTCGACTAAAACTACGAAGGATACAAATGACTAAAATGTGACTAAAACTAATAAGTATTTTAGTCTGAAGACTAAGACTAAATCTGAAAGACTGTCAAAATTAACATGGCAAAATTAAAGTTTTCAAGAGAGTTGTGTGTTTGCAGTAAACAGAAAGAGAACTAAGCAGTTGCCAGTAGCAGTGATTGCCAGAATGAGGTTTATATGGGTGATTTCATTTTAGATCTAGTCCCTGCTTGAAAATACTCACATTTGCAAAATTCCGATGCAAATAAAATCTCCTATCAAACTTTTTTGTAGTATCAGAGATCAGCGCAGAAAACATTTAGGCAGCAGCTTCTCGATCTCAGCTGCTGTTGACAGTCACTTTGGTGGCAGATTATATCATCTGTAGCTACCTGATGCTGTAAAGACGGATGTTTTGCAGGCAAAAAGGTGTCTAGACTCAACCAAAGATTTGTGCGGTGAAAGAAACATCTTTTTATAACCTCACTGAGTGGACTGTGTGTCTCTGTCCCTTTGAGACAGAGGGAGTCAGTCCATTGAAAATACGTCCTTAAAAGAAAGTAAACCTCTTCCTTTAACTCCATAACAGTGATAAACGAATTTATAGGCAAATAAAGCTTAAAAAAAGTCACCTGAGTTGTAGCCCACAGCATAACTCACTGAATCCATTGCAATATTATAATTTCTTGTTGACATCCCCCAAAGCACTGTGGAAGCTGTGGTTACTAAAGTACAAAGTAAGACAAGGAATAATAATAATAAAGAGCACTGTTGACCAACCCAACTTATTCTTAAAATAACAATATCGAAGACATGTAGTGAATCTTCTGAAAGCCTGTAACGAAATACAAGAAAACAGAGCAAAAATGCAGGGATTCAAAGGATTAAATCTAGATAAAGGATGCCACTCTGTGGATGTGGAGTGTCGCCTTTTATCGAGAGAAAAGATCTAGCTTATTGTGTCACATCAATTTGAGGGGGATCTGCACAAATATCAAATCGATAATTTAAGCCCATCAACTTCTGAATCAGGACCTTGTTTAACTTCACTGACTTGTAAATGTTGAAAGATTTGATAAATAAAGGATCTGAAAGGTTTCACATTTGATAAAATGCTGTAAAACTCAACTTGTCATAACCACCGTAGGTGAACTGATACAGAAAAACCCCAGCTACAAAAAGTAAACAGAAAATCCAATGTGATAGATGTTTAAGTATTAAACGCAGAGTCTGACTGTCAGGAGTTCCAGAGCAGAAACCTCACAGCAATTAGTGTATGTGTCACAGATTACCAATTTCATCCTTCAGGAAACCTAAATATCTCTTTACTTCAAAGAACATTAGTATTTCTCAAACATTTTTCAAAAAGATGCTCACTGGGGCTCGGAGCAAAGAAAAAGCACGACTGAAACCTGGATGACAACTGCATGCCGCCTCTTACTGACTTATCAGGCCACAAAAGAAAGCAGCAAAGTGCGTTAAAGTGACTACAGAACCAGAGGTCTTTGCCATCTGGCTCTCTTTTTAATTAGCCGATGTGCCGTTTGTTTTCAAACCCAGCGGGAGGCTTAGCCTGCACAGGTCTGACACATCAGAGTCAAGGTTAGATCCTTTGTTGAAAAAGATAAAGGTACAATTTCCTTGCATGCAACAACATGAAAACCATGAAAGTCTTTATTAGTGCAGCTTCTCCACATGTTTGCAGCCTTTATCTAGTATCAGCTGGATATCATGAAAAGTATGAAGCATTTATTAAAACGTGCACAAGACAACTTTTTACAACAGTGAGCAAAAGCATTTATTTAAGGACCCAGGAACAACAATATGTGCCCCTTTAGGATCTAAATTTCCGCTTTGGACTAATGAAGCTACTATTTAGGAGCAACTATTGTGTTTAAATCCAACATTTTTTCCCCTAAACAGCGTTAACACTTTCTTTTTTTGTTACAGTCCAAGTTAATGCGTAAAGACAACTAGGTTGGGTGTAGTTTTACAAAACAATCTTGCTGCTTTAATATGATGACAAACAACATATCCTGTTCTGCTTTTGCATCCTAAGGCTGCCTGAAAGTAGCGGGGATAAGGGGCTGGCCTGTGATCAACACATCTGGCCTGGGTGATGTAAGTATATGTTGGATGTGTTGTCATTCACATCCCCTACAACTGCAGAGTAACACCGACACACAGTCCTGTTCTTGTGCATAACTCTGTCTCCAGTGCTACTGTAGCTGACCAGCGCACCAAGAACTAGCAGGTAGGTCATCTAGCTCCGGTGTTCGAATTTTTAAGCTCATCATAGTAAGTGACTCGCACGCCAAATCATTTGTTTTGCTAACCTCAACATGTGTTTATTGTGTGTCCGTATCTGGTAATTATTTGACTTTGATCCTCTGCCTGTACCTGTGTCCACGGCTATTAATTTATTTTAAATGGTGTAGGCTACTGAATGATTCTTTACAATTGTTTTCATTTTAATAGAAATATGAATAATAATAAACTTAAATTATATAGCACCTTTCATGCAAGACATGCAGAACAAATTGCTTTACAATAAGGTCAGTATAAGCACTGAGTGCTTCACATGAAAATAGATATAATGGAAATAAAACAGGCAAGGCCATTCAACATAGAGGGGATTTAAAGCAGTTTAACACATGGATTAACTGATTCATAAAATCAGTGGCAGAGGTAAAGAGTTGTTAAACTATAATCATAAAATCAAGTAAGATTTAAAAGAGTTGCAGCAGCGTGAAGTGTAAATAGAAAGTAAAAGCGTAAAAAGAAACCTGTATCAGGAAAGGGGGAGCAGAAGACGCTGTCCTGATATCAGCCATAACTGCTGTATGAGTGCAGTGCAAAACGGCTGCCATGAGCTAGCCAGTGGGATACACACATGCGGCCACACTTACTACAATTAGTCTCGCTCACCAGACCTTTATCAAGAAAAGAAAGGTCTGGCTGCGCCGACTCTCACTTTAAAATTGGAGAAAAAAACGTCCAGGCTTTTTTAATTTCTTTCAGCCAATCACAATCGTTCTGGGCGGTGCCACAGCAACAGGGTGTGCTTGCAAAAATATTGCCGGGGGGGAAACAGGTTTTGGTGTAACACCCCCACAAAAATATCGCCTACAGGACGCGAACCATGGCAGAAAAATGGCTACATCCCCGCAAGATCAAACACCAGCAAAATTTAGTAAAGGACGTGTTGAAAACTGCTACACAAACGGAGGTGGTAGGGCGGGACTTCAGCGGGTGGCTCGTTCCGCCCTGCCCCATGAGAGGCTGATCTCTGCAGCGAACTTCCACCCACTCAGACTATACTACAATAAACCATAGAGAAGATGGGATTTTCTGCTTATGACACCATGTCTTTACATAGCAAATATTGGTTTACTGCCATATTAATACTCATACAATACTGTCTCATACAGACGCGGCAGTAGCTCAGTCCATAGGGACTTGGGTTGGGAACCGGAGGGTCACCTGTTCGAGTCCCCGCCCGGACCAAAATATGGAGCGTGGACTGGTGGCTGGAGAGGTGCCAGTTCACCTCCTGGGCACTGCCGAGGTGCCCTTGAGCAAGGCACCGAACCCCCCAACCGCTCGGGGCGCCTGACCAAAGGGCAGCCCCCTCACTCTGACATCTCTCCACTTTGTGCATGTATAGGTCCTGTTTGTGCCTGTGTGTAATTGACAAGCAAGAGTGAAAACATTCAATTTCCCCTCAGGGGATTAATAAAGTGAATAAACTTAAAAACTTTAAAATATGGTTTGGATATGTCCTACATATGCTTCCCTCTGACAGTTGATAATGTGCATTCATTGTAGTCTGTCATCTTCTCTCTTGTTCTAAAGGCCATTGTTGAAAGGAAGCTACAAATGTGCTTTGTAAAGTAAGAGCTTTGAAATAACAGAAAAAAGTGAGGATGCATTAAGCCCCTGCACGCAAAGGCCAGGAAGGGTCTTCAAGAAAGAGAGAGGGGGAGAAGCAAAAGAGGGATGGGATGATCAAGGAGAAGAAAGCAGTTTTACAGTGTTGGATGGAGAAGAGAAAAAGCGGCAGCTGGTGGGCCACAGCCGAAGGTCATGACCTGAACTTTAAATCTTGTGAGAACATTGTATGTGCCAAAACACGCCTCTGTTCTTCCTTCCATTATATCACTTCACATCCTTTTCTTTTTCTTGTCATTATATTATTGACTAAAAAAAGTATATCAAGTATTTAGCCTGGTTTTAATTAAAACAAATGGAGCTAGTATCTCTGAGTTTGTTGAGATCTTGTCATTTTTAAAAACAAAACTTCTCAAATAAACAATGTTATTAATTAAATGGAGTGGTAAATAACTTCACTTCAAACCTTAAACTGATAACAAGGTCAAATGACACATTTCTAATGACACTTTCTCACTGCCACCTGCTCAGTTGGCCGTCTCTCTTGTTCTCTCTGCTCAGACTTTCACTTATCTCCCTTCTCCTCTCCCGCCTCCTTCTCCTTAAATTAGGCCTATTTCCTCTGATCCCGTACCTCAGTATAAATGATGTTGACCCTGGGAAGAACTCCTGAGGGATTCAGTCTCTAAACAGCCGTTACAGGCAAGATGAATGGCGAGGCAGCCAGCACCCACCTGGGCACCATATTGTTTCAGGCACTTGAGGTGCATTTGATTTATTTTCCCTTGCATGTGGTCTTTTTAAATCGGTGGTAGTTCAATAGCGTGGCAAGTTGAATTGATTGCACCTCACGTCGGTGATGCTGTTTGACATGTAGCCCATCATTGACTGCATGGATGCATATCCACTGGATGTCTATACTTTAAATTTTGAGTGTATCCAACTTTTTTTTGCCGCAAGACTTGGGCTGTCTTGTTGCTATTTATAACATAGGCTTAAGCTACAGATACTGGAGTGAAGCTGCATTAGGTATGATTTATATAACATGTATCTGTCACTAGCAGAGAGGCATCCTTTGCAGTTGCAGAAGACATGGGAATAAATAAACAAAATGCCCTTGTATTGCAGTGTAGAGCGAGTTAGTAAGTTTTAAGCCAGACTGGATACTTACTACAGAAAACCAAACTTAAATCGGTAACACATAAGTTACACTCATGTTTCACGGTTTGTATTTTCAGACAATATGTTTCACTGTTACAAGAAAAGACTTTGAGGATAATGACTAACTGATGTGTGAACATAATACTGCCTTGGGTAAGAGTTTGGCTGCAGTTGCAGGGGTGTAAACTTCCCACTAATGTTACCCTAATGTCTGGTGTGGTTTAACAGGAGGAGGACGGAGGAGTCGGGATAGGATCGCCAACCCTGCAAGTGATCTATGGCTAAGCCCCGCCCTCAAACGCAATGAGCCAATCTCAGTGCGTATAGCCATTCCCATACACTCGGACATTCTCTGCCTGGACGTCCATTGAAATGCATTACAGAAAGTCAGTTTCGTTCGTTTTATGAGCTTTTTCGGAGATTTGGAGTTTAAAAATGGTCAAACGGTGTGCATGGGGTACATGCAACTCCAACACAAGGTATCCTGAGAGGCTGGGCGACCAGGTGTATTTTTTACACTTTAAACCACATCTCAACCAAGAAAAGTGTCTCCTTTGGATAAAGTTGTGTGGTAACGTTAGACCACAACATCAACTCAACGTGAATAATATTAACAATGATATCTACATCTGTTCTAAGGTAAGTCAACATTGTGTTTGAGGCAACATATTGTCACTTTGCTGGAAAGAAATATAAAGTTATCTTTAACATCTCTAGCTAACGTTAGCTAAAGTTAGCCTAACATTAGCTCCTAGCTGCGTTGTTCATCATGTCACCTTGTTTGCTGGGAGTTCATTAGCCTATTTTGTTCTAGTTTTGTACTTTGATGATCGTACATCATTGTTAGCTGTTGTCCAAAGGGCTCTAGTTAAGCTAACGTTAACTTCTGGAGCTTAGCTTCATTAATTTATCTGTAATGGCAGAGATAACAAAGGTTGGCAAACGTTATGCTGAATGATTCAGTGTAAATACTGTAGCACCAAACTAACGGAGAGACACTCTTGGTAAAGATGGTAAAAAGGCCGTTATCCTTTTCTCATATTCTGAGCCAAAAACCTTAACTTCAGTGGCACTTTAACTTGTTGTCTTTGATGGTGACGGCAACGAGATGCGGTTAAGCGTACACTGTGACCTGTAAATTTTGGCTGGTAATTTAAGATTTTCATCGACCTTCTCAACAATAAAATGATGAATATATCCCTCCAATGTGTAGTTTAGGCCCTTTTGGTTACTTCTCAATGACATCTGATCGTTATGTCCCCAAAAATCATCAATTGCCTCCTGCGAAATGCCGTGTACTGTGACACCTGCCATAGCGCCGCTCACTGAATGTTGATGGTTTGTCCGAGTGAGTGGAGGGGGCGTGGCTTAGCCATAGGTCAATTAGTGGATAACCTGCTCTGCCTCCACAGCCACCCACTATAAATGACATTTAAAAATTAGGGATGTTGTGATCTAATTTTCTTTTTTTTTTTTTGGCCCCAGCCATGATCTGAACCCTTTAATACTGGATATCTGCCAATACTTAGATTTACTTAAATGTTGATTAAAGTTGTATCTGACACCTTAAATAAAAGTTGCACTGTGTAAACTTATTTTTCAGCTACTTACTGAAGATCCTGGTTCAAAACTATTACGTTTATAGACTTAAAGTTTTGATTGTGCAGTGGTGTTACAGAGCGGAAGTTCTTCCCTCACAAATGATAATTGAATGAGCAAAGACACAGGAAGCAGAGAGCACTTAAACCAGACAACAGACAAGTTTAATGTCTTGTTATTAAGTTATTAGTGTTGATGTGTTTGTCATTTTAACACTTAACTTTGCCAGTACACAAAGTTCTCCACAGAAGCTTTAAAATGTCTGTCACTAGCTTCAACATGAATGATTTCTGAGATGTTCTGATACTTTGGCGTGTTTGACAGGCCTGATACCTGCTCCACTCACCTGCACCACCTTCTGTGCTTGAATATCAACCACCAGCAGTCGGCTCAGGAGGGGCTGGGTCACGTAGATGTACTTATCTCTGATGTTGACTGCTGAGGACCACACGCAGTGCTGAGGTGACACCCCTTCACCTTTAGGGCACATCTCCTCCTGGGAAGAGCCAACAGAGAACAGAGAGGATGATGGGAGAAGAAAGAAGAGAGCAACAAAGGGAGGAAAAGGTGGAGAGATTTCTTGGTGTATCGTAGATCGGCAGTATGATGCATTTTCACTCTGTCAAGCTTCACCAATGATTAGAGCTGGGCGATTACATAAAATACTGGATTATCTATTTTCATGTGGATCCTGTTGTGATGGTATGATCATATCAAGCTATCTATTTGCGAAGTTATGTGGGGTTTACATAGTGCATGTCTTAGCCCAAAGACCATCTTGACACCCCATTTGATGTATTGATTATCATTGGAGCATAGGTCATTGTAACCCAACTGGGAGTTGCCATAGTGGGACAAGAGCTAAAACTATTAGTTCTTTTAATTACTGATTTATATTTTAACTATTTTTTCAATTAAAAATTTAACTTCTTGTTTTGTCAAATCAACGATCCAAAAGCCAAAGATGAATGATATAACAATAAAATAATAATAATAATAGTTATAACAGTAATATAAACAAATCCCCATTTTTACTTAATAAGTTATAATAAAAATAAATTAAAAAACAAATAAAAACACAATGAACAATTAGTCTTTCAAAACTGTTGTTGATTTTTTTTTTTTTTTTGTCAATTGGCTAATTGGAGTACTAAGTGCTGCAGCCATTGCGATATAAATTTATATTGGAAAATTTGTCTTGTTAATGTGAAGTACGTCAAGGTAAGTATATTTGTAAAGCACCTTCAAATGGCTTTACGTGAGACAAAAGGCATTTAGACAAGATATAAAAGAAACACAACACAATATAAAGAGACACATACAGAATAAGACGTATTAAGTGGGAGAATAAAAACTACAGCACAGCTACAGTGCAGTGCATGATATCAATAAATAGTCCCCAAATTAAATGTAATAATCTTTTATGAGAGGTGTTAAGCCTTGATTTGTAAGAACTGAACTATTAATGCAGTGATATAGGTTTCACCCAGACAATGCAGTCCTACAAAAGTGCATACTGATGTCTTTACTGCTGCCAGCTTCGTTCCAATAATACTTCATAATGATTGTTTCCAATCTTAAGTTCAGCATCAGATTTTTCATCAGTTTGAATGTATCGAAAAATTCATACAGCACGACTGACTCAAGTAACATACTGCCTCGACAGGCTTTGCTGCCTGCTGTCTTTGCTGACAAGACATTTGTGCACACACTCCCTCACACACACACATTGTATACTGGTATGTAATCACTAATGCACACACACACACATACGCACACACACACTCGAAGGTAATGTTTCAAGAGTTTCCACCTCCTCTCCACCTCACCAAAGTGGAGAAACTGCTGTTTACAGCAGGAACTGGCTAACACATGGCTTATTGAGTTTGTATTGATCTCTAATACAATTACGGGGTCCTGTAAAACCCAAATCCCTCAGAGGAACAAGCAACTTTACCTTCTAAAGCCCACTGCTCTGAGAGAGGGATGTTCTCAGTGGATTAAAAACCTCAGGGTCTGTTGTATAGACTCTATATCGGTGCAAGCTGTTGACTAATGGACACAAGTAATCCCATTACATTAGTGAGGTGAGGAGCCCAACTGAGTACAGCAACGGGAAGAGAAGGAAGGATGGCCTTCATTATGGTGGCAATGTCCTTTCACATTGAAACTGAATAACTACAAGACAATATGAGATAGATAGTAAAGGATGACATTGCTTTATTTTTTATCGCATCTTTATATTGTTCCCGTGAGATGAGCTGAGAGTTTAAAGGACAAAACCTTTATTTTCCTGCTGAAGAACACGACACTTTCAGCGCATTGCATGTTTGGATTATGGTACAGCAACCCAATTAAGATCTATTACTGACTGGGGAGTAAGATTCTCTTTGCGGTGTAGCTGATGTATCATGACTGTGTGAGTTAGTGAGTGCTTTTCTTGATGTAAAACATTCACTAAATGACATCTTTCTGCCTCGCACATAATTTGATTTTGAAAGGCATCAGCTCAGCAGTTACAAACAGCATCCTGAAGTCTGTTTTGTAATTTAATGAGTAACTTTTAAATGAAAATATAGGCTACTTATTATCTGGCATGGCCATTTTTAATGCACTTTAATCTCATTGAATCAATGACACTATTAAATTATGAGGGGAAAAAAAAGACTTACATAGGTGGCAACAATCCTCTCTGTGCGCTTCATGTGCCTGCGTATCTCACATTCGCTGGGCTGAAGAACAGTGATGCCCTCATCAGAAAACACATAGAACATATTGCCCACACTCAACCCTGGAAGAGAAGACAGAAAATATGTCGACAAACAAACCTCAAAACAAAAAAAAGCAACGAATACAAATTAAAAACAGCCGAAAATCCCACTCCCATCTCATCTGACATTTGTGATGGGCATTTCAATTTTCCTGCTGGAGGACACGCAGCAAGACTCCTGTTAGCATGCTACGGTGTTAGCGGGGATGGGCAGTGTGTGGCTGTCAGCCATTTTGACAATGCCTACAAAGGGCCCTGTCAGCAACATGTCCACAACATATAGCGAGAGGCATCAAATTAAAGGCCCTGTCTCTACGAAGAAAGACTTCTCATCTTGTCTGCTTGTGTAAACAGCTGCTGATGAGTTAGTAAGGATCACAGTCTGATGTTAAGGCATTTGGACGAGCAACAAGCTATTACTGCGGGCAAGAATACATCACAAGAGCAGAGCTGATTAGCATGAGAACATAAACACACTTGGGGCATGCATAAAAAACACTACGAGGATGATTGATTGGTCAGGCTGTTAACACTGTAACGCTGTGACATGAACAAAGTACACCAGAGGAACACGCAAAATGAAAAATGCAAAATATAAATGCGTGCAATGCATTTATGGATACAGACACAACAACTTGCACACACACAACACACTAACCGTGCTAATGAGGTAACTCTGAGTGTCGATAAGTGCTCACACATAATCCAAATGCTTACACTGTACTCTAAACCACACTGTCTTCTTTTGGTTTTGTGGTAAACCTGATGTGGTGCTGAGATGTATATAAAACAGATTGTGTTTGTATTGTGCTCTAAACCGCAGTAGGTTTTCCACTGCATGTGGCTGTGCTGATGTTGTAAAAATATATATACAATATAAAGAGAGGATGGATTTGTATACTGATAAAAACCACAAAACTGTTTTTCTTGTGGCCACCACACAGTGTCTGTGGAATTCTCTGCAAAATGCATAAAATTCCTGCTTGTGTGTAAATGGTTCCTTTCCATGTGATTTAAAAGGATGAAACACTAAGAATGCAAAATTTGAAGCAAAGTTTTGCTGGAGAGAAAACAACGTTGTCATTTTTCTGGACAGTACGGCACACATCTTGGAAGGTGCAGATATGCATGCAATCCTAAGCTGACGGCCACAAACAGCCACAAAACATGCCCACCATATTTTCTTATTTACAAGAGTACGAAAGCCTTTTGAGAACTGTAATGTATTACCTTCTTCTCTCCACAGAATGTTAGCAACTGCAGATTCAGCCATCGAGCAATGGAAAGGAAAGGAGGGGGAAAAGAGAGGAAAAACATTAAATCACCTTAAGAATAAAAGAGACAGATCGTCCATGAAACAGAGGAGGTGATTTCTCTCATGCCATGCCACGACAAAACATATTTGACATCTACAAAACGTTCCACACTGCTGTTGACAGGATCATATTTCCTCCTAAATCAAGAGATCACTCAGAAGCCATCGATTATTCTGTTTAATTTCAACTGGCCTGATAAGCTGTCTCTAGGTGGCGATGGTTAACTCGTCACAATGATGCAATCTAATGAAACGCCAAATATCAAAGAAACATTAAATATGCGATTTGAGCGGTTGTTCCCCACTATGAAATATGCATCTGTGCTGCCTGATGTTCATTTCTGGTTCCAGACTCCCCACTGCTCCTGGGCTGGGACATTATCAAGCTGATAATGTGTGGTCTGATTTCTGCATTACTACAAAAGAGTTACATCTTTGTGTAACTAACATCACTTAAATACTATCTAACAAGTTTCAAAATCATACAAACTCTCTTTCTAAAAAAAGGCGTGAGAGCTTCTTTTTGCTTTTGAAATTATTTTACAGTATAAGCTGATATTTAATGATGACTTACGGGTCTTCTTGGCTGAGTCTTCAACAAACAGAGAGGAGATATCCTCGTCCACTCCCACCTCGTTCTTGGCGATGCATGTGTAGGCTCCTGTGTCCTCGTACCTGACGCTGCCAATAAAGAGCTCACTTCCATTTGCTAAAAGAAGAGAGGAAACAAAAGGAAAGGAGACATGTGTTACTGTCACTGTTAGCTTTTGCCACGTTATTTTAAATCCTCATTGGGTACACTACGTATACTTTTGAGAAAAATAAAAACCCAGTTGAAATGTGTTTGTTATCCTTGCAAACCAAAAATAATGTTTATGTTTTAAACATCTCAGACAGTAAACCATGGGAAAGGCACATACACATACTGTATATGATGTTTTGCTCAAGTTACATTTCAGATTTGTTTTGGGTTGGTAAAATGAATATGGTTCAAATATTGCTTAATCTTGTGTTACTGAAGCTATAGTTGGTGATTTTTATGAAAATAACTGCCATATTTGCTGAAAGTGTGGCTATATTCTTAAAGAAGTACATGATACAGATGCTGTTTGTTCCAGTACCCATACTGTCATACTATATAGTATGCCAGGAAAATATTTGCTATGTCCCAATACATAGTATGTCAAATGCAATATGCCCAAAATACCAGGATGTTCTACTACACCCGGTCCCATTTTGCAGTATGCACCAGCATGCTTTTCTGGATATTCTGACCCACAATCCTCTGCGCAGTGGATGATAAGTCACATTGACTTAGCCGCAGAGACAACGGCTTGACAGCTCATTGACAGCTGTTTGACAGCTGATTAACAGCTGTCAGAAGTCGCAATGATGGATGACAGTGCAGTCAGGTGACTGATAACCAGTCGATTACTAATAAAAAGAACATTAATTGTTTAATTGAATAAAGTAATCATAAATATAATCAACAAAAAAAGGGAATAAGGATTAAATAACAATGACAGAGAAATGTATAGCCCACATAATTTCACTATCCTGAATATAATATGTTAGAATCCTAAATGCATGCAGTTACAGCATTGCAAAATAACAACATAAGAGCTGTTGTGTGGGGTCAAAGCTCATGGTGTAACGTTTTGAGTAAAACTGAAGAGCTTAGTGGATCCCAAGTCCATAGGAGACCACACTGCAATCTCTATACATAACCAAACAATTAAGCAAGTTGTCTCCTATAAGTATCTAGGAGTACAGATTGACAGGGATATGAGCTTGCACTCACATGTGCAAAATGTCTGTGCAAAGATACATCAGCGCCTGCACTTCCTACGGAGATTAAGACTGTTTGGGGTCAATAGAAATATAATGATGATTTTTTACAATGCTAGTATTCTGTCTGTCTTAAGATATGGTATGTCCAGCTGGTTTGGAAACCCGACTGTGAAATTTAAATCCCAAATTGCTAGGTTGATTAATTTGGCAGGGAAGACAGTGGGTGTGTCCACAAGCCCGAGTCCCTCCTCAGGTCATTTTTGAACAATCAGTGATAAGACAAGTCCGTAAAATTGTGTCTGATCCTGACCATGTACTGAATTCTGAATATGAGTTATTGCATTTGGGAAGAAGGTACAGAGTACAACGTTGCAGGTATAACAAGTACAAAAACTCGTTTATTCCGCTGTCAATTAAACTGATTAATGAGGAGTATGTCTGATGTATGTATTATGTATTTAATTTGATGCCCTGAGGTTAACTGGGTGACTATGTGTTGTAATGTGTGTATTTTTATGTTGGTGACTATATGTTGATTGTATGTATGTATGTGTATGCTGACCCCTTGTCTGTCCTATGGATAGGACAGACAAGTGTGAAGGGAGGAGATAGAGAGAGGGGGAGTGACATGCAGCAAAGGGCCACAGGCTGGAGTCGAACCCGGGCCGCTGCGGCAACAGCCTTGTACATGTACCTGCTCTACCACTAAGCCACCGACACCCCGAGTTCATACTTTTTAAAGACAGCTGCAGTACATACTAAAAGTACAAAGAAAAAGTTTGTGTTTCGGAGCGCATCCATAGTCTGTGAAAAACACCATGCTCCTCCTTTTCTTCCTACTGCCACTAATGGCATTGGCTGGACTCAACCGTGGTGCACCAAAAACATCCGATCAACACTGAGGAGTCTCTAACACAGCTGTCAATCAATCACTACAAAAACCGTGGTCAAACTGCCAAACTAGGCATCGCTGATCAAATATGAATCATGATTCTGTTACTGCATGACTGTTTCTAACCTCAAATGTTTTCAGAAACATATTTTAGTGTACTGTAAAATGAGAAAGCTGGTCCAGCTGATGGTTGGCGCTCTATTTTGTAGTCAACATGGTGTTCTGGTCATAAACTTTCTGATTTTACAGCCATACAATACACTAAAATTTGTTTGCTGAAAACATCTGAGGGAAGAAACAGACAATGCAGTTACAGAATCTTGATTCATAGTTGACTTGTGCTGCAAAATTTAGCAGTTTGACTGAAGGTCATGGAGGGATTGACATGACTGACAGCTGCGTTTGAAACTCATTGGCCCTGACTGGTTGTTTTTATTCACATGCAGTAAGGCCATTAACAATGCCACAAGGCAACAGAGTAGGCACAGTCTCATTCAGTGCTATGTAAATAGTGACTGATTCAGAAAATGTGAAAAAAAAGTAAAGTTGCAGACTGTAGCTAAGTAAATGTAGCCACTATAAATGCTCTATTAGACTATCTTTTCAGGGTCTTTATCAAACAACTATAAATGCCTTGTAATACTCATCAGGTGTTAACATTGTTGGAAACAGATAACAACTGAAAAAGGTTCCTTTTCTGTGTGTCAAGACTGACTGTGTTTGAATAATGAAGAAACACAAGTAAGGTTACTCTCCGTAACTTTCCACAGCTGCTGAATAATTTGCTGCTCAGTAAATCATTGATATAACTCTGCCTTTACTTCAACATGAAAATGAATACTTCACATTTTTCCACATTCTGCTACAGTAGTCTTTTTCTGTTTCAGAACATGAGTGAAGTCTTATTTTCCACCACACACTATACAGTGCTGCATTGTTTGCCTCAAGTTGCTGCAGTGACGTTAGATGGAGGTGACAGGTGATGTTGGCCATGATGAGACACAGAGGTCATCGTCGGAGGCCGACTCTCTGATGTTTGCTGCGGCATAAAGCTCTGTGATGTACAGCTGCACCTTCCTGCACTGTATGTGGCTATACTTCGAACACCGCACACTTTACAGCATGGGGAAAGTGAATGATGTTTGGTGTCACAGAGGTAAAATCTTTCCCAATTCATGCTCTATAGAGCAGCTCCAGACATTATACTTCATGATATCACACATTTGAGTTTTAGTACTCTAGTTTTTGAATTTGGGAGCGAATTGTTCATGTTTGCTAACATTTTTGGACTGTCTTGGACCATAGAATAATGTATGAATTTTGAAAATGGCCGCAGTTCCCCTTTAATGTCATATTGTTTTGTAACGTCATGTCACAACAATATGCAACACCATGTCAGGTATAAAATGATATGCTGCTTAAACATGATTCTTTTCCTAAATCTAACCCGACCACTAGGGGCACTAATTTAGGGAACCCTATTGCTGGTCATATTAGAGGGTAGGAACAAACAAGGTTGCATGGTTAGTGCTTAGTAGTGCCTCCTTTGGCAAGTATCACAGCTTCTAAAAGCTTTTTTATCCAGCTAAGAATCTTTCAGTTTTTGCTTAGGGGGTTTTCACCCATTCTTTATTGCAAAAGGCTTCTTGGTCTGTGAGATTCTTGCTCAAAAGAGCCTGCACTGCTCTTTTGAGGTCTAACCACAGATGATTTTCAATGATGTTTAGGTCGGGGAACTGTGAGGGCCATGGCAAAACCCTCAGCTTGCACCTCTTGAGGTAGTCCATTGTGGATTTTGAGGTGTGTTTAGGGTTATCGTCCTGTCGTAGAAGCCATCCTCTTTTCAGCTTCAGCTTTTTTTTTACAGATGGTGTGATGTTTGCTTCCAGAGTTTGCTGGAATTTAACTGAATCCATTCTTCCCTCTACCTGTGAAATGTTCCCCGTGCCACTGGCTGCAACACAAGCCCAAAGCATGATCGAACCACCTCCATGTTTAACAGCTGGACAGGTGTTCTGTTCATGAAATTCTGCACCCTATTTTCTCCAAAAATATCTTTGCTCATTGTGTCCAAAAAGTTCTATTTTAACTTTATCACTCCACAGGACTTGTTGTTAAAAAGCATCAGACTTGTTTAGATGTTCCTTTGCAAACTTCTGATGCTGAATTTTGTGGTGAGGATGCAGGACGGGTTTTCTTTTTGGTGACTTTTCCATGAAAGTCATACTTGTGCAGTTGTCACTGCACAGTAGAACAGTGCACCACCCCTCCAGAGTCTGATGAATCTTCCTGCAGGTCTTTTGCAGTCAAATGGTGGTTCTGATTTGCCTTTCTAACAATCCTTACACCTCGCTATCTTCTTATAGACTTCCCTGCTTTGTGGGGATCAGTTATTTTAGTTTTCAGAGTGCTGAGTGGCTGTTTAGAGGAGCCCATGGCTGCTGACTGTTTGGACAAGGTGTCAGGAGTCTGAGTATTTACAAAGCTTTGAAATTTCCATCATCTGGTCTTTCCTAACAATGACTGTGAACAAGCCATAGCCCTAACAAGCTAATGATGGACTGAGACCCTGGTAAAATTTGTTTGAGAGCTCAAATGTCTTGGTGTGGCCAAACTTTTGCATGGTGCTCTTTTCCTTTTTTTCCACTCTAAAATTATACAAATCAAAAATAATACACTGATCTTGCTTAAAATGTTGAAAAGAATGTTTCATCTTTAACTTCATGCCTTTTGGAGATCAGCTCATCTCCTACTCACATAACTATTCACACTAAAAGAAATTTAGACCAGGGTTGTCCAAACGTTTGCATGCCACTATATGTAGTTATACAGGTTTGACGATTTGTTGGTTAGAGCATCTTTTAGCTAATTGTTTTAGTTTTCCAGCCTGCAACTTTAACATTTAGTTCACTTTTAGCTTTGTTTTGGCTAAAAACAGGTATTGGTTTTCAGGAAAAAAAGAAAACAGCTCTGTGTACACACTTTACACTACCTACGCTGTGACAAATGGCAGAAAGACAAGTTTGGCAACTACCTGGGGAACGTATTGGAGCATTTACAGTAGCAGCTACAGTTAAAAGCCAGATATTTCCCTGAGGAGTTAGTAGACACTTTCAACAGGTGGCCAGAAGACGAGAGTCAACGGCTGCTTCAACATTAAAAAAGATCCTTGGCAAAGTGTAAAGTTAAAACAGAAAAAGCAGCTTAGATAAAATACAGACTGTATCAGAAAGTGATTTGACTCACTTCCCTTTGCTGCTTTAACTATATTATCTGCTGCTTCCTGTCAGCAATGTAACAGACAAAAACAATCTACAAATCTGCAACATTATACATGGTGCGTGTAGGTTACTTGACCCCGTGCTATTGTGTGACCAGTTTCTTTGTGCACAGCGCCATGGGCGCATAGACATAATAATTCATCCATGATCCTACTTGACATGTTGTAAGTTGCCTTCATGACACTTCAGATGATTTCCTCTGTGGCTTTATAATTACTACTAAACCAGTCAAAGGCATTTAGCTCACAGTTTTCACTCAACAGCCATAAATGCAGCTCGCAGCCATCCATTGCCCTTAATTAACGAGGAATGTGATTATCGTGATAATGAAAATGAAAATGTGTTGTGCCTTCATCCCACAATGCATCTGGGTCAGAAAAATGATTGACAGTATAATGTCAAACGTCAAGGTATCCCTGTAGCTGTGTTAAGAGGTTTGCTCTGTAACAAACAAAACAAACGGGAATATCAGGAAAAGATCAGGCTCGAGTGGTTTCAGCACCGTGGACAGCTCCAAAACACGGTTTCATTCACTCAGCAACACAAAGCAGTTTCTCGCTTTACTGTTCAACTGTGGCTCACAATCAATACCCCTCACTATCAGCTGTCAGAGTGTGGTTCAGATTTTACAGAAGCCAGATATGAGGATAGAGGCAACACTTTTACAGTGTCTTTATTGGGCTCCTGACAGCATATGTGATATGTGGAAATGAAATAGCAAATCACACCTCCTCTGTGCTTTGGTCTCTTTTTGGAAGCAAGGCTAGATAAAAATAAACTACATAATCAACTTTTTTCACTCTGGTCTTTTCACTTAACTAAATGCTTTTAATGAAAACAGCACAAATGATCACTGTAAGTAGGACTCCTGCCCCTTGCTATTGCCCACATTAGCTGGCAAATCTGAAACTATAGCCACCGCAGTGTTTATGCGTTGCTGAACCTTGCAGAACCTCCCATGTTTGAGTGTCTGAGGGTTGATAACAGGCTATTACCACAGGTAATGACCCACACACAGCCAATAAACTCTCCCTTAATGAGAACTGGGCCATAAAAAGAAAAGTCGTGCTCCATTCTGCTCCTTCCCTCTTATATTGAGAGTGTGTCTTAAAAAATACCCTTCTACCCAGGATAAGTAGCTGCCATCTCCTCACCCACAGTATATTTAATTTAACTCTCACTTTCTTCATCCATTCCTAAAGAAAAGGGACTTTTATTTTGTCGGAGGAGCAAAACAAAGATAGTTGAAGGGGGTGAGTGCAATCTTGGTTTCATTACCTTGGTATGAAATGACAATGAATAGAAAGTACAACAAACATTGCAGCTTAGTTTTCAATGAAAAAAGGATTTAGTTTGACGGAGCTCCACATGCATTGTCTTAATTTATAAAGGTTTCTGCAGTATTGGCATACTGCGGTGCTGTTGGTACATAACACAGTGCAATTCAAAAACACTGCACCAACAAGATGTGACACACGGCAGCTGCTTAAAAGCACAATATGCTGACAGCACTTCCCAAAATAATCAAAAACTCCTCACCTATGAGAGAGAGCTGTTTGGAGGATCTGGGCAGCAGGTCCATGCCATTCTTCAGCCACAGGAGTTTGGGATTTGGGATGCCGTCGGCGTGGCAGTGGAGGCTGGCAGATACGCCGGGCTCCTGGGCCTGCGTCTCTGGATAGACCAGGATCACTGGAGGGACTGGACGCACAAACACAAACAAAACCGAAGACACAAACAGGGAGAGAGAAGAGAGGCGAGTGAAAACCTAATTACACACTGTTTCATGGTAGATGGTAACTCCTGGGGGAATATAGCACAAACACCCACACACGCAGTGGGCAGAGAGGAATTTGTCTCACCCCAGCATGGAATATATTCACACATAACAAGAATCCAAGAGCTCTGGGGCTGCTTTATTACAGCTCGAGTCCTGCATGAAATAGATGTTGGACGTATCTACCACTTACCACCTCCTCCGGGGAGAAGAGCGCAAATGAATGTGGAGGAATCGAGGGGGGAAATGAAATATGAGGTAATAGTTTACAGGAACAGGTAAGATGTCGTTTTCTGGTTTTGATGCGGGGTACCTCTCAACATTGGGTCTGCTGACAAAATCCTGATGGTTGCCCCTGCCAGGAGTTCAATTACCTCTCACACTCAACTTACAACCTTGATCCTGAACCCTAATGCAATATTAATGTTGCGTGTTGCTTGTTTTGTTTTCCCTACAGTTTCATCTTACTATTATTTTAAAGTTTATTGCATACTTTAAGTGTTATCAGTTTTTGGAGTGTAACCAAATGTGTTTACTCCAGTACTGTACTTGTACTCTTACTTCCATTTTATCCTACCTTATACCTCAACTTCACCACATTTCACAGGGACATATTGTACTTTTAACACTAGTACATACAGCTGTAGTTGTTGTTACCTTCCAGATTGAAGTTTAAAGGATTTAGGGGCATCTACTGGCATATATGGTTTATAATATTCATAGTATGTTTTCATTAGTTTATAGTCACCTGAAAATACAATGTTTAAGTTACCTTAGAATGAGCCATTCGTATGTACTGTACATACACAGCTGTTGAGTTCACCATGTTGTTTCTACATCAGCTCTGAATGGACAAATCAAACACTGGCTATAGATAGGGCCATTTGTATTTCATGTTTTTGTGTTGGCTGCCGTATTTCTTCTACACATTTAGCATACAAGAGAAGTTTCAGTTCAGCAACTTCAACGCTATACGCTCCTAACTTAACGTAAATTGTTTTAGTAAGGAGCCCTAGCTTAGGAGTGATTTAGGGAAGTTCTCAGAGCAACTCTGAGCAAGGATGGGACATGAACTTTTTTAGTGAGGAGGTGTGGTTGACCTCGTTGCTAGGTATGAGGCATTGTTTTAACAGATGTGATTGGTTGTCACAGACGCGCCCTTTTGTGAGCCTGCAAGGTGTGGACACCCAGTGGAAATGAAATGAACTGCTGACTGTTAAAGTGTTGTCATTGTTAGTGTGATCACTCTGCTGATGGAATGTTGAGACAGACTTAAGTCACCACTGCTGCACTGTTGCATTTTTCCAGTTTTCCAAGTATCTTAGAGTTGTGATAATTGTATCTCTGGTGTTATAGCGTTAGGTGGGAAATGTGTGCGTACCCCTAATGAGATAAGTCGCATATTATCCAGACACAATCTAATCTGTAGCCTTTCATTAACTAACTTTTGGATAATATTTCTCCTTCCTAGTTTTTCACCTTAGGAGCTCTTTTAAGGTCTA
Organism: Epinephelus lanceolatus; assembly: GCF_041903045.1. Lineage (NCBI taxonomy): Eukaryota > Metazoa > Chordata > Actinopteri > Perciformes > Serranidae > Epinephelus > Epinephelus lanceolatus. The sequence goes on from NC_135744.1 coordinate 37,155,711, forward strand.
AGATGCTCTGCTAATTACTTGTATCTTTACAAGGACCGAGTCTCAATTTTAAGGGGAAATTGTAAGAAAACATCACAATTCTAAGACTTTTCTTAGAATTTTGTCACCAGTAGCAACTCTTTGAACTAGGAAGCTTTGTGAATACAGCTCCAGACCTTTAACATTCAATTTGTAATGAACTTATAGAATATAATGCATTGTTAAAGATTAAACCAGCTCCTTCCAACCTGTTTGATTTGTGACCCCTTACAAACAGCAGTCTGGGCTCCTCTCAGGTGTCTATGAGTTGTTGGCAGTTTCACCAAAGAGACATTTCCCCTTTAAACTTGTCAGATTGTTTTAAAACTGTTTAAGGCTCAAAGAGTTCAAATTATCTAAAAGTTTACATAAAAGCAATGATTAGAGAAAAGTCTAAAATATGAACAAATTATTGTATCAGAACTTTCCTTTTGGTTCTTTCTTCTAGCATTATTTACCACATGACTCCCCAGACATATTGTGCAGATCTTTGGAGGGGCCTGACATCTACATTGGGAACCAGTTAACTAAACAACCTAAATGTACAGTACAGGCCAAAAGTTTGGACACACCTTCTCATTCAATGCATTTTCTTTATTTTCATGACTATTTACATTGTAGATTCTCACTGAAGGCATCAAAACTATGAATGAACACATGTGGAGTTATGTACTTAACAAAAAAAGGTGAAATAACTGAAAACATGTTTTATATTCTAGTTTCTTTAAAATAGCCACCCTTTGCTCTGATTACTGCTTTGCACACTCTTGGCATTCTCTCCATGAGCTTCAAGAGGTAGTCACCTGAAATGGTTTTCCAACAGTCTTGGAGTTCCCAGAGGTGTTTAGCACTTGTTGGCCCCTTTGCCTTCACTCTGCGGTCCAGCTCACCCCAAACCATCTCGATTGGGTTCAGGTCCGGTGACTGTGGAGGCCAGGTCATCTGCCGCAGCACTCCATCACTCTCCTTCTTGGTCAAATAGCCCTTACACAGCCTGGAGGTGTGTTTGGGGTCATTGTCCTGTTGAAAAATAAATGATCGTCCAACTAAACGCAAACCGGATGGGATGGCATGTCGCTGCAGGATGCTGTGGTAGCCATGCTGGTTCAGTGTGCCTTCAATTTTGAATAAATCCCCAACAGTGTCACCAGCAAAACACCCCCACACCATCACACCTCCTCCTCCATGCTTCACAGTGGGAACCAGGCATGTGGAATCCATCCGTTCACCTTTTCTGCGTCTCACAAAGACACGGCAGTTGGAACCAAAGATCTCAAATTTGGACTCATCAGACCAAAGCACAGATTTCCACTGGTCTAATGTCCATTCCTTGTGTTTCTTGGCCCAAACAAATCTCTTCTGCTTGTTGCCTCTCCTTAGCAGTGGTTTCCTAGCAGCTATTTGACCATGAAGGCCTGATTGGCGCAGTCTCCTCTTAACAGTTGTTCTAGAGATGGGTCTGCTGCTAGAACTCTGTGTGGCATTCATCTGGTCTCTGATCTGAGCTGCTGTTAACTTGCCATTTCTGAGGCTGGTGACTCGGATGAACTTATCCTCAGAAGCAGAGGTGACTCTTGGTCTTCCTTTCCTGGGTCGGTCCTCATGTGTGCCAGTTTCGTTGTAGCGCTTGATGGTTTTTGCGACTCCACTTGGGGACACATTTAAAGTTTTTGCAATTTTCCGGACTGACTGACCTTCATTTCTTAAAGTAATGATAGCCACTCGTTTTTCTTTAGTTAGCTGATTGGTTCTTGCCATAATATGAATTTTAACAGTTGTCCAATAGGGCTGTCGGCTGTGTATTAACCTGACTTCTGCACAACACAACTGATGGTCCTAACCCCATTGATAAAGCAAGAAATTCCACTAATTAACCCTGATAAGGCACACCTGTGAAGTGGAAACCATTTCAGGTGACTACCTCTTGAAGCTCATGGAGAGAATGCCAAGAGTGTGCAAAGCAGTAATCAGAGCAAAGGGTGGCTATTTTGAAGAAACTAGAATATAAAACATGTTTTCAGTTATTTCACCTTTTTTTGTTAAGTACATAACTCCACATGTGTTCATTCATAGTTTTGATGCCTTCAGTGAGAATCTACAATGTAAATAGTCATGAAAATAAAGAAAACGCATTGAATGAGAAGGTGTGTCCAAACTTTTGGCCTGTACTGTATATAATGTTTAACATAAAGAAAATAACATTTCACCTCCACCAACCACACCAGATAAGTAGGATTTTGAATGCAGGTCTTCTACTTAAAGTGGAATATATTTTTCACCATGGTATCACTATTTTATGTCTACTTCATCTGCTATAGATTTTTTCTCATACGTTATCTATCAACATCTCACTCAGACACACACATTAGCCAGTAACACACCAATATCTCTTCCTCGCCCACACAAGTACATCTACTGGCACTCACGCCTCACCTTCAGCCTGTCTAAAGTCTCTGTTATTTTATGTGTTCTGTCAAATCTATCTGTTATATGACTTCTTCTGCCTTTCTATCAAAACAGTACTTTGTTACAGAAAATCTTCTTTTCTTTTATTATTTAACAAGTATGTACTTGACATTGCAGAAACATTCTTCAACAGCATTGATACCATATTCTAGGGTACTATAATAACACAGAGAAGAGTACTAGACTGGGACTGAAACCGCAGCGCTGTCATTCCTCTCATCACAGTAAAAACAGAAGCATGCGTGTTATTCCTTTAACACAATACGATGCTCAGCGTCCACTTAGTTTAATGTGGCACTTGGCTCCCTTCCATTCCACCTTATCGCACCCCGTCCTATCTCGCTTGAAATACCTCGAATCTCCCACACAAACATTTGGTAATTGCCCTCTGCTGATAACTTGCCCTTCAGGACCCGAGTCTGTCTCCATGACTCCCTTCCCATCACTCCCTTTTCCTCTTTGGTTCAAGGTCTAAAATTCAGCTGTGTTTCTTTTCAATTAGCATCTTAGAAAAACAAAACAATCACACCTATTGTCTCTTTTAGAAGAGATTTAATTGAGTTCATTTTCCTTTCTTTGCCACCCTGAGACAGAAGCACACAAATTAGGGAAGCTGTATTTTTTACTTGTTATGCTACAGGTAGGAAGGCTTTAAAAATTCTTCCTCCATGGATTTTCTCTGGAGAGATGCCTAGTACTAACTCTCAACTCTAAAGGTAAAGGAGGAAAGACCTTTGTGCAGATGATTAATATGAGCAAGACAGCACTTTGATAAGTTCAGCCTGCCAAAATCAGCATGAGAGTAGCTTTGAGATGTATTTCAGCTTTAAGTAGCTTTTCTCCCCTGCATAGAATCAGGTGAATATGCTGCATGCACACGAACAGTGTTCAACCTCATGTATGCAGTGATGGATTTCGTGGCTTTGATGGAATTCTTTGACAGTTGAGATCCTGTGAGGTGGGTGTGTAACGAACATAGTTTCACAGATACTTTTTATCTATATGGAAACTGATTGCTTTGACAGAAATGCCAAACTTTTGTGGGTTCAGGCTTTTTTAAACATAAGGATTGATGCATGTCTCTGTCATAAATGACAGAAACAGTCTTTTTTATTTTTTAAACAGGACAATCTGAGAAAATATACGGGGCATTTTCACATTTTTATAGACAAACAAATAATCAATTATGATTATTATTATCTACAAAGTAATCATTATTGCAGCCTTAGATAAGACGTAATAATGTAAGAGACAAATACAAAAATGAAGTACGAAAAAAAGGCCTTGCAATCAACACTCAATCCTCATAAACTTTAGGTCTTGCAAATCCTTAACACCAGATTGCATCTGTTAGTAATCATTTGCCGCCATTTCATTTTTTTCACTGTCAATATAAATGTTCACACAATGCATTAACACTGCTTTTGAAAACCCCAGTGAGTCCTGTCACTTCATTAAAGGTGACAAATAGTACAACGTGTGATGGTAACATTGGACAGCTTGAACTCTGGCACACTGTTTAACTTGCAAAACTAATGATTTTAATGCTGCAACGTTAGACCAACCGATGAAGGTCTAGTCACCGAAACGTTGCAGCAATTTAGACAAGTGTGCGGGAGTTTTTTCTACAAGTCGTGTTCTGCTCGTCCCTCTCCAATGCACCTGTTTGGAAATAGATGTGCAAAGTATTCCTCTGTTCAGCATTGGATAACTGACAACTTGGTAGTGGCAGAGAGGCCTTCAATTCACTCTTTGATCCTTTTCGATTGTCATTGCTGCTGTCGCTCTTTGACTTTTCAAACAGTTTCCCTCAAAGTCCCTAAAATTATGTGGTTTGCACACCAGGTTTACCTGTACCCCAAGGGCTACTTCTGCAGCTATAATTAATATGGCAAAAATATTGACAAAATTGAAATGGTAAAAAAGAAATATATCATATCTACACACATTTGTGTTATAAGGAAATGTATATGAGGCTGATAACTAAATGGTTAAAATGTCCAGGTTTCACCACATAAAGTGATAGCAATACATAGGCACAACTGGTCAAATCCACAGATGGGGAGAAGATGGGGAACAAGGCTTAACATTGTCAGTTGCAGGATCAGTATGTCTTGTATGGATTTACATGTGTCAAGAACCCACCACTGCTTGTTGTGTTTTCAAGGATTTTTGTGTTTTTTATATGGATGGAGGTCAACAGGGGTATTTGAGCCCCTCTGAAAAGCCTGACAAAAACATTGGGAACCACATATGACAACGCTGGACTCACTTTATTTATGATAACCTTTGTTTCCAGACATTTCTGTCAACTGCATGTTGGCTTAATTGCTTTTGGAGCTGTTCTAAAACTGTTTTTCACTGTAAGCAGGAAAGGCAATGAGAAAAAGATCCCTTCACTGGGGAGCCACAGTGCAGCACAAACAAAACTAAAGCATTTTGTCCACCACTGTAAGTAAGAAATGAGCCACTACTGACCATTCACCTGCAGCACATGTGTCTGATAGAGGTCTTCATAGCCGTAGGCATGGCAACTGTAGTTCCCCATGTGGATGGTTGTCACCTTGGTGATGTACAGGGAGCCATCGTCCCCAAAGTCCTGTAATACAGGAAAGAGATGGATAAGGAAAATTAAGTAAAGAAAGAAGAGGCGGGGGTGCGGATGAAAAAGCACAAGATAGGGAGAGGAGGAGAAGGGAGGAGGAACGGGAGGAAAGAAGGGAGAGGAAGAACAGGAGGTGTAGGAGAGGGAATAGCGGTGAAGAATGGGGTGCAGGAAAGAGCCACAGGGAGTGAGGGAGAAATGAAGGTAGCTTGATAGAATACATAAGGATGCTTGGAGAGAACAGGGAGAGGAGAAAGGAGGCACACAGCAGCAGGGAGTGATGGGAAAAGACAAGAGAGAAAAAGAGTGATGCAAAAGGGAAGAGAGACCATGAATCAATGGTTTCCCTGTTGAGCTGAAGCAGGCGTTAGGGGATTTGATCCTCCTCTCTCCCCTCATCACGCTGCCTCAGCCTGATAAATGGCAAGGGTTAAAAATATAAAGCCCATTAGGTTGATGAATGGAGCTGGTTGTTGTTGGTGCAGCATGCAGCAGTCACCAGGGGGTTCCAGCCACAGCTTAGGGCGGATTAAGGCATTAAATAGTTTGCTGTCCCACCAAGTGGCAGAGCAGATGTCCTGATGCAGCTCTGTCGTGACACGGAAACCACAAACGGCTGCTTCCAGTCTGAGGGCTCTAGAAATTAATGTGACCTGACAGAGGGTCGCTTTGTGACAGGAGAATGCGAAATGACTTTCTTGTAGGATAGACGAGGGAGTTTAAGCAGCTTTTAAAGTTCAGAATTTACAATTAAGGTGAGACATACAACTGCACTAGTGAGGGCAATTAAAACAGAATGGGCCATTTGGGTTAAAAAGTATGACTTTAATATATCTGGCAGGTTGCGCCAAATATAATTCAGTCTAAAAACTTAACTCTCAGTTGTGGTTGCTGTGATAAAAGGAGCATCAGTAGGGCTGTGTCCTCAACAGCAATTATTCAAATCATCAATTGAGGTGCTCTGAAATCTCACCTCATGTTGTGAGTTTAACCATCAGACTTTATGCCGACTACACTTAGTTCAAACCAAATTGTATTTGCATTAAAGAAGGGTGAGCAGGGTTTCATTTCTTTTACTGTGCACTAATCTGGTGTTTTCATATCACAGATATGACAGTAAAGACACTTAAAGTATCACAAGTAAAACATAGGATCTGATATGTTGATATGTTAAAAGAATTTATTGTGGGGCCACTTGTTGCTCAGCAGGTGAGCTTGACTGCAGTGTGAGGGCTCATTTAAGCCCAGTTTCCACCAAACACTTTAGGTATGGTAACCAAAAGTAACTCTTCAGACATGGTACCTAGACTGTAGTGTTTCCCCTGCAAACAGTACCCTTAAATGTGGGCGGGGTTGTTGTCACTCACTGCTCCATCCAGCACTCACTGTATTCCCTTATTACTGGTGACACAGATGGAAGTATGCACCTCATTTATTGTCCACAGAATGAGGTTGCACGGCGACATTTTCTGAACAAAATAAAACAGACTGAAGTGAGTCTCTCTCCATGACATATCTAAAAATAGTGGGTTTATGCATTTAGTCCTTCTAAGACAAACTCAGGGATGTAGTGTTGCTGTAGCCCACAGGAACGATGATCCGCAATGCTTTTTTTTCTCCTCCGAATGAGGATCGGGACATATGCAGTCCTGGTTGAAATTAAAATGTACAAACGCTTGGAGATCCACTCATTACTAAAAGTGTATGTCATTTAAAAAGTAATGAAATGGTCGAAGTTGTCACAGTGAAATTAAAGGTGTGCTGATGGATTCGCGTCATCAACTCATGCATTGAGTAACATTACAAGTTAACGTTCCACCTTAAAATTCGCCAGCAGTTGGCCCAGTAAATGAAGTTATTTTTTTCTCAGACTACAGCTGCTGCGAGAGGCAGCAAAACATCCTTTCATTTTATAGTTACAGTCTACTTATAAAACTCTCCACGGTATGACCAGTGGTTACATGAGCTTCAAAACCAGCCACAGCTCAGCCCTGAGCAGAGTGACCGTCTGCTATTGACCAATCAACGGACTGCAGTGTTCACAGCTCCACCTTTTAGCACTGGATCTGTGTGCTAGGTACCCCAACAGAGAGGTGACCAAAAATGGGGACATTACAGAAGGGTTAGTGTACCAAACTGAACTGTACCATACCGTACTGCTCGGTGGAAACAGGGCTTTATGAATTTGCTAAATTTGACTAAAAATCAATAAGTTGTCTTTTGTCTGATCTGTGAGCCTGCAGTGTGTCTGGTTGGCTCTTGTCTTTCATGAAGACATGAATGTAAATGAAAGATTTTGATCTGCACAGCTCCTCTTCACGTAATAGGAACAGGTGTCAATTTTTGAGTTCATGAAATGTATTGATGGTCTTAGGAGAAATCTCATACCAGGAAATTACAGGCTGTTATTTTCATTCAGGTTAAATTATAGGTTTTTATAATGGGAAAAGGTGGAAGAAAAATACAGGAAGATGCCCAGTGGCTACATTCAAATGAGTAAAATTTAAGTCACTCTCTGAAATTCTGCATTTCAGATGCAGCACTTCATTCATGTCTCCTTTGACCTATTCTCCAATAGTAATCATCATTGCTTTTTCATCATACACAGAATAGTACTGACGCAATAAACATCCGCATGCATACTCTTAAGAGCAACATTCATTGTATGTTTACCAAGTGGTAGCAATGTGCATGCAAATGAAAGTAGCTGTGTAGTATTTGTTTTTAATAAAATAAATATACATAATTCATTTCATTTCTGAATGAATCTGCTTCCAATCTCACTCGGACATAAGACTCTTTGGCTGATGGGCGGCAGTAGCTACAGTATATGGCTGTTCTGTCTGTGTCTGTTTGTAATACAGCTTGTGGCTTTTTGCTCTAATGCAATCAAACGTGGTGAAGCAGGTCTGAACCCCCAAATATACACAGTGAAGTTACTTTGTGGAGAACATAGCTCTATTCAAAATGTAAAATACCAAGTTTTGATTGAAAGTTAAAAAAAACAAAAAACAAAAAAACAGAAAGAAACACAACGAAAAGCAATACAGTGGAAAGAAAGGTGGGCAGAGAGAGGCAGACAGAAAACAAAGACCAAAAAGAGACTTTGAGAGAGCAGACAAATAAGACTGATTGTAATGGAGGCTCAGCTCTCAGGTTTAGGGGTTATATGCCAGAGTGCAGAAAACTTTTCATCACTGTCAAATGAAACGTCTGAAAACAAGCCTGTTTCCATTCAGCACAGTTCAACAGAGGAAAATGGTGGGCTGAGAGGACTTTGACAGGAGAGTAAGGTCCCCCTCCCTCCTTTAACCCCAGCGCCTCTTTGACCTGCATTGTTCAGAGCTGACTTGTTGAAGAAAGAACACAAGTTCTGTATTCATTTTCCACTCATTGTTTTTGGTTACTCTTTGACACTCTATTTCATTGCGATTTCACTATTATAACAGATGAGACTGCATAGAATCATTGTAGTAATGTAGTGTAGTGTGTAGGCTTGGGTGGTATCAAGACATAATAGTATAGCAGGTATTTCAAAGGTATAATTTTCAATAAGGTCACACATACAGATGCTCCGCTTTCTATTAAACTGATACGGAGATACTGTATTGTGGCATTGTATTGTAGTGCACAGTACGCACCACAAGAGGTCAGTCTTTATTGGTTAAACAGGCAGCTGAACTTAAAGAGATGGTGACTGCAGGTGGTGGAGAGTATTGCTGCATGTAACTTTAACATGAGATGACTTCTTCCAACTACAAAAGCTGATGTCATTTAACACATGGGGCTCTAGTTTCCCGGCGCAGCGCAGGGTGGTGAACCCTGCGCAGAGCTAGTTTCGAGCAGCGCAACCCGAGGCATGCTCAGTTTGGTAGTTTGGCAGACCGAGGTGCGCTGAGATGGGTGTGGCAGCGCAGCAGGGGGAGGTGTCGACAGATCCAGCTTGGTGCAGTGACAGTTTCGTGCTAAAAAGGTTCGCCAAAGGTGTGCTAAAAGCTCGGCAGCTGAAACCAGGTTTACTGTCAGCGCAGGTGGAGCGCAGCCGGTGTAGTGGAAGTTTGGTTGACCGGCAGACAGTACGCACACATCACCAAAACCTCACAGGCAGGTTTCCAGAATATCAGGCACATTAACAATGCAATAAATAGCCCAAAAAACACTATTCAATGCAACTATCTGCAATCAGCACATAAATGTATCTCTATATTGACTCAGTGTATCCAGGCAACATTGATTTCCAATTGTGGTGACCTCCTCCCAGGCTACCTTTGCATCATCAGTCCGTGGAGGTCTGCTCATAGTTCCGTATATTCGGACACTGCGAGCTTGGACCTCCCGGACCAAAACATCAGTTTCCTCCTGGGAGAAGTTTGGCCGTCTGACGCTGCTGCTCTTTTCTGCCATGGCGAATTGAGTAAACTCTCATTACGCCTTCGCGCACCGCATTTAAGGGCGAGGAGAGGGGCTCATTTGATTGGTGTGATGTGTGTAAAACCCACTCCACGCCTTCTCTCCTCCCTCTTTCCGACTTGCGCAGGTAGGAGGGACGGAGGTGGGAAAGGGGAGTAGCTGCGCCAGGCGCACGGTGTGCCAAACTTGCAAAATCCGCGTGGCCACACCCATTTGGCGAAGCGCACCTGCGCTGTGCCTCCGCCTCGCCCGGTCTGCGAAACTAGAGGCCATGGACTCTGTTCAGCTCACTGATGTGTTGGTATACATCGCAGAGACAAGTGTCATTGGGTCCTCGAGCAAAAAGAGAGCTTATTATTATTTAAATATAGCAAAACTCTGAGTAGGCTAACTGCATATCATTGTAGAAACACAGCATCTTAGGTTAGACAATTGACCCTTTGCTAAGTCCCGCCCCAGACGCAACTGACTAATCCTGTGCTCCTTTGACTCTGATGCAATCATTTCAGATTTCCATTTTCAGGCTGGTTTTGTTGATTTCGAGCTAAATGTTATGCCTGAGGCACGTCGTATATTCATGACATTTCTTACCTGGAGAGGTTGCAAAAAGATATACGTTTCTTTCCTGTTCCCAAACCAAAATCAAACCCTGAAAAGTGTAGGGTTAGCTAGCTAGCTCCTTAAAATATAGCCTGCTGAATGTATACACATGCTGCTTTTGCTTTTTAATGATTATAACATTGAATATAGACCATACCTGCTCTACAGGGACCGCTAAAGACACAATATTGTCTTATTATACTGAACACCCTGGTGAAATGTGAGGAAGGTATGAAAAAATAGATACCACCCAAGCCTCTTAGTGTGAGCACTGTATAATGTTTGCTGACTAGTCAACTTTTCTGTCGATATGTGCTATAGATTCAGTGCTTCATATTAACACAGCATATGCTTAAAGATAAATGATTAATGTATTGTGGCATGTACATTAATACATTTCTAAAGCGAAGCTTGTATTTAAATGTTTATCTTCTGCCCTTAATGGACTCTGGGTATGGACTTTTTTGGGCACTCTCATTACTTAACAGAAAATATATATCCTTTATTAGACCAGGAAGTCTATTAAAATACAAAATCTTATGTACACCAGGCAGTTGTTCAAACTGGCCACAAAAACTTGACAGAGTGCTTTAAATTTTCTTTCTCTTTTTTTTTTAACCTCCTATGCACACAGAAATTCCACACACAACGAAACACTGAGGTCACCTCTCTTGTCAGTTTAAAATTTTTTGTTTAATCTATGATTTGACTGAAAAGAAAACCAAACCCAGACAGGGCCTCTCTCTCTCCCTCCTCCACTCAGATCACTGTGTTCTGTGGAAATTCATTATGCACGGTCAAGAGCCCGAGGGACCTCTGTTGCCATCGCCTCTCCTCCAGTCTCCACCTTAACACTTGACATTGTTTATCGGTTCATCATCACAGCAGACCAACAAGGCCGCTCATTAACATGCAATTAGTGAATTGTGATCCGGTGGTGGGTAGAGCAAGGCCAGCGCTGTGCTGTCACCTGTGCAGATGTGTCTAAACTGGAGCATGCCCACATAGTTCATTAAGCACTGAGCAAGCTAGCAGAAAATTCTACAGTTTAATGAAGAGGGCTAGGGAGTAAAATGTTTCTTTTGGTTTGATTTCCTTCCTTGTTTTTTTTGTTTTTTTTCTTGCTACTATTTTTCAGCCCCTCCTCATGTCTTCTCTTGTTTAAGGCAATTCATGGTTTCCGTGTCTGCGAGGCTCAGCATAACATAAACTTTGTCATCTGCCAAAATATACAAATATTTTCACAGTGTCCTGTGTGGATGTTGGCATGGAGGCCAACATTTTGGATGCTTCTTTTGTGCTCTTTTTACTGTATTCCCAAATTTTGTAGCTATCACCATCAACTGCAGTTCCACCATCATTAATGACAGCAGCAAACTACAACACCAGCCATGATGAAGAGAACAAAAGCATGCACTTACGTTGATATCCTCCAGATCCAAGAAGTTCAATATGATGCCGTTCCTCTTCCAGATGATTGGTGGGCGCAGTGTCCCCTGGATGGCACAGGTTAGGACAGCACTGAGGCCCACTGTTACCGTGGAGACACTGATCTGCTGATCCTCTGCCAGGCTCAGCTGGACAACCTCTGTTACAATGAGAGTATGAAGAGAAATGATTAGTGTTGAAGAGGGAGAACGGATGACACTGAGGTGAATAAGAGATGATAGTAAGAAGAAAAGATTTAGAAAAATGACAAGATAGAGGGAAAAAAGGAAGCAGAGAAAATCACAAATCAGAATGAGTGTGCTGATGTAGTGGAACTGTAGCCAAGCTGCAAGCATCCATCTCATTACTAGTGGACCAGGGAGGATAAACAGCTGTCCGGGAGTGAAGGATATCCAGTATGAAAAAAGACCACGTGTCAGAGGACACGCAGCTAGCCAAATATCATTCTTCTCATTAAGGGAAATTTATGTTCATTGAAATGGCCATCCAATTCAATTCACCTTTACGGCAAATTAAGAATTATTCTTCACTGGTTCCCCTTGGCGCCATAAATACTGACTGTCGCCAAGCTGTGTGGCCAAGCACAAAATCTACAGTCATAGTTACAGTCTGGAAACTTTGTCATCTACTGAACATTTTTCTTATTGTCAGTTTAAACTTCCATTGTTTTAACTAGACATAAAACAGTGTCTTTGCAGCAGAATGGGCTCTGCAAGTGTCATGTATCCTCACTATTAACTCTATTTCTTCTTAAGTTACAACACCGTCTAATTCTTCAACTTTCTCCATTAAAACAAAATCTCTGTACTCACAAAATATGCTTAAAAATAATGGTGTTTTTGTCAGTTTTGACAGCAATGAATAGGTATAATATTGGGATAAGAGCAGAAGTATGCTGTGGAGATATTGTGTAAATGTGGGTCTCAGGCACGCCTGCAGTGACATGATATATGTCAGTGTGTGACCCTGGGTCAATATTGGCTGGGGACAGGATATACTTGGCTCAATAAATAAAGAGACACAGACGCCTGATAGAAATCTAAATGGAGCCATCCAAGCGTAACACTGAGCAAATCTCACACAAGGCATTTACTGGACTGATGCTATTAACTGCCCTTGCTGTGTGACTTTTCAGTGCCGAAATACTTAAAAAAAAAAAAGATGACACCTTTAAGGATCTTATTAGAGCAACAATAAAAAAGAGAGACAAGAGCAGGGAAATTTAAATCTGTCATTATGCCTGGAAAATGAACATCAATAGATAATACAGATGCTGGGATTTGCAGAATAAATACTAGTACAGGATATTAAGCACAAAGAAAAAACACAACACCAAAGAAAGAGCAATTCAGACTAATTATCCTGCTTACATTGGTGAGCAATTTCCCCTATATAAATTAACTGAACATACAAAATTATATACATCATATCTATTTATGTCAAATCAGTAATATCCCACTCAGTACAATAAATATTCTGATGTATGTACTTATTCCAGTCAAAATAAAATGAGCATCTGCTGGGAAATATAAAATCTGCATGAAATACAGTCATCATGATGGCATCATCTTAATGATGTGGTTTTAGATGTTGCAAAGAAATAGAGCTTAATGATATGTGATCATGATGATCCTGCGCTTATAACTCAATCAGCTGATTTGTGTGTTCCTGCTATTCACTTAAAAACCAATTTCATTTAGCCACAAACTATGTTAACCAATCATCTTGTTACTGTCAGGCTTGAAAACTGTCCTTTCACAGCGGGGGTTGTTTATTTCTTCCAGCTCCCATAATTAGGAAAGCAGTGCCAAGCATGGCATCTGTCCAACACAGAGCTGCTCTCGGATCACAAATTAAGTTGCAAGATAAACTACACTCACTATGTTGATATAGGTTTCATGTAGTATACATTAATATACCATCAGCATGTTTGTGCTGAGAAACTTCTAAATTTCCTAACTTGTGCTCCCTCTCTGGTGCCACAACTCTATCAATTTTATCACAACCTCTAATGGCTGAAAAACAGTGATAAGGCCAGTATCACCACAAAGTTTCATCTCAACACCCACATGGAGCAATATTTCATTGTCCAAATACGCTTCAAGTAGATGGCTAACAGACTTTGAAATGTTTGTGCGGAACTTCCTGTCCGGATCCAGACTTTGACAAACGCTGTTGTAAAAGACCCCTGGATATTAGCTGTCTGTTTCACATGGCTCTCCAGGTGATAGATATATCCAGGGTGACAGCTCAGTCTGTCGGTGATATTTCAGAATGCCTTGGGTACAGTGCACTGCCAGGTCCAACAAAGTTATAATTCAGCAGAGCAGTAATTTGGGTGGCAGAACAGGCTTTGAGTGCCATGTGGACAGATGAGGGATGAAATGCATTGATCTGACATGGCTTGGAGGGGTGGTTCCAAGGTGGTACTGTGCATTTTAACTACACCACATCTCACAATAAATTGAATACAGTGCATGGGAGTAAGACGTGTGGTTTGCTGTGTCTTTCTGCAGCAGCTGGCTGTTCAGATGGGCAGCTGGTACAACTTAATATTGATTCTTATGAGGTATAAAAGTAGGTGTACAGTTTTAAAAGTTTGCTGGCAAGGACCGTTTCTTCAAAGTTCAGTCAGATTAGAAGTACAAACTGTAATTAATAGACTATGGCAAATAAAACACTGGCTACTGTGAAGGACAGGGCTGCTTTTGATAGCTACAGTAAATAAGCAAATGCTGCCACAATGAAATTCGGGTGCAAAAAAAGCAGTTGGAAATTTTTAATTTTAATTCCAGAGTTAAAAAACTGCTACTAAAAAAAAAGAGAAAATAGGTTTCTATAAACTTTCTAAGTCATCTTGAAACTTTTGTGGACCTGATAGTTGTGTTTTTGAGGGCTGACTCCAGTCTGGTGTTGAAATATTGACCGGTGAGTTTCAGATAGCACTGTGTTTATCTGGTTTTGGAATGAACACCGTCATTTTACTACACTGACAGCGGTGATAAGATAACCTTCAGCTCACAGCCCCCAATGTAGGGCTGTTACACTGCTGAATACATACCAAATCAAACAGGAAATGTTCCATAAATTCAAAATGGGCAGCAGTGTCTAAATAATTCCAACAAATGTGCCAACTCTTCATACTGCATGAGGTCAGTCTAAACTTTCAAACTTTCAGCTGATGTAATAGTCTTCACTTTTAATGTCTGCCTGAAAGGTCATACTAAAAAAAAAAATATCTACCTCCACGAAAGACAGACCAGTGCTAAAATTAATCCTGATGCCGTCCAAACTTAATCTACTGAGGTTACAATTATGAAACCAAGAAAAGAGAGAAAATGCCCTGCCTTATTTATGTTGTGAAAAAAGGTGTGTAATATTAGTTAGAAAATATATTGGTTGCTGTTAATGTCACTTTTCTAGATCTATTACCTCTTTTCGTCAGTCATGGGCTGGATTGGCTTGGCTTGGCTTGGCTTGGTTTGGGCTGGCTGGTCGATGGCTCAAGTCCCTAGATATTTTTGCTGCATGTGTTTTTCCACAGCAGGGCAGGTAAAAGAAGTTTACCTGCTGGAGGTGAGCTGTTTGCAGAGGTGCAGTAAGAGCCTGTTGTCTGCAGCTCATCATCAACATCTCACTGTGGCCGTTTCTGATTTAACTCTTCCTCGCTGCACCGTTATTAGACTTGCCTTTGTTGAAGAAAAGACGCTAACAAAGTTCTGCTAATTAGGTAATAACACATTTCATTTCCTATAGATTCTTCACAATAAAAGTCGTTATTTTCTTATGTATAAACTTTTATTGTGAAGCAGCAACATAAGGAAATTTGAGTTTTCAAGCAGCAACTTCACACAAACATAAACAGTAAATTAAAGCAGATATCTAAAGGAAAGACAGGATGCAGGAGAGAAACTAAACTCTAAACCACAGAGATTTAGTTAGCTACTAAAAAGTACCGAGAGCTGAACACACAGAGACTTTTAAAACGCCTTTCTCTCTGGTCTCCTGCACACTCCTGGGGAGTAGAAGGGGGGATGTCGGGAATTGGCTGCGGTCAGCGAGACGCCATTTCCACTGCGGCGTGGCATGGCACGTCTGAACTGACAATGGAAACACAAATTGCTGCAGCATTGCTTTACTCGGCGCGGCCAAGAGAGACAATGGAAAAAGGGTATATGTAATAAAGGGACAGTTTAAATGTTAAAGGGAAACCTTGTGTTTGTTTTTATGTCTAGTGACTAATGGAGACAACAATTTTTAAAATTGGGCCAGTACTGAGCCGCTGCAGTCTCAGCGGTAAAACAGACTGCAATGTTATCTCTATGGGCAATTATGCACTGTCAATTTCTGTCCATTAAAAGTGCTTATTTTGCCAGTGACAGGCTCAGACTATTAGTGTCTGACAACATTACATAAAGGACCCTGCAGAGAAATTTCGCCTTTCCTTTCTCTGGTCTGTTTGTTATTGTGACCATGTCTAACTGAAATGAAATTGTTATTCTGAAATCTGACGATAGGTGACCCATTGCAGGGGAAACAATGGTGGCAACAATAATGAGAGCTGGAGAGAGGAGAGCCGGGAAGAGTTGGAGTAAAGAAAACCAAGCTTTTAATGGACCTAAATTGATGGGGCACAATTATCCATAGAGATTACATTGCAAGCTGTTTTGAAGTCTCGCTCAATACTGAGCCAATTTCAAAAATTGTTGTCTCCATTTAGTCACTTAGAAACAATAACATGGGAAATAATGGTCCAGGTTCAAAAATACCTAAGTGTCACTTTAAGATTTTCATTGCCAAGCCCTACAATAGAGTCTATCCTATGTTACGGTTATACAGGCTGGTTTGGAAACCCAACTGTCAGGTGTAAGGGTTAAATTCTTAAAAAGCATCGGGGATGTAAAATCTCAGTAGGAACTTATACACATTACATTTGGCTTTGTCCTAAAATTCAAGCACAATGGGTCAACATTCTACAGGACATGGGAAAATACTTGGTGTTGCTTTGTGTATGAATCCTGTCCATTTACTCCTGGGTTACCTGTGTCAAGATGCTATTGTTGGTTTCTCTAGCAGTTTATATGATATCATGCATATGCTGCAAGGAGGCATAACTTGTTGTCATGGATAAGTGACAAGCCACCCTCTAAGGCAAACTGACACAAATGGACGATTCGTGGAAATATGGACTCCTTACTTCGGTTTCTCAAACTAAACTGTGGCTTTAACTAGTGTTGTTTTTGGCGGCCTGTTTTAATTTTAGTTTTAGTCTAGTCTTTGTGTCAAACTGTCATTTTAGTCTTTATTAGTTTTAGTCACGTTCATACTCTTTTTTGTCTAGTCAAGTTTCAGTCAACTAAAAGTCTGAGCATTTTAGTCTTATTTTAGTCAGAATAATCCATGACTATTTTAGTCTTGTTTTAGTCGATGAAAATTGTATTTTAGTCTCTTTTTAGTAATGTAATTCTATTATACCCAGTCAATATAGTATAAGTACCAAACCAAAATTTTCTTTTCTAAATTAGCTCCTAGTTAGAGCTAAATATATATTTATTTATAGAACAGTTAGTTCCGACCGAGTAATTTGATTGGACGAGAGGCATTCCGTGAGTGCTGATATAGAGTATAACATCACTGGGACTTGTAACAGTAAAATCACTCCGCTCACAGGTGTTATAAGTAAGGGATAATGTATAATGAGCTGGTGAATACTGGGAAAATAACTCCCGACAGGGGAATAGAACCCCGACGCGCACCCTGCCCTGCCGGCAACGGCTGAATCTCCTTGTCAGGGCAGCATCCCTAGCAACGCTGGGCTACATAGCAACGGTCATTACACAGTAATATCAGACCTCTGAATGCCGCGACTGACCAATCAGAATACAGCATTTAATAGAGCCGTGTAATAAATATAAATACAGCCGTTAATTAACCAGCTGTCACACTCGCTACACTGACACAAACTGACACTATAGCATTACACCAAGAAGATGGATATTTCCCCCAAAATTACATTTGAATTAAATTATGAGTGGTCGTCAGGAGAGGACGAGGAAAAGGAAAGCCAGAACTCTTCTGTGCAGACCTCCAGGTGTGTTTGTGGAACATCAGCCGACCTCGACAAACTGGAGAGGAGCAAAAATTAAGCGAACACGGTCAGGAATTATCAAGGTACTGATGAGGATGAGGGAGAGCGGAAGCTGAATCCGGCCGTGCCAAGATCCAGGTTTGCCAACGTTTCATCAGCCGAACTGGACGAAGTTACACAGCTGCAGATCAATGTAAATACAAAGTAGCTTGTGAGTTCCTGGTGTGTGTGCTGCGTTGCCTGGCAACAGACTGGGGGAACTTTTTTTTTGTTTTTTTTTCGCGGAGCTACATAACATACTTAAATAATTTATTTCATCACCTTTTGTTAACATTTCCTTACTCAGCATTGCTGTTTAAGCTGTTGTTGACCTGTTGTATAAAAGCAATATCACACAAGAGGGAGTGATGTTGTACTGTATATCGTCACAGCTGTAATCCGTCTGCGCAGTGCGATGCACAGCTTAGGAAACAGAAATACTGCAAAATAATAATAATAATAATAACGTGACTAAACATTATAACGTTGTTTCGTCTCGTCTTGTTTTGGTCAACGAAAATGAAGAGACATTTTAGCAGAGGTTTTATTTTGTAAACCTCATTTTTATTCGTCAACAATATTGCATTATATATTTAATTATAGTTATCGTCACATGACCGTTACGTTGCGTCTCGTCTCGTTTTCGTCACGTGATTAAGGTTTGTTCACAACGATATTTAGTCATACTTTTCGTTGACGAAAGCAACACTAGCTTCAACACTTGCAGGCATTTTGCTTGATTGACTTATAGACACTGCACCTATGGATTGTACTGTTGTTTTGAATGTATACATTTTTTTTTTTTATGTTTATGGTTGTGCAGACCAGTGTTGTGCTGAGCTGGTCAATGTTGTTTATAAAAAGAAGAAAAGTCAATAAATATATTTGACTAAAAAAAAAAAGCATGTTTGGCCATATAACTTTAGATTTATACCAGTTGTTTATTTAGGTTGTAGGTATATAAAGGCAGACGTACACTTTCATGTTTGTAACCTTGGAAATTATTTGTATAGATTTATCATTCGACTCTTTTTTAAAAATTCATTTTAACAGTAAGTGAGTCTTTTGAATAGTGCTGTTATTAAATCATATTTTATTGCGACATGTCTACCTTTGTTGAGCAATTCTGTTAGTGTAGAAGAATTTTCTTTTACGGGATACAGAAATAAAACCACAACCTTGAGAGGAAGAATAAATGAGCCTAACCTTTCAAATGCGTCAGCGCTAAATCTTGTCTTAATACAAAATAGCCCAAGAACTTCGCCTTCATAAAATACTGAAAAATTTGCAAAGCCATTACATAAATCATAATGTATCTGATCATTAAGGAAATGAATAAGACAAAGAAAACATTTCCAACTACAAAGACTAATCCCACTTTGAAAGTAAATCTATATACATCTGTTCAAAGATCCTTCGATGCTCTGTGCCACTCTCTGATGACCCAGACAAACTGCATATCCACAGGCAGTGCCTGCTCTGCCCTGGATAGCTGGGGAAGGTTGTCATGACATTATCTAGTTAATGATCCCTACACTTTCCTCCCCCCTTCCCAAAATAGCTCCAATGTGTAAGTTAGTAATTGACTTTCAGGGGAATTCAGGAGCTCCACTGATCGATCAGCGCTGCTAACTGAGCTATGGACTGGCTGACAGGGCCAACCGGGAGGTTTCTGTATCTAGCTCTGAAGGGATACACAGTACAGCAGAGTGCGAGTAAAGAGAGGAAGAGTGAGGAAGAAAGGAGCAGAAGCAAGGCCAAATATCAGGTATAAGATGTAAAGACAGAGACAAGGGGAGAACCTTTAATGACAGGAAATAGGGTAAATTAGGGAAATTAGTGTGAGCAGAGGAAAAAGACAGTAAACAGAAAAGAGGAATGCAACATCAGAGCTAGGGAAAAAAAGAAAGAGCTCAAATGTGAGAGTAAAATAATGTAATGATGAACAAATGAAAGAAAGACATGTCGAAAGATGGACCGAAGGAACACAGGAGCATAAGAGAAGGAGTAAAAATGTGTGTGCGTGTGACTCAAGAAGAGAGACAAATTTGATGCAGAGCACGTAGAAAATCTCCCAGGGAATAACTAATGTGGCGAGCTCAAGACTGCAGCTGAGAGAGTTGTCCCTTTCCACTTTTATGAGACCAGCCCCCCCCCCCCCCCCCGTGAGCTGGAGTAAGACATCAAGCCACAAAGCAGAGGAGCAGAACACCATGACTTTTTTAGAGGGTAGGACAGATAACATCCTGACTGTAGACTAAGACGAGGGAAAGAGAGAGGTAGTGAGGGGCAGAGAGCGAGGAGGAGATACAGAGAGAAAGGCAGATGGAGAGAGGGTGAAAGGTGAAGGAGTTGGATGTGAAGAGTCGTGTGTGTGGCCAGGAAGCAAGAAAACAAGCTGACAGGCACCCAGCGAGCATCAACAGATTTGTCGAGGGTCAAACAAACAATCAAGCATGTAGTTTAATAATGGGCTAAATTTGGTAAACTGTTGTAGGGTGCTTTCAGACCTAGAGTTTGCTTGCTCTGGTCCGAATCAGGGACTGATTTTCTTACAAAGCTGCATAATTGCCGTGAGTTGGTTCATGTTCTCATGGCAGCATTTACAAGCGGACCAGATAAAATGCCTAGTGTGAGAAAGCTGCTCTTGATTGGTCAGAATTTCCATGCGAGAAAAATCCAGGGAGTAAACGAAACGTGAGAGTACACTTGCAAGATAAATGCAACACTTTCTAATGTCACAATGGAGGGACAACTACGCAGGTTGATTTTAGCGCTGCTCATCGTGGACTATATTGCTGTCATTGTTCATTTTAGTCAAACCATACAGTTTGAAAACGAGGCGCGGCTCCAACTAGAAAACAATGTTTTGATGCATTGGATGTGCTGAATGTGCATATTAAGGCAGTACAGGAGGAGGTGCACATTAATAATCCTCCAGGACTGTAACATGCTCATGTTTAACCCAAGAATGCGTGATGAGACTGCAGCTGGTCAGATCAAGGTTGGAAGATGTTCTCACCACAAACGAACTGCACCAGAGTTAGTTTGTGTTTTGAATGTTGTTCTTTCATTCTTTTAAGTTTTATTTCTATTTCTTCACACGTTTCTACCTTGAGATGACAGGCTATATTACTGTCTGGTCCGATAAATTGAAAAAATCTCCCAAATTATCCCCGCTGTTACTTAAACTAAATCCATGTAGCAGCAAAGTAACTATACCCATATTTAAGTTGCAATCTTTCTGTAAATTCATAAAAATGTCTTTAAATCACACGGAGTTGCTGCTCCCACCAGAATGGTAATAAAAACAGAACATTAATGGACTCTGTGATTGAATCTCCCTGTATAGAGACTTGGCAATTTCTAAGATAATAAATGACAAAGTAATTGTCGTAAGTGCAAAATTAAATGAAACATGAAAAGACTGTGATCCAAACAGGCATACTAGGAAATTAGCTTTCTCTCTTATGACCAACAAACTCAGAGTACACTCGCCTTTACATTTTACCAGAAATTCAAGATAGGAAAAAAATAGATTCCTTGAGGTAAATAACTTTCTTCTCCAGTGGTTTAGTGGGCGTGTTTTTCTGGAACAAAATAATTACGTTTCAATCTGTTACTCACCAAACAATCCACTCTAGTCCAATATAAGCAAGTTTCAACAGTTCCATGCATTTTATACAGAATCAGTGGCTGCTGAGGATTGCTGTCTCTGCAGAGGGAGGTAGATAACATGTTTTGGGTGTTTGTGTTGTATCGGCACAGAAACGGAGGCAGAAACAGACAGATTGAGAGAGAGACTAACAATATTTACCAGATCTACTCCCCCCAAAATTGGTTAACAGCAGCAGTGATAAAAGATAACTTAATGTGTTTAATCAAGCTGTCAAACCTGCAAATCTGACATTGTTAGACCTCAGAGATGTCTCAGAAAACAGTGTAAATTAGGAGAGTTCATGCAAGTATGTAGCTCAGCACAACTATGTTGAAAGAAAGTCAGTTCTAACTTAATACAGCCCTGATATGACACATAAAAATGGGCCTGACAGAGGCTATGGTGTGAGGTTGTCCAAGGCTGCTTTATAACTTTTGTGCAAAGACATTGGCCAAGTGTGTTATCTGACCACTTACAAAATATTTTAATTAATTAATATTCTTTATCATTTTAATTATATTTCAAAGTAATAGCTTGATAGACACTGATCTGGTAAGCTGCTCTGTATTTAACGTGATATTTTATTGCTCCCCTTAGATCAGTGTCTCTCTGAAGTGAATGAATGTGCGATAAACGTTAAGTCAGCACTTCCAAAGTCAGTACTCTAATTAACAGCATTACCTTATTATGCTTATAGAAAATGGAATTTGCTCAGACTATGTTTCCCTTAAAACATAATGGCTATTTCAAATTAGTTGTGTAATAACATAACAACATAATTTCTAGGAGACAGGGTTGACTAATGTAAACTTTACTACTTTTGACTGTTAAACATCAAACAGATAAAAACTGCAATTTTATAAAAATCTTTACCATATGAAATTTTAAAACACTCTTTCTTGTGCTCAAGAAACCTATCCAGAGTATGGTTTGAAGCAGGTTATATCAGCACTCTCTAAGATTTTGGTGATTTGCAGGTAAAACAAGATGTCGGTGCATCTATTAGAACTGGACTAAACTTGGTTGAAAGGTTATATTAGACACTTGGCATATTTATAGCTGTTCCCACAGTGTTTCAGCAGCATTTCAGTGACTACAGAGCAACACTCTACAGTAACACTGAGACATACTGTCAAGCAGTGAAACCTGTGGAAAAGCATAGCGCACTCAGGTTTACATGCGAGATGCAACCACAGTAATTACTGCTTGTCTACTTCAACAATCTTCCCTGGATTACTCTGAAGATTCATCAGAACTTTGGATAGGTGTTTCAAGCCCAACTTATGCCTTTAACTACAACTGAGAGAACACAGACACCCAGACATGTACATGCAGATAAAAACACAGAAAGAAACACACACATACACCCCATTGTGCTTTTTCTCCTTCTCTCTCTGAGTGCAAGCCTTAGTGGTGGATATTGTGTCACTCACAACAAGTACATCCTCCTCCGTTCATATGTCATGTATGCAAATATATGCACGGCACACTCGATTATTCACATTTGACCCTCTTAGAAACATATCCTCATTTGGTCTCGTGTTGTAAATGAAGATTCAGGCATTAGTCATTAAGCTCATCAGTGAGTGAAAAGCAGCTGCTACAGTAAGTGGCCTTGATTTGCCTTCCTACATGTTCCTGTAAAGCTGCCAAACTACTTAGCATTGGAGACTTGTAGGATTCAGAGTAACCTCATGCTGGTGTTGTGTTTGCACTTGGGTCAGCCCTCAACTAAAGGCACGTTTAACAGGCAACAGAACAGATTTTTGTATTGTTGCTATGCAACCACCAAAAAGCCATGACAACAGGCAATCTTAGACCACCAGGCAATGCAGCAAAATAGTGCTGTGTGTCAGTCTGTGGTTAAACATGGGTTGCTCTCACTCAGTGTACTTCCAATCAAAGGGGCAGATGCTGGCACCTGTCATCATCTTTTTTTGTATTGTAAGATCAAGAAAACACTTGGAAGCCTTAAGCAATAAGTGCAACGAAGCAGTCTACAGTGATGGGGATGCTTAAAGATGTAGGTTGCATTTGTGCATCAAGGTGTGCTCATATTAGACTTGCACCAATTTATTGGCAGTGCTCGGAACCAGGCCAGTTTTCACGTGATCGGCCATGACCTGCGACCGGCCGGTCAGTCTAAAATATGCCGATTTAAAACGCCGGTCAACTTCCCGGCGCGCTGCATGATTGACATCGTGTAACATCAGCAGCGCACACACACGCACATGTGCAATTCACAGCTTGGGCGATGCGAGGAAGTGAAACATGAGCGGCTTCTCACCTTAATCATTCATGCACACACATCAAAAGAGAGAAAGAGAAAGTTGTTAATTGTCCGTGTTAAACTGAACTGCGGAGCTCTCACTGCTGCACTGTGCTGCTCGAAACTGACAAGGTGTGTGTCCGTGTGCCGAAGATGCGCATCTCTGCATGCCGAATATGCGCGTGTCCACGCGTTTACTAGCGGGCGCGTCCTGAAGACCTGTGTGAATTTTCCACAAGAGATATTTTTACTTTTTTGTCTTTTAAAGAAATTACCCACAAATGCTATACACCAAGAATTATTATTTTATTTATCTATGTTTTTATTTATGTATGCCTTTTTTACTTATTTATTTTAATACTGTACCTGAAGTTATATTTGGGCAAAAAAGAAAATGTTTCTTAACCTGTGTCACTGTTTTTGTTTGTTTGTTTGAGATGATTATTGAAAAGCTTGGTTGTATCTTGGTTAAAATATTCTAATAAAGGACAGATAGAAAATATTGCAATATCTTGTGTGCTGTAAAGTGGTTTGAAAAAAATGAAATCGGAATTGGCCATCCAAATACTCTGAAAATCCGAAATCGGTATCGGCCCAAAAAATTGTAACCGGTGCAAGTCTAGCTCATATACACCAATCAGCCAAGACTTTAAATGCACTGAGAGGTGAAGTGAATGACACTGAGCATATTGTTACAATGCAGTGTCCTGCTGGGAAATCTTGAAGGTGAAAAGGTTTTCCAGCAGAACACTGGATTGTTTCAAGATAATCAAAGTTATATCACCTGTCAGTGGTTTAAATGTTTTGGCTGACTGGTGTATCTGCACACATGTATCTTTGAAATATGCAGAATATAGAAAAAAAGGAGAAAGTTGATGTAGGTATACAGATGTGTACATAAAGTAAATCTACTAATACTTTTAAAATCAAGTTCTAAAGCACACATTTGTTATCTAATGTATTTTGATTCTTGCTTGAAAACCTATCTCCTATATCCAACGAGTCTATAAGGTTGAGTAAAAAAGTGTATCATGGTACACGTCTTTTGTTGACTGAAGACTGAAGGAGTGGGAGTGGGTAATATGGATAAAATCTTATGGTGAATGGACTACATTTATATGGTGCTTTTAACAGACAATGCACTTTACAATTTGCCTCTCATTTACCCTTTTACACACACACACACACACACACACACACACACATACATCCGTGGTGATGGATATAGGGATAGGGAGCAACTTGGGGCTCTTTCTCTTGCTCAAGGACACTTAGAAATGTGCCTGACTCTGCGATGAATGATAGATTGGACTGCACTTCCTCCTGGGCCGACCCCCCCACTGATATGCAGTATGTGATTTTATTACATCAAAATAAAGTATATTAAAGGGCCAGTGTGTAAAATGGGTTGAAAACTGTTGAAAACAGTGACATCAGTGGTCAAATTCTAGATTGCAGGGCTCACTCGCTCACCCCTCCCGTCGGGTAAATGACGGTGGCCTCGTAGGGACAAAAAGCCTTGCGCACGAGTTTTTCAGGAGTAGGTCTATCTAGCGACGAGGTGAATGTTTATTTAGAAATCTAAACCATGTTACGATATTGTAATGAATCCCTCACGAGCAGGAGACCAGAGGAGCGTTCAGGAAAAAGGCCCGTTTATTTGAGCACTCCAGAAACTCCGGTAACACACCACTCCATCCCAAACTCTGAGTCTTCTGGCATAACAGACACACTTCTAACTTTACACACATACTCGTTTACCATACTAAGTGGGGACCCCCTCCCTTCTCTGCTCCGGCAATCTCCAGCCCCCACACTGACTGACAGCGTAGCCTGTAAACAGTGCTCAGTTGTTTATTTAGCCTAGCAATATCTCCGGACTATAGTAGCTGCAATGGACGACTTTGAACGCGATTTTGAAGAGTTTCTTGTAGCAGACCCAGACCCAGAGCCATACCTGTTTGAGCCGGAGCATACAGATGAGGAACTCCATGTGTTTGATGCTGAGCGGGTGAGAAAAGAGGCTGAATGCACAGAATGGGATTCGGTGCTACTGCTGCCATTGTTGGGGAGATATATCACCAGGAGGAAAAGCGCCGCAGAGAGTGCATCACAAGGAGTGAAGTTGCGTCTTCTTTTCCTCGCAGATGACGGTTCGGGTTCATTCTCTCCTGTTGCGTGGTAAGTGTGGTCCATTCGCAAACTTTATAACTAAAAAAACTTTTCACTACTCTCTATCGACGAACTACTAACACTCTGCTGTTTCCTCCTCCTTCTTCCTTCCTTCCGCTGTCTTCGTTGGTTCATTTATACACGCGAAACGCATTCTCTGGCTGGCTGGATTGTCCACTCGGTCTGCCGTACATACATGGCGGTGCAAGATGGCGATCTCTCTAAAGCAAGGCCCTTGATATACATATACATATATATATATATATATATAAGCATAATTATAAGGCTACGAAAACCAAACGAATTTTATTTTATAGCGATCATACACTTGTATAAACATATTAATGGGCAGAATATTCAGATTCAGATTCAGATTGACAATAAACCATGCCAAATATTACACACTGGCCCTTTAAGATATACAATAGAACATTCTTGGAAATTCAATTGAGAAACTGCACAGATGAACTAACTGGAAGGGCCGTCAGTTTCTGGCTAAACCACTGAAATGCAGGGAAACTGCCCACTTACAACCAGCTTTGTGTCATCGCAGTGGGGGCTGTATGTGCAGATAAACAGTGTTTGACTTCTCCCTTGTGCGTGCCGTGAGTGCTTGAACTCCCCACTCATTTGCCAGCAGATGCTTTTCACATTGTCGGTGATGTGCTTCTCATCACCTGTTGGACTTTTACCAGTGGATGGGCGAGGAACACGCAGGACAGTGAGAATGCCCAACATCATTCATCTGCACTCACTGCACACACTACGATGAAACCATAGAAATAAAACGAGAGGAGCAGGAACATTCCCATTCAAAGCAACATAGCGGGATGGTCAGAGTGGTGGCCAGTTTTGATGTGCACCATTGCCACTGCAACCACTGTAACTGGCTAGCTTCCGTCTATACAAACCAACTAGCGGCAAGTCACAAACTCTCTGAGGTGAGATTTTGCAGTCATGATCAGCTATTGCCATTTCCTTTTTTTCTTATCAAATGATGACAGCAAACAGTTGAATGCCCTTTCTACTCATTTTATTTCTATGGATGACACAGGGCTAGTTGAAAATCTGCAAAGTTTACCTTTAAATGCCTGAAAAGCGAGTTCACGTTGAGCAAAAATTTGTCATGTGGCAGTCCTGCAAATTAATTTGCAGCACTGCCCTCATTGGGTGAAAGCCCAGTTCAGACCAAAGATTCATGAGAGATGAGTTGAAACAGGCAACTATTTGCAATGTGCCGTTCTGCAGTGCTCTAAAAACCTGCTGGTTCACACCAATGTAACTAGAAGAGACAGTGTATCATCTCAACGCAACAAATCTCTGTGCTCCTGTTCTGGTTTCCAGCTTTTCAGGCTTATTTTGTAGCTGGATATAATTTGTAGCTTCTTAAAATATGAATGAGAATAGTGATGGTGAGATTTTCGCTACAGTTGCATTTGTAGTAGGGATGAAAGGGAACACAAAACAAACAAAATGAGCCCAGATGGACTGTACTCATAATACGCCACAATAATTGAAATAACCAGCGCCAGTTAATCAGTCAATGAGAATGTGAGTGGAGGGGCATTAGCACATACAGCAAGCAGCAGTGACCCACTGTCCAACATCGGCACATCGTGAGGATGGAAACAGAGAGCTCTGAGGACTTGCTGCATCAAGTGGACACGCCGTCTGTGGTCATTTTGACTTGACCAGTGGACTTCACTACAAGCTGATTGGCTGTTGAAACAGATGACGTGCTTTACGTTCTGAAACCAGCCACCAGCGATTTGACCAGCTGAGTTGCAGGTGACGTGAAAAATGTGAGGTATATATATATATATATATATATATATATATATATATATATATATATGTATATATCAATCAATCACATTTTTCACGTCACTTTTTCACTGTTTAGACTAATCTGATGTTTGTAAAGTCTATAAACACAAAGATTGAACAAACATTACTATTTCTGTGTGCACGTTTTGTAATTAATAATATGGTTATCGTAGATTAGCTGGGCTAACCGTTAGCTGTTAGCCCCGTTAGCGGTGTCTGTAGCAACTCAGTAACTCAATAAACGGTCCGTGAAAAAAATATTTTTTCCAGCAGATATCTTAGTTACACCATGACTGAGCTAGCAAAGCAGTTTTGTGTTGCTATGTGTGGTATTTATTCAGTTTTGGGAAATCACGATGTCTAGAAAGCATCAGCTGACAGGGGCAGCTAACAGCAGCAGCAAAGCTAACATCAGGACGTCATCTGTTAAAAGCCTCCTGTTGTCGGATACGACATGAAACTACTCCAGTTAGCTCAATCATGTTGTAACTAAGACATCCACTGGAAAAAATATTTTTTTCACGTTGACGAGATGGCATTTTGGGTGGAGCGGTCGCCATGGACGCAGAGCTTGCTGTTTCTGTAGGTACACATTTCCTGGGGACACCTGCACGTCTTGGCCCCACCCCCTCCATTGTGATTGACTAAAGCGCAGCATTGTTCAAAGCCCCCCCCCCCCCCCCCCCCCCCCACGGTCGTCTTTCACACAGGGCTGCCGACAGATTCTACAATGTAAATTGCAGAATCTGTCTTGAGAGATTACTACAGGACTGCATGTGATAATGTCCTCCGTGAACAAACTGACACAGCCGGCTTTGTACAGTACATGTAGGGAGACAGGACTCCCACTGGGAGCCCACAGTGTGTACAAATGATCTTGGTGTGTCACTGTGCATTCAGTATGAGGGTTGCTCTCAGCGGGTGAGCTGCAACTATTAGAAAATGTATCATCCATGTTTCAAACACACTGACATGCTGAATTAATAGCATGTTGTATATCATACTGTACATGCACACCCATTTTCTCAGTCAATCAATAACTGTGCACTCTCAGGCAGTTAATTCAATGCATACACTGTATATCACATCACATACTGTACATACATACTGCTCATTTGTTGTCACTCATACACACTCAGTCTTATCTATTATGTACACACAAGCACTTATTCTCTCTCTCTCCCTCACTCACACACACACACACACACACACACACACACACACACACCAACAGACAAACTCCAGCTCTCTCTCTGAGAGTGCTGGTGTGGTGATTATTCATGGGAGGGAGATGGGGTGAGCAATCAGCGGCCAGCTCATTAATCATACTGGATGCAGACCCTTAATCTCCTCCACAGGTACAGAGGAATCCTCTGCTGCCGCTCCTCATTGCTTCTCTAACTTCACTCTGCCTCCTTTTGTCTTCCACATACCGTATCATTTTCTCTCTGATGCTTTGTTTGCATCCATGGCTATTTCTCTCTGTCTTTGTCCTTTTCAGAGACTCTCACACTCCTTTCTTTTTTTATCTCTGTGACTCTCTGGCTGCCTGTCAGTCTTCCTTTCCATCTCACTCTTTTCTTGCAGGTTTTAATCTACGTCTCTCTCTTCCCTGTCATTCTATTTAAAGTGCCTCCTTGCCTGGATGTCTCTCAACTTGCTAGCAAAGCCACGATGGTGCTCCTTCTCCAGTAGGGCCCGTTAACTAGGCAGCGAACAAGCCTTGTTAGGATCACAAAGAGAAGACAGAGCGAGCCAGTGGAGGAAGTGTATTGTAGGAGTGTGTGCAGGAAGGAGTATTTTATAACGTGTTCCATGCTGTATTAATAAGCCAGGAGCAGCACTTTGGCAGGAGATCTGGCTCTGCTCGCTCTTCTTCTGCAGCTACATAAGCATTTTAAAAATACAGTTGAGAATACTTCACTTCAAAGCAGCTAGAGTGTAACTTTTGAAAAGCTGTGTGTTTTTTATGTTGGTTGGAAATAGTTAAGAACCACTTGTGCTGTTCTGCCACTAAACAAAAATAAAATAATAATAAGTTAATTTATACCGAGTGCATGATGATTTGATTAAATTGCTACCTCTTGCTTTAGTAAAAAAACAAAACAAAAAAAAATTACTTCAAGCATTTCCCAGAACAGAACACACAGTGGGATGCCATTGACAGTTAAATTATACTCCTGTCACCTGGAAAATCACAGGTTTAAAATGCCAACAAAAATTAAAACGTCTATGCAGGAATATAATAAGATACTTCTCCAGCACACTAACTGATTCAAGAGCCAACAGTGGGGTTAATGCTTACCAAAAACCACTAAAAATAACCTTGCTGTTGTCAACAATATGTACTACTCATGATATCTTCTACAGGAACTGCAGGCTTAGGCCATTTAAAAGGAACAATTTTCTCCCCCGCATTACTTAATGACCAATTTTGCAGGAACAGGCTACTAACAACAGAGCCCATTTCTGAGGTGGGTGTTGCTGCTAAGCACCTGAGCTCAATGCAAGGTGATAGTGGATTTACAGAGGACAAGGCTCAATAATGAACCTGCATCAGCTGGGTAATGACAGGGCAGAACACTCTTTACTGTGTCATTCAATCCCTAAGGGCTGGAGTAACCTGTCGGGAAAATGAACAGATTAATTGCCTGTCTGGGGGGTTAACAGACATGTTTACCTAAGTGGTAGACATCCAAACTTTTATCTTGTTACTATACATTCAATGTTATTTTGCTGCGTATAGCCTGGTCCGTCATTTTAAACAGAATCATTAACCTTTTCTCTTTAATGCCAAGCCTGTAAATCGCCGCTTGCTAATACAGTTAAAACTAAAGTTACACCAATATTGGCTTCTAAGCGTGTCTTACTGCAAGTCATTTCTCCACAGCTTTTCCAATATTTCATGTGTTATGACTCCTGTAGGTCAAAGATACTGCGACCCTCTGGCATTATGAAATTACATTAACTGAGATGAAAGAAGGCTGTCATGTTTCTCATGACATTTTTCTTTGAATAAAGGAACAGAACGCACCTGTGCCTTTATTTCAGTAATTTCCAAAGAAAGGCCCCTTTAAAGCATTTTTAAATTCATTGATTTTGAAATTTTATACAGTGTAACTAACAGGGGTGCAAGGATACATTGATTTGTATCTATATACCCTAACAAGCCACTTTATTAGGTACACCTTTTCAACTGCGCGTCAACACAAATAGCCAGTCAACCAATCACATGGCAGCAACTCAATGCATTTAGGCATGTAGACACAGCCAGGACAACCTGCTGAAGTTCAAACCGAGCATCAGAATGGGGGAAAAAAGGTGATTTAAGTGACTTTGAACATGGCATGGTTGTTGGTGCCAGACGGGCTGGTCTGAGTATTTCAGAAACTGCTTATGTACTGGGATTTTCACACACAACTGTCCGAAAAAGAGAAAATATGCAGAGAGTGGCAGTTCTCAGAGTGAAAATGCCTTGTTGATGCCAGAGGTCAGAGGAGAATGGAGTTTACTGTACTCCAATGGCCTCCAGTCACCAGATCTCAATCCAGTAGAGCACCTTTGAAATGTGGTGGAACAAGAGATTTGCAGCAACTGTGTGATGCTATCATGTCAATATGGACCAAAATATCTGAGGAATGTTTCCAGCACCTTGTTGAATTTATGCCACAAAGAATTAAGGCAGCTCTGAAGGCAAAAGGGGTCCAATCTGGTACTAGCAAGGTGTACTTCATAAAGTGGTCGATAAGTGTATTGATTCCATGATGAATGGTCAGTCCTTTATTGTTAATGCAAAGTGAAAACAGTGACACATATCGTCATCTTTAAGATATGCCTTTTTTTGAAATACCATGGCATGTCTGTCTCACTTTCCAAGTTCTTTCCAAGCACATGCCCAGAGCCTGTAATCCACCTAGTCCACCCAGTTGACTGATGACATGAAACAGTGGTTTCTCAACTGAAATAAAACAACCAATGAGCGCTGCAGGGTGATAAACGACAAGCCAATCAACACCACGGGCGGAACTTACGCCACTGTCAAGCAAGGTCTAGTTCTGTCAAGTGTTGAACCAGAACCAATGAGTGGTATAGACAAAAAAAAAAAAAAAAAAAAAGCTGCAATCGAGGGTGTTCTAAATCCACGTCTTCTCAGCCAACATCCTAGTTTGTTTTACTTTGTGCCGCTCCACTGTTAAAACCCCAGAAAAAAAAGCATGATGGCATGGCTATATAACGGTATGAACTTAAAATTACATTAAATTTAGGTTAACACATTGGTCTCTTGTGATTGGTTAAAGGAAATCGAATCCCCCTCCCTCACTTAAATCTCTTACAGTGGATGCAATGTCAAACTGAAGATGGGAAGGGAGTGTTGCAAGGTGACAATTCTGTGTGATATCAGGCAATCCAAGCACACCTCCTTCCTAAGCATTCAAGAGTTCTAGCAGCCTAGCGCCTGGCGGACAATGGCAAGCAGCCAAGAAAAGGATACTATAGAAACCATGCCGGTAAGCTTATATATAAGTGATAATGTCTCGTATCAATCCAAGACCCCGAATTGAATTAAATCAAAATCGTACCATAGCAGACTTTGTTAATATCGTGTCTTAATCTAAAGAATTGATTCAGTATCGTATTGTGATAAAACTTGTGATTTCTTCCAGACAGTGTTTGGCAATATTAGTCCATTTGTTTTGACTTTTATTTTAAGCTGTATTAGCCTCTAAATTTTTTTTCTCACATATCAATCCGAGCTATTTGTGAACCTTGTTCATGCTCCAAACTAACATAAATATTTCACAAGCAGGTCTTACGTACCCAGCTTATTTTCTAAAAGCTCACAGTATTAATATTGTGAACAGGGCAAAAGTACTTTTTTTACTTGCGTGCAGACACAAGCATTAAGTGGCTTGTATAACTTCAATGTCTGTTTCACAATCCATTTAAAAGTAAACAGTTTGAAAAAGAAATGGTAAAAGAAGAAGTGTAGCTATGCAGCCAGCATTTAGAAAATCAAGATCAAGAAACAGTTTGGATAGAATGTTATCTTCACACCCTTTGGTTTGATAAAACTGACATTTTAAGTCTCAAAGGCCAAAAAAGTCATCCTGCTCTGAGAGGCTTAATGGAAACAAGCTGACAGTCGGGAGCTAATCTCCCATACTTCATTTGGCCGAATGAGAACCAATTCATTAAAGCGATACTCTCATCTGATAGCAGCATAGGATCTCTGACAATCTGGATAATCTTTCATCTTTATGGAAACAAAAAAAAAAAAAAAAAGACCCCCCACCCTCCCCTCTTTCTCTCTCACCAGCCATGCCTCTTACTGTAAACTGCGAAGGCATTTTCTGACAGGGTTGGCTAAGTGGTCTTTCTCTCGTTTCAAAGCCCTTTCAGCCTTGGGGAGGAGGAGGGTAAAAGAGATTAGTGGCCTGCAGCAGAACTCTGCACTGCAGGAGCCACAGCTTGACCTGACCTGAGGGTCTGCCTCGATAGAGACAGAATGCAAAATGAGATGCACTGAGAACCGTATGTGTGTCTTGGTGGATTCATCTGCACAGGGCTGTATGTGTTTCAATGCAAGCATCTTGACATACGTGTCAAGAACAGAAGCATTACAAATCTTCTGATGCAGAAGCATATGTATGTTAAACAATAATAGCCTGATTAGAGCTGCAGTAGAAGGGAATAGAAAGACCAGTCCTTTTCCTTTATGTGGCTCTCATGAGGGCTTTTTTCCAGTGAAAAACACTCCAAGGTCAAAGAGTTCAATGGCCTCTTACGTTCAGACTGTTGAAGTGGTGAGTGCAAAACACTATATACTGTATTTTCAATTTAATTTGTTACAGTACAATTTAGAGAGGCTGTGTTTTATTGTCTTCAGCGAGAAAGAGAGAGGTCATTGCTTGACAAGGCTAACTGTGAGATAAAAACTGAAGCTAATGAGACTACATCTACAGAGACAAAGGAAACAGGAATGGTTTCTCTTTTATTTACTCTCAAATAAAGTACATCTTAGTATTCTGTCAGAACTAACAAATGCTGTCTTACAGTGTGCCAAAATTAAATACACTTATCTAGCATCACACTCCAGCGCATATTACAAGATTCTTTTCACTAAGCAGTTTTTCTATAAAGTATTGAAACTAGGTTGTCAATGTGAATCCCATGTGTGTTCATGTAATCTATTCTCCACATAACATTCCAGTGATTCTTTAAGCAGAGCCCAAAGTCCCACAAATGCTGTTTGTCTATCCTGCTTTGATAACACATGAAGGTCACTGTTTGAAAAAGTACAGATTGATTGAATTCAGATGAATTGCTTAATAACACCTCAGGAGTTACCACTAGGTCACGCCCAGGACTAACAATGCCACTGTTTATTCCACACTACTGAAGCTGCTTCTCTTTTTGGAACCACCACAGGTTTGGTAATAATTTTGCTGTCAGCCACGTTTGGTCGTTGTCGTGGGTGACAGTATAACGTCACTGTTAGCAAGTCAAAATATCATGAATATCACAATTTGAATTTTTCACATGATATTAAAAATGATACTGGTATTATCATAAACGAGATGGCCAAAGGAAAACTGCAAGGGGTGATAAGATAATTTGCACATCAGGGGAGATGGCATCAGACAAAATCTAATTAAGAGAAAAGGTATCAGGCAGTGTCCATGTAAGCAGCTCTGGACTGATGGATAGATGGCCAGATCATCCCCATAATCAACCCCGTGGGGAAATTCCTCATTATTCCTGCTCCAGAGCATTTATTTAAGAAAAGAATAACATATCCAGTCTGGGTGCCATTTGCCCTTCAAAATAAAATCACAGAATAACAAAAAAATCTGCAAAGGACTGATTGGTGTGAGTTTAATGTAATTATGCATTTTAATAACATTTATTGTGACATTTCTCTCCATACAAAATGTCACTAAATAAACTGACAGGGAAGGTTATTAATAAACTTTAAGAACAATTATTACAAGTACAATTTTTAGTAAAATATGTGGCTGGGCAATGGTTCATATGTTTTGACAGAAGGCACAGCTCAGTGAGAAATGGCACAGATTCAGCTGTTTCCTGCAAAAATAAGAGCTGTACACACACCTGTGTTACAAGTCCAGAAATAGAGAGGTCATATTTAGATGATGTACAGTAGTCTGACTTTCATTGTTGTTGGTTGTTTTTTTAAATTATTGACTCAAGGAAGGTTTGCTGAGCCTACATGTTCTTTCTTAACAATGCTAAATATCACATTATCTCATCTACAGTATATAGTTCTGCACACCTGGGAACTGTCAAGTTAAACCAGCGCATTTTGCTGCAAGCTATGACGCACTACACTGAATCAGATGGATGGGTTAGATGTCTTGCTTGACGGCATTTTGCCAAATCGAGGTACCTCAAATTAGCTTCCTAGACACTGGGGTGATGCCTGTAGCCAGTTTGGCAATCAGCATCACCTCGAAGCTAAGTATCTCTGATGTAATTACCTCTGCAACTTAGTAGGGCTAATTTTATGTTGAAACAATCATAAAGGTGTTGACTGAGCTATCACTTGGGTATATTAGGCAATTATTGCTAATGCTACAATACTGGATTTTTCAATAGGTAAATATATTTTGTTAGACCCTCCCTGCCTTATAAAACAACCACATCTTTCTGTCTTTACTCTTTGAATCAAAGACTTTCTGTGGAATCTTTGTAGTCTTCAAGCCCAAGACAAAATACTCAAGTGTTACCATTTACTCAAGAGTGACACATCTGCTCTAGAGGCATAGAAGACACTGTCCAACTGTTTTCATAGGCTAGGCAGTACATGTAAAAGCTACGTTCTCTCTTTTAAAAACAGCTAGTGGGAGTGTTTTATTATATATATAAAAGGTAATATAAACCAAAACCTTTGAGGACGAACCAGACATTGAGCTTTTGAACAGAATAAAGAGCATCTGAAAAAAGATCTACACAGGAAAGCTAATTTTCCTTTAAGAGAATGCCCTTCAGAGTGTGTCTCTGATAGAAATACTAATGGTAGAAAAAAAATCATCCACTTGGCTCAGATTTGGGGAGTCTCTATCATCTAATGACAAGGTCTTGACTTTGCACAATTATAAATGGACATCTGTAGATTAATAGAGTTGGGGGTTGGCTGATTTATCCATGTACTATCAAGATGGTTCCCGCAAATTTCTTTGAGTTCCAGGAATTCAGGCTCATTTTACTACAGGAGTTACATGAGACAATAAAAAAAAAAAAACTTTTTGAAACACTTTTTGATTAAATAATCAAAGCTGACTCATTTAAAGCCTCTGAATACATGCAGTACACCAGTGTGCATGATGTAAAACATCATCACTGCCGCCTTGTTCTTGCTTTTAAATGTTGGCCCACATTACATCTGTTGATTACGTCTGTGTCTCTGAAACAGTGTCTGTGATTTTATAACACCAATGCTCGCATAACAGAATCTGTCATTAATTATTCAAAGACATTTTTATCTGATAAAGGTCAGTCCATTGATACAACCTGATTCAGAAAAATAATCATTTCACTGTTGTTTTTCTTTCGATTGAGCTGAATCTCTTCACATCTTACATTCTCAACTGACTAGTATATAGTATCTTCTTTCTTTTACACCTTGGTAAAATGTGGGCTGATTAATTAGCAGAAAAGTGAACTAAACAGGCGTTATAACATGGCACCATTAAAACCACTAACAGGGTTTTTAAAAAGCTGCTGATGAGTTGATGAAGTTGATTAATTGCTCCATATTTTCCCCTGGAGTGCTCTCTCGCGTCTCTCTTTCTCTCTCTTGTGCAATGAATTATGAGAGAATAAAGTTTGTCTACACGTTGCATACACCACACTACTAAATTATTATGGATCCTCCAAGCATGACAGGAGTTTTGCAAATAATTATGAACGTTTCAGGCTAAATTCCTGCACGCTTAATGATTAAACTATATGTAGGCAGTATGGAGGCTGGAGGGTGGTTTTGCCTGCTTAAAGTGAGAAGGATGTGGATTTGATCCCCTGCTGGACCCCTTCCATACGGATCTGACCTCAAGTAACAAGTGACCGGTGTGTTCACAGAAGATAGTATATGGTAATGTTTTTCACACACTGGCTGTCACACCAAGAATGCGTGTGTGAGCAGTTTGACCAAAGGCACATTTTCTGTCCAACAGCTCTGCATGCTGCAAAATGGTGACATAACAGAAGCTCAGACATTTTAGTAACCACAGTCTATGATGAGATATAAACGACGAGGTATTTGAGAAGACATGACACCAAATGGTAATATTCTGTATCTGGTCTCTGCTCTTTTTGTCTGAATGTGTAAAAAAGTGGTGGACCCACATGCTGTCAGCACAAAATGTACCAAAGAAGCAGCTTAGTTTCTGTGATAGACCTTCACTGGGCAATAAACAAACAATGCAATAAAGGGCATCTTTATACAGAGTCACGGACTCCAACAGCTAATCGCAAACTGGGTCTGTGAAGGTTCAGTCACATCTCAAATGGTTGAGTTGTGCCTCCCCAAACTTCTTGTCACCAAAAAACAACTTCAGTCAGGAACACTCTAGTCAAAGAAAACTTTATTTCCATTAGCAGTATTATATTTGGCAGTATGGCTCTGTTCTGGGGCCTCTCTGCCTTTCCTATGCCTACGCAGAAAGCCTTTTCCACTTGCCTATGTGGAAAGCCTAAGGCGGAGAGAGTGCATCTCTCTGCCCTTTCATGTGCAAACCAGGAAAGCCTGAGGCAAAGAGAGCACACCTCTCTGCCCTTCCATGCGCTTACAAAGAAAGCCTAAGGCAGGGAGAGCAGCAACAAAGACCTCTGAATTCAATTTGCCAATCAGTTGCATAGAAAGGAATCATGTGATCTATCAGTTGACTCCCTTCCATTAATCAGCTGCTCCATCAGTTGATTGGGCTGTTTGAGATCGATGACGTAGCTGAGATGAGAGCTGAGCTTGACACCATGTCTTGCATTAACTATTGTTATGCTCAGTTTTATTTATCGTCAGTAATGACTTGAGATCCTCTTGCTGCATTAGTTTACAACGAGAAATTGTCAACAGTTAATGTTATCCCCTAGTTTAATATGCAGCATATTTTCTTCAAGTTGAACTTAAAGTTTGTCAAAGACATTGAACTTTGGATATATGAAATCCTTAATTGCACTTTTATGTCTCTTGTGCCGGATTTGCTTGGTACCTCTCAGGGTCAAATCACGAAAATGTGCAATGTAACAGAGGTAAAACTGTGAGAATCATCTCAGGGAGTGCTGTCTTACAGAACCGCATTCAATTCTGTACAACTTATTCAAAGATTTACGTCAGACCGAGATGTGGCTGTTTCTCTGCCTCCCAACCAGTGCAGTCTACAGCCCACTGCAATCCTGACTGTCATAGCTGTGTTCACGACACCGGGGCAATAAACTCAAAAGCCTTTTGAATTTCTTCCTGGATTTCTGATGTGTAGTACAACATCACATCAAGGTGTTCCACATATGTGAAGCTTGTAACTGGGATTTAGTCTAGAAAAAAAAGCAAAAAAGAAAAAGCAACAAAAAAAGAACTGCATCATCTTGGTACAAAAAAAGCCTCTGAGCTTTAACCCTGAAGCCAGCTCAGCGCATGTTGTTTCAGAAGACTTGGTTGAACAGGAGCTTGTTGCCACAGGAGATATTGAGTAACACTAACACTCTGCTGGGAGCGTGCAATATTGAGCTGCGCTGCGGAATCAGGCCGCACCCCTGAGAATAAAGACTTCAGAGATTTGGGATTACCTGCTCCTCTATCATCTCTCTCTCGCACGCTCTCTCTCTCCCTTGTACACACCCACACTTCAAAATGTTTGACTGTTTCAGCTTTCTGAAGCTGTCAAAGCTGCACTTTCAAGGTCTCCTGAACAAAAAAACTCCGGCTTCGGAAATTCTTTAAAAGCCGCTAAATGATATTGGCAAGCGTGAGTGCTTTTAAAGGAGTGATGTAACTCTAACAGATGAAGAATGCTCAGGCTTACTGTAAGGAAACTGTAAGAAAACTAATGGACTCCTCTCTCTAAAATGATAAACTAATCTGTCAGGTGTCATTTGGTTTGGTTTTTTATTAAATCATCTTTAACTCTTTCACCAAGGATCTTACACACAACACAAGATGATATGTGTTTAATGTCAGTGAGAAATGCTAAACTTTCTTGTCTGAAGTTTTGTTGTGTTTGGTGTTGTTTGTCCTGCCCTGTCATACTGCACAGCTGCTTTTGTGGATTTATTTCCCTACAAATGACATGTTTTGGCTACCTGCAGTGCGCCACAGATGTGAATATAAATTACTGGCTTCCTTTATTGCATCTGGACCCTTAGTGATTAAGATAAGCATAACTAAGGAGGTCTGCTTCCTTGTTGGAGTGCAAAATGTAGTAAATTACACAAATTCCTAATCGCAAACAGCCCAACGCTGCCAAACTCTTGTGCTGTGTCACTAAGTGTTACTGAAGTACAAGCTCATACCTGGATATGACTCATACACTTTCTTCACTGAGTCACTGTCGCCCTGAATGTGTGTAAAGACTGTGAAAAGGTGTATGTGATCTCCTGTCTCCATCCCATCTGCCCTTCATCATTTATTTTCCCCACTAGCTTTGTGTCTCTGCCTTACCCATGACTCTCTTCATCCTAACGTCTACTTTCCTCTGTTTTCTCCCATTTACTTAGAATTGTCATCTCCAAAATCTCCACATCTCACCCCCTTAATATTTACTCCTGCCCAGAACTGCACATGCTGCTGTGTATTACATGGATACTCATCTTGTTTTAGCGGGGGGCCACTTTCGAAAAATGACAGGAGGCCAGGGGCCAGTTAGTAAACTAACATTTACAAAACACTGCTCAAAAAAATTAAGGGAACACTTAAATCACACGTCATATCTTGATGAACAATCTATTCAAGTTGAAAGTCTTAACTGATGTACACTGTATAACTTGGTGAGAACAAAATGATGTCACAACAGTCAATGGAAACCAAAACCATCAATCCACTGAGGGCTAATTTCAAAATCACACCAAAAATCAAAGTAAAAAAATGAAATCACAGGCTGATTCAACTTACGTGAATTTTATCACAGCATCTCAACATAATGTCCAAAAGGTGCTCAAATGGATTTAGGTCAGGCGAATGAAAGTGCCAGTCAATGGCATCAATGCCTTCATCATCCAGAACCTGCCTACACACTCTGGCCACATGAGGCCGGGCACCGTCCTGCACCAGGAGGAGCCCACGGCCCACTGCACCAGCGTAAAGTCTGACAATCACTCTGAGGATTTCATCCTGGTACCTAACAGCAGTCAGGGTACCGCTGGCTATGACAAGGAGGTCTGTCTGACCCTCCAAGGATTTGCCTCCCCAGACCATCACTGACCCACCACCAAACCAGTCATGCTAGATGATGTTACAGGAAGTATAATGTTCACCACGGTGTCTCCAGACTCTTTCACGCTAGTCACGTGTGGTCAGTTTGAAATTCTGGTGTTCTCTGGTGAGTGCCAATCTGGTTGCAAGGTGCTGGGATGTGAGCACAGGTCCCACTAGAGGACGTCAGGCCCTTATGCCACCCTCATGGAGTCTGTTTCTGACAGTTTGGTCAGAAACACGCACACCAGTAGTCTGCTGGAGGTCATCTTGTAGGGCTCTGGCAGTGCTCCTCCTGTTCCTCCTCCCACAAGGGAGCAGATACAGGTCCTGCTGCTGGGTTGATGCCCTTCTACGGCCCTGTCCAGCTCTCCTCGTGTAATGGCCAGTCTCCTGGTATCTTCTCCATGCTCTTAAGACTGTTCTGGTGGACACAGCAAACCTTCTTGGGACCGCATGTATGGATGTGCCATCCTGGAAGAGCTGGACTACCTGTGCAACCTGATTGAACTGCAGGTACCACCTCATGCTTCCAGTAGTGACAAGGACACTATCAGAACACAAAACTAGAGAAGAATCAGTCAGGAAGGATCAGGAGAGAGCAACTGTCTGTAGCCTCCAAAGGTAAAACCATTCTCTTTTTGGGGGTTGT
The DNA here is from genome assembly GCF_041903045.1 of Epinephelus lanceolatus. Classification (NCBI taxonomy): domain Eukaryota; kingdom Metazoa; phylum Chordata; class Actinopteri; order Perciformes; family Serranidae; genus Epinephelus; species Epinephelus lanceolatus. The sequence goes on from NC_135744.1 coordinate 37,196,388, forward strand.
CTTGCTTTTGCTTTTCCATTGCTCCAGTTGTCTCTTTCATTTGGACTTGATTTGCATTTGATTTGAGGATATTCAGGGCTTAGCCAACACCTCTGTCAGGGGGTGCAAGGGATCCTCTCATATTTTTTTTGACATTTTACATGCTTTATTTATAGTGAGAGACAGTTATGACAGGAGAAATACGGCCCGGGGCCATACTTGAACCCAAGCCATTGAGCTAAGGATACAGCCTTGATGGTATGTGCTCAACCCTGTGAGCTAACAGAGCACCCCTTCTCTTCTTTTGATGAACAAGATGCTTTTAATACACTTTGACAGCTTATTTACATCCAAAATACAAAAAAGAAATCCCAGTGTGAATCGATTTGTTTTTACTATAGATTAAAAAATGGTTGGAGGGCCACCTGTCACCCTGTCAAGCCGTCGGCCATAAGTTGCGTATCACTGGTGTATTGCCTACTTTTGTCTTCCTCCTCTGTTTTCACCCTGCTTCCCTTCTCTTGCTCATATTCCCTTATTACTCCTTACCCTGCTGCCAGTGTACTCCGGCAGACCTTGACAAACACGCAGAAACATATAATGTATCACCTGCTCTTCTTAATGCTCTCCATCTCTCTGTATGTCTCCTTCCTCCACGCTTTTGGCCCCCTCCCAAATCCCTTTCTCCCCGCCCTCACTGGTAAACACATGTAAACAGGCAGCATCACCATGTTAACATTAGCGTCTTTTTGCAACTCCTCCGCATTTGAAGTCCCTACTCTGATCAAACAGTTTCATCCTTTTGAATATGGAGGAACTAAACTGAATAGCCCCTAAGGTGTTTGTTTGGGTTTTGGATGTGCGCTATTTAGCTGTTTGCAAAATAAGTATTTCAGCTGGGAGCCACCACGTCTACTCACTTGTGTTCTCATTCTTTCCCTCCTTTACTCTTTTCCTTTTTCCGTCATCCCTTTATAAGATTTGAGTGTTTGTTGTCTTGTTTGACAAATTCAGCTTAGTGACGTCAGCACTGGCCTCTGTTCGGTTCCAAACAGAGAAGAAAACAACTCTTATTAAAACATAACCTTATCACTATAACCAAGCCATCTGGACCAACTCGCTGATGATTTACACAGAACAGATGTTTGCCCGAAGAAAACAACACTCCCTCTGAGTGCATCTATGGGAAATATTTCTTACTTTCCAACACTGTAGTGTTGCAACAGCAGAGTGCCTAAAAGCTAGGGTTATCCAGCCATAACAGATTATCAGGCTGAACTCTAACCTTTTTGGGTTGTTGTTCTGTTTTATGAATCTGCTGCTATATTCTTTTTTTTTTTTTTTGTCTTTGTGAAAAAAAAAAAAAAAAAAAAAAAATCCTTTTTTTCCTTTCTCTCTTCTGCTGTGTTTATCTCCTTTGTTCTGAGAGAACATTTTCAAAGCTGATGAAGGTGGATGCTGGAGGGGATTTTGTTGAGGAGATGAGAGGAGAAGAAGGAAGAAGAGTACCACTCCCATTCAAGCACACACAAACGCGGGAGCAAGCACACATCCATATGGACGCACACTTGTTTGAAATTGCAATAAAAAAAGAGGGGAAAAGGGGGGATTGTTCCACCAAAGAGGCAAGAGAAAGAGCAAATCAATGGAGGCATGATAATGAATTATTTCCTCGCCAGGGAGGGAGTTTTAGGAGAGAGATAAAAGCAGACCACATGCTGCGCCACTAACAGCCTGGGGGCTGCTGCCTGTGAATTATGGCGCGTTGGAACACACTTGCCGCCCTCGGGACCCGTCGGTTGCAAAGGATAGAGAAAGGGGAAAAATAGAAATAAGAAAGCCGCAAAGAGATGGGGGTTGGGACCAGAAAAGAAATGTCGGAAAGGGTAACAGGTCAAAGCAAAGCCCCTCGAGTCCTTGCAGAGCATGGATTTACATCTCTATGGCTAATTAGAGACGTAAAGATGAAATTATAGTGGTGGAAATGAAAGGAGGGTAGATAGATGAGGGAAACAGAGGAGCAGGGGTGGGGGGACGGTGTTGGATGGGATTATTCAGCATGTGTAATTATGAGAGATATTAGATATCTGCTAGAACAGTGAGTGTGTCACCAATGAGAAGTCATGTCTTAATGATCCTTGCATGATGTTCCAGATGTACCGTGACATTTCCCCCCATTACAACATGATCTGCACTTAGAAGGCCCAGATTACTCAGACACAGTGAGTGGTGGAGATGAATGAATTACGAGTGCAATTTGTACTTTATTGCAGCATGTTTAACATACCCTAGGCAGACATTTGTCTAACTCCTCTCTTTGTTCTTCCTCAACAAAGACGTCCTGCTGAGATTGTCCCAATTTAGGTGCTTGATTTAGATTAAGCCTTAACAACTAAATAAAAGAGTTGTTGGAAGTATATAAATATGCACTTAAAAAATTCAAATACCCTATTGGTGACTACATAATGCTTAAAAGGTGAATTATGGGACACATGAAGATCCAATCTGTGGCTGCACTCTGCTTGCGGCTGATTATCTTAATGTTACCTTACTGCACAAGTAGCACAAGGCTAACCTCAACTCAACTTCTTATTTAATTTACTTTTTTGAAAGAGAGAATTTGTCTGCAACTGTTTCAATTTTATACATCATCCATCTGTGATGTTAAATACTTTTTGCTGTGCTCACTGCTGTAATTTAGATTTTGGGCGACTGACTTTCCTTCTACTTGCCTCATCTACTCCATTTATTAATTCTCTATGTTTCCTAAAATTAGTTTCAATATCCCTCAGAGAACGTGTCTGAATTTGATACATCCAGCTGTTGTTTTTAAGTCTGGGTGGAGAGAGGGCAAATGCAATAGTACAGTAAGAGCGACACAGCAGGATTTGCCAGTTGAGCAGATATCTAGCTATAATTGCCCCCTCGTCCTTCAAATGTAACATCTTCAATTTTATTTGGTTTTGTTGGGCTGACATCAAAGCCTTAACATTATTGTTTAAGTTTTAGTCAGTTAAAGTTATTTTTTTTCCTTTATTGCTATGAAACTCAAATGTGAGCCTGAGGAACTTGCAATGTTCTTGCAATGGCTGTGCAACCTCAATAGGCATCACCAAAAGTATTTCATTTCCTACAAAGATGAAGTGTGTTAATGTAATCAGCACCTTTGATTTCTGTGTAATTGGCCACTGGGAAAGCTCTCTTTCCATATTTCAGGCTAATTTACAGTAATGGCTCCAGCACAAACAATTTGTGTGTTTTGAGGGTTGTACAGAGTGCTGCAGGAATAAGGTCTAAAGCCCAGTTCAGACCAATAATTTGCGTCCAGATGAAACCATTTTAGGATGTTGCAGAGCAGTTGCAGTGGTGTGAACTGGCTGTTTGAGCTCAAGCCGGCTGATGGTGTCACACCACTAGTCTAATCGCCAGTGGCTGGTTTTAGAACGTAAAGCTTGTCACCTGTTTCAGCAGCCAATCTGCTTGTAGTCTGCTGGTCAATCAAAATGACCACTGGCAGCGTGTCTGCCTGCTGTGGCAGGTGCTCCGTCCCTGCCGAGCCCTCTGTTTCCATCCTCATGGTGTGCTGGTGTCAGATGGTGGGTTGCTGCTGCTGCTCGCTGTATGTGCTTATGCCCCCTCACATACACACATTCTCTTTAACTGATTCATTGGCGCTGGCTATTAATATTATTGTGGCATATTTATTATGAATACAGTCCATCTCATGCTCGTTTTGTCTCTGTTTTTTCGATGTTTCATCACGACTACAAATCCAACTGTAGTCAGCATCATACTATCACTATCCTCACTCATGTTTCAAGAAGCTACAAATTATATTCAGCCACAAAATACGCCTGAAAAGCTGCATAGAGATGATACACAGTCTCATCTAGTTGCAGATGGTGTGAACTGGCAGGTTTTTAAAATGTTGCAGAATGGGGCAATGCACGTAGTTGGCTGTTTCAACTTGTCTCTTCGTGAATCTTTGGTCTGAACTGGGCATAAAACCCAGAAATGAGTTAGCATGTTAGCACACCTGCTCCCTTCTCTTGTAGTCAACAGATTTTTTTTTTATGGGTTTTTGTTAAGATGCCTGAGAAAAGATCTGTGGTTAGCACAAGCTTGAAAGACTTACCATTTGCTCTACGAAACACCATACATCAGTAAGTACCCCACTCATAAATTTGAGACAGCCTTGATGAGGTGGTGATGTTTAAGTCATGTGACCACAGTGTAGTTTGTTTACAGCCTCATGTTAGCTTTTTACCGCTGGCAATTGTATTTATGCTTAAAAAAATCATGAAAGTGGTGTTGAATTGTGGAGATTATCTTGCTGAACAAAACATGTAAATGTCTTAGAAACTTTTATTTGCCACAGAGCTTATGGAAAAATCCCCTTGGCTTTTTGTCAAGAGAACCAGGGTAATGTCAACATCCATGCTGGCCTTCAAATAAACGTCATCCCTGCAGCACTCTATTGTGGTTTGAGATACTGTCCCCTCACAGGTTTGGCTGAGTTGAACAGGAGCTGTTTGTCTGGTGTAGCAGGGTAATACTTTAAATTTCTGCCTGCAAAAATAAATAATTTCTATTAGTCAAGAACACAAGCCAACATCAGTATTTGTTGACATTCTGGGCTCTGGAGTGTTCACTCCTTTAGTTTTTTAAAACATATATACAAATATTATATCTTCTGCTATATCTTATTGGTATAAGGAGAATAATCTTAACGTCACACAGCCAGCAGTTGTTCAAGCTCAGAAAACCCATCACAAAATGTTCCAAATGCAAACCACAGTTTGGGCCAATGCTCATCCTTTATGCCTGACTCGCAATGGTCAATCTTTTTATATGAACTCTATTAAGATTGTTGGATTACTATGATAATTACTCTTATATTTATTGTAAATGTAGAAAGTATTCTGATGCTCCTGTAGCCTAGCAAAAAGTAGGAGTGAGGATGTTTCACTTCAGCACTAAAGCCTATTACATTCTGTCTCTCACTGACAGTAAATGCTGGTTTTATTAAATGTTCATGATGATTTTTCTAACTGGTTAATTCACCTAGCCTTAACCTCTCTATATTTCTCAGAACTAATAAAAAAATTTTCAGTGAACGTTAAAAAAACAAGGAACAAAACAAACACTTTTGGGGAATTAGTTTGTTTACTGTCTTGAAAGAGTTAAATGAGAAGACTGATATTGCTGTGCGCTACCACTAAGCACAAAGACAGAGCCAGAGAGGAATAGATCAATTAGGAGTTACTGCCGGTTGCCTGGCAACCTCAAGGTGATGGTAAGAGCCGAGACAGGAGGTAACTATAAAGTCACCAACTGTTTTGTTTACTATTTCTGTTTGTGGACAAATTAAACAAACAAAATACAAAATATTCATTAATAAGCTTTAGAGGTGATAAGCACATTTTATTAATTTCAGAATGAGGCAGGCTTGCTGCTTAGTCTTTATGCTAAGCTAAGCTAATCGCCGCATGGCTCCATTCCTGCTGCACCAACGTGAGAGTAGAATCGATCTTCTCCTCTATCTCATGAAAAGCAAGCAAATAAGCCTGTTTCCCATAGGGACAAGGGTCAAATATATTTTCTAAGTTAACAGGACTCCAATAATGACTGCGACAGCCTTTCCACGTACTTTTTGTTTTTCTGTCACACTGTTTCACACCCAGTATATAAGCCTAGTCTGGCAGATGTTTATAAAGCATGGATGTCTCAGCTGAGGGTTTCACTGAAGAGTGCTTCATAGCGTCTCTGATGCTGTGCACATTAAGTGTATTTGTAATATCATAAAATAAATTGACGGCCCACTGACTCCAGGTATCCTTTGAGGAGCACTCATGTTTTTTTTTTTCATTTAGATGCAGACAGAAAAGCTTTTCTTCCTGTATCAAGGGCCTCCACAGACACGTCCGAATCTCCTCATATGTTTTTGTTTTTGCTTTCCCTATGCTCTCCTCTCCTTATGTTTCACCCTTGTAGGCACTAAAGCTTTCCACCTCACTGCCGTGTTTACACTCTGGGATAATAAAGTCTATGTAGTCTATATCTCACAGCACACAAATCACATCATTAATTGTTGTGCACAGAGTTCATATGGCTTACTTTACCTCTACCTCTTCTTCATAAGCATGATTCTGTACCTCCTCTCCTCTCCTCTCCTCTCCTCTCCTCTCCTCTAGGGAATGACCAGCTAAGTGTTGTATTAAATAAATGATTTGGACATTAAACAGACAGCCACAGTTACCATGACGACTCACTGGGCATCTGTCACTATTGTATCCAGAACAGACTGCTGGATGACCACTGCCTGTAAGGTGTTAAATGAGTATGTGTGTGTATGACTGGATGTGAAATGCATATGCAGAGCTCTAAATACTTTTTTGTGCATCTGCTGCAATATTTTTTTATGACAATTCAATACGAGGAAACCATCAGTTTCCCTTTAACTTTCTCAAAAACTGCATAGTTGAATAACTTCAAATTTTACATGGTCATAGTCAGGATCATCCTGAAAAGGATTACAGTGAAAATTTCATCAAAGCTTTGATGGAAAAATTTTCATTTTTCAATTTTCAATTTTCATTTAATTTATGAGAGTTTAAAGATGAGAACATTTCAGTGTGTTAAAATATCACTTTGATGTGCAGTGAAATACAGCATTTTGAGCAAAAAAATCCATTGCGCATCTCAGCAAACGTATTATGGAAATGTTTTTGATCATAGTAGGAGTTTTTGCTGACCTCACATGTTCAACAAGACTTATTAATATATGTTGTGTTACAAATTATTACCATAATGTGAGCCTTTTGTTGTCCTTTATGGCTGCTCCAAGAATCGGTATCATAACAGCATGAATAGACGCACATCGAAATCCAAGCGGCTGGCTTGACTGTGTTCTAAATGTCCTCTTTTTACACCCCAACTGTATAAATTTGTTTTTCTTTGCATGAGAAAATGAACATGTTGTGTGAGAGTGTGTGAAAAGTGTTAATTGCATGAGTGTCACGATCAGTGCGTGAGAGTTGGCAGCCCTGCCCAACATATTTCCAGTACCAAGTTATATGCAACAGTGCTTGTCGAGGTGAAGATTGCGTGCACAGCCCAAATTTTACTGATGCGACCGTGCTTATGCATGTGGTATTTTGAGCTCTGATTATGCATTTGCACGTAAGTAGATACACGAGAGCCTGTATGTGTGAGGTAATTATGCAGAGCTGGAAAAATATATTTAACAGCAGGTGGCTAAAAATAAATAATGAAAGCTGAGAGATGAGTGTGTGACAGTTATTATACATTTGTCCAATTACAAGTCATAATCTATTAGATAGTCGTATGAAATGAATGTAAATGTTGCCCATTCTATTGCTACCTTCTATTGTTACTTTTGATCAATTCAAACTACACATAGTCAATGGAACGGTTTTATTTGCTGCCATCAACAGAAAAGCAAAGTGTTTGTAGCAAAAGTTACATGTTTGGATTAACAAGATCTAAATGGTTTGTTTGAGCTGCAATAAGGCTGAACACACAATGAAAGCTACATAATTATGAGGGTTTTACTGTGCCTAATTGAAAATCCCTTTACTTTAGCTTCCTTGAAAATGACAGATATCATATGGTTATTTCAATGAGGCCCATCTGAGTCAACTGACCAAACACTGCCTCTTTCTTTCTAACTGATATGCCACTGGTCAAGAGTTTGCTTCCTGTGCCATCTTAATATTACATTTTCAAAGGAAACAGAGGTAGAAATGTAAGGTGTTGTTAACATGATGTTTCATTACAACTGTGATAAACATAGAAATATATTTACAACAATCTTATTCCAGCAGCAAACCAACCGTAGATCACTTGAAACATGGATCAGCAATACACTCTATTGGAGTTTGTAAAAAATCAGCCCCTACCTCAGTGCAGCATGGAGAGGTGCAACCAAAGCCTCAGCAGTCCCTTACCTGTTACTGCAGCTACCTGACACTGGGTAATTACCCAGGAACAGAGATGACACTTGGAAGGTGCCAGAAAGTCCCATATACACACACCAGCAATTAGCTGTAAAGGTCCATTGAGCGGTAATGAGGCATCGGATACTAGCTGAGGGAGGGTGGGCAGGGGGGGAGAGGAAAGGAAAGGAAAGGAAAGGAACAGTAAAAAGAGATAAGTGCAGAAGACAAGTGTTGAAAGCAGTACAGAGGAAAACGGGAAAAAAGATAAATGGAAAAAAGACGAGGATATCGTAGAGATAACATGGACAGGAAACAATAGAAAGCAGAGGGGATGGGACGGTGGAGGGAATGTTATTGTGTGGGTGCAGAGGGAACCTCCAAGACCTCCAGTTCAAAGTCACTTTGTTGTTAAGAGCTTAGCTGGAGGTCTCTCACCCACTTGGCTGTCAGTGAACGACAGGCTCCCCTTGTAAAAGTGATATCTGATCTCAGCAAGATCATTTGTGCAGATTAAGGGCAAACTTGAGAAACATGACAGATCAAACCTTGACGGGAGCTGCCAGGCAGCGACACAAAGATATTATCTCGCTGCAGAGGCATCAGGGCTCTCTTAGAGCTTCACTGGAAACATACAAGGTGGAAAAGAGAGAGCCAAGAGGGAAGAAAATATTATATCATGTCGCACCAGCTGAGTTTCTACATTGTACGAAACCTGCACTGCACTTTTCGTATGGAATGGTGCTGAAATGAAACCCTGTCTCCCACAAATGATGTATGAAAACATCCACAGTGACTTGAGGCACAAGACACAAATGTTTACTTTGATAGCATAACAGAAAGAGAAAGTGTATACCTAAAGCCTATACCTAACTATACGAGGGATTCAGGATGTTAACCTTGATATTATCCACCCACCTCCATGAAACCTCTACAGAGTGCACAAACACTGCACTGCCTGTGACCACAATTAAGGCAGTAATTATGTTTCACAATGTTATTGGTAAAACAAATTATTGCAACATAATTTCTAGGAGACAGGGTTGGAAGTGATTAGTTGATTCATTGATTTAAGGATACAAGCCTACTCAAAAATGCAAAACTAAATTAAAAATGTTCCCTTTGCTGGCATCTCTGCACCCCACTGATTACTGGGATGCTCTTGCTATATGTCAATCTATTTTTGCATGCATATTATATATGTACACGGATATAAATGGATGCTTTTAGGTAGATGTCTCTGACTGTGTGTAGTGTTCAGGGACATCAGGTACATCTATGTATGTTCCACATTCATGTGTAATACACACACAGCAGACAAATTTCCCCCTTGGGGTTAATGCTATGGCAATATTATCTATTACTGTCAACTGATCTTTTAATACCACACCATGTGTGAATAAAATAATTTGCTCATTATGCGGTTGCCATTCCATGAAAGCAAAGATTTGCTTCTCTGTTTTTTATCAGTGTAAGCTCACATCTCTATCTTATCTTATTATTTCTTTCAGCAATTTAAAGGCCACACAGTCGCTCTGCTACCTGTTCATAGGCACATGGCATTGTTTGACATTACAATGAATATATATATAAAAAAAAAGAACCCTAGTCTTGGATAAATTAAATGACCTTGCTTCATTTTAAACATATTTATGTAGACTGTATCACTTAGCACTTCTTTTTTTTTTTTTTTTTTACAAGTGAAATCTTAATTCCTTACATTATTTTCAGGTAATTATTTACATGAGATAAATTCAGATATATCCCATATGTGGTTTTATGGGCACACATTTTACATGGGGTTTGTTTAAGAGCAATTTAGAACACACACACACACACACACACACACACACACACACACACACACACACACACACACACACAAACACACACAAACACCTACATTGCCAACAGTGGACTCTGACTATGACCAACCAAGTCTTTTGAAAATAGTTTTAAAAGAAACTGCAGAGAGGGAACTTGCATCCTGTAGCGAAGTCTATCTATCAAAGAGGGGGCCCTCCTACACTGCAGTAGAACTGTTTTTCCTCATCACCTCACCTCATGAGTGTTTCTCTACCACAAGGATTTTCTTTGTTTAATTTAATAATTTAATAATTTAATTTTAGTTTTATCAATATTTAAACATTTCTCTGTGCTAAAAACATTGAGAAGATAATCATTGCCATTTTAATTGAAGATAAATTATGTTTTTGTTGCAAATCATTAGTAACTTGGCTGCATGCACTAATATCAAGGACCGCAGCATTAGTTACAAAATGTATATTATCTGGGCTCACATTAAATAAAATACATTCTTAAAGTTACATTTGAAATATTGATTACGCCAGTGCACTCCTGTTATTTTTTTAAATTCATATTCTCCTGTGTTACTCTTAAGGCCCATTTATGCTCAACGTTAAATACGGATCTGGATAGGGACGGAGCCTTCTGTCCGTGCTCTGCGTTCATTTCGTCCGTATTTTTGCACGTTTCCATAAACGTTACGGATACGGTCCAAACGGAGCAGTACCACCGGGAACTGTGGGGGCAGTGTTGCTGTCACTACCTGATATGTAGCTCTAATGAGACATGAAGAAGAAATAACAATGGCGGAACTTTTTCGCCTGAAACGCTGAAAATAAAATAAAAGAGGGAGACAGGTTTTTCCTATTTCATCTTTTGTTGTTATATTTCTCCCTCTCCCCTCTCTGGGAGCGTCCGAGTTCCCGCCGCCCGCTCCCGTCTCAAACACAGAGGCCTCCCTCCTCGGAGCCCCCCCTCCCAGCGCTGCACATACTCCCGAGGCTCGGGTCTCCCTTCCCGCAGAGTCGCCCGCCCTCCCGGCTCCGCTCGGCTCCCAGGGCCGATCCTTGCGCCCTCCCACTGAGGTCCCTCTGTTTTTGTCTTTTATGCAAGAGGTACATTATCAATATCTCCTTCACAGTCGTTTGTTTTTGAGTTTGCTGTCATAAACTTTTGACTCTGGGCTGCCCCCTTGTGGATATATTGGTTAACATCCATGCCTACATAAAGGACGCATGGAAGTATGTGGGCAGTGACGTTAACATCGTTTGAAACAGATGTATACATTGTCGTACGTAAAGTAAGCATAGATGGGCCTTTAGTCTAATGGTCGTTTTTGTGCCCTGTGTTGAATGAGTAAATATGCATTTTAAAGACGGCCCCCTTAATCCTGTGGATTGTATCTTATTTTGGATTTGTTCTTAATAGCTTAATTGGAGTCAGAAGAAAATAATATTTCCCAATCTTAGGCAGGTTTTTAACCATGCGTTGACAACACTTTGTTTTGGCTGTTCAGGCATCTACAGGGCATTCATTTTAAACTCATTCATGAATATAGTGAGGTCAGATAAAATATACTGATTTTTTTAAGCATAGAAAACACACGATTGACACATTTAGGTATATAAATATGCAGTACAAACAAATGGACAACATCATGCTTGGACATAAGGTCTTCAACACACACATACACACCTGTATCCCTCTCTTCAACCAATGAACCTCTTGACCTTTATCTGACACTGGCTGCTCTTTGTCTCTCACCAGCAGACCAATTATAACCATCTCATTTTGTTTCCTCTTGTTCCACCCTCTCTCATTTCTCCTGCTGGCCGTTCCCCTCCAGAGGCGCCTTCTTCACCTACTGGCTTGTATCTCCTCTTCCTCTATCTCATTCCCTCTCCCCTTCAAACCTCATACTATTCTCCTCTTTGCTCACCATTTCTGCTACTTCACTCTCTTGATTAATCAGTCAGACCTGCTGAGTGGCCCTGCCAGTGCAGCCCTGCATCTCCAAATAATTCCAGTATTAATAAGAGTCAAGAACAACAAATACTGTCACGATGGATGAAGGATGTTGAGTAAAAAAACTAAAGAAAACAGGCTTAGAGGGGAAGAACTGCATGTGGGAGAAATATGGAGGAGCAATGGGAACAAGAAAGAAACTAGCCTGGTCCTAATTAGATGCTCACCAGCTGTGTGTTGTTGCAGTTAAATTAAAAGCAGGACCACTGGCGCATTGCGCGGCACCTTAACAACTAATGGTTCTGTTAACATACACTAACAAGGTCTACAATTGTATAGTTACGTGCTCAAGTAAATCTCTATTAATCCAGTAAACAAAGTTAGACTTTATAAATCAATCTGATGGGGAAATTATCAACCTTGAAATAAAGTATGAAGCTATCAAAATACTTCAAGAGGCAGTTTAAATTGTAGAGAAAATAAATGTTGGATCACTGCTCCACGATTGATAACTTTCAGGAGGAATATTTAGTCTTGGACGGATCTATCAAAATAAATAAATAAAACCTTGCCAACGTAAGGACATGGTGAGGGCAAGCAAAGACGGAACTAAAAGATTAAGTCATGAAAACTTTTCCTTCTGCTTTACTTCTCATCCCTGCCTTTGAAACACTCTGCCATCTTCCTGCCGTCTTTTTGCTGCTGTCCTGCTGCTTTCTTTTCACATGTCCTCTTTCTTCTGTTGTTTTACTCCTTTACTCCTCTGTTGCTCTCCCAATTTGCTGGCTTGATGACCCAGAGTCAATCATGAAGATTTAGTGAAATAAACAAGCCAGTGGGCTGACATCGGAGCACGGCTCTTGGGCATTAGTTTGAATTCATGACCATCATTGTTTATTTTTGTTCTGCTGCTTTCATGCTGGTCTCTGCAGGATCTGGAGGGTCTCCAACAGTCCCAAAGTTTCTGCATTCTGAAGTTTTAGACCATAGTAACAAGCTAACACCAGGTTTACTAACGCTAAAGCGCTGTGAAGTTCCGGCGCCCATGTTAAGCGATTGGGCTTTTCGCGCTGGACGTGGCACAGCATTGAGCACTCCTGTCAGCTTGCAATCTCCAGGAATATTTTCTGTGTCTGTCTACTTTCTCCACAAGCCACTAGTGAATCTGGCAAGAAAACACACTGAAAATATATTGTAAATGGTATAAAGTGCATACTAAATATGATACAAAGAATCTGACCATGATAAATGATTAAATATGCATCTTGTGCTTCCACATATTTGTCAGTCGTGTGTACACAGAGAGAAAGAGACCAGCAGGGCCAGTCCCTCACACACAGGCACACAGACACATGCAGACGCAGAGCTCTGCATGTGATTTAAACAGAGCAGTAAACAGAATGGCTTGCTACCGGCGCAGAGAAATGCGCTTCAGGTGTAAACAGCCAAGCAACTGCAGACAGACAGCTGCGTGCAACAAATGTAAACCTGGTGTAAGGACTCTAGTTTCATGGCTGTGAACTGAAGATGGATACATGTAAGCCCCATTCAAGTTTTTTTTTTTTTTAACGCCAGTACTGGTTTCCGATTGCCTGTTAGGCAAATCAACAGATACATGGCAGATAATGATAGTTTTTTCCTTGTTTTGTTATAGCAGCTCATTTAGAAGTATTATAGGTCAGTCTGACTGCTTTGTAGCATATTGGAATCTAGTTAGTCTCGCCACCAGACAATCAGAGATCTCCGCCTTCTGATAGTCTGGGGACACTCCTTTCTAAAGTGTGTTTAACACACCGGCGAAAACGGCCGGCAACAAAGCAACAGCTCTTGCATTTTTGAAAAGGACACGCCTTCTCGGAAATGTGCGCTCCCCCTTTTTTCGTCTGCAATGAAACAAACACACAGAGAGCTTGAAAATGGATGCCGAGAGATTAAACTCTGTTTTATCAAACGTGTGCTCATCTGTGAAGAAAATATTTTCTCCAGCGGATGTCTTAGTTACAACATGATTGAACTAACTGGAGTAGTTTCATGTTGGATCCGACAACGGGAGACTTTTAACAGAGGACGTCCTGATGTTAGCTTTGCTGCTAGTGTTAGCTGTCCCTGTCAACTGATGCTTTCTAGACATCGTGATTTCCCAAAACTGAATAAATACCACACATAGCAACACAAAACTGCTTTGCTAGGTCAATCATGTTGTAACTAAGATATCCGCTGGACAAGATATTTTTTTCACGGACCGTTTAATGAGTTATTACCTACTACAGACACCGCTAACGGCTAACAGGGCTAACAGCTAACGGTTAGCCCAGCTAAACGTGCACACAGAAATAGTAATGTTTGTTCAATCATTGTGTTTATAGACTTTACAAACATTGGATTAGTCTAAACGGTGATACAGTGATGTGAAAAATGTGATATATAGGCTATATATATATATATAGCTAAAAGCTCTGCTGGTTTTCTACCCGGACTAGAGGGAATCGCCTTGTTGTTTACAAGGCAATTCCCTCTATAGTCCGGCCGGACGGATGAGTCATGGCCTTGTAAAAGATTATGTTTGTTTCTTTTAGTTGGCGAGAATGTGTCGCCGCAAACGTGACAAACATCCACTAACTATGACGGCGTTCTCTGCGAGCACGGCTGAGCCATTTTGTACCGCTACACGTGTTTCTAGTCGGACTATGTTTACAAGCACAAGAGTTCAGCGAGCCACCGAAGGACCGCCCTTCAGATTTACTACTGGTTCTGCAACGTAGGGAGTTTTTTTAAACTCTGAAATTGTATCCGCCCATCTAAACACAAAATCAGGGAGAAAGTCATCAGTCTTTAGTTAAGCAAAGCGTCTAAAGACTGACTTGTGAGTCTAGAATCTAGTTGGCAGTGTAACCAAGGCTATAAATGCTGAGCTAACGAACAGTATATATAAAGACACAAAAAGTCTATCTTGTTGGTTTCTTATTGTGTCAACATGTTCTACTTAATCTGTTCCATCAACAAAGCAGTACGAAGAACTCCCAAGGAGTTGGAGGCTGGAGGACACAACTGGCTACAGTAATGGAAGTTCAGTTGTAGTGAGGTTTACGCAGTGCTTGGAAACATCACTGATTTGCTGGTCGCTGATACGTGATAACTTTACATCAGAGCAAACTCTTCAAATATGTAAAACCCAAAGTTCAATAAGAGTTTCTTCTGGTTTGTAATTGCATTAGTCTTGGAATCATTTCATTCCAACAGCTGAATGTTGTATAAAGATATGAACATATCATCGCAATACAATACCAAAGACAGACGGTAAGTAATACTGAATGATCACCAAGTGGTAACCTCCAAGGCTGAATAATGAAGCCAATGCAGAAGAGCCAAAAAAACTGCAGTTCATGGAATGGCCACTTGAGGCTGGCTCCAAAACAGAGTAAATCCCTGTAGACTCCTGTGTTAAATGCCCAGTTTTACAACAGAAATAAACATGTTTACAGCCTGGTACAAAAAATGGTTTAGATCTCTATAGCTGTGATATCTCCAGGGGTGAGTTTTTAAATGACACAGGAGAGCATTTTATTAAAGCATAAAGATACACAAGGTGTCACTAAAGTGTATTGAGTCACATCCACCCCTCGCTCCTCCACAGCTCCACCCTCTCATCCAAATATGGTCACTTTTGTCTCCCCCCAAAAAAAAGATGGCAGTGGCTGAAATGCTGAACTCAAGGCCTCAAAACAGCAGTCTATGATTATCACCCTACTGTATGTTCAGCGTCTTCCCTTTTCTAACTCTGTGCTGCTTTTCATATCTTACTTGCACCCTCCACCTTGCAGCCGTAAGGACACAAGTTCAACTAAAAGTTTATTTAGTGAGCACATGCCCTGAAAGTGAAAGTCAATATCATGAGGTCTGGCACAGATATCTCCAGCTGCACATTTACAAAAGGTTACTCACCATACATAATACAAACGCAGCCCATGTATCACCGCAGGGCACTGTTATACACTACACATGTATCCACAAAGGAGCTCTGACCTTGTGTGACCGTATATATTATGTCTGCAGGCTTCAGATATCTCTCAATAAGCCTGCTCACCTATCAGCTCCAGTGCTAATGCACTGTTGTCTGTTACCGAATGGTTAATGTGGATCATCGCGGCTCCGGCATCAGTGCCAACGTCTGCAAGGCGAATTCTTGTACATTTATTATTGCATAATTATAGTGGTTCTAATTTGGACACAAAGGGCACATGTACGAGCCATCCTCTCCTACACAATGTTCATACTGTAATAAATGTTTGGAGACCACATAACCTCAGAAAACTGCAAGGCTGATTTAAAGCCATTACACTGTTATCTCTGTCCTGCAATATGCACTATGGCCAAAAAAAGGTTGATTACTCACGCCTGCTGTAGAATGGAACAAGAGGTCATTCTGTGTTTTAATCACTGTCAGCTGAATATCATTGGGTTGTGGACTGTTTGTGGGACATAAGCCATCTAAAGAAGTCACATTAGGTTCTGCGTAAGTATAGCCTTTTTTTTTTTGTCTTTCCCAGGGACGCACAAATATCGTAATCAAGGACGCTGATAACTGATATTTAGAACCTAAATACATTTGCAGTGAGAATTAAAATCCTAGTGTCAAAATTAGGAGTCCAACACAAAACTTTGTTTAAATGCCTTTTAGCATGTGTTTAATTAAATGTTGCAACATTATCTTTAAAACATTTATCATCTTAAAATAATTGAGTTTTAATTGAGGAGATAAAAAGATAGAAACAAAGAGAGAGAGCCTTTGATGAGATGCAAGGTTTTTTTTTTTTTTTTAATCACAAAGCCCAGTGTTACTGTCTAATTCTCTGGTTTATCAGTGAAGTGGACTGCAGACTGACTTCTCTATCAACAGCCTCATACACACAGTCCAGCATGGGTTAAATGCACTTTGACAGGTCCACGTTATAAATGACAGGTGTATGACATGTTGTTATCATCACTGTGTCCATTTTTAAAAACTACAATAATCTGGTCACATCTCTCGCCTGTGTCCAGGAACAGTCTCACTACCGCTTCTTCTACTCGCAGTTCTTGATTAATTTTGAATTTTAAGATTAGATTAGATGCAAATATGTGTGGCAGTGGTTCACTTTGTATTGTTTTTAAACCCCTACCTGCTAGATCCTTTTGTGTTACAATCTATTTCAGCCATTTGACTCTTCCACATCAACACAAAATATCATACAAATATACATATCATAACATACATATCACGAGCGTAAACACAAAGAACATAGAGTCATAACGGGTGCACTGTCAGCATTAACAGATTTCATAAAATTAGATTTAAAAGAATCATTAAATATTGCATTGCTTACATTATCACAATATACTGAATCCTAACTCCTTTATTGTGATAGGTATTTTGCCAATGCTCAGCTCTATTACAAATGGCATAATGTTAACAGTGGAAACACTGGGTATTTCTGCAACTGCTGCTTAGAGGATTGAGATGTTTATTACAACTTCAGTAATATCTGCTGCCTTGCCTTTGACACACAGCCGTGCTCGCTCACCAGAGCAGATCTAGTCTGCAAATGTAAAAATATACAATATACAAGTAGGCCTATCATATTTGGAATCTAGGGCTGTAATCAACAAAAGAAAATCTCAGTCCACTGAAATTCTACCTTTTTTTCCACCAGTTGATTGGTCGATAGGGAAAAAAAAAAATCTGTATGTTTTCTCTAGTTAACTGTTTCGGCCACAGTTCACTGAGCGCACTCTACCTCGTAGTGTTTTGTGTCTACTAAAGTGTTGTTGTTTTTTCCTGTCACAGAGCTTGACATCAGCACTTGCCCAGAGCAAGTAAACTGTGGGCATTGCCTCAAGTAAGAAATAAATGTGATGTCCCATGTAATATTATCTGAAAATGAATACACACACACATACACACACTGTATTACTGGGAATCGCTGGGAGTGTCCAGCTGAGCTGTGTGTGCAACTCTTTCCTACCACCAAGCATTGAACAGGACTAATAAGAAAAATTAGACATACTGGACACTATAGAAGCTAACTCTAGGGCTGACGATTCCATAGGCCTATACAACATGAAGTTAATGTCTGTATGTTAATGTTGTATGCCTCTCAGAAGCTTCATAATTCAGCCTTGAACTGCAGCATCATTTTGGAGACTTTGTAAAATAAGTCCATAATGACAAATCTGACAGTGAAATTGTTTATCCTTTTTTCTGATTAAAAACTGAGAGTTCAAAAATGTTGAACTTTGGTACAACGCTGCACTCGTCACAGTCACCAGCTGTCCAATCACAGTGCAGAAGGGGTAGGACAAATACCAAAATTACCACCCATCCCATCAGACATTTACAAGTGATGTACAACTACTGTTTTCAGTGGGGAAAAAAACACCAGCGATTGTCTGACCAATGAGAATGTATTCGGACAAGAGCATATCAACCAACCAACTGACCAACAGACAAGAACATGACGGCTCTATTTAAATCAATAAATGTAAATTACAGTGTACTCCAAAGTAACCTTAAGACCCGATCTGATAGTGCTAATAACTCTTAAATGATAACAGTGGATGAAGTCTGGGCAAAGTTATTCCCCAACAGTGAAGCTAGATGCTCCGGTCTAATTTTCTGTAGAAGGAAACTGTTACTTCAGCCATCCAAAAGGAAGACGAGTTTTTAAAGAACTCTTCTCTAAGGTATATATTAGATCTAAAGAGGAAATTGCTGAATCTTCTCCCATTATTTTGTGACTATAAACCTACACTTCATCACGCTGGTTATGTATAAACCAGATAATTTAGGAATTAAAGAACGTTCCATGGTTAAACTGATTGGATTAGAACACCAGCTAAATGTCTGAGACACAAATGTAAATGTGATTGCCGTCTCCCAGTAATTGCCAGTAATCTCTGAGACTACATCAATAACATTCATCGTGAATCCATACTATTGGAGAAAGAAAAAGGTGTTTAAGTAGAATCTACTTAACAGTGGTACCAAAGAGGCAGTAGAGAAAAGCGGAAAAAAAGTACATCAAAACAACCTGCTGGGCTTGCAAAGGTAGAATCAACGGGGGAGGGAATCAATAAGAATGCAATCATTTTAGGAGTACTCTCCAAGAATATTCCCCTCTATTCAATTTGTGTTAAAAATAAAGAGAAAGATGGATTTGGGTGGCGACAGAACAGAGCTTTGTCGGGCCGTGTGCTTGTCGGGGTTTATACATTAAATACAGCAAAGACAACAAAGCGACCAAAACAATCCAATCAGCCTGTCTTAACAGCACAAGTTCAGAGACTGTAGGAGCAACAATGAGGCTGGAGTCGTGTTTTTGGGAGACAACCAGATGGTTTTGATTCTTAGATCAAAGCTGCAGCTTGCCGAGTACATTTTCAACCCCTGTGTTTTGGGTTATAGGGTCTCCATAACAGGACTTAAGCTTGGATATCCAATGTGTTCCACCTGAAATCAGACAACTGGCTCAACGGTAGAATATCAACCAGGGCAAAATACCTTCTCACATCATTAAGGCCCATTATTAGTATTTTATTTTCCAAGCTTATGACCATATTGTATATTTCCACCCTGCTAAACACACCTGTGATTCCTGGCTGCTCTGCTTTCCAGATCGCACACTGGGGAAGAGCACTGACTGCATCCCAGGAAAACACACACACACACACAGACACACACACACACTTTCATGCAATCTTACACAATTCAACACCATCAACATTATCCAGAACACCAGATGCGCCACTCAAAAATAATCACTCCCACTTGGTGCTGCCTTTTCGGCCCAACAGTTAACCTTGAGCATCATCTGATCAGTAGCTTGTTTTATTGGTCCCAACCCATTTCTTCAACTGCTTGTCAAACATAAAATGCACTGACAAACACAGCCTAGAACCCTACAGACAGGCCAGTAGGTAGACAAATACCATGCAGTGTCTGCTCACTGCCCATCTGGAAGTTGAGGGGAGTGTAACAGAATAATAGCAGGATGGTTCCCACTAAAACCAGTCATTAGGAGGCTAAATTAGTGGCAGGGCTTAATGGACCTGCACAAGCTGAAGGTAGAGCCTTAGAAATGGCCACCTGCCACAGCTTAGTGCTGGATTCATCAGCTTTATCAGATTTTATCACCGTTTTGGACGCAGATTCAGGTTTGCTTTACTGCAGTTTGATGTGAGGTGTGAAAGTGAAAAAGACCAGAAGAAAATTTAAAATTATGAGTTTGAGGACGGGAGTTGTAGCAGGTTGCCATGGCGTCAAACAGTTTTGATGCTGATGATACAGTAGAATTAGTGGAATTGTGATTATTGGTCTTAATACGGTGGAACCTACTTGTGCTCTCAGCTGCAGCTCAGCCTAAACCCCACAGGTTATTATATCTGTTCCAGATGCTGTAATCATGGCTGGGTCTGGGCACACTGGCTACTGTGCAATTATCAATTTATCTGTGGATGAAACACTTTCATTGTTGGCTGCTGTGGAGAGGCTGACTGGATGGGGGTCACCAGGTTCTGAATAGCTGTGTGTTTTTTGTTGTTGAAAGCAAGAATGATATATGTAGTGCCTGTTTTGTCAACGAAAGCAAACTACTTAGCAGAGGATGAAGATAGGCAGATAAGGTTTAAGTACAGTACAGGCCAAAAGTTTGGACACACCTTCTCATTCAATGCGTTTTCTTTATTTTCATGACTATTTACATTGTAGATTCTCACTGAAGGCATCAAAACTATGAATGAACACATGTGGAGTTATGTACTTAACAAAAAAAGGTGAAATAACTGAAAACATGTTTTATATTCTAGTTTCTTCAAAATAGCCACCCTTTGCTCTGATTACTGCTTTGCACACTCTTGGCATTCTCTCCATGAGCTTCAAGAGGTAGTCACCTGACATGGTTTCCACTTCACAGGTGTGCCTTATCAGGGTTAATTAGTGGAATTTCTTGCTTTATCAATGGGGTTGGGACCATCAGTTGTGTTGTGCAGAAGTCAGGTTAATACACAGCCGACAGCCCTATTGGACAACTGTTAAAATTCATATTATGGCAAGAACCAATCAGCTAACTAAAGAAAAACAAGTGGCCATCATTACTTTAAGAAATGAAGGTCAGTCAGTCCGGAAAATTGCAAAAACTTTAAATGTGTCCCCAAGTGGAGTCACAAAAACCATCAAGCGCTACAACAAAACTGGCACACATGAGGACCGACCCAGGAAAGGAAGACCAAGAGTCACCTCTGCTTCTGAGGATAAGTTCATCCGAGTCACCAGCCTCAGAAATCGCAAGTTAACAGCAGCTCAGATCAGAGACCAGATGAATGCCACACAGAGTTCTAGCAGCAGACCCATCTCTAGAACAACTGTTAAGAGGAGACTGCGCCAATCAGGCCTTCATGGTCAAATAGCTGCTAGGAAACCACTGCTAAGGAGAGGCAACAAGCAGAAGAGATTTGTTTGGGCCAAGAAACACAAGGAATGGACATTAGACCAGTGGAAATCTGTGCTTTGGTCTGATGAGTCCAAATTTGAGATCTTTGGTTCCAACTGCCGTGTCTTTGTGAGACGCAGAAAAGGTGAACGGATGGATTCCACATGCCTGGTTCCCACTGTGAAGCATGGAGGAGGAGGTGTGATGGTGTGGGGGTGTTTTGCTGGTGACACTGTTGGGGATTTATTCAAAATTGAAGGCACACTGAACCAGCATGGCTACCACAGCATCCTGCAGCGACATGCCATCCCATCCGGTTTACGTTTAGTTGGACGATCATTTATTTTTCAACAGGACAATGACCCCAAACACACCTCCAGGCTGTGTAAGGGCTATTTGACCAAGAAGGAGAGTGATGGAGTGCTGCGGCAGATGACCTGGCCTCCACAGTCACCGGACCTGAACCCAATCGAGATGGATTGGGGTGAGCTGGACCGCAGAGTGAAGGCAAAGAGGCCAACAAGTGCTAAACACCTCTGGGAACTCCTTCAAGACTGTTGGAAAACCATTTCAGGTGACTACCTCTTGAAGCTCATGGAGAGAATGCCAAGAGTGTGCAAAGCAGTAATCAGAGCAAAGGGTGGCTATTTTGAAGAAACTAGAATATAAAACATGTTTTCAGTTATTTCACCTTTTTTTGTTAAGTACATAACTCCACATGTGTTCATTCATAGTTTTGATGCCTTCAGTGAGAATCTACAATGTAAATAGTCATGAAAATAAAGAAAACGCATTGAATGAGGAGGTGTGTCCAAACTTTTGGCCTGTACTGTATACACAATAGTGAAGAAATGTATTGTACATTGTTTTGCATTAAAAAGAAGGCAGAAATACTCTTTAAGTATGATAGGTAATTTTACAGGATACCTTGGTCCCAGGAACTAATACTTCTTGTTCTGACAGAGCAAGGAAGAGGAAGAGAATAAGGGAGGACTGGTAAAGGGACAAAGCATGGACCGACCAAAGACTTACGGAAAGCTGTGTAGAACTCATGTAGGCTGAGGTGTCCATCGTTGTTGTAGTCATCATAACGCAGCAGGTCCTGCATGGTGCACTCCAGAAGGCTGTCCTCCAGGTGCTCCTTCATAGAGATCTATAACACACACACACAAACACACGCTGTGTTCAATTATGTAGCTGAAAAAAAACCCCCAAAAAAACAAAAAAACTTGTGGGAAAGCTGGTGACACAGGCAACTATCATACATAGCTTCACAATCTCACACCTTATTATAGTCTTTACTTTATTCCTCTCTTGCCTTCATCATTTTTATTCGAAGCCATCTGCTGTGAGATAGAACCACATTATGCACATTCGGTGGAAATGTAAATCTGACATTTTTAAAGGGGAGATACCACACACATTTAACATTTCACTATTCCTCTAATAGGGTAGCCTGGGCATTTTTATGAACATGAACAGCTGTGCTCAACCTGTCTTTTAAAGTACTGAAGTAAAGAATCATAGAATCAGCCTGCTATATTAAAACATTTACATACATTTGGTGTTTTACATAATTGAGTTACTGTATTTTATCTAAATATGGATATGTAAACTGGACTTCTGCTGCTCTCTTTTGTAGAAAGATACAACATAATAGTGATTAAACCTACAATACAGTCTTCTCCTGAAAGCTTTCAATGTTGCTGTTGTAAGTGCTACAAGAAGTGATCATTTGTGTTTCCAGCAGAAGCAAAAGTGATTCGAAATAAATTGCCAGCCCGAATACAGTTAGCATTATAAGCAGCCTTTAGAAAGAGGTTTTCATTCCGACAATAATTAGAATAAGATTTCCATCAGACGGAAAATGCCTCATGTACATAAACACCTGAATCACACAAACTGACTCATTTAGAGAGTAATTTCATTCTGTTCCAAAATGGTGGGTTAAATATGTAATCTGTCATGTAAGTGCTGTTTCTGACTGCCTTCCATTTCAGGGACTATCACCACTCTTAGTGCGTACGCTTGTGCACACTGCACCTGAGTTAATTCAAAGATGTTCCCCTGGGAAAACGCACCAATCACTCCTCCATTGTTTGTCATTTACGAGCCCCCCTCTTCCACTTTAGTGGCGCGTCTTCCTCAGGGGAACCATCTTTGAATAGGTGATGTTAAGCAGTTTTAGGCAGATAAACAGAAAGCACAGCTTCTGCTGATAACTCCAGTTGCACTATGCTGCTGCGTACAAAAGCATAGTACTAACTAATAAAATTGCCAAACGCTCAGTGCAGGTCTACCTTTGTCAAAAGATTGCTTGGACTGGAAAGCTGTGTTTAAGTTCTTATGGAGCAAGTAAACATATAATTTTATTTACACGCCAATATTTTTCGGTAATTATATATCAAACTCATTACATTTGCAGGACAAAACCCAGGTTAATGGGAAAAAAATGAAGCAATCTCTGCAAAGTGAATGAATGTGTTTGTAAAGGTACAGCAAATATACAGACTACAGTTAGTACAGGGAAGCATAAAACAATGAATGTGTGTGTGACCTTCACCGCAAGAAGAACAATCATTTATGGAAATCCAGGTCAACTGACTTCAAGTCATCTAAAAACTAAAGGTCCTTACTACATATTGATATATAGGAGGTCTGGGTATCTTTAAAAAAAATCATAATACCAGTACCAATACCAGCAACCTTAAGCCCCATTTCCACTGAGCAGTACGGTACAGTTCAGTTCGGTACGTTTTTTTTTTCCCCTGTCTACTGAGAAGTTGTGAGATGGTACCAATGAAACTGTTCCTTACCGTCCCCATTTTTGCTCACCCCTCTGTTGGGGGTCAGGGTTATATGAACAGGATATATCCCAATCCTCCAAAAAAGCATTGCAGAGCATAGTTTCTGTGGGCTACACTGAACCCCTGAGCTTGCCTTAGAAGGACTTAATGTACAAACCCGCTATTTTTAAATATACCATGAAGAGAGTCTCACTGCAGGCTGTTTTATTTTGTTCTGAAAATGTCTTATTCTGTGGACAATAAAAGAGGCACAGACGTCCATATGTGTCACCGGTAATGATGAAATACAGTGAGTGCTGGACGGAGCACTGAGTGACAACAGCCCCGCCCACATTTAAGAGTACTGCTCGCGGTGGAAACGCTAGGGTCTAAGTACCACGTCTGAAGAGTCTCTTTTGGTTCAATTACAAGTATTTGATACCTTTTTTTTTGTACTTTTTTTGTAAAAACTACTGTGAATGGAAGCATTTAGCTGCATTAAATGCCACCAAATGCAACAGGGTTGTAATAGATCCATACTTTTCAATGTTTTGGTGACATCTCAGCACACTGAACTGCCAACTCTATCAAAGACACCATGCTCAACTTCACCACACCACAGACTGTCTGGGTTGAAGCTGCTGCGGTAGTGGGCATATAGAGTGCCGAAGTCACGCCCCTTCCGGTGAAGCTCATGGGACCTTAGATCGGAAAAAATATGAATGGCAGTGAATGAGGAGTAAGGAGAAATATTATCTTTTGTTCCCATTTGAGTTGCAACATGAAATCTAAATATGTTGTTAATGAATTTAAAACATAAATTTTAAGGTCAAGAAAGTCATACTTTGTGGTAAAACTGTTGAGATATAAGCTTTTGAAAAAATGTAATTAGAAAAACTACACAGGAGGCGGTCGTGTATGTGACGTCATAGCTTTCACTCGCTTCCTGCAGCTTGGAGTGACTGCAACCTGGCACAAAACACACAGACATCTTCAATCATAAATCGATTAATCATAAAACAGTGGAATTTCAGCGGGGAGGCCAAGCTGCAGGAAGCGAGCGAAAGCTATGACGTCACATACGCGACCTCCTCCTGTGTACTCTTGAGTCTTTCTAATTAAAAAGCTTATATCTCAACAGTTTTACCACAAAGTATGACTTTCTTGACCTTAAAATGTGTGTTTTAAATTCATTAACAACATATTTAGATTTCATGTCGTAACTCAAACAGGACCAAAAGATAATATTGCTCTCCTCATTCACTGCCATTCATATTTTTTCCGATCTAAGGTCCCATGAGCTCTACCGGAAGGGGCGTGACTTCGGTACTATATAATCGAAGAGTGCTTGGGGTGACTGGCTGCAAGCAAAACCATACAAAGTAATTTTTTCCAAAAGTGAGTGCAGAAAGGAACAAATGCAGGTGTTGTCTGATACTACTTTGTGCGGGGTCATTTTGGCTGATACCTTAAAGGTGTTGAGTACCAAAACCCAGCCCTAATATGTGGTATACAGTTATCTATGCTAGCTAATCTTTCAGTTTTCAACCACATTTAGTCTAGTTTTGAAGGCACACACACGCTCAGGCATTTTCAATTACTTTAACTAATTAGCCCTCTAGTCATACTGAAGCTGAGTGGAGCTACGTAGGGAATTATATGGTGTCAATAAACTTAATTAATTAAAAATGTTTATGATGAGGATATAAATTGTTCCGTACTCAGAAGTATTGCAAAACTAACAGGACAAAGAGGGAGCTGTTTGCGAGGGAACGTAAATCAAAAGTAAATATGAAGTATGGTTTAAAAATTAGTAATTTAATTAGAGTTAACAGAACTCTTAGCAACTTTGAAAAGAAAAACAGCTACTCATGATGACTAGAGTAAAATTAACAAATATGTAACTTTTTGTTAACTCCGTAAGACGCAACTCCATCAGATCTCACCTCTGACATCCATTATGTATGCTATTCAAGAAAAAAAATAAATCACTGGGAGGCTGGCCCATTTCAAGGTTTACTAGTTAAGACTTTCAAGAGTAAAAATCAAACCCCCCAAAAGTAAGGTTTTGTCCCAGTTTACAAGAATGAGTGGAATGTAAGTTTTTTAACATAAAAGGTATTTCTAGGCCAATATGCTAAAACGACTATTACAGGGCTCTGTAAGTAAGTATGTTTAATTCCTTCGGCTATGATTTCAAAGCCTAAAAATATAGCCTCTGTGCTTGTTCATCTCCTCCAATTGATTCTGTATGGAGCTACACATGGAACATGGCAGATTAAGGGATGTGACAAACTTTTTCTCCTCTTGCTGCCCACAGCAGACTGCAGCCATGTGTTCACTGACAGACTAATCCGTCCTTGGGCATTTGAGTAAAATATTTCAAACCCAAAGTACAGAACTTTACCCTCTAAGACCATCTGTGATCATAGTTGGATCCCGAAATGAAGACAGTCTGAGTTGATGATTGCAATTCATCTTTGAATTCCTTTGGTCCTTAAAAGCATTATCTCTGGGAAACTGTACTTATGAATTCCTACAGGATAAGAGTTTCTTATCTACAGATTTTCTGGCAACATGTCAGCATTAGTAATTGCTAGCTTGATGATCAAAATCTTTTGTTGGATCTTTTAGTGCAGCTCTGCCAGAGAGGGATTTAATTATTTATTTCTGCCCGCTAAAACTAGGCCAAAAATCACTCAAAAGTTTTAATTTTAAAAGGGGACAAAGCGCGTTGTCATTCACAACCGCAGAGAGATGAGAAAGATTAATTACTGTGACATTTTTGAGACTACATTTAGTTTCACTTATTATTGCTCCATCTTATAATAATATAGTAACAGCTTGTTTTTCTGTGGCATCATACAGCCACTCTCTTTCATCTTCCACATAACGAGAACAAGCTACAACACATTTACAATGTTAGATATTAAGACTGTGAAGCATTTGACAGTTTACTCATCTGGTTGCAGTCTGCAGTGACTCTAACACGGTTCATTGCATTCTGGCAGAAGTCACTGAGATCATAGGATTGGTTGGGAGGAGTCTAATTAACACCCATCTCTGATGCCCATTTCCTGATACCAGATGATGCCCACAATAATTTAATTTCCTCACCCTGCAAATGTCAATGCCAATCCTTTGTACAGTTCCCCCACTGTTTCCCATCACACCCTGGTGGGAAGATAACCTCAGTGAACATTGCTTATTGTTAAACAAGATGATTAAACGTTCCAGCCACATGTCACTCATTCTACTTTATAGCTTGACCACATGGTCTTTAACATTCAGTAATAACACTGGTGGGAAGACACACAAAGAAGAAATAATCTGATTGATTGTCATCCAGTGTGAGCAGGGATGGGCTCACAGTTTAGTGTAGAGGATTTAAAGGGACAAGACAGAATTCTGTTTTCAAATTAGATAAAATTACATTGTTATCCCTTAACTGCAAGTGTCTTGGATCAGGTTGGGAATCTATGTTTTTGCTGATGTCTTTACGCTCTCACTAGGCTTGCCGCAATAATCGGGTTACCAGTGTTACAGGGTGTTACATGGTGTTAGGCATACACCAATTATATTACTTCTCCACCACCCTCACTGTCTTTTCTCTTTTTTTTTTTTAAAGAAAAAATCAATACCTGGCTGGACAACAGATGCTACAATTAAAAAATAGAAAGTGTCTGCTCTGTGCAGCAGCAGCCGCAGAGTCACAGCACAGAGCAGCAGGAGTCAGATTCCACTTACTATTTGATGAGAGTAAGGCAAGTTAACCAATAAGACAGTGGTGGAAGATTTGGTATAAAAGTTCAATCCATCCATCCATCCATCCATCCAGGGATAAGAGGACGGATGGATGGATCCGTCCATTTTCAACCTCTTATCCTAAGCAGGGTCACGTGAGTCAGCAACTCCAAGTCTGAGGCCATGATTTTCTGCCTGAAAACGGTGGATTGCCCCCTCTGGGTTGGGAGTGAGTTACTGCCCCAAGCGAGGGAGTTCAAATATCTCTGGGTCTTGTTCACGAGTGAAGGTAGAATGGAGCGTAAGATAGATCTACGATTTGGCGCAGCATCTGCTGTGATGTGGGCGCTACGCCTGACCATCGTGGCGAAGAGGGAGCTGAGTTGGAAGGCAAAGCTTTTGACTTACTAGTTCATCTACATCCCAACCCTCACCTATGGTCATGAGCTCTGGGTAGTGACCAAAATAATGAAGTCAGGGATACAAGCCGCCGAAATTAGTTTCCTCCGTGGGGTGGCTGGGCGCAGCCTTCGAGATAGGGTAAGGAACTCAGAAATCCAGAGGGAGCTCGGAGTAGAGCCGCTGCTAGTTTGCGTCGAAAGGGGTCAGTTGAGGTGGTTTCGGGCATCTGATCAGGATGCCTCCTGTTAGAGGTATTCCGAGCACGTCCAACTGGTAGGAGGCCCCAGAGCAGACCCAAAGTGAAAACCAAAAGAACCTATTTGGCATTATTTTAGATTTAAACCCAGTGCT
The DNA here is from genome assembly GCF_041903045.1 of Epinephelus lanceolatus. Taxonomy (NCBI): domain Eukaryota; kingdom Metazoa; phylum Chordata; class Actinopteri; order Perciformes; family Serranidae; genus Epinephelus; species Epinephelus lanceolatus. Next base: position 37,224,843 of record NC_135744.1, read on the forward strand.
GATAGGGAACCTGATAATGTTAATGAGGGAAGAGGAGTAAGATAAGAAGTTGGAGGCATGCAGCCTGTTGCCTGCAGCTCTTTAAATAGCTCACTGTGGCTGCTCCTTGTGGTTCCAGTGCTCCTTGCTATATTTTAAAGTGATCCCGTCACCAAATGCTGAAAATGATCATTGTCCTGTTTCGTAGACCAATTTTTGACGAACGACAGCAGTAGTGCTTATCTCACTGACAAACACTGCATTTTGTGTGACTACTTTCTAATAAAATTTTGAGCAATCTTTTCTTGTAAAATGTCAGGTGTAACTGGTAACACGAGTTTATTAACTGGTGGTTAAATTTCCTCACCGTGCCTTCCCTGACTCTCACATAATTAAACTAGGGTAATAAACGCTCTAAGGTTAAGAAAAACAATCCCACACACAAAGTTTTACAACAAATACCTCCCACAGTCTAACCACCATTCCAAAACCTTTACAGAAAGATGTATTCTAGGCATATCCTCCCTTTGTTCTAATGTTTCTTTTCTCAATCAGTCTTAACCACTCATCCGTCCATTCATACATCAATCCTGTTAATCAGGCCATCTCAGCTTGATACCAACCTTTTCCAGCTCATCACTGACCAGCCGGCCGTCCTGGTCCACGTCCAGGTATTTGAACATGGTGTCTACCAGTGCTCTCTTCTCCTCCATGTCTCTCTGCTGGCTCTGCTCTCCAGTTTTAAGCACTTTAGGTTGCATATCCAGCAGCATGCTCTTCAGCCTGTTGTACTCTGACATGGTGCATGCGTTGCCTGCAAAAACAAACGCAGAGATATGGAAGAAAATACATTTGATTAACCTCAATTATACAAGCTGAAGCCTTTGGATTGTAGCTGTAAATTGGATTTAATGTGTTTGTGTATTTTATAGAGGGAGGAGAGGAAAAGAGGGCAAGAGGGATAGACAATGTGTGTATTTGTGCCCGCATGTGTGTGTGTGTGTGTGTGTGTGTGTGTGTGTGTGTCCTTGAGTGTTTACTCATTTAAAAAAATGTTAGTTTTTTTTTGTTTGCATAATTTGTCTGACAGCTTTTCGGTGCAGGGGGTCCAATTAATTACAAGTAATCCTTGAATCCACATGAAAACAAAAGGTAAACATCCTCATTTAGACCCTCTCAAGCTTCTTGTCCTCCTTTGCTGTGGGATTAGAGCTCATGTTTCAAACCAGACTGGGTCGTCTAGCTCCTGATTTTCTGCGAGGCTTTGCCTGATGAGGATGTGAGGAGGAAATGAGAGACCACAAATTAATCACGGGCAGCACTCGGCATTTTTCCTCACACTTGTAATCAATAATTATGCAAAACGCGTCTGTGCCATGCTGTGAAGGACTTGCTGCTAATGGAGAGCAGGGTAGTGGGTTTTCTTTTTCTTTTCTTTCGTGTCCCTCCATTGCTTTAGTATCACCTGAGCCTGATGACAGCATGAGAGACGCCGGAGGGTGGGAGGGAGCGAGGCCTACGTGCAAGTCAGAAGCATGGTGATGAGAGAACAAAATATGAAAAAACGTTCTCATATGAATAAATCATTAGGTGATGTCCCCGCATGATCACTGCAGAGCAGGAGACCCCCCTCTGAGAGTACACAGAAATGGATCTCATTGCCTAATCTCCTTCGACAACTCAACAGCTATCAAAGCTTGGGGATGCAAAATGAGGGGACAGCACGGACCTAAAAGAAAGACTCTAGAAGTTTAGTCCAAGCATCTCCTTTAGTTTCCAGACTTGTAACAGTGGGGAGTGCTGCCAAAGCACATCTACAGTTGTTAGCACAACTGTCACTGCAGTGAAGTCAACAAGGGTTTAACAATGCTACGACAGAAAGACAATGTCTCCTGCTGTGGTACTCTATGTTTAAGTGCATTTTAAAGATGCACATATGTTCATGCTTATGCATATGTATACACTCATGAACAAACAATGGGTTTCCTGGTGTGCAGGACGTGTCCTCATCTCAAAGAAAAGCTCAGGGTGACCCATGATTAAGTCCTTAATGACCTCAAGGACTGCATGCTCTCCATTAATCTCAAGTGCCCGACCTGACACTGGGACAGCAAGCAGGGTTTCAGTAAGGACAAAAGAGGCATGCAGCCTGTTTAAAGACAGTTTTATTTATTACTCGTACTGTTTTTCATGCATAAAAATTGGCATTCTGTCTGTAGTCTCAAAGAAAAAAATGAAAATGAGACAAAGAAAGGGATGGTGGTTTGTTCAAACAGCTTGAGACCTTCAGTTGAGAGACACTTTAAAGGAAATGGCCACTTTAGAATGAAAATACAGGCAGTACTTACCGACCCTCATGCCGACAAGAAGTCCAGTGTAGTTTTTTAATCCACAAAACTCGTTGGGGGTATCGGAGGATAACAGCTACACTTGAAGTACACAGAACCCACATTTTGAAAATGTAATAAAACTCTGCTAATGCATTTCAAAAACGTCAGAATGGCTCGTCCGTCGTAATCCAAGTACCCTGAAGTCGCAGCATGCAAAATTGACTTGAAAAGACGTAATTTACTCCACTTTTATAGCATCATTTCTCACCGTGGTCAGTTAGCCTGCCCTGCAGGCGTGCTGTGTTTACATGGCAACTCACGCGAGACTAGTGCTAGTTCTCTCGCGAGTTGCCATGTAAACACAGCACTGCTGTTATTCCGGCTAGCTGTTATCCTCCGATACCCCGAACAAGTTTTGTGGATTAAAAAACTACACTGGACTTCTTGTCGGCATGAAGGTCAGTAAGTACTGTATGAATTTTCATTCTAAAGTGGCCATTTCCTTTAAGACAAATCCCAACATAAAGCAACAAGAAGTGGTCAGAACACTTTACTCTGTTTTACTGTGGTTGGGATCATTCCCTAACCCTGACCAAATGCCTGAAGCTGTGTAAATGTCACTGAACCTTAACCTTGGAGTTGGAAGATAACAAACTCATGTGGGTGGTTTTGGAAGTTAGTGACATTATGTCAACATAATGTCAACTCTCTCCCCGACTTCTTTGTTCCGCAACCTGACCTGACATCCCAACACAAGATCTATGACCCGATCAAGAACTGCAAATCCAATAATAACTATGTGCTGTTCCAATAATTGGATTAGGCAGGACTTTTAAGGTGACATTTCATATATCCATACATCCAGCAGTCCATTTTCAACCGCTTATCTAAAGCCGCGTCCCAAGGGCAGCAGGCCGAGCAAAGCGTTCCAGACATCCCTCTCCTCACCTCCTCCTGGGGGACCCCGAGGTATTCCCAGGCCAGACAAGATATGTAATCCCTCCAGTGTGTTCTGGGTCTGTCTCTGGGCCTCCTACCAGTGGGACGTGCCTGGAACACCTCCTACAGGAGGTACCCAGGAGGCATCCTGATCAGATGGCCAAACCACCTCAACTGACCCCTTTCTACGCAAAGGAGCAGCGGCTCTACTGCGAGCTCCCTCCGGATGTCCGAGCTCCTTACCCTATACTCAATATTCTCTTGCCAATTCTCATAATATTGCGCAGCACATCTCCAGTTAACATGCCTGTTGGTAATGCAACTGATTGAAGCAGCTCTCTTATTCCAGGTAGCAGAGAAGACAGAGGCAACACAAAGTCAGCAGTCAAAGGATAAAAACGTTCAAATATTAAATCTAGCCATTATTATTTTTAGTTTATTTTATTATATTTATTATCAAACACCCACAATCCATCCTGCATGTTCTTCGTTTAACCCAGAACCAAACCTGGAAATAACATACAACAACAACCACCTACAAATCACCTTTTTTGCAGGTCATCCACCAAGTATCCGCGAATACCTGACCTGATGCAGGACTCTGCCTACTGTCTGTGACACTCTGTCCTTAATCTATTAAAGATGTAAATTGGAGTCAATTATGTAGTTTCTTTTTTAGTAAGTCTAAAAGATTTCCCAAAATAGATGGGCATTGCAGTTTATAGGAAACATCACTCAAACAGTAGTAAACAAGTTTGTTGGGGACTAGTTTAAGCTGCCGATTAATACACATTTGCGGCCTAGTTTACAACAGTTGTCCACCCCTTCATAATGAATCAAAAGACAATTTCAAGGCCATTTGAAAAACATTTTTCGGGCCATTCCTGCTTTGATGAATTGCATACAGGGGCAAGTGACAGCATATATGAAATTATGAGACTGGAGCTCCTTTAGTTTAGGTAAGGAGGGACTCTAATTTGTAGTACTCGGATTTGGTAATCAAGTACATCTATCAAAGTGTTGGGATGTTCTGTTGGTGGTGGAGGTCAACACAGTAAACAGCAGGTTATGGGAGGAAGTCATTAATCCAATAAATCTGAGTTATCTCCTGTTTATTTCTGGGAGTCCTGAATGAAATTTGACGTGAACTCACAGTCACACATGAATACACAAGCTAAGACAATACACAATGACACACAGGTCTCATCACTGTCTACCCTTCTAGCCCTTACCATAGGAAGACTTCCACACCCACACAAGAGAGACAATGTGCACTCCTCTCTACAAGCAGGCAGTCAAGTCAAGGTCTTGGCTAAATCCCCTTTCAATGTTATTCCTGCGGGGGGAATGAAGCGTGAGATGGATCAGACATGAGGGATCATCACCTAGCTGTCATCCCTGTCCCTGCTCTGGAAGGACAGAAACAAATTAACACCCCCACACTGATTTACATCTTGTCATATATGGAGAGACCAATCCTCTCTTTGCTCAGTCTTACTCTGCCCCCACAAGTATCTCAATACTGAGGGAGAAATATCACGGACAGACTTCTTTAGGAGGAGCCATGTTCCACCAATGTTGCTGCACTGACAGAGGTTGATTAAGGTCTTAAATTACTTTAATGCCCCAATGACATCCTTACCTCTCCACGTACACCTCCTATCTGCTGGCCATGGTAGGAAAGTGAATGTTACACCTGGATGCTAGAGTGAATCACGCTCTCTTTCTTTGCTGGAGTGAATGTCCTTTGATTCAGTCTCTCTCATTGTGCTGAGCGCAGCAGCTGCAGCAGTGGCAGAGAAATATCTGTCTGTATTACAGTGCATCCACCCCTGACTCTAACACTGTTTTATTGTTCTAGAGGGACCAGGACTCTCTTTATTGCCCGTTTGAAATGTTAGCTGCTTAAGTGAGTGATCCGAAGCTGCTCGCACCATGGACGCCCAATGTCCCGGAGACGGAGCTCCTCTCTACCGCTCAGAGCATCCTCCGAGCTCACACTATAAATGTCAGGCAGGGGAAAACAAACAGAGGGAGGAAGAACCAGAGAAGAAAGTCCATGTCATGCTAAAGGGAATGAATTGTATTAGAGGACAAAAAGTCATGGATATTTAAAGGGGTAAAATATCTTAAAGGTATATTTTTTTTCCAAAATGTGGTTGTGATGTGTGGGAGTGTGTACCCAAGATTGTTGATGTGATTTTTTTTTTTTCCATAGAGCACTTTTTTGTTTCATTTCCTCCATATTTTTCTGCTAAACTTTTTTTTTTCCCCGAAACGGGAGGCCACAAACCAATGGATGACGCTACGGTGGCTACTTTCATTACATATGGTCTATGTTTAAAACATTGAAGTGTATGCAAAGTTTGTTGTTTATTTCCATGCATGAAATTCTGAACACAGAATGAAACATATCTGTTCACTGGAAATCATCTGAGTCTGACTTGACAAAAAGAAATGTCTTAATAGCAGAGAATGCCTCGGTGCAAGTGAGGCATCAAAACTAATTTGTTGCTGGTCTGCTGTGAACTGCTGCTCGCCAGAACAATTTCTTCCAAATTCCAGCAGAGAAATTCAAGTGGTACAAAGCAGTCATACATCCACTACAATTCAGATGTGTATGAACCACAAAAGCTGTACTTATTGGATGAGTTCTTGGCTATGGCTAAAAGAAGGAGGGAGGGAAATCCAAGGCATCAATCCTTCAGATGATGAAACCTCCCTACAATGCCCTCCAGGAAGTAAAAGTGCTCTGTGTTAAATTTATGTCTACCTGACCTCCTCTGGCTGAAATGATGGGATTATTTACTGCCATGCCGTCTGTGTGCTGCTAATATGCGCTGGTGATGGACCTCCCTTCTAGATAATTATGAATATGATGGACACTCTTTGCTCCTGAGGGCAGCAAGGTCTACGAGAGCTGAGCCAATCTCGGATGGGTGACACAAGTCACAGGAGAGCCTCATATTGCATAATCGCTGTTGGCAGCTGTTTAAATCGGCTTACTGGGAGCTTCATTCTCTATCCAGCATTTCTCCTGTGACTGAAAACACTTACACCTTTAACTTTCTCCATTTCAATGCTGTATTTTCAATATGTGTAACTGGTTAGGAAATGTAGTGTATGTTACAGTCTTTAGAATGATGGGTAGGAAAGACATGACACTAAAATACTGAAGGTTAATGAGGAATGAAATTGCATTACCCTCAAATATTAGCAAGAAATAGGTGAAGTCAGTTAATGCTGACACAATATGATGATTGATTTACTGCTCAAGTGATTTATAAAGCAAAAATGGCAAACATTTGCCAGTTCAAACTGTGTAGATCTGCTGCTTTACTACATTTTTATATCAATGTTAATTGAATATCTTTGTATTTCAGACTATTAGTTGAGCAAAGTAAATAGTCTTTAACGTTGGTTCTTTGAACTTGCGTGACATTGTGTAGACTAAATGAGTAAAGAAATCAATTTTAAAAAAAAGTTCAGCTAAGTAAAGAATTTTTGCCTTGTTTGCAGGTGTACTTGTAGTGATCAGTGGCAGTTAGTGTTAACCTTGTTAAGTGTATTTCCTGCGGTTGTTTTACAATAAACACAAACCCCTCACTATTTGAATGCTTTTAATATATAAAGCATGACTGTAAAGCCCCTTTACCACTGCAAAAAACCCACTAACACCCACTAACATCTGGCTCTTGTATTCAATAGGAAAGGTCAGAATCGGCATTTACTCGTGGGACAAATGACTCTACAGTAGTCACAGTATTTATCAGCTCCAACTCCAGTCGGCTCTGATTGGCAATGACGGGTAATGCACAAATCTAATACAATGACCCCCTGCCCCAAAATACTGTCCTTCTTTGTCAAAGAAGCACTGAAATATTAGCTGGCACTAAGTTTGAAAAAGGAGACCCAACTGCACAACTGTGCATCTGTGATGTCAAACATGAAGCACCAGGAAAAACAAAATAAATGAATAAAAAATAAAAAGCATCATTGTCTACTGCTGAGTCCAACGAGGTCTCACTCCCAAGTTGACGAAGTCTAGTGCTTGGTCAGTGACTTGTGGCAACAAACACCAACAAAAAAAGCCGTCCATAATGCATGATAGGCGGCTGGTCACCGTTATAGTTTAACAGCGCTTAGTGGTGTCAGGTGGAAATGTGGTGGGACAAGAATGAAAGGTGGCGGAAGTCAGAGCAGAGTGGGCAGGAGGGGGGGTGGATGGGTCCAACAAACACCGACTTTCAACGACTTTCCAACGACTTTCCAACAAACATCGCTCCCTGGAGAGCAGTGTTTGCCTCCCATAAGATTATAAAGCTAAACCCTGTTCGTTTTCCTAAACCTAGCCACATCCATTTGTTTTTGACGGAAAAAAAGCAATTACGGCATTATATTGGAGTCCTACCGATATAGTGCATTTATTTTAAAAGAGACTGTATGTAAAGGTTAAATTTCCTGTGAAAAGTAAGTGTAAGTGTACTTTGAAAGAAGACGACAATGCATGTAACAGGCAGAACTTGACACGGTGTCCCAGAATGTCAACAACCAACGTACCCAGGGTACCTTTCATGTCGGGTCTAGACATGGAAAGTCTATGACCAAATGTCGATATGGCACATGGTCAGAGTGAGAATGTATTGCGGAGTCATGTACACTGCTCTGGTCTACTGGCAATAGAAAAGGAGACTATCACCTATTTTTAGTAGGCTTCACGTGTTGAAATAAACCTGCATTAATAAGCTTATTTTTGTTGGAGAAGGGTGTAAGAGAGCTATCAATGAACAAAGAGGCTTCTACTAGTGAGACAAAATTGCGAACAGTAACAATGATGTTAAACACTGAAAGCTTAGTTTCAGCCCAAAATTCAGATGCATATGTGTCAAAGAATGTAGAAGCATTTATTACAGTAAATTATGTTAGTATTTGACAGAAAAGACTCAGAGGATGCCCTGCAGATTAATCCAACTAGCATGCGAGATATTCTGTGGGAAGTGCAATAAAAAACCCCATAGACATATATTTCCATAAATATGAAACCATGGCACAAAACCAACCAGCCATTATTCAGAAACAGCTTGCACAGCATCCGTCTACAAAGAACAGCAGGGGGAGGCTGGGGAGGTGGAGGGAATTTGCAGCAACCTGGGTCAACAGCAGCAGCAGCATTAATGATCAGCAGAGTAAGAGTATGAGCTGTCAAGTTATTAAGACCTCACTGGCTGCTTGAATGCAGTTGGGGATTGGAGGGTTCAGCTGATAGGATCAGCTGTGAGCTGTCATGGCTGACCATGAGTGATATCTCATGGCTACATTGATGGGCTAAACAACATTCTTGCTTTCTAAATTAATATCCCATATGGGACTGTTCTTGGGAACTTGTTATTGATAGTGTGAGCAATAATCCCACGTCAAAAGCGGTAAAAAGTGATGATTCATAGTTAAAAGTGACGCCCACATTTCAGCTAATACATAACTCCCACTGATTTAAAATGACGTCTCTAGATTTCCTGAGTACGGGCAAAGCTGTCTGCCAGTTTGCCTCACCATACATTCAGCAGAGTGGATCAGTGTGTGCTCAGGAAGCCTTATCAGAGTCTGTGCAGCTTGGCACTGACTAAATGAGAAACCCATTGCAACACCAAAGCTATTGGCAAAGCAGTGAAGGAGAAATAGTACAGTAGCATTCGCTCTCCGCCTGCCTGTCTGTCTGCAAGCCTATAGCCTAGAACTGCCGTCTCAAACTGCACATCAGCACTATACACGTCAGCCCTATATCTCTTCCTCCTCCTCCTCCTCTCTCTCTCTCTCTGGATCCGACTCTCTTTCACTCTTACATACACACTCTCACAGAGAATCCCGTCAGTCGTCGGAGAAGTATAACTTAGAGGGACACACAGAGTTTAGTAGCTGCACAGGCTCCATCGACGACTGTTGCCGTCTTTGGATGAAGTTTCCCTCTTGACATTGCTGCTGCTGTTATTTTAATAATTACTGTTGTAGAAAAGCCTGCTGTGCCCCCATTTCACAAACAATGACACTGTCTGCAGTGCAGTTTTCACACCATTCTTTTTTTCTTTTGAGTGTTAATGATCAGGATGTAAGTGGTTGTTAATCATGCTGTAGACAATTTACTCGGCAGGTAAGCTGTTTTTTTAATGTTGCTTGAAACTTAGGTTGTAAGACTGCTTTATGTTCATAATCAATTGTAATTAGTCACTTAATTATAAAGTGCACTGCATGGAGGCTGTATTGGGTTTGGTTGCGTGTTAAGTGAGGTGTTTACTCAGAAGAATTTCAGTGATTATTTCAATAGAGGTATTCATGATGTAGACATTGTTATTCCTCATTATATTAAATATACTGGAGCTCATAAATAAGGCCTGTGTTGGCTGTTGCATATTATACACAGTGACAGTGGCCTCTAAAGAGAGGCAACAGAGGCTTGGACAGAAAGAGCTGAGAGAGCTGGTTTCAAAGCAGCAAGCAGCCAAGAGCTCAATTATTAGGACTGAAACATCAGCATCACACTTTATGACTTTATTTTCAGTAACAACTTCAGTTTGCTCGCATCAGATGGGTCTTTGAGCCCGGTCTCGCGCCGAAGTTGTTGAAATCTGGCGCTTGGGCAGTGACTTGCGGCGTCAGAATCCAACGAATAAAGGTGTCCTTTAACGTCGGCATGATACGTGGCCGGTTGCCATTTTAGTTTAACGCGCCGGTGTCTTATATGTACCTTTAACATCTTATGTGGAAATGGAAAGTCCATGACCAAACGTTAATATGTGATGAGGTCAGAGTGAGAATATGTTGGTTCTTTGCTTCTATTAGAGTTGAGGATCAAAACTGAGTGCTACATAGAGCTGCATGTAGCACACTGATTCCTTGCCCCACGCTCTCTCTGTTTATCAGCTCACAAATGACACAAGCAATGGGACAAGCTAAATGAGATAAGCTAGTGCTCCCTGCGGTCCCTCCACCTGAAGTGGTACTGATCTCTCAAAATCATTATAAAAAATCTGGGTGAGGCAACTGAAAATTGTGCTACGTGAACTTGTAGGAGTCTGACATATCGAACAGATGTGTGCAATGCCATATCGTGAAAAAGATTCTGGTGATGTGTGGGAGGACGTCGCTTAAAAGTCAGACATGACATGAAAAAGTTTTAAACAAACCCCCCAAGTCAGACGGATTGATTTGGACAAGAAAAACTAATACCTACTCAAACTGTCGATGTGAAAGCGCAATATTCAAGTACTGACTTCCTGATCAACTCTGACCTACTGTACTTACAGTAGCTGTGCACACACTTGTGCGAGTGAGTACATCGTCATCTTGACCAATAGAACTGATGGTCAAAGCTACACAAAATAGCCCCAAGTTGTAATAATGCATCTGCACATGCATCTTTGGGTATTTTTTTGTGTTTTGCTGGCATTAGTCAAACTGATAATAAACAATGTAAACACTCCAAACATGAACAAACGTAATTAAGAATAAACCCAAAACAGAAAACTAAACAGATTATTTCTTATTTCACTGGGCTTTTAAGCAGAACTGGAGAAGAGTCCCAGCCAACTGCCCCCATTAGCTTCATTCTCCCTGGACATTTTGCAAGCTATTTCCTGCAGAAAAGTACAATACCATAACCGCAGCCAATGCAATTTATTATTTCCTGCTTTACATTTTTCATGCTCAATAACATAATATGTGGTTTCTCACAAATTGCAGTCCAGTCCAACAGCAAATTGCCTCCTACTTGCATGTGGTTTGGGCAGTAATAGCGGCATAGTGCTGCCTAATGGAGACTCAAGAGTCATGAACTACATGATGCCCTGTAGGACCCGTAAAGCAAATAATAACAGAGTATGTCCAGTGGAGGGTCAAGAACAAAGAATAATCAGAGCCTCAATGCCACAAACAGAATATAAATACAGTTGCACTTGCACCCGAAGCCCTGGTGAAGCGGATTTAGCAAAAGAAAATAATTACCAAGCCCGCACTCCCGCTAATAGATTGAGACTGGGAACAAGCTCAGGCGTTGATTACATTTTTAGCATCCATCCTCCTCTCTCCCCTACACCTGCAGTGTAAGTTACAGTAATCTCAAGGCCATTCACAGCCCTTGCTGAGGCCTGCAAGCTGCTGCCTGATGATCCCAAGAGTATACAGCTTTTAAATTGCCTGGGTGTGGGGACTGGAGAAGACGGCCGCCTCTGGCTATATGTGGCCTAACTGAACCCCACTGACGACAGAGACCCTGGACTAACATCCAACATTATCCTGCCCAAATACTGCATTGACCTTGCTGGGAAAGTTTCAGAGGCACAGAAAGAATGGCCGATTTTAAGTAACTCAAAGTGGTAGACTAGGTAGAAGGTAGACTAAAACGGGTTTACTCTTAACACTTTCTGTATGTCTCCATAAGCAGCTTGTGCATTAGCCGCTTTAGGGGGGAGAGTGTAAATATTGCCTTTCTGTCCATATCCTTCACACATAAAAAGTTTCAGGTCAGTTTCACCTTTGACAACACCCAGCATCACTGACGGGTGTGGTGGGTGTGGTCAGAAACAAGTAACCACACCCAGCAGTGACTTCACAGGGTCCGGGAGTACACCTGTACATCACTGGAGGGGGGGTTTAAGTTACTCTTTAGGACTGATTTATCACTGCAGGGTTCAATGCTCTGACCAACTTGCCCAGCCGGGCAAGTTGGTCAGAGATCTACTTGCCCAAAGTCAGTTTTTACTTGCCCTATAAAAATTGTTTAATTTAAGCGGCTATCAAATAACAAAGACTGCAATTATTTTTATGTTATGTAATCTTTATTCATACTGTATTTATTAATTAAAACAACATATGTCATGTATTGTAGCTTAATTCCTACACAAATATGACAGTGTCAGGGCTTAAAGTGAAAAATTTGTCAATCGTTCTCCATCTATAATTTTGCACCCTACCACCTCTATTTATTTTTCACCCCTCTCTCCAGTTCTGCTGTATTAACACTGGGTTTAATATATTTTGCTTCCATCTCTCTGCCCTGCTCTACTCTACTTCAACGCTACTTAGCTCTCTCTCTACTCTACCAGTAGACTACCACATCCACCTGTTGCACAAAACGCACACAGCAGTGTTTCCCCTACGATGGAGTTGTAGCAGCGGAGGTGAAGCACACGCATGAAAAATAATTTTCACATGCATGAAACTTTTTTGTATGCTTGCAAAGCACAGTCTGCTGGGATGTTTCTGTGTATCTACTGGCACCAGAAGGGCTCTTTAGGACTAAGTACATACAGTACATGTGTGCACAGTATGAGCAGGTGAAATGTCTGTCTAGCTTACATATGAGGTGTCTCAAGATTTAGGAACATACAACTGTATTGAATATAATAAAAGTAAAAAGTCACCTGACATGCTGCTGTTTTGTGCTATGACCTATTTAAGTCCGCTGCATCAGAGCAGAAGAGCACATTTTAAAATACATTTATTTTATCAATTAGTTATTAACTTTTACTTTTTTTAGCAACTTGCCCGATCGGGCAAGTGAGTTGTTAGTTTACATGCCCGACCTTGAGTTTTACTTGCGCCGGGCAATCGGGCAATCGTTATTGTTGAGCCCTGCACTGCCTTGTTAGTTAACCACTGAGGCTTCTGTAATGTATAACTTCTGTGTTTTTAGAGATTTGGAAGACCACGTCCAAAATGATACACTGGCCATTTCTGATGTGTAACCGCTAATTAGCAGAGAACATCATCTGTCTGTGTATATACATATACATGAATTACATATATAGTTACAAAAACAGGCTCAAACTCAACTCAACCCAAAAACCCACTGACTTCAAGACAAAGGTACTGGAAGTACAAAAATGCTGACTCATCTCTAGTAGAGTGGTTGAGTATTAGTGCTTCAATTGGTACAGCAATCTCAGAACCAACTGACGATCGTCTAATGATGAAAAAGCCTCTGGGGGCAACAGCCAACATTTTGGGAGATCTGGTGTAACGGCAATATCCTTGCCAAGATTTACTCTTCTTTATGCTGTTCAAAGTCTTGCACAGGTGCCTGTATACATATGCAGATATCTGTTTATGAGATTAGTACTTTAGTGATGAAAATTCCCTGACAAATTTGCAATTAATCACTTAACTGAAACCAATTGACATGCTGTGAACTTTTAGGGCACCCGTGGGCAGTTATCAGCTTATCCCCAGTTGGTAATCCAGCCTCGGATACATACATATATACATGAATAGTATGCTAATCAACAAAGGATGGAGGCTGAGGATTCTGGGTATGGGTTTGTTCTTTATAGTCATCTCTAATCTTTATATCATCCTTACGACCCCTTTATGAAACACTTGCAAATGAGACTAATTTAACACAAGTAATTGCTCCATGTCTCTGCCACGAGCAGATGACACAGCAAGCTAGTCACATTTTCAAAGCTATTAACCATGGCATGGACACTGATATAACCAGACCTCATTACAAAACATAGCCATCAAAATAAAAGATTTCAAAACATTTCCAAGCCAATTCACCCAATGACAAATTTTGTATGGCAGGTAAGAGATAACCATGAATCGTATTAAGCACAGGAATCTGAGGATAACTGTGAACCAAAAAGTTGCAGCAAGTGTACAAACTCTTCAAATGACAATCACCATGGGTAAAATAATGACGATGCACGCTGTCCTGGCAGTTACACTGAGAATGATAGTGGTTGGCAGGTGCGAGTAATGCTTTTTTCCAGATAGGTATGTGCAGATCAATGATGCAGAGTACCGACACTTGAAAAACAACAAAAAAGAAAAGAACAAGAGGAAGACGGGGATGTTCGCTGAGAACGCGGCTTTTACTCTTTCTTCTCTGTCAAAGAGAAAAAGGTTCATCCCTTTTATCTTAGAGTTTTATCTTTCATCAAAATTCTGTCTGTGAATGTATGCCTTAAGAAGACTCTTCATCTTTCATTCTTTATATTTTTTTTCCATAGGTCACAACTTTGCTTCAGTGGCAAAGGCTTAAGTATTTTGCATGGGAGTCTCTTTTGACAGGAGATCCTTTTTGTTTTAGGCTTCCCATAAATGTAGCAGCTTCAACATCTAACCACACATCAACCGATGCTGAAAGTGCAACGAATACTCAACACTGTGACACTGAAGTGTTTTTTGTCTAGTTTACCAGACTTTCTTTTAGATATGTCTTTGTCAAAGTGAGGAAAGCTGTAGATGGAAGGGAGATTACAGGAGATTTTCCTGAGAATGCCTGGTGGTGCCCTTGGCCACAGCCCGATTCTTTATTCCTTCCTTTATTCATTTATTTAGGTGAATAACCCATTCCAGTCTTGGTTTAACCCCAAAATTTCTTTAGTTGCCAGGGGCTTGAGGCAGTCACACTATGACATCAGAAGGAGAGATAAACAAGAGTGTATGTATGTACACTGCTGTGCTTGGGAATTGAAAAATACTAAGAAATATTTCAAGCAAAAAATTTGCTGCATACAGGAAGTGTGTGACTTTTCTTTAATTTTAACCAATTTTCCATTGTATCACTGCATAAAAAGGGGAAATTAATTTGGTCTCTGATGTTTTCCCAAGAGGCGAGATGAATTGGAATAGCAATGGTGTTTTCATTACCATTAGACGCAGCAAACACAGGGAGCTAATTTCAACTTTGATGACAGCCCTCAATTATAATGAGTATGTTTCCCCCTGAGCTAATGAGAGACAATGCAATCAGCTGATAATGTGGTCATTTATTTCCCTCCCAATAATTACAGTAGTCATTCCGCTTGTTGGTACATAAAGGTTAAGATATTTTGTCACCTCATTTCATTCTTTAAGTTCATTACTGGGTCACCAGGGACACCTGATTGCACCTTCAGCTGAGAAGAAATGTTGTAGATTAAAGATCGTTCAGCAGTTCTGTAGAAGTTTTGCAGAACAATGGTACTTGTGAATATATTGGTGTGTTGCAGTGTATTGTTTGGTATGTTGACTTACTGTACATGTCAAATGTTAATTTTCATAAAAAAAATAAATAAATAAACAAACATGCAAAAGAAACGGTCCTTAGAAACACATTCACATACAACCAATTTACATTAGCAACTAGGGTTGGGATCCGGATCCGGTTCTTTTTTGGAACCGGGTCCAAAGTTCCGGTTCTGGAACCGGATCCATCATATTTGGCGTAACGGTTCCTGCAAACGATTCCTAGATTGTAAAAAACAAACAAACAAAAAAAAAACGTCACATGCATTTCCATTAGAGTGCGGCACCGGCCGCATATTTGTGTCCGAACCTGACCGAGCCCGACATTATCTAATCACTAAAGCACTGAGTTTGTGTCACACAGTTGTCATGGTTACAGGCTATTTAATAGGCCGGGCGTGCGCCTGGTGCTCAGCGGAGAGGGAGACCTCCGTGTTTGAGACGGGAGCGGGCGACGGGAGGTCCAAGGCTTCCAGCGAGGGGAGCGGTAGAAATATAACAAAATAAGATAAAATAGCAGACACCTGTCTCCCTCTTTTATTTAATTTTCAGCGTTTAGTCAAGGTGGAGGCTGGCAGCGGGAGGTCCGCTTCCAGCGAGGGGAGAGATAGAAACAAATAGCCAATGTGTGTCTGTGTGTGTTCTGTTAAGGTGTTGTCACGTAAATAACAGTGCCCAAGCATGCATGCATATAAATATTTTTTATTACATTGCTGTGGTTAATTTGAGGTAATAGTGTTACTGTAGAAATCAGAGAATCACTTTTTGTTGTTATATATTCTCAGGGAGATGATACAAGCTCTAAATCTGAAATACACCCCACACACAAATGTGTATTTTCATCTAATTGTACTGTGCAACAGTTAGAATAAAGTTTTTGTATTTGTATGATTGCATTTGTGTTTATTATATACTTGTTTAAGTATAGCAAGTATAATGAATATAATGTAGGAATCGGTAAGGAATCGGACTGTTAAGAAGGAATCGGTAAGGAATCGGAATCGTTAAAATCCTAACGAGTCCAAGCCCTATTAGCAACTGCTTTTTATAGCAAATGTAATTATGTTTTCATTAATAAAACTGAACAAGCAAACATTTAGACTACATTAAATAGTGTATCTGCAAAAGGTTCACAGTTGATGCATATAATTTATCGACCATCTCTGCTCTTGTTAACTAAAGCACCTGGGGGTGGCTATGTGGCTCAAGAATTAGAGCAATGGTATACCAATCGAAAGGTCATTGGTTTGATCTGATGTTGAAGTGTCCTTGGCAAAATACTGGACCCAACATTGTTTCTGATGGCTGTGCCATTGGTGTGTTAAGTGGTTGCCATTCTCAGAACCCATCGGCTGTATTCGGCATCTGGCTTCCGGCAGACGCCGAATACAGCCTCTGGGGGCAGACCCCCGATTTTTTGGCATTCCGGTTTGATTTGGGTGGAGGAGGCGAATTTCCGTTTCTGACTTCCGTTTATATATAAGTAAATATGCTGAACCATTGCGATGGATTCAGAGTTTGCAGTGACGCCAATTATGTTCTGCCTCGTTAGTTCACTGCACGGACCGTTGAACCTGGCAACAACTGCAGCCGGCTCAAACGTGATTGGTCAATATCACGCGGACTACAAACAGCCTACAACCGGAAACCAGGGCTCTTCCGCTCTTCTTCCGGAGGCAAGATCTCCGGGGTTTGCCTATAGAGACTGTATATAGAGACTAAGTGGTTGTAAACGTCTAACTAGTGAGCAGATGGCAACTTGTACGGTAGCCCGGCCACCAGTTTATGAATGAGTGAATGGTGGCTGTGGTGTAAAGTGCTTTGAGTGGTTGCTATGACTAGAAAAGGGCTATATACTATAAATACAGTCCATTTAGTCAGTCCACTTGGTTAAGTGTACGGAGAGATGGTGGTCTTTCAATACCTTTTTGAATATTTAACCAAAAATATGATCTTTTCTTAAACTTAACCAGTGTGTTAGCTAGGGGTGTAACGGTACACAAAAATCTCGGTTCGGTACGTACCTTGGTACACAAGTCACGGTTCATTTTTTTTTGGTACAGTAATGAAAAAAATAGACAACTATTAAATATCTTTTACTTATTGGTAACCTTATTAAAACACACCACCACAGCAGTTAACTCTTTTTACACAATTTTTGAATGAAACAAATATATATAAAATCCTGCTTTTTCACATTGTTTGAATGACAATAGAAATATAAAATTGAAAAATAAAATCCTGCTGTTTTTTTTTAACACATTTTTTGAATGAAAAATATAAATATACATTTCTGCTTTAAGTTTTACTCAATTAAAATAAAAAGTATAGTGCAGCTGGTCAGCTTTACAGCCTGCTCAGATTCAGTTTTACTAGGAACTTACTTAGCTTTCCCACTTTGTTAAAGTGCAGTAAACAAAACATGTTTATATCTAAAGTGCAGCTTAAACAATTTTACTCAACTCCAATGGCGTTGGTTATTTCTTTAGCGCGATGGTCAGGGAAACGCTCATTCTTTTAAAACGACGACGATATCATAGTTTGCACCAGATTGCTTTTTCTAGTCATGCCGGTTAACGTTCAAACTCGGGTGGTGTCGCTTTAGATGCGTTAGCATGTTAGACGTGTTTCCAAGTACATACCCGACCGCTGTTCTGCAGTGTCGGCACACTGCTTTTGTCTTGTCCACTTGTTTATTTCCATCTTCGTATTTTACCCTGAAACCAAAGTGTTCCCAAACGGAGGACTTAAGGTTTGCGGGTGGGTCTTCAGGTTCGTCAGGCTCACTTGCCATGTTGTCAAAATGCGAGAATGTGCTGCACAAGGTGAAAGCGGAGATTTACGGGACTCGGTCCATCACTCAATTATGTCTGTCGGGGAACTAGATATTTTAAATGGTTCGGCTCGCAAAAACGGAATTAAAATAAAATAAAATAATATCCTGCGCCCAATAATTCAGTACAGGGTCGTGCCGAACCGAAAGTCGCGTACTGAACGGTTCGACACAAATACATGTACTGTTACGGCCCTAGTGTTAGCCGAACCCTAACAACACATGGGATGCAGTATATATGACCCAAAGTCCTGTTGAAGGCCTCTGTTTTTGTGCCCAATCATCTAACCTCAATTGCCTCCCTATGACTTATGTGGAGTATAAAGGTGTCATACTTCCTGGGTTGTAAAAATGTTACCAATGAATGTAATCCTAGCAACATTCATATTACCTTTAAAAAGATATCTGGCAAAGTAAATGTGTGGCATATAAGCATATATTTGCAATATTGCTATTGGGAAAATGTTACAAGTTCTTAAACTTCCCTTGCTGTAGTGGAAAATTTAGTAATCTAATGTGTGGAAGAAATATTGAACTAATGGAAACCCCTGGTGTGATAATCGGATCACTTCCTATGCAAGGCACTAATCTGTCCTTAGTACAAGTGGAGCTGTAGCTACTTTTTTCTACAGTGTTCCATAATCTTTTTACAATTGCCACTTGACAGTTAAAACATTTCCGTTTAGTAATACTACCCACTATTGTTGAGGTGAGTGTTGAAATTCTTAGATTATTAAAATCACAAATCAAATTCCTTTCTGCTTAATGACTTCCTGTTCTCACCATATTCTGTTTCATGTCCCATTTTTTAGGGAAGAGAAATGGATAAATCAAACAGAACAAGAAGTCAGAGTGCATTTGATTGCACTGCATGCCAAATGGTTTGCCCCAAGGTACATTGGCAGCCGTGGACTGATATTGACTCATTAGAGGTTTACAACTGGAGTCCTTCTCTCTGCCAGCAGGTAGAAATAGTTGTAGAGCAGGCCATTAACCAGAAAACAGAACTAATGAAGGGGGAAATTAACAAAACACAAACAAATAACACGTGTTTTTCTGAATTCCCTGCCTGGCTCCTGTTGATATGGCTTTCCTGTTTGCACGTTGCCTCCTCAGTTCATTATGTGAAGCTATCTGGGTCACACACATCTGCCATCATTTGAGAAAGTCATCAAACCAAAAGACAAAATAATACAAGAAACCCATTTTGTCAAAGTTGTAGTTTACCATTAATAATGAGGTGACCTGGATGGACAATGAGTTATTCCGACCTCTTTGCCTCCAGACTTTTTATAGAAATGACCATAGTACAAACGTAAAACAGGTAAATTTATCATTAGGGCTGAGCAGTTACAAAACATGTACCCCATTTAAACTCTGTGTCCCTTCAGAGAATTGCCTCTAAAAAAGAACTGGTGGCTTTTAGTCTGGTTGTGATATTTCTGTCAACCCTTTCCTAACTGTACTCTTTATGAATTCATACAGTATCCCTATCAGGGATGAAGGGCTTTCAGACATAACAATTTCATAACAGTGGGAGCCGGTCCTTCAATCAGCAGCTTGTCAGCAGGAATGACATGTTTCAAAGCCTTGGATCTACAGCTATTTAAATACCCATTGGCTTCCTGCCCCCTCAGGATCCTGGGCCAAGTCTCCATATCCCTCCCCTCATACCAAAGACTGTCACTCACCACACAGAAATCTAAGACGAGCTGTCTCTGAACTCTGATGTGTTGATTTATTTCATGGCATAGCATGCTATGAAATTCTCAAATATATCTCTACTCCATTCCAGTAATGTAGTGGTTATTTTTTGTTACACTTCACAGAGTACATGATAAGATATTAGAGAAGGTTAAGCTTTGTTCATAATACAGGCCTTCATGTTCACTGCTACTGCGACTTACAGCTAATATCAGACTGAAATTTAAAAATGTAATCTATATGCAGGGTTTTTCCTTTTCACACTGATTAGGGAAAGACTGATCTGTTTAAGCAACAATGACAGTTCTGTAGCATCTACAGGAGGAAATACATAGGCACAGTGATAAGTGAGTGACACACTCTTAATGACTACTGTGCAACACCTCAAGCTTCTCTGTGTGAATGACTGCATGAATATATTAAAGGGATAGTGCACCCAAAAATGAAAATCCATTATCTACTCACCCATATGCCGAGGGAGGCTCAGGTGAAGTTTTAGAGTCCTCACATCACTTGCGGAGATCCAAGGGGAGAGGGGGTGGCAGCACAACTCCACCTAATGGAGGCTTTCAGCGCCCCAGATTCAAACGTCCAAAAACACATAATTGAAACCACAAAATATCTCCATACTGCTCATCCGTAGTGATCCAAGTGTCCTGAAGCCCCGACATAAAACGTTGTTTGGAAAAAAACGTCATTTGAACTCTGTGCACAGAGAAGTAGTTAGAGCTACACTACGGACGAGCAGTATGGAGATATTTTGTGGTTTCAATTATGTGTTTTTGGACAATTGAATCTGGGACGCCATAAGCCTCCATTAGGTGGAGTTGTGTTGCTACGCCCTCTCCCTTTGGATCTCCGCAAGTGATGTGAGGACTCTAAAACTTCACCTGAGCCTCCACCGGCATATGGGTGAGTAGATAATGGCTGAATTTTCATTTTTGGGTGCACTATCCCTTTAATGTATACTTTATGTATTATAGGGCTGCATGAAATGCAACAACAGATTTTGACAGACACTGCAATTTCAATGTGAGTTGTGATTTTAACGGGAGTGGTAAGTGCATTTAATTTTTACTAAAAATAATAACAGTGGTGATGCTGTGATTTTTGCTGGGATCAGTAATAATTCATATATGAATGAAAATGATTTGTAGGCTGAGGCATCTTTGTAGCACCACAATATCATTTATCATATCATTTATAAATGATATGCCACATATCACTCACACATAAAACTCCTGTGACTTTGATATTGCACTTGGCTATACTGCAGTTTCAGTATTGCTTTGATAAACTGTGCACCTAATGAACTGAATAGATAAAGAGACTAGAAAAGAAATGGGCAAATTAACTGGCAGGGTATATTAAAATATGAAGAATCAGTGGAGCAGATTTAGGCCAGTTGGTCACATGTACAGTACAGCGTGGTGTAACACAGTGTACCCTGGAGTACTCCTGCTTGTAGCAGTGACTAATTTGAGAGCATTAGGGAAACACAGTTCAGCACTGTACTTTCTTTAATTACCAAAACCCCTGTGCGTGATGAAGGATGGTGGGTAAGCTCAATTTCTCTGGAATGTCAGAGCAGCAGTATTAAAGGGACACATTCAGTCATATCACACTTACATCAAACAACTGTGGTCAGACAAGGCAAGCAATTATAGGACACCACCTTGGACTATTTTCTGATGTCTAATCACCTTAATGAATCAAAAGATTATGGAGATTGCATATAATGGAAATAATTATTAATTGCAGCATCAGGTTACTTTTTCATTTATATTCTTCCTTTATTGTTTTTTTCTTCCATCAATCCTTTTTTAATTATATTTATCCTGTTCTTTCCTTAATTTTCTTTCTTTTATGCATTTTTTATGTCTGTCTTATTGATTTTTTCCTTATTTTCTTCCTCTCCTTTGATTATCATTCCCCCTTTTCCTTTTCCAGCTGACCTGAAAGCATTAAAATACTACAACTTAATATTTTTTCATTAAAAATACTTTGACCTTGTGTACCTACGTACACTCACCAGCCACTTTATTACGTACACCTTGTTAGCACTGGGTTGGACTCCCTTTTGCCTTCAGAACTGCCTTAATTTTTCCATATTAGTCCATATTGACACGATAGCATCACACAGTTGCTGCAGATTTGTCGGCTGCACATCCATGATGCGAATCTCTTGTTCCACCACATCCCAAAGGTTCTCTATTGGATTGAGATCTGGCGACTGTGGAGGCCATTGGAGTACAGTAAACTCTTTGTCATGTTCAAGAAACCAGTTAGAGATGATCTGAGTTTTGTGACATGGTGCGTTATCCTGCTGGAAGTAGCCATCAGAAGATGGGTACACTGTGGTCATAAAGGGATGGACACGGTCAGCAACAATACTCAGGTAGGCTGTGGTGTTTAAATGATGCTCAGTTGGTACTAAGGGGTCCAAAGTGAGCCAAGAAAATATCCCCACACCATTACACCACCAGCAGCCTGAACCGTTGATACAAGGCAGGATGGATCCATGCTTTCATGTTGTTTACGCCAAATTCTGACCCTACCATCTGAATGTGGCAGCAGAAATAAAGAATCATCAGACCAGGCAACATTTTTCCAATCTTCCAGTGTCCAATCAAAACATTTTCCCATTTTCCCATCTAATAACTTGGAAAAAAAAAACAACTTTCCAGGTGCTGGTACTTCACTCTGACCAACAAGGCATCCCAGTTGCTATATGCTGGAGAGGGCTTGAGGAGCTGCCCCCGACCAATGCGCACCAGACGGGGGGAAGTGGTAGAACTTTAACCGCTTCTCAACCTTCTCCAGTCTAAAATCTCAGACCACTTTCAAGGTCATGGTATTCCAACCAGGGAAGGGGGCAGGGAAGCAGTGGCTGTGAAAAATGAGGGGCCTGAGTGTTTTTATATCCTGGTATTCGTCCTTAAATAAATGATTTGAGTACTCCCCCTACCACCGTGTGCAGGATTTCAGGGATACAGTTATTTCAGTGTTTAATTTGGGGTATTATACCACCAGACATACCAAGAGTAATTATACCATAAATTCAACTCTGTCTGAACCTACAGTATGACTACAGGCAGGGAGAAACTATGAAAAGAGGTCTCATTAAAAATGGTTAGTGGCACCCTGGTGCTTACAGTAACTCACACTGCAGCTGCAGGGAGCCGTCTTTGTTTTGGGAGCTTGCTTTGGTGTCCGTATACAGAGGCATGATGCGCGTTTACAGCAAACTCTAGTGTCTCCAGAGCTTTTTTCATCATCTGGAATAATTAATCGACAGGGAGCCATTAATGAATAATGAAGAGGGAAAATCTGAGCAATTACCATCCCAAACACTGGATTAACTGCCATCGTCTCTAGGGGTGAAAGACAGAAGTACATATCAAATATGATGTGTTCAAAAGCCTTAATAAGACAAGTATTAACTGTCTTTCAAAGCTCTGCACTCGTAGAAAGTAATGTTATGAAAATTTCATGTTAAATGCATTAGTTCAATGAATCATCTAGTGTGCATCACATCAATGTTAGATGGATGGAAGGTTTACAAAGTCATTTGGTCTTGTAAATGCACTTGTGAAAGCACCTCTATGGGGCCATCACTTCATAGACATAATAGATGGAGCAGGTAAATGTTGCCACATTTTGTTTCGCTACTAATTAATACACATTTAAGATCTGTGTCAGCTTTTCCTTCTCAGCGGCATTCATCTTGATATTGCTTTAATTAAGTACCCAAAATTGCATTAAAGTGCTGCTCCAAATTTGATCTACTTTCCGCCATATCCTAAACAGACAGACATTTATAGATTATGTTAATCCAACACTCAGTGTAGATACTCAGGTGTTCTCAGCAGCTCTAATCAAATTAAAGTCTTAATTAGACAAGCTTTAGTTGCCGGTGTCAATAAAAATTAAAAGTCCACTTTTCTCAGCTTGTATTTCTGATATTCTTATGAATGTTATCTATTTATTCATGCTCTCAATTGAATGACCTGATTAATTCAATGACACTATAAAAGGAACAATGCATTTTTTCTGTCTTTATCTAATTTGTTAAATCGCAATGTCGTATGAGGCTAGGAAAACTGTTTCATTTCCTTCCATCAGATTTAAAATGCCTTCCGAGATGAGTGTCAGGTATCTTATTATGCTAGATAAATCAAAGAGGTGAAGTTAACAGTTGGACAGACTTAATATTTTAAGATTAGGGCAAAATACTTGTTAGATGAGGCAGAGGAAGAAGTGAGAAAAAAAAGAAGTTAAGTTCAAGATAGTGAGAAAATCTTATTTCCTAAGATCACTAAAAATCTTGCTGACACCAGTTAAAATCTAATTGGCAGCACTCTGCCTTCCGAAACCATATTTTACAGAAGATGTGAAGTCAAATGTGTAATTTAATTGCATATCAATTTAGCTTCCTGCTGAAGAAGCCTCTTATCCTTCTAAATTAGTGCTTACAGTAGTAGCTAAAGGAGAGCACGGTAACAACACTGTAGAATATGTACTGTAGTCTAACCTCATTGGAAATGACAGACATAAGTGTCTAACACACACACACACACACACACACACACACACACACTACCAGGACTGAGATCAAGAGGAGGTAATATTGTCAGTGCCAGGAAACAGGTGTCTCAGAACAGGGAAGGTTACATCAGGACGACCAATAGGTGACCATATGAGACTCGTGTACAATCTTAAAATGACTGTCAGAAACACTGTCATATCAATAATCATGACATCTCCCTGCTATTGTCTCTGGTGTGTAAGGGAAAGGGGCAGTACATGTTATCACTGCTCATCTTCATCACCCTCTGACACAACAGTCATTCAGCCTCAATGCAGCCGTCACACTTTATGCATTTGCTTCTGTGCGCTCTCCAAGGAATAATAGCCTGCCTCAGGAAGTGATGCATTTGATTGCATTTTCTGCAGCGCTTTGTTTGGAATGAATACAAGACCTGGTTGCTAGTGGGAGCAGAGAGGGCCATCGTGTTTAGGATAACACAGATTTAGGTTGTCGAGCACCACAAACAGAAAAAGAAACATGAGTAAATATGACCAAAATATTCAACAAACATCTAATTTGAAAATGTAGTGCGACAATGATGTGGTTCTTCTGGGTTTATTTGTGCTGCAATCCTCCACTTATGATTCATTGTAAACTGTGCAACGTAACATTTTAGTAAAATTCAATCTGCTTAATGCCATCTGAAGTTGGAAATAACAAAATCAGGTTTTCATGCAGAGCTACAGGAGTTTAAATAGAGCCATCTGTATTTCCTGATATGAGTCCAAAAGAACAAATTAAAATTGCTTTGTTTCATATAAAGTGGGCAGACAAAAGCCCCCTTTAGAGAACAGATGGGACTGATTGAGGATTAAAACTGCAAGAGGGTAAGACCTGCATGTCAGTCTGCCTGTGTTGTTGGCCACCCCTATCATTCAAAAAGGGCTTCTGGGAAAGAGGACGGTAAAACTTGCAGTATAGCCTGCCTTTGCAGCGCTTGATCCTGGGTTTGCATGGAAAGTTTTAGAGGACTGTGATAGTAAATTTGCAGTTTGAGAGGCTTATCTGACCAAAGAAGAGAGCAAAAAAAAGAGAAAACTTGGCCTGATATAATATTGTAAATGTGGATCTTAAAAATAGAGGAAATACAATCTATATCCTTCAAAAACTGGTCAGAATTCTAATTTATACCATGAGACTTGAGAATAATTAGACTGGGAGATGTTATCATGGCAACAACTTGCATTGACCAGTTAGACAAACACTGGCATGTGACGCCCACAAGAAACTGCATCTAACACTCTCCAGTATAACCTCAAACAACCTTTGAATTCTCTACACACACTGAAGTTAACTGACATTAAAACTGTATTCAAACCAAATGCTTCCTACCACTGGAAACACATTGAAATGTAATTTGTTGTCATCAGTTCTTAGGCCATCATTTTGGTTTTATTAAGCCTTAAAGGACTACACCTGTGTTTTAGCTCGCTGACTACAAATCATGTATGTTTCACATTACCTTTAGCTATTTTTCAAAGTGTGCAATCAGTTTTTAAATTGATTCCCTACCTTCCAGGCAGCTATTGGTTTCAGTCCATTGCAGCAGAGTGTGAAAGTAAACTTGCAGACACTACTTTGTTGGATTTTTCTGTCACATTATGAATAGCTCGGTTTCAATACAAATGAAGAGCAAATTATTAACCAAACTTTCAGAAAATCTGCAAAAGATAGTGTGCATTTTAGGTGCATTTCATGTTAAAATCCATCCAGAGATGATTAAGAGAGCTTGCTGCAGCCTTTGCAATGACGATACATCATGACTGTACGACATCATATATTCACTGGAACTGTTTCCATTGCACGTAGTTGTATTTATCTTTTATCAACACGCCGACCTTTCCTCTTCACCCAAGAGTAAACAACTC
The DNA here is from genome assembly GCF_041903045.1 of Epinephelus lanceolatus. Taxonomy (NCBI): domain Eukaryota; kingdom Metazoa; phylum Chordata; class Actinopteri; order Perciformes; family Serranidae; genus Epinephelus; species Epinephelus lanceolatus. The sequence goes on from NC_135744.1 coordinate 37,251,090, forward strand.
TTGCAATATTTCAAGACTTGTATCTGATTTTTGGTGTTTCCACTCAGGTTCACTGAGCATAAAAAGAGGTGTATGGAAACACACTATTGTCTGCTAATGCTGCTGCGAGTGGTAACTGCCTGAAATGTGTTTGCATCATTGATGCATTCAAGGACACAGGCAGCTGAACAGAATCAAAACCAAACTGATGACTACAGAATCAAATACAAAAGAAAAACTAGTTTCAGCGGCACACTCGAGTCTCTGATTCCACAGTGTCCTTGAATGCATCGACAAGGACAGTTTGTTTACAGCAGGATCAAGGACTGGACCTTTAAACACCTGTTGCAGTTTTTTAGCACCTCACAAAAAATACACCCCCCTCCCCATAAGCAGAGGGAGGTTAAACATATGCCTGGTTAATATGTGTTACGAGCGATGGCCATATGATGTATAGCTGCAACATTAGCAGATTGGAGAGATTCAGCCTGAAAATCACCTTGGTTTTATACACACACTGCTCTCACACGGTAAAAGCAGCAGCAGAATCATAGAACCAAGGCTGCTGGTGCGAATCCCATGCCTGGCTGGGACAATCTGAACAGGAGACCAAATGAGAAACAAGATTGTGACAAGAAGGTTTTTTCAGCTTATATTCCCTGGACAGAGAGGAAAAAATTGGTTGGTTGCAGGACATAATGAGTTATACTCCCCCCCTTTCTTCAACCAGTGCTGTCAAGGTGTCCTTGTGCAAGGCGCTTAACCACCCACCTGTTCCACTGGAGCTGTTTAGTGGATTTGACTGAGATTGTACAGAGCGCTTCCCCAGAGGGAGTGTAATGATAAATAAAGGTTAAAAAGAAAAACTGTCCATGGTCAAAAGGCCACAAAGTCCAGAGATGCAAGCTGTTAAAGATTCAGGCATTACATTAACAGAGCATCCTCTATTCAGTGTCTACTGTGTTATCCCTCAAAATCACGTTCTGCTATCACAGTTTGATTGTTAAATGTTTCACTATAAAGTCATACTCGCTGTGTTAAGACAATCTAACAGACACATTATTCAGGATCTCTCTGAATAATACAACAGATACACAACCTTGTAAAACACACCCAGAGGACAACCACAGCAAGTGAAGGTGTAATTCAATAGGGGACAAAATAAAACAAAATAAAAATGACTTTTATTAAATATGTAGCCGAAATGGTAATGTGAAACAGTGTTTACAGGTTCCAGGACGCGTGTTGAGATGAGATAGATAATAAATCAGCTTTTGTTTGTTTGCTTTTGACGGAGTGCCACTTGAACAGATGAGAGACTGAAGATGGTGGAAATCAGACCTATGAAAACACACACGCACACACTCCTTTCACAGCATCTCTCTATTTATCCGGCTTCCTCCCACCTCTAATTTCCATTGCTAAAGCGCGTGTGATTTCTTTCTCCTCAGAGTGCTGCAGTGCTCTTCCATGATTGGGCTTATGCCTGAGACAGACTGCTGCTGCTACTACAGCCACTTCATGATTTAATCAGGATGAGACACACTTTGACTTTGTCATTGTTTCTCTGTGTGGTCCTCCCCTGCTGCGTTCCTTCCCGCACCTCCCCTCCCTCCCTCTCCCCCCCCCGTTATTTCTTCATCCTGTTGCCCCTTCCCCAAATTCCATCTGTGTGTTTTAGTACCGAGGCTGCTGGCAGACCATTCTCAGTGGCTTCTTGTAAACAAAGCAAGTCACTCACATCACGGTACGCGAGCATGTGCACCACGCACGGGGACACAAACACACACACACGCTCTAACCCTTAAGGGAATCACACAGATGTCTGGGCACCTGGTGATCCATTCTGAATGCTGCCAGTTGTCATGCCCAAGATCTAATTTACAGCCCAGGTAAACAGTTTCAAACCCACTTTGTTGGGGGAAACTGACATCAATCTTAGGTTAATTGTTTGCTCTTTCCTAAAGGAGTCCAGCGTCAGTATGGTGGCCGTCTGTGTGGTGCGTTCAAAAACACCGCTGTGACAATGGAAGCCTGAAATATCACTCAGCTTGCGATAATAACTCTCCAAAAAACATACTGCATGTTCCTTTTTCTCCAATTAAGTGCTTGTTTCTTTATGCGCGGATGATATTTTTGTTATTACGTCTTTATTAACCTCCTTGAAAGAGCAAAAAGAAAAGGATTACAGCAAATATATGCGCTGACAGCAAATTAGCAAGTTGGAAAAACAAGTAAACTTGAATCTCTTTATTTCTTACTTCTTGACTTCCACCAACTTGCAGTAGCAAAGTCTTCTGAAATGGCATCTACTCTCCAAAGGAAATGTAATAAAACTTGTTGCAATCACATCAGCCAGCTTGACAGGTGGTGAGAGCATTTCAGGGATACATACCTGGACGCTCGGCAATGTCTTACATTAAACATTCAGTCATGAATCCTAACAGGAAAGATACAACAATGGATTTGAATTCCAAAACAGTAAATCTGCCTTCACTTGAGTAGATAATGTATACCTCACATAACTTTACCAGTTGAATCCATGCTTTGTGGATAGCCATGCTCTTTGTAAGTAGGCCATCTGCATCACATGTTCTTCTACTGTGCAAGAATCTGAATTTTAAATGTGGCATTGTGATTGATGAGCAGTATTCATGAATGCAAGGCTTCCCTCTTAAATTACCATATAATTGCCATGAATATATGCAGATTGATCTGTCCGAGAATCCCAGATCTAACGTCTTCCAAGGAAACATTAATACTAAATGTCATCAAATGGTGCTTTCAAGCTCATTTTCCATGCACATTTCAGGCTCAATTGTCAGCTATTAAAGGAAAGGGGGTACCTTTTGGCCCAAGAGGAACACACAGATGGCGTTAACACGGAAAAGATGGCAGTGATAATGACAGCATGTCCTGACTTCCACATGACGTATTTTGGAATAATTTCTTTGACGGGTTAATGCTTTTCTAAAACAGCCACCTGTAGAAAATAATCAGTGTCTGCTCATGGCCACAGTCATTGATTCTGGGGAAATAACTTCCAAATTATGAACTACTTCAAGTGAAAAAATGACAAGTAATAGCTTTATTATTAATCTGCATGGTTTTAGTGGGAGTTTCATGTTGCTTTCATCTTATCTCGGAGTATTTTGTATCATATTAGGACAAGATTTTTAATTAGGGTAGCTTATAATGAACAGTAGATAAATGTCTATCACTAGTTCACAAAATTACAAATAATCATAAATTTCGGAGTCTTAGCAATTTCACTCAAGTCCTGTGACCACAGAATAATTAAGTAATACAGAAGCAAAAAAAGTCCTGAGCAAGGGGGGAGATTTATTGGAGCAATTAGAGTTTGAAGGGGAATGGATATATGATGTAGCTAGTGTTTGTGATATGAGCTGCTTTTTGAAAACTTTTCAGCCTACAGCGGACGATGGGATGTGACTCTGCCGTTTTAATGGAGCTGGAAGGTCATTTCACCATTAGGGAACGGGCGGCATGACAACAAGCCTTTGTACTGATGGTTGGGCTGAGCTGCCAGTGGTGACAGAACTAAAATTAGAGGGTGGCAACACATTACCAATAACCATTAGCAAGTAAGGCTATTTACTTTTACAGACTGACTTAAAGGACACCTTTTACGGGCCAATTTGAACTCCAGATCTACTTCTTTACTGCTTTATTCTGATTTATTAAAGCAGGTGAAAACAATGCTGTTTGAACTTTGATGGCACCAGCTGATTGTGTTGGATAGGGCTTTACTTGACACAGAATTATGGCAGCCGATTTGGATTAGCCTGTTAAATAGGAATATTCAACAACTGTTTCTTTTTTTCCCAGTTTGAGACTTTGAGTGGGGTTCGGTGGGACCTTCAGGGTGCGTTGTCAATTCATTTTGCTTATTTAATGGTCTGTCTGACAGTTTTGGTGAGTCTTATTTTGTTTTTTTGAGTTTAAATTAAGTTTGAATTTATGTATGTTTATATAATTCAAAGTTTATATATATTTTATATTTTTTTTTTCCATATGTGTGTATTTTTACAAAGGGTTAAAAAGACAACTGAGCTAGTTTTAGTTAGGTGAAAGTGAGAAACTTTACTTCAGAAGGTGTATGGTTTAATTTTACTGTTTAATAGGGAAAATAGTAGGGATGGGGCTGATCCCATCCAGTATCGGTATCGGGTTCCGATACCAATGTAATTCATGGATCGGAAATTTCCGATCCACCTGCGGAAATTTCCGATCCACGAGCTGCGTCTGTGCTTTCACGGTGTCTGCTGGAATGATATGATGATTGCTACATAGTAGTGTTGCACTGACCAAGGTACTAAACATGACGGTACATATGATACCATAATGTTGGAGTACTGTAGTACTACGGTACCTCAGGTACCACTACTGTGGGATAAGATCAAAGTCCAATCGCAAGAGCGTGAGTGTCCATGCGGCGTCCAATAACGGCATGCGCTGTCCACCTGGCACTCAACATGCCGCTGCAGTGGTTTGTATCCAGTGACATTTCAGGTATGAACTGAGCTTTTGAGTATCTTTAAGCAGTGAAAGTTATTATTAATTTATTTTTACATGTAGGTTAGATTATACTACAGTGATTTGTTTTCCACTATAGAGCTCTACGGTGCGAGCATTTTACTCGCATTTGCGACTAAAAATAGTTTTGTGCACGCAAAATAAATCATTCAGCACGCTGTGCGAGTACAGGTTTCAACCAGCAGCAGAAACTAAAGGCAAATCCTGCTGGTTGTGGGTTGAACGGGGGTCACAGACACAGACGGGAATGTATTCCTGTCAAATACGAAAGGTCCGACTCCAGGTCCAATAACATCCTCTTCTTGGTGTCATGACTGCCCAAAAGTACCTGAACAGCCGAACTGTGGCGGCACACAGGTATGTGATGTGTCAGAGGAGAAACAAGCTGTTCACATTTCTCTGGCAGGTAACGGTCCACAAACCTCACCACACTTCAGGGACTGTTCTTTACTTATGAGGGACTGTTCTTTGCTTGTCAGGGGAGGAGGGTGGCTGGTTGATTTTTATTTTATTTATTTATTTTATTTTGATCCCCCCTATGTTAATCACTTATTGATGCTGTTTTTGAAGTATGAATAAGTCAATAAGTAATTTATTCTATTGAAATATCATTGATGTATTATAGAAAAGTGATTTATCTTTTTATAAATGACAAAAGGCACATCTGCCTCATTTTCGCTGTGGTATCGTGATACTACTCAGAACCATGATACTTTCACTGGTATCGTACCGTGGGTCCCAATTTTGGTACCGTGACAACACTACTACATAGTAGTGTCTACTTGATTTGTATCTGTGCTGTTCAGATTAATATGACAGGTACTTTTTGTTTTTTGATAGTGTATATTGCACTAGTAGTTTAACACTGTCTTGGAATTTAATATTGACAATCAATGGGATTTTTCCTGTGAACAGGATTTCCTGCTTTTCTGACCTTATACTTACCTCAAGTTGCATTTTGGGACGTACATGCATACATACGTACATATCATACTTGCCTGTAGAGAGGAGTTTATTACAGCCTCATATAAAATCAACAATAATGATAATAATAATATTAAAGCAAACAGAGCTCTGGTATCGGAATAGTATCGGTATTGGCAGATATCCAAATTCAGGTATCGGGATCGGATCGGAAGTGAAAAAATGTGGATCGTGCATCCCTAGAAAATAGGTGTACAAATGTATTCCTTTCTTGACTTTGTGTGAGCTTAGAGAGGTTGTTGAACATAGCAGACTTGCCACTCAAACACATCTCCCATCTGAAACTACGGAGGAGTGGGGCAGGATAGGGGGGAAAACACATATCTGCATGAATATATCTACAATCACTAGATGTAGAGCTGACGGTGGCTGGTTGGAAATGTTTCACTTTATCGCCCAATCCTATTGAAAAGGCTTGCATAATGATGTGAACTGCTGGCAATCGTAAAGTTAAGCTAAAGTGCCTACTACCGAATTCAAAGCACAGTCACATCATGTCGAGATTTAGCTCTACTGTTTCAGATATTACAGCAGATTAGTTCATCATGCTGGGCCAAGGCGAGGAGTCTTGCCAGTGCTGTAGTGTAGTTATAATTCCTTCCCTGCACCTGGGACAAAGTGATACGTGTACTTTCAGAAGGACAAAGTGAACTGGACTTGTCACAGCTGCCATCCTTCTTTGAATTCAGCCAAACATTAAATGAGTAAGAATAAATCTGCCAAACTATGTTCGCCTTTAAAATATCACACTCCCGAAGAAATATCACTCTAAAAGTAACATTAAACCAATACTATTACTGTACCCTGTCACTGCATAATGTCTTTCCTCAAACAGTAATTATAATGAAAGTCTCTCAAATGTCACGTTGGCTATCCACGGAAATCAGTACTGCAGAAAGTGAGGCCGGAGAGAAGATAAGTGCATACTCAACTTTAAAGGAAATGTCTCTTAGAAAGTGAGTCATTTCCATTAATAAGCAACAACGTGATCAGACACATTATTCAGGATCTCTCTGAATAATACAACAGATACACAACCTTGTAAAACACACCCAGAGGACAACCACAGCAAGTGAAGGTGTAATTCAATAGGGGACAAAATAAAACAAAATAAAAATGACTTTTATTAAATATGTAGCCGAAATGGTAATGTGAAACAGTGTTTACAGGTTCCGGGACGCGTGTTGAGATGAGATAGATAATAAATCAGCTTTTGTTTGTTTGCTTTTGACAGAGTGCCACTTGAACAGATGAGAGACTGAAGATGGTGGAAATCAGACCTATGAAAACACACATGGTTTTAATACCGTGGTGAACACACAAATGCGCCTGCACCCACCTGAACCACACAAAGGCTTAGAACATCAAAGCCAAGTCTTAGTGTTTTCATCATGTGGAGAGCCAGCTGCTATCCTGTAACACCACCACTGTTCTTTGTTCATTGAAAGCACAGAGTTGAAATAGAGGAAGAAACTGGGCGGAATATTAAGACAACAATATCCTTCCAAAAAAAAAAAAAAAATATCCATCTGAACTAGTCATTTCTGAAGTAATGCCCGGAGAGAGTCGAATGGTTTAGCTTCCCCTCTATGTTCCCCTGCTGACCTGAGATTTAAACCTCCCGCAGCTTTGTCTTGTTGCCACTTCCCCACTGTCTGAATAAATAATGCCAAACCAGAAACACAAAGGGACTGACCTCGACCTTAAAACACAGACACACAGACACAGACACACACACACACACAAAGAATCATTCTAGGAATGCATGTGAAAACTGGGGAAAAAATTAACATGTCTGGCAGACATTCAAATGTTTTTATGTTGTGAGACCTTGTTTTTTTCTTTTTTCAAGAAACCCAAGGACTACCTATCGAAACCAGTGACTTGTTCAGATACACCTTAGCATTTACAGAACAATGGATCTAGAGATACCGTCATGCAGAGTCAGCTCCTGTGCTAACACTCGGGGAATATCATTGTTCAATGACCATGAAGATGGAGAAGCAACCACCGTAAAATAACAAGAGCGATGAAATGGATGATAGTTTTCTCCATAATATTGGTCCATGGTGGTTTTAATGTGGTAAATGTGAGTAAGTAACAAATAATTCTGCTAATTTTTATCTGTCTTAGTTTGTAACGCCTATTTTTTGGCTAATTCTTCCTTCCACGTGTGAAAATGACCCCCCCTCCTCTCTCTCTATGCCTCTATGTTTCATTTTGTCATATGGACTTCTGTAATCCTATTATGTTGATATGCGCTGTACATGCGACACCTATTGCACATCTGTCCGTCCTGGGAGAGGGATCCCTCCTCAGTTGATCTTCCCGAGGTTTCTACCATTTTTTGGGGGGTCTCTCCACATCTGCTGTGAGGGTCCAAGGACAAAGGATACTGTATGCTGTAGAGCCCTCTGAGGCAAATTAAGTTTACATTAATTACGTATGTATTAATATACTGTAAAACTTCAACTAAAAGCCTAGTCCCAATTAAACGCCCAGTCCCTTTTACTAGCCAGGCGTTCGTATCTACACTTTCTTACAAATAAAGGCCTGTCTCAATTGGACGCCTGGTCTCGTTGCCAAGCAGTTCATTTTTATAGAGGTTCTATAAAAAGATGTATAACACTGCATTGTTGGCTACCCACCTGAGCTAACATTAGATAGCTATTCAGATTTAACATATAGATAAAAATGCTTAAACTTTTGCCGTTATGGAGATGCTACACATCGTTAGCTTGGTCAGATTCTCCGCAATTGAATCATTTAGTTAATTTTACTGAAACCATGAGCACCAGAGAAAACTATAATTCATTCAGATTTACTGGCATGACAAAAAACAAGTGATGACTCCCTTCTTCTGAGGCTGTCATAATGTCAGAGTATGTGTCCAGTCCTCTATTACCCAGTGATGTATTCTTCTTCTTCTTCTTGTCTTTAAACGACAGTTGGCAATAGTGATGTAATCACATTCCTTTAGTCTGTAAGGGCCCACCGATCAAAATAATCAAAGGGGTTTTTGATAAAAATTAATTCAAGTTGTGAGTATTGTTTTAACAGGGTAAAGTGGTGTTGTGTCAGTATGCCGGGTGGCGTAATCCTCGACTGCTGTAAAACAAGTGTCATAACGCTCTCTCTTTCTGTGATGCGCTGTCTGATGAAGCTAGATCAAATGAATGATTTGTAATTGATGTATTCTTTGAATCCTAATCTTTAGTAAGTAAGTAATATTCATGCTAGTTCAAAAAACAATCTGATTGCATTTCCCATCTCTGCTGAGCAACAGTTTTGTCTGAAAGGAATTAAAGGCCTGTCCCAAATGTAAACCTTATGAGTTCAGTGAGTTAAGCAAGTAATAGCCCGGGCTACTAACTAAAGTTTTTATGGTATATGTATTTTTTTAATATCTAAACAGGGTAAAATCTTGGTTCCCTGCAGAGCTGCATGCAGTGTATTACTTCCCTCAGTGCCTCCTTACACAGCTGTTGCTGTCTCTCTGTTTATCATTAGAGACACTAGGAGACTACTAGTGCAGGAGTGTGAGTTTCGCACCGTGGGACATTAAGTGATAGTCCACCGGCAAGCACACACAGGGTGACAGGGCTAACTGTTAGGCTTGCATTAACAGTAAGTAAGTGATTTAACATAATCGTCTGACCGTTGCGCTGTCGGTGTGAGCCGGTAAACGGCTAAGGGTCGGATGTTAGCCCCTGGTGCTGTGTTAGCTTGTGCTAACCAGGCAGACTCTGAAGTGAGAGGAAGGAGAGCAGCTCCAGACTCTGGAGACAGTCCTTCAGTGCTACGTCTAACCCATGTAATGGCAGCATCAGAAAGTTTGTTGACTCTTCTTATGTTAACTTTGAGTTTATGGTTTATGGTTTGGAGTACTCTATAATAGTTCAATGCAAATCCTCAAATACGGAAGTTACTTTACTATTTAAGATTTAACTTGTTAGGACAATACTACACACACTACATCCTTCAACATATTTACTTTCTCTAGTGACCAATAAAAGTTTTCATTGTTACTGGCAGAGTCAGTTCTTGCACGGGATTCAAGTTGCATACACATGCACAGGAAACGATGAGTGCATGTATCCCAATGCTCATGCAAAATTATCTCATCAGTCTCAGTTTATTGGTTGCTCTCCACTGCTCTTGTACAAATACAAAAACATTAACAACAACAACATTAATAAACTTGACTTGAAAACAAACTCTCCCAAATGAGTAGCTTGACTCAACAATAAAAGCCAGTGAGGCAAAATAATAAACCCCCTGTTATCATTTTGTTTGGAACTTTGGCCTAAAACACCCAAGCATGGTTTATAATGTTGGACTTAGTAAAGCAGTTCAGCAGGATGGATGTTAAAGTGGGTTGTCTACAATGTATGCATATGTTATATACATGTTGTCTTTGTATCACACTGTAAATATGGACTCATAAAAGCTGAGGATTGTTGTGCTATTGACATAAAGTAAGGGACTGTAAAACTACAGCTGCATCTTCTCTACTGAGCATGAGCTATCGACTTAACAGCAACACAAATCACACCAATACATACAGCAGCCCTCTGGGAAACAGCATTTGAAAAAAGAAGCAGCCCTTTGGAAAACATGCATACACAAACAAGTACTCTTTCTCTCTCTCTAACACACACACACACACACACACACACACACACACAGCACTGACTATCCAGAATAACGCTTTCCAAATATTGTCCCAGTGCTCTATCAGCTTGCCAGCGGGTGTATCATGATGAACAGTGTTTGCCTAGTTGGAGGCCATCATTAGCTACCTGGGGAAGTGTTCAGAGCTCAGAGAGGTAGCGTCCTGGAGTCCCACCTGCTCTTTGGGAAGGACATCCTCAGGCGGAAACCACCACTGCCTCCTCTTCCACCCAAGCGGAAATCTATTCATCAGCTCCTGTAATGAGCTCACGGCACTGCTTTCCCCACTGTACATGTGGACCAGTGCACACTTACACACACAGATGTGGGCAGGTACCCATACACACCAATAAGCACTGGAGAGACAGTAAGGTGCGGGACATGGCTAAATCCACACTGTTAGGCTGCATTCATGTGAAATCCATTAATTTTCTACACAGTAGAGCAAGTGGGGAAAGTTTACCATAGAGTGGACGAATACGGCTTCTGCTTGAGAATAGTGTGCCACAGCTGGTCTTTTTGCAGTCAGCAGCCATGCCTCCCTGTTTGCTTACAAGATTTTGTTTTGTGGCAAGATAAATTTGTGGCGTCTGAGGTCGAGACAAGCATGGCAACTCTGAGCTGTATGTGTGCACTGCAAAAACTGTAGCTGATATTTGTATATTTAGATTCAATATCTAGTCCGACTTGCTTTGAGTATGGATTTGGTTTTTGCAAAACTGTTAAAGTAAATGTTACTTGCCTTGTTTTAATTAGAAACTTTGGCTTTTATCTGGGGGTTATTTTTAGCTAGATAAAAGGGACGTGCATGTTACACATCCTCCAGTATGCTTTCACGCTTATTTTAAGCTCTGAAGTGTCAAAACAAAAATGTCTTACTTTTAGTTATCTGGCTTGCATGAGGGGATTTTCTCAACATTATTTTTTTTTGGGGGGGGGGGGGCGTGTGGGTTTTAAGCATAAGTCTTTTACTGTGCACAAGTTACATTTTTCAACCTGTCACATTTCACTGATAACAAAAGTGGATTTAAATGGTTTATTGGCATTCAGTTATACAAGGAACAAAACTATGCAGGCTAAGAATGATCAGCGGGGCTGACGTCTTTCTCGGATGATGGAAATAATAACCAGAATATTGGCAATCTGAAACATGTGCAGTGAAGACATAACCAGCCCTCATAATACTTGACAGACAGGTGTGTCTGCATTGATAAGACTGTTTGAATCCTTAACAATACAATGAAAAGGACTGGTGTACTAAAAGATCAGAGGAATGTCACCAGGAATTTTTATGTTTTTATGAACAGGGCTGTCTCAGTGGACTCATCTCAACCCGCATCCCATTCAGAGAGGTTTGCCGGAGAGTTAAAATCTAAAGACATGGCGTTTATTTTGCAACAGAAACCTAAATTTGGAAAAGAGGAACCATTTTTAATGATGACGGTTTATGTCGGATGTCGAAGCGCAGAATAAAAAAGGCAGATCAAAGGCAGTCAAACAGGTAAGAAGCAAATGGATGGTTGGATTTAATGTAAGAAAGACAGACAAAATGAGAAACCTGAGGTAAAGAGAGGCTGCTGAAGCAGGCTCAAAAAGGACAATGAGGAAAGGACCTCGTGAGAAAGTCATAAGAGGGCAATCGTCTAGAGACTCCACATTATTCAGTCTGGACACTGGTCTTCAAAGAGTGATCCTTCATGCTGTGAGACCTCAGGTCACTATTCTCTCATAGGTCTCTCTGTCAGCCGGGGATCCGTATGTGGTGCTGAGGGCTTTTGTGGAGTAGGTCACATCCCACTCTGCAATAGGACTCCTCAGTCTCCTTCCCATGCAGGAGACAGACAGATACAGTAGCCCAGCATGGCTGATGGTGAGAGGTTATTTTCTATATCGAGCAGTGACTGAACCTCTGGGGCCCTAACATTTTTGAGGGAAATGTTTTCAGTAGTATTGGATTTTAAATTTTTTTTTCTTTCTTTTTCCCTATATTCCATGAGCTGGATTCAGTTTTCAAAGTTATTTCAGATGTAAGATTACAAAGAGTAGTGGGTGGTTACCAGAAGATTTTTTCTTTATTTGGTGCTGATTGTAAACCCTCTACAGGGGTCTTCAACGACAGGCTGCACAGAGGCGGAATTACAGATAAACCCACACCTCTGGACTGCTGCAGAGATAGATTTCACAAGGTAAAAGTGATGCCGCATATGAATAAGTCTTGATCTAACATAACACCAGCAAAGTTGGCTGTAAAGTAAGACTGCAAAGTGCACAGAAGTCAAGTTTAATGTGATCAATTCTTGATTTCTCTTTCACCCACCAGCATGTTTTTTTTTTCTTTTCTATTTTTAATCTTGAGTGCCTCTAGAAATTACATACCTTGCAGAGCTTAAATGCAATCTATTTGATCTACACTGCAGAAATGGGTTGGACTTCCTTGGCATGTCTTAAATGTTCTGCGCGCTTACTCTCCTGCTCTTTTCCTTACATCTTTCTCTTTCTCTCGAGGCTTTGATAAATCGGCATTTTAAATGCAATGCTTCATAAAACAATCTGCCATTCCAGAGGGGAAATTAACATTCCTTACATAATGACAGCCTTGGCCTTTTGCAGTAATTGAAGCTTTTGGGAGGGGGTAATGGAGGAGTTAAGTCCCTATAGATGTGCAGTAAGCGCATCTAGACTTATCTTTGAAAAACTTAAAAACTGCGAATATATATTGTTATGAATTACAAAGCAATGATGCTTCAGTGTTATTAGAAGGCATTCAATGCACATAAGAATATGTTCTCAGAACAGAAACAGACTAGCATACAAGGCTAAGCTATGGTTTTAGTATAATGTAAAAAAGGGGAATTCACATATTATGTGATATACAAGTAGAACAGCCAGAGTTTATTTTCACACGTGCTGTTAAGATTCTGTAAAGCATCAGTTGCTGGTGTGACACTAGGGACACAAATACATGGGGCGTGGCAGTGGCATGCCATTGTACAGGTTATTTGTGTTATGCCGAAGATGAAATGTCACAACAGTGTGCTCTACTTTTTCTTATATTTTCACACAATTTACTGTAGAACAATGGAAATAAACGTCTGGACAAAATAACTCAGACAGTCTTTCCTTTCAAGTACAATATCTTGCAATATACATTCCTGCCATTTGTTTTACACTATTCCACTGATCCACAGGGGTGTCAAGTAACACACTGTGTCTAGTGACACAGCAGTGCACAAGCAAAGGCAGGGAACAAGAAAAGGGAAGCAAATAGTGCAGGGTGGTGTTCAGTCCAGTTCAGTCTTAGGGCTGCTGTGAAACTGCGCCTACTTAGGGCAACAAAAAAGTTTATCTTGGGTGCGTAGGTACAATGGACAACCAAGAAAGGATGGCAGAGGAGAGAATAGCACTGATGATAGTCAAGGACTGAAACTTTTGCTGTTGTTTTTATTCACTTTTAATTATTTTTTGCACTTTGAGCACCCTTCTTTTTGTGCAAGGATGTTCTAAATAAATTAACATTTTTGTGCATTGATCTCAGCCTGTGAACCTTTTTGTTGTGGCTGTCCAGCCCAGTTGCATTGGTGTGCGGGTATCTCCTCTACTGTCCTTTTTCAGTCCGGACAAAACATAGCAAAATGTTTACTTAAATGGAAGCAATGGTGCATTGAACACTGCCTTTTAATTTTTTAATGGTTTGATTCAGTTCAATTTAATTCAATTCAAAGTGGTTTTATTGGCATGGGAAACGATGTTCTGCCAGAATTCGGTCTATATGCATGTTGCTACTGATTGGGTGACACTTCTGACGCATGAACCAAACAAGAGAAAACGAACCTCAAAGCGCTTTGCACACCATTTTACACCGTTTCCAGGGAGCATTATGTTCAACTTAAGAACTGCAGCCCAAACAATGCACACCATTTTTAGACTGGATGTGCCCGAGCTTTCAAATTGTTAGAGAATCAGCTCTGCAATTGAGGAAGAAAATACATTTGACGTACGAGGTCTCAAGGACACGCACAATGCAGGAGACAGAGACACAAAGACAGAAAATTTGGTTTGTTTGCAAGAAAAAAGTTCAAAATGTAATTTTACTCTTTTATACATAGTATTAAGTTTTTCCATGTAGAAAAAAATCAAGGGATTTTGACACGGAAAATGTAACTCGCTGTTTTAATTGAGTTTACACAGTCAACAAAACTGTCCAACACCTTTTTTTTTTTTTTTTACTTCTGTGCCTCTGCAATTTAAAATATTACTTTCAACTTCTGAATAGTACAGCCAGTACCACGTCAAGACAGTGCAAAATCAACAGATGAATTCTCTCCTGAGCCTGATGCAACAATGTATACTGTGTATATATTTCCAAATGTGAGTGAAAAGACAGCCTGAAATACCACACTTGCTGTTCTCCCCCACACAGACGAATGCAGTACATACTGTATGGTGCATATGCTCTCTGTGTTTGCTTTTCCCATACACCAGGTGTGCATGAATAGATACCATATTTGTGGAGTGCTTTAAAGAAAACGCAAGGTGTTCCTTCCTTTTTGTCATTTGCATCTGTTGCCATGGCAACAAACCCCTAGTGGCAAAAGAACATGTTGGCTGTTTGATATCTTCCCAAGCAAGGAACTATTTTATCATCGCCCTTAAACTCTGTCTCCATAAAGCAGAAGTACTAATTATACATAATTACTGTCATGACAGCTGTGACTTGAGGTTAATGAGCTGTGAAGTAGAATGCAGTGTCTGTGATGATTTGAAGGATGCAAATGATTTTCCTGAGTGGCTGTTATGTGTTTTTTGTTTTCAGTCTGAACTCCATTTATGCATTTTCTTTCCGCTTACCAAGGTCCACGTCATGGTGGCGGCGTCAGGCAAAGCAAAGTCGCTCAAGTTTCCTCCTTCCAAACCATGCTCTCCAGCTTTGTGTGGGGGATTGCAGGGCATTCCCACAAGACCACAGACGACATGCAATCTCAGCAGCACATTCATTGTCCTCTATGGACACACCAAAAATATCTCAGCAGAAATATTCCTGGGATGGACCCTGGTCAGATGCCAGAACAACCTCAGCTAGCTACTTCAAAAGCCATGGGTAAGCATAAAGGAAGCTTATTTTGGTCACTACAGCTCTTGACCAGAGGTGAAGGATGGAAAGTAAATCAATCTGTAAATCTTCAAACCTTCAGGCTCAGTTCCTACCTCACTACTACCACAACAGTCAGGCAGAATACCTGGATCACTGCACACTGCTGCGTAACAATATCACCCTCTGTCTTAAAGGGGAACTACGGCCGTTTTCAAAATTTATACATTATTCCTATAGTCTACTACATTTCAAAAGTATCGGTAAACACAAAAAAACCTCTCCCAAATCCATACGCTTGATTGCTTAGACTCAAACTAGTGATGTCATCAAGAATAAGGTCTGGAGCTGCTCTACAGGGAATGAATTAGGAAAGATATTATAGATGACACTGAGAGCACCCTGGGGAATGTTTTGCATAAATAGGTACAGTTTTTTGTTTCAGAACTGAGAACACTACAGTAGAATAAAGATCATTTGGGTATAAAAAAAATGTGTGGTTCCACAAAATCAGGCTGCCACTGTCTATGGAGCAGCTCCAGACTTTACACTTGATTACATCACAAGACTTACTTCTCTGGTTTCTTGCTCTGAGAGAGCGCAGCTCATGTTCACAGGTATTAATCAAACTTTCCTTGGCCAAGACAACACTTTCCCTTGTAGCATAACGTCACCTTCAATCTAAAGGGGGCAAAGTGCCTTTTTCCAGCAGAGTACCATTTCAAGTGTACACTTCCTGTATATTTATGTAGTAGAAATGCTACACAACCATGTGCAAGCAACACAACCCTGCTGTTCCTTACTAATGATTATTAATAACTATTATTATTACATACCGTTAGAATTATAGAAAGATATAGTCATTAAATGGATATAAACTCATTTTGTCTCCTCTATGGAAAATACATAATATAATGTTTCAATCTGTACGCCATCCCCCGTTAAACATTTGTCAGAGCTGTCAGTGAGCTGCCTCTCTGGCAAACCTTTCCCCTAAACTGTAACTGTATCTCAATTAAAGGTTGACAACACATCTCTGCCTTAAGGGCAGAATCCAGTTGCAGCTCATGCGGTCCACATTGTCTGCATCTGAATATTCACAGTGTGCATTTTCGTAGCTGTCTGCAGTGACTGTGTGAACCCTGTGGAGTCTGGTGTTGATACAGTAAGATCAAGGAGGTCAAACACACACACACACGCACACCCACAACCACAACTTTCATCAAAATGACTCCTTTAACAATGGCACATTCTAAACAAGACAGATAAAGAAATAATGTGCCATTTTGAAAAATGTGTGAAACCCACATTTCAAGACTTACGTCCACGTTAATATCCACTTCTATCCTGTCAGGTGAGAGCTTTGAACCTGTCGGCCAGCAGGTCTATGGTTCACACCAGCGGGGGAGCCGCACCATGAGGCCAGACTCCTCCAGAAGGGGTGCCAAAGGCAGTCAAAGGCAGGGCTTTAGGAAGCTCTCAGTTTGGCTGATCAAAGACCTGGTGCTAAAGAGGCTCAGCGGGCCCTCTGAGGAAGCTTCCAGGTCTTAATCAGTGAAGAATCAAGGTATTTTAAAATCTGCAGCGGAGGCAGAGCCTTTTCTCATGAAGCTGTTTTTTAACATTATTCCTCATAAAATAATACAGTGTCATCATAATAGAAAAATCTTAACATTGTTCTGTTTCACTGGATGTTGTGTGAGAGGATTGAGGTTTTCCTCCCAGTGTTAATGTTCATGTTCTGAAATTATCACTGAAACATTGAATGTTGTCCAAATGGTTGGCCTGCCAGCTGATTGATTTTTTCAGTAGAAAATAATTTGCTGTTGACACACATCTACATTTCCATAATTAACACTCACACTCCCAAGTACTCTACTGTAGAGTTCAATACAATCAAAGACCTGAGGTGACACAGGGAGAAGTTGAACACAAGACCGTGTTGCTTTAAGTTATCCAAGAACAGCTCTATCCACTGAGTCCCACAGTCTATCATATTGAGTAGTTACTAATATGGTGCTGGGAGAGCACTTAGCTTTACCCTTATTAGTTTTTTAGTCTAAGAAAGACTGCATGCAGGCCGTCAGGCACAGCTGCACTTCCCATAGCCATAAATCTGACACACATCAGCAGCAGTTTATCACCACTCACTGCCATGTAGCTAGGCTCACCAGGAGATTTGTATATCTGGGTTTTATTTTGGTTAGCGGTTTCACGGTGAAAAAGGTTGTTCAAAGGTTGCTTCTGCATTTTATCTCCTTCTAGAGTAATTGGTTTAGAAAATTAGTTTGTCCACAGCCCAGGTTTAATTGGAATTAAACACAAATATATGGAACGGTGCACCGCTGTTAGATTAACTGGGTCTATAAATGTCCGCCGAGGTAATCGCATTAGAAAAATGCGTGTATTTGCGCGGGTGTGTGCAAGCATTGATAGGTAGATGTGTATGCAAGCCTGTCTTGGAGCTCCCATGTGTGCACATCAGGTTAGGTTAACCAACTCTACACAAGGTCAGAGCAAACATGCAATTAGCTTTAGGACGGAGGACAGCATCACCTCATATTGCTTCAGACCTGCCAATGTCTAGCCATGTCAATCGTGTGTGCTCCCTCAAGAGAGCCATGAAATATATTACCTGTTAATGTGATATGAATAGCTCATTTAGGCTTCAGCCACGGACCAGGAAGTGAGTAAAAGCGTATGGAGTCGTCGTTTGGAGAGTATGTGATAAATTAATCACACCAGATGCTCACATTTATTTCTGATGCCCCTACCTTCTTGTAAATCTCTAATTAACACTGTTGATCCTTGTGTGTTGCTAAATTAAATCAGAGGAAGATCTAAGGGATGATTCACAGCCTGTTATTGATAATGGGCTTCAATTAATTGAGTGCTCTTGAAGCATCAATCCTGCCTCAGTGGCATGCACCTGTTTGAGTAATTAAGCATCTTGTGCATTCAGTCAGTAGCACAGCTCCCCTACTGCCTGCATCTGAAATGAGGGATAAATACTACGAAGCAGCAGCCGTGACACAGTCGCTGCATCTAAAAAAAATGCACAATGCAGCTTTGATCTAAACATTAGGGGTGTGTACGTTTACAGTTCATGTATTAGCATATTTAAAAACAGAAACAACAGTCAGTGATACAACTACATTAATACACAATCACAGATCCAATCCAAATTCGATGTGCAATCCGTGGCTGCTTGTTGCTCAGGGTTGGTGTAAGAGATTTGCCCCTCTCTTAGTAGGTAGCCATGTTCTCCATGTACATACCAAATACAAGCAACTCTTTTCCATAAAAAAACTGAAAGGTTAGAGCAGAAAAAAATAGATAAATAAAATGAAACAACCGTAACCCAAAAGTGTCCATGACACATTTGCAAAACATTTGCAGTGGAATAATAAACCAGTAATACTATACACCTCACTACTATTTTAACAAGGTACTGGTGCACTCTCAACAAAGCCACCAATAGAAACAACTGACCCAAAGAGAATAAAGAAGAGGAGCTATGCTACAGCAAACGGACCAATTACTACTTCAGGTTAGGGCTGGGCGATATAACAACTATGTACTATATATCCATATATTTTCAAGCAAGATATAAATTTAGACAACACTGTTTATATCAATATAGGGTCAGGTTGCGTTTCATAGCACTCACAAGTTTTCCAGCAACACTGAGAGAGGCACAGAGCTGCTCCTCTGTTTAATCTGTCTGTTAATTAGTCTACAGTGCAACATCGGTCTACATGTTGCACGTGCTAAGCTGAATCAGTCTGTGAGATGAATGAAATTTCTGCAGTAGCACACGTACAATCCCGTGCTGCGCCGCTGTTTGTGTGTGAGGTGGATCATTGCCATTCTTCTTGGTAGTTGTAGTCCATTTTGTGACATGGAGACAGCGCTTGGATGCAGGCGACGACAACACAGACGTTTCATATATGAGACTTAGATAACACGGACAAAGTGTCTCTTACTCCTTCCCTCCCTCGTCCTCTCTGTTGATGCTATGAGCATAAATAAGATTAATAGGCTAAATAATTGAAAAGATTTAAATCATTTTCCAGCACTAGATTCATTTGAAAAGCCGTGGAAAATGACTTTAAACTCCCCGCATAAAGATTTTCAATTGTTTCAAACCTACTTGATACTTTTATACTCATGTTATAGATTTGTGGTCTGTGCGTCAAACCTTTAAACCTCTGTAGCTCCAGTGCTATGTGCAAAAACATTAATATAAAGCCCTGCTATTTATTTCATATAATTTTCATTTACATTTTCTTTGCAGCTGTATATTTTTTTGGCCCATTTCATAGAAAATACCTAGATAGATATCGTGTATCGCCAGCCAGCCTGTAAATACCAAGATATGAATTTTTGTCAGTATCACCCAGCCCCGCTTGAGGTTGAAGACAATTACTGAAGTCATTAGCTGTTATATTTAGAACAACATGTGCAGCCTCATAGTGCTGCGAAATTACAAAGTTTGGAAGGATAACACTGACCAAGAAACTCAGTACCCAGCATTTCTGCGGAAAAAAATAAGAGAAGCAGAAATAATACATTAAAGCCTCTGGAAACCCAAATCCACAATAGCCTTCTAACTATGTAATTTAGGGTCTTATGTACATAATATTAAACATGCAAAACAATTAGAAATCAGTTTCCATCCAAATTCGAAATATCTGTCTTTTAAGTTTTTGTACATTCTTGAAATTGGGTTTGATTTGGCCGTGGTTATCTCTGAGATTTATTACGCAATAAATTCCAAACCAATCATAAATCATCAGTCAGTTGTCTCATCCCGCCCCCCAGTGGCAGCACAACAAAACCTTTCTGCTCCAGCTAGATCTCTTTGAGTCTGAGCCAACTCGTCTTTCTAGTCTGATGTTTAGAAAATACAGATCGTAAACTGGCTGAACCGCTCGGCTGCGACCCAGCGGAGGCTCTGCCTCCGGCGGGCTCCCAGCAGCACTGGAATCAGGTTGACCGGCTCCAGAGCCCGGACAATCCGAGCCTTTGCAGCTCGTGGAGTTGCAGGAAGAGGCGGCTTGTGAGCGGCCGGGCTTGCCCCCCGGGCCCAGTGCCGGTGTCGGCTCACGGGGAGGGAAGTCATGTGCACCCTTCCTCACCCCTAACCCCAACCCCAAGCAGTTAGCTTTGCTACGCATAAACATATCCCCAGTCGCGGAGGTGATGCTGCGGGAAACAACACAATTTTAGCCGGAGGGGAACATTATTCGAGGCGGGCAAATACTTCTACACAACGCCAGAGAGACGGCCGGCCAGCACCGGTCTCTCCCGCTTTGACGGTCGGTGTGTGTGTCAGAGTAAAGACATATTTAATCTATTAAGACTGCATGTGTTTGAATGAAAAAGGCTATTATCAGAAGAACGGAGCAGATTTATGTTTTCAATGAAAACGTATCTCAATGAAGAAAGGCAAAGCGCTAGCCTCCCGTTGTCATTCATCTCAGCTAACGGCCGGGCTCCACCGGGCACATTGCATGTAAAAGTTATGCTAACTATTCTACGAAGTAACATTAATATGAATCACAAAACATTTTGAAACTTACCATTCAGTGACCACCTGAAAGGAATCATTTTCAGCTTCTGCTTCGTCCTCTGAATCATGGCAAGTGGTCTAAACAGCAAAATGAGCTGGTTTTTAAACCAGGTTTTCTAATAGTTATTAATGGTTATTTTCACTCAGACTTTTGTGGATGATTAATGAGACACTCGACTTTGATATAATATATGCATTTTTACTATTTCAAGCTGTGTTTCCACAGGCTTTAAATTCATTAACTATAAATCTGAAAAAAAATTCTTTCACCTCCCAAAGTTTACTAATGCTTTTGAGTTCGACAAGAGAACTCTTCTGCGGGCTTTTAGGCATTTTCACATTCAGTGTAATAAATGAATACATGATGACTACAAGAGAGATATTTGAGGTTAATATCAATACTCTGTTCTCTGCAGCTGTGAAGCATGTGGGGAAGCAACGCAGTGGCCTGAATCACCGTCACCGAGCTCGGGAGACGGAAAGTGTCTCTTTGTGTTAGACAGATTATTGCAGGCTCGTTGGAGGACGGATTGGGATGTAACAGAGGGACGGTCATATTAAGCTGGGTTGGAACATGAGGGAAGGAGGGAGGACTCAATGCACTGACTGACTACAGAGGTCTCGCCTTCAGGGTGTGAGGAGAGGAGGAAAAAAGGGGGAGGTGAGGGAAAGACACCAATAAAGTAAGGGAAGTGGAGGAAAGGAGAAAAGTAGAGCTGTAGAGATGTGAGCACAGGGAGGACAGAGGTAGAGACCTACAGCAGAGAGTGGATGCAAAAGAGGAGAGTAAAAATCAAAGGAGGAGAGATTTCTTGAGGCAGATTAAAGTTTTAGTAATACAAACATTTCTCGGAGGCAGGGCCGCTCTGAAGGCAGAAACAATCGCGGGTGTAGCGAGAAATTTTTCTGGATAAGTAATGTTAGTCTGAAGCCTGATTAAAATGGCACAGGAGGAAAACCTGAATAAAACAAGAAACAAGTTGCTGCCATTTGACTAGAGTCTCTTCTTACCATTCTAGTTGGCCTGGCTAAGTTTTGATCTGAGACACTGCACAGTGAGGTTTAATAAAACAAAAAGCACTGGAAGGAAAAGGATTGAGGTGGGATGGCTGGGTAAAGAGGAGCAAAGACGAGGAAAAAAAGCAGAACATGGACAAGCAGGATGGGGCCTCGGGGATGGAGAGTGAAGTGGATGAGTGAGTAACTAGTGAGGACAGAGGGAAGGAGGAGTGGGGGAGAGAGGAGGATAAAGGGAAGGAGCAGAGGGGAGAGGAGAGGAGAGGAAGGAGTGGAGGGTTTGGAGAGCTAGGTTAGGGCTCCGGGGACACACGAGTGAAGAGGCTGAGAGAGACACGGGTGTAGCTGCAGGGATGGTTGCTCCATTGCTCCGTTTGCACTAGAAAGAAGGCAGAGATGGAAGTCACTCTGCGAGCTCAGGGGCCTGGACGCCAGCGTGTGTGTGTGTGTGTCAGTCACAGGAGGAAGAGTGTATTTGCCCTGTCATTGAAGCTCCCAGGCCAACCACTAGTGCAGCGTTCCATGGCAAATGACCCTGCAGGAAAGAGCCGTGTTCGGGATTACTTTTATGTTTTTTTCATGTGTGCAAGAGTGTTTGCATTTTATCCAGACTACTGCTGTAGCCGCTCTTCAAAAGCAATTACTGAAGCTAAAGTATGCAGTGTTTGTTTACTATGAAAGTGACCTGCCACTCAGGATTTCAATTATCATCCTCTCTGCCTGTGAACTCGCGCTTACACACAGAGTGCGAGGCAGACACTGAGAAGAATAACATCCTGCGTCTCGCACCGATAAGGTAGCAGACACCAGCTCTGGCTGCGATGGATATGACTACATCTAACTAGACAGCAGGGCCATTAAGGCATTCAAAGCGTTCACGTGGATTTGCTGTTATCGTCGGCCTCATCCTGTTCTTTTGTTTATATTGACAAAGCTGGTCCCTCCTCTGGTAAAGAAGTTTGGCAGGAGGTATTAGACAGTATGGCCAAACACTTCAGCCCTTAGGATGTGCTATATACAGGGTTTATGATAGACTTTTTTTTTTTGTTGTTGTTTGGACTGCCAATATGGCCTTTAATATTCTAGAATCCAAGTTATATAGAACAACTACCAGACATATGTTCTATGTAGCCATATAGCCTACATTTAAACAGCAATAAAACACTTCATATACAGTATAAGAAGTAATCTATTGAACAGAGTGATCAATCACAGGTTTAGTGGCGGAGGCAAAGGAGAAAAAGGACTCGGAGTGGCAAGCAGCACCATAATTCACCAGGTCTGCTATCCACTTTTGAAGTGAAGTATACCTCTGGTTTGTTTGACGAGGAGACCCGTGGTGTGTTGAAGACCTCCTTGGAGAACTTGTGATGCCGTCACACAACTACACCGAGAACGATAAGAGGAAGTTGATGAGGCGTGCGCTCTGTGTGGCTTTGGTAGATAAACATATCCATCCGTGAATTACAATCCTAAAATCTGGTCTGCATACTAGGGTATTAACGACTTTGATTTTTTTCAGGTCGACTTACCTGTCAATAAAGTCTAAGTCGAGTCGACAAGTCATTTGATGACGTCATCACATTGACACGGTGGAGGAAAGTGAAGTATCTCCACACATGTGATGTGTGTCTGTCACTCTCAAGGCCCGAACATACCCAGGTGTACTATAAGCGGAACGGACTCCGCGAGGAATGTCCGCAATCATTCAGGCTTTCATAGTCGAGCGCACTTCCGTGTTGTAGTTTCCTGTAAAAATGTCCGTGAAAAATCCCCGCGATGTGTAAAATACATGCCGAGCACTCACTGGTACGCGGAGCGGAGTCCGCACGGTCATAAAATCTGAGCTTTGCGCGCACAGGGCTTGCATACGTCCGCTTTTAGTCCGCGCGGACCTCCGCGGACTCTGTTCCGCGTACGTTCCCTCTGAGTATGTTCAGGCCTTCAGGCGTTTTCTCAGGCCTATCACCTTCTACGTTCTCTGCAGCCATGTCTCTTGTCTTGTTGTGGTCTTGTGTCAATTTCCCCTCTACGTGCCAAGTAACGTTACCGCCCTTTTTATGAAGTCACTATGACTATTGGTTAAGTCAAGGATAAAGTATCAGTGTCAGAGGCAGCGATTGCATTCCGTACACAAGCACAGAGAGAGAGAGGGAAAAAACACACGACTTGTCGACTCCTCGGGGGGGGGGGGGCAACTTGTGCCACTGACGTCTACACGTCGACAAATCGACTTTTCTGTTAATGCCCTACTGCATACTATATGTTTATATGTAAGTTGTCTTGGCAACACATCTTATTGATTACACAATATGAGGTTACTGAACATGCTATCTCAGTTGATTAAATGATGCTACCATTGCTAATCAGCACCAGAAGATGAAAAAAAATTTTGGAATTTGGATCTCTCTCTCTCTCTCTCTCTCTCTCTCTCTCCCCCAATACAACACAAATACACACAAGCACTGTCAGAGTTACTTGTGTGCCAGCTGGATGTCTTCTTGCTAAGCTGAATGAGGAGATGCTTAAGCTTGTCATTTTTTGGGTGCATGGGAAACCCTGCGAAGCCTGAATGTGTGTGTGTTTGTGTCAGTGAATTTGCGTACACCCTCATGCATGACAGAGTTATAGTATAGTTTTTGTTGTTTTTTTCACTGAAGAGGAGTCGCAAAGTTAAATACTCAATAAATAAATGTTGTTTGTAAACCTTTGTTGAGGCAGTCGTTGTTTTGTAGGAGAACGTGCAATGTTCATGTTGCACAGTGCAAAGTGTCACACATTTCAGCAGCATTTAGAAAAATGTAATTCTCAATGTCAAATGTCTGCTAAGCATAGCCGTTTAGATTAAACTGTGCTTAATTCTGACAGTTTTCTGAATGTTTTCGTGCTTTTAGACTACTTGACTAGTCGAAATTTAAACTTCTGTTTGAAGATCCTGAATATTTGTCATTAGGACTTAATTATATGTGAACGTTACTAATATGATTATTCTGTTTCTTTATATTGTATATGTACTTCTCTTACTTGTCTATTCTGTGTATAGAGTTAGCATACTGCATGTCTGTTTGTCCTGGAATAGAGACCCCTCCTTCATTGCTTTAGCTCCCCCTTTTCTTTCCAAAATTAGTTATTTTTCCTCACTCTGAATTTTCATTTTCCCAAATGAGGATGGAAGAGTAGAAGGCCTCGTGTACTCTAGTGCTCAGATTTTAAAGCATACCAAAACTTTTTTCTGTTCCAATTAAATTGATGTGACAATCAAAGTCCGACACAGGACGGTTAATAACACACAGGGGGAACCATGTAATTGGGGAGGAAATGAAAGTACAAGTCAACTGTCATTTTAAAAATCAGACCGTCACCACTGATGAGCCAGAGAGAGAATACAGTGAAACGTGACTGAATGAAAAAGCTGTCCATGTCTCACTGTTTGTCACAGTTATCTCTACAACAACAAATTCCTGGAATCATACAAATACACTGCTGCATAGTGTTTTCTCTGATAAACACCCGCCATTAGCAACCTTGCTTTTAACTGTGTTAAGAATTTTAATTAAACAAGCAAGTGAGGCAGCACCTGTTCAAACATGCAGTGTGAATTTCAGAATTTTACTGCTCACTAAATATTCCTGAGTTGAAAAGAAGTTTCCTTGACATGGTTTGTGAACACTACAAGCATTCCTCATTAAAGCCGGGGATTACAACTGGCTGCTTTCTTTCACGGGAAGTAGGCCACGTTTTCAAGAAATGGTAATGAGGCCAATTAACAGTTTAGCTATTAATTACATGCACGCGCACACACGCACACACGCACAAACACACACATACACACACAGGAATAAGCATGTGGATCTGTGTTAAGTCTTAACTAAAGGTCTGCTACAAACAAATTGTTTTGCGGTGAGCTGTGTGGAGCAGCAGTACTCATTTAGTGATTAGGGAGTCATTTGTCACAGTAAGGTCACGGGTTGACCACTTGAGTAGACAAACGTTCTATAAAGTGGCCTTTACAAAGACACCGAGTCTCTAATCACTTGCTCAGACAAATGCTTAAAACGTTGAAAATGAATGCAGATGAGAGAGCAGCCAAAGTAGTGAAGCAAACAAACTGCAGCATTACTATCATGAGTAATAAGCAGCCATCGCCTTCCACCCAGATGTAAGTAATTCACTTGAAGTGCAGTGACTAATTCATATGAAATAGTATCCATCACTGAGAAGATCTTACATCGCCACGCAGTGCACTTGAATAATGCAGCTGTTTTGCATGATAATGAGCAAGGCCAGGGATCACACTTCAATCCCCTGCAAAACTAAATATCTAATGTTACATAAAGAATGTACAAGATTTGGACTGCATGGGGTGAATGTAATTACAGCCGTGAAGTCAAGTCTCAAGCAGGCCTGCTCAACTAAATAACACGTATTTCATCCACCCCCACTTTATGCAGTGCAAACAGTATTATTTAATTCAAGGATGTATTCTTCTAGATTCCATAACTGATTCGATTTGGATAATAAATTGTCTCTATCTCTAACGCTGTAACTGAAAGGCTGCTGTTGTTGATACTGTGAAAAAAAGACATAAGCAAAGAGCTGTGAGGAAATTTGGGTATTTGGAAATGCTATGACAAATCAAATGAGTGTACCTTGTATTTAAACAATAGGAGTGCTTTATATGTACGGCATACCACAGATTTGAAGTGTCAAAGAAAATCAGCACAGTAGGGATGTAATGGTACAGAAAATTCATGGTTCGGTATACCTCTGCTTTGGGGTAACGGTTCGGTATATTTTTGTACAGCGGGGCAAATGCTACAGCTGCCCTCTGAAAGTCGAAGATTTGAATAATCAGTCAGACACCCATCAGTCCACTGAGATTCCTTCAGCCAGTCATTTTTTGTTGTATTTGTTTTGGTTTTTTTTTGTCAGTTTCGGTCCCCAGATTTAGCTGCTAAGTGAGCGCTCCTCACTTTCACGCTGCGCTCCGGTACAGGCTGCTGAGAACCCAAGCGAGAGTGAGATGGAGCCAGCTCCCTGGAGGAGAGGATTTGCTTGGTAAGGCTAAGAGATAACTTTATCTTCTGCCAGGAGGTGGGAAATTTACAGCTCACCCCAACTACAACACAGTCTCTGGCTTTTGTTTAATATCTAGTGCCAGAAAAACAAATGTTGTTGAACATGTCCAGTCTGATGTTAGCGTATTTAGCACACATTAGCTTGGGAGGCTAACTTGGCTTGTTTACTATATTACGAGAAAATAGCTGTCACCCTGAACGTCCCAGCAAACCCTGTGTCAAACTTCATATGCCCACACAGCCCTTGAAACTGTGACACAGACAACAGAACCTCAACGTGAGACCATGGGCATTTGTGTCACGATTTTGGTCTGAGTTTAGAACTGTTACATCCCTAATATGCAGTTAACCCTACAGTAATTGCTTTGAATGGTATTTTGGCTGCTGAAATGTTACCCTGCACGTCATGTAGACCAGGGGTCAGCAACCTTTACTATCAAAAAAGCCATTTTTTGGCCAAAAAAGCTCTCAAATAATCTGCCTGAGCCACAAAACATATTCGCGCCTTATAATGACATCAGTCTAAATTTGCCCATCAACATTATTGATAGGTCTAAATGAGCATTTATTAATATGTTTTACCACAAGGTGGCCACTCTGCAGTGGGCTATTTATGATTGTTTGGTACTACCAATCTTGAATCCATAGCCAACTTAGCTAGGGAGATCCAAGACAAGCCATCGTAGAGTTTTGGTAAAATTTAAAGGCTGTGATAGGCTGTATGAGGCACATTTAGTTGATTGAAATGTAAAAATACCCCAATTTATTCTGCGTATAGGCTACACATTTTTCATTTTAACATGTAAGAATCACTCACGCTGAATTTTTCGCCAAAGCCCCAGGGAACTGCTGGAGATGGGTGAAAGAGCTGCATGTGGCTCCGTAGCTACAGGTTACCATCCCTTGATCTAGAAGAAGTTAACACTACCTAAAGAGGCTGTTTCAAACATCATGTTTAAAGGTTTTAGTGTCACACTTTTACATATATATCAACATATTTGATGGGAAAATCTGGTGCAGTAAATTGACAAATCATCTCTTATCAAAAAGTATTAAATGAAAAACTGTTCCCTTTAAATGTTGTCAGCAAGTGATAGTGTACGATTATGTACGAATGTTAGAAAAAAAATGTATACCCTGACTCTTCAACAGTAACAAGCACAAATAACGAAGGCCATCATGTTATAGTTATCACATGCGTGGAAAATGAAAGGAAAATGTTAGCCAGAGGTAAAAAAACAACAAAACAAAACAAACTAAAACAAACAAACAGCATTAGTACTCTCGGAGGAACTTTGTGATGTTATTGCCAAGCAACACACATAAAATATAAAGCACCAACAAGATACTTTATGTAAAAGCACAAGACAATAGACCTCAGCCCTCAGGTACAAACTCAATCTAATTAAAGAATAAATTGTAAATTACAGTCGCTGAATTGGCAGCAACTTTGTGCATCATGCCAGCAGGCATACGAACAGCAATGGGACTGTGACCAGATGGAGTGTCACCTCAAGAGGAAACCACTGGTCCCTGCTAGCACCAGTGACACCTGTAACATAGGCGCTAAAACAAAAAGGTCAGCAGCATCCATCCACACTGCTCCTGTTCTCTGAGGAAATCATGTGGGATGAGCTTGAAAACAATAACACGGACTGATAACTTCCCCGAGGCAGCTGGTGGGGTTTGCTACTCCCTTTGGGTCTAAGAATTACAGCACTCTCCATAGTCAGCGACTTATGGTAGAACGGTGACTCGATGATGCAAATAGGCCCTGTGGTCCTAAGATGCTGTACTTGCTAATAACGAGCACCAAGGGCACAGTGTCACTCAATATATAGGAGCTACAGAAGCTTCTCGTGTTGATGGTATGAATTGACCGTGAAATACATGGAAAAACTCAAATGCTTGTTCCTCCCACAAGAGAATATTGTGAACGCCACCATGCTTTTTAAAACTGCGTGTGCATTTTGTTTTACCATTGTTGTAAAACTCAGCTTAGCTGTTCATGCACACAAACACGGTGTCAGCAATTCAGAACTGCTGTTTATTGGGCATAGCAGGAGCCAAATAAAGACGCTCTCATTACAGACAGCCTCTGATGTTGCTCCACGGTAGTGTGTGCCATCAGCCATTAAATCAACCGCTCATATCGAGAGACTGACCCTTGTCAAATGGAAAGAGACACTATTTAGCGCCATTTCATACAAACAACCAATAAATATACCACATAAAATCTGAGCTTACTCAAGTCAGTGGTACAGAAACATGCTGACATTAGCTTGCTGTTTATAGAAGTTGAAAAACAAAACAAGGATTAAGGGTCCTCTGGCAATTAAGGGTCCTCTGGCACACCAATTTGTGCATTTTCTGCAGTAATCAATAGTGTAAGGCCCAATCCCAATACCCCCCCTTGTCCACTACCCCTTAGCCCTTGGCCCTACTCCTAGCCATTTCCCACTACCCCTTGGCCCTCGAAATGAAGCAATGAGGGGTAGGGGTTGAAATCTTTCCCTAGGAATTGGGACACCACTCGCTACGTCACACGTCGGTTACGTTCATGCATACGTAACTATTTTAAACAGGAAGTGGCAAGCCATCTACATTTCCAACCGGCATCTACAATGGAGTCTCCGGTTGAGTTCATCCTACCTATCGCATTTGCTGTATTCATCATACTTCGTTTGATGAACGACAGACGACAGGGGACTTCTGCTAGCTAGTTAGCTAACCAGCTAACATTATGAGGAATTATAGTTATATTAGCTGGCGTGTTATCGTAATGTGAAAAACCCGACAATTTTGCAGAACAGGACGGATGACAGATGCCAGATGCCAGATAGCGCGCGCTAGCTAACTAGCTAACAAGCAACCTGACAACGGTAACGTTAGCTATGTATGAGCTTTTTCCCCCGTCTCTTGCTCAGTGGTAGCCATGGTGAAGTCTACCCCACGCTGGCAAGTCAGCATCTGAAATCCCTTGCTCCGAAGGGCTAGTTTCATACCCACTACCCCTCATTATGCCCCCTACCCCTACACGCAAAAAGGAATTGGGGACCCCTACCCCTCGTGGGAAGGCTGCATAAAGGGCTAGGGGGCAAGTAATCCCCAAATATATCACAAAATTATCGTCCAAGAATAAAGACAATAAATGTCCTTGTAATTCAGTTTTTAATAGTGCTATTATGGCTGAAGGTTTAATGTATACCTTAAACAATAAGTATTAAGTTAATAGATTCCAATTTGTATTTTTTTTTTTTTTTTTAAGGAATGCATTTTCTTAATTAAAACTTTTGATAAGAAGCCCACTGCTTAAATTCCCTGCCCCCACTTTTTGTAACTTCACATTCTTTGGTGAAAAGAGTGTTTTATGTGTAAGTAGCGCAAGTGCTTTGGTTAAATAAAGGGCTATGTGAGAAGCTGGGCAGTCACTGGATTGATCATTCAGTCAGCTAGAGAGTTGGCAAATCAGTTGCTACAGCACACTGAGCTGCGCTAGTTGTCAATCTGGGCTCGTTCTTTGCCCTCTGGTCAAACTGTTCAGCTGGCAGAGTGGAAATATATAATCTGACAGCTCACATTACACAGGACAGTGGAGGGACTGTTCAGCTTCAAGATCAGGAGGTAACCGAGAGGCTGGCAGGAATAAAGTGGGGAAAAGTGTGAGCTGAGCGAGGAAGCATGAAAAATGTACCCAGTTCAGACAAACTTTGTAAGACTGACTGGCATTTATCTTGACTTCCTGTGTGATAACCTACGGCCACGCACAAAGGCATGAAAGCAAATGACTAACACTGTGCATTACCGCCGCACTTCCCATTATTACAATTCAAATTAGCCGATAATAACTAAGTGTATAAAAAGCTGTAATGCCAGCTAAAGTTACTTCTTTGGGATAGAAGTGATTATGAAATTGATGTGCTGATTGTAGGGCACTCTTAGTATAATTTCCAGGGCTCTCTTTGCTAAGAGTAGTTCTGTATTAAGTCCAAATCAAAGAAGGCAATACTGCCAAATCATAATTAAGTGAAATATTCTCTGGATCAGTTTTGTTGTGAACAGGTATAATTTAAAAGTTTCAAAGAGTTAGATAAGAACTCCTGTAATGTAAGACGTGGCGCTGCACAGAAAGGTGACCGCTCTCCTTTCTGCTTCAGTAACTGCAGTTCATGTAGGGAAAAGTGGTGAGCTGGGCCACAGTTGCATCAGATCTTTCAGTGAGTTTCTTCTAAATTGCCATAATTAAATAAGATTAGATCAGGCTTTGTCAGATTTCTGAAAGTTTGCATCACAAGCGCACTTTGACTGGGATTAAAGAAGGACTTTGAACTGCATTTTATAATTTATTGAAGAGTACATACTGTATTGTGTTTAACTTAGGATAAGAACATGATTTAAATATTATACAGGATTTTTCAAGAAAGCAACGT
Organism: Epinephelus lanceolatus; assembly: GCF_041903045.1. NCBI lineage: Eukaryota > Metazoa > Chordata > Actinopteri > Perciformes > Serranidae > Epinephelus > Epinephelus lanceolatus. The sequence goes on from NC_135744.1 coordinate 37,282,473, forward strand.
ATAGGGTTGTACAGAGGTAGGCCCACTCAATCATCACTTAGGACCCACTGTGTTTTTTTCTGCAGACTGCCCTCTGCCTGTATTCTCAGGAAGTTTATGAGTGTGTACACCAACAGCACTCAGGTGAGATTGGGGCTTACTTTCTTACACACTTACACACATCACATTAGCCACAACTGGACAGGACTGTGGAACGTGCAATTTTATTTTAATTTCATTTCTATTTATGCACTTATTTTAACTTACTTTATTTCATGTCTGTTTTAATTACGACTGTGTTGTTGTTGTTGATGAGGGGGAGTGTGGTTGTTGTTTTTTGGCTTTTATGAGCTGCTGGAAAGCTGAATTTACCCTTTGAGGATAAATAAGTTCTTAGTAGTGTTGCATGGTGTACTGGTACCAACAGTCGACCACGGTACTGAAACACCACGGTACATGTGATACCATAATGTTGGAGTACCGTAGTACCACAGCACCTCACGGTACCACTACTGTGGGATAAGTCCAATCGCAAGAGGGTGAGTGTCCATGCGCCGTCCAATAACGGTGCGCGCTGTCCAATAACGACGCGCGCTGGCCACCTGACACTGAATATGCTGCTGCAGTGGTTTGTTTTCCAGTGACAGTTCAGGTATTAGCTGAGCTATTGAGTATCTTTGAGCAGTGAAAGTTATCATTTATTTCTTTTTACTTGTAGGCTAGATTTGTTTATATATGCTACAGTGATTTGTTTTCCACTACAGAGCTCTAAGGTGCGAGCATTGTACTCGCATTTGCGACTAAAAATAGTTTTGTGCGAGCAAAAGAAATCATTCAGGAGCACGCTGTGTGAGTACAGATTTCAACCAGCAGCAGAAACGAAAGGGGAATCCTGCCGGTTGTGGGTTGAACGGGGGTCACAGACAGGAATACAGCGGAGGCTCCGCCTGTCAAATACGGCGGCCATAGTGCTCCGCGGCGCAAGATAACAGCTTACCAGCGACCGAGAAGCCCGGCTAAGGGTCCAATAATTTCCTCTTCGTTGGTGTCATGACTGCCCAGTAGTATCTGAACAGCCGAGCCGTGGCAGTACACAGGTATGTGACATGTCAGAGGAGAAACGAGCTGTTCACATTTCTCTCTTTGTGGCAGGTAACGGTCCACAAACCTCACCGCACTTTAGGGACTGTTCTTAACTTATCAGGGGAGGAGGGTGGCTGGTTGATTTTTATTTTATTTATTTATTTTATTTTGATCCCCCCTATGTTAATCACTCATTGATGCTGTTTTTGAAGTATGAATAAGTCAATAAGTAATTTATTCCATTGAAATATCATTGATGTATTATAGAAAAGTGATTTATCTTTTTATAAATGACAAAAGGCACATCTGCCTCATTTTTGCTGTGGTATCATGATACTACTCAGAACCATGATACTTTCACTGGTATCGTACCGTGGGTCCCAATTTTGGTACCGTGACAACACTAGTTCTTAGTAAGGTCAAGTAAAAGGTAGCAAACAGGTGCCAGACCATAAGCTGCAGGGATCCAAGGGACACAGTGCTGAATACAACGCAATTATACCCAAGTGAAACGCCAAACAAGAGTGAATCTGGGGTTGGCTTTTACTTTCACTTCCGCTGGTGAGCATGTTAACAAACAGGAAACACAATCCTGCATAGCATATCTTAATAAACAGCACTGCGTATCTAGTTAGAAAAGTCCTTGTAAGTTGGCCGTTACCTACCTCGCCTAAGGGTAAAGTCGGCCTCATCTTTTGTGTCTTTTCTTGCTCCACTCTTGATGTGTACATGTTGTGCTGTATTATACATTCACCATGCAGCATAACAATGTCAAGAATCAAGGTGGCTAAAGAATATATTTTCTATACTTTAGGTGAAAAGACCTCATTGCATACAAAGCAACACAGTGTCATGACTATTGTTGAAATAAAAAAAATGTCAGCTACACATACACTTCAATGTGGAGGCAAAGATCTTTAAAGACACTGTGATGGATTAACAGTGAATACAGCTATACATTTTAGCCTCAGAGCCTGTGTTTGTGTGTGTGTGTGTGTGTGTGTGTGTGTGTTTGTCAGGGACACACAGTGTTGTATTTTTTATTTTTATAATACCCAGAGTCACTTTGCCTCGAGGTGATGCTTGTATCTTTATTTTTTATTTTTCCAGGCTTACACTCTACTTAAGCTCTGAACCAATTTAACGCAGACCGGGGAATGTAGAGAGAAGCTTGACAGAGTCACTCAAATCCCCATCTGCACCATATTGGGGGCATAGTGAGAGAAAAATGAGGGCGAAAGATAGAGGAGAGGAAAGTGGTCTATAAGGGGGGAAGCGAAAGGAGGGTGCAGGGGGAAAGAAATAGATCTGCATGGAGACGGAGGAATGTGTTTCCATCTTGACTAAAAGGCAGTTTGCTGCTAAGTCTGCTAAGTGAGAGTCGCGTGGCAAACATTAAATGCATTATTTGATTGCTGTCTAAAATGCTACTGCAGCGAGAGATGTTAATAATCTCCCTTGTTAGTAACTGGATCGCAACTTTGACGAAAACACATCTGATAGGCAAAGTTTTTTAGAGTTGGGTCCAGAAACACTGGCAGCCATATGTATTTCGCTTTTATGCAGCCATTAAACTGATGAAAGAATTGTGAAATGAAGGGGATGGGCCAAATTAATTCATTTGTCACTTTTAAATTTCTCAGTTGTTCAGAGGCGTTTGCCAACAGCTTTTAAAGAGTGGTGTTATGAACGGTAATAAAAGCAGACCATGTAGATAGAGAGCTCCAGAAATTATGCAGTACCACCTGTTAACTCAACAAGAGATGAGACATAGTGCCAAAATGGCTTCCCCCATACAGAGTTAACATTAGGGATCTGTTAATTACTTCAACAATGGAGAGAATGAGGAAGGAAGTGTGTGTTGGAGAGACAGAAAGAGAAATAAAGAAATTGAATTCCAGACGGCACTGCAGTTTCAATCCATCCACTCACATTTCAATCATCAATAAAGCCGCGCACACCATGCTGGGAAACATGCGTCCAAGGCTAAAGCCGTGCAGTCGATGCATGGCACCCATTGTGGTGCTGCGGAGTGCAGCTCACAACTGAAAGGCAAAGTGATAGGCAATGCCAGTGTTGTGACAAGCATGTCAAAATCTCTTAGGCATGAATAAACATTCTCTTTCAGAGGAGATTATTTTGTTTTTGTCATGACAGAAGTGGTGTCTCTCCATTCCTGTGAGTGTGTGTGTATGTTTGTATGTGTAATTTGCTGTGTTTGTGTATGTGTGTGTGTGTGTGTGTGGGCACAGAGGAAGAAAAGGATGAGTAGGCAGTCTATGTTAGAGAGGTGAAGAATAACAGAACAAAAAGCAGCGTGTGCAGTAAGAAAGCTACTGGGATGTGAATAAGGATCAGGACAAAACAAACTGAACGCTTCTATGATTTCAATTATATGATACATTAAAGATGCAGCTTATAAAACATTAAATGCTTTGAAAAGGTGTTCATGAATCAAAAGGGATTTACACACAAAGCTCCTCTGTAAATACTCTAATTATCATAAAAATACTCCATTATCATAAAAATTCACAAAAGCGGCTGCACTGGTCAGAGAGGAGATAAATCCACAAATATACAAAAAGAAAAAAAAAAAAAAAAAGCGCTGGCTTCTCCATCATTCGGCTGGAGACTGCTGGCTAATTGCACTCATCAGTAATTTGGCCAAGCTGGTTTCGCCAAAAGATGACAAAGGATGCCAAATAAGATTTGCTTCTGTTTTCTTTCTTCAGTTGTCATTTGAGTTTCTCATTGTTTTGTGAGGAAGCCAGAGTGGGAGCAAACCAATTACAATGATACAAAAATATGTTACTTCTCAGTGACAACAAACAGTTTCTCATACGAAGATTAATTAAGCAGGGAAAACATGGTTCCCATTATTCCAGAAAGGTTCAGCTAAGTAAGATACATGTACCACATTAGCCAAACACCTCAATGAGCATAAAGAATATTTGGGGTTTTATATGCCGATGTACTCCCTGCACTGGACATTTAAAAATAGAGATACACAAATTCATCTGCTGAACATCGTTATTGACTGATATTCACATTGTTGACTGTCATCGGCCAATCGGCAAATAAGATGTCATTCACTGAAGACAGTAGCTTATGTTTTTCTTCTGCGTCACAACAATTTTGCCCAGAACTCCAGACTAACGCAATCCCGTCGTTCTGGGGACAATAGAAAAAGTGTTGAAGACAAACAGAGGTCTTCCCTGGGATGAAAGGATGCAACAAACTCACTATCCACATGTAAAGCAATGTACTCTCGTTTTCCCTTGATAATGTAACATTGTGAACAACAAATCTGTTTTGACATCAGCAGAATCAGGGATAATTTTGCCTTTAATAGACAGGACAGGTAAGCGTGAAAGGGGGCGAGAGAGAAGGGGGGATGAGTAGTTGACATTATTGGCTATTACTGTCATGGCATCCGAAAGCACTGATGCGTTGAGCAGGTGACAGTCCGCGGTCGTTTTCAAAACACACGTGTGTCACGCACTCCAAAAGAAACTTGTTGAAACTTTAAACAATAATTTATTGTACAAAACAGGGGAAACAAACGTTGACAAAAACGGTTCCATAATTCATATTAAATTCAAAAGTTAACGAAAAAACAGCTACAAGTTAGAGGGAATAGTGATAAAGTGGTAAAACTTGGCATTGATCCACAGCCTCAGACGTATGCGCTCAAGCGTGCCGTGCGCACAAGCTCCGTTGGTAGGCGATACTATATTTTCACATTTTTAACAATGCAATTTAAAAGTTTTGATTTTTATTGATAACCTACATTTACCAACAACAAAAAGACTACATTTAGCACCAAAAAAAATGTTAAAAAAAAAAAAAAAGGTAAAAAAAAAAAAAAATCGAATATCGAATACCAAAATTTCATAACGAATGCCTACCCATAGAAACGAATATTTGGATATCCAAATATTTGGGTACAGCCCTAGTAATTACGGTATTATATTACCTTATATTAACAAGGCTTTGGATGCCTTTCATGTGAAAGGTTATATTAAAGTTTGTGTCATAAATTTGTATGATTGAATCTGTGCTCATTTAAAGGTAGTGCAATGAAGGCTATTAGGTTATTTTTCTATAACTAAGAATTCTATGTTTCTCTTTCACAAAAGCAGGAATAAAACAACAACAAACATTGGTAGAGGTCACGTTGTTGCTTTAAATGTTGGTGCCTGTGTTGGTAACAGCCCAGAATGTCACAATTGGTGCATCCCTGTTAAAAAGGGTTGGATATGGTTGGTTCTTACTTGAGTTTAAGACATAAAAAATACTACAAAAGATGGAGTCAGGAGTCTGTACTTGTAATCCAAAAAGCGTCACTGAAACCCCAAAAAATGTTTCTGTCTGATTAAAAGTGACACTATTTTACTCATCTTGAACTGGGCTAATCTGCCTATGATTATTTGCTTGTGGAAGCCGAAAAAGAAAAGGTGGAACTTGAATATAAGGAGGTATAAACAGGTGAAATCATCAAGGCCTGATTAGAGCAAATGATACTGTACATGCAGAAGTCACAGGAGATGGTCAGCTATAGACGCTCAATGACAGCCAGCTGCATGCAGGGCCTATAATTTCATAGATAAAATCCTGATGTCAACATTGTGAGAAATCTTCCCCTTGACAAACTTGTATGTAAGCAAGATACAAATGTGTGTCTTACAAGTGGGGAGTAAACACCATTCAGAGAAGGGCTGATTGAAGTGCTTGGCCTCTTGCTATCATTCAGTGCTGACAGCAAGTGAAGCACCTATACTTATATGTTGACACCAACTAATATTAGAGATTTGTTAGTTTGAAGTGTGAGACTTGATTAAAAAAAGTTAAAAAAATGAAAAACTAAATAATTCAGAGGCTTTAATCAATTCCCTGAAGAAATGATCTTTGTTTTCTGTAAAAGCCAATTTATCCAGTGGACATCAGAAAATCCAAAATCCAATTTCTATTTGGCTGAAAACCATTCCAGGTGTAGCCTGATCAGCGTATGGGCTACTGCCTTATCCATGGCCGATAGGAAAACAGTGTTCTTTTGGCGCAGTATCCTTGACGATGTCCCACAACCACAACAGCAGGGGACATCAGTGGACAAAGAGAGCTTTCTATTTTCATAGGGGAGACTGATGTTTATGAGGCAGGGGACCAGAGCTGGACCAGGGGACATCTCTATCTGGGACAGGGCATCCATTTCATATGGTAAATACTTTCACCGTAATGAATCTGTGGGGATGAAATCAACTTAATGAGGTAAGACCCACGTGACCGCTGAGGAGAGAAAATGAGGAGAAAGGTGTAGGGAAAAAAAAAACATGAAAAGAAAGATGGGGATAGTTGGACTGCTCGTTAATAAGACCACTGTAACAAATAAAGGGCTGTCAGGGGAGGCCTGGAGGGTGTTAGGTGTGTGTGTGTTTGTGTTTGTGTTTGTGTGTGGACATGTCACACCTGGTAGCTCAGCCCAGCTTTAGTTCTTATTAACCTAACAGAGAGTTGGACAGCAACTTCTGATCCAATGGTGCATTATGTGCCCTAAGCAACTTTGCACCCCTGCTGAAACAGTTTAGTAGCATGGGAAACACACAAATCCGCAAGCTCATGTTTTATTTGCTCTGGCAGGTGCATCTAGTCCCACCTTTGTGCTTTACACAAAATATGTGATGACTTTATTTATGGCTAACACAGCCTCACACCAGGGACACTACGGTGAGCAGTGAGAAGTAAGAAAACGGCAACACTTGTACACAGGCATGTTGACACTGCACCATCACAGCTCATCTCTGCATATTGTGGTGGTACATCATGTTTTCTTGCTTTGATTGGCTGTAGGTCTATCCAATTGCATGCAGGGATATTTTGGTCTATGGCTGTTGATGATGCCCTTTAGAAATCGTAAAAATGAACTGAGAGGTTCCAGACTAATTTGCATCCACATTAATTGGTGTGTCGATGCTAGGCTAACAGTTTAGTTTGTGAGCATTAAAAATGAACCACTGTGGTGTAGCTCTGAACTGTGTCACTTAATAGGGTGCAGCAGAATAAACCAGGGTAATGAACATGAACTGAAGAGTCCGAACAACTCAAGCAGGTCATGCTCTAATCACACAGTGTACACACCAAAACGAATCAGTCATATACATTTTTTACATCTACACATTTTTGACAGTGAGAAAGAACTGGGATGGCATGAAGCATGGGTCACAGTCCAAACCTGACCCTGAGCCACTGAAGTAAGGATTCAGCCTTAACAGTGGGCACTCTATTGTGTGAGCCACCAGGACACCCCTATAAATACCCTTGTAAAATGCCATAGGCTTGTGCTAAAAACATTAGCTTGTTGTATTTGTGGGGAAAATGTATCCAGCAAAAGTCAAGTACTTTGTCTGTGAATGCTGTGAGTTATAGTGAAGCCAATGTGTGTACTTGTGTTTAAAACTGTCTCTATTAAGCCATGTTTTAAGTGTGTTTTGGGTGGGTTTTGAATTAACTAAACTTGACAGCACTTCACAGAAACCCTGCCGCCAACTAGTGTTTTGGACGTGTAAAGGCTCGCAATGGCATAGGCCATGTGCATAGGCTACAGCATAGGGTCTGCCACACAAGTATAAATCCCCCTTAACTGGTCATTTATACCAAAGACAGTTTGGCTTTCTGTAAATGGACCACAGAGTCACTGCTGTTCACCTGATAGGTATGTAAGTTAAAATAAAATGAACGAATCAAGCACTTTTTGCCTGTTACTGAATGATGAAAGTGTTATTTTCTTAAGACAAATATACCGTTAAAAAATACAAACTAGTTGGTTCTAAGAATTTTCCAGAAATTAGTCACTATCTTCAGGATATAATAAGACAGGCTTCATAAGCATCACAATGAAGGAAAATTACTTGGACAACTTCTTTAACTCATAGTTTTTCAGGTTTAAGTTGACTATGATGTTGATTTAAGTTTTACAGGTTGTATAAATACTGACAAACACCACCATATCATTTTCACAAACAGTGATATAGCAGAACTGCAACTTACTTTCACTACATAATGTGTAAGAAGCATGTAGCTGTTGTCACATCACAGTCAGTTTGAGAGAACAAGTACATACAACAAAAGTTGTCCATAGCACAGAGTACTTTTGTGTATTCAAATCCTACAAAGTTTTGGCCCAGATAGAGCAAGAAAGAAAAAAAATACATATATTCCATTGTGCTACCCAAGCGCCTACACACAGCTGGCACATTTGCCACCTTTTAAAGCATCTTGCTGTGACCCTATCCAGCCTCTGTGTGTCTAACTAAAGCTGCAGGGCTCGAGCTTCCAACAAAGTGGACCCTCCTTATGAGAGCCGTGTGTTTGTGTGACCGAGTTAATGGCCTCAGTCACAGGAGGGGGCAGAGGGTTAGTGAGCAATAAGATGGACGGCAGAGGCTGAGCGATGCCACGGGCTGCAGATTGGGCGGAGAGAGAAAGACGAGGGGGGCAGCTTTGATGGCTAATGCAATAACCACAGCTGCCACAGAACGAGGTGGGATGATAGAAAGCAATCAGAATGGTTGAGGTGGCTCTCTCGTGAGAGACACGGCTAACACTGAAGGATAATGGATGGCTAAAAGTGAGGGATAGAGGAAGCCGGAAAAAGGGAGGGAATTATAATCTCTGACAACACTGTACCTGTCGTGTTTGTTTAAATTTGGCTACAGCTTTTGGGTCCCAAGAAGACCAATGATGGCTCAATCAATCACTCAGGATCCTTTTGAATAACCTAATATATTGGCCGGTCAATCGGCAAGGTTTGCAGCTGTTATTCTCATTATCAATTAATTTTACAGCTCCTTTTAAAATCAAACAATTAATTGTTTTGTCTGAAAAAAAAGTAAAAAAATATTTTAAAAAATTCCCTTTAATTATTTCCAAGATGACATCTTCAAAATCTTTGATTTATATGGTCCCAAACCTGAAAATATTTGTATTACTATCATTTAGTAACATAAATAATACTTTTGCAATAATACTTTTTAAATAAAGCATCAAGTCTTCACATTAAAAACAAACAAAAAAAAACTTAAAAAAAAAAAAAGAAAAGTTTTTCGTTTGTTTGAACAATGACTTGAAGCAGTAATTCATTATCAAAATGGCTGCCAATTAATCCTCAGCTGATCAACTAAGCTCTACAATCAACAATATAATGGATGGTTTGATGCATTGGACCTGGGGGTCAGGACTGTGGACAAGGGGTCAGCAAGATAAATCCCTGATGATGATAGTGAAGCAAAAATCTTTGTTTTATGGAATAACGAGGCACAAAGGTTGTGAATCAGGGACTGAACGGGGGAAAGATCAGACGGATGGACGAGTGGATTTGTCCCTGTCCTAACTGATACACATATGACCCTGAGAAGACTCATGACGATGTTCTATCTGTTGGATAGGAACACATCCCCTGTATGAACTATAAGTCAACAGCGTCACGACCTCTTGTCCCTAATGAAGTGCACATAGTGGGATACATTAAAGACCCCTGCTGAGCGCCTTACATGACCCAATGGAAGCAGATGTCTGTTTGGTCTGCCTGTGCTGGAGCTTCCCACTCATCAGGAAGATGAAAGCAATTAATCAGCTGTGTTAGTTCTTTTTCAAATGGTTTCAGAGGGATGGGGTCGTAATCAAAGCCAGGGTCAGAAGTGAAACATCTGTGCTTGTGATGCTTATTTCACAAATTAGCTGAGTGATTGGTTGTGGAGTCAAATAACCTTCCATAACCTGCTAGTTAAACAACTGAGCAATGTCAAAGCCACAGTGTGGGTGTTTGCATTTTACTCTCAGATTCAGTGGGTGTTGAAACTTAAAAAATCACTGAACTTCACACAGAGAGAACAAACATACGCACTTACAATCAACTACAACAAACGAGACAGAAAACTTGCAAATGGACTTTTTTAACTGCCTGCATGGTAAAGAGTGGATAGTCAAAGGGTGGCACTGTCTCTCTATTAAAAAGGTATTTCTATGGCATCAATTATTTGATGAGAGCAGGTGTCATTTTTCACACGGTGAAAAAAACAGATGACATCCTCAAGGAAAACCTGTTTTATGACTTTTGGCAATTACAATCTAAATGGGTTATTAGGTTTGAGTGCAGCTGGCTTATCAGTCTTTTTTATTGACAATGTGCCCCCTTTAAAGCCATTTGGGGGTCAAATAACTTTGAAGCTGTTTATCAATTTGCCATTCTTAAGAAGACATGGTGACTTTCTCTAGTGCGTGTTATACATTCGCAGTTTCTTTGCTAATTCTTTAGCAGAGTCTTTGTAAAGTAGCTTAAGGTAGCTTAGAGAATTCTTGAAAGTGCTGCAATGAAAACAGAGTTCAACTTATTGAAAAGGTGTGGCAATGAAAAGCCGTTCATCCTGATCTGGTTCCAAACACTGTTGTGTCCTTTTTAGTATTGTATAATAGTTAACTATTCACTTGTGAATATGGTATTTTAGAAGTGTTTCTTCTTCTTCCATTCTTATTCTAATGATATTCTACAGTGTGCATTCATTGTTCAGTCAATATGGATTAAAGCACCAGCTAGAGGGACTATGTGTAAATACAAAGAAGCCAGTGACAGGGCAGAACAAAGAGCCCTATCCAGAGGTTTATAGTCATACTTTTCACCCTATATGCAATCACCTCTCCTGCCTGTCAAAAACCACAAATCCATTTCCAAACAATTTGAGTACACCAGTGCTATCAGGTCAGAGGCAGGCTACAGTGTCCTTGAGGCTGCATCAAAGGGAATATCTCCATACCCACAGATAGTCAAGTGGTAAATTCTTTCACCTCTGCGACTTTCTTTGTCTCAACAGGTCTACAGTGGTTTGAACCATTAAAGCATCTCCCTTGTTTCCACCCGCTGCCAGAGGAAAAGTAAAATAAAGATCTAATTAAAAACATAAAACTAAAGTAGAGCTACCCTCTCTTATTGAAAAGAAGCAAACTTCTGTAAAACTCATATAAAAACATCTAATGTTACACAATAAAGTAGCCACCTTATTTTCAAACACGGAAGTAAATAGTGATCAACTTCCATTTTTTTGTGCGTGACTTCTGGTCAGCCGCTTTCCCTCATGCTTTCCCTTACCGAAGCTAACGGTGCAAGCTAATTTTTTTCAATTTTCAGTTGTTTATGTTAGCCAATCAGTTAGTTAGTTAGTTAGTCTGTGTATTTTATATAGATAACTGTGTCCACGTTTCCGTTATAACGGAAATTTATTCCCTCTAAACGCGAATAAATCGCACGTCAATCAAAAACTATGAACCAAAAAAGCACAATCTATCCCGAGTGAGACAAACTGCTTGATCCCCATCTCCAGTGTACCAGCAGAGAACCTCCAGAACCGAATCAGCGAAAAAACACCAGGCTACACAGCCTCTCTGCCTGAGCAGCTGAACCTGCGGCTCGCACCCTCAACACACAGACGGTGCTTCTGCATGCCAGCCAAACATGTGCGCAACTGTGAGAAATAAATATGTGAGGTGTACGCTGCTTTTCTATCTTTTTTTTCCCTTTTCTTTCTTTCTTTCTGTCAGCGACATACACTCCTAACACAGGACGGGTTGTTTTTATTGACTGAGTTGATTATTAAGCCACAGTGATGCGCGGATCGGCTCTGATAGCACCCGAATCAGCATGTACGCATCAACCATCCAGCCGTTACAACATGATTGAGCTAGCAAAGCAGTCTTGTGTTGCTGTGTGTGGTATTTATTCAGTTTTGGGAAATCACGATGTCTAGAAAGCATCAGTGGCTGCAGCTGACAGGGACAGCTAACACTAGCAGCAAAGCTAACATCAGGATCGTCATCCATTAAAAGCCTCCGGTTGTCGGATACGACATGAAACTACTCCAGTTAGCTCAATCATGTTGTAACTAAGACATCCGCTAGAAAAAATATTTTTTTCACAGACCGTTTATTGAGTTACAGACACCGCTAACGGCTAACAGCTAACGGTTAGCCCAGCTAATCTACAATAACCATGTTATTAATTACAAACAAAACGTGCACACAGAAATAGTAACGTTTGTTCGATCATTGTGTTTATAGACTTTACAAACATCAGCTTAGTCTAAACGGTGATAGAGTGACGTGAAAAATGATATATAGCTAAACTCAACAAGGTAAACAACAAGGCGATTCCCATTTACAGTGGTCAAGAGTGCTGGACCGGAAGTGTCGCACAAAAAAACGGAAGCAAGCTGCGTTCTGTTTTGCCTCCGTGTTTCCGTGAAAAATAAGGTGGATACAGGAAGTAAAAGCAGAATAAAAGTAAAAAATGACAGAAGTCGCCTAACACAGCTTGTCTAAACCTTCTAAGATGAGTTTAATCTTCAAATTTTAGCCTGAAAAACATCAACTAAGTCAACTAGCCCCTTTTCCTCTGCCTCTTTAATGTGTGAATTTCAGGCCATTATGCTGCCTCATTGCCTCGCCAGAGGATCGCAGAACAGGGGACAGAGTTGTCTCCCCTTAAAGCCAGCATCGCAGGCATTAACAGCACTGAAATGAGCTCTAGATAAAAGGGACAGCCGGCAGAGAAATCAGAGATCATGGGCGGCGTGTGTGATGTTTTGATGAGGTGTTATGACCCACTGCTAAGATGTAAAAAGTAGGTGGTAGCAGTTAGCAGCTAATTTGAAAAACAGGAACAGCTGCCAAAAATGTCCGCAAACTGGGAAAACAATGAGTTCCTGGAGCTCCTTACCCTCAGAGCAGAGGATGTGCCATATAACAGACAGTAAACGACAGTTACTGCCATGTTAACTCCATTGCTATTGTTTAGAAAGCACCACTGACGCGTATGTTATATGTCACACTAGAGGTTGATGCTGTTGTTTTATGTCATGCCCATCACGCCTCTTGTGCTACCACGATGCCGACATGCTGCCTAAGATCACACGCTGGAGCAGCATGCTGTTGTGTGGTTCTTTGTGAAATTGCAAACTGATTGAGCAGATTGTTCTCGTGAGCTGTTTGTACATATACCTACAAAAAGTAATGCACCACAATTCACATATACCATGAGCCAGTAATTCATGTATAACCAGAGGAATTGGGAAGCCTGTGAGCAGGTGACCAATGCGCTAATGGAAGTAAAGAAGTAAGAAGTTAGCATAAGGAGGCAGGTTGGGGTGGTGGATGGGTCACAAAACATAGGACTTTCCCCCAGGAGACTGGTGTTTGGAGCTCTTAAACTGTGGGAACTTTAAGTCTTTTAAGGTACATCGTTGCCATGTCTCTTTTCCTAAATCTAACCTAAGTAAGTTTACATTAAGTACGTAACTTGACATTACATATGTGACGTCAATCGTGGGGGGCTAAATCCTTAGATATCATACAAACCGGTGTACAAGGATATGTTGGACTGAGGCAGGCAGCTAGAAGACAAATCAATCTGCAAGCTCTGATCAGTTATTTTGGTGATGATGATTGAATTTGTCACCTGCCAGATTTGTGGAACCTTGTGAACAACTAATGATACTACATATCATAGAAACTTCTTGCTTCTTGCATGAAATTTAATTAAAAAAACAATCTTTGTGGGTTATTTGCTGTAGGAGGATTCTGAGAATATGTCCACATTAGACGGGATCAGTGACAGTCAGTCAGGCAAATGGAAAAAGTTTATGTTGTCAGCCATCTATTGTGCAGTTTACTTTAAAGGGTACTTGTCTCCAGGAAATGTATCGGTGTAAATTATAAAGATAGTGGAATTTGTGAGCCTTGACGGCAAAGCGTGCAGATAATATTTTCGATGTGTAAAGTGTGAATGATGGATGTTATTCTGCAGCCTTGAGGCAGCGACAGCAAGATGTCCTAAGTGACCTGGCAGTGGAACAGCGACAGAGGAGGTTGTGACTACGTGCCGACCCATTTGAAGCTTTCTGAATAAACAAAACCTTAAATCAACTCTACAAATGGGAGGCTGTGAAGGGAGGTCAGCACAACACAAATGTGGTGCCTCTTACTTTTGCCAAAGTGGAGTTTTGGATGGGCTGTGCACAGTGAATCACACTAATCCAGATATGATGACATAAAAGCCTGCATAAGTTCATGCCAAATTCTGTGACTTTAACCATAGCTCTGAGCTGAATGAAAGAATTTCTTTTTTAGAGCAGAGCTTTTAGTTTTATCACATTTAAAAGGATATTTAGAAAAAAAAAAAAAAGCCCAAAAGATTTTGCCATGCAGCTTCTTAATGCATAGCTGTAGGGACCCAAGAGAGACATTTTCATCTGAGAGGGTCTTTGTCTCAGAGAGTACAAAGTTTCTTTGCTATCTAGCATGGACTCTGGAATAAAATAAAAAGAGAAAAACATAAATCAAAAGGAGGGTGGAATGTTGTTTTATCTGCTCTTTACTCATTTTATTTGATCAAAACACAACACTGTGAGAGAACAACAAAACACCTCTTAGTGAGTAATGACAGTTTGTCTATACTAGGCTTGGGCGGCATCACAGTATTACAGTACATCGGGTTTACTGCTGTGATTTAGTGCACCACACACGTCACCAAAGGTCAGTTTCTACTTGTGGAACAGCAGCTGAACTGAGAAAGATGCTGACGGCAATTGGTGGGGATAACGTTGAAGGACTGGGTCCACACTATTACCACGCTGGTGTAGCGTTTGAGGGGCATCGTAGCTGGCAGATCAGCCAGATAAGCTGCTAAATTTGAGTAGTGAGAGCGGCGTATACATCACTGTGACCAAGAGACAAGATAAGACAGAGAACTGATAAATGTCACTCAGGCTGACATAATATCATTTTGTAAATATTACTGTCCATTCAGGCAATTATTTGTCAACTAGGAAAACTACCATGGCTTTTGCCCTGGAGGCAAAAAGTGGTGTTTGTTCTGTCAGCTGTAAATTACGTGATTGCCACTGGCTGACAGATTACATTCCATTTGAACATCTTTCCCTGCCCTCACCATTACGTATTAAGTGGTGCGCTCTGAGATGGAGCAGACCCACAAGTGAAGGGGCAGCCAGCAGCAACAGAGTAAGACAGCTGGTTAAACCATCAGTAGAGCCAGCATATGTTCAAACCTGACTTGGTGAATTGAAGGTTTGTTCAGCCCAAACCAAAGTTGGTGATTGCTGGAACCACAGACTGTATATAAAGATGGACAACATGTCTGCGCTTCCTCCCACTGTACAAAAATGAAGCCAAAATATCCCGGAAACTGTCGCTGCCGTCTTGCACTGTGGCATCATTTGGAGCCAGAGTCTGTGCAGCAGTGATCTCCATGGTGTGAAAATCCTGCCTATACACCCATCCAACCAATTGTGATCAGTGTTATTGATCCCAAGCATAACAATTGGCATGCGTAGCTGTTAATCATGACTTCAACCCGCCCTTTTTTAGCATCAAATAACTAACTAAAGATAAACTTGTCAGAGAAACAAACATCAGTGTGATAAGAACAATCTAAAATGACAGAAACAATCTTTGAGAAAAAATTGTCGTATACTTTGATTCCTTTTAGTTTGGCCCGTGTCCCATCCGCTAACATAGAGGGGGCAGAGCTTATGACTTATAATACAGTCAGCCACCAGGGGGAACTGTCATGTCGGCCATCTTTATACAGTCAGTTTGGAGAGTTTTATTTTGTTTCTTTCAAATTTGAATAAAGTGTGTTTTATGATGAGATAAAAAGGCATTTAAGCTAGTCTTAGTTTGGTGAAAGAAAGAAACCTAGATTCAAAAGGTGTACGGTTGTACACAATTTGAGCTTCATCTACACAATATGTTTCAGTTATGCCAGTGCAACAATCGGTTTTCTAGTCTTTTTTTTGTTTGTTTGTTTATTTGGTAATTATACCTCTAAGTACTGGAACAGCTGTGCAGCGAAACACTGACACAAACTCCATTTATAGAGCAAAGAGGGAAAGGTCTTGAGATGGCTCATCCTGCAGCAGCTAATATCAATGTTTGGATGAGTTACACACACTTCAAACCAGGATCCGTTGTTATTTTCAAGAGTATTCGGCGAGAAGATAAGGAGAAAGTCAGGCAAACAAAATGGAATAAGGCCACCTGCAGGCCAGCAGGGACGCCATCATAGCCAGAGACGACTTAACCACTGCGCCGCCTCTCTTGTTCCTGTGTTGTTTATACTAAAAAACAAAAATTGTGGATAATGACTCTCGCGGTGCACAATGTGAGACATGCTTTTCAATGATGTCTTTGTATGTCAGGTGCAATAATTACTTCCCAATTACACACACACACACACACACACACACACACACACACACACACACACGATTCCCGTGACATCTGACTGATTTCCAACATTTTCTATCTCCTGCTGGTTTGCATTCAGACATCTCGAGTTTAAGCCTAATGTGCCGACTGAACATCCCTAATGTGGATTAGCTATGCATGGTGGCGTCTGCCAGGAATCCTTCCCTCCCTAATGTGATATGACTAAAAGTGCTGCCATGTTTGTGTGTGTGTGTGTGTGTGAGTGTTTTTCTGCACTGCTTTGACGTGAAACCATGCACTCTAAATAACTATTGCCTTACTTTCTATTTTAACATCCACACCCTGAGGGATTATAAAAGGCATTTAATACTAGTCTGACCTGGAAAACTAAATTTAAAGAGGAGGAGATGCCAACAGGTACACTGTACATATGCACGCTTGCAGTAGCTGAAAGTGTTCACTCCCAGCCACTGCTAGAAAAGTATTTAAAATAATGTTTTTGTGTTTGAAGAATACTAGTAGAAGCTCTACCTAGTCCTGTTACTTTAAATCAATGTCACGATGAAACTACCGGGCTGTTTGTTGGATAATAATGCTGACTGTTCATGCTGAGAGTGCACTTCTGCTAATGACTGATAGCCAAGGAGTGGAGGTGCTAATGATTTACTATAGAGCGCTGGTGATCCACAGTAACCCAGTGGTGATTTGTGTGTGCTAAGATATTGATGTTGTAGAGGTAGTAAAGGGGAGGAGTGTCTCAAATGTTGAGCATATATGTGGACAAACCATATGAATGTATACGTACAATTATGAAACAGTTAGGTCCAACCAAGTAATTTGATTGGACTCATTCCATGAGTGCTGATATAGAGTGTAACAGCACGGGGACTTTTAACAATGCATGTATAACTCTGCCGAGCAGGTGCTCTAAACTGTAAATTACATTAACTTTAATTCAGTCAGGAACATTCATTATAGATTTAACCATTTATAGCAACAAATGGAGATACAGTTATGTTCGGCGCTGGCTCTTGAGGTGCTCCCTGGATAAGACAAGCAGCATGCAGTGTTTCCCATACATTCATTTATCTGTGGCGGTGTGCCATGAATAAATTATCTCCGCCACATATAGATTTTTCTGCTTTTGGCGCTACCTGTTCGACCTTGCTCATGAACACATTATAATGGGACTCACTGTCTGTGAATGTAGCTTGTCATTACAATTCCGGTGCAATAGGTGGCGGTATGCATTGTAAAGATGCACTTAACGCACCTGGTCCGCCAGAAGAAGAAGAAGAAGAAGCAGACGTAGTAGCAGAACGGATCCAAAGACCTCTCGGTACAAATATGTGGGCAAACAAGTCCAAAAGTGGTCCAAACAACTCTAACTCATCATGTATTAACATAGCTGGAAGCTCAACACGTGCACAGACATTAAGTCGTGTTGTTAGCAGTGTTAACTGCAGCGCGAGTCCCGTAGCAGCTCGCCCCCGTTAATCAATTACAGCAGCTGCACCGACAACGGGAGCGGCGCGACAACCACCGTCTGTCGCGCGACAACTCTCTATTTTACGCAGCTCTCCTATTTTTGTCACGCTAGGCTCCCCTACGCGACCCTCCAGCAGATAAAAACTACATGAAATAGTGTGCTAAACGAGCACAATGTGTTTTTAAATGAATAAACCATTATCAGAGGTGATATGTGAGTGGGTCCAAGCAAGCTGAATTAGAAAGGTGGAGGCTGGGGTGGTGGAGGTAAAGCTTTGCCAGCAGCAGCGGCGGCAGCGGAGTGTAGCAGCATTGGTGTGGCAGCTATCAGTGAATAGAAAGGCATATTTAATTGGCTGTGCTTGGTGTGTGACTGATGAGAAACAGTCATACAATCAGCTGACTGTCAGCTTAAAGTAAATTGTCAATGGTCATCAGAAAAGGGCGAAGGTAAGGAAAGGCGCCTGGATACTTCACTGCAAACCTGCAGGTGTGCTCGTATGACATCAGCAGGTGTTGCAACCTATTGTCTGATTAAGATGTTAACATCAACTCATCACACCATAGTGACCGTCAACAGACTCTTAATTACTGGATGTTGCACAATTAATGGAAACATACAGATAACTGTAAGATGATGCAAAGTACCTGGGATCGCTTGCACAAAACACCTTAAATTAAGATTTACTTAAAGTCCTAGTTAAGGTTTCCTCATAATAAAATTGGTTACACCAAACACTCTTAAGTCTTCTCCTTAAGGTTTCCTTAAAATGTTTACTTAAGTATTTACGATTTTCTCCTTACTGTTGCACAAAAGACCTTAGCAACCAAAGTAAGGCAAAAAAAAACTTAAGGTACCTGTGACTCTATCTTAAATGCAACATAACCGAGTTTATGGTGATAAATGAAAAAAAAAACTAACACACCCTGAGATGAGTATTCTGCAGCCAGGAGAACCCGATGGATACGCTTTTGATTTTACACTTTTGATTTGATCGAATTAATTTTCTTTGCAATTTCTTCCAACAGTCATTTTCTGTTTTCTGGTATTTGGGGATCAAATTTACTTTGTAGTTTGTGCCTTCTAAGATTACATTCCTCCAGATGTATAATCTGTTCCTCTTCTGACCAATATGGTTTTTCTTGTCTTCTTTTCTTCTGCTATTGTTTCATTATCTAACTATTAGCCAACTTTGTGAGATGACAACAGGCTTCACAAGCATGAGTTCAAGCAAACAAACAATCTCCATGGAAACTTGTGTTGCTTCTCATTCACAAAGGAAACCTTTATAGAGA
Source organism: Epinephelus lanceolatus (assembly GCF_041903045.1). NCBI lineage: Eukaryota > Metazoa > Chordata > Actinopteri > Perciformes > Serranidae > Epinephelus > Epinephelus lanceolatus. Next base: position 37,301,589 of record NC_135744.1, read on the forward strand.
TTCTGTGCAACTGTGTAAGTCCTTCAGCTAAGGAGAAATCAAGCAGCAAATCAAGTGTCATACAAATAGAGGAAACTTAAGGTGTTTTCTGTAACTGGTCCCTGGCCTGCAGTAAAGTGTAGACCTACACAAAGTAGCAAGCCAGTGTGCAGGAATGTTTTGTGTTGCTTGGCAACAGTCCAGCTGCTGAACTATCTGTGTTGGTGGAGCCAAATAAATGATTAAATAACCAAACAAATCATAACCTGCTGTCGCTTATTACTGCTAACAAAGAAATGGCTCTTGTTGAACTGATGTATAAAAGCAATATCACACTCGAGGTCATGCTGCTGTACTGACAGATCAGCATGCCTGCAGCCTTGTGCTTTAGACTGAATCACAGCCACGATGACAATCACTATAACAGTTCTCCCTCTTATATGATATTACTTAAATGTCAGCATGAGCTTAAAGAACAAGACGTGTAAATTCTTGGATGAGATCCCGGTACGAAAACCCTGTTAATGACATCTGTACACTGATCTAACTTTGTTTACGTTCTCAATGAAAACGCATCATTAAAATCCCACAACTACACTGATCATTAAATCAACTTTAAGGGTGCCACTATAAAATGATTTAGATGCCAGTGTTTGTGATTTGGACCAACTGCCAAGTAAGTGCGCTGACTTTAATTGAACGGAGCGTGATTACAGCAGCAGAGCACACAGAGGAGGTGAACATAGCAACTGATAAAAATGCTTACTGTCTGAGTGCCAATGCCGGCGCTTAGCAATGGTTTCCCAGACAAACTTGACCCTGAGCGTCAGCCTTCAGTGCCAAACTACAAATGATTTTATTCTCTCATCTCGATTGGATGGGTGGCTGACAGACACAGCGTGATTTCCACGGTGATTGATGCTCGTGACAAGAGCTTGACAGATGGCAACATGCTACACAACAATTGCTCTGTTTGTTTGTACAACTCTATTTCTGTTTAAGTGTTTCAACATCAAACTACAGTCAAAGCCCCACTGCTGCCTTCAAATGTATGCCTCACAGGTATCAGAACATCATATGAGGGCAATTTTGGCTCACAGAAAGCATCAAAAGTGTTAACCTGTACCACACTCAGGCATCAAAGACAAACAGCCCCTGCGCAGCATCACTGTGTTCCTGTGTTCCAGCAGCTGCACTAAAACAAAGTGAACATTTTAACAACCTAAAAGATGTTTCCCAACCCGACTGTTTTTGTCTTAGGAGGTTAAACAAGAAAACTGTTCCAGATTCATAACAGTAATAATTTCATTAGATACCAGTTAGTCTCAAATTCAATAATTTACCTAAATCACATGCAGCATTTTCTTTATGAAACAGCTATTTCATATTAAGATATTGGTATCAAAATATATTTAAAATAAATTAATTCATTTTTTTGCAACTACTTGGATTAAATCTTCCATTTAACTTACTTCCAGTATCCCACTTAATTGGCCTGTTTCAACAAGCTGCTGCCGAAACCTTCACATAACTTGTCGGACTAAATCTTTTTCACTGTGTGTAGCGGCTGTCTGCGGTGTCAGTGTATCAGCGTAACAGTCGAGCATGTACCTCTGAAGAAGCAGTCCTTGCTGTGCACCACATAGATCCGTCTCCTCTCCAGGCAGGCGGTGCGGTAAACCTCGCAGTGGTTCTCGTAGAATCTGCCGTCCGAGCCACACACCGGCACAAAGGAGGGCCGGCATTTTTCCTGGCAAACACACTCAGCGCGGCCGGTCTCTGCCATCAGCACACACTGCCGACCCCGTCCGCAGTAAGTCCTACGACAGGGACCTCCGTCTGGGTCAGAGAGGGCTGGAGGAGCGAGAGAGAGGAAAGGGTATATTTAGGAAAGGAGCAGAAGTCAAAAAGCAAGGTTATAAAAAATGTATAAGAAAAGAAAGCAATTTTCTGTATACACTGTTTTACTTTTATTTAATGTCAGCTTCAAGGAAGAGATCAGCCAAAGCTGCATCATGTGAAATACACCAGCTCAGATCTCAAATTTCAGGATGACAGACAAAAGTGTTGCATCTTTGCTGGTGCATATCCAGCAGATTTACTTTATTTGAGGATAAAATACCAAAATTCAACGTAAAATATGAAACTACCCCTAAACAGCACCCAGTGGGCGCCCTTCATTCCTGAAAGCCACAATAGAAAATACTTTTCTCATACTCATTTGGATTTTATAGTGTAATTGTTCAAAAATGTCAGTGGTTTCCTTGCTGCATACTACACAGACCTACATTTAGGACTCTGAAACTAATTCACAAGTATTTTTCATCACTATTTGGCTTTTCAGTTATGTTGAGTTTGTTTGGTTTCGGGGCCCCACATCAGCCTCTAATGAAAGATGCTGTTAGGGTTCAGTAACACATTCAATAACATTATAATTGCATTAATTATAATGCAGTATACCCAGACTTGCTGGCAGTATCAAGGTCCTTGGCCCCCTCTTCTGCCAGGCATAACAGCTATTTAACCAAAGACCTTATCTGCAGCAGCAGCAGTATGTAGAATTAAGACTTTGAACAGGAAGAATAAAATACTGAACATCAATATTTTACCACTATGATATCACGTCCAGGAGCAATTCTGAGCGTTTAATTTGGTGTTATGTCATTATTTAAAAAATGTTAACCTGTGAGGAGTAGCATTTTATTCAGGAAAAGCACTTAGGTAATATAATATAAAATAATTCCACTACAAATGGTGTTTTTAAGTATCAAACAACACTTACATTTATCCTAATGCAAACACAAAGTGCATTAGATATGCAGGTACAATGAAACAAAGAAAACACATCAATTCCAACATGGTAACAAGATGAAGACAAGTATGCTCCAGAAATAGAAAAAGCGCAAACTCAAGCCAAACACCTCCAGTCCTGATCACAGTTATAAGATGGTGCTAACAAGGAGAAACCTTTTTTTGAAATGAACTTTCAAAAGCTAACAGCCAGGTGTCCTCATTAACACCCCTCAGCACTTATCTACACATACATGTGTACATCCGTACACAAACTCACAAAGATATGCATACTGAGTGCGTGGGTGCAGTTGAGCTTAAACTTTCTGCCTTACTTACCTGGCAACACACACACAGTTCACCATCTTTAGAACAACCACTGCTTGTGCCAGCTCCTGTGCTACACACACACGCGTGCACAAATGCACACGCCAGCATCCCCATCATCACCACTCACTGCCTCGGACACCTTCTTCTTCCCCCTGATTTAATCTATTTGCACTTAAAGCAAGCCAAAAAGCTGCTGATCCAGCCAGACGCTCCACCTGGGATTGATCTTCCCTGACTCCATGAGCTTGACCGGGACCTCCCTCTCTTGTTGCGATCTTACGCTTGGATTTATGGGCACACGTGCCTTGGGGTTATCGCAGAAAAAAAAAAAAACATGCTCAAACAGGTATGTGCAGGGCATCTGGTGCCTCTCAAACCCATCTGGCAAATGCCAGTGGTAATAAATTAGACAAAGAATTGATTGGAAAACCTTTCCCAAGTTTACACATTATTTATGTGATTGTGAGAAAGCTCAGTCAATATTAACAAGCATCAACGACTCCTACGCGGGCACCTACATTGTACTGTATTCATTATCAGAGGAGCAACTTCAGTTCAGAGTTTGCTGATTAAAGATTAATGATAGCTTTGTGTTATATGTGTAAATAAATACATTTTCACATGCAAATAAATTTATTGGAATGCCTATTTGTTCTACATCGAGTTCCCTTCCTCGGTTTTCTTCTTTTGTGGCTGTGTTAGAGTTTTCACTCTCCTTCACCCCTACACTCCCACACAACACTGTCCGTGATGCAGAACATACAAATGTCAAGAACTCTTTGAATTTTTTTAAGAATTGCAGCCAGAGGCCTGTGGCTGGATGTTTATCCTTCAAAATGTACTGTTCTGAGATCAAATGAAAAAATGTGAAGTTTTGGTGTAAAAGCAAAGCTTCACCCCTAATTGACCCAGTTGAGTTTTAGCACTGTTTCATCTTTGAAATTTCAAGCACTCTGTCCGCCTCCTTTTTGTTTTGTTTTTTTCAACCTTTGATGTTATTTGCCATGGAAACCAGGGTAAACACAAAGGAGGTGACTGTTGGCTGCAGCACTGTGGGAAATAAGATGCACCACATGAATAAACCCGATGTCCAGAAAACACCACCATAAAATGGTGAAAATGAAATCATATTTCTTACAGCTGAAGAAATAAACACTTAAAACCAAAGCTTAAGTTGCTGCTGGTAACATTACATTTCAGCTATGGGGCACTATGAAAGCTGTTTTACCATTACAAGGAAATGAATACACATCCAACAGGGACTTGGTGGCCATTGTGTTGATGCTGTTTTGAGGTTGAGTCAGGTCAATTATTATCCCTCTGTGGAGTAAGGCTAAAACCATACTGGCTTAACTTAAACAGAGCCCAGTCCAGGCTTTTATAATCAAACTGCTGAAAACAGAAATTGAATTTGCCCGCAGTATAATCATATCTCAACTCTCAGCATATTCAATAATAGAGGTAATGCGCTGTTGTCGGAGGACAAAAGTCCCTTAATTACATAAAGGCGATTTCAGGGCCGAAGCACAGAGGCACACAAGCCTGCGCACACACAAAAAAACACATTCATGCACTAGCACCCTCCTACTCACTTTGAGGTGTCAGTATGCAGGCAAGCATACGCAACATCTGTGCTTGCAAACACAGGCAACATTATCAAATACAAACACACACAGATACAATTAGTTCATCCATTAATTAGTCATCAAACATGATAAACTGAAAACAATTTCAACAAATGATCAACCGTTTCAGTTATATATCAAATAAAAACATGTCCTGGATCCAGCCTTTTACATTTTCTTCTTCATTCTGTTTTATATGATTGTAAACTGAAACGTTAAACCTAACGATCAAGCGAAGAGTTGGAGCCCTACACTCAATAAAATACAACAACAATATAAAAATTTCATACCATGGGTATTCTGGCCAAAATAATTGCGATATTATCCCAGTGAATCACTTTAACTAACATTTTGTTAAAAAACAAATATTTCTATTGCATCACAGACACATCTTTTGTAGCTAACATCATTTACAGTGAAAAAACAGCAAAATCTGACAATCCTTGATTCTGATCTGTTGTATTCTTTAAGGTTGGTGTGTATGCAGCTTGTTTTTGCCGAGTCTCTTTTAGTGTTGGTTGCCCGGCAGTGTCTTTAGATGCTGCTGAACACGATATTCACAACTATCCGGATAATGGAAATTCACCCTGATCAACTTATTGTGGGTGTTATTTAACTGCAATCTGCAATAAAATCATGGATTGTCCCATCCTGAATGTGTTATCTAACATCGTAGCATTTAGGGTTGGGCCACTGAACAATTTAATCATCAATGGCTAGCAGTCATCGACCACTGAGCCCCTTCGCTGTGGTTTAGAGGTCCTCCCCTCACCAACACCGAGTCGAGGGCAGAGATGGGCAGCATTTTAAATTAATACTTTAAATATTTTGCAATTTGTATTTCACTAGCCAGAAAAAAAAAATGTAGTTGAAGATGTATTTTGTAAAAAAAAAAAAAAAAAAAAAATAAAAATACTTTCAGAGCTTGTATTTGTGTATTTCAAACACATTGGTAATATGTAATTGTATTCTTTCTCTTCTACAGTTTTGTTCTGTATCACACTCTGCTGCGATGGTACTGTTTTGTGTCTTTGCACTCATTCAATTGGCTGCTTGCAAAGTTGGAGATCTTGGAAATTTACTAACTCCACTGCACTTATAGTTATCACTTTAAAAAAAGGCATCTGTTAATGCCCTGACTTACTCATCTCAAAGAACTCATGCATCACCGTAACCAACTGTTCAGTTCCTCCCGTTGCAATTCAACTGGCTGCTCGCTCAATGAGTCAATGGTTGCTTTAACTAACAGAAATCAGCCAGCATCTACCCCTAAATTTGGAGCCTGCCACCTCTAAGATGTCCTACAGTAATAGGCCACTTCAAAGCTTTGATGAGGGAAATTAAGAGTGCTCAGCTTTTCAGTGTGGAAGGGTTGAGGTCAGATCCATATTTAGAGTACTAGATGCAATGTTCGCTTCCTGATAGGCGAGGAGGCACCTCTTTAAGTGAACCAAGTTTGTCGTTTGCTTGTTTTCAATTCACTGGCAAATAAATATCACGGGTTCCAGCAGGCAGTGACAAAGCAGGGCTCAGAGTAAGCTATTAATAACTTATTATTATGAAAAAGTAATGCATACAACAGTCCACCTTACACCTTACACACACACACACACACATCCTGTGGTGGTCTGTCCTTGTCTCAGTCCTCATAATCGTGCTAATAAAATGCATTTAGTTGCCACTTTACGGGTTGAGTCAAATTTGAGTATGTAATTTAACTGTGGGCATTGTCAGACTAATTCAGTAGACATCACCCGACCCTAGTAGCACTGACTATTTCTGTATCATAATTAAGTTTTTTGGAATCTGCCAGAAGAAGCAGTGAGGTTGGGGATGTGCCAGGTAGCTACCCCGAGAGGAGCACGCGGGGTACGCAGGAGGAGGAGTGGAGTAAGACAGACTCAATTCCTTTTCATCCAGTTTACTAATTGTTCTGCGTGTCTCGGCAAAGCATCTGTGGGAAATGCAAAGTAGCCCGGCTCCCTTGCGACCTTGCTGTTCATGTCAAGGTCGGGGACGATTACAAGATCGTTTGTATTCTCCAAGCGTGGGAGATTAAACGCTTAGCAACAACCGTCCAGCAGCAGTTACCCACCGGTGGCTCTACTTCCTTCTTCCTCCTCTTGTTTTCTCCCTCCCTGCCTCTCCTTTCACTCCATCAACCCCCTTGCCCTTTCCCATTTTGCTCGGAGAAAAGAGTACATGAGCAGCAGCCATTCAAACAACAGAAACAATAGCGCATAAAAGTTCCATCTACAATACACAAACTGCCTGACATTTAGCTAAGTCCTAGGGCTCCCCTTCATCCTCGCTGTAAGTCCTTTGTCTCATGTTCTCTCTGGCCATGCTGGCTGCAATTGTGGCTTGCTTAAGAGGCTAAAAGTGTCGTTTGATAATCCTCCCTGTCTAAGCTGCAGGCACAGTGCTTATAAATGGCTCTTACAAGTTCAGACGCTCTGCAGTGCCAAGACAATGCCAGGCTGACCATCCAGTGTCAAGCCTTGCATCCTGTCACTCTAGTTCTGTCTCTTTTATTCTTTATTGGGTCCACTGTCTTTGTTCTCTTTATTTGCTGTGCATGTGTATCCTCTCACTGTCTCTTTGCTCTCTTTGTCAATACCCGCCTGGAGCTGAGCTCTGCTGGGCTACAGGGAAATTGAGACGGGGCATTGTCCAGTATAATCAGAGACTTCCAGGACATGTTTTGCAGGGAACACTGTCGATAATTGCATGGAAACATGAGGGATTTGTAAAAAGTGTAAAGACCATTTTGCCTTATCTTCCTGACATTTTTAGACAGACAAAGATAAGTTTCCCCTTTCATTTCCTTTTATGCAAGCCTAAGTGGATGAGAGCATAACTGGAGGCACAGCACGACTGTCTGCCTCACTGACTGCCTTTTCATTTGTCGGGAGAAGCTACAATCTTGTCAGTCTCAGCCCTCGCTGTATCATTGTGATGAAGCCATTGGTAATTTGAATCCAGAGCGAGGCACACAATCTGTACACAATCACATATGCACTGTACGGCACGCTGGCAGAAAGAACACAGCGCACACACAGGCAGAGAAAAAGACCGAGTCAATATATGTCACTTCACTCTGAAGGCAAAGCACTTATGTCTAAACCCTTGCTCTATTTAGCAAGTAAAATATGCCTCAATATATTTATACCTGAGGCTAGACTCCCAAGCTCTTTAAATCCATTTAACATTTAAAGGCAATCACAACAAACTTTATTTATTTTGCATTTAATCCGGCTCCGCAGAGGGGGAGTTTGTTGTTTTTGATACGTTCTCCTCAGAGAGACAGAGGGACACTGCCGAGCTTCTTACTAATTAGACTGGAAGAACATTTGCCCTGCTGATGTGGGACTCGCTGCCTCCAGCAATACCGTGTTATAAACTGCCCTGATCCATGGAAACACAGAAGCTTCCGTCACAAACCCTTCAGGATATCAGTGTGTGACATTTACAGAAGCAGAGAGTGGACATTTTCCGCCAGCAGACAGCTTTTGTTAGATGTGGTGCGGCCCCAAAAGTGTCCTTGTGTCATCTTTTCATTTCACTTGTGTGGGTATATGTGTACAGATACGGTGTGCATGTGTATAAAGAATTTGTGTTTATGTATATGTGTTTTGCAGCCTTAGAAAAGCTCTGTCACATCTGCTGATCCTACAGATCATTCTATTTGCTCTAAAGCAGCTGTAGATAATTAAATTCAGAGACGCGCCGTCAAACACTGTCTCCCCTGTGTCGCGCAGTCGGACAAAGCGCTTCTGACATGCACGCTGAGCTGGAATATCAATGGACAACAGCAGCCCTCGGTGCGAGGTGAGATATGCTGTGGCATACACACAGATAAGAACAAACTGTCCATTTTTTGCTGCATTGTACCCAAAATGATGTTACTTTCCTGAGCAAACAAACAGAATGGAAACTGGAATACAAATAAGCAGAGAAACAATATACTGCAGAGTTTATTTTTAGGTAGACAAATTTTGCCCTCTTTTTTTTACAGTAAGAATTCAGAATGTTTTCAAATTTTACCCATGACTTTTTTCCAGAGCAAACTTTAGTTGAAATCATTGATGTATCCTACCTGTAAATCCATTGGCTGAGCATATTAACTAATATAATCAATGACTGATATTCAACTACCACATTTTCTTTAAGTGCTTTAGTACTCCTATTCCCATACTGGCACATTTCATGTAGAACAGGAAATGAACATAAAGTTTACTGCGACCTTCAAAGACTACCAACCCTCACACAACTATCCACCAACGTACAAAGAGTTTTAGTCCTGACTGTCAGAAAGGACCTGAACAACAAGCAGAGCATGATAAATTCATATCAGACTTCATGTTCTTGTCCCTGTACCTAAACAGAAACAGTCTGAATGAGATGCTGAAGGGAGAGACACTTTTTTCTGTGTGTTGTAAAAATCAAAAATGTCTTAAGAGTAAGTATTTGATGCCAGTGAATGATTAGTTCACTTACTCTATTACACTATTACCTAGTTATATTCCTCTTTCTTGGGCCCCAGCATTTCCCCCTGACACCGCAGAACACTGTCAAACTATAACAGTGATGGGCTGTGTATCATGACAACATTAAAGGTCGGCTTTTTTTTCATCAATGTCTGACACCGCAACTCACTACCTTAGCGCTGGATTTTGACAACTTCAGATTGAGACCAGGTTGGCATAGCATCACCAGAGTCATTAGGATTCATCCTCTGGGCACCATGAATGCCTTTACAAAATTTCCTGGCATTCCATCCAATTGTTGTTGAGCTATTTCAATCGAGACCAAAGCGGTGAACTATTAGACAAGAGGCCGATAAGACGACAAGAATAATTATATTGACATAATATTCCTTGGCAACGGTTGATGTGTTACAGTGAAGACAATGCTACTCCACAATGTCATTGAAGTACATCTTTTGCTATTGTTTTGATGGAAAAACAGCAGAAGTAAAATACTGTGTTTAAAATTTGTCCATAAAATGACCAGTTAAATTTTTGTTTTGTCTAGTTATTTTGTTTACATTTTCAGCTAAAACTCTTACAAAATATTTTAAACTGTGTGTACAAAGACTTTACCATGCTGCTGACCAGAATTAAGATTCCTTCGTCTATTTTTTTGTTTAATTTATTGACACGATTTGATTACAACTGCTTTGAGTCTACCTCAGATTTGTGGAATGTTCTGCACTTTGGCAAATGTTTGCCAAGTTCTGACAATAAAAAAACTATAACTGACAGTCTCATGTCTTTAACTTTCACGCAAGAGCAAAGGTCAGCCCAAACTTATCGTGATAAATACAGATATCTACCAATATAAACATTTTTATCACAAAACCATTTTTGTCCATATTGCCCAGCCCTACGAGACAGAAAGTACACCAGACTTCGAAACATTCTGTCTCTTCCTGACTCCCTCTGGACACTGGAGACGAGTACAGCAGCACCACTACACAAAGTAACTTTGGAAGATAATTACATTTAATACAAACTTCGTACAAGAGCCATTTTTCTCCATTAAGAGCTGCAAATTACCCATTACCTTCATGACCTCTCTCTTAATGGCAGGTTAGCCAGTACCTTGGTGTTCACTACATGTGATTGAATGGATGGACGCTGAGGCCATTTCACTCAGCCAAGCCATGGAATGGTTTTACTGATATGTGAATAAAGAAAATGCACTGTTAATGACTAGCATCTGGGCTCAGACATACTCAGTCCCTGCAGCAAACTTAAGCTCGCACAGACTGACACACACACACACACACACACACACATAGAAAAATCTACAGTCAGTGCACACAGGTGGAGGTGGAAATCGTGACTGTAATGTGGCAAACAAAACACCGGCAGTGGAGAAGCCTCCGCTGATTTCTGAAGAGGCACGGCTGATGGTTGAAGCTGAAGACTAAAGGAAGCAGTCATAGCTGATTAAGTGTACTTGTCACGTTCCTTATTAACGCACGCTGACTCTGTTTTCCTCCCGTGTCTTGATGTTTCTCCTCCCCTCCAGATTATCGATCGCGAAGGATGCAAACTAAAGAGGTTATCAAGTGGAATGACGAGGCTGGACACTGCTGCAGGTTATGAGCTCCTACTGTGTGCTGGGACACACGTAATGTGCTTACTTCTTTAGTAATAAGGGGAGTAAATGAGGGAAATACTCTGCATGGATGCCACTAGAATGACAGCATACCCACTATCAGATTCTCATTTATTTCTTCAAAGGTGAAGAACTACATTCCTCTCCTGTGTCTGTTTAATCTGAGGGTGTTGGCAGAGTTAAATTTGAGGAATAACACATCTGTTTCAGAGGCAAAATTAAGTGAGGCAGAGGGTGGTCATTTGAATAAGAGACAAACACATTAAATGGGCATTAAAGTAGCCACGATAATAAGCAGAGATGGACAAAAGCAGCAAACTAAGGACTGGGAAAAACAGAAGATAAGGGATTAAGAGCAGTAAATAAAATGCTAAATAAAAGACAAACACAAAAATGGGTGAACAGCAAGCTCATTAACACAAAATATGAAAATTCAGTGAAAGGGATTCCAGTAATAAAGGTGGCGGAGAGAAAGGCTGACTCAGCTTCTGCAGAGCAGGGATACCCAGTGAGCACCTCAGACAAAATGTCACCGGACTCATCTGGCTGGTTCAGCTGATGGACGGGGATCAGAAGATCAATACAGGCCTATATGTTGCTCCCCCCGCTCCAGAGGCTCAGCCCTCTTGAAAGAGCAACCTGGGAGAGCTGGGCTGCTTCTACTGTTACTGCTACCTGAGGCTCCCACATTATCCAACATATACCAGATAGTTGGGGATTTCTTTAGGGGGTTTGTGGGTAATTTTTGTTAGTGATTGGCAAGAGGCTGGGTCACAGATCAGGGCAGGCACAGAAGATAAAACGTGACAATACATAATTGCATATTGCCTTTTTTTGGAATCCATCAGGTTCGCTGAAACAGGTTTCCTACTTCCATTCTCGGCACATATGTGGCTTTATCCTAAAAACCTTGTAACTCGATTATGTTATCCTCCTCTGCCTCTCACTCCAACTTGTCTCACGGGACTTTTCCCTATCGGATTGACTCTCAGACTCAAGGCTGTTTTCTTTACTTCTAGCACAACAAGCTTTTCACCCAGCTGTGAAGTGACAGATGTGATGTTGCGATGAATCATGATGGCCACGAGCTATGCCCCATTCTATACGAATATTCAGTCATTTATTTCTATTGGCTGAGCTGTTTTCAGGGTCACTGTGTGAGCTGGAGCCAATTCAAGGACTCACTGAGCTGAATGTACAAAAAAAAAAGGATGTTTAAAAATAATGTTAACTCCAAAACTAACACAGGCAGATCAATTATATTCATGGGATTTAAGAATAAAAGGAGTGTGTATGCAAGAAAATTACTAATTTTGATGTTGGGATGATGCAACATGTTTTCTCTGGGCAACTTGGAGTGTGACCTCCTACAGGGTATGAAAATGAGAGCAGAAAAATAAAGGCAAAGTAAAACCGAGGGAGGCATAAAGGCGAAAAGAGCTGGTGAACCATCTGGGAGTACAAAGCTTAGACAGCGGGGTGAAACTACTGTGAGACCAAAGTGAGCTGGAATTCACACCAGGCAGCCGTCAGTCACATGGTCACATCGGTTCTGGTATGACAGGTATCTGTTTCTCACTCTGCGGGCTGCCCTCCCCGGGGGACTGGAAATGATTTGGGAGGGTGGCAGGGCTTCCTCTTGTGAAATAATGAATTTTTGGTGCAGGCTGTGGGCTATCCCCAATAATTAAGTATGAAGAAAAGCTGAAAATAATCACTGTTTGGTGTAACACAAACTTGGTGAGCTCAAGTCAGGGATGCTCACAAGTTTCGTAAATGAGTATTTGCAATTATTTTAATTCTGATATTAGAAGCCGCAAGGGATTTTATTTTCTAGGTGGATGTGTGTTACCACCACAGTTTTACAGTTTGGGGACTACATTTTCAACAGTTTTAAGTCAAAGTATCCTCACTGGAATTTTCACTATCATTGTGAAACACACAACTTACAACACCCCACCGATGTGAGCAGGTCCACTGCATTACTTTCTTTACTTAACACAAACTGATCAGAGGCAGCAGCAGACCAGCAACTCCTCATGTTTAGCAGGCAAAATTGAGTCTGGTGGCTGTGGACAGGGGCAGCAGCAAATTGTTTTTAAGCCATCTTAAAAAGGACGACCTTTTAAAAAATAAAATAAAATCAGATAAAGTGTAGGCTATATTTAGCTTTTTTAAAAATACTTTAACTTGCCTCACCAGACGTTATATTACTCTCTTCAAAGCCACCAGACTCAATTATCACAGACCATAATTTTACCTCACAGCATTTACAAATTGGGTGGCATGGTGAAACAGTGGTTAGCATTGACGCCTCACAGCAAGAGGGTTTCTGGTTGGAACCAGAGGTGTGGGGTTCAAACCCTGGGGTGGGGTTGCCCTTCTGTGTGGAGTTTACGTGCTCTCCCCCTGCCAGCATAGGTTTTATGTGGGTACTCCAGCTTCCTCCACCAGTCCAAAGACATGCAAATTAGGTGGTGACTCTTGTCTTCTTTCAAAATACACTTCTGCTTTCACAGGAAATTTACCATTTACATGCTGTCTCTTTCAAAATAAACGCACTACGTCAGTACAACAAGATGAACTGACATTTATTTCCTCAAACAACAACTGACATGGTTGGGTTTAGGCAACAAAAACACGTGGTTAGGTTTTGGAAAAAAGAACAGAGTTTGCCTTTGTAATCTCAAAGGATGGGGTCACCGCTCTCCTAGGTGAGAGTTGGTGTTTGTTGGGCTCCTCCACCACCATTCCCGCCTGCCCCACTCGAACTTTCGCTGCCTATATTTTTATTCTTGTCCCGCTGGCTTTCCCCTGATGCCGCTGGGTGTCGATAAACTATAACGGCGACCTGCTGACGTCAAAGGACAGCTTTTTTTCTGTGTCTGACGCCACAAGTCACTGCCAAATGTCAGATTTCTAAGACTTCAGAGTGAGACCAGGTTGGTCAGCCCTGTGATAGTCTGGCAACCTGTCCAGGATGTATGCTGCCTCTTGCCCGATGTCAGCTGGGATAGCCCCCAGGGACCCCAAACAGGATAAGCGGTTACTGAAAATGAATGAGCACATAGGAGTTAAAGGTCTACCACCGCCTCCATTGTTCAGTTTGTTTGAGTTATTGTGTGTATTTTGGAACCAAACTAATGTCACATCCACAGCATTGCATGGGTTTGTAGAAAACTAGGTCATGTGGGAAAAAGTTTTTCAGAGGGTCTTGGGAAAATAGCATTTTGATGCTAAAACATACATGCTTCAACCAGAATTTAAGTTGTTTTTTTTTTTAAACTTTAAAAAAAAAAAAGAAAGAAAAAATGGAGCCGCTTTTTAATGAAATGACATTTGAGATTCAGAACATAATTAAATTACATGCAAAGACATGAGATGTTTTTGTTTCCATTTTCATGATCCAAACATTCATACAGCATCAATTCACACTCACACTGCATACAAACTAACCTGAGTGTCATGCTTTGTTCATGAAAACCGCTGTCAACTTTAAGCAGGTGAAAACTGCACACCATCTGCTCCAACTCCGGAGGGATCAAAGTTCTAGAGTATGCTTGCTGTTTCTTACCTGACTTTGTGTTGGTGTGTATGCAGGAGCGTCTAAGTGTTTACATGTATAAAAGTACACTTAAAAAGGCCCACACAGCTGCCTGTGATTGATCTCTGAGACTCCGAGAAGCTGGTTCACACTGTCTGCGTTATTATTTACTGCAATTTTACCGCTGCTGCAGCTACAACTAAGGCTGCAGCAATATAGGGCTTAAGCATCAGTCCTCTTCAGCTGCCACACTCATATTTTCACGTTAATGCCAGCACGGCCAAGGATGAAATAAGCTCTCAAATGTATTTTCTGCAGTAGGTATGAGCGAGCATGTGAGTGTGGGGAATTTAAGCTCTCCTGGAAAAGAAAAAAAAAAATCCCCTCTCATCTCAGGAGTCTGTAGTGTACAAATGGAAAGTGTTTGAAAAGAAGAAACGTCCCTCCTGTGTCCTATACACAAGTCTTTGGAGCCATATGATCTCAATCTTCAAGGCCTAAATTAAATTTCCATCTGTGTTTGTGTGTCTGCAACTGTGCATGTATGTGTGTGAGACAGACTGGAGCACATAGCAGAATTTGACACTCATTTTCTGCATAAAGATGCTCATTTTCCCCTTAATAAAAAACACTGTTTTTCCTCAGCTCTGAAACCTTCCCATGTTACGCTCCCGCTACACTCCATCCCTGTTTATTATCAACAGCATCTTAATCTCTTCGATCCATCTTAGGTCTCATCTTGCTCTCACCTCTCGCTATTTATCTCTCTATTTATACATCTCTCTGCAGTATAGACTGTATTTCTGCTGACACCACACCTGCACCTCCCTCCCTGCAGGGCTCTGAGAGAACAGAGACCAAGCGCCCCCGATGGCCTTGCTCCCACAGCCAGGATAACTAATAGCCCCCGCAGGGCGGGAAGCCGCAGAGGTGAGGCGCAAAGGTGAGAGAGGGAAGATCAAGAGGCTATGTCGACTCACATGGCTTGTGAAAGCTTTCTCTGTTGGGTGGGCTTTGGCTGCTTAATGCTCTATTTGTACAGAGATAGTGTTGTGAATCAAATCCTTTGTGTCCATTTAGAGCGGCAGAATATTACTGGCCACAACAGGATTCTTATCAAAGAGCACTGAGGCATCAGATAAAGAAAAATGATTCCCTTTATACAGTGTTAAAGAAAAAAGCACAGCAGCAAGATGCATACATGGTTCTGTTGTGTGTTAGAGATGGACTGATTGGCTTTTCTAATCCACTGATAATACATTTAGTATTTTTCCCTGGCTTTCCACTAAAATGGGACACACAAAAGTGCACAGCAATTATAGAAAGTGAAAGTATTACACTGCACTTTGTTAAATGGATGGTGTTATATGGGTTTTTTTTTTCTTCAGATCAACTAACCCAACTAAAAGACCAACAATTTCACTACTTTGTAGCACTCAGCACTTAGTTTCTACTGGAAAATATAATTTAAAAACAAATATATAACAAATCACAAATATATAGTTTTATTTTTTACAATAAACTTAGTTAATTTCATAATTAAAACAACTGGGCACTTTTAACAAAGTTATTTAAAAAAAAAAAGTAGTAAACAGTGTATTCTTGAGCTGCTTTTTTTCAGTAGCAGATATATTAATATTTTGTGCTCTAATGTACTGGTTACTGAGCCCACTTAGGATCGCAAGGCCTTCTTGATTTTAAGGGGTGTTAGAAAACTTTAAAAAAAATATATATACAGATGCCTATTTCTCAGCTTTTTGCTGTTTCTTTGAAGAAAACTAAATGGAATTTTTAATTTAAATGTTTAGTTTAAGCTAATAAACAAACAACAACAGAGCTCTGTTGCTCATGCTGTGCTGCTTTAGATATACAGACAGTACTTTTCATTCATTCATTCAAACCTTTTTTTTTTAAGACCAGTGAAATCAATGGAGGGAGACCCTCATTTTCAACGATGCCGAGCATGACCAAAGACATTAAAAACGATCAATGAGCAAACAAAAAACCATCATGCATTCCAATTAAAACAGATGTAAAATCATACAAAACAACACACAGCTACAGCAGAAAGTAGAAATATAGCCTGATTAACATGGTATGGAGTAGATGTAGTTAAAAGCATTTACACGCAATTAAAACAAGATCTGAAATAAGGCATTTAAACAGCCGTAATGGCCGCAGAGTATCCAAGTTTAAGGTCTTTTGGAGATGATTCCATGTAATGACATTCTTCCTAGTTCGGCTGGAGTGTGAAGCAACAACCTACTGTATTCTGTCAACGAGAACCAAGATTATGCGTAGGGCCCGACCGATATGGATTTTTTGGGGCCGGTGCCGATTCCGATATTATGGAATAAAAAAATCTGATAACCGATATATCGGCCGATTCAATTTTTACGTTTTTCAATTTAAAAAACTCTGAAATACCTGCTTTTGATGGCTTAAATATAGTTCAAACACTCGTTACAACGATATAAATTGAAGGAAGAACATTTTACTATTTTCAAATACTTTTATTATCAGAAATTGTTTGGAACAAGCAGCATATGAACAATCTGAACACAAAATAAATAAAAAATATGATGTGCAAAAAGGCAGTAAACCTCTGGGAAATAAAATAATCATGCAAAGTCTATATGGATTAAGACATTCACATGTATGTTCACAGTACCAGAGTTCTTCTTATTATTGCCAATTTAACAGAGGTAGGTTATAGTGCATAAAGTAACACAAGGACATCATTTCTAAGTAAAGCTCCATATTCCCTGCATTTTATTAGTGATGAAAATATAAGTGCTAACATCGGCGTCAATCAGACAACTTTTGGCCGATTGCCGATTATTCTCTAATGGCTATAATCGGCCGATTAAATCGGCCAGCCGATAAATCGGTCGGGCCCTAATTATGTGAGGTCAGATTTAAAAGGGGTGAAATATAGGGTGGAAACATCTGCATCAAAGCTTCATAAATGAACAAATACCAATGCTGTTCCCATCACACAGCCAAATGTGGCCCTTTGCTGGTAGCATCAATTCATTATGATTTTGGTCTTTTTACGATACTTGTTTTAACAGATTGTGTGCTGTTTGCTTAAATAGAGCACTGCAGTTGTATGTTAGTGTGTGTTTAATAATTTGGGGTCTTTCAGCGTAGGCAGTGTCTTTCCTTTAATACACTCAATTGGTAGTCAGACTGAAATAAGCTTCAAAAGACAATCTAGTTGATGTGGACATCAAACGCACTGCTGTATATCAGCTGCAGTTAAGACAGGATGCTTCGTAGGAGTGACTTTCAATATTCTTGCAATGGCAGTGACATCAATAAGGGTTTGTGCAATTCTAATATCTGCACACTGAGGTAACAGTATGGTTGATTTCTATTATCTTGTTATTTTAAAACAGTCAACTGTTGGTCAAACACAGCCGTCAAAGCAGGACACATTACGAGTTTCACCACCTTCCCTACATTGCCATAATTACTGGTATCAGATGAATATATTTCCCTGCTACACTGGGCTGAGAGTTTGCACTGAGGGTGTTTTCAAAAGCCTCTATGACAAGAAGAAAAAAAAAATCACATCTACATGATAAAAAAAAAAGATTCAGAAACTGTGGCTGAGAAATACATCATGTTCGAGACCATCATTTGCATAAGATTAGTATTATCAAGGGGGCTTCTGTCTTGGCAGCCATGGAAGATTCACACAAGATTAAAATCCCAGATGATCTGCTATTATTACAAATCACTGGGCATCCCTCAGGTAATATTAGTCCTGTGTGAATGGAGCTTTTTACTTCACCTCATCTTGAGTTTTGCACTTACACAGGCTGTTGATGGAGTGGGGGATATATGCATGCTGAATTACTGTGTGAAAAATGTGCGCGGATATAGATGCAGTACATCTCCTATTGATTTTTTGGATGTCTTTGTGCTTGCATAAATATACAATGAATATATCTCCGACAACAACTGCCAGCTGTAATCTTATTTATTTATTTGTCAGCAAATGTGTTGGCAGTGCAAACAAACATGGAATATGTTCATCAAGTTGTTGGTATTTTGTCATTGAGTTATGCATTGCAGTACAGCGAGACTGTCAAACAGTGAGGGAATTTCAACCTATAGCCACATTGTCATCGCCGTGTACAACAGCTGCAGTGCTTGCACACAAACACCTTGTCTGAACGCTAAAGAGTGAGGCTATAAAATAAAAACAACTACAGGGAACGAGCAGCTGAGAAACCTGGCGTCGGTTCATACTCAATTACTGAGGCAGCATTATTCTGATGGTAATGCTATTGGACTGCAGTCATAATATACCTGACAGCATAAAAACAAGTGGGACTTGTTTGCACTTACCTTGCGAGTGTATTGTTACAAATATGTTTACCGAGTTGTGACGCACAACATTCAATCGCCTGCAGCTTTGCACTCTTAGGGACTCAAGGACTCTTAGGCAGAAACAGTTTGTGTGGCGTTATATAAATCTCTATCAGCAACAACGTTGTAACCTTCGATTTTCCAATCACACCACGCTAAAACACACAAGCTGTAAAGAATGTGGAAGGATGTGACAGTGGTGTGCATTCAGTCATATGATTACTTAGTATATTCCACCGATTCTGCTGAGGACACACAGATTGTTCCATATCTGTCTGCTCCTTATGTGTGTTTTAATGGCACATGCAGAAGAAAGAGAAAGAAAATCCAATTACATGAACGGTGAATCAGACCTAATACCACAAGGAGTGTTAATCAGACTGATCCAATTAAGCAGAGATGAATTTGGCTCTGTAAAACTGAGGTGAGGGTGTTGCAAAGTGGTGCAAAGAGACAACAATGACTAATTTCAGGGAAAGCAGGGAAAGGTAACGTTGCATTGCCCTTGCAAGCGGAGCCAAAAATATTAAATATGATGCTCGACTTTTATTAAACTCAGTTGGGTTATGAAAAGGCTCGCTGAGAGGGTTTCCTCAGAAATAAATAAGAACCTCTGAGATGTGCTTTCGCGGTCATGATGACACTGGTGGCACACAGAATATTTCCAGTGAGAAGAATAAGAGATAGATGGCATAACAGAGACAGATTGAGAGATACAGAGGGAGAAAGATGATAAAGACAAAACCGTGGGATGAGACAAAGAGAGAGAGAGGATTCAACTTGGAAATGAAAGCCCTTCAGAAAGCTGTGGGGGAATCTGGAGGGCTGCATGGGCCTTTATAGACTATCTCTATGAAACATAAAATAAGGTTAAAAAACATACTGTGACCCACAATCTGCCACAGAGCTCTCTGTTTTACAAGCTCAGTTTCTCAAGCCACAGAACACTGAGGGCCGGAGGAGGACACTGGCCTCTGCTCACTGAATCACAGTGTTTGTTATGAACAACTTAACACTTTATGAACAAAGAGTGTTGCCAGACTGCTGAACTAAAGCTAAATTATTAATAACAGATAAATAAAAAACAAAAACTATTATTGAAGCATTACTAAAACACATACTTTGCAGGCCCCAAGGAAGTCCGCCAGGCTTTACAGACAACATTGGAACATTGGAATCACAACTTCATGTGACTCCACTGGGCCAAAAAAGACTCTTTCCCATTAGGGCTGTCAACGAATATTCTAGGTTCGAATTTAAATTCGAATTTGAAAAAAAAATGGACCTTCGAATGTGAAAATTGATATTCGATTGTGGAGGAAAAAAAAAAAAAAAAACACCACCGCAGCTGTCCTCTTTGCGAGTGGGCGTTGGCATTAGACGCGCATTTCTCCAGCCTGGTCAACAAGCGGTTCTGCTCCCAGCTGTTGTCTTCGTCACCCGGCTTGACACATTCGCTTGCGGCTCGCGCAGAAAATAGACCACACGCCGAAACGATCGCTGCAGGGCACGAGCCGGTCACGGTCCGGTGCTTCGAGGCTATTCGCAGCGCTTCCGCGGGCGGTGTGGCCATGGGTCAGAGAGGGGGGGGCGAGTGAGAGGTCCGCAGTCGTTTCTAACGTAATGTTATAGATAATTGTTTTATGTGTTTTAATGTGTAGGTATGTAAATGTTTTCAAAGACGTTTATGTGGAAATAAAAATACCTACAAGTAGTTATGTTTCCTGGTATTAATACATATACAAGTATGTTTCCTTGTATTAGTTTGCCCTCTTGTGGACATAATGCGGAAAAAAAAATATTCCAATGGTTCGAACCTATGAGTTATTTTTAGAAGGAATATTCGAACGTCATTTTTGAGCAATTTTGACAGCCCTATTTCCCATAGACTTACATTGTGAGAGAGACGTCTGTAAATCAGTGGATACATGTTTTAAGCGTCACAACCCCCTCGAAATGACTCGTTCCACTATCAGAATTTGACCAATTCAGTCAGATATTCTCACTCCAACCTCGTCACATATCGACATTTGGTCATGGACTTTCCACATCCAGATATACCATGCAAGGTACCCTGGATGTGTTGGTTGTCAACATTCTGGGATGCCGTGTCAAGTTCTGCCTGTTACATGCATTTTCTTCTTTCAAAATACACTTCAGTGTTCAAAGGAAATTTACCATCTCTTTACAGTCTCTTTCAAAATAAACACACTGTGTCGGTACAACACCAAGAATGACGTTTTTTTCCTTCGACAACAAACACAAAAAATAACAGGGTTTGGCTTTATAATCAGTTGGGACGTGAACACCACTCTCCCGAGTGCAAATCGGTCTGTCATGGACCCATCTACGACCCTTCCCACCTGCCACAATTAGACTTTTGCCGCCTTATTTTTTGCTCTTGTTCTGCCATGTTTCCGCATGATGCCGCAGGGCTATCACACCAACGTTAAAGGACAGCTTTTTTTCGTCAGTGTCTGACGCCCCAAGTCACTGCCCAGGTACCGGATTTCGATGACTTCAGAGTGAGACCAGGTTGGTCTAGAACCACACGATTGAGTTATTTTATCCCCATTCAAGTTAGCAGAGGGCTAAACTGGAAGTTAGTCACTCAGCTCGGGAAAGGACATAATCCAGGTAATTTTACATCTGGACGTCGAACTTTTTTGGCTTCAGGCACCACTGAGCAACTTTCATAGGAATAAACAGGACTCAGCCTCCAACACTGTATCCAGTTCTCTTTATAGATCCATGATACTATGGCGGTGGCACAGAGCTGTAGTGATATTGATATATGCATCTCCGCACAAAAGAAATAACCCAAAATAACCCACTTTTCTGAACTGTTTATAATAATAGTCAATACTTCATGGTTCTGCACTTACCTATCATGTGCTTTCATTAACAAAATCACATCATTGACCAAGCATCAACACCAAAATATCCAAAATCAAAATTTCAAGATGATGCACTTTTGACTGCGCTATCAGTTCATCAGTGATATTTAATTCACACCTGATGCTTTCCATGACCAGCAGTTACACCAGCAGACACCTGATAGACAATACTAAATCAGGCAGGTAAAGATAGCTACAAAAAAAATGGCTCAGCATAAGAATTACTGAATAATACATTAACACATTTCCTCTCTTAAAAAAACTGACAGGTCCAATGTTTAAATGATGGTTTACCGCAAGATACCCAAGAGGCTTCATGGAGAACATATTCAGATTAGGCATGCCACAGTGGGGACGTTTTCCCACCTGTTAATAAACTCTTGACAACACTGGTATTACTGATTACACCAGACCAGCGCTGGGCAACATGGCTTAAAAATAGCATCACAATATTTTTTAAGGCTGTATCGCCATACAGGATATATATCGCAATACTCTGAAATCTCCTTTAAATACTCCAGACTACTAAAATACAAAATTATTAAATGAACTACAGTTATTATAAAGTTGAATAAAATAGAGTTATAATAAAGTTTAATAAAGTACTGTAATAATAAAGTTGAATAAAGTATTGTTACAATTAAATAATTCAAGCAGAACCATTGGTGCTTTAATTTTGGAGCACCCGGTTTGGCTTGGGCATGAAGTGTTGTTTTTGCTGTGAACTTGAAGCTTCTGGTGAGATGTTAGCAGTTAGCACAAAGTTAAACTGTTGTCACTGCACCTTTAAACTTTATTAGTATATATATATATATATATATATATATATATATATATATATATTAGTAATATTTGCAAGTCGCAGTGGTGCTCCGTGGTCGCAAAGTGTGACTTAATAATAGCGATCTGGAGCCCTGAGGATTACATACACACCTCACCTGCTCACACCGCTGCTCGGGAGAAAATGACCTGGATGGGCAGAGGAATGTGTGTTGCGTATCATGTTTGTGAGTCTGTCTTCATGTGTGTGTCTGTGAGTAGGAGAGAGCCACAAGAAAGAGTGAGCAAACCAAACGCTGAAGCAAGTCTCATGCCAGTGGCTTAAGAACATAAAACAGTCATTTTATATATTCCATGTGCAAAAAGCTGCGATACATCGAGTATATTCGATATATCACCCACCCCTACACCGGACATATCACAAGAAAATATATTCATCGATGATTCTATAGAGTCCTTACTTTGATCTTAACATTAGACCTTAAGATCTTCCCAGAACATTGAACACAAGGGAACAGGGACAGTTGGTGTGTCTGTAACAGCACCTGCTTTTCTTCTTAATTAAATGGCTTCATTTTTTTCAGTTTTAAGCACAGCTCGGTCTTGACAGCCTTTCCCTCCTCTCTTTATCTTCCTCTTCTCTCACGGGATGCGCTCTCTACCTGAGGATGACCACTTCTTACTCTATCATTTTCTTGGATTCCACAACATTTAGGTCATAGCCATCCTGGTAGCGTGGGTCCATGAATGTTGCCTTGCACATAAGCTTACAGCGTACTTCTGTGCTGTGACTCTGCTGCTGCTGTACAGAGCAGACACTTTCAGTTTATAATTGTGCATCCATCACCCAACTAAGTATTGATAACAAGCTTAGTGCTTTACACATAACACTTTTTTAATTTGATGAAATGGGTTTTATTTCTCTAAAACAAAAAGTAAAAAAACACTGGTGGTGGTGGGCAATTCATGTGATCAGTGTGTAATTTGCAGTATGCCCAAACACAGCGTAACACAGGTAACACAGACTACAAGCCTAAGCCAGATATATATTTTACTTTGTGGATTAAGATCATCAGGAGAAAAATGAGCCGAATAGAATTCAGGCACGCACACATGAATAAACATGCATAAATAAACACACCAGACACAGCCATGACAAGAAAAGGAAGCTAATGAATAAATAAAACAGAACAACCGCCAGCTAAAATAGCTCTGACCAAGCACTTCCCAGAGAGAGACGTTCAGTGAGCGATCTCATCAGTGCTGCTGTCGGGTTTGCTCAGTGGTCAGGAGAGCTGGTATGGTGTTGACAGCTGGCTGTCATTACTCCAGAAGTGAGGAGCAGGACAAAGGAAGGGAGAGGAGAGGTGGGAGGAGAGGGATGACAGGAGGGGTCCTGGGGAAGAACCAATGAATAAAAAGAAGGAAAAAGTGGTGGAAGAGAGAAACCTACGGTGACCTCTTGACCTTGTTGGATTGGGGCCAGTAGCCTAGTTCCCTGGTGACTGAATCAGGTTTTCTTTATTTTTTTGTCAGTTCAGCTTTTTATTTTCCCTTGAATTAAAGGATGTGACATATGCCTTGTCTGTTACTGTTCCTAATTCAGGCCTTATTACTTTGCTCCATGCTAAGTTCACCGGGTGTCTCAGAACAGATTTTAATCAAATTGAATTTTGCCGGTGCAGGTAAGAATTCTTAAAATGATTTTTATTAACACTGTCTAAAAAGGTATTTTACACATTTTGTCAATTTCCTCATGATTACTATGCTGGAATGTAAAAAGAAAATCTGATAACCCATGATTGTCTCTGATCGCAGCATGTGTTTTGGTGTAAATTAGGATTCAGGTGTGGAATAAAAAGTTCTCTGCCATAAGATTGTGTAACCTTGGCAGAGTTATAAACCCTCAAGTTCTTTCTAGTTAGCACCTCCATATGCACCTTAAACAATTATCTTTCATTGTTTGAATGTTACATTTTACACTTTAACTGCCAGTCCTCACACCTGTGCACCACCTGTTTTCACACCCGCTCATTTGTATGTATGAACAAAGTGCTCACATTTAGGCCATGCACCTAAAAGTTCACTGCTGAAATACTTGAACATAAACAGTGCTCAATACAGTAAACTCGTCTCTGAGATTGTAAAAGTAACAGAACAGTAATTATATATGATGGCTGCATTAAAAGCTTACTATAATTAGGATCTCGTGCATCCAGATGGCGTCCTGCCACCTGAATGTGATTTCTACAGACAACAACACCATGCTGAATTTGCCATACTGCAAAGGAATAAAAAGAAAACAAAGCAAAGAGGGATGAGGAGGACACAGAGATGAGACAGAGCTGGGGTGTAAGAGGAGTGACACAGGTGAGAGGTGGATGAAAATCGAAGGCAGGGTGGAGGACGAGATGAATTACAAAGCAGCAGGAAGAGTAAGACACGCGGAGTTGAGGACGGAGGGAGAAAGAGATAAGACTAGAGGGTGACAGACAGAAAAGAAGGGAGGTGTGAGAGATGAGAGAACGGAGAGGAGGATGGAGGAGGAAAAAAGAGAAAGGCTGGAGAGAGCAGAGGGGAAATCAGACGGGGAAGAGAGTGGAACAAGGGGGAGGGGAGGACTTGAGGGCAGCTGGTGAAATGAATGAAGGCCAAGCATCCGAGGGACCACCACTGAGCGGTCAATGTGTGTGTTTGTGTATGAGGCATAAAGTGGTGACAGGAAGAGACAGGAGAGCAAGAGAGGAAAAAAGAGAGGGAGAGGTGAACAGAGACAGGGAAGAGGTGGATCTGGCCCAATGTGTTGAGGATTAGGGATTTAGGGCTTGTTGGAACAGCCAGTGTGTTTACATGAAGCCAGAAATATGCCTCTTGCCTGGAGATGTGGGTATTCTGTGAATCCAAGTTGGATTTAGATTCAGCAGTTAAATTTGAGGGAGGGAATACAGTTAACGCAAGCAGCAAACTCCATATGACTTGTTGTGGTGGAAGTGCCGAGGGCATTGTTTGTGCTGACTTAAAACTCACACAAGAGTGTGACTGCACATTCTGCGCTATAAGAGAAATAATACAACAGTTGTTTTGAAATGTTTTTGTTTTGCCAAGTTACACAGATGTTTACACGTGTTCACCAATGGAGAAAATATGTCGCTCAACACAGAACGCACAAAACAGCTTTAGAAGTTTAAAATAAAGTATGAAAAAACAAAGCTTTCACTCGTGCGTCACTTTGCTTCGGAGACCGAAATGAGGCAGAATCCGGTTTCTTTAAAACCTGGTGCTTTGTGTGATGAGTTCACAGAGGGGGCACGATGGGAACACTCAGCTTCAATCAGATCACAATCCATAATAGATGCCCATGTAAATATCTTATGAGGAGGAGCTATGGAGAAAATGACTCTGTACTCAGGAACACACACAGACACACATGGACACACACACATGCGCAGACAGCAGAAGCACAAAGAGCAGACATCCCTCACTGTCATGCAAGGGAGAAAAAAGTGTTATAGAGTGTATTTATCTAATATTCATGCACTATCTTAATGGATCTTTTGTGTGAATGTCGTCTTGTTTTTGCTGTTGTCTGTTTGTGCGTGCCTCACAAAAACAGGACAGCTTGTAAAAGACCTCAGCTCGCTTCTGAATGTGATTTTTTCGGTTACAATGAAAAATACATAAATAACAAATGTTCCATGGATCTTTCTTATCGGTGTCTCTATTAGAATCCAAATGGTGTTGGCAATGAAACATAGGCTACTTGTGTGAACTCTGCAAACTGTGTAGCATTTTATTGAACGCTGTGAATGGAAGGAAACATGAATGTACGCCTACACGAACGATCTGAAGTTGAAGTTTTCCTGTACTCTGAAGGTCGCAACGATCCACAAATCACTGTTAACTTTTTGGCAAAAACAGCCATTTAAAACTTTAAAGTTAGAAAACCTGGATGTGATCTCGAAACTAGAAAAACCTTTGCATAAAAAAACTCCCTGTACACCCAGCAGATATCTTTGAATTTATGTTAATACAACATGCTGCACCAACACTGAAAACAGATATCTTTCTGACACATATTCCAATGTTTTTCCGAAATGCTTCACTGTAACTTTTGACCGAGCTGTCATATCGCATCTTCCATTTTAGATCGGTGTTAAAGCTGCACATCCTGCACATCAGCTGGACACGCCAGACAAATATTTAGCCCACATTCAGACAGACTTAGAGTAAACATTTCATGAAGTGATAATGCCACAATGTTTTCGGGATTGTGCTTGTCCCATAAAACATAGTTAATCAATAATTCAGCTCTGTTTCAGTTTAGTTTATTATGAATAAGTCAGGGACAGCAAATGAATCCTAGCAGATAAACACTAAGGCGAGCAAAAGACATAAAAACAACAACAAAGTAAAAGAGAAAGTATTAAAGGCATAAACAAAAGTTAAAGGAAGACCTCACCCACAAAATGACTATGTGTAAATCAGTTAGTCATGCCGTGTTACCTTGACTTCATGTTTTACTGGCATGCCTCCACAGAGAATGGTGAATATATTTATAGGCTGATTATGATAGGGTCATTATTTATTATTGATTGGTTGGGGCCCACATTAACAACAGCAAAACTACATCAAAACATCCATTTATAAACACTCACACAACTCATGCCAGTGGTTTAGAAACTTTTATGCCCAAGGCACACCTGTATTGTTATCTGTTTGTGATGTTATCTGTTATCACATTATAACACAGTCTGTGGGGGAGGCGGGGCTACGGGCACACACACAGTGCGATCTTCGTGAGAGGGAGACAAGGTGGAGAAATAAAACAGAGAGTTGAGCGTAAGAGAAAGACAGGGAACTTGTTCCTAAACCAAATGCCACAGCCCCTGTGTGGAAGTGTTTTGGATTTAAACCAAATGACAGAGGGCAGCCCAGTAATTTGGACGAGCCGGTGTGCCGGGTTTGTTCTAAAACCATCTCAACAAAAGAGCGAATACAACCCACTTAACTGCACACCCATGGGTGCAGATCCCGGGGGGGGGGGACATGTCCCCCCCCAAATTCTGGAAAACACAAATTGCCCCCCCCCAATTCTAAATAGCTTAAATGATTGAAATTGAACAAATGTATACAGTAGTCCTATATACTGGGAGAAAGGGAAGATGATGAGGAGAAATGGGAATCCGTGAGAGGTGAGAGATGAGAACATGAGTGGACATAACATGCCTGAGACCCTGAAACTAGAAGTAGCATTAACTAACAGCGAAGCAGTGAAAAGGAGGGTGATGGCTGGTTCCATGTACTATTGGCTGTTTAAGAGAAATAAACAGTAAAGGTAAGGATATGATTCTCTTTGTAGTGCTTTTTGAATGACTTGGTGATGGTGATGAGCCTCTATGAAATCGTGAAATATGCTGGCAATCTCAAGCGCTCTGTGGGCATGATTTGCACGCGTGCAATTAAAAAAAAATCACAACTGATTGTGTCCCCCCCAAACTTGTCATCAGATCTGCACCCATGTGCACACCTGAGAGTGAGAGACTGACAGTCTATTTTTTTTGTATCGATAAGGTCTTTATTTATTTGTTTTTTATTTTTACGTGTTATTTCGGATATCTTTTTTGCATTTGTAAATATTCTTGTTAAATAAATATTTATTTCTTTTTAAAAGGGTGCACTTGAATCAATATGCCTTTATTATCATTATATAAGTTTAAAAAATGGTCTAAAAACAGCAAAATTACAGCAATAATAAAAAATGGTCATAAAAGCACAATATTATGCAATATTATCACTTACCGCAATAATTTCTGATACAACTAATCGCCCAGCAAAATTTGTTATCGTGACAGGTGCTACAAACTTTCTGGCCTGTGCTACAAAATGATCACCCTCTGTAGCACCAGTGCTATGGGCTAAAAAAGTTAACGTACAGCCCTGACTAATCAACCAGCTACTACTCATGATTTATTGACGAAATAATTTAAGAATTCCTTTCAAACTTTTTAAAATTACATCAAAGCACCAATTACACATCCAGTTAAATAAGAAATAATGTAACATAGTGTGATGTGTCACACACTTACAATGCCTACACACGAACAGCAACAACTAGGCTCCCTGTGAAAGTTTTTAGTTTTTAGAGTTTACCTCTTTATTAGAAAATGGGTGTGCACACAATACTGATACAGTAATTTAAAATTAATTCATAACTTTCTGTATAGGCTCAGTTGAATATTACAATAATAATGTGTGGTTATCACACAACCCCACAGCACACCTGGATTTGCATCATGGCGCACCAGTGTGCGGTGTCACAACATTTGAGAACCACTGACTCATGCAATATAATCCAAGTCTCATTCATCCACTCATAAGCTCAGTACTTCCCAAACACATGCATTTTTGCTTGAATAAATAAATGAATATATATAAAATACTGGAGTCTGGCTTAGAAGAAAGCATAGATAAGACTGAATAAATGAGACTTGAATTATAAAACACCAGTTGTGTGAGAGTTTGTCAACGGGTGTTTTGATATACTTTTGATGTTAATGCGTTCTCCAATCAATCAATAAATCCATATGTTCTGTTTTTTTCCATGGAGGCATGCAAGAAAAACATTTACTTCAAGAACTCAAGGTAAAAGGGCACAACTGATTTGCATACAAATGGTCATTTTGCGGGTGAAGTATATCTTTAAGGTATGAACTCATATTAAAATGCAATCACACAAACTTCAGAGGCACACACCCTAACAATATGTCTTGTTAAGTAACCTGACCGCTGATGGCACAGTGGTTACAGCTATTTTACCCTGCTAGGAAGCAGTGAATATAAGAGGGCAGAGGGAGGATTTCATCACAGAGAGGATGGTCACAGTCATTAAGAAGAGTCTGACAGACATATTGTTACAGCCACGGCCCTGTGGTTTTACTAGCACAGTCATTACTAGAGTTTAGGATATCCCTGTGTTTAATATTCAAGTTGTAAATGAGGCAGACTTAAAAAAAGAACACAACGGTCGAAGTTTCGTCAATACTGAGGGGCCTTAGCTTGGACGTGAGCAAAAAGAACAAGGCTAGCTTTGATATGCAATAGATGTTGTACACAGAAAGTTCCTTTGTGAATGTGCACTGGGTGAAAGTGGATATATAGAGGCACTGTAAAGCTGTTTTCGATCAGACAATTACTTCAACAATTCTTTTTGGCAATTCGACACAGCTGTCTAAATCAGTTAATTTCCTCCACACAGTAGGAGACGTCATTTTCATTAATTGTTTAGATGCATTAGGAGAAGGGGTAGAAAAGGTTAGCAGTGTCTGCCAGGTGTGAGCAGCTTCACAAAGCAGATTAATTCAATTAGGAATCAGCTGACTGGCTCCACCTAACTGTGATCTATTCTTTTACTCTTTCCATTATCTCTTTCTTCTTATTAATGTCTTGAGCATGTTTTCAAAATACTGGAGCTGAAGATGAAACGCACTGACACATGCTCTCACTAAAAAATATGGAAAATGGCTCATACAAAGAAGTTCATTCAAATGTCGACCACACATGCAAAATTTACAGACACATGCACGCCCTCACACACACCATCCACCTACTCCCTTACAAGCCCATTTCTTCGTAACATGAAAGTTTGGCTGCGTTGAGAGTCTGTTTTGTGCTGTCTGGGTGGTGATGATATTATGAGTGCAGATGCGGCGCTAAGCCCTGCAACGCCCCACAGGGGAGCACTAAAAGCAAACCCTGACCCTGTTGATCATCAATAATTCAGCAGAAATCAGGGTTAGAATAAGTGCAGCGCCGAACGACACATCATTTATACAGCATGCAGAAGAGACGACGGGCTCCGCCATCATAAAGTTTGCATAAGGCCAAAGCCTGCCTGTTAGCTGTCCACAAGCATGAACATTAGCTCCATTACGTTGAAAAAATGAAGGCTGATGGGACGAGAATAGGGGGATAAAGTGGTGGTGAGTCATCGACCACTCTGAGTCTCTTCTGAGACCCACCTGGCATGGAGAAAATGGAGCTGGACTCCACCATTGTGGGCATACAGGAGGCCATCAGTGGCTGGCGGCCCAGATGGCTGACTGGCCTGCTGGGAACACAGTCAGCCATGTCAGTATGGAGCCAACATTAGACAAGAAAGAAAAGGACAGCTTTGGGGACATATGAGTCTGAGAGACAGGGTGCAGACAAGGATATAAGAATATTACAAATAAATACCAAACAGACAAGCATCTACTATACGTCCTGATTATCTACCAATTCCACTTGAAGAACTTTTTTGGCTATTGGTGCATGCATGGATGGCTTGCTGAACGGGCCTACTGGGCATCGACCCAGGGGCCCAAAGTTTCAAGGACACCCTTGGACTTCACTTGCAAAATGTCACTCGAAAAGACAGATGCCCACCAGGAAGAGACTCAAAATGACCACAAAGAGACACAAAACGACTACGAAGAGATGCAAAACAGCTGCAAGAGACACAAAGAGACTCTAAAAGACTATGAAAAGGGGCAAAACAGCCAGAAAGGGACACAACATGACTACAAAGAGACATAAAGCAACTGCAAGGAGACTCGAAATGACCACTAAGAGACACAAAACCACAAAGAGATGCATAAGGACTACAACGAGGCACAAAACAACAACAAAACAAGCCCAAACAACTATAAAGTCTGTGTTTTGCTCCTATGTATGAGAGGTGGTGGGGCCTTCTGGATGTCCGTGCCCAGGGGCCCACTGTCTCATAATCAGCCAGTGGCATGGAAACATTACAACCAAAAATTACAACCCACTAACTGTGACTCTATACATCAAGGGTGTCAAACTCATTTCAGTTGATGGGCCACATACAGTCCGATTTAACTGCAGGTGGGCTGGATCAGTACAACCATTGCATAATATCCTAACAAATGCCTCCAAATGTTTCCCTGTTTTTAAAGATCTTTAAAACGCTCAGTCATTTACAAACAGATGACAAACAGCCTGTGATGTCTTCAGAAGAATAAGCCCAATTTCTACAATATGTCTGTTTTTTCACGTTCCGTCATTCTACTGTTCACTGCCATTACATGTGCATTTTTCTTTACATTTCCACTCCTGCCACACCAAACTAAAGTGGAAGTCATTGAGGAAGCACGCTAAGTTGTCTCCTGCCTTACAAACCATTTACAAATCAAAAGTTTTGGAGGTGTCATTTAAGATAGAAGTCTAATACAGATTTTACATAACGGAAACCACTCACTGTTTAACCCTGACATCTCTTAGCCTTCGCAAGTGTATCACTATTAGGTGTGCAGAGTCATCCAAGGGCCTGATTGGGCACTTTGGCAGGCCAGTTCTGGCCCTCTGGCCATATGTTTGACACCCCTGGTATACATGATGATGAAGGAATCTTCCTGTGGTCAAGATTTTACAAAGTAAGCAAACAGCCAGAGCTTTAACCAAGACCTTTTCTTTCATAGTGTCAAATCCAAAATGCTTTTACACCTTGCTGCTCAGAGAGGTTGGTGCAATGATTTTCTGGTTAGCACAGCTGGTTAGAAATAGCCTAATTTACTGATAAGACACATCCCACTGAGGTATAAGGATCACTTGTTTCCTTACATAGCATGAATTGTAAGCAGTTTGAGGTTCAATAAGCTAATGAGTCTATCTTATAGTTTGGATAATCATGTCATACATACTATAAATGACACACTGTAAATTTTGAATGCTAACAGATCATTAGAGATCACAAATTTAATTTTGTCCCATAAATAAAAGGTAGTGGAATTTCATATAAAAAAGACAACTCATTACATACAGTACAGCCCAGTCAATCTAGCTTAGAAAAGGGCCCAACCTAGGAGACATTGCAATAGTAATGTTTCATAGTTGTAACTGGTCTTACTACCCTCCTGTTTCACATATTAAAAGTATACCTTCATGCATTAAGTGGACCAT
The DNA here is from genome assembly GCF_041903045.1 of Epinephelus lanceolatus. NCBI lineage: Eukaryota > Metazoa > Chordata > Actinopteri > Perciformes > Serranidae > Epinephelus > Epinephelus lanceolatus. The sequence goes on from NC_135744.1 coordinate 37,334,003, forward strand.
ATTTTTTCAAAAGCAAAGTTTTTACATTTAAGTGTGACACAGTCTGGGTAAAATGGGATTAATACTGGAGGGTCTATGTACACTTCTCCAACATATGTGATGTTTTTTCTTAAGTTTTAAGGGTCAATCTTTCCAATAAAACACATTTTGAGACGGTATTTTAATGTCTTGTACCTGTATTAAGGGTACTACTACCCCAACACCCAATTATTTGGCCAAAATTTCCTCTAACACTCTTTCTAAACTGGGTCTAAATTGTTCCATTATATCACTGTAAACACTATAATTATCAATAATAAAAGTGATAATGTTAACAACACACATCTGAAAATATCTTGTAAACACAGCCACGTTTGCATAGTTAATGTTTATGTTAAATCAACTATTTTCTAAGATTTACCCAATGAACCCTCTGGTCTCTTCAGGCCTCAGTCATTATGAGTATATTGTTCAAACTGGCAGCATTATGAGATCATATATCATGATAAATATCATGGTCAATCATTGAGGGGAAAAACTACTATGAAAATAATTTTTGCTACATGTATATTGTCCAGCCCTACTTAGGATTCGGAAAAGGTGATTTTGATGTAAGGTTAACGCAAAGTGCACATGAACATAAATTATATGAAAACAGCATGTTCAGAAGCAGAGATAACCCCTTCCTAGTGTGATGCTGTGACATGAAGGTCCTTAATTTTGACACCTGAATTTACCTTGTTTGACTGAGTATATTGTGGTATACTTTTAATGCGCTATTTGGGCGTCTCTAAGGATCAAATAAAACCTCAAATGGTAACTATTGCAATTTTCCCTGGGTCAAACCACAGACTGACTGGACTAGTATCAGATTGCTCTCTCTGGTATTGGAATAATGCTCACAGAGTCAAAGCCAAAATGTTGCATTAAGCACACAATCAGCAGGGGACACATGCAAGGATGAGCTGCACATTGTACAAAAGGCTTCAGGTATACTATATCAATTTAGGATTCTGAGCCTTTGACTCTCTGTGCTTGTCAACTATGTAACATTAAAGCATTTTTGTCCTAACAAAGCAAACTACAGCAGAGGGGGAAAGAATGCCTATTTTTTTTATGAGGAAGTTTAAATCAAACCGGATTCAAGTTGACCTTTGTGGTGATTTGCATTAAACAGGTGACTGAGATTTGCATTTTTATGGAGTTCCCATGGCCTTCTTTTGCCCTTAACTCTCTTTGAACAGGCGAGCCAGGAGATAGGGATGTTAATTATGGACCACAAGGACCACAATGGGAATGATCTCAATGGCTTTATTGTGTTATCCCAGATAGGTTTTAATTGAATTATGGACATAATAGTGAGAGCCCATGTGGAGGTGAATGCTGAACACGGTGTTCCCTTTTTTTAAACAATCAAATTAACCCAATCAATTATACTAACAAAGTTCAGTTTATTTTCAGAACAATGCAATCATTTTCCATTTCGTGTAAAGCATAAAACTGTTTGTGAGGCGAGGCGCACACAATCAGGTCATCAATGAAGGTCATGGGTGTGTCCTAGCATCATAATGCAGAGACTGACGTTGGATAAATGAAATATTATTCAAATAATGCAGCTTTTACAGCATGCAAAGGGTCATATTTATGGGTCGGTACAAAAGCTGATGGAAAGAAATATTTCAGGAAACAACTGTTGACCTCATATTGAAGTCCTTTTCCTTTTCACACAATGAACTGCTATGACCATAGAGTAGGACTATGTCTCATTATTTCTCAAAAAGGCCTAAGATATAAACAAATATAATCTTACTACTAATCCCTACTTTGCATGCAGTGAAAGTCTTTCACGTGTTTAAAACAATTTCTCTCTGTTGCCCAATGGGAGCTTTGAAAAGTTACTCCATACTGTATAAATTAAAAAATAGAAAATTCTAAACACTTCAATCATTCACAAACGTTTTTTCTTTTTTTCCAGCTTCAAGTCACCTAACGCGTTTGGTCATATTCTATTTCACTGACAAATTTGTTCCGATAACTGCTATTAATATTCATTAGTGCAACTTTGTAGCTAACAAGGCTTCAAAACTGACAGCAGCGAGTAGATCCACTTATCTGCTTCAATTTCGTTCAATGCTTTCATCTAATATTCCTTGTCATTTTAATAGGTCGACGTTTTTTCAGCTGTTTGGGAGGTAAAAAGGGTCCTCAAAGGAAATCTGGGATAACAATGCAAATGAGTTGGAGGATAGTCTGAAGGCACCAAATTAGAAAAGCATTTCCACAAATGCTGTCGGATGATGATCACCTCTATATTCTCCTGCTCATCAAATAGAAGAAGACAAAGGGAGGAAAGAAAGGGAATCGTTACCAGTCACTGTACTGCAGCTGCACTGTATGTGCCGCATTCAGGGCCTGGGGAACGTACACACACACCATCATACATGTATGAACACACATTAATACTTAAACATAGCAAAACAGACTTAGACAAAAACAATATTAAGACTACAAAACATGTGCAAAACACAAAGCTCGTTAACATACAGAAAATACCAAAACTCATACTAAGATTTTTATCTCTCACCACCACATGGTCCCTGGGCCCCTGGCAGACAGAGAGACAGGGGTCCCAGAGGACAGTGGTGGGAGGAAAGAAAGAGGATTACAGGAGTAAACAACTAGATCACATGACACTTTTAATAAAGTCCCTTTTCTCTCCCTCCTCCTCCTCCTCCTCCTCCTCCATGTCTACAGTCTCCTTCTCATTCTCAAATCATACTGTAAGTCCCTAATACAGCCTGCTACTGCTTTCCCTATTCACTTTGTATCTTTCAATCTTTTAATTTGCCTCAAAACATGCTACTGACAGGTGCGCTAATATTTCACCATTACTCTGAATATGACAATTTGATGCAGGTCATGTACACAGCATATTCCATTTGGATATTCCGAAATAGGCCTTCTGAATTCTGAATGTAGCATTTTGCAATTAAGATGTGGGAAATGCTGATATAATTTGGATTTTAGGAGCACTCTCTGAACACGTATTCAACACATCCAGAATATCCAGTGGAAAACGGGGCGTCAGTGGCTTAGTGGATAGAGCAGGCGCCCCATGTACAAGGCTGTTGCCGCAGCGGCCCGGGTTCAACTTCAGCCTGTGGCCCTTTGCACTCCCTCTCTCTCTCCCCCCTTCACACTTGACTGTCCTATCAATTAAAGGCAAAAATGACCTAAAAAAAAACAGTGGAAAACGTCAACGAAATCCTATTTTGATGCAATGAAGCAAAATGGTACAAGCAGCTCCAGCTGTTCCACTTCTCTGTATTTTGACTTGATGAATGACATGTTATGGCGCGTTAATCAGAGTATGCACAACTGCAGGTAAACAGAAACAGAGTTGTACCGATATCGATACCAGTATCGACTGGGTATCAAGTATCGGCGAGGACAGCCTATAACCAATCCGATACCATGTAGTTTCCGTTTCATTTGCCTGTAGTGTGCGTATGCGTAATGACATTACGTTTTGTTTGCCTGTAGTGTGCGTATGCGTAACGACATTACGCATACGCACACAACAGGCAAACGAAACGGAAATGGAGCACAGTTTAACCCTTTGAAACCTGAGCAAACTGGGAACATGGGAAGAAGTCAGCGAGCAACTTAACAAGAAATGTTAGCAAAATTAGCAAAAAAAAAAATAGTACACAATTATAAGTAAATTACCTCAAAATTAGCAAGAAAAGAATAATAATAAATAAACAACAAACAAAGAAATGACGTAGAAAAAAAAGACTAGAAAATTGAAAAATACTTGAATGTATAATAACAATAATAATAATAATAATTTATAATATAATTAGAAATATAGTTTTCTGGACATTCATTAATTCATTTCCCGTAACAGCTTATCCTGGTTTTCTGGATGTTTTTCTCTAGTTTAATAATAATAATAATAATAATAATAATAATAATAATAATAATAATAATAATCAATTTTCAGTGAATTTTCTCGTCAGCTTCTATCAATTTCGTGCTCATAGCCATTTTTCTCCCCCATGCTCAGGCTTGTGAAGGAAATCTGATCCAGGTTTTAAAGGGTTAAAAAGCATTCATGTCAAATGTCTTTTTTACCAAATTGTGTGGCCGCACTTTAACCTGTGTCTATGTCAACACTGGAAAACAATAATAAAAAAAGTTTTATGGCATTCATGCTACTATTATGTATTTATTTCTTAATATTTTACATAGAGGTTTAGGAGTTGAGACATACAGCATATCCCATGCATTTTTATTTTACGCGCTGGTATTGGATCGGTACTCGGTATCGGCAGATACCTAAGGTTCAGGGATTGGAATCGGGGAGGATAAAGTGGTATCGGTACATATCTAACAGAAATATTAGGGGAATATTCACTTTCATTAGCCATGTTATCAGCTTTGAAGGAGTATTGTCTTTTTTGTAATTAAGGCAAAAAAAAATCCTGAATATTTTGTGCATGTGAAAGTCGTCAGTGTTGCCACAGGAATGTAGTACTGGAATACTGGAATATACCCATGCATGAATAAAGACATTAATTGCCTTCTCTCTTCATCATCAGTTGGCAACACTAACAGTGAGAGACGGAGATCCCTCATGGAGGTGAGAAATGACTCAGTACTTTAAATGAAATCAAAGTGACACGATACTCAGTTGGAATCAGGAGGTAAAAGAATGATAGCTGTTAATTGATGGTGACAGTTTTATTCACTTGCAGGCAGTGCAAATGATTATAATATTCTGGCACAGCGAGAATGAAAGCACAAATATCTGCCTAACCATGTACCGACCTACTCTAATGAATACTTGGGTATGTACTGTAGGTTAAGGCTGGGCGATGTAGACAAAAATTTGTATCTTGGTATTTTCTATGAAATGGGCTACATGTTCAGTTGCAAATCAAAGATACATCTACTAAGTTCTTATAAGTGCTTTTATAAAAACAGACTGTGATCAAAATAAATTGCAAGGACAGGGATTTTTTTTAACATAGCACTGGAGCTTCAAGGTTTGCAGCACAGGACACAAAACTATAACATGAGTGTTAAAGTATTAAGTAGGCCTAAATTCATTGGAGTTTGGAACAATTACAAATCTTTGTGTGCCTGCATCCAGGCGCTGTCTCAATGTCGGCGATGTGCTATGATCCACCTCACACACAAACGTGACACAATCGAGCAGATCTGTCTCCCACACATGCAGTGCAGCAGGTGTGCCACTGAAGTCATTTCTTTCATCTCACAGACTGATTTAGCATAGTGCATGCGTCACAGACTAATTAACAGACATGTTAAACAAAGTAGCAGCACTGTGTCTCTCTTAGTGCTGCTGGAGAACTTGTGAGAAAATGAGTGGGGCAGAGCTGTGCTGAGAGTGTGAGAGAGGAGAGATGCACACTGGTATGCGTCATGTAAAGCAACATGACCCTATATCGATATAAACTGTATTGTCTAAATCTATATCTTGCTTGAAATTATATCGATATATCGGGTCCAATTATCTTCTCTCAAGACTTTTCTCATGATATCACAATAAAACCCTAAAGCCTTCGTACAGAACCAGACATTTTAGGGAGGGGTACTAAATAAGAGGTTCATCAAAACAACTACCAATGAAGAAATCACTCCATATGTACACAAATGATATGTTGTTTAAGACAGTTGGCCATGATGGCGCACATGTCCAAGGAAAATAATCAACTGATAAATCCAATGATGAAAAAAATTCTTACTTACAGTCCTGCATACCACATTATTTCCCTTGGTCAAATGTGCCACCCCAACCATGGCTAATTTTCTTAAAAGTATAATTTGTGTGCATAAGAAGTGATGTCTTCCCTGTTAGTTGTTTGTTTTTGCTGTGTTTCTTAGTTAGTACTATCCTAAGTCAAAAAAAAATGTCAGAAAACTGTGAAAAATATCAATCAGTATTTTACCAAAGTCCAAGATGACATCCACAGATATCTTGTTGTGTCCACAACCTAAAAATATTCAGTTTACTGTCCAAGCGGAGCAAAGAGACCAGAAAATATTTACATCTAAGAAGCTGTAATTAGAGATTTCTGTCTTAATTCAAACTAATTAATACATTATCAAATTAGTTTGTGATTAATTTAATAATTCACAAAATAATCAATTGTTAATTGCAGCTCTGGTGTTGTGCATCTGAAGTTGAGTGTGATTAAAGAGGGAACAATTACCATGGTACACTGCTCTCATTCTGGATTCAGGTTGTCATGATTTTTTAAGACAACAAAATTGCGAAAAGTAAAAGATGAACAGATTGTCACAGTGAAGAAAAGAAAAACAGGTGACGTGTTTCTTAAATATAAAATATGACAAATGAGATCTTGCTCTCAAGATTACTGTCAATGTAGGGTGAGAGATTTGGGCTTTTTGTGTTAAAATTATGATAAAGTCTGATGAAATTACACCCTGGTTTGGGTATGGCGCTATGACTTTTTTGGCTTTCTAATGGGGAGAATGTCAGAAAAAGTTTGAAAAGCCTTTGTGTAGAAGTTAAAGTGATTATTCAAAGTTCAGTTCAAGTTACTACGATCTCTATAGCGACAAAATACATAACTTCTCCAAAATTTAACAAAAGCTGAGTGGTTTGGTAGCAGTTTGTGGCAATTAAATGTTAAAATCTAAAATCACCTGAACAATATGTGAAATCACCCTGGTGCAGTGCTGATGGCACTTAACCTTGAATCACTTCCAATCCCTCCCACAGGTGGGTTATTGAAACAGTCATCAAAAATGGCACATACAAAAATCTGGAGTTAAATTAGATGTTCCTGCTCAGGGTGACTTAAAATGGGTGAGTGAGTTGGGCTCATTGTCTTGCTCAAGGGCGCTTGGTTATTGACAGCTGCTTTTTGGCTCTGGCAGAGACAAAACCTGTGACCTTTCAGTTATGGGACAATCTCTGCATTAGGCCACTCTGGCATGCCATTAATCAAAAGGACACACAGTGAGGGAGACAAACATATCCCAGGCTGCGGAGTAGACTTTACAACAATTCACATACCCACAGACCAACAAGCAAATCCATAGTGCATTTCTTCACATTGTCAAACTTTTATCAGTCGACTCAGCAAAACTGCACACATAAACAGTATAATGTACATCATTTGAATGCAGAACTGATATATAATATAGCTAAAAATTCATGAATTCATACACTATACACTCAACATGCATAGTTACAACTTTCCCGTCTCTTCAGCATTACATACTGCTTCCCCACATACATACAAGCACACAAATTTAATTACCTGATTGCATCAAGATACCTACATATCCCTCTCTGCTGCTTTATGTTAACCTGCAAAGCCACACACACGCAGGAACATATAATTGCAATGTTCAATTACAGACTATGCATTACACACACACACACACACACACACACACACACACACACTGCATTCATAACTTCTCTCTTTCACCAGCATCATTTCTCTTGCTGGCTGACTTGTATTTTGTGATACAATGGCCCCGACATCCACGGTGAATAATTAAGTGACTCCCAGCACTTTTGCTCCTCATAATGGCTAATCTAAAGATCATTAGTAACAGTATACGCTTGACTTGTGTTATTTATTATGCTGTTCTGTTTCCTATTAAAAATTCTGGCTGGATCGTGATTGATGCCGTGGTGCCTCCATGCATGCATGTGTCCGCGCAGGCTCGCCGTTAGCAGACAGCATGTGTGATTTCAGCCAGTCAAGGATCTCGCCGGCGGATGAAATTGCTTTCATGTCGTGGTTAGCCATCATCATTGGGACATTATGAAACCTCAAGGTTGCGTTTCAGCCATTTAAAGGAAAACAACATTTCCTCTCGCAGTGGGGACATTTATCTACAATGCTTTTAACAGACCTGTTTTATTTTTTCTTGATACATTTATGGCCACTCAATCTAAGAAATATGATCCCAGTGCTGGCTCTGTTTTCTTCCACTGAACTGCTGATAGTTAACTTTTTCAAAGCACACAGTATTCCCTGATTATCACTGAAGTAAACTAATGCTTTTCCATCAGATAGAGGTGTCAAGACAAGGAAGGGCTTGAACAAATGTCAAGCTATGTTTTACTCCACAGAAGTAGCTAATGAGACATTTTTCCCCATTACCCTTCATGTAACACATTCTAGGATTAATAAGGCTTCAGTTTTCTGTGAAAATTAGGTGCAATTAATTAGATTTTTCCATCACACAGCTGATACATATTTGGGATGACTGTTGAAAAGAGTGTTAGATCTATTCTTGTGTAACACAAGGTAGATAAAGTCATAAAAATAAAAGATTACTGTGCTCTCGTAATTAACATTTCACACTGCCAATTCACCCTTGAACATCACTTTAAGAAATGTAATTCAAACAGAATGTGCCTCCAGGCAGGTAAAGATTTTTGTGCATCCCTGTGTATCTGATTTTATTTTAGACTGAAGACCAAAAAGTTTGGTTGAACCTTGTGTCACACTGATGGTTTGTCTTCATATTTCATCAGTTTGCTAACAAAGTCAACATAAAGCTATCTTTGATTGTAGGGATGCACTGATCTCTCAGCCTCACATCACTATCGGCCAATACTCGCCTTGTTGACTGCCATCAGCCTATTGGCAAATAAGATTTTACTGACGACAGCAGCCCATGTTTTTCTGCTGTCACATCAGTTTTGTGCAGGTTAAAAAGCTTGGCAAGCCGGAGATTAACAGTGTTCCATCATCCCAGGGACAATGGAAAATGTGTCTGGGATGAATAGATATCTTCCTCAGGGCTCCTTCGGGAGAGAAGGATGCAGTAAATTCACTCAGAGCGTCAGGGGATACACCCTATTTTTTACCCTGACAATGCTACATTGTGAGCAACAAATCAGTGTTGAAAGGGTCAGGAAGAAAGCTGGTTACCATTAGCTGTTAGCTGTTAGCAGCTGGTGGCCCGAACTAACAGCTGACCCACACTGCTTGAGTTACATCAATGGTTGCGCTCCCCTATTGCAGGGGCTACATGATTGAGGTATGCTTGGACACTGCTAGTATGACATGGACAAGTTTGTGACTGGGCTCCCTGGGAAATGCAAAGCAGAGGACGACAACTTCAAAAGCAAAGACAAGAAAATTATGATGAGGCATATCTCACCATTGGCTTCACTAGTACAACAGTGGGTAATGAGGGAAGACTACAGTGTGTTGCGTGTCTGAAAGTACTAGCTCAATGCCACTTGGAGACAACACATCCTGAGCATAAAGACAAGACAGTTAATTTCCTCAGAAAAAAAATCATTACATTAGAATGCGTTATCGCTCTATTCGGTAAAAACAAGTATTGGGCGAAGGTAAATTATTACATTCTTATTGTGTATTCAAATGTAATCTAGTAAAATCTAGTTCTTGGTGAGAAACTTGAACAAATGCAGTTGTTCGAAGGAAAACTTATTTTATGTTTTCACAACAATATAAAATATCAGAGAGGGAATCAAGTAGGCTGCTTTCAAAGCACTTCTTTTTTATTTTAAAGATGGTTTTCTTGTGAAAGCAGGTTATATTCAAGGTTTTTTTTATAAATCCGTATGATTGAATTTATGCTCATTCAAAGATAGTGTAATAAAGAACTGAATGACTTGAATTGACTTGACTTTTTGCTTCCCCGGCACAAAACTGGGAATAAATAACAACAAGAAACCTCAGTACTGGTATCAACTATCGGCCCAATTGCTAATTTCCACATTTGCATTGGTACTGCTGAGGAATTTCCCAATCCATGTTTCCCTGTTTGACAGATCACAGGTTACATTTCGCATGCCTTCTAACTGTAAAACTCAACCAGACAAAGCTCCATCCACTATGCAGCTACATCCATCCAGGTACAACTTGATGCAGCAAGGTCCAATTCGATGTTTTTCCTCCTACTGTATGTGCTCCACCCACAACTTTTGCCTCCCTGCCACTGATAAACACAACTTTTAATATAGTCAGCCTATTCAAGTTAAACATTCTGCTCCAGGTTTTCTAGTAAACAGGTTATCTTTTATTTGTTTGGAATAAACAGATGGAGTGGTCACAATGACCACAATATCCCCAACAACAATAACAAAATTAAAAAAATAAAACCTAGCAGAAGCAGTGCCAAATTGGACACTATTCTAAAACAAAACCACATGAAGTATCTTTTTAATGCAGCTCTCTGTTCTAAATTCTTCCTCACCAACACATTTTTTCTCTGTACAAAAAAACTTCTACTGTGGTATTTTGAACAAGATGGCATGGCAACAGAGAAACTACAATAACAGCAGTAATTCTCAAAAAGGTAAATGGCCAACCAAATCACCCTGACACTTCATGCTGATACTCTCTCCCTGATCCACTGAGCCGCCTACTGTATGAAAGCCAATGTAGATGGATGGGTCTGCCTGTCCCTGAACAATATGGGATGCAGTCAACCATACGACTAGTGATAAAAGCCGATGTTATCACCCTCCAGGCTTTTCCCCTGGGGGAAGCTTTCACAAAGCTGACATTTCTTTCGCATCCAAGACCACCTCAATCTGCTTTATATATAACCTAAAAACCCAAACACTTTTCCCAGCAATATGGTCTTGAATGATGGCATGAGCAAAATGTCAAGGGAAAAGGGCAAATTATGACTTTGAAAATGCCATATAGACTAGTCACTTTAACTATACACAGAAAAAAGTATGCCACACATAATGTCACATCATTTCCCTCCGACTACTATGAGGTGTTTATATGCTAATGCAGTCAAAACTATCTGTGGTATTTAAGAGGTCTTCTGGCATAAGGACCTTGAAGATCTGACTAGGTCTCCATCCATCCATCCATCCATCCATCCATCACCAGGTTGCAGGGGCAGGAGGCTGACTAGGTCTGTTATAATAATCACCATACTGACTTGTCATACAATATGTGGACGTGACCTTGATCATTTTGTTAATCTTGGTATTGCCTGTTCTGTTGTGTTTGTTTACATAAGAATATCACCATTGTTTTGGCCAACATGAGAAGGGTTTTCCTGGCACAGCAACCCAACTGTTTTTTTTCTTTCTCTCGACCCCCGCCTACTTGCCGAGTCTAAAGTAAAAGATAACAATGCAAAGACGACACAGCTTAGTTTACCGCCTTTTGGAGTGAAGGAGAGACACAGCCATGGTAGTTGTTAGCGTGCCAAATCCGTTCAACAAGTCAAAAAGTCCTTTATTTGTAGTTTTACCCTCTTACAACTTTATCCTCCACTCAATAAAACCACAAGCAAACCGCCCAGTTTTCAGGCTGTCTATCATTAGGTGCAGACTGCAGCACACTAGCAGGATTACTGAGGTAACCACTGTGTTCCCAGAGCTTCACTAAGCTCGTCACAAAAGGCATCATTGGTTTTATTGGCTAAATTTTATATTAAGTCTCAAAAGTGGTAAGTTTGATGGTTCTGCGTGGTATCTTAGGACCACTTTGGACCTCACCTTCCACATGTATTCCAGTTGTTCCTTCAGCCCCTGGTACTTCTCAGTCTTTTCATGCTCTTTCCTCCTGATGTGACTGTCAGCTTGGATTGCCACATCTATCACGACTGTCCCCCTTTGCTCTTTGTCAACCACCACTACATCTGATTGGTTAGCTAACAGCTGCTTGCCAGTCTGGAATTTTAAGTACCAGAAGATCTTAGCCCTGTTGTTCTCAACCACTTTCAGTGGTTTTGTCCCATCTGGACTTGGGACTTCTAGTCCATGTCCGTTTCCACATAGGGTGTACCTGCATTGTTAAGCTATTTAAGTATCATTATGTCAGAGGCATAAAATGGTCTCAAAATGACAAAAATATAATTTGTGGCAGTTACTTCTGGGACAATATATCATCCAACAAAAGTAATTCTTGTGACAGGACTATATCTGACCTTTTTTATGTCTGGTAATGCAAGGTCATTTCTTGTTTTCTTTACGAGAATTTGATGTCTTACAACAACAAATTGACACTGTAAGAATTTTTATTTTTATCCACTTTAAATAAAACAAGCTCATAAAACAGGGCAAACCATACTTATTGGGTAGATTTTTCTAGGTCCTTGCTGAGTATGTCAGTCAGCAGAACAGGTAGCCCCCTTATGGCAGCAGCACTCCCCTGTAGCAGTGGCCCCCCAGCAGGACAATGCGCCATGCCACCCGACAAAAACTGCTGAGTGTGTGAGTGGCCAGGGCAACATGACAGAGACCTCAGGGCATTGACCTGGCCTCCAAATTCCCCAAATCCCAGTCTGATCAAACATCTGTGGGACATGCTGTTACCCCACCTCAGGACGCAAAAGATCTGAAGCCAACACGTTGGTGCCAGACACTAAAGAATACCCCCCAGAGGACCTGTGTTCATGCATTGACAGTTCAGAGCCAAGTCCAGTCCAAGGAGGACCCACTGTGGACTGGGGATACCTCTGGGGTACCAGCACGTCCCTCAAATGTTCAATCAGATTGGGATCTGGGGTATTTGGAAGCCAGGTTGACGCCTTGAGTTCTTTGTTCTGTTCCTCAGGTTATCTCTGAGCATTTTTTTAAACGTGGCATGACGCACTGGGGGTTGACTCCCATCTACAAGTGCCGTCACCATGAGGGGGTTTACTGGGTCTGCAACGATGTTCGGGTGGGTGAAGCACGTCATCCAGGATCCCAGGTTTCCCAGCAGAGCACTGCACTGTAACAAGATGATCAATGTTATTCACTTCACCGGCCAGTGGTTTCAATGTTTTGGCTGATCGGTGTATATAAATGTTTGAAATATACTGAGGATATAAGTGGACACTAGATCAGTGGGGTTTGCTGCAGGAGCAGTTTGAGAAGTCTGTATGGACATTTTGATGTGGTTTTTTTTTTTTTTTTACTGTGAATCTGGGTCACCGGGGGGACTCTATTGTAAATGGCATGAATTCAAGCTGACTACAGCTGCTGCTCCTCACACAGGAGCAAGCTACAACGTTTTTAAGGCCACCTTTCAAGTCTTCGGGAGGTGAGTGTTTTATGCTGAAAAGATACATTTTTGATGGAGTATCTCTTTCCTTTGAATGCTAGAATAGGTTTATAGTAGAATCCTTACCAGCTGATGATCAAACTACAGCAGGTGGTGTGATTGAAGTTGTGGTTACATCCCTGTGTTTAGGAATAATTGCACTAAGGTGTACAAGACATGCTTATCAAGAGGGGCGACACATGAGGTACAGTATGTGGCATTCGCTCTGTTAGGCTCCATGCAACCATCTCTCAGAGACAACTAACTTCCCTCTGGACATCTTTCAATTATTGGCAAATAAATACAAACCCTTCTCCATCTGGATCCCCCCTTGCTGAACCATATGACACACAGAGAAGGAGTCTGCATTGTTTGCCATGCTGTAAGCTGTTGGTGGTCTGTTTTCTTGCCCCACAAGCTGTCAGTTGATGTCTGGACAAATGGTGTGTGCCCTTTTGTGGACAACATTTGAAAAGTTGTGAAACCACAACCGTTCAGCATTGTGCCAATTCCCTCCTGACCAGTCTCCTGAGAATTACTGTAGCTCAGTATATGACATGGAATGCTGTCGAATAACATTTCTGGTTTAGACACATTTTGGTGCCATATGTGATATAAACCCTCAGGATTTGATGGCTTGATCAGAATACAGATTAAGTCATTGGGAAAGTAGAGGGTAAAGTCGATGCCTTAGAGTATCTTTACTCGGCATAAATTGCCTTTTGGGATTCCCGACCCTTGGGGAAAGTTACATCCACATATGTAACCACAGACATAAAAGAACCAAGGGCAACCAGTTAAAACTTCAAGCACTGTTTCTGTATGCATGCTTTATCTTACAAGATATTTGTGTTTATCTTTATGAAAATAATGTTTTCCATCTGACTCCCGTAAGTGGAGTGGATGAGGCAAAACCAGTTTTGTTTTGTTACTTTTACAGTAAAGTAAGTGGCACCCTGACTGCAAAACCAGAACAATCTGTGAAATCAGAAGAAAGCACTAAGTACAAAAAAGAATCCCTCTTTGGACCTGTAGTTATTTTCAAGGTGATATTTGTTCTGAATGTGGGTAGTGATGGGTGTGACGACAGACTGTATTTAAAGAAGAACAACATCTCTCAACTAACTAGGGCTGCAACGATTAGTCGACTAGGGTAATTGATGACTAATCGACTATAAAAAATAATCAGTAACTATTTTAGTAGTCGACTAATCGGTCATTTTTCATAGAAAAGTACTAGAAAAGTACCCCAAAATACTCCTATTGCAGATTCTTGTTTCTTTTAGGATTGATTTTAAAGTTCTGTTACTCACTTATAAGGCCTTAAATAATTTAGCACCGTCTTATATCAGTGATTGCCTTTCTTCTCATGCCCAAACAAGAACTCTCAGTTCCTCCACTGCCTGTCTTTAGTTGTTCCCAAGGTGTCCCACAAGAGAACCGGTGAAGCTGCTTTTTGTTTGTATGGCCCTAAACTATGGAACACTCTCTCTTTAGATCTGAGAATGGCAGACTCCTTAGCTATTTTTAAAAAGAAATTGAAAACCTATTTTTTTAATTTGGCTTTTAATACGGGTTGATTTGATTTGATTTTTTATCACTGTTATTGTTTTGTTTTGTTTTGTTGATGTTTAAATTGATGTGTTGTTTTTAACTGTTGTTGTTTTGTTGTTTCTGATGTTGCTTTGTTCAAGCACTTTGGGCTGCATTCGTGCATGAAAGATGCTCTACAAATAAAGTTTATTATTACTATTATTATCATTCTTACGTTCAAATATTGGCAGCTTTACACACTCTCCCATGACAGTGAACTAAAACCCTTTGGCATGAGTACGAAACAAGACATTAGATGACATAATTTTGGGGTTTGAGAGAGACAGACCACCATTTTTCAACATTTTAACACATTTTTCGATAAAATGATTAGAGGACTAATTGAAGCAATAATCGACAGATTAGTCGTCAGTGAAAATAATCGTTAGTTACAGCCCTACAACTAACCTTCACTGTACAAAAATTTAGCCAAAATATCCTGGATACAGTCACTGCCATCTTGTGCTGGTGAGATCATTTGGAGCCACAGTAGCCATTTCCATGGTGTGAAGCTCCTGCCCATACATCCATATGTGATCAAAGCAATGCCATTGATCACGAGCACACTGATTGGCGCACAGAGCTGTCAATCATGACGTCAAACCCATTTTTATGGCATCAAACAACTAATTAAAACCAAACTTATCAGAAAAATGAACACTCAAACACAAAAGCATGATGAGAACTGCCTAAAATGACAGAAACCATATTTGGAAAAAACTTAATTGCCATGTACTTTGAGTTTTTAGTTTGGCACATGTCCCATCCACTAAGATGAAGGGGGCAGGTTTTACGACCTGCACTGCAGCCAACCACCATAAATATGATTTGTCTTCACTTTTAGGGAGCTTTCATGTTGTCCATCATCACATACAGTCTATGGGTGTGACACACATGGAAAGCTAACTTGCTTGCTAATCGCAGCAAGCTTGCTAATAAATACCGTCAAATATGATGTTATTTGCACATTTTCCTTTTTTTTATATTCCATGCTTGTCTACCGAGTATCATACAATGTTAGCTGGTTAGGCACAACAGCAATCAGTGTGTTACAATGCCCCTACCTCTATACTACTTAGTATGCCAGGAACAGATTTTATACGTCCCAATATGTAGTATTTCAAATGCAGTAGGCCAAAAATGATGTTCTACTGCATCCAGTTTAATTTTGCAGTATGCAAGCCAGTATGCCTTTCTGACCCACACTTGTTTGCGCAACAGAAGATACATCACATTAACTGAGTCGCACAAAGATGATAACAGCTTAACAGCTTGATGACAGCTGGTCAGAAGCTGCAATGGCGGACTGATGACCAGTTGAATAGTAATAATAGGAATATTAATTGATCAAGTGAACAAAATAATCATTAAGACTAACGACAAAAGGACAAAACTATGAAAATTACAATGACAAAAAAATGTATATTTTCGATTGTGAATTCATGTTAAATCTAAAATATATGCAGTTGTAACTCAAAAGTTATAACTATATACATTGTGAAGTAACAACAGCAGAGCTCTCCAGGTTGATTTCCATCTCTGGCAAGCTTGGGAAATGGTGTTTTATCTCCACATTAATGGACATATGTGCAAGATGGTCAAAGTTCAGGGAGCAATGTTATGAAGAAGTAGTATGTCCCCATTGTGTGCATACTGCATACATACTTTGGAAGAGTAGCTGCAATTCCTAATAAAGGTAAAAAAGTATGCAATTTGGAATGCAGCTAACATCTCCTCCACACATACACACATACCATACATACGTTACTGGTTGAGGCTGCAACTTCACCGATCGAAGTTCACCAAAGCTGAACTCTACATGATGCAAAGATGCAAATATGCTTTACCACTGGAAGCAAATGCTTTATTGGCCCTTGGCTCTCACGTGTGACTGTGCCCTTACACTAAAGAAGGGTGTACAGGATCAAGCCATAGCAAAGGCCAGGTCTGCAGGAAAAGCTTAAACTGTCCTACATGGTAGTAGACGCAAAACCCAGCAGTGCTGTTCACAAATGCTTACATGATGTGAAACTAATGGTAATATCAATTTGATGACATTGTGATTCATGTTTACAAGCAACACAAACTGCATGTCTTAGCTCAAAGGTTTATCCTTTAAATACATAATATACACTTTTATTAGATGGAAAGACTTTCAACTAGTTATGCAGCCATGTTATAGAGGGCAACTGAGGTAATGTCTTTTGTGCACTTCAAAAGCCACGGCCAGCTCAGGCCTCTTGGGTGAAAGCACATCTTTCTTTATCTGATTTAGCCAATTAAAATGCACAGCACAGTGGAGAGTGTATGTTTGCTATATCTGCTGACTGGGCCCTGCAGCTTTTACCCTCACACTCCTAACTAATACTTCTTAATTGCAGGTCGTGTATTATCATATGAGAATACATTGAAGCTTGTTGTACAATTGCAATCATTTCTCTGAATGAGTGTCTTGGGTTCTAAACTGTGCGAAATTTGAAAGGTCATTCAACTGATAATTAGGTAGCTGAGTCTAACATGAAAGCACTGGAAATGAATACCATGTGCTGTGTAACTGAGCTTTATACTATCTCACTTTTCATGTATTTCTCTTTCATCTGCCATGCCACTAAAATAAATTGAGACGTAAAAAAAAAAAAAAAAGAAAGAAACATTTCTTTATGTCTCTGTCTTTTGGTTCAGCCATTACAACAATGGTGAATGCCAGTGTCTTAAATAATCGATACTCAGAGAGGCTGGGCGTACTTTGAAAATGAAATGAGTGTTTCAAGTGTTTGCTTAAGCCAAGCCCTCTCTTCTCATTCAGCGCCATGGCTAGCTGCACACCTGATAATGAAAGCCAGCAATAAGTAATGCTGTGTAAGCAGATAGAGAAGAGCTGGAAATACAAATAGGATCAGCAGTGAAACTGATTATAAATGGGAAACGGGCCACTCTCAGGCACCAGTGAAGCCAAACATTACCAACGTTATTAAGCTAAATTATTGACAGAGCTAGAGACTGTGGCTGTGTAAAAAATGTTGGTAGTGTAGGACACAGGGAAATACAGTCTGTGTGCAATGAAAATGAAGATTAACTGAAGGCTCACAGCAAAGATTTGCACAGTGGGATATTACACGGTAGTGTTGTGAAAACTATTGCCTTATCAATACATATCAAATCTGACTATTTGAAACAGTTTCAATACTCATTTCCTGCAGTATCAATACACTGGTATCTTGTTGTTAATGTTTACTACAGTCAGTTTGCTGTTCTCTGTTTCTAACCAAGAAAAGATAAGTTGTTGTCATGTTACAGCCTTGTTTGCAGCCACAACAATGTCATGACGGCTGGTATTGTTTCCACCTTCTGAGTGTGTGTTGGCTGTTTTGAGTACTTTAGCGTCTGTCAATCGGTTGACAGATTTTGTCTCTCCAAAAGCCTCACAACTGTGTAAGATGCAGTCACAAAACTTAAAAGGTGTGTAGCCCAAATCAAAACAAAGTTTGAAGACAGGTAAGCAAGGTCCCTGGGAGAAGGGAGGTAAGAAGTAAGTAAGGAGCCATTACTCACCCCACTTTACACCCCTGGCCCTCAGTGCCATTTTTTCCATAGTATTGATATCAAATATCAATACGTTTACACTGTTATTGTATCAGACTTCCAGTATCTTGACAACACTACAATACAGTTCCACTTAGACTGTACAGTATCCCTCATTAGTTCAAAATGGAGATATTGTATGCTTATAAAACGTTGACTAAAAGTTGGAAATAATGTATTTGAAAAAGCACACATGGCAGCACATGGTTTCAAACAGTGTAGCTTTCATTTTGTATGGAATGGTTCATTTTTCACCCCCAATAAATCACAGCGAGTTCACACAATTTCCCTCAATTTCTACCATTGTTCCTTTTGACCCTATTACTTGATGTCACTCCAACATACAGCGCTCTCTGAAAAGAAAAAAAAAACATTCTCTTTGGCTTCCAGTTCAATTGGCTACACTGAAACAAGTAAAGACATTTACAACCATTCTGTGCCTCCAGGTATTTTAGGTGATCAAAGGTGAGCCAACAGTGGTGCAGCACCATAGGAGCCCTAGCCATTATCATTATTAGGCCCTCTTTCATCAGGGTTTGACCATCATCAAAGATGATTTATCATCTTCAATCAAGTCCTATGATTGCTACTGATTAGAGGTGAAGCCAGCCAATCAGTGGCTCTCAGAAATCAAGGTAGCCAGATGGCTTTCGCCTCCCTTGACCTTAAAAATATCAACCCTCTTAACTCCCACAGAAGATACCATACTGGCAGTGAAAACACCTTTCTTCTCGTAATTTCCACAGACAGGATGTTTCAGAAAAAATAGTGATAACAGCAGTCAGCCACATATTTGTCCTTCAAGCCAGAAATGAGCAGAGTTTGTGTGAGAGAGGGAGAGACAGTGGCAGAGAGAGTGAGGGAGAGACTCCGAGAGAGCGTGAGAGAAGGAACGACAACGAAAGCAATTAATGAAAACAAAGGCCCAGTTCCCAGATGCCTTTGAATCGTCCACTGTCCTGATATGTCCCTGCCTTGCTATGCTGTGCATGCTCTCCCCAGCTGCCATGATGGCTATAAATATCACTTATCACACTAACTGACTTCCCTCTTGAGAGGGGGGGGGGGGGGGGGAATAAAAGGGACCAAAAAATACTGGTGCAGGTATGATTGCTTGCCAAGACAAATGGCATCCATCAACTTCAGCTGAGCTCCATATTCATCCGCGATTGGAATCCGGCCATGCATATACAGGGAGGGAGGGGAGGGAGATGATAGCTGGTCTAGTTTGGTCATGTGTGCTCTGCAAGCTTCCAAACACCATCTCTGATTCTATAAGTGTATTGTCCACGACTATGACGGGTTAATTCTAATGTCATAATCATTTCTAGATGATCAGAGTTGAGTGAAAGTTGTCTTCTCACTTGTGAACCTTATATAGCTCTCAGGCAGATGTTTTTTTTTTTTAACTTGAAAACTTCAAAAATGTGTAAATCACTCTGACAGATGTGGAATTATATAAACACTGGCAGGGTGTTGATTTTAACACTCTCAAAAGTTAAATTAACATTGATGATTTTGCTGTGTAGCAGAGCCTTCACAGTGCTGATCAATGCAAGTGGTGAGAGAGTCAGAGACACGGTGTGTACGTGCACAGGCGTCTGTGCACTGTACGTGTTTCAGTGTGTGAGTGAAGCTTTGCCCTTCAACACACACGGAGGCAGCGTGGGTGTGCTAGCACAAACATTCAGCAAAGGTTGTGAATCTTTTTTCTGTGTTGTGTGTCACTCCATTAACTGTAGCTACAGAGCACTGCCTGGTCTCCGACTCATCTCCCAGTGTGAACAAAGTCTGTCTGCACAGACACCTACCCTGGCCAACCCAGCATGGCTCAGCATGGCACAGCAGGACCTGGCAACGCTGTTGGGCCCTAAAGGTAAGCATGCCTCTGCATGAGTCCAGAAATACACCCAGCTGTAAATCTGGCTTCAGCTTCTGCATTGCGGGTAGCCTTCAGTGGGGGATTGAGCTCCACCCGTGGTTTTGCCTCCCCCCCTCTGTAGCTGTCCATCTTACCTTTGACCACAAAAAAATTCAAAACTGCTGTTTGGTCTTGCTCTGCTGCTTCACAGCACTCTGCTCTGTTGTATGTTTCTACATTTCCAAGTCTGAATTAATCTTTCCACATAGTATCTCTCTTTATCTCATTAGTTAGAAACAAGTAGAAAAGTAAAGAAATTAATATTTATCTAAACATACCTCCCTCCTGTCTTGTCAGCTACCATTGCACCTTATCCTCAACAAAGTAAGGACAGAAAACTGGTGATAAAAATTTTGGCTTTCTTTTGTTCACAGAAGAGAGCTACAACCAAACACCGAGAAAGGTCTGCAATAAAAAATGGAAAGGCTATGACAGATGTGATTGCAAATGGCCTATCAGGATTACACAGCTTGACCCATGCAGCATCTTTGAGGCCAATACCAACCTCAATATTTGACCATTAAATGACTCATAAAGTGACTAATATATTTGCATTTTCAGTACATTTGCATTTTTGGAAAAGATCCCTTAAATGTCCAGTGTGTAGAGTTTTTACTGGCAGAAATGGAATGTAATAAGCATATTTTCGTTAGCGTATAATCACCTGAAAATATGAATTGTTGTGTTTTCCTTACCTTTGTATGAGCTTTTTATATCTACAAAGGGAGCGGGTCCTCATTTATGTATATTGTCATGTTCACAACCTTGATTCTACAGTAGCCTAGAAAGGACAAACCAAACACTGGCCAATAGGGCCAATCATGTTTTCGCACTGGCAATTATATTCAGAAGCTCTTCAGTGATGAGCAGTGTCAGAGAAACACTGATTTCTAACATGAAAATTCTTTATTCAGTGTTTTTACCAGTGTAAATCAAATGTCTGTTTGTTTTGAAGAGGAAGAGACATCTGCAGATAATTCAGGTCCCGCTACAAACCTCCTGAACATCTGGATCTTACGATGTTTAGTATTTTGATCAATACTGAGATTTTTATTGCACTTTCACATATAATGCATTGGTCATGGTACTGTGACATACTGTAGCTTCTCTGTCATGGATGTCTGATGCCTTGTCATTGGACGAATTCAATGAGGTAACGTTAGCAATGTTATAGAACAAGAATGACTCTTATTCTAACTCTGTGGACGTTATTCTTCTAGGCCTTTGTTTGACACATTGGCTGTGTTGGTTTGCAGCGCCGACACAAGTCTCATGCACAGTGTGTACATAACTGTTCGTTCCTAAATGCAAAATACTTACAAACAATGGATGATGTTGGTTGATGACAGATGATTTTCGTTAATCACAACGGTCAGGAAAGTTTTTCAAAGTCTGCCTCAGCAGGGTGCACGCATAACAGCAAGACAGCTCTTCAAAAGTGGAGGGTGGTTGTTAGTTTAGGAAGCACTTAATGTGATACGCAGCAGAGTTTTCCATGAGCAGAGCACGTATTTTAAATATCAGTATCGCAGCTGACCATATTCACATGTGGGAGGCCAAAATCATGATTGTGATTCATATGATATATTATGCAGCGCTTGCATACATTAGCATGTGGTGGGCAAGCTTGCCAAAATGCTTTATTCCTTGTTTTTATCGCTTGAAATCACCAGTTTGTTTGGTTTGGAGAGAAGGGAAACCTTTAGGGACAATTCAGCTCACAGTAAAAACCTCCTTAACACTTAAGGAATTCTAACCAAGAGAAATTTCAGCTGGTTGCAATGTGCAATCCTCACCACTGTATGCCACTAAACCCCCTTAACCTTACACACTGAACCTTTAAATTCAGCATTAAAAAGTTGCAACAAAGATATGCACATTAAAGATATAATTTATATTTGAACAGTAAACCCATTTGATCATTATCAATGTATGATAGGTGAATATAAAGTAAATTTAGAGCAGTAAAAATAATTTGAAATTTAAAAAAAAACATAAATGGTAGGGCTGGGCACTAGATCAATATGGCATATGTATCACTTTCATGATATGAGACTAGACATGGTCTCAGATTTTGGATATCGTAATATCATAAGTGTTGTCTTTTCATGGTTTCAAAGGCTGCATTACAGTAAAATAATGTAATTACTGCTCAAGCTGTTTTATTATTTGCCTTTAACTACTTTGTCATTATGTCCACATTACTGATGATTATTTATCAATAATGTCATTGTGTAAATATTTTTTGAAAACACCAACATTCAACCTGACAATATCAACTCAGTGTCAGTTTGTAAAGGCTTTTTAGAAGCCCTTTCTAATAACTAGAGAGTGCTGCAGATAGCAAATTTAATGTAACCCATATTAGAATAAAGCAGCCAATCACACCACCAGAAACAATCAATGTTATAAATGTCACTGTATTCTTATTGCTTTGTATTTATTACTGTTTCTCAAACTAACAAAATTACCTTTCCCCCTAAATATTAGCTCTAAACACTCCATAGAAGACGCCTCACAAAGAGGAATAGAAAATGGGAGCCAGTACTACTACTGGGAGTTGTAGCAGTACTGCGCTGTGATTTAGCTAGGCTGAAGTTACTTTTGGGCACTGAATGAGCCATACCTCATTCATTCTCCTTGCCTGGCAGAGTCACTATAAACTTCAGAGAGTCTTTAAAGGTGCCTTTGGGGGTTAACCTCCGAGTTAGGTGAGAGTATGTTGTGGACCAAATCCAATAGAGATCAATATAGCTTGGCGACAGAGCTGAAGCAGTGAGCTGTTCTTTTCTCATCTGCAGCCAGGCCACCACAATCATCACTGAACTATGGAAGGGGTTTTCAAATGCTAACACTTAAGCAAAGCATAAATATAAAAAATATTCCAAGCTATTTTTTGTTGTTATTATTATCATTATCATTATTATTATTATTATTAGTGCCCAATGCTTGCAAGTAGCTGTGCTCCTTGAAACACTTAGGAACACAGTACACCAACGTTTGTGTTTTCTTTTCAGCATACATTAATATTTTAGGATGGGTGGTCTCTTTATGTCCTAAAGGGAGATTTGTAGTGCGCTACCACCTTTGTAGACAGTTTGGTGAAGGCCTTTCATGTTAACATGGCTGTGAATCTGTGCACAAAGGCAGGTCTTTGCAAAAATTGTTCATTTTGAAAGAACTTAACTGGTCTGGCACAGAGACGTGACCTCAACCTCATCCAACACCTCTGGGATGAATTCAAACACAGAGTGCGAGCCAGGCACAGCAGCATCATCAGTGCCCGACCTCACTAATGTTCTTGTGGCTGCATTTTAGAAAATTTCAGCATTCACATTTTAGAATTGTGCAGAAATCCTTCCCAGGAGAGTGAAGTCCGTTATTGCAGTGTTTATGAAATGTTCAATGAGAGGTGGAATGTTCAGGTGTCTGCATACTTTTAGCCATAAGTATGCTCCTTGGTTAGTGAAGTCTCTGAAGCGCATACACTTACAGAAGCCCACACAGAGCGGGAAACAAACATCAAAGTGTCTGTAACAAAACATGCAGGCATGCATGACAGGTAAGCAACATATCCCAGTGCTCCTCTTATACTGCTCCCCAGGCAGTAATACAAAGCTTTTAAAAGTATTTCATTTTTGCAAGCAAGGAGCTTCCAACTTCCAAACCCTTTTCCTCACTCTATTTGGTGCGTATAACATAGAACATGAAACATGTTGGCTTACATAGTTTAAATTCCACAAAATGAAGCAGCTATTTTTCTATTCAGTGCTACGCTGCATTAAGTTTTCAAATATGACTCATCCTCGTGGATATTCTGTTGAACTTTATATAACAATGGGGTTTCTTATGAATTATTTAACTTAGATATTCCTACAGAATGTCCCGTCTTATTAATGTGTTTTGTGCGCTAAGAGAAAATAGAAATATTTCACAAAGTGCTTCTTCATTGGTATTCCTTACAAAAATAATGAAAAGCCACAACAGAGACATCAGGCATGTTTTAGACAGACTCTATTCCATATTTACGATCACAGGGTACTGCTTGCATAGTGATTTATAAATCTTTTTAAAACTAATACTGGCCAAAAAAGTCCTCTGAATATTAAGTATGAAGTCAGCATAGATATGAATGCAGACATATCCCATAATCCTTGATAAGAATGGCTTTGCTAGAATAAAATAAGGTTTTCCTTTTCTTAAATGCAAATAATGGAAGATGACAAATGTTATTCCATTATCTTCCACAGCTTAGTACATGCCTATCTTCCTCCCCTAGGCAAATATTTTAAGTATTTATAACTTTATTGAAAGATTATGTGTGTAAGTCATTTCCAATCAATCGGTGAAACGTGCAGCGGGGCACAAGTCCATAATTTCTCTGTTCCCCATCTAAATAACACAGAGATATGCTATTAATGATACATGAATGTAATTACATCTCTCAGAGCATTTTGCCTAATATGCCAAATGAATGGGGAAGGAGAATGATGAGAACACAGTAGGCGTTAATTAGCCTCATCCATGGGAGAAAAAAAGAGCTATTTTGCAGAGGGGCGATGTTATTCAGCTTCAAGTTGATACAAGTTCAGATTAGCGCAAATAATTTACTTCAAATGCTTTTTGGCTCCCTGATTTAATAGAGGTCAGAATTTAATGTGTCTCCCCATTGTAGGAAAAAGGAGAGGGGGGGGGGGGCATTTTGTTATTTAACTTTCAGTCGGTGTCTGTTGGAGTGGAGAGAAGCCTGCAGCAACTAGAGCTTCTTTTGAACTGGAGGGCCTTTATGAGTCAGCGTGGGATGATCACCGAATGTTGGAAACCTGCGATGTACATGGCTGTTAACTTGTTGCAGGAGGGATTACTGGTACAAAGGCTGGACAATAGCTAGAAAGGCATACTCTGCACTCAGGACAGTTCCAACTTGATAATAAAGTAATCTTCCTCTTTCTTCTGTAATGAAGAATTAAATCACAATGACCAGTAAAGTGGAACCTCATTATCCAAATTTAAATATCCTGATTAAATGGGTATAATGAATCAAAGGCTCACATCATGTGATAACACTAAAGTATAACTATAGTATTAACTGAGCTCTATTATATTAATTGTGAAGACTTTTCTTGTTCTTGCATCTGGAATCCTTTGTACCAGTGTCCTCTCTGGAAAAAAAACAAAAAACAAGTTCACTCGGTAAGTTCGCACCAAGGGCAGCTCCAACAGGGGCGTCGCCATGGCAAGGAGAGAAGACAAGAAGAGAAGATGGCACTGGTGTCGAAGAAGCTTTATAAAACTCTTGAACATGCAATGGCTCCTTAATTAGCAAGTTGACTTTATGTAGACGGCATATCTTTTCAATTTCTGAGCCTCGTTCAGCCTCGATCTTGTCAGCATGCGCCACACATGCGCTGTTCTGCAGGGAAACCTGGGGACCTGGCATTCGTGTGGATGCCACTTGACTCGCACTACCCAGCGAAAAACTGTTGCAGACCAAATACCCCCCTCATGGCAATGTTGCTTCCTGATGGCAGCAGCCCCTCCAGTAGGACAAGGTATTATGCTATACTGTTAAAACTGCTGAGGAATGACCAAAGGAACATGACAAGATTTCAAGGGATTGATCTTGCTTCCAAATTCCCGAGATCCCAAGCTGATGGAACATTTGTGGGACATGCAAGTATCCCAGAGGTACCCCCAATCCATGGTGGGTCCTCCTTTGTTCGGACTTGGCTCTGACTTGTTGAGGCATGGACACAAGACTTCTGGGGGGTGTCCTGGGGTGTCTGGCACCCAGGCGTTCGTGGCAGATTCTTTGAGTCCTATGGGTGTGAGCCTGGATTGGTATTGTGGATTGAAATCTTGGGATTTTGGAGGCCAGGTCAACACCTTGAGCTCTGTCATGTTCCTTCGGCCATTCCTGAGCAGTTTTTATGGTGTGGCATGGTGCATTGTTCTACTAAGGGGACCACTGCCTTTGGGGAGTGCTGTTGCCATGAAGGGGTTTACTTGGTCTGCAATGGTGTTTGGGTGGGTGATACATGGCAAGTGGCATCCACATGAATGCCAGGTCCCCAGGTTTCCCTGCAGAACACTGCATTATAACCAAATGATCAATGTTAGTCAGTTCACCAACGACGGTTTTAATGTTTTAGCTGATTACTGTATATTTGAGATGTTCTTCCGGTACATATTCGAGAAAAACATTGATCATTTGAACAGCAAAGAAATGAAGTTGAGGTCTGGAATACCTTTTATTAAAACTTCAGGGAACGATTATAATCTCAGCGCAGTCAATGCATATGAATGTAGAGGACAGTTTTTACATGAAACATTATATCCCCAGCAGAATACCCTCACTGCTGCAGAACTCGTACCAGGGGACCCTCCTTATGCTGTATGGCCGCAGTTCTCTTAAGTAAAATAGATATATCCTGAGTTATATTCTCTCTGCCTGATCAGAGTTGGCTGGAAAATATGTACACTTGTGCAGTGTGCATTAGTATCACTCATTTGCTAATGCTGGAGTTCGATGCTCCACTTCACTAATGTCTATGGGTGATTTGCATGAGTCATAAATTAGTGCGACTACTCAACCAAGGCTCAAGGGACAAAAGGCAGTATATAGAGTGCTGTCGAACCTTGTGACACAGTTCTGTCTTTTTATTCCCGCCTACATAGCAATGAGAAACCACAATGTTATTCACAACGCCAAATATTGATTTTTTGGAATCTGTGAATTGATTTGGAATTGCAGAGAATAACAAATCACACAAGAATCCCTTTCCATTGTGGCAAACTTGTCAGACAAAGCTAGTTAAAATGTGAGGATATATAAATTGGTAAAACATTTATTGATTCGAAGCATTCATGATTTTGGGAAGTTAACAGGCTAGCTAACCAGTTTATTGACATGGCTATAAACTTGTGACTCCGCAAGTCTATTGATTCCATGGCATTCCATCTTCAGTTACTGGCAACACCAAAAAGCTTCCAACGTCAAAGTGAATATTGTTGCCATCCTTTCCGAACTCTTTGCATTTTGGCTGTATGAATGTCTTAAATTATATAGTCACAAATACAATGACGACTGTTTCTGGCTCCAGACAGGCTCTGCCTCTAATTAAATGCAACAAGACAGTGCACAGTATAAGTGGGTGTGTTTACATCTCTGCACATTAATTACATGTAAAAGACACTATGGGGTCAGGTTTCCACCCTCATCTTTCATCCATCAGTTGACATCATTTTTGATACAGCTTGGCATGTCTCAGGGGAGGACTTAGAGAGATTCATATTGTTTTCATCAGTTCAACCCCCTTCGTCCATACATGGGCACTAACGCACACACAGGCACGCTGACACAGACACAAGATAGCAAATTTCCATGCACGAATAAATATACTATCCACAAAGACAGATTAGAAGACTGCAACTCTAAACCTGTTCAGACAGAACTATACATTTACTATTTCTCTAAAATCTCTTTATTGGCATCAGACTAAACAATGTACCTGTATACAGATTAGCCTCTGTCACCAGTTACAGAATACAGATACAAAAGGTGTGAGAGGACAGGAAGGACAAGACACGCCTTGGAATTCAGCCATTTTATTCAATGACTTTTTTGTGCTCACTGGATTGTGGACATGTTTTTAAAAACCTTGGCCCCTGCATCTTTCTCACTGCTCTATTAGAAAAAAAGATTTCTTGGATTTTTCCCCATCTAATGTCATGCTACTGAGATCTCTCTTAAAACACGCTCGCTTGCTTTCAATTAATATATTTTCAGAATGTCATCCGTCAAAGATTAAATTGCTAACCTTCCCTTACAAAAGTATTTGGACAAAAAAATGGATTTAAGATGTTGAGAATGTGTCCTTGATGTTGATATTTCTCTCCCAAATTGAAAAACAAACTAACAAACACGTTGTTTTTTTCCTTGGGTCTGTCACCCATTTCTACTTTATGTTTATTTTCTTATTTGCTATTAAGAACTGAACAAAGCCCTGAACCACGGTAACAACCCAAACAGCCAGTTTGACCAGTGGAGAGACTGTTAATCACGGTAGACGGGCTACATGTTACCAGGAGTAGGATGGACATAATATATAACCTGACACTGCCACCCATTTTTCATTTAGACCATCGGTCATCTCTCCTCTAATTTATTACACTTGATGGATGTAGTACTTGCACTTTTACTATGTTCTTTTGTTTCTTATGTGACTATAGGTGCATCCATCCACCTCCTTTTTTTGTGCATTTTCAATTTGCATACAGGAAAACATTAGTGGAAATGCCAAAAATGAGTAATCTTGAAATACTGTGCATATGTGCCTGGGTGAGGTGGAAAATTTGTTGTATTGATAAAAGGTACATGTGACTAAGCGCAATGGACAGATTCAGAAATAAATGATGACTTGCAGTCAAGATGTACTGTCTATGCAAAGGTCATGACAAGCTCTCTTTGTCATCGCTTGATGACTTTGAACACATGTACACAGGGCTGTTTCCAGAACTCATCTGACAGTTATATATGGTCTCTGATATATTCATTACTTTCCTTTGTTTTAGGTTTGACTGGTGCTTATCTCGATGAACCTCAATCTTCACATAAACATATTGAATGGAAAAGCACATAAATGAGCATTTTCTTTTGCTGATTTTCTGTAAATCTGTAAATTTGTGCAAGATTTGGATGGAAACCCAACTTAGCTCATGGGATGTGGCACTTGGACATTGGCAATGTCAACCCCAACACTTGGGCCAATTATCCAAGGAGAACTGTACATCTGCTCTGGATTGACTGTTTAAGTGTTTGCCTTATGTCTTTGTCGACCGTCCATTTGCACAATTAAAGGCTGCAAGTCAATCAGTGTGCACCAGCTTCGGTTTTTCCCCTTGGAAGACATGACATCACCACCTTAGGATAAATACTGAGTGCTCTGGGCATCTGTTAAACTCAGCATGTTTAAAGCGTTTATTGGCAGCCTCCAGCAGCTCTTTTAAAGACCCCTGAAAGATTCTATTGACTTTTGTGAGATGAAACTCTATATGTTTGAGAATGAGCGAGAGGAATGAGGTGAAAGTCTATTATAGTATTGATTTCTAAAATGTATCTATTATCATACAGTTCACCCAAGAAGTAGGCCACTTTTTTGATTCAACAATTATCAAAATTATCTGAATGAAATCATATAATCTTCAGGGTTAGTCGGAAAAGTAGACCCACCTTAATTTCATGATGGTCTCAAAAATGTTTGATGCAAATTAATGCTTTTGGAAGATCACGTTTGAGATGCTCATAGTGAATCTGTATCTACGTAAAGTTTAAATGTTGCCCTGACCCTCTTGGTTAATGTACATGTGACAAAAAATGTAAGAGGGGAGGGTCAGACAGACAGATAAAAAGAGTGTAGCAGAAAACAAAAGAAAAAAGGCAACAATGGCAGATCAGGAGGGTGGATGAGACTGAGATAGCGAGCTACAGAAAACAAAGCAAAGGTTGATTGTCTACAGTTGCTGGTGCTACTATGAATGCATATGCTATCATCAAAGCCATCTGAAAATGATGGTAAACTGTGATTAAGGTCAGTGCTCTGGAACACCCACTATGAATAATAAAGGCCTCTGTATTAAGTTTTTTTCTTCTTCTTTTTTTTTACTGTACTGCGACGTGGGCTGTCTTGTGTGGGTAGTCAATGACTTTCATTCCTACAGCTGGTCATTACACTATCCATTTATAATAGATGCAAATTAGACTGTCTGCCTGTGCCAAAGTACTGTTTGTCATTAAAGGCGCTCTATGCAGAACTCAGAGCATATGAGTTTGCTGAACACAGTTCTCAGCATGGAGGTGGCAGAGCCGGCGGCTAGCAGCTAACAGTGCTTACTCCATAAACAGCACCAAGCAACAGCAACAGTAGGGGTGCCCCCTGAAAGTCGAAGATTTGAGTCATCAGTTGGAGACAACTCGAGATTCTTCAAGTTTGCTGGGTTTTTTTTTTGTTAGTGTGCAGTGTACTTATGGGGACATTTCGGTCCCCAGATTTAGCTGCAGAGTGAACACTCCTCGCTTTCATGCTGAGTCTGAGACGGAGGCAGCTGCCCGCAGGAAGAGAGGCTTTGCCTGGTCAGGCTCTGAGATAACGTTATCTTGTGCCTTTTACTTAGAAGTGGTGAATTTACAGCTCACAGCAATTACTATGATACAGAATCTGACTTTTGTTTGATATTAAGTGTCAGCAAAAAATGTTGCATGTTTCAAACCCATCGTTGGCGTGGTAGAGGGCGAACTTGAACTGTTTACTATATAACTTGAGCATCACTGTCACCTTGACTGTCCTGTATATGAGAATAAAAGGAACAAATAGTAAAGTATTTGCATTGAACAGCCAAATCTGTTTCGACTGACATAATTCTGAGTTGTGTACAGCCCGAGGCAACAGTGCTGAAAGAAGCTAACAGTGTTAAATCAGGAGGGAGCCAGAAGGTGGGTACTACGCTTCTATGGAAAGTAACTGCCGTATTAGTGTAGTGTAAAGCAGTGGTGGTGAGCTAGCCAGTGAGATATGCACATGCACTAACATGCACATGTGGCCGGACCAGCTTACCACAACAAATAAATATATATAATAATATAAATAATATATAAATAAATAAATGCTATAGAAATGCTCTGAATGTTACATACAGGAGATGAATTGCACAATCATCAGGAAGAGAATTACCATGTAAAAAAGTACCTTTTACCTAAGTGCATATACCAGAACTGCATAATAACTTCAAAGTGCTAATAATGATGATTTGAAATGTTCTCTGGAGGAGTAGGTGGATTAGGTCTGCCACAGTCAATTCAAGTAATTTAAACTTTCCTTATCAGAAAACCATAAATACTGAAACTTGCAGAATGTAAAAGTCATTTCAGTCTGTTTGTCAGCCAGTATGTGAAAGGAGAATATGTGTTGACCTCGTAAAACAAGACAACAACAGCAAGACCTTGCATAGCTTCAATAACTCAGTTAACTCAGTACTAAAAAGGAGAAAGTTCAGTTGTGTTATTTATGTGGAAATCCAAAAAAGAAACAGCACACAGTCAGGGTTATTTCCACTGTTTGGTTTTTTTTAGTATTACAGAATATGACTCTCTTTTTAATTACTATTTCATGTATTTTGTACTTACTTTTAATTATTTTTTGAAATACATGAACACTTTTTTTGCTTGTATTTTTGTAAAGCACACTGAATCACCCGTGTGTGAAATGTGCTATAGAAATAAACTTACCCCCATGAGATTGAAAAAAAGGATCTTCCTCTAGATAGACTGAAGAATGAAATTAAAAACTTTGCAATATAAAGAGTTTACAAACAGCTCTGACATCTAACTGCCTTTAAACTTATGTAAAATAATTTGTCTCTGAACACACAATAGAATTTTAATGAGACATAAACAAGGAGCTAACTTGCAGGTGTGAGTCTGGCGTTATTTTTTCTTTATTTAGTGTTATCAGAAAGCAAAGTTGGGTTGATTACTCTGATCCCTGCCCTCTTTTCAACCATCTGAGAAATTTGTTATTTCTCGCCTCCCACTCACAATGACAGCTGAATTATCACTTAGCTCACTGAGAGACAGCTCATTCCAACACGTCAGAATAACCATGCTAGCCACAGCCGGCTCTATCTGATTTCACAATGTACTTGCTTCTCCTGCTTGGTATGGCAAGGAGCAATTTCATTACAGATCTCTCTCTGTGTGTCTCCCTCTCTTTCTTCTCACTGATGTCCTTAACCAATGACACCCTAATTCATTCACTGCCCTATTTCCGTGGGCCTGGGGTTTTGCTGCTGATGCATTTAGGGTGAAGAGCTTCTCCTCCAGGGCCCGGCCGTCGTTCACACACCTGGGAGTCTGCCCCACTATTACACATGCTATTTGCACAAATTGCTCCATTTGTGTTTGAATATGAAATGCATTTCCCGAATATGACTGGAGACCGTATCTATCCCCTAAGAGAGCAGTTGTGCGGGATATTTTATTCTTCAGTGTGATTGCCTCTTCATCTCCTCTCTGCCATTATCTGTATATGAAGTTTGAGGAGTTTTACATGTGAAATTGTATGGAAAACCAAGAACGCAATTGTGGATGCCAGATTGTTATTGTTCAATGGATCTCAATTGATCCCGTGGAAGTGACAGGAAAAAAAGAAATCCCTAAATACCATGAAAGAGCACATAGAGCACTCAGTTTAATGACATGACATTACAGATGCTGCATATCTTTTTTTTCAATCGAGGCTGTTAAATCAGTGGCCTTTACAATTTCTTGTCTTTAAAGTGTGAATTCACCTCCAGTCTAATTCCACCTTCTGCCTAAGTCTGAAAAATGGTAAATAGTGGGCAGTGGGCTGAAGAGGTGACGTCTGAGGTGGCTGTTTTTTAGAGGGTATTAACATTCTTTTTTAGTATAGACTACATGAAGTAGAAAAGTCCAAACTGGCGACTCTATGTCAGCACTGTTCTTGCAAGGTTCAGGACTGATTTCAAATGGCACATGGCATGTTAAGCCATTTTCAACCCATGAACTGCAGATTTTTATAAATTTGAGTTTTATATATCAATATGAACACCAGCACTGATGTGTCTCAGTTCAGTGCAGTCATATCTTTTAGTTTACAGCTAAAATAAAAGCAGGTTTAAATGTGCAGTACCTCTTTAATCTTCAGTGTTCACACAGTGGTGCTTGATTTGGTTTACAGTACACACATGGGTAACTGAGCTGTGTAGTTGAAGCATATTTATTTTGAGGTAATGACGTCACATGATGATAAATATTCATGGTACTGTATCTATTTGTATCAGCTTTTATGTTCCAGAATAAATATTGGAAATGTCTAAATCTTCAACAAAAAAACAGTACACATGTACACAAAAACAAAGATCACAGAGACTTCTAAAAAAAGTGCCTCTTTACATAATACACGAGAATAGATGATTATTAAGCATTCAGGGTTGACAGAGCGGTGATACGCTTGAGCAAGTTGCAATCATGACAGTAAAAAGACAGACATGATGTACTCGAAGACAAAGAGAGTGGCAAAAAGAGCAAAACTTTAACTTCTCACACAAACTCCACCACTGACTTTGACGTGCAACACTTTTCTTACCGCAGCTCTCTGATCTGAGTTGCTTGGAAAAGCCCAGGCAGAACTCTAAATGTGCGTACTCCACAGTCAAACCAAACAACAGCTGGCTTTGTTTGGCCACAAACACAGTAAAACCTCCAGGCAGTGATGGTGATGGCAGCAGCCACTGTGATACTATGATAAATGTGAGCACAGTATTTCTCACAGAGCTTCCATCTATCAGATACAAGAATGATACAGTTATATTTGTAACGCAAAATTGCAGAGCGATTCATAGCTCAAAGCACAATCTAATTAAATTTTAATTCATGGTTTACTTTATAATTACTTGGTTATAAAGAAAACTGTATTAACTTTAATCATGGTTCCTACAGCTTAAAGCAAAATTGATTTTGGACTTTTTTAATGCCGCTCAGAATTAAAGTTAAGACCAATTTTACAAAAGCCAAAATAGAAGGAAAAAAACATGAAGCTACACCAACTTTCCCGTCATGTGGTGGAGACAAGAGTAGAACAGAACTTGGAAATACCTGGTGTTTGTTGGCAAGTTTTCTTGGCTATTTTGTGTTTCTCACTCTGCGTGTGAGCTTCCACTGCCTTGATTCTCACGGTGAGTTTGAAAAACTTTTTGCATGAATTACACCAAGCCTCATATGACTTGCCTTGTACAGTTTCAGCCATGCCCCTGAATCTTGGTTAAATTGCCAATTTTTGTCAAATTTGCACCTCCCTATGTCGCCCAGGGTACAGTGACAGCTAGCAGACAGTAGATCTGCTCTGAGTATCCTGGCTGGAAGTGTTGTTGGTTGCACTATCCTGAGCTGTGGGTCGTTAACAATTTGGTAAATTATTTAAGAAAAATAGATGTTCTCAATTATAGTGAAATTTTCAAATGCAAGGTCAGAAAAAAAAGATTCATATAATCCTACTTCCCATGGCTTTGCATTTTAAAGACTTCTGAAAGACTTATTTTAGAAATCTTAAAACCAACTAAGGCCTTTTTTACATGGATGAATTCAATGCCTTGTAGGACTTTATAGAATCTGCAGCAACCATCTTCCTTTAACTTTAGCTTATATTGGAGTTATGAAATGTAGTGTGAAATAGGGTATGGTGAATGTGCTACGAAAGGCTTTATCGGCACGGTCACTACCTGGAGCTCGCATGAACGGAGCCTGGGTTTGTTGAAGGTGGCAGTGCTGTTTGGGCTGAGTTATAATGTATAATGTAA
Source organism: Epinephelus lanceolatus (assembly GCF_041903045.1). NCBI lineage: Eukaryota > Metazoa > Chordata > Actinopteri > Perciformes > Serranidae > Epinephelus > Epinephelus lanceolatus. Next base: position 37,368,503 of record NC_135744.1, read on the forward strand.
GGTAAAGGAGGTTGTTGGGTCGGTGCGGGGAGCAGTGAGGGCTGGCATTAGGGGAGTGTCTCTTGGATGCCAGAGATCACGGTCTAGCCTCCTGGAGGTGTCGTGGGACCAACTAGACAAAACACTGGTGAAAGGAGGTTCCCACCTGATGACCCCAAAGACGTGTTAGTTATCACTGCTCACTGGTCTGTATAATTAAGCCTTGCCATAATAGCTTATCATAGGGCTTAAGAGGTTATTCACGGAGCTCTGATCCTTTGTTTAGAGCACAAACGTCTTGTGTTTATTTGAACTTTAGTTGAGCACATAAAAAAAGTAGTTACCATTGACCAGCAGCTAAACACTAACGTAACATGTCAAGTCAAACTGTGAGTTCATAACCATCCACAGCAGATAAATCTAAATTTGGGTATTAAAATTAATGCCTAGCCTGACAGTTAATCATCTGCTTAATAATAATGTATTTGCTCATAACCGCGCTTATCAGCAAAACAGGAGAACTCAAGCCAAACCTTTTAGAGGAATTTTCGACCCCTGTGGCCCGGTTGGGGTTTTAGTTATGAGGAAAAACCTGATAATATGAGGTGATTTAACTTTGTGTCATCAGAATTAATCTTGTGATGCTGACCATAAACCATAATTGACCTACAACCTTTGACCTGTCCTCCATTCCATCAGAACCTACGACCTTATCACATTACATATGCATGATTCTAGTCACCTTTTTGGTCACCAGTGCAATTCTCGGCTTACTGTGACAAGAAAAAGAGCTGCAAAAAACCCTGCTTGTTATATTTGCTATTATTGCAGCTGCTGTACTGCTCACTCCCCCGGTAGCTGGCTGCCCGAGCCATTTTACATTTAAATTTGTTGAATAATAAATTATTCAGTGATTTAATTCCAAAGAAAGTGGCAAATATTTCTGAGAACACGCAACCCACCTGCCTAGCCACGGGTGCCATTTCCTCACTGACTTGTTTTTAAATTACATCCACGATAGGATTCTCATTAATCTTCATGCATTTCAAAAGGCTTCAGGGATCATAACAACTATTTAAAAATAGATTCCTGTATATATGCTATGACAATGATCAGACAATCCTGGGAGTCTATGAGTTTATTTCCAGAGACTCTTCTCTGTGGGATATGGGTATACAGTAGTTTGTTGAGATCACAATGTCTGTCACAGCAGCTACGGCGCTTTTATGTGCTGTCTTGTCGCTGACAAAAAAAGGAGTGGATGTGGACAAAGAGCTTCAGAGAAATCTCAAATTGCATATTGAATTCTAAAAGCACACTCTCAAAGGCAGATTCCTGGCAGAGCCCGCTCGCTCACGCTGCCAAAACCTGGACAATGGTAATTGCTTGTCATATTTAGGGAAATTATGTAGGAAATACAAATGCCATATTAAAATCGTGTTTAAGTTCAAAGTCCATTTGATTCATACTCATCTAACTGTCTTGGCAAGGTGTGGTGAGATTGCAGTCTCCGTTCCTTACTGACTCTCTGCTTTTAATGTTGTCTCATTTATTCCATCTTTGCTCCAAGCTTTCTGCCCCTATGCCTGAGTATCTCAAATTCAATTTCTGTCATTTGAAGACCTTTCCTCCAAACTGACAAATCATCATCTGTTTTAAAACAGTGAAACCAACTCTTACAAACTGCTGAAAAGCACAATATGAAAATACAGTTCACTGATTGGACTCGCAGATGAGACATAAAGGGCACTATGATACACCAATAGGTCTTTTTCGGATATCTGCTGTAGTTGCTACACAGCAAGCTTTCTCTGCTGCATGCTGCTCTTTGTCTTGTTCTCACCATTTCTCTGTGCAACATGTGCTGGTACTTAGGGCCAAGTGTTCTCACAGTTTTGTATAGATAAATACTCTGGCAAGGTACATTGGTTTACATTTACACACCCAGAATCTTAAGTATCAGATAGCCCTTAAACATTGTCTTGACGTTGGCAGTTCAGTCAGAAACTGAGCCTGAAGGTTCATTCTTGACCTTGGAAAGTCAGCAGTAGAAGCATATGAAGTGTATAGGTCACATCCAGACTGGAGACCATTATTGCTCTTGGGTCACAATTAAGTCACCGCTACAGACACTGAGCAGTTTTCCAGATGGTCAAAACGAGTGTGGCTACAGAGAGAGACTGCACGAATGACAACTCAACAGATAGAGGCAGCAAGTGTGGACAACGCTGCACAGACAGGGGCAGAACCAGGAGCACAGAAACAAGCTGGAGAGAGGCCACACACAGAAGCACAAACGCATGGGACTGACTCCAGTGACCCAGTGCAAGAGATCTACAAACAAATATGAATTATGTGAGGTCATGCATGCTGGAATAATTCAGCTGTTGGGCGAGAACTTGGCACCACAAATAAAAGCTGAGGTTAGAGAGAGGGTTGAATGTATTTTGAACAAGACGCCAAGAAAAATAACACTTAGCACACATTACAAGTCTGTGCTTTACAATGCTCTTTATATCATACACACAGCAGGTATGCAGATTTCTCTGCTGCCCATGACCTCATTTTGGAGGCATGTATTTTATCTGTAGTAGAGATACGATACTGGAGGGCTAATAGCACAGTGACTGGACATTAGGGCTGTCAGAATGAACTTTGCTATTTAAAAACATTTCAAACTATTGTAAAAATAAGCATATTCAAAGTTGGAAACTAAGGTTTGAATATTTGGAGGAAAAAAAAAAAACGGCGCTCTACCGTGCACTAAGAGATGTTTTTTGGGGAAATACATGACTGTCAGAGAAGCCCTGTTTACAAACAGACCTACAATCCATCTCCTCTCCTCTCCTCTCTCTCTCTCTCTCTTCTCAGCAGAGGGTGCCCTGTCAGCCCTGCGCTGACAGTGACAGGGCGCATTTCTTTGATCCGAAGTGACACAGCCCATTTGCTCATGCTTCGGGGTCGTTCAATAGAGTAATTGCAAATAAATATTGTTTTAATGTGTAACTATTGAAATTTTCACAAGGGCTTTCATAAATTCCTACAATGTTGCGGCACTGCCGCCTTTGCAGGTTAAAAGTTAATGACAGCGACTTGAATTGAGGAGGAGCAACACGTCTCCAGGTGCGCAGCAGTGTCGGTAACGCTCACTTTTGCATGTGATGCAAAATATTAAAATATCGTCATTATAACACAAAAATATAGGCCTAGGCTATAGCCTAACATTAAAAATTCGATTCTGATTTTGGGGGAAGACTGACAGCCCTAGTGGACATGCTGAGTAGTGAGAGCACATTCTTTTCTTACAGAGTGAATTTAATTAAATTAAAGAACACTCAAATGTTTAAACGTGGAAACTGACTTTTTTTTACTTGCAGAGACAGCTGTAATGATCTCTAAATTGACCCTTTGCTAAGTCCCACCCCCGGACGCAGACCGGTCCAATCATAACGTAGCATTGGGCCAGCTCAGACAGGGGTTCGACGAAAACATAGCTGTGCTCCATTGACTCTAATGCAATCGTTTCAGATTTTCTTCATTTTTAGGCTGGTTTTGTGGATTTGGAGCTAAATGTTGTGCCTGGGCCACGTGTTTTAATGATACTCATTACCTGAAGAGGTTGGAAAAAGATACACATTTCTTCCCTGTTACAAAACCAAAATCAAACCCTGAAAAATGTAGGGTTAGCTAGCTAGCTACTGAAGATACAGCCTACTGAATGGTGGTTCACCTTTAGGTGGCGATCACACCTAGATGAAAGGCTAGAAACACGACGCCAGTAAAACCATTGTTTTCCTGTGATACGGTGTGTCTGACCAGCGTTCAAGCGTCTTTTTAGACGGGCGTTTTTCCGGCGTCTTTTTAGACGCGCGTTTTTGTAGACGCTTCTTTTTAGATGCGCGTAGATGCTGAAAAGTTAAAATATTTTCAACTTTTTGAGCGTCAGACGGCAGTAGCTAGCGCGCATTGAGTAAGCGCTTCCAGCACTTCAAGTGTCTTTGAAGCGTCCGTGTCTCTAGCGTCTCATTTCTGTGTGATCGCCCCCTTACACTGTGATCTGTAGCCTATAGTTCGGCTTTAGCTTCTAACTATCTTTGTCTGATTTTAACCTGTTGTTGCTGCTGAGTCAGTTTCACATCCTGGATATATCTTTCAAACACAGACTGTCTGGGCGGGGCTTAGTGAAAGGTCCACTACTGGCTGCAGAAAGAAAACTGCAAACCCGTTACTTTAAAGACTAGTGTGTAGCATTTAGTGGCATCTAATGGTGAGGTTGCAGATTGCAACCAACTTAAACCGATGTGCAAAGACTGAAAGAGAATTACGGTGGCTGATGTGACAAATGGCCCTATGTAGAGCCAGTGTTTAGTTTGTCCACAAACTAACTAACACAATAACACAGCAAACTCCGTAGAAGAGGACCCGCTCCGTATGTAGATATAAACGGCTCATTCTAAGGAGACAAAAACATAACAATTCTTGGTTTCAGGTGATTATAAACCAATGAAAACATAGTTAATAATATTTGATTCAATTTTTTGCCAACATAGCCCATAAAATCCTCCACACTGGACCTTTGAGTGAATAAAACCGCCACTGAGTGATGAACAGTTAATTTGTAGCTGTGGTTGCCCTTCCCCTAAGCATCCTGGTTCAACAATCAGTCTTTCATTTACTTTCTGCCTGATTGCAGCTGTCCCCTCAGATGACCCGTTGCCTGCTAATTTTACAGTCCACTACAGTATGTAGTGGCCACAATGACATGCAGTGTATGCTCAAGCTACAATACCATAACATTTATGGTTTGGGTTCACAGTCACTGTCGTGGAAGTAATGCAATAGAGGAGTAAAGAAGTTTCTTATTTCATGATGAGTTGAAAACAACCCCTCCAAGAACTAATTCTCGAGTATATAGCCTCTTTATCACTAAATGCAAGTGCAAATTGGGTACTTCAGCTTTAAGACGAATCCATCAGGGTGGGCACTTCTGTATCTTTTATAATTGTAAGCTGTCTCTGATCCAATTTGAGATTCTAGGACAGAGGGCCATCTCTTCCTCTTATTTAAGTTCCTGGCAATAATGCACCTGATAATGCACCTGGTAGTAAAGATAGCAGTCACTCTGAATTGTAAACTGTTTCCCCAAAGTCTTTCTGCCACCTTCAGAAAGGATTTGACCAGTTATCTTGAGGTAGTGAGAACTAGTAGTTTACATGCCCTTATGTAAAAATATTAAATCTCATCACATCATATTTCTCCCTAAAATGACAAAGCATCTGAACCAGTCCAACCTCATTAGGAACAAATCAGGAAAACCTGACTAATGAACAGAATTCTCTCTTACAAATATTTTGACTGATAGAACAGTGTGGACTTAACAAGGTTGATGACATCTGAGGTATATGAAAGTTCTTAAGAGTAAATGTGTTTACTCAGTCATAGAAATGTGACCTGACAGCGGCTTATTAATACTGCCACTTCCCTGGGGGTACGCAAATACACCTTGTCCTCTGCAAAGTGCTACTGAAGACCTTGCTGGTTGAGATCCAAATCACAATAACTTATTCTCAAACTCCAGCAGGCATATATGCGTTGTATATAAATGTGTAAGCAGGGCTGTGTGTGCACACCAGTGTGTTTTTGTATATGTATGTGTGTGTGTTGGAGGTGGGGAAGAGGGCAGGAGCAGAGAGACGAAGTGTGGGGAAAAGAATGAGCCAAGCACAGAGGCATATAATCTGAATTCAAAAGCAATCATTTTTGTTCTCAGCTCATAAAGCCGTCTTCTGTTGATGGGTAAGGCAGTAAAAATCACGGGGATGAAGGTAAAGAATGGATCTGAAAGGGTTTGCAGTGATGCTTGCACTCACACAGCAGCTGCTGGTATCATCTCAGAGCTGACCTCTGATGAGATATACGTGAAGTATAAGAAGAGTTACAGATCATTATAGTAATTAGCAGAGGTGGGACCAAGTCATTCTTTTGCAAGTCACAAGTAAGTCTCAAGTATTTACACTCAAGTCCCAAGTTAAGACTTACCGGTCCCAAGTCAAATCCCTAGTTCTAAACCTTTGAGTTTCAAGTCCTTAAGAAGTTATAATGTGCTCTTCAGCAAATGTAGTGATGGGCATTCCACATCCAGATATGCAGTCAAAGGTACGCCCTGTCAACTTCAGCCTGTTACATGCATTGTCTTCTTTCAAAATACACTTCCGTTTTCACAGGAAATTTACCATTTACATACAGTCTATTTCAAAATAAACGCATGTCAGTACACCAACGCAAATGACATTTTTTTTTTTCTCTCAACAACTAATGCACATGGTTTGGCAGGGTTTGGCTTTATAATCTTGCGGGAGGCGAACACTAGCTTCCCGGGTGAAAGTCTTGAAAGTCCACACCCACCCCTCCTGCCTGCCCTACTCTGACTTTCGCCGCCTAATTTTCTGTTCTTGTCCCTATGAAACTGCCGGGCATCGTTAAACTTTAGCAGTGACTGGCTGTATATCACACCGATGTTAAAGGATAGCTTTTTTTAATTGGTGTCTGATGCCGCAAGTCACTGTCCAAGTGCCAGATCTTCAACAACTTTAGAGTGAGACCAGGTTGTTTGGTTGCATACTGCAGTTCCTTTTTTGTTGACCATAATATTTGCACATAGAACAAAATATCTGTGGTTTCATTTTTTCCAACTGTCGTTCAGTAACGTAACTGTAAGTAACTGACTGGATGCTGTTAAATTGGTTCAAGCAAAGTGGATCTTGAGAATTAAGTATCGACTTGCTGGGAATAAACAGTGTCAAAATTAGCTGATTAAAGAAATTAGGGGAAATAAATTGATTGGTGGCACATTAAAAAAAACAACAACAAAAAAAAACACATAACTTTTAATCCTTGGGTTTGGAGGAAGGTATCAAGTGTTTTTAAATCAAAAGGCTTAAGTCCAAGTGAAGTCATAAGTCATCAGTGTTTAAGTCCAAGTCAAGATTGCAAGTCATTCTTTTTAATTATTTTGCCAAGTCTAGTCTGAAGTCATCTAACTTGTGACTCAAGTCTGACTCGTGTCCAAGTCACGTGACTCGAGTAAACACCTCTTGTAATTAGACAACACAAAATAGTAAATGCAGTAATTTACTCCTTGGCTGTAAATGGAAAAGCCCTTAATAATAACAAACAATACATATTACATTTGACTGATATTTGGCCACAGGCGTAACCAGTTGGACTAAAGCTGAAGATGTCTACTTGAGCTGTGGAGAGTAAAGAATAAATAGAATAATCACAAATGTAATTAATTGTTAATGAAAATAGTCATTAGTTGCAGCCCCATTAACAGAAAGATTAAGATCTTGGCAGGGCCCACTGGTGGCATAGACATAGGCAAATGCTACCAGTGCCAGTGTACAGTACTGTAGGGGCACACAATGAAAACAGCACTATTCTTTATCAGGCCACCCTACATCAACCACTAATCCATTTAAGAAGGCTGTAAAAATATATCACCACAGGTTAAAGATAGAGAAGTGTAGAAAAAAGTGGGTCAGAAATTTTGGTGAAAAATCAAACTGTGGAGGCATGTGCGATATGTTTTGTTCCCTCTCTTTAGAGGTATGCAAATAGCTGTCACATTAGCTGCTTTTCTGTGCCAAATAGGAAAGAATTATAATGCAGTGATAAATCTCAAGCTCATTAAATATCAAAGGAAGCTGTGAGAATTCTCTTATCCCTCCAAATAAATGTCTACCTGCGCCTGCTGATTCCTCCAGCATGTCTTTCTCACATAACCTCGGTATGTTTTCCGTCTCTATCCGCACTCCAGCATGTGTATGTGTGTTTGTGCGCGTGTCCAAGTAGGTCCACTGGTGCAGCTTGCCCGAGTCAGAGTAAAGTGTTATTCAGAGTGCCACTGTCAGTCCCTCTTAGTCCCTGGAGAGCCCGTGTGCCCTCCTTAAGCCCTTCAGCAGTATCTGCAGGCACGCTCAACATGGAGCTTATGCTGCTGCTACAATTCCCTTTGTCTTTGACTTTCAGGCTTTTCGGCAAAAATCATCACAGCATGAAACTTTGCATACCTGTGAATTAGATCAAAGGGGAAATGAACCATCATGCCTGGCCCTGATCAAATTTAGGTTCATGACGATATGAAAATTGTGAGATTTATGGTGCAAATCATAACTTTACTTCAAGATATTCTAATTTTGTATCCACCTCTATAAAAGGTGGGTTGATTTTAGCAAAGCCTGTTTCATTTTACTATTTCGATTAAGTCCTCAATGACTCAATGAACTTTTCGCTTGATAATCTTTATTACTCTACAGCTTAATGAAATCGCATTTCACAGAGATTTACGATGTGACCGAGATAGTGACTTACAACTTTCAGCGCTGAAAATTTATTCTTTTTCCACAGTCTAATTATGCAGGATGTCTTGAGGTGAGTAATCTATATGACAGTATCTTACATATGAGAGCTCCCGAAACTGGTCGCAATTTGAGACCTTGTGTGTGTGAAGTGTGAATATGCAGGAGAGAACACTCATAAGCACAGAGGTCTTCCATACACAGTGTGCTCAAACTGATTAAATATCGTGCTAAGAAAAACATGTGTAAATGGAGTGCATAGAGTTAACATTTAGACCTACAGCAGAGTATAAGACATCGCTTTACATTCCAGCGTTGTTCTTTTAATTTACTTTGCTTCTGTGTGTGAGAAATCCATGACTGAGAAAATGTAAATGTGGGTGGGTTTTGTATCTCACCTAGTGATTTAATGATTTTCTTCTCAACCTTGAAAACAGTTAGAGGTGATAGCATTCCACTTCCCCCGTGCATTATACAGTATCATCCCTCAAACTCTATCACTTCTCCAACTATACATCTCCTCTGTAATCTTGTTTCCTCATCACCTCTCCCCCTACACTGTCTAAAAACCTACAAACCTTGTAATATATTATGAAGTACCACCTTGAGAGTGCGGTATACAACTCATTTTTTCAGCTCATGTATGCAGTATGGCTATGCAGTGCTTTTTGGATCAGTAATGTATTTGATGATCAGTGATGCCAAAACTTTGACTATTTGCGTATTACTTGAATATATAAAACTCATAAAAACTTTTAATACCACTGTCTTAGACCACCTGGATTATTGCCAACTTGGCAGGAACCGCCATTAACTTTCCTTAAAAGAAACTAGAGGAAAATCAATCGACTATTTCAGCCCAAAAAGAATAATATTAATGAGTTTCTCTCAGTATCTGGCAATAAATTAGTACAGCTAATGCTAATCCAAGAGCATCTGTAGTACTTGTTTGCGCAACTCAAAAGCCTCTGATGATCTCACTGCTTCACATTAGTTGCAAAGGACTCCTCACTAAGCCCCTCCTTAGAATGGCCACTGTCTAATGTTAGCAACCTTAAGGAATGGCAAGAAAATCTGTTGTTTACAACCTAATGACGAACTGGCTACGTGACCCCTGTGTAATCTACATCATGTCCTGCCTCCTGCAAGCTCTCCCCAGGTGCCACCCCTAACATAATCCAAGTGGAGTAAATCCAGTAGGTTAGAATGCTTCTGACACGGACAATCTCATGTTGCATAACACATACTGTATGTGAAAGGAAAACTCCAGACAATGTCCGAACTTGATACTCTAAACATTGTCCAGGGTTCATGTCAGAAAATGGCTTTGGATAACAAAGCTATAGGGGGTTGTAACTAAATGTTAGCTTAACACATAACAATATCCTGCTGTGCAAGAACATTTCGGTCCTTCGCATGAATTGTCAAGACTCAGGGTGCCCGATGCTTGCACTGGGCTCGCTGAGCTTTTCCTTCGATCATTCACAATACTCCGCCAAAAAAAATATTATTGTGAAAGTAGCTCTCAGATGCATATTGTAGTCCTTTCTGTCTACTTCTTTCTGATATTTTATTGCTATCATTTATCTTTAACTGATACCACTGAAAATACTATGCTGATAGGTCGGGTGTGAAAGCTTGACAGGTGTGACACTAATAGCCAGGGAGTGAGACTTAGCGAGGCGTCAAAGGGCCATTTTCATTTTCATTTTCATTAAGTGTGCCAGTAGGTTATTCCAGTAAGCCAGCATGCACAGTACCAGAAACCTGCCATAAAATGGAATGCAGCTATCATTATTGTTATTTACAAAACCTGTGCTATTCCTACTGTGACATGCCAAAATGTCAGCCGTGAAAAAGGTCAATTGGACCAGCTTTCTTTTGAATGTTCTGGACATCAGGTCTGTATGGATTTGGCCCTTGACTTTGTGAGCCATTACCTTATTTTGATGTGTGTGTGTGGTTTGTGTGGTGAGGTCAGGTTGCAGACATATATGGATATTTATTGATTTTTGGAGTTTTCAGTCAAGCAGTCCAGTTACATTTGTTGGAATGAATGTGGATTGGACTCCACCACAGTAAACTGGCCTTTAAGTCAATAGGGTACATCATTTTCATTTAACACAAAATATATTTTATGATTGCAATGTCACCAGGAGAAAGTAGTGAAATAATGAGGAGATAATAGCTGCATTGATTCTACTGTATGTGTGGCAACTATTTGTTCTTCTGTTCATGTTTTATTCAATTTTAGCTTATTTTTTATCTTCTTCTTTTCTTTTCTTTTACTCTTTTGAAATTCTAATTTCATTTAGTATTTTCATATTTCTTTAATCGGTATTATCTGTTGTCTCTTTGATATCTTGCCTTCGTGTATTTTTATGTCTTGTATTTCCTCGTGGTTGAAAGATGCTGAGCAGATAAGCCTGCCTTGCCCACACAACAGCCTTTCATATTTTGTCTTACTGCGACTGCCTGGCTGTATCTGCTATCACTTCCATCAGTTCAACACTGCTTAACACATCATAATGCCATTTACATCAACAGCCGTCATACAACAGCTACCTGTTATAGATTGCTGAAGACATTAGCAGTTTTATTTAATTAGTAACTGGCCGGCAGCCATCTTCTCCTCACAAGAGCATTCATCAACATCACCAGCTGTCTTCGTCACATCAGCGAGAAATTTCCCCATACTCGCTTGACAGTCCATTAATTAATTACTTAGAACAAATCTAATGTTCAAAGCATATTCACAAGTTTGTGTTTCCACATTTTCTACAACAGTATGTTTAGTTGGAAAATGGCAGTGAATGTCTGCAGTGAGGCAGCAGGGGAGACTTTTAGTACTACTGGAAAAAAATTAAACATCAAGCCGTTGTGGCACCTCATCCTGTGAATGTGCGCTGTCCGCGAATGTGTACCAAACCGTCTTTTATCAGTCTCTTTATCGCCCTCTTTTATCATGTGACAGGTTAGCTATCAGGAAGCATCAGCAATTTCTGTGAGGGTGTTGATAGTCAGTGTATTCACTTAAAGCAATTCTCAGATACTGTAAGCGGAAAATCAAAATGCAATTGTTCCAGGTGATAATGACTTCAGGAAAATGTGCCACAAAACAACTTTAGAAGTTTTATGAATTTAAAACTCCAAATGTGAAAAGAAATACTCGCCACTGATTCATTGAACTGAAACAAGGTTACTTAAACTTTCTTTTCATGTTTTCCATCCTTTCCTGTTTTTTTGTGTCTTGTCTTTTATCCTCTGGCTCCACTTACTTCTCACCTACTTAATTTTTGTAAAGTATCTACATTCTGCTTTCTCTTTTTCATGTCTCTCTAACTATGTTGTTTTAATACCCAACTCTTACTGTAGGTTCACCCTCTGACACAAACACACTGATCATCTTATCGTTTTTACACAACAAAGTAGAGATGCTGCAACCATCTGTTGATTTCACTTATCATTATAAAGCTGTAAGTGTTTTTATAGCATTTTGTATCAGCCGAGAAGCAGAAAGGCAAAATACCTGAAAGTCAATATGGCAATTAAACAATCATGTTTGATTGTGTAATTAAGACAGGAGATGACTTTCATTCTACCATATTTTCCTGTCCCATCCCCCTTTATTCCTGCGTCTCTAAGCTTCCTCCACTCAGCTCGTCTTTTCCTCCTCCCAGCTTCCTCCCCAGTCATTTGCTGCTTATTAGAGAGTCTTTCTGTCAACCTTGTCCCATCTAATTCTCACCCAATTACAATTTAAATGAACCACAGGACTGCTTAACTTGCTTTGCCTCTTCCCATTGTTTAATTTGTGACGGTAACAAACTCTGATTAGGCCCCCGCAAAGGTTCATAAATTAAGCACTCAAGGCCGAATTAATCACCATTCCCTGGGAAGATAAATGGGCAATATTCAATTTTTCCATATGGATCCCACTGACAACAATAACACTCTGTGAAAAGAGGAACACTCAGTAACAATGACCGCATATTTTACAGATGGTGGCATTTTGACCAGGGACGGCTGTGCATCACCAGCCAGTAAAATGTCACTTAATGAGAATTTCTGTCTGAGCTAGCTTAAAACCTTCGCATGCAATGTTTGCAATAAAGCAATATCCACTAGCAGCATCTGCGTTTCAGAGGTAAAACTGGGCCAATTTGATTAATGTCATTGTCTCAACGTGAGGAGCGTAGACACCACAATAAAAGGTTTGCCAAAGAGGGGGAGGATGGGTGGAAATAAGGGACAGGCTAAATGGAAGGAGAGGCAGAGTGAGAGATAAAGAGAAAATATGAGAAGAAAGGAAAAAGGAGCGGGTAAACTGATAAAAACAATGAAAAATTGAATGTAGGAGAAGCGACTAGCCAATGGCTGTGAAAACAGACAATTCCAAAGAGCTACACTGATCATCATCCAAGGAAAAGGAGAGCAAAACAAGAAAATGAAATGCAATTGCCCGATTTTGACAGTGGATCTAGTTTAGCATACAAACAGGCAGCGGATAATTAGTCTCAAGAGGGAAATCAGCACACTCTAAGTGGGGGGAAAAAAGCTCACAATATTAAAGCGGCTGTCCTCAAATGACAGGGCAGACACTTTACAGGCCTAACCGTCGGCTAGTGGAGATTTTCACCCTTCCCTAACTTTACTGCTGCATGCTGTATATATACTTTTCATGTAGATAAATGCAATCTAAAAGTCTGATAATAGGAGGCAGGCAGTGGGCACCATCCGTCATGTAAACACATTTTTCATATCTTAGACCAGTTAACTGGGATGGGAATTGAGAACCAGTTCCAGATGAGAACCGGGCAGTCGTGCATTGACAAACTATGATGTCAAGTCATGGCAAAGAGAATAAAATGGTCCAAAGTAGACTGGGGGCAGTATCTCAGGGTATTTAGAAATCCGTCAAAAATAGACGCTCATCTCTATTTACCTCATACTGGAGAGGCTGTAATGAGGATATTTTGCTTGTAATGCACACCATGCGCCATCAGAGGTCAGTCTGGAGCAACATGCAGCTGCGAGTGGTGGGGATAATGTGACAAGACCCACTATAAACGTCGTCCTGTGTCTAGCCCGAAACATGAGAGAGAGAGAGCATGGAGACTGCAGGGAAAACAGCTTAGTTTCACATCTAACTCAGTAAATTACAGGTTTAGTTCAACCAAACCAGAGTTGGTGATTGTTGTAACAGTAGACTAACTTACTAAAGGACTAACCAGGCTCACTAAGATGGTTTTGGGGAGTTTTATATCGTTTCTGTTAAGTCTGAATGAAGCGTGGTTTACAATAAGTTAATTAAGCTAATCTGAGTTGGGTAAAAGTGAGAAACATGATTTCAGAAGGTGTATGGTTGTATTAAAGAAAATAAGTGTAAGAGCATTACCTTTCTTGACATTTTGTTAGTTTATCATGTTTATTTATTAGACTGAAAATGCCAAGAGAACATGCTAACGTAGAGAAGTCACCTGAATGCTTATAATATCATAACTTCATATGCCATGTACCCCGATAAAACTCCAGGAAGGTATGAAGGTCTGAAAAAATGGATACCGCCCAAGCCTAGCTCAAAGTGTTGCTTTGTTTCATGATCAAAGATGACAACAGTCCTGTTTCTAGTGTCTGTAAAATGATAATTTCATGAAAGAGTGGAAACACCAGCCATATTCTGATACATTTCTCAATGCAGCAAGGGCTTAAATTCCACCAATGCCATGTATTGGACACTCTACATACAAGTGCCAGTGTTTACCATCAGAGCAACACGTCTGTTACCAAGGGTAAATATCCTATTTTATAATAATGCTAAATACCTGTGAAGGCCTACTTTCTATCCACACAGAAGTGTGTTAACATGGACATGAATAACCTGTTTATGGTCAGGTTTTTGGAGTATCCTGTTTCTGTGTTTGCGCATGTAAACACCATATTCCATTAAGGAGTAACTTTAATATACTAGCTGGAGTGCTCTGAAGGAAACAGGATGTGTGCAAGATATATGAATAATCTAACTTCTCTGCGCACATGTTTATAGCATATCCCAAATATGATCATAACCAGGATGGGTCGTAAATGGGTTGCTTTTGTCCATGCAATCGCTGTCATTAGGGACATCAATATGGAATCAGATCGCTAAACAGAAACCATAATGTCACTGGTATCAATAACATCTTGTCAATTTCTATCCTAGTTATTCTGAAGAAAATGGCGAAGACTGTGGCTTCAATGAATGCCTAATCCAAATGCTGATCACCCAAAACCCAAATATAAAGTAACAACCTTCTCTACCACTGTCCTAAGACATCATCATATGTTAAACGGTACCTGCTGGTCGGTAAATCTGCTCAGGTTATGTGGCAAGAGGAAGCTCAGATTGAAGCTTTAAATGCCAGGCATTAGTGAGATAAAGCACTGCATCTTGCCGATTCCCCAACTGTGAATAATGTTCTTGTCAATTATTGTATGTTTTGTCAGCAGTGCTGCAGAGCCGTTCACTGAGCAATACGCCTTATCTCGGTACGCTGATGCTGTCATGCAGACGTACACAAAAACAGCAATGCACAATTATGTTCATACCCGACATGAACAAAATTAATGATATCACGGGCAGGAACAAATGATACTACACCTGTTTAGACATTAGCACATGATATGCACTTGGCTGTACATGCATACAGTAAAGTAAAACCACAGCTCACACACCATCAGACAGACAGTATACATTACAGCCTATAAAAGTCTGTTTGCATTAACAGTATTCATAGAATAACAATTTATTGGACCAAGCAAAGTAGGATAAATGGGGTTGTCACGTAAAATATACTGATCTTTACAGTAAGAAGAGACTGTGCTCTTACTATTATACTGGCGTCTGATCGGTCTGTGTGCTCTGACATAATGGATATCGATTTATACTACTGCATACGTACAGACTGTTACCTCCTAAGGCTGACAAAGGCTGCTTTATACTACTTGTGTTATAGTTTCTAACACTACAAATAATTAACAAATAAGTGTTCCTCAATTCATTCGACACTAATGTATTTCTAACCAATCTCAAAGTCACTGTACAGCAAACAGCAATGCTTGCCATTTCATGCTGATGCCGCTGACACATTTACATCATTAAAACACTACAACATTGCTGATGTAAAGAAGTGACTTTCAGACACAATCATGTCCCATTATCACCTAGTCCATTGCAAAGACTCACTCTGAGACGTGACTCTCTTCAGGGAGCAAAAAGTGAAGTGTCCTAACAGAGGAAAAAAGGGCCCGGGATGTGGCTGGTTTGAATACCCTAAAATCCCGACGATGACAGAAAATGAGACTCTTTCCTCCTTGTCAGTAATCAAGGGGCTCCAGAGAGGCACCCAAGCCCTAGTTATTGTTGTTCAATGGCCATCAGTAGATGGATGGTTGCACTAGGGCAGTTTCCTTTCCACCACACTGTAGATACAAACCTTCACATTCACAGCACAGGAGAAAACCCAAACAGACACAAGGAGACTCAAAGAATGTAGCACAGAAAGATCTCAGTCGACTGCAGGGCATTGCAACTGTGTACAAATCCAGGACAAACTTATTTTCTCACTTCGAACACTGGAAGTTGAGATTTCCTGTACAATTTTTTAGTGCACCAAAAAATGAAAATTCAGCCATTATCTACTCACCCTCATGCAGAGGGAGGCTCAGGTGAAGTTTTAGAGTCCTCACATCACTTGCAGAGTTCCCAGGAGAGAGGAGGTAGCAGCACAACTCCACCTAATGCAGGCTGACAACGCCCCAGATTAAAACGTCCAAAAACACATAATTGAAACCACAAAATATCTCCATACTGCTCGTCCGTAGTGATCCAAGTGTCCTGAAGCCCCGACATAAAAAGTTGTTTGGAAAAACGTCACTTGAACTCTGTTTTCAGCCTCAATGTTACCTGTAGCTCTAACTGCCTCTCTGTGGACCGCGCTCACGTGTGCGCGCTTGCGTGAGACCAGCGAAAGCACGTGAACACACATGAAGGCGGTGCCCATCTCTCACAGTCTCATGCAAGTGAGCACACGTGAGTGCAGTGTACAGGGAAGCAGTCAGAGCTGCAGGCTACAATGAGGCTAAAAACAGAGTTCAAGTGACGTTTTTCCAAACAACTTTTTATGTCAGGACTTCAGCACACTTGGATCACTACGGACGAGCAGTATGGAGATACTTTGTGGTTTCAATTATGTGTTTTTGGACGTTTGAATCTAGGGTGCCGTCAGCCTCCATTAGGTGGAGTTGTGTTGCTACCTCCTCTCCCCTTGGATCTCTGCAAGTGATGTGAGGACTCTAAAACTTCACCTGAGCCTCCCTCAGCATATGGGTGAGTAGATAATGGCTGAATTTTCATTTTTGGGTGCACTATCCCTTTAAAACCAGTATATCATTGCAACCCTAGACTAGCGTATGTAAATCCAAAGCCATGACCGTGCATCGTTTTGCTGTGACTGTATGCTGAATATGTTTTCTGCCAACACATGCTAAAATGCTATTGTACAAAAAAAGCTACTGCAAAATGCAGTTGTGAGAGATGTCTTTTTTTTGCATTATCCTCCTAATGTAGAGCTATCCTGCTGTTTGTTTTTATCAGCCCCAATCCCAGCAATGCCGGTATCCATTTCTTTTTTAACATGCACATATGTCAGCTCCATCAACATCTGTGAGGAAGAGTATAATGAGAACGCCTGTCGCAGAAAACCACACATTGCATTTCCCATCAGGATGTGTGTTGCTGCAGCTGAATTATAAGAGGCAGGTGAGGAAGGCACACATAGCTAGAAAAGCAATTATCACTTAGAAAGCTACATTTCTGCACATAATACAATGTTAAAAAGAAATCAACTCACAGACATCCAGAGGTGAAAAAATAAATAAAAAAACATTCTGCACTGGAGGCTGAATACTAAACACTAAAGAAATCCTCTGGGGTCATGTTTAGGTCGAACAGAGGCAGGCACAGAGAATGCTGCACTGCAAGCAGAGAAACAGCGCTTTGCTGTGGAGATGAAGACAACACATCATAATGGGCCTGATGCTTACAGAGGAAGTCACTTGTCAAATAGGAGGCAGTCAGCCCTGGAAATATTGCTGTTACAGTAACTTGCACACAAAGCGCTCACTCTCACTGTCATGCACTACAATACAGCAAAACACACAAAACAGCAGGCAAAGAAAAACCTATGTGAATGCTTAGGCCATACACAACATGGAGTAAAAAGAAAAGACTTAATCTTCACGAGTGGTGCCAATGCAGCTACATGACAACACCTCTGACAATGACTCAAACTGATACCAAACAATTGAAGTGCGAGATGGAAAAGCCACAAGGAGTAAAAAAAAACAAAAAACAAAACAAAGACTATACAACAACACTGCTGGCTGCCAGAGAGGAAATGTAACACTTGAGACCATCTTCTCTGCTACAACATGTACTCGTACCAACCAAGGACTGAATGACACCCACAGTCTGTAATTGTATTGACAACAATAATTTCTGGATTGCATGTGAAAGATAGCATCTAATACTGAACTGAAGGGCAGCTTCTTCATCAGCTGTAGTGGGCATTCATGTACACCTAGAGCTTGAATAAAAATACAACAAAAAGACTGAAAAATACACAGCTCTTGGTGGTGAAGTGTGTCAGAAAAAAATATTTATCAGTAGTTTTGAACTTCACCTCAGTGCAGTCCACTCACTGGCAAAACTTCTGCAAGGCACTAAACAAGGAGGGTTTCTCACAGAAAGCAACATGCAAAACTTCAACTTCATCTCGAAGCATAAGACCTCCTTTACACCTTGCATTACATTTGTGTTTTGAGTAAACGGATTACAATCTGATACTGCTTGAACACATGGAAGTACAGGAGTGAATGCACCCAAAACCAAGCGGACACCTCCAGGGCTGAAAAATGAAGCCAACATGGAAGTGTCATAAACTGCAGTTCTTTCAACGGCCACTTGAGGCTGACTCAACACGTCAGTCAATCCCCACAGAACCCCATGTTAAAATGCCCAACTTTACAGCAGAAATAAACATGATTACAGCCTGGTACAACGAACGGTTTTGGTGTCTATAGCTAGTTTCTCTTCATGACAATTGCTGGGGTTGTGAATTTTTTTATAACTCAACCGTTACATTTTATTAAGGCTTCAAGCTGCACATAATTAAGGGCTGGCCACTTTGAGTGACAGGCTGTGTCACCATGTATTTATTTATTTATTTTTTTAAATAAATATTTTTTTAATTTTATCATAGTAGTTTATGACAGACCGGGACAAGGCCTGTTTGCTGGAGAAAGCAAGTGGATCTCAATCTAATCTCAGTGTGGACTCTGGAGACACATATTAGCACCAGGTGTGGATGTAATCAGGTAAAACAATACCTAGATTCGAAATGCATTTCAATGCAAGCTGTAAAGGGGGTTTGTGTGACTCCTAACATGTCAAGTGTTATAAACATTTTTAGATTTATTCAACTCAGTATTGGTACTCACATGGTGGAACGGATTAGCCGTTAATCGTCAAGTTAGTGGAATGACGCCCTGCTACTTCTCTCTGCTAAAGTCTCAACAGCCAGACTTATGTGGGAGTTGAGAGTCAAGAATGTGACTGATCTTCTTTATAGGGCATCAACTGTCTGAGCAATCACCACAGTGTGAAACAGCCTGAGGCCAAAGCCAAACAAACATTACTTAATCATTTCTGACAGGGGACTGAAGATGCTTGACAGCTGAATAATTATTCACCTGACAAATATATCTCTCAACATATAGAGGGCTTGTCACTTGGAATGAGTGATTTCAGGTGCTTTTGCTTTCTGTCTGCTGAGTTGGGGAAGAGTGGCAGGACATGGTGCAGATGAGTTCACACCATTACTGAAAAAAATACACCGTTTTTAAAAAACTATACCGTTTCCTCTCAGATGGTGCCGAATGCAGCTGAATAGACAAACTAATGCCTGCCAGTCCCACAGCTGATTTGTAGATTATCCACTGACAACTGAAATGCTTTCAAAATTTAAATCTGACATGCTTTCAAACACCGCCTCCGAGAAGAGTAGAGCAATAAATGCGATGCAATAACAAGTGGGATTTTTTCAGATTGTCACAGTTATATCATCATCAGAGGTCTTCTCCATAACCGGCTGCACGGTCCATTTTACGAGAGCCATTTAGATTTGAATTACTTCCCAGCAGCATTTCCCAGCAATCAGAAAACCAAAGTGCGTGCCAGAATAACAGCAGAAGAAAAAAAAAAAAGAAAGAAAGATTTTGTCATGGAGCACAACATGGCATATTTTGAAAAATGCTGTTTGGTTTGAACACAGTAAGTGTACTCACATTGATCGATGTTCCCGTCTGCTTTCCCCTTCTCCTGCAAACAGAGAGCACACACAAAAGTGGTTATTACAGGCTTGGAGGAGTGAGACAAAAACAGCCCTTTCTGCAGCTTTTCGCACCATTCATTACTGTGCTTTTTCCTCTTTCCTGGGTTCAGAGAAAGACGACAACAGAAAACAAAGGTGAACAGATGGAAAGAGTATTGAAAAGAAAAGGACAGAGACACTGGGAGTGAGGGAGGATATATGGCGAATGACAGCAGAGAAACGAGAGGACCTTTACAAAGGCGGATCCCGGAGTCAATTCAATCACCTTAATTGGAAACACACTTCCCAACAGGCTGCAAGATGGCAGATGTCACTATATTGTGCCGGAATGTTTATCAGGATGCCAAACAATTGATACTACAAGGATAAATGCTGATTTATATGTCAGTCCTAATTGTGAATATGATATTGACATTCAGTTTCAAATTTACCTAAATAAATGTCACTTTTATTCTTGGCTTTCCAAATGTCCTATGTGTGGATGTGATTGGATGACAAAATGAAGGACGATCATGTCCAGCTGAGAATTACATGAACAGGAACAATCAAAGTTGCTGTATCTCAAACAAACAGTTGGACTTTTATGCATACACTAAAAATAATGGGGACGCAACTTATATATAATTGCATAATTTACTGATAATTCATTTATTTAATTAATGCAATTTCAGCCGATAATTACCCTTAAAACCTGCCTTTCTCTCCTCTGCACTGTGTTGGTGTGGACAGAAGTTTAAGTTCTTTGCTTGAGATTTTATTTTACTAAAACCGACAATGCTCATTATCCATCATGGCCCCCACACATCAAGTCGATGGTTGGCTGCCGGTCAATGTTGGGCCGTCTGTGAGAATCTGTTGTCCTAGTTTTTCGTGGTGTTTCCCACACCGTTGGCACTAGTCGGCCCTTGTTGCCCATTTTTTTGGTCTGCCAATTCTTGGTGTTAAATTGTTGTCTGAGACATTGGAGCCCATTGATGAAAGAAATCCCTCTGACTGGCAGTTCAGCTCAGTGTATGAGAAAAGAAATGGAGAAAGCAATCACAAAACTCAAGTCAAGAGGGCGTGACATCGAAACAAACTTCTTATTTTAGGGAAGATTTTGTTATTGTTCGCTAGTGCACAGTAATATCATTCGTTCTTTCAACATTGGGTTCAGTGCAACAAAATCTGTCAGTAAAGAAGACAGCACAAGTAAGTCATCAAAGGCCTGTTGAACAAACAAAACATCCTTTCAGAAATGGGAAGTGTTCGACCGCTCTGCCATCCAAAGCAGGGTTGTCTTACACAGTCATACAGAGCTTGTTATACTAATACAGTATTGTGAGGAGCAAGCTACAAACGTACACTAATTGAGCCTAATTAGCTATGTATCTGACAGTCTGATGAAATCTTTTACACTGTAAGGGAGAGACCAACCAGTCTTTCCCCTCTTCATCAGCAGCATGCCTACTGTTAGTTAGTGTCTTCACATCAGCAGTAGAGGGAAGATGAAAGAGGAGACAATGAATGATGTCACAGGACTGTACAAGGCTTGAAGCAAAACAGTAGCCTTAAGTAAACAGTATCTTAAGTCATTCTGGTGGTTTTGTATCCTGTACACACATGTTAAAGGACTTATGATCTGGTTTTATTTCTAAAATGTATACATGTTACTCCTGTGGTCTAAGACAGTCCTAAAATATAAGTAGGAACCAACAACTCTCCACATACTCCAAAAGCTAGTGCGCTAAAACTCAAATTTGTGATGTCATAGGGTATAAAGTCTGGAGCTGCTCCATAGACGATTGGGAAAGGTGTTATAGATGACACTGAGAGCACACAGGGTAATGTTCTGAGTATATGGGTACATTTTCTGTTTCAGGACTGAGAGCACTACAACAGGATAAAGCTCATTTGGGTATAAAAAAGAAAAGAAACATTCAGACTCCCATTCATTGTCAATGGAGCAGCTCTAGACTTCATACTTGATAATATCACAAGTTTGAGACTCTTTAGTCTCTGGCTTTGAGAGAGAATAGCGCATGTTCACAAATATTGATTGAACTTTCCTAGGCCATGAAAATAAGCATTTATAAGATTAATATAATATATTATCGAATCAGCCTCAAAATAATGCAAAGCTGATGATAACGACAATCATTACCTCTACAAGTGACATACAGAAAGTGCAGAGGATATAGGGAGAGAGGAGAGCTGCAGCATCACTGACCAGGGACGGGGGCACGTATGAAAATGTAAGACAATATCCTGGCCTTATCTGAATACTAAGATATCAGACTAAATCATCAGCAGGCGTGTGGATAAAAGTAAAAGGTGAATGGAGGTAAGAGAAGCGATGACAAGATGACTTGCATTATGAATTACTAATGATGTGAATGGAAAATGTCTGGTTTGTAAAAGCTTTGAATAATTGGACCCAACAGCTGTGTACTGAAATTCACTTTAACTCCCTGGCATCAATTTTCGTTAATGACTACAGTAGGAGTCCAGCTGACCTGTGTTGGAACGTGTGTGTGTGTTTGGGGCAGAAATTGTTGGCATTTCGGTGTGACTTGTGTGCTGATCACTTGTGCTTGTTACAGCACTGTGAATGCATCACGCTCTGCATAATGCATCTGAACTTAAAATGTAATCTAACGTAAACTGTAGAGCCAAAGGATCGACGTGCAGTTTAAAAATAGAACAGAATCAGGTCTTCCAATGTAACACAGCTTCTGAAGCAGCCAATATGTGGCAGCAATTGAAGTGTTTTGACATTTTGCATTCTTGTCCCTCAGTGTGGATGTCACCGGTAATGAGGCTCAGTGATAAAACATGTGTGAGTCTGCGAGGCCTTCTCGGCTTCCCAGGAGACTCAGAGCCTCACGAAAAACACAGCAGTTTTAGTGCCTCCTGTCACTGCCTCCTCCTTTGTCTCTACATCTCTATCCCTCTCTGTTTCTGCCATCTGTCCATCTTAATTGCAGACGTGCTTCCTCATGATGGCAGGATAAAATTGAGTGTGCTCATCAGCACCGCCTTCCATCATCTGGAGTGCCGCTGTTTGATCAATTGATTAGAGAATCAAACCAAGCATAGAGGTGAAGGAAAGGCTATGTGCTTCTTTCTAAAAATACTGTCCTGTCTTTTTCTCCAGGGTTCTTTCTGTCACTTTACTTTATACATTCAACTTTAGGGGAGTTTTATGGCGTAAAATAGTAGTTTAGCAATAATGGAAGGCAACTTTTGTCATGTCACTTGATAAGTAGATGCGATACAACAACCATAGACTGCATCAGAAATATGGACGACATGACAGTTCCTTAAAGTGAAGCCACAACATCTTGATCGCCCCCTGGTGGCTGACTGCAGTACAGGTCATAAACCCCCACCCCCTTCACGTTAGGTCTGAAAAAGTCCTGCTGATGTACGTTTACGTGTTCATTTTTTGTATAGGTTTGGTTTTAAATTATTTGACGCTATAAAAAGGGCCTCCTTATCACTGCTGCCCAGACTCTTACTCCAAATGCGTCACTAGTGCAAGATGGCAGCACTCGTATCTGCAACATTTTGGCTTCATTTTTGTACAGCGAAAGGAAGTGAAGATGTGTCGTCCATCCTAATATAAAGTCACTGGTTGGTACAGTTGATTAGGATGTAGAGCTGGGCATAGGCGCCGAAACAGAGCACAACACTTACAGTCTTACAATATTCAAAATCTAAGACATCTAGTCTCATATAATAATGTCACTGAAATACTGATATATTGCCCAGCCCTACTTAAGATGAAGTTTGTATTTCTCCATTGCAGTGCAACACTTTCACTTCCAGTGGGTGGAGAAATGTAAATAACTACCACCAGAACTTCATTTGAGCAAATAGGACAAACCCACTGGGTTTATTAGCATTGGGGGGGGGGGGGTCTGCTTTTCTCTGCTATAACTTCTCTTTGTGATAGAGGCTGATTAGTTGGGTGTATTTTTACACACAACCTGCCCAGTGCAGTTTGGCTTATGTGATAAAATTATGAGAACGGCAGGATGCTGAGAGACGCGCTCCATTTATTTCCACTCCTACATGCATACTCATGTCTCAGGCATGTCGTATATTTTCATGTTCAGGACACGTAAGGGTACTCAGACACGTCTTCAATTGGCTTTTAATGTAAAAGCTATTTTAACACAATTTGCATCCAAAGAGTTGAAGAGGATGCCTGCCATTACATATCTGTTGCTACGGTTACCTGCCATTATACCTTGCGTAATAATTATTAGTGAAGAATTAAATGGTGTGCTGGTACAAGATTATAACAGACGTATGCCAGCCAATCACTTATATTTTCCATGGCTGTTTTATAACTTGGCAAAGGTTGATAAAAGTAGGTTTGTGCCTCTACTGTGGCTCCACATACTAAAGAAGCAGTCCTGGTACTGTGAGCTAAATTAAAAGAAAGATACCCTCGAAATGTCATGGTAGTGTAATGTCACTGATGTCACGGTGTGTTTCAAGTTTGCCTGCTTTATTGGGTTTAGTGGCAGCAACAGAGTTAAAGTGTACAAAGATTGTTATAGCCTCTTGAAAAAAGAAACTAATACAAACAAATCTGAGCGCTACATGCCTCCATCTTGGATGCCATTTAAACACCCACACAAAACAAGAACCTGACATTGCTGCCACAGAGACTGACATTTTGTGGGCTTGCAATTTGAACAGCAGGGCAATTCAAGCCAAGATGTGTCTGTTACAAAGTGCGCTTGAATATGCTTTTTCCCCTCGCTCTTATATGTGCTGCTATGCGGGCCCTCTTCATTCAAGGACCCATATGTTTGTATGTGTCCACTTACTCTCTCTCCATCTCTCTCTGGCTCTTAAATCCAGTCAACAACAAAACTCTCTGCTAGATATTAGCTGCCTGTGTGCCAAAACAGTGTTGCTGTTTCAATATTTTTGTTAAGCAGCAGCTCCAGTTATTGCCTGATATGTGGAGCATATTGATAGTTTGATCTTTTAAAGACACTGCCTGATTAGGATGAATTGGCAGCCAGGGGGAGGAACAGAAATGCAAAGCTGAAATATCAGTGTCTGTTTTCACAGGAGTTCATCTTCATACATTCAATATTTATTCCCTGATGTCTGTTGCTTAGAAAGAAGGGATCTGTCTTATCTAACAGTAATGTATCAGTGCTCTGACAAGCTACTTAATGAGCTAAATGAAAAGGAGCCAAAAAACACTGGCAATGTATGTAAGCAGTAATACCTTCACAGACATAATTTTGATGAATCCTAAAATAGAACTAAAACCTGACAAATATCTGTGTATTTTTTTCCTCTGCATCATTAGCTGGAGTGGTTTTATGTTTCTAGTGATGCTCACTGGCACGATCTGTCCTCTAAACATCTTCATTTATTCAAATTTGTCCCTGGCTTCTACAGAAAAAAATGATAAACAACGGCTTCAGTAAGTTTTACACTTTTTATACGCTACCAGATACAGCACTTTTTAATTAATGTGCTAATCGCCTCCCTACAGAAGGCGCACGAGGGTAGACGGGAACAATTTGCTGCTGCCATGCAGCCACAACCACTCTCACATATAATCTGCGAAACCAATAACAATAAATCACTTCTGAAAATGTCATGAGGACGGTTCAGTTATCATGTGACCAAAAGTCAGAGACGAGTTAAACTAACCTAAATTATGAGACAGGTCAGGAGGTTTTGACTTCTTATGAACATTGAAGATCAGATACAAACAAAAGCTGGATTTTTTTTTTTTTTTAACAACTACACTGACCATCAAGACCAAGTAATAACGCTCACGTCTAGACTCTGGCTAAGGACAAAATAAGCCTTAATTCCTTTCTTTTTCCTCATACAAAGTCCAGACAACAACAGCGTCACAGTAAAGACGTCTGGGGTTTTGTGCTGTTGTTTGCTACCTTAATGTTTGGTTATGACATATCACCTCTATTCATCTGCGCCCCCATCATCTTTACTTTTCTCTCACTGCAGTGGCCCAATTTCACCCTCTTCTTCTTTGTTAAGATAATCCCCATTAATGTCTCTCTATTTCATATTTTCTACTCCGTCTACCCCTGGTCTTTTCTCTCTTAATTTGTATTCCCCTATATTTCTGCGGAAAGAAAAAACAAGATCAAATAAAAAAAAATTTAAAAAAAATATTGTCATGTATTTTTCTATCAACATTCTGTTAGTTTCAGGACCAGGAAACATTGTCTTAGTAGCTGTTTTATAGCACTGCAGATGCATTACATTTTAAGTGTCAAGGTTTTTATATACACTCCTCTTGCACCCAACTACTACTCCCCTGGTTTTTGTTTCTAATTTATGGATATGTTACTTAAATCTAGCTTAAGATCATACACAAAGCATCTTACATTGCATACTTGTAGTTGGTGAAGCAGTGCAAAGGACTAATTTAGCATTAATATCTGTGCCCACCTTTATTACATGCTAGCTTAGACCCGTTTGGCCCTCTTAGCCCCAATGACTGATGTGCTCCTTTCTGTGTTTAGCATATAGTGGGTACCTCAGTAAAAGAAAGCAGGTACTGAAACATACCAGAGGGTTGTGCTGAGCACAAACAGTCCCACCTACAACTATAATTATAGTAGAGAGGAGTATCATTGCTTTATATAGGCAACCATTGCACATGTTCTGTATGCCTGAAAGGTTTTCTTCATCTTTGAGTACAAATTCTCAGGAGACAGCCTTGGAAATTGTAAAATAAACCTCTGGGACTGCAACAAAATAAAAACTAAAGCTTTATGGGAACAAGTCATAATCAAAATGTAAATGCAGTGAGGGGTAGCCCCACTACTGAACATTTAAACACAAGAGAAGAACCTGCCCTCGCGGAGAGAAGACTATTTTTATTCTTTTCACTTTCATTGTTGCTACATTTACTCTCGATTCCTACAGTGCATAACTCTATTACTCCTAAAGCTTTCATCCGACGAGCACACTTCCCTCTTTCTCTGTGTTACTGCAAAACCACTTAACTACTCCTCTCTTCTCACTCTTCATAAAGACCACTCCCAAACCAAATTACAATCTCACTGTCAGATATGCAGTCTGTAAAAACCCTACATGCTCATCAGTGTACGCTGTGACAATTCTCACCACTAAGAATCACGGACTAAGACTGCTGCAGCATCGGCCACAACGCATGATCACAGCCACACCTGCATCATCACAGTTCAATGTTAAGACAGTGTTTATGCATGATGACTAGAAAACATTAAGGTGTGTAAAATGGTGTTAACTGATGCATGGATGGATAGAATAATGCAGACAGAACAAAACAATTCTTTTAGTCACAACAAAGCTACCATTGCTGAAGACATTCAGTTTTGTTGCAATCGTGATTTTGCCCTTAACCCATTTTCATATTATTGTTCAACATTATGGCCTTGTGCAGGCAAGATTCCTTAACACTGACCTTAGTTTATTTTGTTTATTTGAACTGTGGCATTTTTCCATCTGCACCAGGTAATAGCCATCTTGTCGTAGCCCCCACAAACCAGGAATAGCATAGCTGTGCATGATGTCATTAATGATGGAGTTCCCTGCTAAAAAGCATGCTTCTTTACTGGCATGGCGTATTGGGCTACTTAAATGGAACGAAGCCATGTTTAGTGTTATTAGTAACACCTGTGCTTTTCCTGCTTTGACACGTCTCAATGTCTGCTGTGAAAAAGGTCTGTATTCCAGCACTTCGCTTGCATATGCTTGTGAAGCGAGTGTGAATGTGAAAATGTATTTGGGCGTACAGGAGCAATTGACTCTGTGTTCTGATACCTGGTTAAGATGACAAACATCACCAGCAGCAGCTGTTTTTGCCAATTAACTTTAATTCTGTGAGTAACTTAATGACAGGCCTAAATTAAACTTGGCTGTTGTTGGGTTTGTGTGTGTTCTCTACAGCTGGTATCTGTAAGGTTAATGTAATCAGCGTCATAACTCTGAATCACAACCTCCGGTATTTGGATTAAGTTGCTTGTGAAAAATAACAGGTGCCAAAGTTGGTTGGCCTCTGTTATTTAAAAGTGCCAAAAACATATTTAATCAAAATTTACATGGTGTGCTCCTATGAGCATTTATTTTACTATATATATACCAAGCACATTTGGCAAAAGCATGTATTTTGTGATGAACTGAGTTCTACCATATTTAATTGCTCAGGTTTTAGCTACAGATTGTGAACATAAATTAGGCTCCCACCCAAGTCTGTTCCTCTCAGCCAAGAGATTTCAGCTGAATATTAGGAGTTGTCATGTACTTAAGTTTATTCAAAATTATGGATTCAATAAGGGATTTGATGGATTTGGATTCAGATTTGATAGGCAGATGCAATAATGAAATCAGGTTTACTAAGTGATTTAGTAAACTTACACTGGCTGCTTTATTAGGTACACCTTGCTGGTACTGGGTCAGACCCCCTTTTGCCTACAGAACTGCCTTAATTCTTCGTGGCATAATTTCAACAAGGTGCTGGAAACATTCCTCAGAGATTCTGGTCCATACTGACATGATTGCATCACGCAGTTGCTGCAGATTTGTCGGCTGCACGTCCATAATGCAAATCTTTAGTTCTACCACATCCCAAAGGTGCTCCATTGGATTGAGATCTGGTGACTGTGGAGGCCATTGGAGTACAGTAAACTCTTTGTCATGTTCAAGAAACCAGTTTGAGATGATTTGAGCTTTTTGACATGGTGCATTATCCTGCTGGAAGTAGCCATCAGAAGATGGGTACACTGTGGTCATAAAGGGATGGACACGGTCAGCAACAATACTCAGGTAGGCTGTGGTGTTTAAACCATGCTCAGTTGGTACTAAGGGGCCCAAAGTGTGCCAAGAAAATCTCCCCCACACCATTACACCACCACCACCAGCCTGAACCGTTGATACAAGGCAGGATGGATCCATGCTTTCATGTTGTTTACACCAAATTCTGACCCTACCATCTGAATGTGGCAGCAGAAATCCAGACTCATTAGACCAGGCAACGTTTTTCCAATCTTCTATTGTCCAGTTTTGGTGAGCCTGTGTGAACTGTAGCCTCAGTTTCCTGTTCTTAGCCGACAGAAGTGGCACCTGGTGTGGTCTTCTGCTGCTGTAGCCCATCTGCTTCAAGGTTTGACGTGTTGTTCCTTCAGAGATGGTCTTCTGCACACCTTGGTTGTAACTAGTGGTTATTTGAGTTATTGTTGCCTTTCTGTCATCTTGAACCAGTCTTGCCATTCTCCTCTGACCTCTGGCATCAACAAGGCATTTTCACCCAGAGAACGGCTGCTCATTGAATACTTTCTCTTTTTCAGACCATCCTCTGTAAACCCTAGAGATGGTTGTGTGTGAAAATTCCTCAACATCAGCAGTTTCTGAAATACTCACCCGTCTGGCACCAACAACCACGCCACATTCAAAGTCACTTAAATCATCTTTCTTCCTCATTCTGATGCTGGGTTTGAACTTCAGCAGGTTGTCAACCATGTCTACCTGCTGCTGCCACTTGATTGGCTGATTAGCTTTTTCTGTGAAGCAACAGTTGAACAGGTGTACCTAATAAAGTGGCCGGTGAGTGTATATTTTACAATTCTCTTAAATCAGCTTGTCCCTTCATCTTCCAGGCACATTGTGCACTGTTGAAAAAGAGATGAGTTACTGTAATGCTACTTATAAAACAGTAGTTAAAAATGACTATGCATTTAAATTAGTCTGTGCCCTAATTGTACCAAGGCTGGCACCATGCCACTGTGGATTTGTCAGCACACTATAGGCATCTTGGTTGCTCTGCAGGTATCCAAGATGGCCCCAAAGAAGTTGAGGTCAAAGTCAAAAGGCTTTCATCTGGACTTGTTTTGCTTCATTTCTCACTCTTTTTTTCAGTCTGTTACACCCCTAAGAGATGCTATTG
Organism: Epinephelus lanceolatus; assembly: GCF_041903045.1. Classification (NCBI taxonomy): domain Eukaryota; kingdom Metazoa; phylum Chordata; class Actinopteri; order Perciformes; family Serranidae; genus Epinephelus; species Epinephelus lanceolatus. The sequence goes on from NC_135744.1 coordinate 37,398,193, forward strand.
TTTCTCTGCTTACAAGTTTTATATTGTTTTGCGAGGATTTTAGATATAGAAGGGAGTAAAAAAAGGAAAATCTGGCACAACATATTCATTCCCAAGGGCTTTGAGAATGCATCCTGCATAATCATGTGAATTCATGGATTTGAATGATTCACCCTAGGGTTGACTTTAAATTCTGGCACCAATTGACAGCTTTTTAAGTTCCAATTCTGGCCAGATAGACGGAGGAGGGAATGCCTGGGAATTAGTTTCATCTTCTTTTTTTTTTGCATCAAGGGATTTCAGGGGACACAACCACCAGGGCAAAATTACACTGCACAGCCTGGTGCCAACTTGGCAAAGCCCAAGTGAGTCAGAGTTGGAACAGACCAGGGGGTGTACATGCTTCATTTCACAAAGAATTAGGACGACCGCGGTGCCGTGTGGTATGTGTCTGTCTGTGCCTATGTCTTTTTGACAACCTGTTGGGGCTTTATGTTTCTGTTATGCAGAGAACATTTGTTAAAAGGCATCACTCCTGCTGGCAAGGACCTGTATGCTCACAAGGCAAGTTTTTCTTCCCCTCTCTTTGCCTGTGAATCGACTTGTGTGCCATCATGATAGATGCAAACAGACATCCTCATTCAGAAACCTGCCCATAAGTATTTAAGCAGTTATGTCAATACTGTTGTAAATAAATGAACAAACAAAACCTGGGTTTCAATTTAATGCACACAAAGAACAGTAGGCAAATGTAAAGCTACTTGCTTGTTGGAGTTAGCTGTAACCATTAACGAAAATACAACAGACCAAATTAAGACAAAGTCAGATGATCATGAATCATCAAGATCTGCTCTCTGTTTCAAATTCATCACTATTTTGGATCAATCTTTTTAGCAAGATAGTTCATTTGTGAGTCAAAGCCCTGGTCTTTTTATAACATAATTATATTTAGAGTGTTTTCTATTCCTTATTTATAAGTTCTGAGTGACTGTGTACAGTTACTATACCAGATCCATGGCTCTTAGCCATGCTTGAGAGACCTCGAATTCTAAACTAATTTAGCCACTTGGCACATAACAGTAAAGTAGCCGGTAATGTTGACAGGCTTTCACAGAGATGCCTCAGATATAAAAAGGACTTTTTTCCTTCTGCCATAAATAACACATGGGCACTGCATGCTGGTACTGTATGTCACGTATACTGAGCTTCTCTCAAAGGCCATAGCATCAATGGTTTCCGTGCCTTTCCAGATGAAACTCTTCAGCTCATCAGTGGCGGCTCATAGTTTGTTAGCTCTGACTACCACCACTGCAGGTGTGAATGTAATTGTCCCCACTTGCACTGAGTAGTTACCATCAGCCAGTGTCCCTCGTGTCACTACATCCCTCGCATCTCCCCACCCATCCCCAAGCCTCTGTTTCACTTTTAAAATATTTTGGAAGTAGGGCCAGTAGTAGTAAAGAATGCATTACAGTAAAGTGATTTCATTTTTGTGAGTCAGTCAACTCTACAATGTTGTCGCCATATTGAAATTGAGTTATTGGCCAAAAATATTGTGATGTTTGATTTTCTAAATATCGCCTGGCCCTAGAAGTGAGGATCCTAACACAAATTGAGGATGTGCTCACTCTTTTAAGTAAATTAATAAAGGTGAATGTCTGTTATTGATTTGTCTGAAACATGTTTCCTGAGATATGATGATAAGATATATATAAGATATTCAGGCTTTCTTTGTGAATGCTCACTGGTACTCTGCTGAGATATTCAACTTCTATTCTATTATAGGGTTCAGTGGCCTTGACTCTTAGCTTAAAAAGCAGACTTACAAAAATAAATTGTAGAAAGCATAAATTGAATTAGTCAGATTTCAGTAAGGCTTTTCATCTTGATTATATGTGTATGACTAATACTAAATCCCCAACACTGTTAAAGACATCAATTTAAAAAATCTATTTAAACACTGCCGACGAGACCTGTCTGTTATCACTTAACCTCTTCCCTGCAATATTTGTCTCTTATAAAATTTTTCTTCCCATAGATATGGGCTAAAACAAACCCTGTCAATAGCAGTAATATGGAGACACAGTAAAGGTCTAGGCAGGAGCTATTGAATTCCACGTGCTAATAGATTCTGTCCTTCAGGTAGCATGACCAAACAACGTCCTTGTGATTTTCACAGGGTAATTATTAACCTCTCATCCTTGCTGTCTGCCCATTTCTCCTCCTGTCAGTTTCCTGTTCTCTTTAAAAGTGAGCAGTGAGACAGAGTGGAAGCTACAGATAAAGGGTAAAGATTTCTCCATCACGCTGCAAGGTAACTAGACAACTGTGGTCCTTGTCTCCCCAGTGCCTCAAGGCTAAAACAAAGGTCCTAAGATACAGCTCAAATCTTTCATAAGCTGGCAAATGGTGGGGTCACAGAAAACCTGTTACATTGGATATCTAATTAAATTTATTTCTATCATTCAAAAAATTAGCAACTCATCTTCGAAGACTGTTTTCCATAAGTTTGTTGCGTCATTTGTTTCTAATCTGTATACAGTGCTTTCATATGATTAAGTGATCCCTGAGGTAGCCATATTGGAGGTTCCTCCCTGCCCACCTCTTGGACAACAGCTGTTGAATGCGCTGTAGCCCAGTGGTTACCAACTCGTACAGCCACGGGGTCCAGATTTCTCCTTTGTCATTAATTCAAGGTCCACAAAGTTTAATATATTCAGTATCATACTTGCATTTGGTCACGTCGTTGAGCTAGTTTGTTGTCTCTGTGAAGTAGCTGTCTGTTAGTCACTCACTCTACTGCATGAGACAGGACCTCAAAATAAAAGCTCTGTGCCGGAAATTCACTGTACTTCATAAGTGTGTTTTTTCACAAACATGCGGCCCATCAAGAATGGACCCACGACTCACCAGATGGGAACCACTGTTGTAACCTATCTCTAAAAACAAACTTGGCTCAACAAAACTAAATAAAGATGGTTTATATCTGTGTGTGATCATTTTGTTGCCAATCTTTTTCAGACTGATGTTCATGTTTTGAAACGTTTTGCATTTGAATAATGCCAACTTTATCCCTCACACTAACACATATGTTTGTATTTATCATATAAGGGCTGCTGTGTAATCCCAGTTGGTTTGCACATGTGTACTTAAACTGATTATCACCTGGATTTTAATGCTGCGTTACCATTAATCAAAAAGCTGTAGTTTTGACTTATGCAAGAGGGTACTACTGGTGTAACATTAGCAATCAGGGTTCTGAGAATAATTACTGTTACACTGAATAAACAAAGAGGACTTCTCATAATTGCTATTTTCAATTATCAACCTGATTTCTGATAATAGGCCTAATGAGCCAACCACTGATGATAAACAATGAACCTGTCCATAGCAGTTAATGTTACAGAAGGCTAATAGTTGGTGTTTTTAGCTAGTTAGCTAACTTACCTTGCTCTTCAGCTAGTTAGCTAGCCTGTGGGACCTCAGACCTCATACTAAGCTAATACTTAAATATAAAAATGCCACATACTTTCAAGTTGAGTTTACTCATGAACACATACATAACGTTACGTCAAGATATAAATAGTTTTGACGTTTGCCATTTCAGCAGTTATGCGACATTTAGCTAACGTTAGGTTTACTTGAACAGTGGGAACACTGGCTGACAATATGGCAGAAACGTTAAATAACTTTAACAGCAACGTACCTGCTGTCGTGTCTTCATATAAGCTGCTAACAACCAGAATAAAAAATATCCGAAAAAATTATGTAGTAATTTAATTAACTGTTAGTTTTAGTAACATTGCCGAAATAACGTCATTACAGTAGGTTTACAGTCAATTCGACCAATGGCCGTTAGTCTCACTAAGCTAGGTAGACGCCCACGGGCAAAGCGAACCAATCCGCTTCTTTCCAGGGTTTCATCAGCCAATCAGAACAGAGCATCTCAACGTAACACTGCCTACCAGCCAGGTGTTGATTAACAGCTAAATTGATTCATCCAGTGGTCTGCAGCTTAATAACGCAATTGCTGAATATTCTGCTATTCTTGAGCGGTATTAAACGCCAAATATTTCAAATAAAGCTAATTTAGATAGTTATTAACATTTTAAATCGTCACCAAAACGTTTATGAACAATTTTTAGTGTCATGAAAGTGGTAATTTATAATTTTTAGAGAGATCTGGCACCATCTTTTGGACTTTTGTCACAGCATTGACTAAAATCATATTTAAGTCTTGAAGCAAAAATCTGACAAAGTCATTACAACCTATTTGTCCATGTTGAGAATGACATACTCTCTTTGAAAAATGAAATGGGAAAGTATAAGAAAATGTCTGTGTTTACACCTCAAGGTAACATTCCAGTTGGTCTTCAAATTATAAACAATTTAAAATGGGTATACCAATAACATTAAATGCACGAGGCAGCTACTTGTCCCTTGCCACAAGTCACAGCATAAGAGATATCAAGACAGGAGAGCACTGGTTCACAGCAGTTTAACTGTGCTAAATTTTACAACAAATGTGTTTTGTCAGACTATTTTTATCCACTTCATGTTCTTTGCAACCCTGATTTGATTTATGGTTGATGTGATTGATTTATGTCACTGTAAGTGTTCCTCCAGCTTGATAGAGAGTGAAGGTGATGTCCTCGGTGGGAAGCAGTACTGTGTGTGTGTGTGTGTGTGTGTCAGCGTGTGTGCGAGTGTGTACGTGTGGGAGTTGCACAGGATATTTACCGTGGAGAATGGTTCCTGGGAGGAGGTACGTGACATTGTGGCTGTATCAGCGCTGCCTCGCCTGCTGCTCTTGTGCCCTTCAGCCAGCCAGCACCCTGAGGTTCCCAGCAGAGCGGCCACAGCCACAGCCCAAACACCCAGGCTGCCCATGAGTGTGTACCTGAGAGGAGAAGGAAAAACACAATGCACACAAAGTCCTTAGACTCACTTTGTTGTACCCACTGCAGCTTCCAGAAAAATAAAACAAGGCCTCTTCATGTTTATAAGAGGAATGAAATGGTTTACTGTACCTGAGCTTTATAATACAGAAACAGAATCTTCTTTATATATTCCATTATGAATGCAACCTTAACTGTACTGTAAATCTTCATGCCTTATTTGTGATTTTAATCTACCATAATCATTTAATTACTTGTTTTAGAATTGTGATGTAACTGTGGGTCTAACAGTTTAGTCGTCATTGTGATGTCTGCAGAGAAAATAAAGACAGATGAGCTGAAGCTGTGTTTAGATAAACTCATTATGTGTTTTGGAGTGTATGTCATGTAACCATTGTATTGTACAGAGCACAATGGTTGTGCAGAGGAGAGTGTTCAGAGAGTTCAGAGAGACTTGTTTTAGTCGCTATTTCTGGGCATGACGCGGCCCAAAGAAGGCATATATGTACAGGCTAATATACCAATAACTCGATAACTCTATGTCTTTAGCATCTCTAACTATGAAATCCTATGAGACTGAGAGGTATCTGTATTGTAAGAATGCAAACGGAACATGCCAGACTAATAGATGAAATGATGTTCATGCATGCACACTGTTACCCGCAGTAGAACAAATACCGTACACTCTCATGCACACGCACACGCACAGGCACATGAACATGAACACACAGCATAATACAGCTAGGTGAACATCAAAGCCCACACACTGATGGGGATAATTATCTGTATTACAAAGGACACGGAAAATCTTTTGATGTCAACAGAGTGACAACCCTCTGAAGTCGCGAATGGTGGAGCGTGTGTAAACTCGGGAGATCAGTTTCACCGCTGTGACACATACACGCTCGCACACACGCAAACACATGCAAACCTTCAGGAAAAAAACACACAAAGCATCCCCACTGCACTGTTGTGAGTAAAAAGCACTTGAAGTAGTTGCAGCTAAGCTTTTTTTTTTTTTTTTTCAAGCAGATGACTAGTTCCTTTGAACGTTTCTATTAAAGATGGTGAGCTGGTATTATGATTAAATGTTAAAATGTGCTTTTAATGGTACTGCTGCTTTGGAGGACATGAGTTCAGGAGTGAATGAACCAGACAGCTATTCATTTCAAGTGGAATAAGTCACTCATGTTCATAAGGGGAAAAATGTAATAATAAGAGGACCTTGCATTAAACTGTAATCCCACACACCATGAACATAAACCAGCAGACACATTAAATAGCAAAGTGCTGTTCACCGGTGTTTCCGTCCACCCCCTGTTGTGTCTAACGCCCTCCAGAAAAACTTTTGCACTGATGAGAAACATTTATTAGACTCCATCAAAGCCCTGACTCGTGTGAGGCCTTATCAGCTGATGCCGGTCTTTATGGTTACACTGTGTGACACGGCAGTTTGTCATGTGTGCATTATTGTACTTTCAGGTAATGCGTTTATTGTTTTTTACCGTGGTCTTATACTTTATTATGTGACTTTATTGTGTGTTTAACTGCAGGACCGGTCTGAAAACAAATTTCCCTTAGGGGGCCATAAAGTTTGCGATTGAACTGAAACAAGGGCACAAAAACACATCATGCATCTCAAACAGTGCAGGTGTTTATGGCGTTAAACGTGTGCAGCAGCTCTCGCCTCGAATATTGAATATTAAAAGCGTGCCATGATTCACCTTGACCTGTGAATGCCCCGGCCTTGCCAGCTGCAAAGGTACTGTCTGCTTTAAATGTCTGTGCTTGGTATTTGCAGTAAAAGTAATATTGCATTTATTTTCACCATTTTTCAGCTGTAGTAAAAAGGTTAATGTCAATGAGAAAATAAACTTGAATTTTCCAAAAATGGCAGCAGGAAACAGTAAAAAGAAACAAGATTTTTTCAAACTAACCACCAGTAGTATTCAGATCCTTCTTTTAAATAGTAATGCCACAAACTTAAAACACTCACTGTGAAGGATTTTCTCGTAAAAATCTCTGTCTATCATCACTTATGATCCACTAGAGACGTGTGGCAGTTTATCTTTCAGCCGAATCTTTGCCTTCTGCCTGTATTTTCTTATTTCCTGTGCTTAGGACATTTATGGGTGTGTACCCCCAAAGTGCTCAGGTGAGATTGAAGCTTCGTAAAAATGTAAGAGACACGGTGCCCAAAGAAAGCAATCATAGTGAGGCAAAAGTGAATCTGGGGTTGGCTTTTACTTTAACTTTTGCTGGCGAGCATGTTTAGCAACAGTAACTGACAATCCTGTGTGGTAAACCTTTCCGTCCTGCATTCACATACTTTTTCACGCTTTAACGTAAAGCTGCATAAATTGATTTTTTGGGGGCACTTGTGGGCAAGTGCAAGATGTAATTTCAACACTGACATATTATCATGTCAAACTTAATACGGGCAAATGTGTTAGACAACAGTTGTCTATTTGCACAGAAGGGATGTGTAGTAACATTCACAGCTTTTATTTGGAATCATGTTTAAGGACACCATATGAATTAAGGTCTAGTTTGGTGTCCACTAACTTCTGAGAAAAGCATTTCACCGTCAATGTGAAATGCTCCACTATGTTCAACAACTAGTCTTTCTGCTATTTGGTACTGAGCAAGTAGTGTACAGTAAGATTATCAGAGTTTTTTCATTGAAAGCAGCTGCCTGAATCTTGAAATGAGTCAGATAAATGCATAGTTGTCAGTGAAAAGACAACTCAGTGATTCAAATATGAGCTACCGCTTTCACATTACACTGTCATTTGATCCATTGTCAGTAGAAAAATACTGATTCATGTAGCTTTAAGTAAAAGTCATCCCAGTCACCAGAAGAAAATGTTGGCATTGTAGATTTTTGCAAACCATGGTTATGTTACATTAACATGTTTCCTGTGCATCATATAAATGATTCTAAAATGACGTAGTATAGGAGCTGACTATGTTATTTGGAGCAGAGGGGATTGTGAACGGTGTGTCACCTTTGCGTGACAGGTGCCAAACTGCAGGCCACTGTTCAAGACCAAAGACAACATTTGAGCTAGTCATTGCTGTTTTTCCACTAGCTTTTTGGGCTCCAAACTTTGGTGTTTTGTAGCAACCTGTTGGTGGAAATAATGCCATGAAAAGCTGTCATATTTCCCTTAGTCATACCTGCTTCTCCTGCTGGGACTGTGCCCCCAAAACTGGATATTTTAAGCCAGGACATGTGCTGTGTCACAAATCACGTACTTCTGTACTTACACTTAATATTTTGAGTGCCTAAGTGCGTTCACACTGAGAAGTATGGAAAAATGCAGTGCACTATGAGTATGCGGATGATGCACTCAAAACAGTCAAGAAGTTGAGTGTGGAACTATGGATACTTCTCGCCCTCATCTTGGCTACGTAGTGGAAGGGGAGGGACCACTTTTCAAACAAGAAATAGCGGCTGAGGACTGTGTGACCGTGAACGCTGCTGCGTTGTACAAATACATGTGTTTTTTGCACTAAGCATCACTATACTGTTGTCGGGTATAAGCCAGCAGTATGTCTGTTGGGTTAATTTAACAGTCTGTAATGATTTGGTACCGCGAACGATAACACAAATGCTAATGCTAGTTTGCTAACTAGGTAATTTGCGGTCGGCATTTCCAGTAAGTGCACAACGGCCGCGCTTGTTTTGAGACAACACTACCCTGTCGAAATTTGCACACTATGCCAGTAAGTGCATAGTGCACACAGTAGGCTATACTACATGGAAGTGTGCTAACGGGAGTACGCGATTTGAGACACAGCAATTATCTTTTCCCAGCCATAACCAAGTGGTTTTGTTGCCTAAACCTAACCACAGCATTGTTGAAACGTAAAGTATCAATGTATCAAATCTGCACACCACGGATTTGTACAACATTTTTTGTGCATTTGGATTGGTAAAAGTGCACAAGTATTAATAGCAAAATGTACATGACGTACCAAAAGCACTAGAACATGTGGGGGGAAATACCCCTGTCAGTGGTTAGAGTATGATTGCATGTTCTATTAGCTGTATGACAATGCATATTTAATATGTTACGTGACAAAATCTCAATTCTGATGATCCACTTTGAGCTTTCAAATGTTTCTCACTGTCTTTATCAGCAAATGGAGCTGGCAAATGTGTCAGACCATGATATCTTAAGAGGTGTCAGACAAATGCAATAGTGTAAAATGTTTGTCTGTCACATGTGGCATATAAAGAAAGCTGACATACTCAGAGATGTACCTACTTATAGTATTGTAGTAAATGCACTTTCCAGCACTGCTAAACATACACAAAATCATGCCCTGTCAGTGTAAACATCACTCGATGAGGAACCACCACATCATTCAGCTAGCTAGCCTGAGGCTAATGGGCCCTCACAGAGGAGAGCTCACCCTTGTGAAATTAAACACCAGATGAGATCTGCCAGTCACTGTCTTAATGTGCTGCCTGGCCCCCCTGGCATTGGCTCACACACATCTACACACATTCATACATGAGTACACATGAACACACACACACATACACACATACACAAACAGAGCCCTGGTGGTGTTGAATGAATGGTCTATTTTGAAATTCATCAGGAGGGAGAAAGTCTATGAGGAAGCCATGATTTGACCAGCATATTAAAAAGCTTAAAGAGACAGACTCTTTAAAACCAGTGCACCCTTTGGAAACTTGGCTCAGATCAGCCTTGTTCAGGGAAGGGACTTGCATAATAAACAGATTCAAAGTGCTGAAAGTTAAATACAATCTATTCACATCCCAGCTACCTTCTCTCCCTATCTCTCCCTTTTTCAGGTTTCTTTCTTCAGAACTTTCAATTTCTTGGGACACAAAAGTATTGTTATGGGCCCAAGGAGTCCTATAGAGCTGCCTGCAGCCAGCCTGTCTCCTTTTCCAGTCGCTTATTTTTTTGGAAGGAAATTTCTTTCTCATTTTCTTCATATACGTTGCAGAGAAATTGGTTTGAAGGCTTTTTAAATTATGAACTGAACCAGCCAGTTATTAGCTGAATCACGAGCTTGTATTAATAGGTTTAAAAGGAAAGGTGAAAAATGGAAAAAAGGGGGGAAAGCGAGACAAGAGGGAATGAATTACTCATGCCTTACAGCAGTGCAATGAATTTTTGCATGGATTAAAGGATCTTGTTTTGCTATCTGGCACTGGAGTTGCATTTGGCAGGGATCACTTTATGGTCAGCTTGGACTTAGAGAATATAACGCCAACAAATAACTGTCTCAATGTGCATATGGGTATGTGAGTATTGTGTTAACATAGACCTGTTTTGTCCTATAGGGTGATTAATTAAAAAAACCTTAACAACTGGGCCAGATTTTGAGTTTCATTAGATGTTTGGGATGCTGAAAGTCCAGGAACTGAAGCTGTCTTTCAATTGCTACTATAACACTGAACGAAATAGTCAGCTAAATGCCTATAATGTGCAGTGCTCAGGTACAGTAAAGAGCCATCTGCTAGCTGTCACATTTTAAGATGAGGCATACGGAGGAAGGCGACATTACGTGCCTCTGAGACGCATCAGCTATATCTAGCCAGGAGCTGCTTTTTTCCAGGTCGAAGTAAAATATTCATTTTCACCCACTGCTTCACTTTGAATAGCTGTACTGATTTCTTAGTGAATGCCTGGATGGACACACATGGAAACACACGCACAAACATATTGCAAGAAGTAACATTATATAAAGACCATATGGACCATATTGTTTAAGCTGTCATGTCTGAGAGCTGCATGGGAACGTTTGAAGAGTTGAGGTTTGAAATAAGGTTCATTACAATCATGTATGAATTACTGAATGGGAGCACAGGCCCAGGGGCCCAAAGTGTCAGGGCCCCCCTTGGACCTTACCTGCAAAATGTCACTCAAAGAGACACGTACCAACCAAGAATTAACAATGAAAAGACTTCGAAGAGAATGCAAAACAAGAGGGAAAACAACCACAATGGGACACATAATAACTGCTGAGAGCCAAAAAAAACAAAAGGAGGCACAAAATTACCTCAAACTGTCACGCAATAACCTCAAAGAGATACAGAACAACCACAAAGAGACACAAAATTATCAAAAAAGGCACAAAATTACCTCAAAGAAAGACACAATAACTTAAAAAAAAGATGCAAAACAACCATAAAAGAGACACAAACTGACCACAAAGAGACATGAAACTAACAAAAGAGACACAAATTACCTCAGAGACACAAAACAACAAAGAGACACAAAACAACAACAAAGAGACACAAAATTACCTCAAAGAGACACAAAACAACAAAGAGACACAAAATTACCTCAAAGAGACACAAAATTTGAGGTAATTTTGTGTCTCTTTGTTGGTGTTTTTTTTTAGCCACAAAATGACCTTAAAGTGACACAAAACATCAACAAACATCATCAACAAAGATACACACACAGTTACTTCAAGAGACACAAAGCAACAAAAAAGATACACAAAATTACCCCAAAGAGACACAAAACAACAAGGAGACATAAAACTAACAAAAAGGCACATCATTACCTCAAAGAGACACAAAACAACAAGAGACACAAAATGACCTTAAAGCGACACAAAACAACAACAAAGAGACACAAAATGACCTTAAAGCGACACAAAACAACAAAGAGACACAAAATTACCTCAAAGAGACACAAAATGACCTTAAAGCGACACAAAACATCAACAAAGAGACACACACAGTTACCTCAAGAGACACAAAGCAACAAAGAGACAAAAAAACTTACCTTAAAGCGACACAAAACATCAACAAAGAGATACAAAATAACCACAAAGAGACATAGAATTACCTTAAAGCGACACAAAACATCAACAAAGAGACACAAAATAACCACAAAGAGACACACACTGTTACCTCAAGAGACACAAAACAACAAAGAGACATAAAATTACCTCAGAGAGACACAAAATTACTGCAAAGAGACACAAAATTACCTTGAAGTGACACAAAACATCAACAAAGAGACACAAAACAGCAGACACAAAACTAACAAAAAAAGACACAAAATTACCTCAAACAGACAAAACAACACAGAGACACAAAATTACCTCAGAGACACAAAATTACCTTAAAGTGCCACAAAACATCAACAAAGAGACACAAAATAACCACAAAGAGACACACACAGTTACCACATGAGACAGAAAACTAACAAAAAAGACACAAATTTCCCTCAGAGAGACACAAAACCACAAATAGGTGTACTATGGCAAAACAACAAAAACAAAGAAAAAAACGCCACGCCTCTTGCTCCTATATGTAGCAGAGGTGGCGGGGCCTTTTGCATGTGTGTGCCCGGGGGCCCATTGTGTTATAATCCACCCATGATCACAACAGAGTATTCTTTCAGTATGGCTCAAAATGTAGTACGCATTAGATACTTTTTTGAATCTTGTATTAAGTAGCTAAATGCAGTTTTTTACTATCAGTACTCACAGTTTACTTTAGATTAAATCTGATATCTCAGTTAAAAACAGAGATACTGTATTCATGCAAATGTTTTCTCAAAGCTCAGTGACACCTCTTATTATGTGGTTGAGGAATCAATATGCATCACTGAAAACTATATGTCTCCATATTCACTGAAAATGATTAGTTTCTAGCCAAACTCATATAACAGAAATCCCTTGGACACCTTTGTCACAGTCAGATGACCTACTGAACCTGCATCCATTTCATAAAATAAAATACGCCTCAAAAGCTGCTTTTAACTAGGCTGACAGATGACTTATATCAGAGTATCAGCATATGAGTTGGTGAACTGGAATCTGCAATTCCCTTAAAAAAAAAAACATGATTACACATGCATGCAAAGCACTCATAAAGGAACCAATTTGGACTAAATTAGAGCCAATTTTGACCTTGAGCTTGGGGGAGTTAGTCTGTCTTTCACTCCAAAATGAAAATTGCATAGTTATGTGACCATTTCTGAGTCTTCTAAACTGACAGCACAACACAAAAATCCCTTTCTTCCTCAGTGTGAGAAACTACAAAACATCTGGCTCTGCTCTGATGCGAACACACTAACTGTCAGGCTGCTGCTAATGGTGATATGTGTCGGCAATATCATGTATGGATCCAAGTGAGCATAATGTTCCCCGGCAGTGATGTTGACTAATGTGTTGTTTCTTCTGTGGCAAGCATTTATACAATTCTCAATGCTTCTCTGGGGTGAAGATCAAATCATCTATTGATTAAACTTATCCTATGGGCAAGATTCCCCTCAGCCAGCCATTACAAGAGTGTAGGTAGGATTTGGCTTTACAAAGCAGTCACCAGCTTTAGATAGCCTTTGTCATGTCATAAATCCTAACCTCTGCTGTTACTATAAAGTATACACCATGTATTTATCTCACACTGTATACCTATGGTATATTTATGGCATGCTGTTTTGGCAGTTTACAAGTAGTTAGTGTACTTGATCATTCGGTACTGACAGGAAATGGTAAAAGAAAATGTAATGATTTTGGAGAGCTGCCGCTAATGTAAAAAAAGTTAATTATTTTGCTTTTTATTCCCAAGTGAAGATGATGACATCTCGCCACTAGAATAACTCAAATTTAGTATGCATACCATCGTCGTTGAGTGTACTATCCTAGAGTTAGCATGTAGTATGGCATTTAGACAAAGCTAGTGTTTCTAGGAACTTTGGTGAAATCATCTTGATCTTTTTATGTCTGAACTTTGGACTCAGTCTAGGACAAAAAGGACAAACATCAATAGATATAGAGATCTATAGTCCAGAAATATTACCCCAAATAAATGTTCAAATAACTACATAAATAATGATAGATGATAAATAACTGAGTCAGCAAAACATCAGACTTTAACACAGCACGCTATTTTTTCTCTCCTTATCTTCATCCAACACTTGAGGCATCAATCCATCACTCCCTTAAGACCGGACATACTTTTTAACCATGCATTTGCATAGATAACCAGCCTCGTCATGAACGGCATTATTCACACACTTGCCTATGTACTACGTGTGTTATCGGAGGATTCCACCAGACGGCACACCAGAGAACTTAAACCATATAGAACTTCCAGATTTGCATGATGCAAACAACAAATCAATTAATCAATCAATCAACAAATTAATTTCTGAAGACGTGCACAACCAACGCTTCAAACGAACACAGGTGACACGAGGCAACCATCATGTGCATGCAAACACGTACTTAAAAGTGAGTATATCTCCAACCTAACATAGCAACTATTTAAACCAAATTATGATTTTCCATAAACCTAACATTATTTTTTTTTGTGCCTAAACCTAACCAAACCTTAAAGATTCCATATACGACATTCAGAGCATTAATATAGCATCAAAGCACTGCTATGTAAAGATAGAGTGGAGTAATGGCGTCCTGAGCAGAGAATGATGTCATGCTAGCTCTGTGTGTCCAGCTACGCATGCATGCTAGTACATGTGAGTCCCCATTTGTGTTTCCCACTGGCTAGCGAATTGCCACCACTCTGCACTGTGCTAATACGGCCATTACAACTGACAAGCTTAGCTCCCATCTACCAGTTGCCCTTGGTTAACAATGTTAGCTCTGTCAGCACTGCTGTAGCACTGTTAGTGCTGTTAGCACTGTTAGCTGCTAGCTCATCCACCACCATGTTGAGAGCCGCGTGCAAACAACCTCTGAATCATAGATGCACTCTGAATGTCGTAGAGAGCTCCTTTTACATGGATGGATTACTGTACAGGCCTACCGGGCACAGGCCCAGGGGTCCCAAGTGTCAGGGGGCCCTTCTTGCCTCCATCTGCAAAATGCCACTACCAGAAAGAGACTCAAAATGATCACAAAGAGATACAATGGAGCTGAAGAGAGACACAAAATAACAACAAAAAAAGAACTACAAATACACACAAAACTTCCACAAGGACTCACAATATTAGCAAACACAAACATTCAACAGAGGCGACACTGCAAAAAGCAGTAAAAAAAGAGGCTAAACCACCAAAAAGATCTGCGTGTCTTTCTCCTATGTAGTAGGGGTGGTGGGGCCTTCTACATATCTGTGCCCAGGGGCCCATTGTGTCATAATCTGCTCATGTGCTCATGCAAATCCTACAATTTATTTATATTTCAACAGTGATTTGTAACAGTTTAGGAGGGAACTGAGAAACGATGATGTCCTGCCGATAGGGGCAACGTTTTTTTTTTTCTCTTAACAGGCCAAGTCTACAACTTACAGCTGGCATGTAAATGAACACTGCATGCAGCCCTAAAGCCTCTCTGTCTCTCTCTGTAATGGCAGCAGGGGAAGGCCTCTAACTGAGCTCTGAGACAAATTCAAGTGATCAGGCTGAGCGCTCCTTCCTGCTCTCTGTCCCAGCTCTGCGCTCCAGGTAGGTTTGCTGTCACAGTTACAAATGACACATGCAGTTCCAGTACGACAATCAGTCCCCACTCAGCATGCTTTCTCCCTTCAAGTTGCTGAGTATTTAAAAAAGATTACAGAGTGGGGGGGGTGGGTGGGAGGGACAGAAAAATAACATCTGTGAGCACTGCATGCCACATGCTGAGACTGTAAGGTTTGTAGTTCACTGCTCTGACGGAAAATCTTTAGCATATAGAGCTACCGACGTATTAGAAAATATTCCTAAATTAATGAGAAGACTGCTGTTGTTGAAAGACTTATCCGTTTTGTCAGTTTGGTTAAGCTGCCACCCTTTAAAAGTAGAGGGTAAAGATTTTCTGCTGTCAGTCATTCTGTGAAAGTAGGTGTCACTTTTTTTTCCCCAAATGGAGCGTGCCCCATTTTGGAACAAACCTCTCTGCATGCTGTTACTCTGAGTGCTGCCTCAAACTGATGCTCCTCTTCAGTAAAATCTCGGCTATCATCCTGCAGCTGCTGGCCTATCTGCCTGCACTCAGTTTTCAAACAGCCCCTTCTTCAGACAGATGTCTATGTAGCATGAAATAGAGCCACCAAGGGGATCGCCTTTGCCCAAAATGTTTTCACAACGCCTGGATTCGTTCGTCTATATTTCATTCTTGTTCCTGTGTGGCTGCGGAAGATACTGAGGAGACCAAGGGTGTCAATCTGGCTGTCAGCCATGCGTTAGGATCACACGCTCTAACCCTAGTTATCTTCCAGACACTCCAGGTGAACAGGATACGCATCCTTTCAGGTTTTCCCCCCCTTTTATTTATTTTTTTTATGACACGATATGTGATAAATCTCAGGATGCTCTGGAGTGGTGTTTCCCAAAGAGGATTTATACAGCACAGTAGCCCAGAAAGATAAGGTTATGAACTGTCATTCAATGAATGTAAAAGACTCATAGGCACTGCCCCTTGGAAAGGAGACGGGGTTGACACCTCGCCAGTTAACAGCTGACAGGCCCTATCAGCCAAGCATCCAGACGGCTCACAATTAAACATATTTTACTCTGACAACTTGGAACTAATTAAAAAAGAAAAAATCTAATTAATGATGACTGTCAGCAGCTGGAGCAAGAAAGAGAATATCCAGACAGGTTTAGCCTTTATAAGTCTGCTAAGATTTATTTCAACAGTCCTGTTTTCTTCCTGACACTGGCCCACAGATTTCTTCAGGGAACCTACCAGTGTTTTATACATTTCAGCTCCTTAAAACTGCTCTTATCAATATCTTCATATTAACAATGATGGTAATTTGAAAGATACCCCTTGTAGTGTGAAACAAATAGTACATTTCCGCCTGATTGCAGATCCCTTTAGAGTCTTTCAGCTTATTATTTTAGTTTTACAGCCCATAACTTTGCTGTGTTGACTCTCATCATCTTATTTTTAGCAATAGGCAGCTATTTTCAGCAAAGAAGCTCCAATAAACCTACTGTACACTTCCTGTCCAGCAATAAAACACAAAACAACAAAGATAGCTACAAGCCGGTGGACACAATGAAGCATTTAACAGCTGATGAAACAGATACTCTTCGCAGGAGTTGACAGAGACAAAAACAGAGCTAACACAAGAATGTTGGACTCATCAGTCAGATTTCGAGAAATACAACTCTGAATCAATGATAAAGTTGCTCCATAGATGCATTTAAGTTGTCTAGGGTTAACCCCCAATAGTCGACTAAACGTTGGTCTCTTAGAAGACTCTATCAGGAGCTGCATCTTGTCAAAATAAATCAAAACCTATATGACTGGACCATGTGGGCATTTAATCTGAAAGGACACACACAGGAAGTAGCCACGCTCAGCAGTCAGACAGGAGTCAGGTTAATTTCCAGGGCTGGTACCTGCGGTTATTCCACAGGCTAGTTCATAACATGTCGGGCAGGAAATCCAAAGTGTGGGATCATTTTGAGAAGGTGAAGGACGAACCCAAGGTGATATGTAAACTCATCTTCATTGGTCGACTACAAACATGACGTATCATCTGAAACATGGAAGTAGCTACATGCCCATTAGCCCACAGCGTCATTAACAGGCGGCTCGCTCAGTGTGTGACGTGCACTTGTAGATAAAATATAGGCCTATATTAATGAAGGTTCATTAGTACGGTTTTGTATTTCTCTGTAATGTAGCACAGTGTTAACAATGTTACTGATACTATTCTTTCTCACACCTTCAACTCAAACCATTGTGTTGCCCCGCCCAAAATATATCATTTCATAATTAAATTAGTATTGTGAACATGCGAGCGACTAGTCGATTAATGACCGCAAATGACGACTATTTGTTGACCAGAAAAATTCCTAGTCAGGGCAGCCTTGGTGTTTTCAAATTGTTCTGCTGGCCTAAGTGGCCATAAAAATTAAATAAATAAAAAAATATGAATGCAGGATTACCTATGAATCATGTGTAATTTACGTATTTGCCAAACATTTTAAAGCTGCAGAGTAGAGCTTTTATTCTCTGCATGAACCCGATTGGGCCTGACCTGACCCGCTTTGGGCCAGGCCATAATTTCCCCAGCTTTGGGTTGGGTTCTCGCCAATTTCCTAGTGTTCCAGCGCTCTGTTTAATAAATGATTAAGTTTTTCCGCCACAGATTTTCTGCACTAGTGTTTGAGTATTTATTAGCGGGGCAGTGTAAGTGGGACTAAGTCCAAATTATATACGGTTGACATGATCATGAGTGGCATTATCTGTCATTACCATGCACATAGTAATAAAGCATCGAGTTGCTCGGTGAAACAGCATGGCTCACTGATTCTTTGAACAGTTTTTGGACAACAATGGGGGTCTTTGGTAATGGTCTTTTAGTAGGATTTGTTGACAAGAAAATTATTGAATATCAGCATCCTTACCATACAGATATACATGCCAACCAACAGCAGCCTGGAATGGCAGTAAAACTACATCTAAAAAGCACCTTGGTTTGTAAAACGGTTTGCTGTGAAGTAAACTCTTATTGATTTATAATAATTTGGATAAAACTGCTCAACACCTGTTGTTTAATTTAGACAGTATGCAGGGAATTGGCTAAAAAGAAAAAGTGGCAAATTAGAGCAATTTGTACAAGAAAAAAAGACACAATAAAACTAACATCAGGCACGAGCCAGACAGACTGACAAAGACAAAGAAACAGCAAACGGCAGAGCGAATAGTTAGAGCAACAACAAGGACATCATTAAAGCAATTAAAACATGTGACAAATAAACATATGGCAGCGGTGATAGAAAAGCAAATGTGTTGGTTTTGTAGAGGAACAACTGCACATGTGCCTTTTCAGATTGTGGTGAAATGTACTTTAAAGAGAGAAAAAGAATGTGCTGGCCTCGGAGAATAGGAGCAGGAAAGGACACAACGCAGGGTGTGGAGGTTTAGCAAGACCAGCTATCCTTATCAGCTTGGCTTCTTCTGTTTTACCTCAGAATTAATCACTGGCTGACACTCTCTCTTTGCCACTTTCTGTCTCTATAGAAGAGACAGAGCTTCAGGCTGTGAGGTAGTAATAAGACCCCATCTCACGACCGGTGAGAGAAAGAAGAGGCAGCTCCTCCTTTCTGTGTCATACTCTATTCTCTTCCTCTCCCTCTTTACCTTTCTTACTCAACACTGATATTGACTTTTGGCTTTTTCTCTGACAAGTTTCCGTGACCAGATCGGCAGCCCCTGGGTGTTAAATCCCACATCCTGCTTGTCAGGTGGGTCTGAAAGACACACAAACAGCAAGTGACTTGTTAAATCCAGAAATCCCCCGCAGGCTGTATGACACGGCTGCAAGAGCAGAAAGGATATCAGGAGGATCAGCAGTGCCACAATGGGGTGGTCTGTCTGGCTAACAGGACTGCATCTGCTAATTCTAGAGCAGTGGTAAAGTGTTAGAAAACAACATGAAAGAGGACTGCATTGGTAACAAAGAAAAAAACACCCCCTAAAGCACAAATGGCTCTTCAGAGGTCCTTTGTGGAGAAAATGTGGTTTGTATATATAATCATCACTGACTGAAGAACCACTAGAACCCATAAATAGTTGTGTGTTGTTCTTTGAAGCCTCGATCACGGCTGCAGCAGCCAGAAATCAATGCATGCAAGGAGGCAAAGAATCTCTCTCTAATATCACGTTCTGAAATATCAATATACCTCCACACACCACGGTCAGATTTATTGTTTCCTTTGTCGACGTTGACCTAAATGCTCGCTGGATGCTGGCTACAAAGGAAACTCCAAGTGCACTCAAGTAAATGCCAATCATACTTCAAAACCTACAAATTATCTCTACAGATTCAGAGTTTTTTTTAACCACAAGCATTTAGACTTTGTAGCTACAGTAGGTATAAATATATTAAATGCATACTTCACCGACAAAACGGCTATTTTTAAATCAAATAGTCATGCTGCATGCATACACAGAAAATGGCAAACCTACCAATTCATGTATTGATGGGGACCACATTTAACAAAAGCAAAACGATAACCAAACATCCGTTTACAAACTCACAACTCATGCAGTATGATCCAGGTTTCTTCTATCAAGTCGTACGCTCTGTCCTACTTCCAAAACACATGCATTATTGCTAAAAAAAAAATATTACTGGAGTATAGATCATTTTAGGGCCAACGTCACAATAGCTATGTTTCCATCCAAAAGTGATTCGAATCATTGGGAAATGCGCATTAAAAGAAATACGAATCCTTTGTGTTTCCATTAAATGTACGGACTTTGGTGAAAACTACGAACTCGTGCAAGTTTTCCGCAGAACCGGAAACAAAACAAGTCTCACATTCTTCTTCTTCTACATTTTCTGGCGGTTGGCAACCAGCTTGTAAATGCATTACCGCCTTCCCGACCCGGAGTGTGGATATCACCTTGGAGAGAGGTGCGCTACGTCAGACTTAATTCGAACATAACTGTTTCCATCCCCCATTTTGCGAATCAACATTTTTTCTTATCAACCAAAACCGGGCTAAAGCGAGCGTATTTTAGTTTGTGCAAATCGAATTTTGCTGTTTCCATCATAATTTTCTGATGCGATACTTCTAGATGCGCATCTAAACAGCTGATGGAAACATGGCTAGTGACGTCAGTTTGTTAGCTGGAGGCAAAACACGACTCGCCACCACAGGGCTGTAGGCTACATTGGACTCTATGTCACGAAATGTCGTCTTGTTGTGTTATTGGGTGTCACAACAGAAGAAGTCATGGCTCAAAACTTACATTTTATCACATACCAGCCACCACTGCCCGTCAACAAAAACAAAGACAACTATGGTTAAATGTGTTGAGACGAAAGGACTGGATGAAGGCAATGATCAAAAATGCTCACATGTGCAGCGCACACTTCATATCAGGTTAGGGAGAAAGTATTTCCTGTTGTAGGGATGAATAACGTTATGTGTATTAAGGGTTATCATGTCCACCTCATCAGAAACTGGGGAGGTATTAAGAGGAATATTGGATTTCTCTGTCACGCTAACTTTTTAGTGCATTAGCTAACGTTAGCTTCTATGGCAAAATAAACCCGAGGAAACCTTTCAAGCATCGTCCTCCTTTGTAAGATTGGCATTGCAATCAACCACAAAGCTTCCTGTGACATCATCCATCCACTGAGTGAGATCATACAGGTCGGCCAGTCTGGTCCCGTTGGTCTGTGTTTACTTTTTCAAGTAACACCCACAGTCCCAGAGAGTGAGTGACCTGACATGGTGTGTTCATAAATCCAGTCAGACGTTCTACACTAAAATGAGAGACGTGCTGGTCGAAGAAACAGAGCATTATATTTCTTTACGAATTAAAGAACTCCGAGAGTGCGGTGCTGTGGATAACTGAACGGTACATTTTGACAGTGCGCTCCGGCACTCGGAATGAGTATGTCTAAATGCACCATTCGTATCATCTTCCTCCATTGTCTAAAACAAGCCAAAAGAACTTGCTAGCTAGTGCTAGCTAATGTCTGTGGAGAATTGTTTTGCCTCCAGCTAAGCCCCGCCCACCAAAAAACATCATACTGTTTACTCTTTGGAGCCTGGCTTTGAAGGAAGCATAGATAAGTTTCACTTTTAGTTCAGTTTTAAATAGTAAGGTTTTTGCGAACGTGCATGTGTTTGGGAGGTTCTGAGAATACGACTGGATAAATGAGACTTGGCTTATACTGCACGAGTTTTGTGAGAGTTTGGAAACAGTTGTTGTTTTGTTGCTGTTAAACAAGGCCCCCAGTGAATGGATAAAACATTATGCTGCCATTTTCTGTAGAGGCATGCGAAAAAAAGTTAAGGTTCACAGAGGGGTTTGTTTGATGTTGTGTTTGCTTCGGTCCCGGTGGCTGTCAAGTTTGTCCTGCTGTAGCTCCACCAGAGCTTCACGTTGATTCCAAAATCTGATTTTTTTTTAGCTCAAAATAAAAGCAAAGCTGTTTGCAATGAGTGAAACCAAATTACTAAATCCAAAGGGTACTCTTAAAGCCTGCTTAAAACCTTTACTTGTTACATCACTGGGCACTTTTGCTCAGTTAGCTGTGAGGGAAAAGTGTCGTCTCTTTGTTTTGTGTCATCAAGTTTCCCACCAAATCCTACACTGTGACACGCAAGCATGCAGTTTAGAGACAGTATGGTTCATGCATATACTGTTTCCTATGTATCTGATCATTCTAGCCTGAATGATTGATTGGCAAATAAAGTCAAACAGTCATGTGATCATAATATGATTTTTTGGAGGCATTGAAAAATGTCAGATTTTTGTTTTATAAAGCTTTAAATATCAGGTTAAAGACTTCAGCATGGTTCACTTTCATTCTTGACCCTGACCAGGAGCAGTATGTGTGAAAAGATGACTCAACTCAAATGTCCACTTACTTGCATTTTCAGAACTTTCAACCACTTTTCAGAGTCTACATTAAAGCTGATCAGAACATTACATTAAAGATTTCTTGATAGAATTCAATCTTCATGTAGATTCAGTGTCTCTCAGTGGTATCTCATCTTCTCCTTTTGCCTTATCACCAAACCATTACCATAACAAAGGAAGGTGATCACTAATAATTTCAGTCTCAGACTTTTTCCACTTTACGAGTTGAATGTTTTCACTTGTTGTTTATTGAAAGGAGTTAAGTAATATTTCAAACAGATTTGAATCACACCGCCTTTCCCAATGCAAAATGACAACAGAAACTCAAAGCAAAAGCGCCGCTATAAAGTTTTAATAAACCGGGCGAGCTTTGACTGCCTAAAAGGGACAGGCAGATGGCTGACTAAATTCACTGCAGAAAACAGATATGCCAGGTGACCTTTCCGTAACCCCTTTATGCATTTCTCCCTCTCGGCTGACTCTTTCGTCAGTTTCCTCCATTCAGGCAGAGGAGGCAGCGAGCACTATTTGCTCAGAGCTGCGCTGCTGATGCTCTGAGCTCAGCTGCTGTGTTCATGTGGGATGCGGCGGTAAAGGTCATTTCTAGAAGTTCAACATTAGTGATCGGAATTTCAAGTGAACCGTGTTGCCCACATTTTGTGGCCCTGCTCTCTACGGGGAGTACAGAGTACTCATCAGGTGAGCCAACGGGCACGGTAATATGTCTCCGGAATAAAAAGGATACAGAATCTAACGGTGCATGTCACAGGTCCTCCTCGCTTTCAGTGTCATTCATATTAAGTGCTTCTCACTGTCATAGGCCTCATGTTAATCATGTTATATTTCTCTGGGTATGAGTGTGTGTGAGTGCCACTGTGCCCCCCGCTAAACCCATGAGAAAGAGTTTTATCAGTTCAATTTAAAACTAATCTCGTCAGCCCCATCAGGACGTGAGTGTATCGTGAAAGAGCCAACCCATAAGAGTGTGACGCACCATCTGTAATGCATTTTTACCTTTGTTTTGGAGTACGCCTCATTATATTTCTTTGGGAAATTTGCAAAGCCAAACAAATCAAAGTCACCAGGCGTAAAGAAGAAGAAGAAAAAAAAGAGAGGAAGTGGGTTTGGTTTACCGGAGGGGATAGCTTTGTTGTGTGGAAATAAATCTGCTCTTGATTAGACAAGCTCTGCATGGGGTTCAGACGATGTGATGCCAAGCATTTCAACTGTTCACAAGTGGGGCATTATAATTGATATGAAAAATGTAATTTATTTTCCTTAAACCTTACGTGGACTTGTCACCCAGGGCTCTTCATAGCTGGATTGTTTACAGCCGGCAGCACCTATCTTGAATATATAAAAAAGGGACTGGGTCACACTGTGTGTAGGAATTAAGAAAAAAAAACTATTGCACACAAGTTTGATATTTGCATGTGTATACTCCACCTGAAAATCTGCCTCCGTATTAATAATTCATGCGCTCTAAATAAATCTTTTAAACAAACCTTGTTCTATCCTTTCTTGCATTAAAGTTTTTCAGTAACAAGCACTTTTTGGTTTGACATCTTGCCCGTGTGTGCACGCACAATAAGATTCACATGAAACTGGCACACAAAACTGTTTTTTTTCAGCCACTGCTCACTGTTAAGGCTTGTACAGAAATAGCAGTTGGAACCATCAAAATCTTCTGTCCTGCAGCTTATTTCCTCTCTAATGGACTTAAATCAATACACTGTAAAGCACAACTTTAATGTTTCATCTACCTGCTGGACCTGAGCAAACTTTAGATAAATCTTTGAAAACACTGCACAAAACAACTTGAAAACAGGCCTTAGTCGTAAAACAAGAACGCAGTAGCATGTGAGGTATCTCTGAGAGCTACATATGTGTTGCTTGAGCTTGTTTTGTGTTAAAGATGTAAAGTAGGCAGTGAATATTCTTCTGCAGCACTCAGGCTTCCCTCTGTTTCAGTATTCGGGAATGTGCACAGCCAGTAAAGTCAGGTGGGCAGAGAGAATTCGCTTTTGCCAAAACAACCTGTTCCCAGCCTCTCGTGTCAGCAAGTGCTCACTCAGCTGAAATGTCCCGGGGCAAGGCGCTGATCTCCTATCTGCTGTTCTCTCGCTGAGCCTGACCTTTGACCTCTCAGGAGCTGGGCAAAGACAATTTCTCCACTAGGATCAATAAAACATCACATTCGTCATATTCTTAAATTGATTTCAGAGCGAGCTAGGTTGCTTTGTATGTGCATACATTATTTTCAGCACACTTTGTTCGGCTAATGTGCGACTGTATTCGTCCACGATGAAGCATCAACACTGCAACTCTGACAAAAACTACTAGAAACTCCAGTTATCCCTTATAAACAACGGTAAAACAACGAAAGTATTGACACAGTTTAAGAGCTTTAAAGAGGAAAAGGTGACTACAGCTGATAGTTTGCCAGTGCCTCTCAAAAATTCAATTACATGCTTATGTTGATATGTCTAAGTCGCGCCTGGAGGCACAGTTAAATAGACTGCTGCACTAAGAATAGCCTATCATGCAAGACCTGTAGAAGTGTGTGAAAGCTCTGCCTCAGCCTGGATACACAGCACAAGATTAGACCTTTATTGCCATCCTTGAAATTTTTAGCTTTCTCCAAGTAAAACGCATGACACACTGCACACATGCACCCATACACATACGCTGCTTCAAGCTGCTTCTGGCTTTTGCAGGGTTTTATAAGTGCTTCGCAGGGGGAGGTACAGGATGTTACAGTAAAGGTTTCCGTGTGTATGTGTGCGCGCATACACCAGTGTGGCTATATGCTAGTGTGTCTTCCGTGTCAATCTGTAAGTGTGTGAGTCATCCCACTATTAGGCTGTCTCTGAAGCACAACAAGCAGCCATAATCTGCTGGACACCGCACTGTAATGGCTCTCCGCGAGACAGCTAATAAGTTACACACCAGATTGCAAACTGTAATAAGCCCGACTGAGTCACTATTCTGGGCTACATCATTATTTCTCAACCCGCTGACTGTGACCCCAGGGTGGGCTGCAGTCAGTACTGCTCTGACAGGGTTCAAGACATGATGTGGCTCCAAAAAAAAAAAACAAAAAAAAAAAAACCTGCAGGCGTCATTTAGACAAGCCTGGAAACTGATTTAATCTGCGATCTGCGTGTATATTTTGGCATTGCAGTGCTCTTTAACTTGGTTTAATCATCTTTTAATTGTAGTCAAGTGACCTCAGTGGTGATTAGAAGTTCCCCCCTGCTCTCAGCTATGAAAAACCCAACTGTTGAATCCAAGAGCACAAAATGTCACTTCTCCAGCAGGAAGCCATATGCCACATTTGGTGTCTGCATGCTTGCTTGTTCCATTTCCTCCCTATAAGGCTAATGCCTAAAGGTTGCATGTTGCTGTGAGGTAACCAGTGCAAACACATCCAGCTGAGAATCGCTGCCATTAATATTCTCATTCAGAAGCCAGGGCGAGATATTGATCCAGGGCTCTGCATGTGCTTGCATGCTGTATGTATGTGCGTCTGTGTGTGTGTGTGTGTGTGTGTGAGACTATGTGCCTGAGTTGAGAGTTGGAGGAGCTGCTGGCTCTCATAAAGCTGGAAGGCTGGGATTTACAAGCAGTTTTTTCCCAGATAGCACAGTGATGAATGGCCGTAATTCTATTGCTGGATGTTGGCTCCGTATCTGCTTCCAGGTGGAGAGGAAATCCAACAAATCCAGAAAGAGAGGCTGGAGCGCGAGGAGTGGGAAAGGCAAAAGGAGTGGAGTGGAGTAGGGGAGCAAGAGGCTGGAGCGTTTTCAGCACCATGGAGAGCTCCGGCGCAATATACGCTATATCACGGCGGCGTGCGCACCGACCAATCCTCATTTCCCACTCCGTTGGCCGTCACGGAGGCTTTGCTGCCGCTGTGCCGGCTCTCTGGTGACACTGATAGGATTTTCCCATGGGAGAGTGCTGAAGCAGCTCATTTAACACAATCAGACAAGAAAATCTCGTCTTGTTTAGGAATGTCTCTCCCCTGCATTCCTGAGAGTTTCTACATGCTGAGTGAGTAGATGTATGTGCGTTAGAAGACACTGATCGGTAAAAGATGAAGTCCTCCCAGCGTCCTGCCAAAGAAATTGGCTGACGGGGTGGGTGGGAGGTTGGAGAGGGGGGGTTGTTGGGACCGGGAATCCATGCCAGAGAGCCCAGCGAGGGATGTGCGTGTCTCTGTTATCATCCCAGTGCCTCTGCTGCTTGAGCAAACCTGGCGCATCCGGGCAGAGGACTCCTCCTGAAGCCATTCATCAAACACTATCCTGTTGTTTGCGAGCAAGTAGAGCCTCCGCGCGGTTTATGTGAGGTTACCATAAGCTGGCATCTGGTCATATTGAATGATTAATCGCACCCCGTGTTGCGCCAGACAATAGGCGACATACCAGGCAGTGTAGTTAAACACTGTCACAGATTGTCATTGACATCGCCCTGCGCTATGAGGCTGCACCTCACACACATCTCACTGCCTGTAAATTCTGGAGCTTCCTCTCTATTATTGATGCATCCCCTCCTCAGCTACTCACAAACTAATTCAAAATTAAAGCACGCCACTGCCATCATCTTTGCAGTTTCTATGCACTCACACTCCAATGCAAATAGTGACGGATACAGCAGCGTCATGCACCCAGAGCACCCAAACTTGTAAAACACAATAAAATGCGCCTGTGAGCACCCTCTGAGCCCTCTATCCTGCATCAGTAAACACAGCTCCCTCCTTACCTGTGGTATTCCGAGGCAAGAGGGCAGAAATGAAGGGAAACTGGTGCAAATGTGCCACAGATTTTTCCTCGCAGCGACGTGACCAAACTGCGCTCTTTTTAGTTCCCACTCCTCTCCTCCGGCTCGGCAGGGTTTTAAAAGGGGTTCAGATGAATTACGTGGGCTGGTGTATCAGTGGCAGCTGCGTTTTGTAGCGACGGGGTTGCGCGTCCCAACTCTCAGCAGCGGCTCGCCATCCTTCAGCTCCTCCGGCTGGTTTTCCTCTCAGCGCTCCGCTCCTGCTCTGTCCTATTTCAACTCCTCTCACTTCGCTCGGCTCTTGACGTCAGCCGCTGTACGCCGAATGCGGTGAGGCTGCATCTGCAGATTCATCGCGCTGGAAAGCGACACCTGTGTGTGCAGGGGAGCATGTGTTTGTGGAGTGCGCGTGTGTGTAATGAGGACCAAAGAGTAGTTAGGAAAGAATAAAAAGAAGATTGTGTGCAGATGTTTTAGGGCTGGTGAATTATTTGAATTCAGGATTGGTCTGACATTTGGATTTGGGGATAAAGTTAGGTTTATATGAAGGTATGCATGAAGTTCATTTAAATTACAGTTTAGGGAATTAATATTGCCTGAGTATGCATAGTGTCATATATTTCACATGCAAATTAGTTTCTGCAGTGATCCCCTGAATATGATATGAAATTCAACTCAGTGGGTGAAAAAAATAAAAATAAAATAAATAAGTAAATACTGCAATCTCTGATGTGTAAAACACTATTGTTAGTGTTTACATTTGTGTCCAAACGAGCCAAGATCAAGATGCAAATGGAGGTGAGAATCAAAGAGGAGAACAAGATGAGAAATGACAACGACAACGTCAAACAGTCAAATGTTCTCACAAGTATCATATGCATATTTTATTTTGTTTTCCACAGATTGTTTTCCACTCACACCCTGCAGCGCTGCCTCGTGCAGTCACTGCCGACTATTTGACAAACACGAATAAGAGCATCACTAATCAACAAGGCAGTAATGATGCTCACAGAGGAATTACACATGCAGAGGACAGGCTGGAGTCCGAATCACTTTCACAGATGAGCAGGTTTACACCGGATTACCTGGTTATATTCAACACACACACACACGCAATACAACGGTATAGTAGAGTAGGCCTATTGTACAGTTTAGGAAGTGTACACATGTCCCAGTGACCCCTGACCTCTTCTAACACCTCACACACACACACTCTATATGTCCTTCTCTTTACCGCTTTGTGTTGAGGTGGCTGCACATGGCACAATTAGGCTGTATCCTAAGAAGACAGGAGAATGGTGGCGTCCCCATCAAACTTGCATGTGGCGGTGAAATATTTATGCTCGATGGAACATTTATCAAGAAAGTGAAAAAAAGACGGCAGGAAAAATAAAAAGCAAAGAAGAAGAAAGAGAGGGATTAAGTGGAGGATGAGGGAAATAAAGAAAGGAACTTTAGTCGTGAAGTTGTCATATTTGATTCTTCACAGTGCTGTAGACCTTAAGAAAGAAAACAATACATACCAGGACATTCAGTGCATACAATGTTTGTGTAGCAGCACAAGCTGCTAGCAGGTGATGTCTGAAGAGATGGAAAATGGCCTTGTGGCACAATGCTGCAGCAATGTGTAGTTACAAAACTGTCCTTACATTTGTTATATTGCGTGTTTGATATAAGACAGTTCAAAGAAATATTAATATGGTTACAAGATAAATGCAGACTTTTTTCAAATGTTAAGGGGATGTTTTTTGTTTTTTTCTTTATCGATTATATCTATTGAGATGAGGATCATCATCATGACAACTTATTGCCTAACTAACAACACATTCTCGGCACTTGAAAGAAAGAAAAGAGAAAAAAAAGTTTAAAAAAATCAATCAAAGAGTATGAAAAAACAAACAACACAACAAAATAAAAAATTAATTAGGGGTTCACAGCATCACAGATCTCAGGGGTAATCAGGTATGTTGAAGAGATAATGGCATATTGAGCACATAAACCTACAGTACACAGAGATGTTTCTCGAGACCTCAGTCCATGCTAGTCCATACAGTCCACTCCTGAGGGCCCGGGCCCCATCGTTTCCAATATAGTCCAGAAAAGGGTCCCTGAACGGCTGCGCCAGAAGTTCATAGCTTCTAAAGGTATGAGTTCCATAGTGCTCCAGATCCAATATGAAACCATAGGGACAGTATCTGAAATCCACTGAAGAATAACACACTCCTTGCACTAAAAAGAAGGACCTTAAGCAGCCTCAGTGAAGAGGGGCTAAGGTTCAGGGCTTCTGACTGTATTTTTTCTTAAAAATAAAATCAATTTCTTTACACACTTTGACCCAGAAGTCCTTAATAAGGGAGCAGTCAAAGATACAATGGAAATACGACCCTTGAGACCCTTACATTTATTGCACCTTATTATTGTAATTTTACCTGCAGAATCTGACCTTAATAAAGTGAAAAGACAAGATATAAGTAACTGTCAGTAAACATTGACTTCATCGCTGCAATGTTTACTTTGCAGGGACGACCCCCATGTATGCACGCGCACACACACACACACACACACACACTAACCAAGGCAGCAGCCAAAATCACCCATTTAGCTCATTTAACCCTGTGTTGCTCGTTCATAAAACGTACAGCCGGTCTTGTGATGATGAAAACAAGTTCCACCAAACCAACCCATCCCCCCACCCCACCCCCGTATCATGTCACGCTAACGTTAGCTAACTACCGACTAACCAGATAATATTAGCTAATTGACGAGCACTTACTGGGCAGAATGGCTCTTCAAATGACGAACAAAGTTTGAAGTTGTCGCCTGGCTGTCCGAGATGTTTATGTCGCATGTCTTGCACTGTGCTGTTCGTCTTTTGCCGTAATAATGGTAATTCCGAAAGCCGAAGACGATGACTCTCGGTACCCCTCCCGCTGACATGTTGATGCCTATCTGATATAAGAGGGCATGTTTCTCCAATAAACACGTAAGGTACATAGAGAGGGCATGACTGATTGACAGGGTAGTAATCCAATCATGACAACGCCATTCTCAGCCTGCGCTCCTACCGGGTAATCAACATTATTTTTTAAATTAATTTATTAATTTTATATTCTAACCAAAAACACATGTGAATAACACTCAAGTCATTCAAGTCATCGTGTCAAGTCAAGTCTCAAGTCTTTTATTTTTGGTCAAGTCACAAGTCATCAAAACAGCGACTCGAGTCGACTCGAGTCCAAGTCACAATGACTCGAGTCCCCATCTCTGATCTGGAGCCTTTATTTGGCCTTAAATTGCAACTCCCTAGCTTTGTTGGTGAATAAACAACCCGAAGTGCACAGCCACATACTGTCCCACTTATCAGTCTCAACAGCCTCTCCAAAATCAGCTTCCCAAAGAGATCTGATTCGACCCACATACTCATTATTTGGGATTGACAGGGCCCCATAAAACCTGGTGCTAAGTTTCTCTGTGTCAGGATTTTGAGTAACCTTTTCTACTGCCGAAAGGGAGAACCGGTTGGGGTGTAACCTCACAGCAGAAGAAATCATTTTAACTTGATTCAACAAATTACAAAGAAGGAAGTCCATTGCAGATGAACTGAACAGCAGCATTGAGCATGTGCATCCAAAGACTGCTGAATATTGTTAGGTGCAAAACACAAAACAGGAAATCTTGGGTGTCTTACTGGGATACGTAAAAGCATTAGTGCCTAATGTTTTAGTGCTAAGGTGCTAGGGTGTCATTTGGTTGTTAAGCTGTGGTTGCTATGATGCTTGGATGTTGGCATTCCTTAGTATGATGCTCATTTACACTACATGTCAACCACACTCAGCACTCAAACTCATATCTCTGTGCTGTTCACACATTCACATCTATGTTAGTATCAGTATCTATGGAGCTGAGAGAGAGCTTATGTTCAGTCAGTAGCATTAGGTTTGCATATTTCCCCACAGCAGACAGAGCACAGTGAAGCTGGTTTGCTGCTGTGTCTCACTCTCCAGCGATTAAATGAAGCAATGAAAGGAATTATGTAGACATATTTTTATTCATCCTGCAGTGTCAGTTTCATTATATTCGCTAAAGACAAGTAATGTTAACACAGACCACTGAGAACAATGCCATTTTATTTCTTTTCTTCTTAATGAATAAAAGTAGAAATTTGAATTTCTCCTTTAATCGTTACCAAACGTAGAGTGGTGGCCCTTTTAAATAAAAGATCAGTTGAATTAAGTGCCTATCTTAAAGTATGACAATGTTGCAGGGATTCAAAAAGGAGTGGGTTGAACATTATTCCTTCCAATGTTTTCACATTAAATTTCATGAGTCAAAAAAGCTAGGAAAACCTTTGTTTCACTGCTGATTGGGCCACATGTTCTAATGTATTGTGAATGCAGTGCAAATGATATTATTTGTGATGATATTATTTATGCAGGATAACAGACTTGTGTTCCCAAGCAAGCACACCAACAAGCTGGTCATTTTTGATTTCAAAATTAGCCTCACAACTTCACATCAACACACTGTAACTGTTAGAGAGATGTGACAAAGCTAAAATACTTGAGAATATTCTGCTGTTTTTTTTGCATGTTGTGTTACAAAAAGCACAAAATGTACTATCACACCCTACAAATGTTTGTTGTACTCTTATTATTGTCACAGAACTACCCTGAGCTCCATCAAAAATGTTAGGTAAAACTGTTTAATTAAAGTTAGAGTAAGGTTTTGGTCATGGTTTACCTTGTGTAAAAACTAAAATGCTTGTCCACAGTGTGAAATTTTTCATACAAATTTCCAGTAACAACAGGATCCTTCTTTGAAACACCACAGTTCTATTACTCCTTTGGACATGTCTGTAATTTTTCAGAACACCAACCATTATTTTTGCAGCCATTTCTTCCCTGCAAAGGCATTCTTGGAGCAGTTATGGTGATTTTTTGACCACTGATTGTCGGAGCTCGAGCATCTCTGTGTTGGAGCACTCAGCTTGTTTTTGTGCAGCCTCCTCCGAGGGCTTTAAATTATAATCCTTGCAACTTTCCAGAGAAGTCTTCATTGTTTGCAACATTCTAAACAGAAACAGAACAAAAATAGTCTGCTGAATCAAATTTCATCTTATCTTTCTGTGGTGGCTTAACTCTGGCTGTGCACTAAACTGACATCAGTGCATTTTCCCAAGATGCACTTAAAGCAGCAGAGATCCTGACTGATTTGAATATTCTAAAATGATGTTTTGTTCTGTAACAAGGCTGTAATTAGAATATACATCAGGGGGAACACTTCCCCCCCTCAATATGTAACCCCCCCAGTACATTAATGAGAAATACAAATTTATACATATATGTTTTTTGGTATGCTACAACAGCAAACCATGCACCACCATCTGAAATAATCATTAGCAAATGTAATCACAATCATAAGAAATAAAAAATCCTAATAGCCTTTACTAGTACTGCTGATTCTAGTATTTTGGTCTGGTTCGTCCAAGTTGTGTTGCTGTAACCCTCCACCCCCACCTACCCACACTAATCACCTACAGTATTTGGACTTAATTCACCTGTAACCTGTTACAATTCCATATTTTATTTAATACTGCAATATTCTTTGCAGTTTAACTGTGCAATATTCTTTCAGGATCCCAGCTTACTTACTCTTCAATGTATGTTTAACATATGGTGCACATATTACATTATTCTTATTTCTTATGTATGTACTGTATTGCACATTGTAGCATAATTCACATATTTATATATTTCTAAAACTGTAAATAATAGTTTCATATATTATAATGCAGCATAAGGCACATACTTTTGTATTTTTACACACTTTACATACTTAGCATATTATATATATATCTTTATTTTAATATATTAAAAGGCGGCACAGTGGTGCTGTGGTTAGCATTGTCGCCTCACAGCAGGGGGCTTCCTGGTTCGAACCCAGGGTGGTTGGTTGCCACGTCCGTCAAGCTTTCACTCCTAGCATAAGAAATATGGAGTTTTCAGCGATATCAGTGAGAGATATTCCAAAGGAAATAACATCAAATTTCTGGAAAAAACTGTTCGGAGATATCAGAGAGAAGACAACAGAAAGGTCTTCAATATGCATGTGAGAGCTAAATTCACAATATCATCTGCAGGCGGAGTATAAATCACGAGAACATTAAAATAGAGGGAAAAGCTCACCAGTCGCAATGCAAGAATGTTCTTGTACAGCAGGGTAAGTCAATATATGGTTTAAATTTAAGTTAATGTTGAGTTATGTTCCCTCCTTGGGGCTGACAAAGGGAGAGCAGCTAGCACACAAAGCTAGCGTTAGCTAACGTTAGTTAGCATCTTAACTTGGAACAAACGTAGGTGTTTTTATTGATCTTTGCTGGATCCAGCTGTTCGTGTGGTCTTCCACACTGTTTTACCCATATCTTCCTTGGGTCTTGGGGAAGGGGAAAAATTCAACACCACCTTCGACACTTTTTGGGTATCAGGTGTCGGACTTGAAGGTAACGTTACCGTATGCACGCCGCTTCGGCATATTAGCTTCTGCTGAAAGCTTGACGGACCTCTCGGTTGCTACACACAGTTGCTAACGTAAAATTGGACAGTGACTGATTAAGGGAGAGGCTTAGCGAAGGGTCAATTGGTGACTCTAAATTGTCCGTAGGTGTGAATGTGAGTGTGAATGGTTGTCTGTCTCTATGTGTCAGCCCTGTGATAGTCTGGTGACCTGTCCAGGGCGTACCCCACCTCTTGCCCAGTGTCAGCTTGGATAGGCTCCAGCTCCCCTGTGACCCCTGACAGGATAAGCAGTTACAGAAAATGAATGAACATACTAGTGTTAAAAATTGTAGCATAATGCACATATTTTATTATTTTTGCAGACTTCTTACTTTATACACCTTACTTCTACTTTCTGAGGCCATATGCTACACATCAGAGTGACTGTAACATATCACAATTTCCACCTGGGGATGGGTAAAGTATTATTATTAAAGTAGTACTGATTCTGAATGCTGGCTCCATGGCCATAGTACTTGTTGTGTTACATGTCTTGAATGTATTGTACAGTACCATAGTGGATATAGCATGCAATGTTCATTTAATAAACTGAATGTGTTTTC
Organism: Epinephelus lanceolatus; assembly: GCF_041903045.1. Taxonomy (NCBI): domain Eukaryota; kingdom Metazoa; phylum Chordata; class Actinopteri; order Perciformes; family Serranidae; genus Epinephelus; species Epinephelus lanceolatus. Next base: position 37,432,270 of record NC_135744.1, read on the forward strand.
TCTGCTTGCCACATGAACACATACACTTCTTTCTTAATGCTTCGCGATACACTTATTTCACACATTTTTACTACGTTTTAAAAACACCTTCTCACATTTTCACAAAGGCAACCTGACAGCTCACACACAGATGCGTGCAAGGTGCACACAAACCCACATTCCACAGCCTGTCTGTGGGCCGCGGCAGTGGAAATGTTCAGATCCACATTATTGACAAATGCATATCAGATCTATTCATAAAACCAACAGCTCCCCTCACGATGCAAAGACCATCTCAGACTGCTGTAGGCATACCCTGAGTGGCAAATCAATCACGCCTAAATGGTGCAAATATGAATCGATCCTCCAGGGGCTCATATAGACGACAGCCCGTGCATGGCATTACAAGAGGAACATGGTGTGCATTTTACCCACAGCTACACCCATGGCTGAACAAACTGAGTTTGAGACCAGTATGGCGGGACTGAGCAGCTACAGTAGTCATCATCATCTCTGCCATCATTTGCTCAGGAGTGTTTGTACTTGCAGTAATACGTCAGAAACATAATATCTTCTCCCCTCAACCTTAGAGGCACTCAGGCATGTGTCAGCACTAAAAGGTCTCTCTCACATAGCTGTTCCCTCAGAGACAGAAACACCAGGAGATAGAACCATAACTCTTCTTTATGTTCTTTTTTCTCCAGCTCACCACTGCAAGTATTGATGTGATTCACACACACATACACGTCTGCATCAATTACAGTAGAGGGAACTCCATGCTTCACACCTATTCTGAACTGGAACACTCAATGTTTACTGTTCATAAAAGTAATGCAGATATATATTTTAATGTTTTAAACACTATGTCTGAGATGGGACTCACTGCAACAAGAAGTGATATGCTTCACACAACACTAGTGCCAGACAAAATTTTTGATATAAGACTTATCGATCACTTACGTTTTTAAAATCCTTGCTTTACCTGGCAATGGCAACTATGCTATGGTTAAGATAGGAAAAGGTTGTGGTTATTGTAAAAAAAAATTTAAAAAAAATAAAAAAGGACAGCAGAGGGGATACCCACATAATTTTTTTTTGCCCTGTATGCAGCCTTCTTTTTGTGCATGGATGGCCTAAATAAATTGACATTTTTTGCATTGATCTCAGCCTGTGAACCTTTTTTTGTGGCTGTCCAGCCCAGGTGCATTGGTGTGCGGGTATCTCCTTTACCGTCCTTTCTTGGTTGTCCATTGTACCGACGCACCCAAGATAAACTTCAGTTTCTGTACGCTATATTTAGAATACTTTGTCATCAGACAGCCCTTTCCTTTGGCACTATATGTTCTCAACCATAGAGCGTAATTCCACGGTAAATGGTATTTTAAATGGTAAATGGTATGGTTCCCCCATCCAGTACAATGCTTAGCTTCTGTGCCGGTACTCCTGCTGCTTCTCCAAACTTGGGGCATGCCGACTGTCATCTAGATCCCGGTCTGACTCAAAAGTCGAGACTTGCGGCATCAGAGAACACTGAAAAAAGTCCTTTAACATTGGCACAACATTATAGTTTAACGATGCCCAGCGGCGTCTGGGCGAAACACAGCGGCACAAGGACAAAAGTTAAGGTGGTGAAAGTCCTTGTGGGGTGGGTCTCAAACCAAACCCTGTTCTTTCCTTAAACTAACCACGTGCTTTTGTTGCCTAAACCCAACTATGTGTTTGTTGTTGAAGAAAAACAAACATTTTGCGGTGCTGTACCGACATAGTGCGTTTATTTCCTGTAAAAATGGAAGTGTAATGCCGGAACTCCACTGGATGCATGTCCGTTGCGGAACGGCTGCGCTGGTTATCCGCTGCATGGTCCACCGTCCGTCAACACCCACCGGCTGCATTTGCTGTGCAGAGCGGTGCAGCTCCACCGGACAGCGGGAGTCACAAGGACCCACGAGATCTTGTGAATTCACGCAAAATCGTGCGATATAACAGGATGTAGTTTCTATTAACCAGAACCACAAAACCAGAGGAGTAGTAGGAAGACATGTCGGTGCATCTCCATGATTAACATCTCCTCGTCCATGGTGTCAACAGGGTGAAATGACGTCTGAAAACCTCTGACCTGTTGACTTCAGGCCTGCCTCCGCCCATTATGATGTTTTCAAGGTGTAGTGCAGGGAAATATGATCCCCCATGAACATTGTGTATTTTATTTTGAAAATTAACCGGATGTTTTATTTTGTTTCTGTGCATGACTTCCTGCCCCACACGATCTGCTCTGTGCTGAATTGCTGCGTTGTGCTCCGGCCTCCAGTAAAAATAGAAGTCCTGCGTATCTGTTGCGGAGAGCTCCAGAGCGCTGCAGCTGTGACGTAGTAGGAACGCAGCACAGCCGCAGCCATTGGAAGCACACACATTGACTAGAATTGAAACGTATCGGCTCCGCTGCCATTCCGGAGCGCAGACGCAACCAACACGCATCTGGTGGAATTTGGGGGTAAGAAGACAATGCATGTAACAGGCAGAACTTGACACAGTGTCCCACAACATCAACAACCAATGCACCCAGGGTACCTTGCACGTTGTATGTGGACGTGGAAAGTCCATGACCAAAATGTTAATATGGGAGGAGGTCGGAGTGAGAATGTGTTGTCATCTACTGTAGTTTCTATAGATTAGTCCCTCATACAACCCCACTTCAAAAGATCTGTGTTATCCCCCAAGTTAAAACTGCCCACACTCAACAAGACATCATTGTGGTTTGTCTTATGGCGATTAATTGTACTGTATGTAACCAGTGACTGATTCTAAACAATCAAAATATACTGTTTGTAACCTGGTATTCTCATATTCGCTAACATTTTCTGCCATGTTTACTCAAGTCCCAGTTGGACTGTGACTGGGAGTTCAGAGATGCACAAAATTAACTCTTCCACCATTCTTCACTACATCAAAATTGAAACTGCTATAATGTCAGCCTCCTGCCAAGACCTGAATCCCATGGGACACTCTTTGTGGAGGTCAACACATTTGGGGTCAAAGGTCAATTTAGTTGGGCTTTTGCCAAGCAGCTTGGTGGAAAATCAGTGTAGCGTGTGTTGCTATGGATCAGGCAGCTGCAGGAGAAAGGCAAGCATCTTTGTCTTGAGCCCCAACTTAAAAGGGACTTTTACCCCACGCTGCTTTGGTGTATGAAAATGAAAAATGAAAGCACATTTCTCACGTGAAATGTATTTTTGTATTTTCACTCAAACACAAACAAGAAGTCACACATTACTGACCACTTAGTGTGCACCCACATACTGTACGCCAGCACCAATGATGCAAATGTACCCACTCAAATAAATGTGCATACAAATTGGCCCAAACACACACGTGCACTTACACAAAGACATAAATAACAGTTACCTCATCCTGTACTTTATTGAATAGAGCTGTCAGAGAAACCTGAACTGTATCAGCTGCAGTGCTGTTGTTCAACGAAACGACCTGCCGCTGGAGAGAGAGAGAGAGAGACAGTGCAGACAAAATGTTGCGCTAGCTTCTCTTTGTAGCCTCCAGCCAACGAGGATTCTTATGGACAAACCAGAGCTTTGATTTGTTATGCAGCCTCTCTTTCTCACTCTCACACACACACATTCTCAGCGTGCACGCAATGGCACACACAGAGAAATTCATGCGTGCACCCACATACGTGGAAACACACACAGGCCATTGCAAAGAACTACATTTCTCATTTTTGGTCCCACACATACACACGCAGACAAACACACACACACCTTGTATTATGGTCTTTGTTTCCTTCTCCTGCCCAACTCCAATTTGATGGCAGCGCGGCCGCCAGGTTCCCCAGATGACCATTGAGATAGAGCTAACAGATGAAAGCAGCAGTAAGACGCTGGCGGTAATGGTGCTACAGCTCCGGCTTACAGCCCATATTTCTCCCTGATGGCTCTGCTGCCCAGCCTCCCTCTGACACCTGCAGGAGTGAGCTGCTTGGAGGAGTTGTTAGTATTAGAGAGGTAGGGACACATACAGAGAAACAGGAGCTGGCACTGTATACAACATGCACACATACTTACAAAGACATATATATATATAAGTTTAATAAGTTGATGCACTTTCAGTTCATGCAGTTTCACAATTTTACTATTGATGTGAAGCAAGCAGGCAACTGTGCATGTACTGCAGGAAGTGGTGAGGTGCAAACAAGGCCAAATATGAGTTTGCAAAACTTAAAAAATGAAGTTATGCTAATGCCAGACTGTGCAAATGGCAGAGCAAAGAGAAAAGACATATTGCTGTTTGTTTCGGTTCCTGATGGGACTGTACAAAAATGTGATTACGTTCAAGTGACAAAGCCCTCTAGTGGCCATAAGAATTATGACTCTTGTCCAAATGCAACAAAGGATGGAATCGAGTAACGCTGTAATGCAGCCTCTCTCTCTGTCTCTGTCATGTCCCTATGACTGTATTCCACTGGTAAGCCAAGTGCAACTGCTCTGCACTCATATGGCACTTACTGCTGATACTGGGGCATTGTCAGCCCTGTTATCATTGTTAGCGCTGTTTCAACCCGTTCTTATTCCCAGGGTGTCAAATACCAACACTTTGTCACAACCCTCGGCGTCTCATAGCAACACACAGGGCACCTGTTAGTGCATCTATGTGACACACAGCTGAAACACATTGTAACACCTGGTTAATGTTATGAAATGGTCTTGATCAGTTTTAGGCAACAATACTACTTGGTTAGGTTTAGAAAAAAAAATGTTTTAGATTAAAATAAGTACATTTGTTATGTAATGTAACGTGACATGAACACACCAAGAGAGTAACTGTATGTAAATTACTTAACATTACATTTAAACAATAATGACCTTTGGTTTCACGCGGGACAATAGCTGTGATCTCTTGGATTAAGGCCAAATTACATCAGCAGAGAACGTTGCACGTCAAAAAATACACCCCTATCATTTTCAATGCACAACCCCATATCAGCGGCGGTGACACGCACATCAGTGCTCCTGGATGTGCCGCCCCCTGGCACTTAACACCACCGTCCTAACCCCCAAATTCCACCAGATGCGTGTTGGTTGCGTCTGCGCTCCAGCACAGCAGCGGAGCTGATCTGTTTCAATTCTAGTCAATGTGTGTGCTTCCACCGGCTGTGGCTGTGCTGCGTTCTGGCTCCGTCTCAGCTGCGGCACTCCAGAGCCCTCCGCAACAGATACGCAGGACTTCTATTTTTTCCAGATGCCAGAGCGCAACGCAGTAATTCAGCACAGAGCAGATCATGCGGGGCAGGAAGTCGTGCACAGAAACACAATAAAACATCCGGTTAATTTTCAAAATAAAATACACAGTGTTCACAGCGGATCATATTTCCCTGCACTACACATTGAAAACGTCATAATGGGCGGAGGCAGGCCTGAAGTCAACAGGTCAGACGTTTTCAGACGTCATTTCACCCTGTTGACACCATGGACAAGGAGATATTAATCATGGAGGTGCACCGACATGTCTTCCGGCGGAGCTGCACTGCTCCGCACAGCAAACGCAATTCCATCGGAATTAAATGCATTTTTCCCCCACTCACTCTCTGCCTTTACATATACCAGCTCCTGCGGCAGCTCTTCTTCTCTGCTCCTATGGCAGCTCGACTGCTCTCCCTACCATGGATGTATAAAGAGAACTTGCTGTTGCTGTGTCTCACGTGTGACAAATACTGGATGAGGAGAGACCCATTCTTGAGGTTGAGAAATATCCCGAGCTAAAAAACCGACAATCCCATCATTATGAAGTCAGTGGCCAAAAAGATATTGCCTGTCGAGTCAGGTGAGAAATCAAGCTTAATGAGGGGCTGTCCACACATGATTTTGAGCTAATGCAGAGGTGGAAGCGGTACAAATATTTCAGTTAAAGTAGTAATAACTTTGCGTGGTCGTCTGTTGACGGGCTGCAGCGTAACGTGTCCAATGTGTGCTAGAGGCTGCACTTGACACGTGTCAAGCCAGTGCATTTTCAGCTTTTAAGTGCGCTTTTGTTTGACCACTCCACCTCTCCACCCTCCCACCATATGCAGAGTTTCTCACTCTTTGTACTATTGTATTGTATTGTATTGCCGTGGATGGGTTTACACTGGAATTAGTTTAAAGTCTGTTATGTCTCATATAGACGCCAGAGGCTGACTTTGGTATCGATAGCACTCTTAGGGGCTTGACAAAGAGTCAGTAGTTGATGCTCTGGGGAAAAAGCACTGGCTGACAATTAACGAGTTAGCACCATTAGCTGCCAGCTGCTGGTTCAGCCACCTCCATGTTGAGAACCATGTGCAGACAATCGCCCCAGACACTAAATCATAGATATGCTCTAAATGTCGCATACAGCTCTTTCAACCATAGCAGATCAGAGAATGGTTTGTTTTTGCAATTGTGATTTGTAACTCTTCTAAAGGACACTGACAAATGATGTCATCCTGCTGATAGAGCTGTAAGATCAGAGAACTCTTCAATGCGTTAACACAGGAAGGAGATTACAGAATGTATTTTGTAATTTAATTTGGGGGACTTGCTGCTCTTGCACACTGGTAAGCAGAAGACTTTAATCATTCACTGACTGTGACTGACTTGCAGTTTGATATTGATACACTTTTTGGCGAAGCCTTGGCACAGTTTCATTATACATGCCATTTGGTAATGCTAATGTCACTTCTGATGTGTAATTTAGTGGCTCTGTGGAAAGTACTGAGTTCAAAAAAGGAGTTCACCATCTGAAATTCCTTATTGGGTTTTAGTTATTAATGCCACAAGGATTTGTGCCAACTCAATATTGTACTATGCTGAGATTATATCTCTTAGTTAAGAGGAGAGTCACAAGGAAATAATAATGCTCCTGCACTTGTAGAATAGTGAAACATATGATTCAGCCTCTCCACCCAACCCAACAACATACAGTCCCTGAAGCAGCCTAAAATGCTTCAGCTGCTGACTGGCTCTCAGAGTGATGTGAGCCTGCAAGCCTGAATATGCACCTCAAATAATTTTATGGATCACCGAGGCAGCTTTTGCAGTAACAAATCTCAAACACAGGACTTATCTAAGGTGAGTTATGATCTCTTCCGTCTCTCTCTGTCACTATGCATCATCAGGTGCCACTTTTGTTTTCAGGCGTTTCTTTCTCTTACCAACTAGTTCTGTGTATTTTATTTCCAGTTTGCAAATGGTCACATGAACATAAATGTGTGTATTCGCCTGTTTTCCCGTGGGTAACATTGTAATATCAGGTGTGAACTGGTGTGAACATAAACATCTTGGCTGTAACAAGGATCAGTCTTAATATATCTGGATACAGCTTCTGTCAGCTTTTTCAAATTTAGCATATGTGCTTATAAGATTTTTGCTTTGATAAGAGGAGACAGAGGAAATGTGCGTATGGTATTTTTGTACAAAATGATACTTATAAATATTCTTGCCAGGTTTTACCTTAGGACATAAGGTTAAATTTGTCTTTTTTCAGGGATATGCTCCCTCTCTTTCTTTTTTCATGCCCATACAGCATTAGATGCTTCTCTATTATGTGGAAAGGAGAGAGAAGTTTCATCTTTCAATGCACTGTTACTGAGTTGAGCCACACACATTATCCTGTTTGGGCATTTTTGATGTGTACAGCCTGCTTTTAACCCAGAAAGGCTGTAAATCCTCGTGTAATTTTCTCTTTTTTTTCCTGTGGTTTTCAGGTTGTGTCTCTGAGCTGAAAGCCAGCTAGTTGACAAGGTGTGAAAAGGGTGTCACTGTCTTTTTGCAAGATTTCAGATTTGGAGCAAGTTTACAATCCTTGCTTTACCCATTAATGCTCGGGTAGGCAGTTTAATTTTGGTGTCATTGGGCAAAACTCTCATAATAGACTCTATTTCCAAGAGGACTGAGAGAAAATAGACTTCTGCACTTCTTCTTGGCTCTGTTTTCGAGGTTAGGAAAATGTAACCTGTGATGGGAGACTCTGGCCAATCACAGGGAGGTCCCATTGGCTGCAAATGCACGTGCACGTCACTGCGGTGAAAGCCTAATTCAATGGTGGAGAATCCTGTAGAGAAATTTACTATTCCAGCATTGGCAGCAACTGCCTAAAAGAGAGTCTGACAATAAATTAAATAATACATTTGTCAATATTGGCGAAGGGTTTAAGAGATGAAGATAAAATTTTGCTAGTTTGCCAAGGCTCATAGCTGCTGCATTGAGTTCATGTTTATGTAGCTAACGAGTCCTCCTTCTCACTCCTCGTTGCTACAGACCACCTCGCCGGAAGGAGGGCTGGCAGCAGCTCCAGAGAGAGAAGCCCAGTCAGTGGCTGCAGCAACCCAGACCCAGCCAGTGCAAACCCCAGCTGCGGGGGATCGGACAGCCCCAGCACCCTGCCTGACCAGCTGATAGGTTAGACCCGGCGCTGCTGCTTGCCACCAGGCCACTGTGATCCCCGGAGCTGAAGGCCTTTGCACTGGCTGAATTCAAACTGCTACAGCCACCAAGTCAAGTCTCCCGAGCTGCTGCCAGCTCTCCTCCCAGGGAGCAGTCTGGGAGGAGTCCATAGCAGCAGTGGCTAATCTTAGCTTGCTAATTCTTCTCTCTCTTCTCTCTCTCTCTCTTTTTCTCAGTCTATGTAGTCACTATGACATTCACTGCACTGCCCTTTGCCTTTTTGCTAAAACCAGAATAATCAGTTGGGCTTTTATGCTTCACCATCATCACAGGAATCAAACATGACTCAAAATGTATTCTACTTTCATGTTATTCACTGCTATTTTTGGATTGGTTACTAGAGTATGATTAGAGGAACAGAGCCCATGACTAATTACATCGCTCATGGAAAAAGCAATAATATCGCTGTTAGAAATCACCACCCAGCACTGACTGATAAAATGGCTTCCCCAGTGAGATATATTTTCAAAAAAGGCACCACAGTCCTCATGGACAGCTGCATTACCAGCGTCACTATTAACATCATGAGTCCCAGTGGCATCTGACTGCATTTCTGTCATTTAGCAGCATAAGTCCCAGACAGGGACGATCTGCCTGAGGGGATTTGGCACATGAAAAAAAAAAAAAGTCAGATCATAATCCCAGACAGCGAGGGCAGAGCACGGCAGAGAATGAAAACACAAATAATAGACGTACAAAGCTAAACCCCGGTGTGTCAGATCATAAAACAAATGTATTTTTCAGGTAACGGTTTTGGAAGGCACAGACAAATGATAGTCTGCCATTAAAGGCTGCCAGAAAGAAAAATGTTGCTATAAGTCATTGTGAAAGGCAGTGGTGGATCTTTCTATAGGCAACAGGGAGGGTGCCAATACCCCTTATAAGCTTATAGATGCTTAAATGTGAGCTTCTGTGTGCACAGTTGTGGCTTGTCTTTGCACTTCTGCATGAATTTCTTCCAGCTTATCACACAGACACACAAAAAATATCTGCAACCTCTGTAAATATTTGATTCCTTGTAAATGCAATTGTTGGATTAAAGTATTTAAAATGTGCCTGCAAAGCTGCATAAGTTCTGTACTTTCAAGCTTCTTGTGTTTTCACTTTCATTTATAAAGAGCACTTTGTATTGTTTCATATTGTCACTGATGCAACCCACAAATTACCCGATATGGCCTTTTTTATTAAGTGAAGCAACTTGAAATGTAAACCTACACCCAGCAGATGAAAAGCTGACTGTCCCCAGTGGCCTCGCAGTCTGTCAGTCGGTGGCTTCATTGGGTTTGTGTCAGATCAAGATCAGGCCTAATGAGCTCTGACCAGAACACACAGCGCGCTGCTGACTACTTCAAATGAGCAAAATACTCTGGTATAAATGCCTGATATTTCTATGTGTGAGCTATGATCCCTTAATTATTCCGCATATTAAATCTGCCTCATTCATAATGGCAGAATGTAGCAAAGAGGGAGGAGAGAGGCCATGGGAGGGTTTACACGCCTTAAGATAACTAATTTGTGGCTTGCACAGAGGGTTGTGTCTTTGAAAATTAGGAAGTCAATAGGGGGAAAAAAATTGGACTAATGATCAATGCAGTAAGAGAGTTATGAAAGAGTAAACGAATAATCCCTGCCACAGGCTAAAACAAACAGGGATTAAAATGAAGAAAGTGCGAGGCCAAAAGTCAACAGGGCCCAGTAGGCTCATAGAGGATCAAAAGTTCAGTTGGATAATTAGAGACCAGCCCATGCAGAGCCGTGAAGAAATCAATATAATGCTAAATCAATTCTCAAACTGATGGACAAGTGGTTTTGCATGCTTTGGAGTTTTTCTGCTTGCTGTTTTTGTCTCAGTCCCATTGTTTAGGGAGCTTATTTGATGGATGGTGAGTGAAGCTAAAAGCTGATCCTCTGTTCTTGAAATGATGATGGCTTTATATGTTTAAAGATATATACTATATGGATACAGTACCTTATTCACTGTACTGCAGAGATCAGAGGGATCATGGTCAGCTCAAAGCACCAGGCTTAAAGCCAGGTGCTCCAGCTGCAGCCATTCACAGGCTTCAACACTGGCATTAAAGCTTTTGACAACTGAAATGAGATCATTATACATCCCTTAGATGTTGCAAATACACATTAAAACCCTTAAAGGGGAACTAATGTTTTTTCAACCTGGGCCCTTTTGTCTAAATGAGTGATAGGATGTTCAATATGTGACATTTCTCCAGTACGAAGCTAGGGCTGACCTGCCTGCAGCCCGTGAGTGCGCGCTATATTAAATAATAGGGCACTCAGACAGCGTCAAACAACGTCAAAATACATCCACTAAAAGTGCATTTTTTCACACAGATAGGCTCGGATTGTTAGTATAATTATCCGACGACATAACAGAAAGGAGAAATGAACGTCTGTCTTTACTTTTAGCTGGATTCAGACATGTTCCTCTGCCTGTTGCTGCTCCCTCTCTCTCCTCGTCTGCTCTTCAATTTCAATGAGCTCTGTGTCCATGTACGTCCGTGTACTCCGTGTTCAAATAAATACGGGCGGTCATCAAATTCAAATGGCTCATCCAGATCCAGTTGGTCAAAATCAGGTAAAAATTCAGACATGTTTGTTGTGGCAAGTCAAAACATTCACTCAGAGAGGGAAAGTCTGGCTCTGAAATCTCACGTCTCGCAAGATTTGAGTTGTTGCAGGAAGTTACCGCTGGAGTGACCTTACAAACTTTGGAGTAGTCATGGCTGAATTTTTACCCAATTTTGACCAACTGGATCTGGATGAGCCATTTGAATTTGATGAGCGCCCGTTTTTATTTGAACACGGAGTACATGGACGCAGAGCTCATTGAAATTGAAGAGCGGACGAGGAGAGAGAGGGAGCAGCAACAGGCAGAGGAACATGTCTGAATTAGGGCATTAACAGAAAAGTCGATTTGTCAACGTGTCGACGTCAGTGGCACAAGTCGACACCCCCCGGGAGGAGTCGACAAGTCGTGTGTTTTTCCCTCTCTCTCTCTCTCTCTCTGTGTGTGCTTGTGTACGGGATGCAATCACTGCCTCTGATTACACTGATACTTTGGAGCGGACTCCGCGAGGAATGTCCGCAGTCATTCGGAGTTTCATAGTCGAGCGCACTTCCACATTGTAGTTTCCTGTAAAAATGTCTGTGAAAAATCCCCGCGATGTGAAAAGTACATGCCGAGCAGTCACTGGTGTGCGGAGCGGAGTCCGTGCGGTCGTAAAATCTGAGCTTTGCGTGCACAGGGCTTGAGGACGTCCGCTTTGAGTCCGCGCGGACCTCTGCAGAGTCGGTTCCGCGTACGTTCGGGCCTTGACAGACACACATCACATGTGTGGAGATACTTCACTTTCCTCCGCCGTGTCAATGTGATGACGTCATCAAATGACTTGTCGACTCGACTCGACTTTATTGACAGATAAGTCGACCTGAAAAAAAATCAAAGTCGTTAATGCCCTAGTCTGAATCCAGCTTCATTTCTCCTTTCTGTTATGTTGTCAGATAATTATGCTAACAATCTGAGCCTATCTGTGTGAAAAAATGCACTTTTAGTGGACGTATTTTGACGCTGTCTGAGTGCCCTATTATTTAATATAGCGCGCACTCACGGGCTGCAGGCAGGTCAGCCCTAGCTTCGTACTGGAGAAATGTCACATATTGAACATCCTATCACTCATTTAGACAAAAGGAGATCGGAAAATAGGGCCAAGCTAGGTGCTCCAGCTGCAGCCATGCACAGGCTTCAACACTGGCATTAAAACTTCTGAGAACTGAAAGAAGTTCATGATACATCCCTTAGATGTTGCAGTTACAAACACATTAAAACCCTTAACTCTACTTTCAAAGGCACCAAATACTGCAGATTCATCCTCAGCAGCAGATTGCAGCAACAACTGTGATTTAACACCTAAAAACTTTGGATGTGTGAATCAGAAAGTTATTGTGAAATATTAACTTTAAATTATTCAGCTTTTAGAAGAGCTCAGAAAGAAGAAATAGAGCAAGTTTGAGAGGAATAAACTTAAATATCTATTACTCTTGCTGTCTTGCACTCGCACAAAGACAGTGAATGATGATAAATTCCATAAATCATCCGTGTAACACCAACAACCAGCCTATTCCCTGACCAAAGCAGCCCAACAATCCTTTTTTCTCATTTATAACTGCAAGTTTTTGCTCCCTGTTATTGAGCTTTTATTCCATTACTTTGCATAATGTCAGAAGGATATTGTATATCGTGTGTATTACATGCTCTCATACAGGGCAAATAGTACAGTAAGAATGCTGTTATTTTTATCGACACAGAAAGCCTGCTGGTAATTAAGTACAATCTATTACACAACAAAGATGGACTGGCATTAGAAACAGTGTGATTTATTTGTAATGTGTGAATAATAGTGGCCGGTGTTTTTCCAAATTGGCATGACTCTGGTGCTCACTACTGTACATTCTGATCTTAAGAGAAATATTTCTTGTCTTATAACTGTAACTGTCACTCTGATTTGTACATCAAACTACAAATTAAGAGCAGAATAAAGACAAAGTTTTGTTCTTTTACTCACACACATTGAGACTCTCTTATATTCCCTCCATGATCCATTGGAGAATCCAGCAGTTCTATTATTTTATGTTTTCTTTCTAACAGATATGCAAATAAAAGCCTTTTTACTGCAGCCACAATGGCACGCCATTTACATTTTTCTCCCAGATTGTGGAGAGACCAGAACGATTTAACCGAGAGGAGCGAGAGATCAGGAGCAGCTGCGGGGAGGGATTATAAACGACTGGCGGCCCTGCCAAAGCATGAGCCCGATCAATACTGTAGATGTGAATCTTTGTCATTATGGTTAACCGAGAGCCAGCTTGGCACAGAGGGATTGGGTTCAGTCACTCCCACGGTGTAATTAATATGCTAAAATGAAAAACAACTGTTCCGCTTTCACTTGTCAATTCAATATCATTTGCAAAATCCAATCAAAAGGGCCAAATTACATTACTTCTTCAGTGTGGTGCAGCACTCAGACACCACCTATGTAGACATTTGTCCATTATGAAACGGAGCTTATTACACTTTGAGGGATTTAAGTTTTGGAGGTTAAATGAGAGTCTACAAGTGGTTGGTATCATCTGGTTGGAAATTCCTAAACTATCCCACAGTGCACCAGGGCTTTCAATTTAAAAGGAATGGAGGCACCTGCACTTTACTTCTTGACGAAGCAAAAAGCCTACATGAGGCAAAAGGCTACTTGCAAGCTGACAGCTGATGGTTGTGCACTGTAAAGGCCAAAAGTATTGGAGATATTTCTAGGGGCCTTTTGCCTTTATTTGGCAGGACAGCTATGGCACAAAATGGGGAGAGAGAGAGGGAATGACATGCAGCAAAAGGCTGTGGGTCAGAACCCATGGCCACTGTGGCAAGGACACAGCCTTTGTACATTGGTGTCTGCTCTACCGGTTGGCCAGCGGGCGCCCTATCAAAACTTAAACTTAAACGGGCACTGTGTAGGAATTTCTCCCACCTAGTGTTGAGATCGTATATTGCATTCAAACAGATGGCGCACTCTAGCGCCTCACTGTTTCAAACGCATATTGCAACAACAGTAGCCGCTGTGTACCAAAAAGCTATGATAACATTGATGAAACCATGTTATTAGATACTTCATGGAATATTCATTCAGGCTCCTACACAGACACACGCAATGCGAGTTGACAAACCCCCTCCTCACCATGCTGGCTGTGTTTACAGCATAGGACTGTTGGGGCGGGTGTAAATCGACACAAACCAGTCATGTCTTGTCTTTTGACAACTGACAAGTGGCTCAACCTCACACACCTCATCCCTCTCCTCGCAACACTGCGTCGCTAACAGCACTAACAGCGGCTAACAGCTGTTAGCGGCGCTGTTAGCTGTGATTCTCCTTCAGCAGCTCTCTCCACCTGGGAAAGACTACCCTGATGTTGACCCTCGTTTTTTGAAATCGCCGGTCACATTGCTTTTTTGCCTTTTTTCAAATGCACCGGCACTTGTGACTAGCCTGCTTGCTGCTGCTTTTCGTCACCTGCAGCCGGAAAGCGACAAGTGAAAACGTGAAAGGCGATTCCGTATTTCTCAAGTATGTCCCTGTAAGTACCTGTAGATGGCGCACGTACATGATGAGACACCGGTCGCAATGTATATGTAAATGAGCTAGGACACACTTTTGACTGCAAAATTTGTCTGTCTCAAAGAACAACTGAAATTGTTACACATAGTGCCTTTAAGGTAAATTCAAATAGGCCTGTAAGCTAGCTGGTGGTTTTAAGATGCTAAAAGGGAGTCTCCTTCTTTTCGCGGGGTCAATTTTAAAAGGACAGTTCACCCCGAAATCAAAAATACATGCAGAGCTATGTATCAGTCTGGATTCTTTTGGTCTGAGATGCCAAGTGCTGGAAATATCAGCCATAGAAATGACTGCTTTCTCTTCAATAAAATGGAACTAGATTGCACACAGCTTGTGGTGCTCAAAACACCAAAGACATTTTAAAACTCAACAGCAATGTCTCTGTCTAGAGATCATGAGATGGTTACTCAAGATAATTCACAGACCTTGTTGTGAGCAGAACTTTTTTCTTTCTACTGAACTACACATGCCAACCTTATCACTGCACAGAGGTTCATGCTTGTGACAGCGCCAGATGTAAACATAATTGGCATCCTCCTCACCTGAGCTGTGAAATTAGCTAGCTCAGAGGTGCTAGGTGTGAGCTAGCTGTGTGGTGATGCAGTTGGCAGGTGTAGAAAGAAAATAGTTCCCACATGAAACTGCTCACAACAAGGTCTGTGGATTATCTTCAGTAATGGGGTCATGATTTTGTGAGAGAGACATTGCTGTTGAGTTTTTTTAAATGTATTTTTGTGGCACTTTGAGCACCACAAGCCGAGTGCCATCTAGTTTCATTATACTGGAGAGAGAGAGCAGACATCTCTACAGCCAATATCTCCAACACCAAAACAATCTAGACTGACAAAAAAAACCCACTGCAGGTAAGAGGAAAAATATGTGTTTTTGAGTTTGGGGTGAACTGTCCCTTTAAGTGTTACTTTAAAATAAGCTGTTCACCTTATAAACTACTATAAAACCAGGGTTTATACTGTTTGTAGAAAGACTTGGAACATAGTGTTCTGCATAAAGTGACATTTGTATGTCTCTCAAACTAGTTTCACTTGATGCTAGATAGAAAGACTGTCAGTTCTCTTTCCATTACTGAACAGATGTAACCATTAACAGTTGCATGTAAATGTCATATCCAATCATAACATAGGAAAAATATCAAATATTATAGATGGAATATGCAAATCTAAGACAAGCTCCTGAGCCCTGACACATCTTGTGCTGCTAACGGTTTTGTGAAATGTGAAGGTACTTTTTCCCATTATCATATTCAGAATAATAATAAAAAAAAAAAAAATCTTGTTATGCGTTGGTGTTGTTTGTGATTAGGACAGGAAGAAGGATATAAACAACTCATTTCTAGTATCACCTTAACAGATGTGTGCTTTTATCTGGAATATTTTGTGCGGGTAAACAAGTCCGATGTCATCATCTCTGTCAGTTCCTGAGATTTTGGTTGCACCGCGTTGTCTGTTCTCTGTCGCTATTTCAGGAACAAAGACAGACCTCCATGAAAGAAGCAGAAGGGGGAGTGACATAGAAAGAGAAAGCAAGAGAGAGAGAGAGACGGAGAGAGTATGTGCATATGTACATCAAGCCTTTGTGTCCCCCGTTTGCACATGTACTTGTTTGTGTTTCTCTTCTCGTCTTGAATGTTTGAACAAGGTTACGCGTTAGTCACAGCTCTGCTCTCCTTGGCCTTCAGCACTTTCACCCGTCACGTTTGGGTGTAATGTCATAGTGTCTGTCCCGTCTCATCTATCACGCTTGCTGCTTGTCTTGATATACATTCTTAGTAACCCCCCCAAAGAAGCACCATATGCCCTGCAACTGTTTACGACCATCATTTCCCTCCGACTTCTGATAAGCAATAATCTAAGGATTCACTTTATGTGCAACATTTTAGGAATCTTTCCCAAGGATTGATGAGCAGTTAAAGAGTCACTCCCATTAACTTTATGTTGACACGTTCAGTCCCTGCAGCCATCAGTAAATCTAACCTTACATATCCATCAGCAGCGTGCATCCTGTCAAAAGTGTCCTTGAGCTTCTGAGCCTCCAACTAAATGTTAAAAAACAGAAAAATTCCTGCAAATGTAAAAAGGAAGAATCATCCATTTCATAGTAATCTCAGCCAAAAGACAAAAAAAACCTTCTTTAATCGCGTCTCTCTCTCCACTTCATTTATATCCCTCCCTTCATTAATAAAGCACATTTAATAGGTTAATTTAATAAAGGATCAGCACTTTTACTCATATTGAAACGGTCAGTCCATTACAAGGAAAGGAGCAGGTGTGCAGTCAGTGTATTATCCACTGTGCTGTAAAATGAAGGATTTAATCAAATAGCAGCGACTAGTCATTCTCTGAAAATGACCCTTCCTCTCTCCCTCCATGGGTGGGCAGACTTCTGTCGCTTTGACCGACTGAAAAGCTGATGACACCTTCCTCACACACACACACAGATGTACACACACACCCTGTACACTGATATCAGCTGCATTGATTCTCTGATAATGTGGATTATGTGGAGGTACTGCCTTCGGTGCTGACGGAATTTCCTTTCCTTTCAGACACTACAGCGTAGATGTAAGCAGACGTAAGGACATTTGTTAATGATCTGTAGCTGTAAACAATTATATCTCTCCTATGAAGACATATTTTATATTACCACTATATTGTCACTCACTATTTATCGTCATTAATGATCAGTTTATACACCAGCCTCTAATTGCAGGTGCAAGCAGGGGGAGTTACATTAATAAAGCCTTACATACATGTTATGTATAGGTAAATAGACTGTATAAAAGAAGTAGACGTAGCCATCGTGCATTAGTTTATGGGCTACTGAAGCCTTGAAGTGGCCATATATAGACAAGAGGGGTGAGTCATGGACGAGCGAGCGGTGGATCTGACACCGCTGTGGTAGCGTCCAGTCAATCACAAGGTGGCCCCGCCCTAAATCATAACCTGCGTTATTGTCTATTTCACTCTGAATGGAACCATACTTTACAAACAAAAACAGGAACATGTTTACTTCGGTCATAAATTAAGTGACAAGTAGGGTCATTCTCATATAGGCTTCTATGCAATTGGACTTCCTTTTGCAACCAATGGAGTCGCCCCCTGCTGCCCATTAGAAATAATGCAGGTTTAAGGCACTCACCTCGGCCTCACTTTTCAGACTGGGAGATAACCCCCGCTGCTGAAACTCTCATCCACGCCTTCATCACATCCAGAACTGACCACTCTAACAGCATTCTTTATAGTACACCTAAATAAATCCAGTACATACAGAACTCTGCTGCCCATCTGCTCACCCATTCCCGCTCCCATGATCACATCGCCCCTGTCCTCCAGAACCTCCACTGGCTTCCTGTCCCACAATGCATCCAATTCAAAGTCCTTCTCCTCACTTACAAAGCCCTCCATGACCAGGCCCCCTTCTACCTCACTGACCTGCCTCCGCTCCTCTGATGCCAACCTCCTGACTCCATCACTCAAGACTAAGCATCAAACCTGGTGCAACATTCTCCATGACTGCTCCCTCCCTCTGGAACTCACTCCCCAAACACATTTGAGACTGCACTGACCTGACCCAGTCCAAATCACTACTCAAAACATACTATATTTTCAACACGGCTTTTAATGTGTGAATGAATATTGTTTGACATTTTATTGTAATCTGTTTTGCAATCATTTTTGACCAATGTAAAGCGTCTTTGAGTACCTTCAAAAGCGTTCTATGAATAAAATGTATTAGTGTTATTATTATTACTTTTATACTATATGCTAAATAGGGGGGACTTAAAGGGATAGTGCACCCAAAAATTAAAATTCAGCCATTATCTACTCACCCATATGCCGAGGGAGGCTCAGGTGAAGTTTTAGAGTCCTCACATCACTTGTGGAGATCCAAGGGGAGAGGAGGTAGCAACACAACTCCACCTAATGGAGGCTTTCGGCGCCCCAGATTCAAACGTCCAAAAACACATAACTGAAACCACAAAATATCTCCATACTGCTCGTCCGTAGTGTTGCACGGTATACCGGTACTAAAATAGTACCGCGGTACTAGAGTATTCCAAATACCGGTACTTTGAAATTGATTCAATTCATTAATTTAGTTAATTTATTTTACTCAATTATGCACACAAACGCCTTTCTTGTTCCTATTGGAGCACAGATTGCACAAGTGGTGTGTATGACAACACCTGTATCAACATTCGCAGCTGGTGCATGTGAAAAAAGACAAGAGAAAGTCTGCCTCGCAAAGGGAGACAACACAAACCTGGTGGAACATTTGAGTTACCAAACTGTGACGTCCGTACTGAGGTACTTACCGAACCATGTTTTTTTTGGTACCGTTACACCCCTACTATTTATTGTTCTAAAGGTTTGTATCCAAAAGGACTTTTCCTTAGGAAAAGTACCGAAGAGTATCGAAAAGTATCGAAATTCATATTGGTATTGGTACCGAAACAAAGATTTTGGTATCGTGACAACACTACTCGTCCGTAGTGCGCGATACCAGCACAAGCACGTGAACACACATGAATGCGGTGCCCATGTCTCACGCAAACTCGCACATGTGAGCGTGGTGCAAAGAGAGGCAGTTAGAGCTACAGGCTACAATGAGGCTAAAAACAAGAGTTCAAGTGAAGTTTTTCCAAACAACTTTTTATGTTGGGGCTTCAGGACACTTGGATCACTATGGACAAGCAGTATGGAGATATTTTGTGGTTTCAATTATGTGTTTTTGGATGTTTGAATCTGGGGCGCTGAAAGCCTCCATTAGGTGGAGCTGTGTTGCTACCCCCTCTCCCCTTGGATCTCTGCAAGTGTTGTGAGGACTCTAAAACTTCACCTGAGCCTCCCTCGGCATATGGGTGAGTAGATAATGGCTGAATTTTCATTTTTGGGTGGACTATCCCTTTAAAGTAAAGGGACAGGTCTGCTCTGTGTTGAGAGTCAAAACTAAACATGGAGAGGCAGCATTCAGTTTATATGCACCATATATTTGAAACAAACTCCCAGAAAACTGCAGGGTTGAACACTTTTCTGTTTGCGCCTTTCATTAAATCAGAAATGCAGTGCAGGAACTTTTATTATTGTATTTTACACCTTGTCTTATTCAATTTTTGCTTGTTTTGATTCTAGTCTATTGCTCCTTAATAACTGTTTTTAATTGTATTTAAATGTCCTTTTAATATGTCTTTCTTTTGCATTTGTCTCAATGTCTTTGCTGTTTTATGTAGACCACTTAGCTTCATTGCTGAAAGGTGCTGTATAAATTAACTTGCCTTGTCTAAAATGTTTCTGGTGTGTTCAATACTTTTCATTTAAACAGTACTTTTAATGTTGGGTAATAATGGGATTAAAAGAGAGTAAAAAAAATCCATGTAACATCAGCTCGTTCTACCTTTTGTTGGTTCATTTTTCTAATTTTATCTTCCTTTGCAGAACTCTGGAGCATAATCAGCATCTTAATTACATCTTCTCCTTGTTTTTCCTGTTCTCTTTCTATAATCAGCGGAAGGGCACCTTGTTTGTTTGCTTTTTGTTTTAAATCATTGTTTTCCAAAACTTGGGTGTTTTTTTGGTTAAAATATAGAAACAACTGAAAACGATGAGCTTTAAATCTATGTAAGTGTGCATGCCTACACACAGACTCCCAACCTTCCCTCTCCCACACACAAACACACACATACACACACTACCGTCCCTCCAAGCAGTAAAAGACTGCAGTGTATTCAGAGTGGAGAGACAGATGAGAAGCCATCCATTGTGTCGTGTCTCCCTATATCATTGAAAGTGTACAATCCCATCAAGAGTTAGAGGTGGGGGGGTAGGTGGAAGGGTTGCAGCTTTATAACACACGGTCAGCAGTGCCTGTACTTCAGCTACATGTCTCACTTCTTCCCTGTATCTGGGGAGTAAAGTCGAGCAGAGGGCAACAGAGGCGAGGCTCTTTAAATCTAACACAGGTTATTTGGGCTTTATTGGAGATTGGACAAAGGCCTGTGTGAGAGGTTTTTCCACCACCATGTGCTGCAGAATGCCGTGCGCCGTGTCACATAAAAGATACAGGTCTGAGAGTGGGACAAAATGCAGGGGCTGCGGAGGAAAATGGTCTTTTGTAACTAGGACTGAAATCCTAGCACATTTTGTGGAGGCAGTGATAAAAGTATGTGTTATTACTCTCACATTGTCCTCAAAGAGACAGGGAAGGGAAATGTGAGGGAACATTTCTTCTAGAGAAAGATAATGTGCACATGTAACCATATTTCCAGAAGCAAGTACATAACATTATGTAGGAAACCAAATGCTACCTGCACTCTTCCTCCACATATCACCAAAATCACAGAAAATGAAGTAACTATACCTCATATTTTCCTGTAAGGCTCATTTGGGACCACACTGAACTTTTCTGATGTTCATGTCCGCAAAACTACTGTCAGTACATTTCCTCTTAATTAAGGCGTAAAGGTGTGGTTAGGATTAGATAATTAAAAGAGCTATTTTAAAGGAATACTTCACCTACAAAAGGACCATTTGTAAATCAGTTAGTCAGGCTGTGTTACCTTGAATTGATTGATTGGGGATCATGTTTGACACCCGCAAGAAATACAAAGTTTTCTTCATGAATTCAAAGTTGACTGATTAATTTACAAACGGTAATTTTGTGGGTAAAGTATTCCTCCTTAGCAGTTCATCATTACAACACAAACAGACTCTTCCTCCTGAATTGACTTTGGATGTTGCCACTGAACTTAAAACTGGCAAAGGAACTCAGTGACAAGCTGAAAACACAGCAAAAAAAACCCCTAACATATCATCACCTTTTAGTTGAAATCAGCTGCTGCTGGAGAAGCGGTTGATATGAATGATGAGACTGAATCAAACAGACCTCAAAACAATGAGCTACAAGATGCTAAAAAGCTCTGTAGAGTTGAGAGGGACTGCAGAGTCATGTGAGGATTCTCTGTGGGTTTGTCCTGAATTTATAAAATGTTAGTATGACAAAATAATCCCGACTGAAGGCCTATTTTCTAGCTTTTCACTTTTTTACTTACCAGCCAAATCATAGCCCTTTTCAGCGGATGGAATTTGCTCAGCTGTCACAAGGACGGCACTCATAAGTGGACCTTGGAATTGCTTTAACAAAGTAATATTTTTAAAGTCAAGAATAAACTTGAAATGCAGAAGAAACATTGGGCCTCATGCAGCAACGTTCTCTTATATTTACCTTAATTTTCTGGTAAGAGAAAATATAAGAGAAGTCAACTCCAGATGCACCAAACATTCTTAACCATTCAAATCTGCTCCAACCCTGGTGTGCTCAGTGATGAATCCCGCTTGATCATAAGTAGCCTACAAGCACAGGTAACACCCCCTAAACACAACAAAAGAAATGGTGTTGTGCATGTTTTCTCTTAACATTGGTGAATCCCAAAAATCAGTTGGTATTTAAAGAAAAAAGAACAAATCATGGATAAGAACAAAAATAACAGAAATTTTGTTTGTAAATAACTTCTTGCACAAGGCCCATTGCTTGATTGGTGGAGCTTTAAACCGCTCGTGCCAAGCATTTTCACGCACTATTCATTCATATACCTATAAACGTAATGCACCAAAATTCATATATATCTCATGTAAACATGAGCCAGTAAATCCCTGTGTACACTACATTATCGGGAAGGCTGCAATCATGTGACCAATGAGCTGACAGGAGTAAAGATGGCGGCAGTATAATGAGCGAAAGTCCACGGAGGCTACCAGTGATTTTTGAGTTATTTTAAGTTACGCTGCCACTGTCTTTCTTTACTTAAACCTATCCTACATGAATGAATACTTCGATTACATACATCTTTAAAAACAAATACAAATACCAAAGAAAGGAAATAAATTAATTGTTAATACATTATACTCTAAATTTCTATCCTCAACTCTTTTACATTTTGATTATTTTACATTATGATCCACAATCATTTTACATTTTAAAGCAGCTGTGCGGAACTTTCCGTTTTCGTTGATTATAGCGCCCCTTTTGGTCGAAGCGGTATGACACCCACAGCCTGGTGTCGTAAAATTCCAACTGCAGCCTTCGGCTTAATTCGTAAAATCTCGACTGCAAACGGCAATTACCGCATGCATTTGTTTTGGAGAGCGAGAGGAAAATCATAAATGTTCTGGTGTAGCTCTGAATTTCTTATAAACTGAGGACAACTGCCTGCTGTATATTTGTGTTCATGGTCACAGTCACAGATAATTTTGTGGAGTTTGTTGTAACGTTGCTAGACAAAAGCAGTTCACATCAGCTAACGTTACATTTAGCTTGCTTATAACTTCCATGTCGTCATATATTGAAGTGAAACAACGTCTAACAAGTTGCGGTATATTCTCTAAATAAAAACAAAAATTACATACCTGTCGATTAGGAAAAGGGCCAACTTGGGATCAGTTTTAAAACCTTTCAAACCTCTCAGCTCTCTCCACTTGGTGAATGCCTGACCGAGGTTTACATGCATCTGGGCTCGAGCCCTATCACTGTCCCGTTTAGCCCTCTGCTGTTCTTTTTCTTTTAGATGGTGCTCCTTCTTTATCCGCCATGACATCAAAAGTACAACCAAGTCCTTATAGATACATCTGGTAAAACTGTTATGTGTTCAGCAATGTCCGTTGCGTACCACTTACTCGAAGAACACTCTCTGTAAACGTGGCTCTTCTTCTTCTCCCAATTTATTGACGAATCGCAAACAACTTCCAGGTGCATACCACCACCTACTGTACAAGAGTGTGCAATGTGTCTAAAATCATTCACTACTCCCTACTACATGTCATTTAGCCTGTTTCTTAAGTCCTACTCGTAAACACGGCTCCTTCTTCTTCTTCTGTGGTTTAATGGCTGCGGGCCGCTGCGGGTGTGCAGACTTATTTCCGGCTGCAGGTGCCGTATTCTGGTTTTCTGACTTCCGCTGTGTCCGACCCGAACGAGTCGACGCTAAATAGCCATATAGAGAAAGGCTTTTTTGTCGCTGTTGGGTTCAAATAAATATGCGGATCTTCAAGGGGGGCTGATACGAACTAGGGACAGTTTTATAAATGGTAAAAAGTTCCACACAGCTGCTTTAAGGCTTCTTTAAAACTCAACAGAGAGCTACACTATTTTTAAATCAGCACTGAGTCCATTCCATAACTTGACTCCCAAAACTGAAACACATCTGTATTTTACATTGGTTTTCACTTTACATGTTTCATAGATAAACAACCCTCTTAAATTATGATCTAAAAAAAAATTTTGAATACAGACAGGAAGGTTTCTGTTCTGATCCCGTTTGATTTGGTGGTGGGAACCTCTTGCGACAGCATGCCTTTGCTGACATCGACTCCAGCAGGATTCACACCCTGGACCTTCTGCATGGAAGACGAGTGCTCTAACCACTACACTAGGGAGGCCCTGAAACAGTAGTTCCAATGTTTTTAAATACACAATGTCTGTTAAAGTATGTAAGTTCATATTAAGTACGTAACATGATTGTATGAGGATCCGTTGTTCATGGGTATAGTTACTTAGAATTTGAGTTGTGTGAGGCTGCTGCTAAATAATCAAATACATTTTGTGAATTTATGTAAATTTTGTAAAAAAAAATATATTTTGTATTTAGTCCAAATACGTTCACACATACACACACAGAGATGCAGTGCTTTCACTGGAGAGTGGAGAACAGACCTTATTGCTATTTAGATAAAGTTGGAAAAAAAAAAACACTCACACCAATCTCTCTTTAGGACAGTCATGAATCATGATTGCTTTATACAAAATTATATGACAGCAATCAATGTCACTTTGTTGATGGATAACCCGAGTGAAAGAGGAAACTCTCATCTCCAGAAGGCAATAACATTAAAACTAAAGTCGTTAAGTTGTGATAAATGACGAGACGGCATCGAGCTCGGGAAGGCGTTCACGTGCCAACTCTTCTGCCTCTCACACTGATTCCCAGCAGTAGTTGGGTTTATTTGCAGAGTAAAGCAGCCAGCTGGCTCTCTCGATACAGCTCTAAACCCGTGTCAGCTGCACAGTCGACATAAATCTCTCCGGCCACTCTTTGAGGTAATAGGAACCAGAGACAAGTCCAACAGGTGAAGCATTACCAGTGAGAGACTGATCCACCGGGAGTTGTTTTTTAGCTGGCAGTAAACATTGACTCAAAAGGGATGAGAGAACAGAAGATAACAAAACCACTGTTCATGACCTCAGGTACGAGAACACAGGAGGGATGGGTGGATGGAAGGGAGACAAAGTGCGAGAGGGGAAGTGGAGTCTGGTAAACAGTGAGTATGAGAGGGTGGCGAGGCAAAAAGGGAAGAGAAAAAGGTATCAATTTTCCATGAAAAGTTCAAGGAGAGGATTAAATAAAGGAAGAAAGGGTAAAGAGAGAGTGAACCTTGAGAGAACAGGTGTTTTATTGCTTTTCTACCAGACAACAAAGATGTAAGATAAAAGACTAAAGAGATAGTCACAGTTGAGAAGCAAAAGATAACATCAGAAAGAAAAGAAACTAAAAATCTCATTTCCGAAACTCTGAAAAGTACATAACGTGCAGGAGGTGAGCCTCGCTCTGACATTAACAGCTTAATGAAACAATAGTATAATTTAATTATACTACAGTATCACTTAAGCTTGAAGTGTCTGTTATGAAGTTGAGAGTAGAAAAATTCTGGTTATTGAAACTCAAAGGTGTAGTCTAATTTTCTTACTTACGAAACTCGTAGCGTCTTTATTTCAGCCCATATTTGTTTACATTATGGCAAACTGGCACCATTAAAGGTGCTGTATGTAAGAATGTGGCCAAAACGGTTACAGCACTCAAATTCAAAATACTGCCGCGAGTCGTGTCCGCCCCCCCTCCCCTACAGATTCGAGGTTGCTGGACAGCGGCACACTGGAGACTGATTTGTTTGCCCACGGGCGGCTGCCGTGGCAGGGCTGCGTCGCCGCTTCCTTGATCTTCAGTTTTCCAGTGGACCGTTCGAGCAAGTCCGGATTCTCTGCTGCTAATGCTGCTGCCGGGATGCAGCTGAAGAGAAGCCAGCTGCTAATGCTATGTACCGGGACACTGCTAATGCTGCTGCCGGGATACACCTGAGGAGGAGCCAGCTGCTAATGCTATGTACTGGGACACTGCTAACGCTGCTTGCCGTGCTGCTGTAGCTCGGTCGTAACTGTAACTGATGCTGAGACTCTACTGACTGTGTGACTGGTAGAAGGCAGCGGGTGGCGCAACAGGCCAAAACACAAATTCAAAACATAAACATGATTTGCGGACTGCAAAAATGTTTTTTAAATGCGAATATTCTGGCTGTACTATTGTTGTCGGTGAGATCAGTATGTTATATGAACATTATTCCTTAGTCTCTGTGACATATTAGGAGGATTTTACGACTATTTGCTTTAGATTTCTTACATATAGCTCCTTTAAAAGTATGCCCATTCAGATATTGGCAGACAGCTACCTCTGGATTACTTTGATACTGAGGAACACTTCAAAATGTGACAATTCTCAGGCGAGTTCTGGAGTTCAAGGAGAATTTTTTTCCCTGTGATTTCTAATTAGATTAATGTTCTTTCATTAGCAGTGGACATCAGATATGATTTCCCCTGTAAGTGTAAGTCTCACTGAATCTAAAAATATGTGCATCATGTCTATTTGTATGTTTCAGATCTATCTAGATGATGACTGTGGGAAGGAGTGCAATTTTCAAAACAAATTGCTGTGATTAGGCACAATTAGCTGTGTGTCTTATTCACCACTGCAGCTCCAGCTGCTGACCAAACAACACTCACTCCGACCTCGTCACATATTGACGTTTGGTCATGGACTTTCTACGTCCAGATGCGACTGGGTGTGTTGGTTGTTGATGTTCTGGGACACCGTGTCAAGTTCTGCCTGTTACATGGATTGTCTTCTTTCAAAATACACTTCCATTTTCACAGGAAATTTAACATTTAAAGACAGTCTCCTTAAAAATAAACGCACTACGTCAGTACAACAACGCAAATTAACGGGGGTTTTCTCCAACAACTTGCGCACTTGGTTAGGTTTAGGAAAAAAGAACAGGCTTTAGAGTCTTACGGGATGCTAACACCGCTCTCCCAGCTCAAAGTCGGGTTTGTTGGACCCGTCCATCATAACTGGGACTTTCGCCATCTTAATTTTCGTCCTTTTCCCTCTGTGTTTCCCCCTGACGCCGTCAAGCACTGTTAAACAAAAATGGCTACTGGCCGCGTACCATGCCGACGTTAAAGGACAGCTTTTTTCATAGTGCTTGACGCCGCAAGTCACTGCCCAACGCTGGATTTCAACAACTTTGGAAAGAGACCGGGTTGGACCAAAGCTAGCCAATTCAATAGGGCAAACTGCAGTAACTAACTTCCTGTTGTATTAAGAACACTGTCATGCTCCTGTTCCTTTCAACTCCTGGAGTACCTCAAATGCAAATGGTGCATAGTGTGCATAAATGCATTATTCCCCCCAAAAGGAATTATCCCTCTAAACACTATGTTTTGGAAATCTTAATCATTAAGTAAAAACATCACTCAGGAGGCGTATTGTAGCTTCTGAGTGCTCTCACGTTCCTGGTGCAAATGTGATTTCCTTTATGGTCACTCAAATTCAGAAAAGGAAGGAAAAAGAGATAAAAACAAATGACATTACAGCAGCGATTTGGGAGTCTTGCTGTCGGTAAAAGGAAGATAAAGAAAACTGAAGTAGTCTGTAGCTTTTCTGATAGAATAATCCAATAATGGCACTAGAGATATAACATAAAGAGGACAGATATGACTTCTAGACAGGTTTACCGAATCTCTGACACTTCACAGCTCACATTAAAATGTACCTCTGCCGTGAGCGCTGAAATCTGATTTCTCATTCCCTCAGCCTTCATGCACATTAAGTCCTCATAATATTTACATCCTTTAAAATTTAAACATCTCGTCTCGCTTGTTCCCCACCTGCCGGCTCTCTGCTAATCCAGGCTGCATGGCGCCTGTTTGAGGTGTGAGAACTCTGTTAGATCCACAAAGAGAGCTCCATGTTTACGTCACTCCTATATGTGGATTGGACACACACTGCTTTGCTCTTTGCTGTTAAATTGGCCAAACGCAATGCTGACCACCTCCAGAGATTATTTATATGAATTCATCTTCACTGTGTCCTAGATTTAATTCCACTTTTATTTCATGCTTTTTTAAAACTTTGCGATTACAATCCATCATCTGTACTCATGCAGACGCAAACATGTGACACTCTTTTTGGTCAGGTTTGATTAAAGGTTTGAACTATTTGTATTGTGATCAAGGGACTATACTGATGAACATGGAGAGGCAGCCTTAGAGTTCAAGGATACATATTTTACTTGTGTTAATCCCTCCTAAGTCTTAATCTTTCCCTTTGGTTACATGTCTCCTTCAAATAATCAATAAGGGATTGTCACTTTCATCAGAATTCACCGTCACAGTCTTTCGCCTAAAAGCAGCTACTGTTCCTAATTTACTATCTGCTAGTCTCACACTGTCGGCTAAAGTTCGCTGAAAACTGATTAATGTTCCTCAGTTAGCACAAACACAGTCTCAGGCCAGACACACACCAGCTCCTCTCTCTATAACTGCATCTGTATTTATAGTACATGCTAACAGAGCTGGACGCACAGCTTTAGACTCTTAGGCTGTGTCTGAAATCATGCACTCATTCACTCATGCACTAATCCCCACTCACTGTCTAGGGAGTTCTATATAGAGGACTGTATAGTGAGCTCATCTGCAAAATGACAAAGAAAACACTTTTGGAGCCTACTGAAAACAAGCGTCATTGCTGTCACACAATAAAAATGTCTACATCACAATGGTGGGTGGACTATCCATAACACATAGTAACATGCTTTTTTATAATAAATATGTGGTATTATACTGAGCATTCGATATTTCTCTAGTGCATGTGACACTCTAATGTAATTTTGCTACTCATGAAATAGTTTGAAGAAAGGAATTTGCATATCGAACTGCCTCAGATGCACATGCGTTGGAAAATATCACTTGAGTCGTTGAATAGAAAATCTCACACACTGCTCTTGCTCAGCTTCACAATTTATTAGTAAAACTAACGTTTCGGTTCTCCTGGACCTTCATAAAAGTGTTCAGCCTTACTCATGAAATAGGGCTAGCTAACATTAGTGAGCTGAATCACTAGCCGTGATTTGTGCCATAATGGCCTCTGCTTACACTTTAAATTCAGAATTATTACATGGCTGAGGAGCTGGTTAATCAAACTTCAACATATCATCGAAAGTTAAACAGAAATTCAGTCGATAGGTTGCAGTTGCGCTAAGGCTGTGCAATTAATCGTGTAGTGATCACGATTACGATTTTGAGGTCAAACGATTTCAAAATTAATGAAATTGAGGGTAAACAAATTTTGATCACGGATGCCTGGAGATGTTATTTTGTCTTCTACGGAAGCCGTGCATGCGCAATACAGCTTCCTCCCCTCCTCTCCTCTATTCACTCCATGAGCCAGTCAAGTAGGTGAATAATGGGAAGGGCAGGTGATCGCGAAAGAGTTCAAAAACAGCGTGTGTGTGTGTGCGCGCGTGCATCAGGTCCAACCTCTGCCGTGCGTGATACAGAGAGCAGAGGAGAAATGTAAATGCGCAACCATGTAGAGACAGAAATGACATGCCGTCGTGTAAACAATATAAGTCATCACGTGCGCCACAAAATCGTGATTTAAAATCGTGATTTTAAAGTCCAAAATAAACGTGATTATGATTTTTTCCATAATCGAGCAGCCCTAAGTTGCGCTGCTCTCTCTCTTCTCATCTATCTGCCATTTTGTCTTCAGAGCAATGCATGATGGTATATGCTTGTTTAGTGACCATCAGTGGTACGCTAGCTTTCACAATGTATTGTGGGGTAGTTTGAGTCAAGAGGGTATGATACTGTCTGCCATACATTTGGAAAGTACTTCAAAGTGGCAAACTCACTATATAGCATATAGTAGTTAGTGATGAGTGATTTTGGACACAGCCATTAAATTTGTGACAAATAAAGCAAGTTAACTGATATTTTTTGTGTATAAGCAGACACAAATAAACAACAAACAAACTGGTAACACCACCACAAAGGAGCTGAGTTAAGATAGAAAGTAATTTATGTAAAAAGTAATTTAACATTATGATGAGTGGTTTCCCAACACCCAAACATGTTACCACAGACTTCCTTCAACCACGAAATGATGGAATTATAGCCCGAGATGGCCACCGCTTGGCTCTGAAATCACCCAGCTCTCCATGCAGCGGGGTGTTTCTGATGCTGGAAACTGTTTGTGGGAATCACTGTAGCATGGGATGACCTTGGGATGGGAGGTATCGCATCATTTCCTCTACACCAATGAGATGAGATGGTGCCCACCTAAGCTCAGCTGGTGTCCTTAAGCACTCCCTCCTCTACCACGAGAAACTCCCTCAACCACTTGATATTTGGTGGTCCAAAGTGACCTTACATCCCGTTTGGCAGCACAGTATTATTGTGGTACCCAAACACAATCAGTGGCTTCTTTCAGGCTCCAGCTGCTACAATAAAAACTCCCTCACCTGAATATATTTATGGGCTGGTAGTTAGAGCACTTCCTGCTGAAAGGCCACAGGGGTCACGGCAATGTGACCTTCCCGCAAGATGGCTGTATCTAAGTCTACGTTCACATTACAAGCAAATGTGGCCAAAATATGTTTAGGTTTTGCTCTCACAGGACACAGAGCAGATTTTTTTCAGAGTAGTGTGGACAAACAATCCAAATTTTTCCCAATCTGATCTGTGTCACTGTCATATGTGTTCCTGAATCCGCTACATATCCAGTTACCAGGGTGAGGAGTGATGGAATACAAGTAAGGGCGTTTCATACTTAAAAAACTAAATATGAGTAATTGTATTCCATTACACTTGTAGTCAAACCCTTTAAAAAGGGATGTCCTGCGGGAGATCATTGTTTGCATGATTCTGTTTAAACAGATCATAAAAATCATAATAGACAGAGAAGGCAAATGTTTCCGTCTTTCCCATCATCATGTCACGACCTTGTTATCTTATCTTACATGCAGTGCAAATGTAGTATTTCCCAGTTATTATGCCGCATTGTCCCCACAGGAATTTCCTAGTAATGGCTGTGGGAGATCGTTGTTTCCAAAATCCTGAAATAAAAACCAGAACAGCGATAACATTCACTCTTGTGGCAGCATATTGCTGTAATAAGTTTCATGTCATCATATTGTACACTCATCATGATGTCATTGTGCCACGTACGTGTTGTGCAAAACAGTGCGAAAACACATAGTGGCACCAGAAGAACAAATGAACGCCTTTTTCATGTGGCTGATAAAAAATTGGCACATTTCATAAACTAAATAATTTACATACTTCAAATAAATTATGGGGTTTTTAAGAAATATTTTGATTATGTTTCGACATTTAGAAAATGCTTAGATCAGTACGTTTTGTGTTTTTATTATGTAAAATCTGATAATAAAAAAAATCAGCTTTTGCACAGTTTATTAAATGACACAATTTCAATAGGCTTATCAATTATTATGGCTTATTGTCTTACACAACATTTTAACTTAGGTTGTACAGATTTTAGGGATATGACGCATTTGAAGAAACTCCAAGAAATGACATTACACAAAGCAAAAA
This sequence comes from Epinephelus lanceolatus, assembly GCF_041903045.1. Lineage (NCBI taxonomy): Eukaryota > Metazoa > Chordata > Actinopteri > Perciformes > Serranidae > Epinephelus > Epinephelus lanceolatus. The sequence continues at coordinate 37,463,636 of NC_135744.1, forward strand.
TACCAATGGAGGCACTAGCGGACGCAGAGTTAAATTGGTGGTAGTCTGACAACAGTTACAGTTCAATAGATCACTTGAAGGGAAGTTCATTTGTTTTGTTTCATTTGCTCTAAAACGGTGTCCTAACTGAAAACAATGTGAGCGAGCATCAGTTTCATCGCATGGCGTTTTCCTTTGGAATGTTTTAACTGGCCACAAGCAGCGCAGCGCTGCCGTTTTGAGCTCAACTTTTGTCGGACGCCCTGTTTGTATTTATTTCTGTTGCTTGTTTGAAAGCGTGCAGTGTAGTTATCTTCACAACACCTCCTCATTTTATAACAAAAAACTAAATCAGGTGGCGGCTGGCTGGAGGGAGATCGCCAGGGAGCTGTTGGCTGTATTGTATGTCATTTTAAGTGAATATCACAATATAAAAACTGTGTTTTCTGTTAAAAATAAAAAACGCTCGCCGATTTTGGAAGTGGTTACATCTCAAGTCAAACTCACAGCTGACAGGTAGCCAGTGTAGCAGGGGCGATTCTAGGATCAGAGGTTTAGGGGTGCTGAGCACCCAGAGAGCTGCCTGGCCAGATCAATTTCACTGTTTTGTACATTTTAACGCAATTTCATTCCCACATTTGTGAAAGAAAAACACTTTTTGGGAAAGTCTGCAACTAAACCATCAAATCTGATAAAGGTTATTTAAATGCTGAGCCACAGCAAAAGAGGAATGGATTGGAATCATAAAAGAAACATATCGTAACTCTAATTTCTGGGGGAAGACAACTCATTTTAATACAGCAGCTCCTCAACATACACAAAAACAGTATGTATGTTTCTGGAGTAAACCAGCCTCCTATAGTGAGTCCCAAAAATACCAAAAATGGACCTTGGACTTATTTTTTTGGACTTTAATTTGAAATGCAATGCACAACATGTTACACTAACACATTAACAGTAATTGACTTTTTCAATGTTTGTCTCTGCCTTTTTCCTTCTTGTCTGTATTATATAATACAAATACATAAATAAAAATACACTTCAAAAAAGAAAAGTGCTTGAAATCTACAATCTATCTAATCTATCTGCTGTATTTTTGTTGTTAAAATATTACGTTTCAACCAAGTAATGTATGGTTTTGACACTTTCCTAGCTTGTTAACAAAGGACATACAGTAAAAAACAAAATTAAAAAAAAATCTCTCAAATTTTAGGGGTGCTGCACCCCCAAAAATGGGCTAGAAACGCCTATGCAGTGTAGTTTGTTTACATGATGAAAAAGAACTGCATATGCAACAGATTCAGTGTGGACAGAGAGCAATGCTCGCCTGCTGATAGGACACAGTGTAAAATTCATATGAGGCACATACTTCCAATAAACAGATTTTTAGGAAAGTGTTTGCAGTCCTCCTGCCACATGACAATGGCAGAGGAGATGCACAGTCACGACACTGTTGTGTGTTTTTGGTATGGAAATATAAGACCCAGACAAATGAGCTCAGCAAGATGTTTCTGAAGTATTCCAAAAGTAATCCAAAGTATTTGGAATATGTCACTTAGAGTAATCAAATGGAACGGTTTGTTGCAAATTACATTTTAAGGCATGACTCAGCACAATACACTTTAAAAGTTACCCTCCCAGAACTGCTGATCACTGGCCATGTGACAGCTGTCAGAATGGTCATATCTGAATTCATGTATGTTCCTCCCCATACAGCCATGGTTTCTCCACACGGTACTTGACTGCACAGGCGCAGATCACTTATCATTCAGTGTCACAGCTATCCGCTGAAACTACAGAAGGCTGCCATAGCCATACTGTGATAGGCTACCCCAGTCACCAGCCAACAGAGTCCAACTGCCTGACGCTTTCTGACGAGGACAGCTTGCCTGCATTTTGAGTTTTGCTGTGACAGCCTTGTCGTGAGGTGCCGACAAGACACTGGAATATAGCCCTGTACATCCTAAAGTTTTGGAGGAGCTGTTGTGTGAACTGCTCTATATCGCAGCCCCACCACTGCTGCCTCCTGCCGCACCCACACCTCTCTCTCCAGACAACCACCAGCAATAGCTGCTTATAAAGGTATAGCTATGGCTTCTGCCTTCCTTAGTCTTCTCAGCCTCTTCCTCAACATAGGAGAAATTGTTATCTGACTTCCACAGCACATCATTCCAGAGATGATTGCCTGCACCGCTTTTTTTCCAATGCATATGTGTGTGACATTACTGGTAGCATGTGAGGCGTGTAAGGACAGAGATCCATTCACTCTGATGTCAGATACGGGTCACTTCAAACATGAATGTGAACAGAAAGATTGAATCTTGGGAAAAAATGGGATTGAGCATTAATCCATGAATGTGAGCACAGTTTACATAAGATCTCCATCTACAGGTATGCATTCAGTCTGACTGATGGAAAACTAGGTGGTGCAGTCATAAACAATCCTATTTTGAAAGTAAAATTTGCAAATATTTAATGTTCATAAAGTGAATGTAGGAAGATTTGACACAACAGTATCTGGAACTCAACTCTGGGTCTTTTAAATTGAGTTATATAAAACTGTGTGGCTGTTTGTTTACATTATTCCACCCAACATTACATAAAAGTGCCTACATCCATTATGTTCGAGTGTTTAGTACAAAACATCCGCCTTTCAATCACTCTGCATTCAGTCTTAAAACTCATTCACAATCTGGGTGCTTTCAAAGAGAAAATAACTGTCAACATTACATCACAACAACAAAAGTGTTTCTGAATGCATGCTGCTGGGTAGCGCCTGCCAAGGCGCTTTTATCACATAACCTTGAGACTTTTATCTGACATGTTGATGACCTCATTTAAAGTGAGGTACGGAAAAATACAGAGACAATCAAGCAAACTCAAAGACGCCCTATAGATCTGAGCATGGGAATTTATTCCTGACCTTTGGGTGAATTTAGTATCTTTTGTTGTAGGATGTAAATGATCAAAGCTGCCCTGCCCTAAATGATCAAAGGTGTTGCCTCTAATAACATCTACAGAAACAGATTATAATGATGGTTAATGGTTAAATGAACTGTCCTGTGTAGGCATCATTTTCCTCCTGCAATAAAGATCATTGGACTTAAGCTGCCAATATACTCCGGATTGGTCAGCTGTGCAAAACAACTGAGCCAGGGTTTGAACTTCTTCTGGTTCTCTTTCATGTGAACATTATGAATGTCTCCCAGGAGAGACTGACTGTGTCTCAATTCTTGCATACATTTGCTATTTTGAGAACGTAAGTGCATTCACATTCACAGTACAGCAAAATGCAGTGCACTGTTAGCACTCATATTAGTCAGAAAGTTGAATGTGGAACTCTAGACACTTCACCCTGAATGGTCGACATCTTGGCTACATAGCAGAAAGGAAAGCGACCACAAAACCTGAGAAAATGGCGGCTGAGAAAGTTGCAGCGATTTCTTCGGTGAACAAGTAAACAAGCTGGCAAGCAACAATCTTGGTTTAATGTTATCAGTATAGCTCCATCCTACTGCAATTTGCCATTAAGAAGAAGAGAGAAGAAGCAATCAAACGTTGTGATTGTCATTTCTGGTACGTGCATAAAAGTCATGTTCAATTTGAGACAATACTACCCTTTTGAAACAACTGTGTGGTGTTGACACAGCAATACAGCCACTGCCTGAAAGTGTGCACCATTATTTAATCCATAGCTGAACAATATCACTCATCAACCCACTCCCACCCCAAATGACATCTGGCTTCTCACTCAAGTGCAGCCATCTGGATTAGCTGTAAACACTTTTGATTTCCATCGAGGTTGTACAGGACGTCATGCGTTGATCTTTTTGAGCATCACCCAACCTCTACTTCCTCTGTATTTCTTTGTTACCATGTCAGCCAGCTCCAGATGGATAGAGTGACATAAGCATTAACTTATGGTCAAAGCAAGGCAGCTTTATTAAGGGCCTCTGTCCATATAGCATTTTTCTTTAGCAGAAAAGTAGTTAAAGGATGCTGGGGAGCACTTCAACAATTTCTTGACATTAATGTTGGCTAGGTAGCTAACCCTAACCCTACATTAACAGAGGGTTTACTACACAGTTAACAACAAACTTACAACATGTACGGTGACAGAAGCACAAAACTCACCAGCAACCTTCAGTGTTCAGTGTCTGGCCAATCTGCTCCCACAGATGGGCTTTTCTTAGCCTCGAAATCCAGACTCAAATCTAGAAAGATTTTGAGTCTGGCCCTCACCGATACACCGTTCCTACCCAAGGGGCGGCACTAACTGAGGCATATTAAATGCCGCCGCATGCAACTGGATAGCACGATAGCCAATCAGAGCAAAAAACAAAGTGACATATTCATTGCACTAAGCCCCATTTGTTTGCCGAACAGTGGGGCTAACTGATATATTATGCTTTTGCCGTATCACGTCGGCAAAATGGCAAAAACGTCCTTCCTGGAAGCGAAGGCTTCTAGGGCAGTCTTCTGTTCCTCTCTCAAGGAAAAAGATAAGTGTAGTTCGCTTAGCGTTTCTTCCGAAGCTAAAATGAATGGACGCGGTCCTTCTGCAGCTGCCATCTTGGCTGTTTACTTTAAGACTCCTACTGCGCAGCGCTGTCCTCATCATGTTACGCCCGCCAAGAGCCCGCATGTGTCAGACAGACTGATCTGATTGGTCCGATGGCGATTCAGCGGGCTCTGCTCGTCTGGGCCAGATCCCTGTGCAGTGCAAATTGGAATTTGCTAGGGGCGGGGCATCTGGATTTCCAGGTTAGGCTTTTCTGTTTTTATTGTGACAAATCATACAGCTCAGGGTTGATGGTAGCTAAAGGAGCTGCAGTGACGACAGCAGCGCCTTTCTGAGATTACACTGAGTGTGGCACCTTTTCTCTAGATGGCTGCACGCGGCCGTAATGTTTTCTCTTCATTGGACACAACTGAATAAAGATGCTGGTAACTGGAAAAAAAATTATGTGGACACAGGTGCTTATAATGCACATTTCAAACTGAAAGAGATTTGCATAGGCAAAGAAATGCAATAGAATGATGTTCACAAACAATGAACTACAATATTAACAGAAAAAAATCAATTAAGACGGAATAACATTTGATTTTAAGAATTAGATAAAACAAAATGAAATAATACAAAAGTATAATGGACCAAAAACACAGTAAAAGTGCAGTTAAAGTGCAGTAATAAGTTGGCAAAGGCAATAAAAGTGCAAAAGACAACATTATAGAAAATGTGTTTGTTTATTATAAAAGGAATGGAGACTCCTAATCATTACAATTAAAAACATGAACATATAATATAGGCCTGAAACAAAAAGAGAACTACAAGCAGTGTGACAGATTACAGCATATAAACTGGGTTTGTATAAATGCTTGTGCTCACAGTAACAAGCCTACAGGGGGCCAGATACATGCCTGTGTATTTAGAGAGCTATTCATTTGCAGCTACTTCCACTTTAAATAATATGTACCAACATGTTTATTTGATGAAGGTATCCTTTGTACATAACATAGTCCGAGGCAGATTGATTGTGCGCAGCCCTCGGGCAGCGCTGAATGGGTTTGAATCTTTTTACACTCTTCATTTAAAGAGCACACTTCCATCAATTACAGTCCCAGGGGATAGATAAGATTAAACAACTCGCTGAACGACTTTCTAATGCAGAACTTCAAACAAAGCAGCTACACTTGTATCCTCCGACAAAACGGATCGATATCTGAATCAGATGAAGAATCACTTATTCACGGCATGCAGGGGAGCAGGATGGATTTGTCTTTGTAACATCAGCGCAGGGACACTGTGACAACCTGCGAGGAAAGATAAATCCCTGCAGGCGAGCCAGGTATAAGGGCACATGCTCATAGGTGCAAAACAAAAATAAATATATATAGTCGACTGTGTGTGTCTATGAAAATACGTTACTTTAATATTTTCACTTGCACTCAAGCAGCATGGTCTCATTTAATATGCCTGCAGCAGTGGAGAGAGGTCCAGTTGTTGATAGGTCTTACACTGAACAAAAACACTGCCTAAACATGAAATTACGAGCATCAGACACAGTTTGAGAGCCTGAAAAGTGTCAAGACGCATGAAGCCTGAGGTCACGAAGACTCGCACAGACGTTGGGAGTCTGACTCTTCCCTGCAGTGAGCTTTCTTATTACTCCAGTCTGGTCTCAGGGCCACTTAGCTCTAATTACTGCACCCTAATGGCAGGACCAATCACTAGCAGGTTAATTGTTTGATCTCTGCCATATGTACAGCCTGCCGTCATGTTAATCCACCTCTCCACACATACATGAGCCCGCCGCCACGCAGCATCCCACACGGCCCAGCTGCTCCTGTCAGAGGAGCAGTCTGTGTTGGTGCAGAGCAGGGAAGTGTGTCAAGGTCAGTTTAGACGGGAGGTCAAATCTAAGTTGCAAAGTATCACACAGAAAAATAAAGTCACTATCAACATTTTGTTCATGATGAATGAGTGACACCTACATCCCCTCACACAATTATGCCTGAGGTGCGTGGAAAATTGTGGCAGGTGGATTTTTCTAAAGGGTGTAAAATGTGTAAACCTTGACAACTACCAGTGGCAGTGAAAATGATCTGCCATGCTGTTCAGCCTACTGAGCGCACAGGCTTTTAGGTCGTTGTAGGTCGTTGTTGTCACAAATTTTATACCAATGTAGAGAATAAAAAAAATGAAGAATTTAAAAAAATAATAAAATACTGTTTTTATGAAGCTGTAATTAGACACAAAGCTCCATTCTATTGGCTGCGGAAATCTCTAATTATGAAAAAATACGAAAGCAGTTTGAACCCGAATAATTTGTATTATTGGCTGCTACGCTAATCCTAGCTCGTGAAACTTCATCAACTAAGGCTAGCAAGCCCGTAACTTAGTGCCTCTCCCTATGTGTGGCATTAGATGTGAGAAATGTGCCTGGACATCCGTGGGTGAGTGTGACCTCGCCTATCTGGGGGGGTATGGTCGACTCACCACCACCTTGAGACCAGTTTGTTCAGACCAGGCGACTCCACTGGACACCCCTTAGGTGCTGTTCCATCGGAGCAGTTGGCAAGCTCGCTGTTCTTCTTGGTTGTTCAGAGTGAATGTGTATTACATGGGTAATTCTGGGCGGCGTGTCAAACACTTTCTCAATCTCTTTAGCCTCCGGTGTCTCTCTTGTGGCGTGCCCATCCAGCTCAAAGGCCACTCCAGCTCTCCCTTCAGGTGCGGCTAATAGCGGCTACTGAGCCAACCACCAACCCCCAAGTGTGATGTCAGTGCTGACCCTGCCTCCTACCACCTGCCTAAACCACACCCACAAGACATTCATTAAACTACCAATAAAGCTATTATAACAGTGAAATGAAACACAATGTTTTTGCCAAGCTGCAACCTCTGGGGCTGAAAAATAAAGCCAATGTTCAAGAACCAAAAACTGAAGATACTTAAATGGTCCCTTGAGGCATGTTTACAGCCTGGCGCAAAGAAACATTTTGGTCTCCAGTGGATTTCTCTGTTCTGGCCACTGTGCAGGGGATGGTGGTAGTGGTGGTGTATAACTCAACTGTTTCAATTTCCATTATGGAGGGCACTTAAAGAGAAAGGTGGGTGCCATCCATTTAGAAGTCACTACCACAGCAACAATGTTGCTTAGGCTATGTTACCATGGCTTAATCCCAGATCCACAGAGCATAGTAGCCGTAGTTGTAGCTATGTCAGTATGCTTTCAATTCATAAAAGTTAATTGTGACATTTTGGTCACCTAAAGAAGTCCTGTTCAGCCTTTGTTTGTACTACAACACCCTTTAAGGCAGGGGTAGGCAACTTGTGGCTCCCTGTGGCTTTGACATAAAATTATTGTGAAATGAATGATTTTTTTAACATTCAGATTTTCATTCATCATTGTTGCCTAATGTGATTATTGCATTCTACAACTGTAAAAATGTGCAGCCTTTGCCCTTGATGGGCTAATGTAGACTTAATAGGCTGTTACCTTTGTTCAAATATGTTTTGCGGTTCCAGACAGATTCCTTTTTTTCCTTTTTTTGGCCAATAATGGCTCTTTTAATTGTAAAGGTTGCCGACCCCTGATCTAAGGAATCTGATATCCAGTTTATCCAGTAAGTTCATTTGTTATAATGGTTTTAAGCGTCTTCTTTTTTTCATTTAACCATAGACTGTGAATGCACTGTGCTAACCAAGCTAGCAGCTAGCCTCTCATCCAAATATGGTCACTTATGGCTCCAAAAATCCAAGATGGCAACAGCCAAAATGTCAAACTCGAGGTTTCAAAATGGCGATCCACAACACAATGGATGAGGTCACAGGCGTTACGTCCGTTATTTTATACACTCTATGGTTTTTGCGTAACCCTACATCAACTGATTTACTGGCCACTTGGGGGAGCTAAAAAACAAGCTGTAAAAACAACACTGACATATTATCAGTGGTTGCCTATTTACAGTATTCACCTTGTCTCCATTATACAAAAAGATATAACATTTTTATATCAGACTTTTTGACCTGTCATAGTAGGAAAAGCACAGGTGTGATGAATAACATTTTTGATAGCGGCATTCCACTTAGGGGCAGCTCTGGTATTGTGCATGCTGGCTGACTGGAATAACTTGTTGAAACACTTAAAGGATAACTTCAGTATTTTTCAACCTGGGCCCTATTCCCCCATGTGTATGTGTGCGTATGATTCATAGGTACAACTCGTTCTAAAATTGGTTCAGTATTGAGGGAGGCGGATGCAGCCGGCAGCCGCAAAACGAGCTAAAACGGTAGATATGGGGGCAAATGTGTCCCGTATAAGTTTGCGCATTAAAAGTGCTTTTTTTTCGCCACTGACCGGTTCAGGTCGCCAGTGCTATCTCTGTAAATAGCATACTAAGTGTTTCCCTTACCCTTCACTTCCTCTGCGCTGTGTGTGACGTCATCTCGCGAGAGCTTTGCTTGTTGCCGGAAGAAAACAGAGGAGCCATGCTGAGCGCCGCTCAGAGTGGCGCTGGTTGTCCCGGAGTACTGTTGAGAGTTTTACTGCATCGGTATCATGGCTGCATATTTACCCGATTTCGAGAATGAAGATGAGCCCTTTTATTACAATGGCCGCCCGTTTACTTAGACATTAGACAACCAGCTGAGCACATGAGTTAACCTACCAACCAATCACGGCCTGTTACAATGTTAAGTTGGCCACGGTCGCCACATGTTATTTAAAAAAGTAGAAACAGATCCAAGCCTGTGAGTATTATACTCTGTTCCAAGCAAAGAGATTGAGTCCTTGTGTCCCAAGACTGTGCAGCTGTATGAGAGGGTCATTCATATAATTTGAAAAATAGATCACTCACACACACACTCCCCCTACACACACAAACAGCCCACACAGTATTCCAAATAGCCTTGCCTTGATGGAAAACAGCACATCCGGGGGGAAAGGACAGATATTACACGGATCATTAGCTGCAAATATAAAAGGGAGCATCGCAGCGGCCTAATGACGCTTTGATAAGCTCTGTTCTGGAAGTAAACATAATCTGTTGACTTTCAATTCTTTTGTCACACCACCAATGATAGTTGAGGCAGAATGAAGCATTCTGCTGTAAATGGGCTGCTGTCGTGCGGAGCAAGGCAATGTGGGACCCTCTTGAAGAAAATAGGAGCTGGTGGGGAAGAGGAGTTAAACATGTAAATATCTTTTTTTTATGTAACATTTTCTAGATGAAGAACTCGGCCAAGTGTCTACAGCTGCTTCTCATCTGGCTTGACATAAATGCCTGCTGTCTTCCAGCCTTTCCATTACTGTTGATCACTGAGTCGCTGTGACTCATAGCGCCTTCTGGCAGAACCAGCAGTATTTACCAGAATTTACAGACACCTGTGAATTAATGCTGCATTACAGAGATGCCAACTGAATTTTCCTCTTCCTGGGAGGAATAAAGAAAAACACAGAAAGGCCCATTAAGACTAAAAGATGCAAAGTCCAAATCATCGTTCAAGATGCAAATACCTGAGAAAATGTCATTATGGTAGAGGAATGCCTCCCAGCAGTGCTCAGTTAACCTGTTAATCACCAAAAGACACTTATCTTAGAGTTGCTTTATAGAACATGCCCATAAATAAAACACCTGTGTGGGGTTAATGAGGTCAAACTCAAACCTGGTGTTTAAATTTACAGGTGTACAGGTACGAGTAAAGAGAAGCTCATATTTTTGTGGCTGAAAGTGCACAGCACACATGAAGTGCACACTGGAACCGGGTGAAATTCAGAGGTATTAATTATCATTCATCATATATCAGTGTGTGTGTGTGAGATGTTGGCAACAATCACGGCCAATCACATTAATTTCATGGCATACTTTCAGTTTGGTAATGGAGTAGAATGTCCATGGGAGCTCTTCCCATGAGGAAATGAATATTGTGGGATGGGAGATGGTAAATATACACCACCGACAAATGAGCTAAATTAGCAGATATCTATTTCTAGGTTTAAGTTAGATTTAAAAACAAGGATCCTCACACCAGTCTTTTTTTGTTTCTACCAAGAAAAGACCCATATGCTGACTCAACAGACAGTCTGAGAGCGCAGTCAGACTTGATTTTGCCTTCTATTCATTTCTACGTGGAACTCGCTGAGACACATTGCAAATTGACCCATCTCCTTCAATCTGACTGAACTTTGACACTCAGAATCTCAAGCCTGAGTTCTTATTCAGGAAATATTGTTTGGTTCATATTTTTGTTTTTTATAAGAGCACAGCAAAAGTAACACACTTACCAGAGAAGGGAGAATGCTGCCTGGTTGCACTCAGTGCAAGGATACTAACGCAGATTAATGGCGGTAAAACATTTGATAAAACAATTCACAACTTCATGGAGTGCTGCTACTAGCCTGCTAGCCATGCTAGCTACTGCAGGTTATGTTTGCAACCCAACATACAGTACAGGCCAAAAGTTTGGACACACCTTCTCATTCAATGCGTTTTCTTTATTTTCATGACTATTTACATTGTAGATTCTCACTGAAGGCATCAAAACTATGAATGAACACATGTGGAGTTATGTACTTAACAAAAAAAGGTGAAATAACTGAAAACATGTTTTATATTCTAGTTTCTTCAAAATAGCCACCCTTTGCTCTGATTACTGCTTTGCACACTCTTGGCATTCTCTCCATGAGCTTCAAGAGGTAGTCACCTGAAATGGTTTTCCAACAGTCTTGAAGGAGTTCCCAGAGGTGTTTAGCACTTGTTGGCCCCTTTGCCTTCACTCTGCGGTCCAGCTCACCCCAAACCATCTCGATTGGGTTCAGGTCCGGTGACTGTGGAGGCCAGGTCATCTGCTGCAGCACTCCATCACTCTCCTTCTTGGTCAAATAGCCCTTACATAGCCTGGAGGTGTGTTTGGGGTCATTGTCCTGTTGAAAAATAAATGATCGTCCAACTAAACGCAAACCGGATGGGATGGCATGTCGCTGCAGGATGCTGTGGTAGCCATGCTGGTTCAGTGTGCCTTCAATTTTGAATAAATCCCCAACAGTGTCACCAGCAAAACACCCCCACACCATCACACCTCCTCCTCCATGCTTCACAGTGGGAACCAGGCATGTGGAATCCATCCGTTCACCTTTTCTGCGTCTCACAAAGACACGGTGGTTGGAACCAAAGATCTCAAATTTGGACTCATCAGACCAAAGCACAGATTTCCACTGGTCTAATGTCCATTCCTTGTGTTTCTTGGCCCAAACAAATCTCTTCTGCTTGTTGCCTCTCCTTAGCAGTGGTGTCCTAGCAGCTATTTGACCATGAAGGCCTGATTCGCCTCCTCTTAACAGTTGTTCTAGAGATGGGTCTGCTGCTAGAACTCTGTGTGGCATTCATCTGGTCTCTGATCTGAGCTGCTGTTAACTTGCGATTTCTGAGGCTGGTGACTCGGATGAACTTATCCTCAGAAGCAGAGGTGACTCTTGGTCTTCCTTTCCTGGGTCGGTCCTCATGTGTGCCAGTTTCGTTGTAGCGCTTGATGGTTTTTGCGACTCCACTTGGGACACATTTAAAGTTTTTGCAATTTTCCGGACTGACTGACCTTCATTTCTTAAAGTAATGATGGCCACTCGTTTTTCTTTAGTTAGCTGATTGGTTCTTGCCATAATATGAATTTTAACAGTTGTCCAATAGGGCTGTCGGCTGTGTATTAACCTGACTTCTGCACAACACAACTGATGGTCCCAACCCCATTGATAAAGCAAGAAATTCCACTAATTAACCCTGATAAGGCACACCTGTGAAGTGGAAACCATTTCAGGTGACTACCTCTTGAAGCTCATGGAGAGAATGCCAAGAGTGTGCAAAGCAGTAATCAGAGCAAAGGGTGGCTATTTTGAAGAAACTAGAATATAAAACATGTTTTCAGTTATTTCACCTTTTTTTGTTAAGTACATAACTCCACATGTGTTCATTCATAGTTTTGATGCCTTCAGTGAGAATCTACAATGTAAATAGTCATGAAAATAAAGAAAACGCATTGAATGAGAAGGTGTGTCCAAACTTTTGGCCTGTACTGTATATCCTGTTGCCTCCTACTTTTTGCCACACCACACATGTAATAATACATTAATACCTTGGATTTATAGGGTGCTTTTCAGGACACTCAAAGACGCGTTACAGAGAACAACAGCAATAAAAAAAAAATTTAAAAAATCCATAGGGAGGTAGAGAGGGAAATAATGCAGAAAAGGCAAAGTACACTGAATTTAGAGGTTGTAGGAAGTTTTGAAAAGGTGTTTTTTGAGGGTTTTCTTGAAGGTGGAGAGTAAGGAGGAGTCTCTGATGTCTTTAGGGGGTGAGTTCCAGAGGGTGGGAGCAGTAATTGTCCCCCCAGGTGCTGTGGTTGGTTAGACCTAAAAGTGCCGGTGGAGGAGCTCAGACAGGTAGGGGGGAGCCAGGTTGTGGAGAGCCTTGTAAGTGATAGATGTTAATGAGGATGGGGGTAATGTGGTCAGGGGTGCGGCAATGTGGGAGAAGAAAAGCAGTTGAGTTCTGGATATAGTGTAGTTTCTTGAGTGTTCATTTTTTGGTCTAACTGCACCCCTAGCAGGATTAAATCAAGGTTTTCCCTTATCAAAAAGTAGCCAGTGTAGGGCTGTAGTCAACCAAAGAAAATCTTGGTCAACTGAAGTCGTACATAATCTTCAACTAATCGATTAGTTGTGTGTGTGTCTGCAGTTACACCTCCAAAACACTAGTCGGCAGTGGAGGACTCTGTGAAGTACCGTAAAGTTTAGTTGATTCAAAACACACATTAAATATGGCTTAATAGACACAAGTACGCAAACTGGCTTCACTATAAATCGCAGCATTGACAGAACACTTGTCTTTATCTGGACACATTTCCCCCACCAATACAACATGCTAACGTTATTAGCACAAGTCTATGGCATTTTACATTGTATAAATTAGCCTACTAGCAACTAGCAATCTTTCCCTCTTCTCATATGAAACCAGGGACAACAGCAACATTTAACAAAGGTAACGGCACATAATGTGGCTCCATTACAACTGACAAGGTTCACTGACAAAACAACTGTCTTATACTAAACACGTTTTCCAAGCAAATACAACATGCTAACGTTATTAGCGCCAGCCTATGGCATTTTACATTGTAGAAATTAGCCTAGCGATGAGCGGAGATTTCCTCTGCTCATATGAAGTCTGGATAAATCCCGAAGTATAAATCCCTGAAGGATAAATGACACACACGACTTAAAATGCTATTTTAGTGGAGGCTTTACTGTCTTCACAATTTATTGTTTCTTATCTGTGAAATACAAGTAAATAGGCTACAAGCTTTGTTTCCACTGAGGGAAATGGTGTCAGTATAGCAAGGGGGAAAAATGTCAAATGGGCTAAGGCAGTCAGGCAGAGAAGAAATGCCATGGCGGCAAGGTTCATCACATAATGTAGAAGAAAAACCAAAGCCATTGGGCAGGTGTACTTTATAGTATTTATACTCTTTGTAGTCTGTACTGAGGACACATGCAGAGTTTGGCAAACAATCATTCCTTATATATGTGGAATCTTCTGCAGAAGGACTTAAAGTTGCACTCTGGTTAATCTTGGTCGATTAAAAGTACTGCTGCAGGATCTTTGTACGCAATCATCTATATGCCAGTGTCAGGGTGTATATTAGCATGTGTAGTTGCCCTTTTTTTGTAATTTTATGGTTCATTTCTAGTACTTTTTGGCTTTTCGTTGTGGTAATCGTTTAAGAGCTGTATATTTTTGTTCATTGTTGTCTGTCTGTAACTTATGTTGCTGCCCGTCTTGGCAAGGAATCTCTTGAAAAAGAGATTTTTCTGGTTATTAAAGGCTAAATAAAGAAATAAACAAGCTCTGGGATGAATTGCACAATAGGCAGGTGTTCAGGCAGGTAGAGAATCAGGTGACTGGTAAAGGTTGAGCGCACACAGAGGACAACTAGTAGCCAGAAAAGAAATGGCAGGTGTGAAATGATGGCAGATAAAAAATAAACAGTCATGAAGATTAGACAGATGACTGTGATGATGGAGCTGCTGTTTCCATGAAAATCTAGGACTAAAACAATAGCATGTACAAATACTTGGGGATTATAATTTAAGCCTGACCATAACACATCTGACACAGCAGTCAAACCCTACAGCCGTAGTGCCCCTCCCTGGTGCATCTGTGCGTAACTGAAGGAATATGAGGCAGAGTATTGCCTGAAAGAGCATAACGCTTAGTCAGTCTACCCTGAATAAATAAATGGAGATGCGTTATTGGAAAATGACTAGTTTGGTCACAGAGAATTGAGGTCATAAAGCACCGACCACATTACTTGTAGGGCAGATAGTTGTCATCATTTATTCCTCTCTACCATCAGCACATGAGTCATAAAATTGAAACTTTTGGAGGGGGTTCTCCACGCAAGGCCGCACATTAATTGTTGTGCCTCTCGATCATGTTATATGTAACTCGATCCCTCTTCACCTCATTACTCAAAATGCAAATCACTCTCCGCATAATTTAAATGCATCAGGAAAACTGCCTTGTGGTGAGACGATGCTTGCATTAGGAGAGGGTCAACTAAGGCATCGCTGGTTCCTCTATATTCATTTCCTTTATAATCACTCAAATCCTCAACAGCGTTTTAGAAAGCAATCCTCGCCCAGAGCGGTGTGTACTTTGCACGCAATCTGGAAAGTCTGGTGAGGAGAGAGCAGGCTTAGGAATAGTTTTTTCTTTAGCAACGAAAGACATGACAGGTGAGACTACACAAGACAGAACTTCGAACATCGGGTGACTTGACAGATTGCAAACAAAAAAACAAAACAAAAAGCAAATGTAAGATGTAGGGGGTGTGTATTTGTTAAGGCGCAGGGTGGTCTGTTGTGTAGGATCCCTGTGTGTGTTTGTGAGTGTGTATTCCAGTGTAAAGGAGCCATAATGAAGTGTAGTTTAAAAGAGAAAAAAAGACAGGGAAGTACAGTTTTCCTGGTAGGGCGGCTAATGATATCCCATGATCCATTTTATTATATTTTGTTTCATCTTAATCTGCATTTTTAATCTTCCCTTCTTTTTTTTAAATAAAAACTTTGCCAGTATTTTTGTTTATGCTGCATACGGCAGCCTTTCTTTAGCTTCCTCTCGGCCCTGGGGAGGCTTAGGAACACTGGCGGCCTTGCTTCATATTCAGTTCTTACTTCTGCTTTTGGAGGGGCCTTATGAATCCTATATAACAGTATGAGTCCTATGTACACGAGGAGTGTGGTCAGTAATGTATGTATTGATCCCTGCAACTGTTAATAAACTGGACATTTTTATGATTTATTAATGTAGCAATACCTGGATGCAGTAGAAACGCATGCTGGAGTAGTTCCTCACTCTTTATTTCAGCAACAGAAGAAACAGCAGGTAGGTTTAGCCTTCACTGCTTTGTTCCTTTTAATGAGACTGATGTAGTTTGGTTACCATAGTTACTTCGTGGGATGAAAAAATACAAAATATATGAAGATTTTTATGTGCAAACACATGCACAGCTTTCCACATTTGTTTTAACTAATGGCCTTGTGTAGAGCTCTTGAAAGGGTGTGTGTGACAATGTTAGGAAATGAAAGTCAAGCTGGGTTTGCTTAATTTGGAAACATAAAGTAGCTACAATATGTTTATGTATTTATTTTCCCAAAAGATCTCCATGTTCCATAAACACTACAGGAAAAACACAGCCAGTGTAAATGTGTCAGAAACAGGATACAGGTAAGGAGTTGGTTAGTCGATCTCAATGTCAAGTCGAGGTCTTTACAGCATGGATGGGTTACTGATTAAGCCAATCGGGCAAAGGCCCAGGGGCCCAAAGTGTCAGGGGCCCCACAGTCTTCACCCAAAAAATGTCACTCAAATTAACATGTGCTGACCAGGAGGACACTAAAAATTACCAAAAAGACTACGAAAAGACACAAAGCAACCGCAAAGAGACAAAAACACCTGAAAGACACACAAAATGACCAAATAGGCACAAATAACCTTAAAGAGTGACAAAAAGACCATAAAGAGAAACAAAGCAATCTAAAAAAGACTAAAAACACTCCCAAAAAGGACACATATTGACCTCAAAGACACAAAATTACCAAAAAAGGCACAAATAACAGTAACAAAATGACCACAAAGAGACACAAGGCGGCCACAAAGAGACAAAAAACACTACCAAAACAGACAAAAAATGACCAAAAAGGCACAAATAACCTTAAAGAGTAACCAAAAGACCACAAAGAGACTAAAAACACTACCAAAAAAAGACACAAAATGACCTCAAAGACACACAAAATTACCAAAAAAGGCACAAATAACCTTAAAGAGTAACAAAATGACCACAAAGAGACTCAAAAAGACCACAAAGAGACACAAGAAAGTCATACGGAGACACAATACCACAAAGAAATGCATAATAAGATGCAGAACAACAACAAAGAGACAAACCCACCACAAAGAGTGCCTTGCTCTTATGAAGGAGAGATGGTGGGGCCTTTTGCATGTCAGTGCCTAGGGGCCCATTGTCTCATAATCCGCCTATGCTTTACAGGTTCACTTAGTGAGTGACCTGAACCTGGGCCAAAGTCAGGTTGGATCAATTCAGGTCAAATTCAGAGATATCCCCTGATGATCTTATCTAATCAGATTGTCCTCGGGTCATTTATGGACTGGGTCGCTTTGTGTGACACACTTTGGACCTGTGAGGACCTCTATTTCTAATATTTTTCAATGGAACTATTTTATAAAAAAGAAAAAATCCTATTCAAAACCATTGACATTCAGCACCTGGTGGCTTAGTGGGTAGAGCAGGCATCCCATATGTGAAGGCAATGTCAGTGGCCGTGGGTTTGATTCCAGCCTGCAGCCCTTTGCTGCATGTCATCCCCTCTTTCTCTCTCCCCCTTTCATGCTTAGACTGTCCTATCCAATAAAAGCAAAACTGTTGACATTGTGCTCTGTCGATTATCCAATGGCTCATCTCATCATATTTGAAGCATGCAAGACATTTCCTCATGGGTTACTTTTGACTCATTCCACTAATTAATATAAACACCATTCTTGCACGCACAAAGCGTTCAAAAGCCCTGAAGGACTCAATATGCAAGTGAAAATAATGTGCCAACAGTCACAGTGCCACCGTTGACTATCTGTGTGTAAGCAGTGCTCAGAAATCACTGTGCTTGTAAATCCTTTTTTCAGAAAGGGCTCTGGAGAAACAGGGACATGTTTTCTAGAGAGGGACATTTTTTTTTTAACTTTATTTTTCAATGCTTTACTATAATTAAAATTCCATTCACCTGTGTTATCTCAGAGACAGACACTTCAACAACTGAGCAAAATGAAACCCAAACTATCAGGATAGCCATCCCCAGACTGAAGTGAGAAGATGTGTGCTTTTGTAATTTGATTCGTTAAAATGCAATTTATCAATGATAGGTAATATATTCTTCATATTACAATTCATATATTATTAGATGAAGTTGTCTTGTAAAGTAGGATGTCTTTCATTCCCCGTGTTTCTGTCCAAAGTCAAAGCTGTAGCACTGCACCGCCTCACTGCTCAGAGTATGCCTCAGTTAACCTGGACTGTGTTGTACACGCCCTCAGGCATGCTGTCAAAAAACCTTGCCTGATGACAACCTGACAACTCCATCCATCTTATTTACCCGCTGGACAGCGCAGATCTGCCATGGCAATCAATAATGCTCACAATTAGTTTCCCTCCTGGGGGTGGAGGCAGAGGGAGGTGCGCGAGGGGGGGCGTACAGGGGTTGGCCGGCAGTCCCCGACACAGCTGGACAGAGTGTACGTGTGGCCCGGGTCCATGCCAGCCACATGTCCTGACATTAGCGAACATCTCTTGGGAGGCGCTGACATTTCCATATGTCCAGTAGAAAAGAAGGAGAGGTGTGTGTGACACAGTTCGCCCGCAAGCGTACATGTCTGCGAGTGTGTGTTTTCTCCGTTATGTGTGAGCGCTCATGTGCGTTGTTTTGTTTTTCACCTTGGCTTGGTGACCTGGAAAATCTCCTCCAAAGGGCAGTGAGACGCTGAGGAGGGCTCTCCGGAGGAAGCTGATGGATCTATATCAAGCCGTAAAAATAGATAACTGTCATTCGTCATCGGGGTGTCTGGAAGTTAACCCTGACCAACAGGGCTTAGCCACACAGGGCAACCGCTGAGCATACAAGTCCCAGCATGCTCCAGTGTCATTTGGATGCCCTTAGCAACCTGGCATGACTGCAGGCAGGTGATTGATACCAGGTTTCCTCTTTGTGATTATCTTTTTATGTGACAAAAGAGATTAGATCGGGAACAATATAAGGAGGAAAAAATCAAATGAGAAAGACATATTGCCTGAATTCAAGTGATTTATTCTCTGAGCAGGTGATTTATGCCAAATATGACCTGTCATTCAGGAATGACTGAGATGGAATGATTGAAAAACTACTTTTTTGTCCTAGTTTTTACCCTTTTGGCCAATGACATGTCGTTTAAAGGAACAGTGTATAAGATTTAGGGGGATTTAGTGGCATCTAGTGGTGAGGAGTGCACATTGCAACCATCTGAAACTCCTCCCAGGTAGAATTCAGTGTTCAGGTTTTAACCTGGAGACGAATTATCCACAGAAGTCTAAAAACAAACAGGTCATGTTATTTAAACTGGTCAAAACACTGAGTAAAGCAGTTTTGGCTAAGCTCTTGTTGCGGAGAAGCTTCTGACTATGGTAGCTGAGGTAAACGCAAATGTCTAGAGCCGGTGTTTGGTTTGTCTTTTCTGGGCTACTGTAGAAACATGGCGGTGCAACATAATGATCTCTGTAGATGAGGACCCGCTATATTATGTTCTATCTGTGCATCTCCCTAAATCCTTCACACTGGACCTCAAAGAACATCCCTTTTCCTCTGAATAAAAACCAAAGCCTGTATAGAAGGCATTGCTGAAGGTCAACAAATTCCGTTACTGGCAATCACAAATACTTTGAAATATCTTCCCTTTCTCTCCACTCTCTGCTCAGTTTCCAGTATCACACACTTGGCTCAGTTACCCATCACGACGTCTTCATTGCAAACACATTACCTTTCTTCAACCTCTTCCACTCACACTTCTAAACTCATCCAAATGCTTATCTGGCAGAAGTACTTGCGACACATCAGAAAAAGTCACATTTCATCTTTTATGTTTTGAGAAATTATTAATGTTGCTAAACCCTTTTAAAATCCTAAGAGAATGGCAAATACATATTCGATTTCCCTAGAGGGCAGAGAAGAAAGTCTGCACAAGCAAGTTGTTCTGCAGGAATACTGCACCATGGTGAAAAATGTATTAGCTCAGCATTACAAAAGCGCTAAACAAATAAGAGATGTACCCTCCTTTAATAAATGAGGCTTCAGCAATGAGAAACCTGAGGAAAATTGTTTCTTAAGGCAGAAGCAGTACTTCAGGCAGGGTTAGGAATGTGCTGTTTTGTAGTATTTAAAAAAGAAGTCTAATTTATCCATGTTCTCTACCAAGGAAACCTATCTTGATTGTTATTAAAAAGAACACATTTCCCTTTTGGTGCCCCACTAAAAGAAGACTGCTGAAAAAGTAGAATAGATGAAAATAGCTGTGGGATATAACCTAAAAACTGAAGCTGTGTCAGTTCAACTGTACAACTTGTATATCTCATCAACCTGGATGTCCTTGAAGGTTAAAGACAGGGGTCTGGGCAGCCTGTGGCGCCATTAAATCACTGTGTGTCAGCGTTAAACTTTGATCATGACAAATAATGGTGTTTTCATGTGAGCCCACGCATTGGACATCAATAAAGCCTAATGGTGTGTCAGCCCTATTAATGGATTACTGCACAGAGCTCATAAAAACACAATATCCCATCAAGTCTAAAGGCCCTAATGATCCCACAGTGTCTAGTAAAGTCACTGTAGGTCCCATCCCCTGATGGATATCGGCTCTTAGTCCATTTCATCTCACTGCTGTTTAAGAGAACAGAGAATGTAAAGGGAGGACGAGCGAGTATTATCACCTGCTGTGGTACGCAAGATAGGGACTCCCAGTGTAGTCTTAAGGGCAGTAAAAAAATGTACTGAATATTAATCTGGTAGTAAAGGTGAAGAAAAATGTGTTGGTTTATGTGATATGAAGGGAAAATGAAGAGTTTAACACCACTAAATTTTCAAATCAGACCCGCGGTGGCTTTTAAAGAAAAGTTCAACGTTTTGGGAAATACACTTATTCATGTTCTTGCTGAGCGTTAGATATGAAGACTCACACCACTGTCTGCAGGCTGGAAACAGAAGGACAAAGCGGCTCCGACAAAAGTTACCAAAATTTGCTTCTGAAGCTCACAAATTAACACATTATATTTTACCAGAGGAAAGCACAACCACAACACTATAGATACTGTAGATCAATTGTGCGTGATTAGGCTGAATCATGCATTAATTATACTCTCATACATTTTTCATTTTCATTGACTTTGTCACATAAAGCAACGATAGGCTACAGCTGTACATTCAGATCACTTCTGTTTCCCTTTGTCTCATCACTGACTGAGTATAAATGGTAAATGGACTGCATTTGTATGGCGCTTTTCTAGTCTTCCAACCACTCGAAATGCTTCAACACCACAAGTCAGTCACCCATTCACACACACATTCACCCAATGATGGCCGAGGCTAACATACATGATGCCACCTGCTACTCAGTAACCATTCACACGCACTTACACACCGATGGAAAGCCATCAGGAGCAATTTGTGATTCAGTATCCTACCCAAGGATACTTCAACATACAAACTGTAGGAGCTGGGGATTGAACCGCCAATCTTCTGATTAGTGGACAACCTGCTAAATCTCCTGAGCAATAGCTGCCCCAATTCTGCAGTGCGATTTGCCTTGTTTACGTACTTTTATTTACTGTGATAGAGAGTGAAGGTCAAAGGTGTAGTGCAGCTGGAGCGCACCCAAACAACACTCTGCCAAGTGAAGAAACAGAACATTTACACTTTATATAAATCAGCTGAAATTCACTCACACTTTTTTGAACAATAAAACTTATGGCATGCAAGAGAGACAATAAAAAATGCAATGTTTAAAGTTGTCGTATTCACATGAGTAACATGCAAGAAAAAAATCACGTTACTAGCGCAGGTTTGAATGCTTGAATATTTTGTGTTGACTTGCTTCATATGCGTGAAAAACTAGCGTCATGTGTGTGAAACGCTGAATCAATAAATTAATTTCTGTCGGTACAACCTCTGTGTCATATGTGCCGAAGGATCTCAATGCTGATTGGCTATTGCAGCGCAAATTAGTCGCTGAAGTCAAGATTTTTCAACTCAAACTTTCAAATTAGCATATGACATATGACGCAAAATCCCGCTACTCACTTTATTCATGCTGCCAAATTCGCGTATTTCTTGCATTTGCATTTTGTCCATTATGTCCATTGCGCCGCCCAGCAGGAATTTGCATCTTATCTCGTCTTTACATGTAATTCACTTGCAGAAATTGTTTTATTCATGCCCGCTGTAAACACAACATAAGAGAGTTGTAACAGAAAACACAAGCCGTACGAGCTGACCAATCACAAGCTTGTGGCCTCCTCATGGTATCTATATACCCAGTGTTGTAGTCAAGGCCACTAATACCGAAACCAAGTCATAACCACGACCGGAGTGTATCAACACTGAGAGAAGACTAAGACTTTGAGGGTTTTGAGGCAGAGTCATGACCAGATCTGTGTGAGTCCCACACTGCATGACACATTTACTTAAAACGTGGAACATGCAAACCATAGGCACTCAAATATCTGACACATCCACAGTCCTCTTCGTCCAAAACAGAGACAACAAAATGTACAGTCAGAGACCTTCAAAAAGAGGTCCTGAGACCAGTTTCGAGACCAAGACCAATCTCGAGTTCTACAACACTGTCTGTAACCACTGTAGGTCTGAACCTGTGATTGCATTTTTGAGGATGAAAAACATCAGTCCTCCTATTCACCCTCAATGTGAAGCTCCCTGGCAGGTAAAAACCTCCTCAGGCAAACAGTGGGAGTGAGCGGTGACAAAAGGAGAAGAGGAAAGAAAGACTAGTCAAGATACCAGTATTTAAACATCTCTATGTATGTCTATGTGAGTGTGTGTCAAGTTATTCATGTATGCATGTGCACGTGTGTGTGTATGTGTGTGTGTATGTGGGCATTTTTCCTGACACCAGCATCAATGAGCTGTTTAAACCCTCTTAGGCTGTTGAGCTTGATGCTCTTAGAAGTCTGATCTGAAATTAGCTCACTTATTCGGTTGACAGGGATATCTCTATTTTGGGAAAATGCTGTTGACACTCAGTGTAAAGCTTTTTTCATAGTATATCTATGTGGCATGCTGTTAAAGTAAGGAAGTATGAAATGTCACTGGCTGATCCTCATTATTGCATCCTGTATAGGTCACATTCATGTTCCTCTTTTGATTTTTGCAGCCCGGAAATGTGATGATGTGGATGACAAAGATCTGGTCCAACTGTGGTAAATTCACTCCTTGCTGCTTCTTTATTATCATTGCCATTATTTTAGGCTATAGTTCATCGAATTATAGTTGCTATGTCTTCATTTTTGTTAACAGGGGTGAAATATAGTGTTTGCCCTTAAGTTTTTCCTGCCTCATTTATACATTTATGCTTGTTTGGGAACAAATCTGTCAGATTAGACATGAGTATTGCTTCACATTATTTATTTAAATTGACTTGATTTAATCCAACCTGTCACTATAAGCCAACAGTTAATAAAAAAAGAAGTTTAAATATGTGTTGTTCCCCTTTTTACTGGAATACAAAGGCGCAGTACAGCAGCTGTGGGAGAAAAACGTTCTACTTTGTTTTCTATTCGTTAATTATCACTATGTATTGGTCTATTTATAATACTTCCTGCAAAGTGATGCAACTCACAGTTGGAGATTTTCTATTGCTCGCTAACAGATTGAGGTGTTTTTCAAGTGAATCAAAGTAACCACAGACGTCAACGCACTGCTCGTCTTTTCCAGACAGATCCCAGGAGAGAGTTCAAGCCAGTCAACGGCACCTAGAGTATGTAAATTAACTGTAATTACTTGGCGCTGTACAGTGATAAGACTTAAAATACATTAATCCACACTGCCATTTAAAAATCAAAGCAAAATCCATGAATACTGTGCAGCAGTTCGTATGATGTCATTATATAGACGCACTTCTCCACAGCACCCCCAACTGTGACTCCCAGTCTTCCTGTCATGAAATGTCAGACAATGTTAAAAATGCCACCACCTTTAACTAATGACCTGTGCTTTCGAAATCCCCACACTCATTTACAGTGACACAGAAGAAAAGGTGGCTGATTGATTACTCCACTAGAATTCCCACTCGGCACAGGTATCAAAAAACAGGCTGGCACAATATTAATATCAGCATTAACACAGTTGAAATAGATCCATGCATTGCATCAGCTACATCTAGCTGGCCATTGGCAAGTGGTCAGCTGGAGAAACAGCAACACTCAAAGCCCAGCATGGCTCAGCATCAGCACACTCACCCCAAGCTGGTGTACTGGAGGGCTAAAATGCTCTTTCTCCCAATCCCGCTGCCGCCATCGCCACACACCGTCTCTCTCTTTCTACCTCCCCCTGCTCAGGTGCAGCATAATTGTGCTCCAGGTGGCGAACACACCTGACACCACTCAGCTTATTATCCAGCAGGAACTGTAAAGGAAAAAGAAATACCAGCGCCGCCCCATAACATTCTCTGGCTTCTATGAATAAACATAATGCCCATAACATTTCTAGAAATAGCTCAACATTTATACATTTGCATTTGTCCACACTTTGGCCTCAAGAGACAAACACATGAAAATAGCTCCCTTACTTCATGTTCAGTGAAGGCTGGAGCTTTACAGTTGAAAGCGAATCATTGCCTGCATTGCCCAATAGCAGAATGTAACTCAATATTCTTCTCTGTGATAAGGTATGTCCTGTTAAATTTTGGAAGGATATGACTCACTGTTTTTCTTTTACTTACCACAGAGAGATACAGGTGGCTTAGGAACTGGTTCTTTTTGGTTGCTCTGATATCCATTTTCCATAAAATCAGCTCTGAAGGGCATTGCACAATGCAAAACAGAAGTAAAAAGTAGTAGCAAGATGGCGTCTTGCATCAATAACATTCAAGCTTTTGTTCTGTTACAACAGATATTTGTTGTTATGCAAAATTGATGTTAAGAAGGCGTGCACGACTCCATAATCTTTTTCCAACTTGAATAGTATGACACACTCACTGATGTCACAGTTCGCACTTCAGGTCAAGGTCACGTTTTTTTTGGCTCCAGTTGGGAACCAGCTTCTCAGGTTCCGAGCCTCTTTATTTTTGCTCCAAATGGTGCAAAATCAGGTTCCCAAACTGCAACAGGACACATTGCAAGAAGATACTCTTTTGTTACTTGTCAACATGGGAAAGGATTTAAACAGTGACTACATGGGGACCTTTTCTAATTGGTCTAGATAAAGATATGGAATCCAAACCCAATAAGAACTGTAAAAGAACACTGACTTTCCTGCATCCTGCTTCTTTGTTGGTCAGTCTGTCCACCACTTTGGTCCAGACTGAAAAATCTCAACTATTAGATGGACTGACATTTTGTACAGACAGTAGTGGGTTTTCCATCCAAATGTTTCGAAATTTTTGAGCGGATTTTGTGAAAATGCGTAAAAGAAAATGCGAATTTATGCCCGTTTCCATTCGTTATTGTTTTGCAATTATTGGGAGTCAACAGGAAGAGCAGTAGGTGGCGCTTCTCGTGAAAAATGAACAAAATAAAAACACCCCCGTAGAAGAAGAGTGCGCCATGAGATGACATCATAAGAGAGCGTCTTATGCCCACTGTAAACAACAACACACTCAACTGACACTCAACAACTGACCATGGACAGATTTCTGATAAACCTGTCGGCTCTTGGGAGAACTCGTTCACAGCGTACCTAACCATCTTGAAGAAGAGACGACAAAGATGAAGTTTAATGTTAAGAGTACTGTCAGAAATAGCTAGAAGGAGACCACCTCGTCGTTCTCCGTGTGTATGTGAATGTAGGCATGTGAAGGATTTTTGGGAAGTAGTTGTCCAGCAGCATTTCACTCACGAACTCTGGCTGAAACATTTCTGTATGTCAAGGGCCACATTTGAGGATCTGTGTGCCGGTACGTCATCATTTATTCGCAAAACATGTTTCCATAGCAAAAAGTCGCATTTTCCTTTTATCGATACGCTGACAAATCCCGCCCCTCCAAGCGTAAAAACTTTTTTGCAAATTTTCGGCCTTTTTCAAATTTCTGCTGTTTCCATCCAAGTTTTTTTTCACAGTTTTTGAAAATGTGAATAAAAATAGATGAATGGAAACCCCACTACTCATAAGGCCAAGAGGATGACTTCCAATAACCTAACATGATTTCTTGACTTTTCCTCTTGTGCCAGCAGCAGTTTCTACCTATCTTCTGAAACATCTCATCATTGACAATCATTTTCCCAAACAATCTCTTGACTTTTCCTTTAGCGCCACCATGAGGTTGAAACTGTGGTTCTAAGTAAAGTTTCTCAGCTGTCACCAGATGGATTGTCACGACATTTGGTAGAGACATCCATGTCCCCATCAGGATGAAATTTAATGACCCTGATGATCCCCTGACTTTTAATTTAGAACCATCATCCAATGAAAATGTGTCTAACATTTGGGTTTACAACCAAATACCTGCAGATCTAATGCTGATAGACAATTTAGATTTAGTGCTAATTAGCAAATTTTAGCATGTTGACATAAAAGCATGCATTGTCATTGTGAGCATGCTGATATCACCATTAAGTTCAAATCACGCCTGTACCTACACACCTGCTATGGTGTTAGATTCATAGCGCTCTATCTTACACCTGGCGCAAAGCGGTGCACAGTGTAGCACAACTTTCACTGCTACTTTCAGACTGATGCAGCTGCCATTTTCACAGCCAGCACCCATGTTGTGTAAGTAGCAAATCAGAAAGCGATTGAGCCATTAAGCGACAAAAACCTGCTCTAAAGTCAGTGACGCAGTATTTTCCTTCTATTTAAAGGACACACTATTCAGATAGTAAGATGAGCCCACATAGGCAGGTTTACATACACATGGATGGGTTGCAGGTGGGTGTAATGATACATCATTAATGAGGAAAATCTGAATTACATTCCCTAAAATATGAACATAGCAAAGAGTTGAGCAGAGCTACAGAGCTGCTGTGAGGTGGTGCAGGCACACCTGGCATTTAAAGGAACAGGAGATGACAGTCTGAAAATACATCAATGGTTAATTAAGGGACTTAATACAAACTTTGCCCCATGAATTTTACTTTTTTCCTGGATTATGCACCATTTCACGAGCAAAAGTGGTTGGAAATGCCCAAAATCAACTTCAATATGCACTTCAGATCAAGCTCTACAGCTCTATCTGTAAGGACTGTGAACTTTACAGGCATATATGCCAGTAATCTGACCACTTTCCTGCTATGCTTGGATCGATCTCATGTTTGATTCACTGGGTGTAGATGCTTTGAAAGACCTTTAATAAAATAGTAGTAAACAGTTTTTTTTAGCTCTGCTCACCTGTGTGAATCTACCTGTTCAGTGAATAGGCATGCACAGCCTCATTCATAAGACATTAAATCCTTTTATCGCTTCCTATGATTACACCCTTATCTGATCCTTATTAATTTAGCCAGAAACACCTCGCTGCCCCTCCCCCTCCTGTTTCCTCACGTCCCACTCTTGCTGCTGTGATCCCGTTGCGAGATGCTGACCGAGGATTTTAACCACTGTCGGTAAATGTTAGCCTAAATGACAATTAGCGTGATCCTGATGGTGTCTGTGTAGTTTTCATACACGAGGGCCTCCAGCCAGAGTGGTAAACATGTGTTATGATAACTTCCCTTGTGCGTGTTTCTCAGGGAGGCCGTTTCATTCAGCCACCAGTGTCAGCTAATTATTTCGGGCCCCCTGTTGTTCAACATGTTGAGTCTCTCCCCGGCCGGCCCCCCTGCTGCGCTGCTCTCCAAGTCATCCCCCACTCCTTCTCATTGGAGACGGCGGTTACGCTCCCTGTCTTGTGTATCTCTCCCACTCCCCTCCTCTCTCTCTCTCTCCCCCAGTCTTTCTTTATCTCTCTCTGTTTGTTTCTCTCTCGGCTTTCTAAGAGTGCCTCTCCAAACACTCTGTTAAATAAAGATTCCACTCCAGGCAGAACAAACCCAAAATTCAATCAGGAGGTGTATACACAAGCCTGACTAATGCCTGCATGGCCGCACACTCACACACACAAGACATGTTTACAAAATGCACGCCGGTACACACGCATAAGCAGGACCTCATTAACACACACACAAATGCACACACACGCGTGGAGACGTTGGTATGCAGCATGAATGATTTTTGTTGTATTTCACAGGCATATTCCCCACTGTGGGTTTATTAAAGACAGAGCATGTTTACAACATTGTTTTTGCTAAACAATCCACTGATACTCCATGTTTTAACATAAATAATACTCTGCATGCTAATTAAAAAAGCTCATTTACATTTTTGTTGCTAAACTGAAACGCTGCTAATCAAGTGCCTTCTCGAAGCTCATTATTCAAAAAAAAAAAAAAATCTTTAATTTATTAATGAAGGCGAATTGTTGGTGATATAAGCACTCTTGGCAATACAAAAAGGGACGCATAATATTTAGACTGTTTATTAAATGCTGTTTATGCAGCCTACGGCTGATCTGAGTCATGTCAGTTCTGCTACAGGCTTTATCTATCTTTATTTTTTACTGTTACTATGGAAGTCTCCAGCGGCCACTAATCTGCTCAAACAAGTAGATCAACATTTTGAGAAAAACAGCATTTCTTGCTTTCTTCCCAAGTGTTCTGCACAGACCTGCAGTCAAGATGTGGTTATATACACTTTATACTGTGTTCATTTCACTGGTAGGTTAATAAAAGCATACATACTATAATTTGTGATTTTATAAGGAGATATGAAGTGAAACTGTTATTGGCGACCAACAGCCAGGATGGTTGAAGGTTGTCAGATCAGGTACCATGGACCAAAACCTGTGATAATTTACCTTTCGCTAAGTCCCACCCCTGGACACAGACTGGCCAATTATAGCGTAGCATCTGGCCGGCTCAGATCAGGGTCCAACAACAACATAGCTGTGCTCCATTGACTCTAATGCAACCATTTCAGATTTCCTTCATTTTCAGGCTGGTTTTGTAGATTTGGAGCTAAATGTTGTGCCTGGGGCACGTTGTGTATTAATGATACTCGTTACCCGGAGAGGTTGGGAAAGATATACGTTTCTTCCCTGTTCCAAAACCAAAATCAAATCCTGAAAAGTGTAGGGTTAGCTAGCTAGCTACTGAAGATACAGCCTACTGAATGTATACACATGCTGCTTTTGCTTTTTAATGATCATAACAGTGAAACAAAGACCGACCCTGCTGTACAGGAACCAGTGAAGGGAAGCAGGGAAACTTTGCTGATATTCAACCAGCTGTGTGTCATCGCATTGTGCGCAGATGAATGTTGTTTGACTTCTCCTGAGATCCCTGCCTGTCCTGCAGCAGAGGTCCGGGTGCTGGCAGCGGCAAAACACCGTTCATCTGCACACACTGTGATGCCACACAGCTGGTTCAATATCAGCAAAGTTTCTCTTTATATTCATTGTCTTGTGTGGCGATCAGCAGTGATGTGGTGGTTCACTTTTATACTGTGATCTGTAGCCTATAGTTCGGCTTTAGCTTCTAACTATCTTTGTCTTTTTAATCTGTTGTTGCTGCTGAGTCAGTTTGACATCCTGGATATATCCTTCAAACACAGACTGTAGACCCCTCTGTCTGCTTCTCTCTGGAATCACTCTTTCATTTTTCCAAAAATATGATAATATTTCTTCAGGGAGTGCAGTTAGTTACAGTGTGGGCTCCATGCTTAAAGCTTCCAGCGTCCAACCATCACAAAGAGGTGGGGCTTAGCGAAAGGTCAAATGATCATATCTGGAAAACCTGGCACATCATTCCCCCTGAAATCATGATGACATTATCAAGGTTCTGTTCATGTATGGACTAAAACAAGATTAACTGTTTAAATAATGCGCTTTAAAAGGTGTTGGTAGGTGTATTTTTCAACTTTGGTGAAAACCAGTGCTCGCTGTTTCCCCCTGCTTCCAGTATTTAAGCTAAGCTAGGCAGGCTAGGCTAAACACCCCCAGACTACAGCTCCATACAAACATAGTACAACTGATAGGAATAATTTCCAATTCAAAGAAGCAAATAAGCATGATTTCAAAAATGTTCCCATAGAGACTGATATCTGAAATGCAAAAGAACAACACGTGTATTTTGAGACTTAAATGGTTCATTTGTGTTGTTTCTCTGCATCTGAAACAAAGTGAAGACAAATGAAGAGGAATCGTCTGTGTGAATATAACCCTGGCCTTTTTCCATAATAGCAACTTCCTGGGCACCAAAATCAGAAAGCTAATTACCAACAAGGGTGTGACTGTATTTTCTTTTCTCAGAAAAATATAACCCCAAAATTTGTTTTTAAAAGGTGAAGCTTTTGATGGAAAGGCTACATGTCAATCTCCGTCTGTTTCCACGGTGATGGTAAATGTAAGGAAGGAATGAAAGATGATAATAAGTCGCAAAATGTCAGATGTCTTTAACCACATGTTTGTGTTTCATGTGGGAGGCTCGCTTTACACGCTATAAATATAACCTCTTACATTATCAAGTCTCAACATTTTATCCTCTCTAATGGATGATATTGCTTTTCCAAAAAAATGGGTTTCACATAAGGAAATCTGTAAATATGATGATATGTTTCTTATCTTTCATTTTCCAGCTATGTTGCACCTAAAATATCCATCGCTGCAGGTAACATAAATCTTGACTGGAGTATTTTATCACGGCGATGATGCAACACTTCATCCTGACAGACTAACTTCCCAAAAGTCTTTTAAGATATTGAAAGACAAACCCTTTGACGATGGCCAGCCGCGTCATTTACAGTGTATCTAACCTTTAAGGCAACACCATGAAAGATACAATCCTGTTTTTACATATTTATATTTTTACTGTAATGTTTGTGTGTGTGTGTGTGTGTGTTTACTGTTGATAACTGGCAGCATCATGAGAGCAACTGGGAATTTCTCAGACAGGAGAGATTATCTTTATTGCATTTTCTGCTTTCAGAATCCTGCCTTCACTCTGGCATTTCAATTATTTATACTCAACTAAGAACACAGATGCTTCGTTAATTATTTTTATTTATAAAATAAATTATATATTCTTTAAGTAAATATACACTTTATCTAAAACCTGTCTTTGTGCTGGTCATAGTCCGGATACATGCTATTTTAAGAGGGCAGCACTTTCTGCAGTGTGTATTGTTGTTTTGTATTTATATATTCATCAAACAGTGTTAAAAAACAATACACTTCAATATGCAACAGTACTTATGTTGCAACAGTATGCAACAGTACATCTACCCAGATTGACATTAAGTACAGAAGGTCTTTCTGAGTGTGACAGTAGCAGTGAACTGTCACCTCAGGTGTCACGATTCCAACGTATCCTCCAGCAATGGTTCACATATCTTACAAAACTGCAGATAGAATGGTTTGTATGATATCTGACTAATTAGCAGCCCATTAATGATTTTACATACTTCACGTAAAGTTATGTAGGTTAGGTTTAGGAAAAGAAAGAGTCATGATGTGCATTAAAATGACTTAAAGATGACTTGGTTCCAAACACAGATTTCCTGGGAAAAAGTCCTGCGTTTTGTGACCCATGCACCAGCCCCAACCAGCCTCCCTATGTGGGCTACTTCCTGTTCTATCCAATCCAATCCAATCCACTTTATTTATATGGCACGACTGTCTGACTTTTTAAGGGGGACATAGATCTGACTGTCATCCGCATAGCAATGAAAAGAAATGCCATGTTTCCTGAGAATTTAACCAAGTGGGGGTAGATACAGGGAAAATAAAAGAGGGCCAAGCACAGAGCCCTGTGGTACCCCACATGAGAGGGAAGCAGTGGAGGACACGGAGTCATCAAGGCTGACACAGAAGGTTCGATGTGACAGGTAGGACCTGAACCATTCAAGTGCAGTGCCACTGACGCCCACCCACTGCTCCAAATGAGCAATCAGGATCCCATGGTCCACTGTATCAAATGCTGCAGTCAAATCTAAAAGTACAAGGACAACACAGTGACCAGAATCAGTAGCTAAAAAGATGTCATTAAAAACTCTTAAAAGCGCTGATTCAGTGCTGTGCAATGTTTTAAAACCGGATTGGAAAATCTCAGAAGTATTCTGTTCATTTAAAAAGTCCATGAGCTGAGAATAGACAAGGTTTTAGAAAAGAAAGGCAATTTAGAGATAGGCCTGAAATTTGCCAAAACAGTAGGATCCAGCCCAGGTTTTTTTTAACAAAGGTTGCACAATGGCATATTTAAAATCAACAGGGACCACTCCAGAGTACAGAATGCTATTAATAACTGCGGGGAAAAAATGGTCCAACAGTGGGGAAAACCTCCTCAAAAAACCTCCAACCTCGTTCTACTCCCATCAACGCATTGGTCACGTGATCACAGCCTTCCCAGTTACAGTACGTGTGTTATATATGAATTGTGGTGCATTAGTTTTCATAAATAAACTTGCGTATATGAACAGTCTGCGTCAATAATGCTTGTATAAGATTCAAAAGAAATGTCAGAGTTTCAGAAGAACACAAAAAGACCATCATAAATCTGTGGAGGCTGATCAGGTTGATGACCAATGCTAATGACTCAATGATTGCAAATACTGGATCTCTGGCATTGACAACTCACTGCCCACAGTATATTCTGGACCAAAGTCTTCCCACTAATTGGAAGACACTCTCATTAGGTGGCCAGATCTGGGGCTCAGCAGTATTTTAATTAATCTGAATTCAGTCTGGTCCAATCCTCTCAAATACTGTATTGCACATCTTCAGGTTTAGCTCTCTGAATTTGACACCAAAGACATTCTAAAACACAACTTAATGGTTTTGTTGACACTGCAAGGCTTCCAGACTTTTTTCCAAAGATGAAAAAAGAAATTTATCTTCAGAATTAATTAACCAATGGAATACTCCTGCATATTTTGTCTTGTTTGTTTGTGGATATGTAAGATATCTGGGTGTCTAATAGTTAATAATAACCTCTTATAGTTAAAAGGTCAATCACATAGCTGCAGTAAATGATCTGCTAGACATTCTTATTATAGAAAATGATGTCATGCTCTCATTGTAATCAGAGAAGGGGCTTGGGATTCTGAGGTGGAGGGAAAGCCTTTCACTGGGGACACAAGACTGTCACTGTTCTATCAGTGTTGTATGTTGATTTTTCCCTTAATATCATAATAGTAACCTTAACCTTGAACTTGATTTTTGACTCATACATGGCGAGAAGCTTAATCTAAATAAAGTTACACTGACTACATTCAAATTAGCATGTACATGTCACACACAACTGCAAACACAACCTTCTTACAAGTGTAGAGACACAGGATTACTCATGTTAAGTCAAACTACAAAGGCTACAGTAGTAGAGTTTCAGTAGTATTTGTGCAGTGGCAGTTGCCTTCAACAATAGTAGATGACACAAGTTAAAAGTGGGAAGCTCAATGGAAAGAATAGGATTGTTTTCACACGCCACAAAGCAACGTCACCCAGGTCTTCTTAAAATGGGTTTGTTTTTAAATTACAAGGGGAAATAATTCATATATAATGACTGATTTAAACGTTTCTTTATTTTATTCAATAACCACATAAATGAACAAACAAAGAAACAAACCTTGGCTCTCAAAATGGCAAATTGGTAGAGAAATTACTTATTTATTCCGTCGTCCTTGCGGGTGAATTGAGTCATGCATGCTTCTTGCAGCTTAGAAGCAACCATAGCAACTTACTGTGCAGAAAGGAAAACATAATTGGAATTACACAACACTAACAAGAGCTCACAAGTTAAAAGAGGTATAGATTTGAATAGATGTTTCAAAGAAGGTTTTTTTTGTTTTGTTTTCGCATACTGTAGGTTATGACAACGTTGCCTGTGAACTGGAGCATCTATGCTGTTAATATTCCTCTTTCAACAGCCAGGCCGCTGACGTTTTATTTTAACAATTATACACAATACAATTATAACAATCGCACACTAACCTCATCTGTTAGACAATCCTCCATTTAGTGACATCATCATTGCATAGTGTAGCTACTCACCATGATTTGTCATTGTTCACTCATGTTTGAGGAACAATACTTGGCAGTCTGTCGAATGCAAACACATAGTTGAACTCTTGCACAAACTCTTGTGAGAGTTTTACTTAAGACGGATCCCTTTTTAGCCATAAACCTCACAAAATCTGGATCATGGTTGTGATGGCAACAAATACAGAGTGTTTCTCCATGGCCACCTGGGAGATGTAGTCCCTTCAGCATGTCCTGTTTCTGCCTCAAGGCCTCCTCCCAGTTAGTCATGCTCGAGTAGCTGACTTAGTTGGGACTCTTTTCAAGCTTCTCCGCTCACCTGAACTGACTCTGCTCAATGCAAAGCACCAGCCACCCGTCATTTCAGCTGCTTGTATCCCCAGAGTCATTCAATCAGTCATTACCAGGAGCTCGTGACCATACAGGTGATGAAAAAGCAGCAGGACTGACCTGCTCTTTATGAGATCTGCGTGTGTCCTCATGAAGGTGAGGCTGCAGGCACCCAGAGGTCTGTTCTGATTAGCTGTGCTTTTGTTCAAAGACATGGCTTCAGGTATACACCACCTGTAATTCACACACACGCACACTCCCCCTCCTTCTCACTCTACCTGTTATGAGAGCCATAGGGGTCTTTGCCATAATTCATGTGAATAAATGGAATGTTTAAACGGGGCGATATTTGATTTAGTGTAGATGGAGGTTTCTGCAGCACAGATAACGCCGTCTGCAGGCATTCTCTCGCGCTTGTCATTCATCATTACATGGCTTTTTACGACAGAACATATTCCAGGGGACAAAACAAGATGTGCATTTAGAGATTAGGGCGTTTGCCGCTATCTTGAAAAAGGAAAACATTCTCAAAAGGAAAAAATCTGATATTCATCTGGAGGAAATTGTGTCTGCGTCTGCTAAATTCTTTTACAGCTGTCATAGCTCTAACAGCAGACAGAATGCATTGTGTGATTATTATAAAAGGGTGTTTTTTTTTTTTATTGCGGAGAAGAAATGGTTGACAATATACAGTATAAAGTCCCTTGTGTTAATAATAAACAGGCTTATGTGGTTTATTTTGCAACACCACATGAACAAAGTAGCAGAAAGCCTCCATAAGCCTTTCCTGCATCTGAACTTACTTACTTACGTACTTACTTCAAGAACATAATGAGTTTCTAGACAAGGTCAGAATGCTTTCTTATGGTATGGGCACTTAGCAAGATGTTTAGCCACAGCCACACATTAAAACATCATTACACACATAATGAGGTTATAATTATATCTTCTCAATCAATTGACTTTCTGCACAATGCAGAGTCACAATGGTGGACTCTAAATTCAGTTGTCCATCCTTTCCAGGCATTCAGGGCCAAAGCTATCACTGAGGACACTGAGATTATGTCTTCTGTATTTTTCTTTACACAGATTATATTGTATTAGACATACATTTTTCCAATAAGAATTTCATTCCTGGCAGGTTTTCACACAATAATTAGATCTTAAATTTGGGCAATAAACATTTTATTTTACCAATCTGTAAATTTTCTGAGAATAACTATGTCTCATATATCGGTTGTACAAGTATAGACGGCTGTTGCTTTCTTCAAATAAAACATGTAGGGAATTTGATTGACAACAACAAAACAGACTTTGTTTGGAGGAGCTCCTTATATCTGTGTATAAGTGCTAAGTGCAGTCATAGGGGGTGATCACACAGAAATGAGACGCTAGAGATGGGCGCTTCAAAGACGCTTGAAACGCTGGAAGCGCTTATTCAATGCGTGCTAGCTACTGGCGTCTGATGCTCAAAAAAGTTGAAAATATTTTAACTTTTCTGCATCTACACGCGTCTAAAAAGAAGGGTCTACAAAAACACGCGTCTAGAAAGATGCCGGAAAAACGCCCGTCTAAAAAGACGCTTGAACACCAGTCAGACGCGCCGTATCATAGGAAAACAATGGTTTTACTGGCGTCGCGTTTCTAGCGTTTCATCTTGATTGCTCCCATATTGAGCAGTGCATCTACATTGGAGTTTAAAAAGAACATTCTTTGCCTGATATCAGACAGAATTGACCTTTGACTAAGCCCCACCTCTTTGTGATGGTCCAACAAGCTGTCGGAGTAAGCATTGAGCCCACGTTAAATACACAAGGATATATCCAGGATGTCAAACTGACTCAGCAGCAACAACAGGTTAAAAAGACAAAGATAGTTAGAAGCTAAAGCCGAACTATAGGCTACATATCACAGTGTAAAAGTGAACCACCACATCACTGCTGATCGCCACAGAAGACAATGAATATAAAGGGAAACTTGAACCAGCTGTGTGGCATCGCAGTGTGTGCAGATGAACAGTGTTTGGCTTTGTCCCCGTTGCGCTGCCAGCACCCGGACCTCCGCCATCAGATGGGCAGGGATCTCCGGGGAAAGTCAAACAACGTTCATCTGCACACAATGCAATGACACATCAATGATGACACATCATTAATACATGACGTGCCCCAGACACAACGTTTAACTGGAAATCCACAAAACCAGCCTGAAAATGAAGGAAATATGAAACGAATGCATTAGAGTCAATTAAGCAATATCACACAAGAGGGAGTGATGTTGTACTGTATATCATCACGGCTGTGATTCGGTCACAGACACGAGGCCGTGACAATATACAGTACAACATCACGACCTCAAGTGTGATATTGCTTTTATACAACAGTTCAACAACAGCTTAAACAGCAATGCAGAGCAAGGAAATGTTAACAAAAGGTGATGAAATAAATTTAAGTATGTTATGTAGTTCCCTCAGTCTGTTGCCAGGCAACACAGCACACACGCCAGGAACTCACAAGCTACTTTGTATTTACATTGATCTGCAACTGTGTCTTCGTCCAGTTCGGCTGATGAAACGTTGGCAAACCTGGATGTTGGCACGGCCGGATTCAAACACACCTGGAGGTCTGCACAGAAGAGTCCTGGCTTTCCTTTTCCTCGTCCTCTCCTGACAGCCACTCATAATTTAATTCAAATGTAATTTTGGGGAAAATATCCATCTTCTTGGTGTAACGCTATAGTGTCAGTTTGTGTCAATGTAGTGAGTGTGACAGTTGGTTAATTAACGGTTTTATTTATATTTATAACACCTGTGAGCGGAGCGATTTTACTGTTACATGTCCCAGTGATGTTATACTCTATATCAGCACTCACGGAATGCCTCTCATCCAATCAAATTACTCGGTCGGAACTAACTGTTGTATAATGGAGCACAGCTGTGTTGCTGTTGGACCCTGGTCTGAGCCGGCCGGATGCTATGTTATGATTGGCCAGTCTGTGTCTAGGGGCGGGACTTAGCGAAGTGTTTACAAAGACGGTGGATAAACCAAGACGGTCCACTGCGAGTCAGTTTCCTGTATCAGTGTCATGTGGGGTTCCCGACCACCACGCCCCTTTAGGAGACTAACAGCAGGTCCTGAGTCCATTGACTTCAGTGGGAGAAATGAACGTGATTACAGATTATGGCCGATTCTTTCGCCCCATAGTCACGGAAGCAAATATTGGACCCATTTATCACAAGCCACATATCTTCAGAACATTCCGACACCAAAATGGCAAATTTCAGACGGACAAATCAGGAGAAAATTTACTTTGCTCAAGACCTGTCTCTGTCTCAACAACACACTCTCGCGAGATCTGGCAAGAGATATCTCCACTCTGGTGCTGAAATCAGTGCAGTTTCACCAAAGATACTGGATTAAAAAAATATTTTTTCCAGCGGATATCTTAGTTACAACATGATTGAGCTAGCAAAGCAGTTTTGTGTTGCTATGTGTGGTATTTATTCAGTTTTGGGAAATCACGATGTCTAGAAAGCATCAGTGGCTGCAGCTGAGAGGGACAGCTAACAGCAGCGGCAAAGCTAACATCAGGACGTCATCTGTTAAAAGCCTCCCGTTGTCAGATACGATATGAAACTACTCCAGTTGGCTCAATCATGTTGTAACTAAGACATCCGCTGGAAAAAATATTTTCTTCACAGACCGTTTATTTATTTAGCTTATGGCCAGTAAGGGTACACATATGTTGACAGAAGCGAGGTTGGGGATACTCGTCTTTGATTGGCGGTTCTCCATTGTCTTTGATCGGGGTACGGGGGACAACGCCTACTTAGGACATGTATACCATTTCATACAATGGAAGTATATTGTAGGTGGGCGATCTTGTAGTAATCCAGTATCTTTGGTGGTAATGGTCAACTTGTAACACTACGTTTCCATTCTTAGTCTGACACTGCCTCCACTTTAACAGATTTCCATGGGGGGGGGGGGGGGGGGGGGGGGATTATAGCGGTCGCCATTGTTGTTATTGCTTAACAATGGCATTAGTTCCACCCGTGGCGCTGATTGGCTAGTTGAGTCCTCCTGTGGCGCTCATTGGTTGTTTTTTATTGTAACCGAGAAACTGCTGTTTCATGTCACAATGCCAGACAAATCATTGGACTTAAACTTGGTAAAGTGGGCGGATTCCAAGGTCTGGACCCATGCAAGGACATTCTCTTCTCACAGTCATACAGAGAAACACGTAGAGCTGGCAGAGGCACAAAATACTCGACTAGCAGGAGCCTCAATAGACCAGAAAGCAATATATTCAGCTCTTCTGTACCCGTGTGTGTCAAAACTCTTGGTTTCCTATTGATCTCTGCATCTACAGTGCATGTAACAGTGAATGCAACAAGTCCAATCACGTTCCCTTAGGGCTGTTGAACATCACTCGGCAAAGTGCAGCGAATCAAGATGCAAATCAGAAATAGATGAGGCAGCTCAAGGGAAAGTAGGTACCAATATTTCATAGAGCAACAAAATAAATCCTAGAACCCACTGAGCTTCACAGATTAATGACATAATATTGAGCCATGGGGTGGAATTTTCCCCCTACATGCCCACACTCATATTTTAGAAAGTCTGCCTTTAAGTACCATAACCGGAAAGTATAGCACTGGTGCATAATGCATGACAGTGCACACACAACACATGCATTTTCATCTTTGCATGGTAGGAGGCAAAACCACATATGGGAAGACGCCGTTAGTTTAGAGCAACACAGACAATGTGTGAGAAAGCACCTAAAAGCCTCAGAGCATGTGAAGGAGGCAGTGTTGTGTCCCCAGCATACAGTACTGTAAGTGCATTAGAGTCTGGAATAACATGCATCTATAAGTCTATTCATGCCTTCCATCAGTGTGTTGGCTGCCAAGAGGCTCAGAGACTATAGCGTGAAACATACACAAACACACGAGAGCACAAAAGTACAGTAACAGATACAGACAGGCTAAAACAAATCACACACATGGAAGCACTTTACAACACAAGTGCACACACAAAGGGGAAACACAATTAGAGACCGTTTTGATCAGACTGCACGCGCGCACACACACACACACACACACACACACACACACACAGACATATACACATTCTCTAAGCGCTAACTGACTCAGACAGTCTGTGTAACAGCCTGCCTGATCCCAGCCAGAGCTCATCTCGGCCGAGCTGCTCGCTCACCTCAAAATGAGGGCTGTCAAGCGGAGCCATAGTGACGCCTGCCACCTCTAATTGGCAGTGCATTAACAATCAAATCAGGCTAATTAGCCAGAGCATGGCGACAAGGAATAATATTCTCACTGTGTGTGATTGTGGCACATGACGACTCTGCCACCGACCATCCTATTTGCATATTCTAATTTCCCGGGAACAATAGAAGCAAATTAGAAGACTGGAAGAGTAAGAGAAGAAGAAGAGATCTGACAGAGAGTGTGACAGGCAGTGACAGAAAGAGAGCTCAGCTAAGACTAACTATTACAACCTAGGCTGGAGGTTCGTTCGCTTTCAATTTGGTCAATTCTACAGTTTAAATCAGTAAAACTTAACTGATGAAAACAGCATGAAAGCAACAAATATATCAGAGTCAATCATCCACATTCACACCTGCAGTCTAACTTACATATTTAATTACAAAATACAGAATCAACCAATATTTATTCCCATGGTTGGCAAATTAGATACAGAGCTTTGTCACTGAAAACAATTTTGTTAGAAAATGAGCACATTAGCAAACAGGCAGTGTCATAATGAACCCAGAGATGAGGCAACTTGCTACACATGCAACAGTTACGTTAGAGTGGGCTAGGGGTGATATGTCCCTAAAATAATACCACGATATTTCAGGGTTTTTTTTTTTTGCAATAACGATATACTGTATGAGGATATGACAAATTAGTAAAAAAAAAAAAATAAAAAAAAAAAATCTATTATTAATTTAAGAAAATAGAATTGCAACAAAATAAGTGATATAGCTTTAAAGACAGTTTGCCTTCAAATATTCAGTAAAAACTAAATAAAAATGATCTCTCATTTCTTCAGTTTGTAAACAACAGTATCTCAGAGTGAGATTCATATTCTGTATGCAATATTAATAGCTTAACAAAATAAATTCAACCACAAATTACACATTTAGACAGCTCCCAAATACAAAAAAATGTACCCCGGGACCTATGTTTATAAATCAACAGGTGATTTCCCTCTTTCAGCAAAATCCTAAATGTTTGAGCTTTTCTTTTTCCACCTGGGCCTTCATGCTGTCATTTTTCCTCTAATCATCACCCTAATTTACAACTGCAACTGTTTTTATTTATTCATTGTATTCATTGTATTATTCACTGTATTTGTATCATTGCATTTTTTTATTGTTTTCATTATATTTTATTGTATTCTAAATCCCGACCAGGGACAAAGACTACAAATTAGCTGAAGCTAGACGTCTTATATGCATCACATTTTCCCATTTTTTGTGGCAATGTTGTATGTATCGTCCCTGTTAAATAAACATTAAAATAAAAAAATAAAATCACATTGTAACCTGTGACAGGCTGTTATGCTACATTAACTGCTGCACATTCACATTTATGTTGTTTTTTTGTTGAGCCGCAAGCATCACGTAGGTTTACATTACCAAAGGTTTATGACAAAATCACCTGACGACACCGGCTCCAGTGTGAGCACAGCAAGAGAGGAGAGGTAGAGACACTGTGCTGCCTGAGCGTAACTCACTAAAAGAGTCCGAGAGGTGCGGAGCTGTTTATAAAGCATTCAGGACGCCACAGTTTATTCCACGCCACTGAAGCTGCTCCTCTTTTTGGAACCACCGCGGAGTCGGTAATAATTTCGCTCTTAGCCATGCTGGTTGTTGCTGCAGGTAACAGTATGATGTAAATATGTCAACAAGCTGAAATATTGCGGGTATCATGATGTGAATTTTTCGTATTTTCATTTTTCATATCATATTAAAAATGATACCGGTATTATCGTGAATGAGACGATATGGCACACGGCTAGTGTGGGCATTAGGAATGAGGCCTAGTGCACATGGACTAACACTTATTTTTGTGAACTGGGTTTTCCCCTCCTTCACTCCAAAGAATGTTTTTATCTACATACAAAACACAGTTGAAGCCCTGCCAATACCATGCCGAGCGAGGTAAGAGCCAGCACTGCTTCTTCACGTCCGGCATTGCATGAAATGTCACCTCATTAGTGACCCCTTGCATAAGGAGATAACGGTGCACTCTCTGACAATACAGGCCAAACATTTTCCTTCCCTGTCCACACGTCAGCACTTAAAACAGAGTTTCTGAACATTTTCACCTTGAAAGGAGGTTTGTCTCTAATAACCTTAAACACAGTTGGACGAAAGGCCAAAATGCATATAAAGCTACGTGTATGTTTACAAAAATGTCCAGGTCTGTGCGGACCAAGCCTGAGTCTCTCCACTGATCTTTTGCTGATTTAAGCCCATGACACCTCAAGAAACCTCACATTATATTCAATGATACCAATAAAACTGTACACCCACACAGGTGTTTTCAGTCATTCTGGTTGATTAGACCTCTACTCATGCCAAGCTCATGTCGTGTGGAATGGATGGTAGAGAGATGTGAAAGGTTCCATCTTTATGACTTGCATTGGTATCACCCAATAACTCATGACAGTTGTTGGTCATGCAAAGGTGAAAAATATTGTTTAACTACCCTGAACGACACGAGGCATCCATATTCGCTTGCCTTTTCAGACACTTCTGTATTTTAGGCCTTTTTCACAGCACACATTTTAAAACTGCCATAGCAAGAAAAGCACAGGTGTTACTAAAAACATTAACGATGGCTCTGCTCCATTCAAGTGTCCCAGTAAGCCATGATAGCATGACAGTGAGCCAGCACGCACAATACCAGGACCCTGAAACTGAAGCACCTAAATGGAATCCAGCCATCGTTCATTTTATTATTTACATCTGTGCTTTTCCTGCTTTGATATAAAAACAGCCCTTTAAGTGCCAAGTTGGATTTATTGGAGCTTAAATCTGAGAAATTGAGACAGTCCTCCTCCAGAATATGACCATATAGGGCTTTTTTAAAAGCAGAAATTATGACCCATATTCACATTTCATTTTTAGGCAACGACCTCTAGTGGCTGTATAAAGAAAAAGGACAGAGGGGAGATGAATGGGTTAAACAAAGCCCAGACTGTTATCTAGGAGACCAGAGTTCATTCCCCATGTGAAACAAAAAGTCAATGTAGAGTTATTTTAACAACAAAAAGTAGTAAGTCGACATTTCTCACGTAACATTACCTTAGTAACAAACCACCCCATGGTTGTATGCCTACGTGCACCAGTCAAGTTTCACTTATAGTTTGCATCTATGTCACTGTCCCACAGACAGCACAGAAGATCTATACAATCACCACAGTTTCAAGGTTATTAAGTATCTGGATAAATGTCTCCCCTTCTGTTCCTGAGAAAAGACATTTAATAATGGCCAGAGAAGTGTTTTATTCAGAATATTAAGATGTTACAGTAAAGTTGACCTTTGACCTCTTGGATATAAAATGTCGTCACTTCAATATTTCATCCTATTATACATTTGTGTGAAGGTTTGTCATAATTAGCATATGAAATCTTGAGTTATGGCCAAACAAATATTTTTCTGGATCACACTGACCTTGACCTTTGACTTTCGACCACAAAATTCTAGTCAGTTTATTCTTCAGTCCCAGTGGGCGTTTGTGTCAGATTTTAAGATATTCCCTTAAGGTGTTCTTGAGATCACATTCACGAAAATGAGACAGACAAT
Source organism: Epinephelus lanceolatus (assembly GCF_041903045.1). Lineage (NCBI taxonomy): Eukaryota > Metazoa > Chordata > Actinopteri > Perciformes > Serranidae > Epinephelus > Epinephelus lanceolatus. The sequence continues at coordinate 37,506,675 of NC_135744.1, forward strand.
GTCACAGTGACCTTGACCTTTGACCGCCAAAATCTAATCAGTTCATTGTTGAGTTCAAGTGAACTTTTATGCCAAATTGAAGAAATTTCCTCAAGGTATTCTTGAGGTATCGGCCTCTAGTTTCGCAGACCGGGTGAGGCGGAGGCGCAGCGCACGGCCAAACTTCTCCCAGGAGGAAACTGATGTTGCGAGCAGACCTCCACGGGCTGATGATGCAAAGGTAGCCTGGGAGGAGGTCACCACAATTGTAAATCAATGTTGTGTTTCTCTCGTGCGCGCGTGCGCTCTCTCTCTTTCTCTCTCGCAGTCTCACTCTGTTTCTTTTCTTGTGACTTTTCTAAGATGACAGATGCTGAATATATACTCCCTATCTGATGCTGAGGCTGTTTGTGGTTGGCTGAGAGGGATGTGAACTCATTAGTTTGCAGCTGTGTTAATCAAATCAGGTTGGGTTTCCATTACGCGTGCCAAACGGTGCCAATCCCCTTTTATCTGACATCAGATGTGACGGGACAGTCGATATAGAGATACATTTATGTGCTGATTGCAGATAGTTGCATTGAATAGTGTTTTTGTGGCTATTTATTGCATTGTTAATGTGCCTGACATTCTGGAAACCTGCCTGTGAGGTTTTGGTGATGTGTGCGCACTGTCCGCCGGTCAGCCAAACTTCCACTACACCGGCTGCGCTCCACCTGCGCTGACAGTAGACCTGGTTTCAGCTGGTGAGCTTTTAGCGCACCTTTGGCGAAGCCTTTTGGTACGAAACTGTCACTGCGCCAAGCTGGATCTGTCGACACCTCCCCCTGCTGCGCTGCCACACCCATCTCAGTGCACCTCGGTCTGCCAAACTACCAAACTGAGCGCACCTCGGGTTGCGCTGCTCAAAACTAGCTCTGTGCAGGGTTCGCCACCCTGCGCCACCCTGCGCTGCGCTGGGAAACTAGAACCCAGAATGTTCACAAAAATGAGACAGATGAGGTCATATAGACTTGACCATTGACTGAATAGCCAAATTTGAAGAAATTCCCTCAAGCTTTTCTTGAGAAATTGCGTTCACCAGAATGAGAGAGATACAAGGTCACAGCGACCTTGACCTTTGATCCATGACCACCATAATCTGATCAGTTCATCGTTGAGTCCAAATGGACATTTGTGCCAAATTTGAAGAAATTCCAGTGAGGCATTCATGAGATATCGTGTTCACAAGGATGGGACGGAAGAACGGACGGACAACCCAAAGACATAATGTCTCCAGCCATGGATAAATAATGGAAATAACAAATAATGGATGATGGATTTTCTAAACCTACCCAATGAGTTTTGTTAGGTAAATGAAACCATGTAACCGTTGCAACCATTTTTTGTAACATTACCCATGTGTTTAAAACTGCAACAACTATCAACCACAAGTGGGTGCAGTAATTTTGGAATCAGTGTGAAGCTGGACAGAGCAATGTTGCAAATTTAATGAGGTCACCAAAAATAAAGACCTCTCTTAAACTGAAACCGAACAAAAATCCTTCACAAAGGTGGGTATTGATGCAGGGCTGTTGTATTAAACTGCATTAGCATACAGTATGTATCTATACACAGTCTGCATAATGTAGGCTAATTTGAGCTGGCTCTGCCAACTTGACTTGAACATTATCTGAATACAAATTTTTATTTAAATTACACACACACACATATATGTATGTATATGTATGTATTTTGTGCACTGTCCCTGTTAGAATTAAATTTAATAAACTAAACTAAACATAGTCCACATTTAAGCTGTTACCAAAATATGACCCAACTACATCCTGATACATTTAAGCTCCATAAAGTGTTTTTATACAGCTATGCAGAACTACCAAACAAATAAATTAAATAAATAAAAGAAAGAAAGAAAAAGACCATGCTAATACCAACACAAAGCTTCCCAGTCAGGTTAAATAAGTGGCACTTGATTGAAAAATCTGATCTAGAACCATTAAAGATCAGAGTTTTAAAATATGTAAAAGCTTCTTAAGTTGCTGTGAAGCAAAACATGACAAAATGTACAAATGACAGCCTCTGTGATTATGTACAAACATGTGTCACTTCTCATTATCTTCATGACAAATGATTTTTCGGCCATAAGATTAAGTGATTGAGTCTTCTTTTTCCCAGTCCTGATTTAATTCCACCCGCGCCCACAGCGTGAGCCAGTTTGGAGTGCCTTGCATAACCTATTCTAAATCACTTGAAAGAAGCATCGATTGGCCACACTAGATAAAAAGTCCATCCTTAAACAGGCTCAAGGGAGCCGTGGCATCGGGTTTGGGAAAAGGGAGCAGCGCGAAGACGGTGGAGCAGAGAGCAGAATGAGTAATGAACAGAAAAAACACATTAGAATGAGTAACAGGATAGACTACAGTCTTTGTGAGTCAGAGACTCAAATGTGTGACCCCTTAGTGAAAGCCATGGTAGTAGGTGTGTGTGTCTGTGTAATTCAAATGCAGATTCAAATCCAAGTTCCCATGTGTATATGGGTATGTGTTTGTCTGCTTCTTGTACTTCTGTCTTTATGAGGACCCATCAGGGCTTTGGACCCTGGGAATGAAAATATTTTCGTCCAGTCATCTCTGTCTCCAAGGACTGTTTCTGGTGTAAAGGGTCAGTCACCAAACTTACAACAAAGAATGTCACACTTCCCTTAAGCAGTATGTTTGGGTTTTGTTTGCCTAGAGTTTGAGATACATGAATCTGTCTCAGTTATTTCGCAATTCTTCGGATAATCCACAGAAAAATGTGAACAGCTTCAATAGGGAATATTTTTGAAAACTGTTGAGAGATGAGTTAGCCAGGTAACCTAGGGGGAAGAAAATATTTGCACGGCTAGATACCACTGCTGGTGAGAAAATATGTTGCCTTCAGGGTGGAGGCAATAGCTTGCCATTTCTGAAAATACACTAATGATACCAGCCTTGTGCCAGTATGTTAAACCAGCCAAGTCTCCAGAGGAAAATGCTGCATTGTACATTTCTGCAAACCGTGAATGTTATACTGCATGTTTAATATGTGTCATGTCAACGTTTCTAAAATAAAGTAATATATAAGCTGATTTTGTATCTGCAGGTGGTGGATGGTGTGTCACCTAGGCAAGATGCTAGCCAAGCTGCAGACCACTGGGCAAGACCAACAAACAAGAACATTGATTGTTTTTTGGCAATCACTTGCAGTGTTCCCTCTGGTGTTTGTGGCTTTAAACCCTGGTGTTTCTAGCAGCACATCGCAGCATTTCCCAGCGGCATCTGTGGCACCAAATCTGAGTGTTTTTGAAACGATACATCACAGCAATT